>NC_138533.1:32591432-33791432 GCF_964234715.1 Podarcis melisellensis
TGACATTCAGAAGAGCTTAGCGTTCGATTGTGAGGGGGCCCTTGTTGGTGAAATAGACCCTGAGCCATCTGCTCCCGATTGAAGAGCGAGGAGGCACAGTCCTTGAAGATGAGACAAACCTTTTTATTCTGACTGCGCTCTGCGCTTCGCACGAGTTTTTCCACTTGTTATTTTTATTGTTGCTCTAAAGAAATTGGCTGGCGGTCTGCGACTCGGAAAATTGGGCAGGGTTTACTGCGTGGGAACAGACAAATCTTGTGAGATTTGGCCCAGGCTGGTGTGCTGCCAGGTTTTTGGGGTACTCTGGGCAAGGTGCCCTCCAGGTCTTTCTCTCTCTCTCTCTCTCTCTCTCTGTGCTACACTGCAACCCTCCTTCCTCCCTTCTCTCCTGTTACCCTTGCCACAGACCTCCAGCCCTAAGCTTCTCAGATCAGAAGGGGGGTCTCCTTATCTTATAGATATATACAGCGGTACCTCTAGATGCGAATGGGATCCATTCCGGAGCCCCGTTCGCATCCTGAAGTGAATGTAAGATCCTGTTTTGCCACTTCCGTGCATGTGTGTGATGCCATTTTGAGTGTCTGCGCATGTGCTCCGTTACTTCCGGGTTGCTGCAGAGTGCAACACCAAAATATTTAAGCTAAAGCGTATTCATGCCGAGGTATGACTGTATACTGTACTGGCCTGAATATAAGCCTCACCCGAATATTAGCCACACCTTTAAAATTGGAGGGGGGGGGGGAGAAAAAAATGAAAAAAAAAAACCTGAATATAAGCCGCTCCATTCCTCACTGCTCCTGGCTGCATACTGGGGGGGGCACTGTGTTGCCAGCTGCCTTTCCCCTTCCTTGCTCTCTCGCTTCCTGACCTTGGGGGAGAGGATGGAGGACTATGCGCGGGGTGGGCGCTGCTTCGCCACGCTCCTGGCTCTGTTTGTCCCATGCTCCTGGCTGCATACCATAAGGTCGCAAATATAAGCCGAACTTTAACTTTTCATGGTCAGAATTTGGGGGGAAAGTGGTAGACTCGTAATCTGGTGAACTGGGTTTGCGTCTTTGCTCGTCCACATGCAGCTGCTGGGTGACCTTCGGCTAGTCACACTTCTCTGAAGTCTCTCAGCCTCACTCACCTCACAGAGTGTAGTGATAAAGCGGGATATCAAATCCAAACTCCTCCTCCTCCTCCTCCTCCTCTTCTTCTTCTTCTTCTTCTTCTTCTTCTTCTTCTTCTTTTTCTTCTTCTTCTACAGTGGTACCTCGGGTTACATACGCTTCAGGTTACATACGCTTCAGGTTACAGACTCCGCTAATCCAGAAATAGTACCTTGGGTTAAGAACTTTGCTTCAGGATGAGAACAGAAATCGTGCTCCGGCAGCACGGCAGCAGCAGGAGGCCCCATTAGCTAAAGTGGTGCTTCAGGTTAAGAACAGTTTCAGGTTAAGAACGACCCTCCAGAACGAATTAAGTACTTAACCCGAGGTACCACTGTATTCAGGCCAATATGGTGCATACCCATTTTACTGGACAGTTTGGCTGGCTAGCAAAGCACCTGTTGTGACTCCTGGCCCAGCTGCCACTGCCATTTTCTTAGGGTAGGGCTGGGGGAATCTCAGACCCCAAGGGCCCTCTCCAGGCCTATCTTTCAGGCTCTCTGGATCCTTCCCAGCCCCCCGCCCTTCCGAATGCTTTTCCCTGGCTTGGACTGTGAGAATGCCTTTTGCTTGCCTGGAGAAAGGATGGAGAGGGGTGCATTTGTATGTGTGTACGAACCTCTAGCTTTTGCATGGCTGAAATGACACATGGCTCTGTTCTACAACACACTGATGCTGAATTCCTGCTCCCCCAAATCGAGCTTGGAGGTGTGTGCAGGTGTACGCTTTCAGCTGACAACAGCTCTCTAGGGTTTCAGGTCTGGTATGGGCTTCTCAAGCTGAGAACCTTTAACGGGTGATGCAAAGAGAATGACCTTTTGCTGGCCCTGCCCACCTCCATCCCTGTTAGGGCGCCTGCTAGGGACAGCTAAGTTAAACATAATAAATCACAGCTCTGAATGATTACATTGGGCTTTTCACCAACAAACTTCTGTGGGGATATAAAACTTGAAAGAGCCATAAATCAGCCAACGAGCATCTGCCTAATGAGAGGTAACTTGGAATTGCCTCTCTAAGTCTATGTGATCCAAAAAAAAAGAGAGAGGGAGGAATATCTCTATTTGATTACCTTCACCTAGAACCTATGTGTAACCCAGTGCAAAGGAAAATATATATTTCAGTGGACCAGACAGTTTCCCAGAAGGGAACATTTCCCAGAAGGTTATAATCATCAGGGGCATTCCCTCCAAAGAATGAGTGGAACCTCTTAATACATTTCTTTAGTCATCACCACATTTTACTGTTTCCTTCATAATTCTTTGGCATTTAACTCAAACAAGGCTGCCTGTCCCACAAGTCTCTCAAAACTTTGCTTTCAAAAAAATTTGGTTGGTTCTCCACCCACTTCTGGGACACAGGTGGCGCTGTGGGTTAAAGCCTCAGCGCCTAGGACTTGCCGATCGAAAGGTCAGCGGTTCGAATCCCTGCTGCGGGGTGCGCTCCCGCTGCTCAGTCCCAGCGCCTGCCAACCCAGCAGTTCGAAAGCACCTCCGGGTGCAAGTAGATAAATAGGAACCGCTTACCAGCGGGAAGGTAAACGGCGTTTCCGTGTGCAGCTCTGGCTCGCCAGAGCAGCGATGTCACGCTGGCCATGTGACCCGGAAGTGTCTCCGGACAGCGCTGGCCCCTGGCCTCTTAAGTGAGATGGGCGCACAACCCCAGAGTCTGTCAAGACTGGCCCGTACGGGCAGGGGTACCTTTACCTTTACCTTTACCACCCACTTCAGGACATATAAAATAAAACACCTCATGCAGCATGTAATTAAGACAGGCATGTCCAGAGTCCGTTTTGGGGGCCTAATCCGGCCCACCGGTCAGTTTAATTCAGCCCCTGTGGCAGTTTATTTCCTGGGGTAAAATCCCCCCAAAACCTCAACAAAACAACTTCAATCCTTAAAAAAGCTCAAGAACTTTGGGGTAAAATCCCAAGAAAAGCTCAACAGCTTCAATCCTAAAGAAAGGTCAACAACTTTCGTCGGCCCTTTGGTCGGCCCTCATGGCCCTTCACTTCATCAAATCTGGCCCTCTTTGAAAAAAGTTTGGACACCCCAGATTAAGCTATGGAACTCATTCCCACAGGAGCAGGGGCATCATCTGTGGGGGGGGGTATGGGGGCCAGAGCCCCATAATATTTTCAAGGCTTTCAAAGAGGATTGGACAAATTAATGGAGGATAAGGCTATTAATTGTTTATTTGTGCTTTTATCTTGTATTTGTATCTTGGTGAACCACCCTAAGAAATTTTGTAAATAATAATAATAATAATAATAATAATAATAATAATAATAATAAGTAGTAGTAGTAGTAGTAGTAGTAGTTATTAACCACAGTGGCTATGCTCCCCTCCACAACTGGCAGCAGTAATCCTTCTGAGTACCAGTTGCTGGAGACCACAGGAATGGACAGTGTTTTGTGCTGGGATGCTTCTTGAGGGATTTGCGCAAACATCTGGTTGGCAATTGTGAGAACAGGATGCTGGACTAGACTAGATGGCCACTGACCTGATCTAGCAGGTTCTTCTTACGTTCTTATTCTCACTTCCTTCCATAGGCCTGGCTCAATCAGTGTTGCCACCTGAGGTGAAGGACAATCAGCCCACATACTGCCGCATTTCATGTACTGAAACCAATAGAATTGTCAGCTTTATCTCCCCTTGGCTCTGGTGCTGTGCTAACATCTTCTGCTATACCCGAGGGCAGCAGACAAACAAAGATGTTGCAAGTTATGTACTGTGTAGCATAGCGGCTCTGTTGCGTGGCAAGTTCCCTCCCCCATATGAAATGAAGACACAGGACACGTTATTTAAGGTTAATGGGCGTAAATGGCCACAACTTTATTGATTACAGAATTGAAGGTATTGGCCTTAGGCATTGGCTCCTATCAACTACCCGGCATGGTGACCGGGAAGAGTTGAACACTAACCGTGGGAGTCCTGTTGAAGTACGCCAACTAGGACCCCACGGGTGTCACCGCTCATGGGCGTGCCGGAGGCCCTCACCTTACTAGGTCTCGGACAAGGCAATGCCCCCCGGAGTCCTCTACCGGACTACCCTTTTCCTTGGGGGAAGGTGATGGCGTTTCCTCCCCCCTTCCATTTGCATAACAATTGCCCCCTGCCAATGCCTAACCGCCACTCGAGCGGACAAACAAAGATGTTGCAAGTTATGTACTGTGTAGCATAGCGGCTCTGTTCTCAGCACCTCATTGTTGCTCCCCTTAACTGAGGACGGAGAGATCTGCAGATGTACATCGAAACCTCTGACTTTGGTGTGGCTGGAATCAGCACAGTCTTTAGCATATGCACTGCCAGGGTGCAAAGATCTGCCCAGCGCCCCCAAATTTAGTTTAGCCCCCAAATTAACTTTTATTATGATGTAAGAGTTAATTTCGCATGCACAGTGCCGCTGTGAATGACAGGTGCCGTCGTTGAGTCTGACAAGCGCCGTCGTTGTGAATGACAAGTGCTGTCGTTGAGTCAAGTTCTGCCATTTGTGAATGACAAGCGCTGCTGCTGGTGCGGCGCATCTTTAGTAAGTGAGCACACCAAGTTGAAATTCCTTTAGTGAAACAGTCGGTATACATTTCGGTAATACCTAGGTATATATGTATTTTGTTTTTCTAGCTTGATCAAAATTATTTATTAACAGGCAGATAGTTAAGAGCTTAGGCGGCTTCAGTGGCGGGCGCCTGCCCCCCGACTTTGGCGCCTGGGTGCCCCGCACCCCTTGCACCCCCAGGTAAAGACGGCCCTGGCTGGAATTCCTCCTGGAAGAGCTACACCCATCAATCCATTCACTTCGCCTCTGCCCCCACTGCCTGCTGGTGCATAACCCCAGAAGGTTGCCCATTGGGAAATGTGTCTCTCAGGCTGGAAAAAAGAATTCCACACCCCTTATCTACAGGGCTGTTTAGAAGATTTAGGCTCCTCCCCATCCCACCTGCTTCTTCCAGGGAGGAAACAGGGCCATAATCACTTCCTAAACAAACAGATACTGTGAATCAGCAGCTAGTCAGCCCCTTAATAGACTCCTGTCTCTGTCATACAATGTAAGTCACCTGAGTAGCTTTCTTTGCATAGTGAGAAACTTTGTAGGTTTTACGTATGGAGGGATAAGATTCTGCTTGCTGTTGAAGCTTATGGGCTCAGCATATGCAGAGCCTATGGGTCACCATTGTGGCACACGCTGGCACCAGTGAGCCTGCTGGGACCTCCTATGGTGCACTTGAACAGTCTCAATAAATATCCTTCCAGAAATCCACAATACACGAGAGACATACTCCTCGACCATCCCGATTTGAGCAGGGCATCCCAGAATTACAGAAGCCATCTGGGCTTCTGATCGGATATTGGAATGTCCCTTTTTTTTTTGGTCCAGCACAAATCACTTGACTCCCATGAGAGCTCGGGACCAAAAAACAAACGTCCTGATTTTGATCAGTGTTGGAGGGTATGGAGAGAGAACCCCACATTCCCTAATGGACACGCCAGTGGTAGATGGGGTTGGAGCAACAGATGTGGCTCTCATTTGTACAGTAGACCACACAAACAATCAGATGTTTTTGCAGAAGCCTTCATTTGCCTGGTATTCCAGCCAGGCAAAAGCACTTGGAGATGCTAGTGAGGTGTGTGGCTTTGGTAGAGTCCCAGGGGCCAAAAAAGGAGGGTTGAGGGGGGACAAATTCAGCTTCTGGGCCTGAGGTTCCCCACTACTCTAGAGGGAGGTGTGTGCGTTGGAGGTAGGATCTTGTTCCTTGTTGTTAGGTAAAGCTTGCCAGTAAGCAATCAGTGACCCGGAGAGACGACTCCTGGAATCTTTTGATGGAATGTTGTGATTAGACATGTGTCGGAGAGGTCAATAATAGTTCAGTGCTCTCCTCACCATCGCTGCGTTAAGCATGAAGTCAATAGGAAGTAAACAGTATTGACTGCTCATTTTCAGTCCAAAATAAAGATTCATTGGGGTGAAGCAGAGGGCGGCAGAAGCCCGATGAATGCAGGGGGCCCAATAATTTATGTTGTGCAATAAAATAAATATTCTCATCCCTGCTGGTTTTGACTTGCCAGAGATTGTTTGGAGCCGACACTGAGGAGGAAGAGGGAGATGGGAAGCCTTGTTAATGTCGTTAACAGGGATGCTGCTTGTGGCTTCAGGAGACTTAAAATGTTGATTTTAGCAAACGAGGCATGAGCACAGGGATAGCGAACCCACAACAGGGCAGAGGTGGTTAGTCTGCTGCTCCTATAATCCCTGACCTTGGGAGCCGCTGGCTGAGGCTGAAGGGAGTTGGAGTCTAATAATGCCTGGAGGGTCCAGGTTCTCTACCCCTGCTGGAAATCATTCTTCAGTTCAGAGACTCTAATCTGCAAAACAGGGGTGGACTGATCAGCTTGTTTCTGATTCATGTCAGTTTCACTCATGCTCATTCCTAGGTCTCACCCAATTTCTACATGAATTTTACAAATTAAGAAGGGGCAGGGAGGAATTCACCCCCCCCCAACTTTCTGATGGTATTTCAGATCATATTTTCTCTCAATGTAAATATTTATAAATATATTTTGTCTCAATTACCTCTTCGTATACAGTGGTACCTCGCGTTAAGTACTTAATTCGTTCCGGAGGTCCGTTCTTAACCTGAAACTGTTCTTAAACTGAAGCACCACTTTAGCTAATGGGGCTTCCTGCTGCCGCCGCACGATTTCTGTTCTCATCCTGAAGCAAAGTTCTTAACCCGAGGTACTATTTCTGGGTTAGCGGAGTCTGTAACCTGAAGCGTATGTAACCTGAAGCGTATGTAACCCGAGGTACCACTGTATATAGATTTGTGAGCCAAGGATTGCACTGAAATCAGAGAAAGGGAACATTATGACAGAGGGTGATGACGGGCTTCTGGAATGGATCCCGTTTGCAACCAGAGGTACCACTGTGCTGGGCTGCCTTCAGATGTCTTCTAAAGGTTTTATCTCCTTGCCTCAGGGGTCACATAACTCCATACCCTCCAATGTTTCTCTGATGGAAATAGGGACGTGCTAAGGAAAAGCAGGACATTCTAGGATCAAATCAGAAATTGGAACGGCTTCTGTAAATCTGGGACTGTCCCTAAAAAAAATAAGGACACTTGGAGGGTCTGCTATCTCTGCCCTAACTTTCCATTGCAGAACCAAACGTTTCCACCAGTTGCCCCTGCAAAGTTGCGAACGCAGCTGATCCAAGAGCACAACTGCAAAAGGCTTTCATTTGTATGAATGGCTCTGATTTTGAATGAACAGCTCTGATTTCCCTAACAGCCTCATCAGGCTAAGGTGTGCCGTTTTCGCCCTTCCTTCCTGCCCTTTCTGCACTCTCTCCCTTTGCTGCATGAGCAAGAGTCAAAGCGCACAATCATAAAGAAATAATTCTCTGCACCCTTCCGCCTCCATTTTTTCCCCTCGGAATAAATCTCTTAGATGCTTTCTACTTCTGAAGGCGCAGATGGCTTAAGCCAAATGGCATTCAAAGCCGTTCTCCATGCGCTTCTGCTTTATTTATGTTGCCATGTCTTATGTGCTAGCGCTTGCTGAAATATTTATTTGCACTCTCAGCTCTGCACTCCTGAGTTCCTTCTTCCTGTACCTTCTTGCATATCAAACCCTGGCCAGCTGCAGCTTGTCAAGCAGTGAGAAGAAAAGGGGACTAGACAATGATGGAGTTTTCTGGAGGAGACACATTAGCTATATCCATTTCAATCTGGTTTCAGGTTATTATTTATTAAATTTCTAGACTGCCCTTCCTTCGAAGGTCGCAGGGTGGTTTACAGTATAAAAACACAGAAATACATACCATAATAACAAACAAGAACAATACCCCGCCCCCTGTATTATGGGACAGAGACGGCTTTGCTCAGCTTGGTGAATGACTCAGACTGCAGATTGGGCAAGTGGAGTCTGTGCTTGTTGGTTCTGCTGGTCTTTTAATGCCATCAACCATCGGGTCACCTTGCTGGGATGGAACTTGGAGGCACTGTTATACAGTGACTCTGTTCCTTCCTGGAGAGGCAAACCCCCAAGGTGGTGACTGTTAGCCTGAGGGTTCTGTGCTGTTCCCCATGCTATTTAATATTTACATGAAACCACTGGGTGAGGTTGTCTGGAGTTTGGGGGCTCAGGGTCACCAGTACCTTGGGTTAAGAACTTAATTCATTCTGGAGGTCCGTTCTTAACGTGAAACTGTTCTTAACCTGAGGTACCACTTCAGCTAATGGGGCCTCCCACTGCCGCTGCGCCACCGTCACACAATTTCTGTTCTCATCCTGAAGCAAAGTTCTTAACCTGAGGTACTATTTCTGGGTTAGCGGAGTCTGTAACCTGAAGCGTCTGTAACGGCACCCAGCTTTAACTCTGCATTCCACCTAAGTCCAACGAAGCTGTCTTGGTTCTAAACCGGTGTTTGTCATTGGTAATGGACTGGACAAGGGCGAACAAATTGAAACTTCATCCAGACAAGGTCAGTTAGAAGACAAAACAGGGAATACGGATTCAGCCTGTGCTGGATGGGATAACACTTGACCTGAAGACACAGGTTCGCAATTTGGGAATGCCCCAAGACTCAGCCCTGAGTAAGGATACTCAGATCTCTGTAGTGGACAGGAGTGCATTTGCACAGTTAAACCAAGTGCCAGCCACCTGCATTCCTTGAGATGTCTGATTCAGCCACCGCAATACACACCTTCGTTACATCCCATTTAGATTACTGCAATGCACCCTATGTGGGGCTTCCTTTGAAAAGCACTCAGAAACTTCAACTGGCTGAAAGAGTTGCAGCCAGATTGTTGACCAAGGCTGGCTATAGGGAACAGATGACTCCTTTTCTGCAACAGTTCCACTGGCTTCTGGTATGTTTCCAGGCACAGTTCAACATGCTGGTGATGATCTATAAAGCCCTAGACAGCTTAGGTCCAAGCTACCTGAAAGACCATATTCTCTCATACAAACGTACCTGGTTTTTGAGATATTCAGAGGAGGCCCTTCTCTCAAGTCCCGACACCCACACAGGAACACTCGGCCCCTGATAGCCCGATCCTCCATGAAGTTGGTGCCAGTAGTTCCATCTCGTGGAAGCAAATTTCATAATTTAACTGCATGTTGTGTGAAGAAGTCCTTTCTTTTGCTTGTCTTAATTCTGAACTGGGTCCCATGACATAAAAATATAAGAAAGGCCCTACAGGATCCAGCTGAAGGCCCATCAATTCTAACATCCTGTGAGGAGCAGTGACCTAACTAAGCCTGGCAGGACAGCTTACTCTATGGTATTAACCCATTCATGCATTAATTAGACTTAAGCATGTTGGTTGCATGAGGCTGTCATCCCACAGTATGCCTCTGCATGCCAGCGGTTGGGCATCACAAGCAGAGAGAGCTCTGTTGTGCTTTGATCCTGCATGTTGGCTGTTGTGAGAATAGGATATTGGACTAGATGGGCATCCTGTTGGCCACTATGGAAAAGAGATTATGAAGGAGGCAAAACTTTCCTTTAAAGTTTCCATTTTTGTTTGTGCTTCATGCTTCCAGTCACTGAATCATTGGGTAGAGTTTAGTCAGACTCTTTGGGCAGGTCTAGATAATGATTAAATATAATGATTCCCCTGATGTTTAGGAATCCAGCTACATTGATTTTCAGGCATTTGTCTTCAGGGACAGATCACATGTGTCTGCAGTTAGCCACGCATGACAGAAAAATGGATTTAGTATTGCTCCCAAACACAGCTTTCCAGCTTTTGCAGTGACCCCAGTTCAGCACATATTTAACTTCAGCATTCATAGGGGTGTCAAGGTAAGCATATGAGCACATCTCCCCCCTTGGGAGTTTTCTCTCTCGAAAATGGGGAAGGGAAATAATTTCCCACTCTATAGCTCCTGCACAAAGTGATGTAATCCTGCATGTCTTCGACTAATTTGTTTAATTAAAATATTTATACCCAAACCATTCCATCCATTCGGATCCGTGAGACAGTTTAACAACTGAAAATGGTACAATTGAATAGCAATAATAGGACAGCTGTAGGTGGAATCGGCAACAACATATTTCATGTTCTTGTTCAGAATTCCAGGAAGCCAGTTAATCTTCCCTCCACAGTATTTCATTTGCTCCCTCTAACACCTGGTTATCTATCCCACCCACAAATCCCCCACCCTCCCAAAACAGTCAGTCAGGATTGAGGGCAAAATGTACTGGAAAGTATGGCTAATCTTCCTGCAAACAAATCAGAATGAATGCTCAATGACTAGCTGTCATCATCTAAGCTTCTCACAAATGTTGTATGAACAAATCAAGACGGATGCTTAATGAACAGGTCACCTGGAAGTGACCCATGGCCATCATTTGATAAGATTAAGTCCAGGAAACTTTTTCTCCAGGGAGTTTCCTATTTGAATAACAGGGAGAAAAATATGTTATTTGATGATGGATGGGGATAAATGCAGTACATATGAAGGGCTGTGTCAAAGAAAGTTCTAATCAGGGTTGACCTATCGAAATGAATAAACCTAAGTTAGTCATACCTATGAACTTCAGTGGGTTTACTCTGAGTAGGACTAGTATTGGATACAAACCAAGGTTTTTGAGTTTGCCTTAGCAGCTCATAGGTAGGGCAAAATGTCATTGTACAACAAAGTGTTGGGGACCACATATGCTAAGATGTACATACAGCTTGTATTTTAGTGATGACCAATGGTTTCTAACAAGTAGATTTGACCAGCAGGCCCAGGGTCTTATTTCTTTATAGTTTTACAAAAGAAAATAAGCATTTTAAAAAACATGTCCTGTCTCTATTATGCTTTTCAAAGCAATTCTACTTATTCCCACCGTCTCCATCTGTTGTTTGATTGAGGATATAAGTGCTAATTTTCAGTCTCAGCTGCATTTATTCATAGAGTTGGCAGGGACCACGAGTGTCATCTAGCCCAACCCACTGCAGAAATATTTTGCCCAGTGTAAGGTTCGCACCCACAACCCTGATATTAAGTCTTGTGCTCTACCAGCTGAGCAAACTTCCTCCCAGGGTGAAATCTTTCCCAATTAGACCTATTTTTCCTGTTGTCTGAGTATTGCCAACACAGACTGACATTAGCTTTCAGGCAGGCATCTCTCCCAGACCTACCTGGAGATTCCAGGCATTGCACCTGAGACCTTGTGCATGCAAAGCAGATGTTTGCCAGCTACAGCAGCTGCCACCACCCTTATTGCCCCCATTATAGTCCTAGATCACACACACATATGAGACAAGGGTTACATCCATACTATATATTCATAGCTTCTCCACAGGATCCTGGGAATTGCAGTTTGTTAAGGGTGCTGGAAACTGTAGCTCTGTGAGGGGTAAAATGTAGTACAGGATTCTTTGCAGGAAACCATGCACCAAAATGTGCTTTAAAGTAAGGTGTGTGTGTGTGTGTGTGTGTGTAACCTACATGTACTGAGATGATGATGGTGATATTTTTGTAGTGGGGTGATAAGAGAAAAGAGCCTGAAAAATGGCAACTGTAGTGCATTTTTTTATTTTAAAAAGGGCAGAAAGAGAGAGAAAAAGTAATATAGAAATGAGTCACAGAAAGAGATAGATAAGGCATGGCAGGAAGAGAGAGGGTGAGGGAGGGAAATGGGGGTGTCAAGAAGAGAGAGAGAATGGGGGGTGGACAAATTTATTGACAGCAGCACGAGTTATTATAGCTAGGAAGTGGAAGGGGCAAGGTGAATATAAAATGGAAGAATGGTATAAAGGGATATAGCTATTAATGATAAATCAACGTGTGCTATTAAGGTAAGATAGGGAATATGCCGGAGAAATGATTTTGAGGAGATATGGAAGGGGTTTGTAGAATTTGTACTGTTAAAATGGAAAGGGGTCAAACCATCGCAAGAGGTGTTGAAATTTTGGGGGGTTGGATAGTTACAATGGAATGGTCTCGGGGGTGGGGTGCACATTTTTATTCTTATTTATTTATTCTTATGGCTTTGTCCAGACTAAATGTCTTTCCTTCTGCAGTGTTGGATGGCAGGTTGAGAGGAGTTCCCTACCAGGACAGACTTTGCTCATGTGCTCAAGACATCAATTCCATAAAGCATATTTTGTTGCACTGTGCAGAATATGAGCAAGCCAGGGCTGAACTGATATTACCCTTGCTGGTACCTTTCCTGGGAAAATCAGAGGCTCACTATGTCAGGTTCCTATTGGAAGACCGGACAAACACTAGAACATTAGCAGTGGGAAAGTTTTTAATCGGTGGTTGCAAGAACCAATGATCCTTATATTCTGAACAAAATGCTTGTTTAACCTGGAGGTAGGCTGTATGAATTGTGTATTGCTTTGTAACGATTTGTTGGGTCTCTGGACCGTAATAAAGATTGATGATGATGATGGCTTTGTCAAAATAAAAAAAATAATATAATATAATATATATAAAAGAATGTGGAGTGGAAAGAGAGAGACAAAAGGGATGGCCCGCCCACCTTTGACTTTGCCTGCACTTCTGAGGACCTTTGGAAGCTTAAGGGATCTCCCCTGAGGGAATGCAACAGGAGAAAGGGCAAAATATAGGCAGTGATTTACACCAGAAACTGGAGCAAATGGATGGAGCAAATGAGATTATTCTAGCTCTCAGCAGAGGCACCAGCTTCAGCCATATGAGTTCTGGCTTTGCTACCAGGATGGAACTCTTTGTCAAAAGCGGGCGCTTCTCCCCTTTGTCAGTAACTCCTTAAAAACATCCCTGCTGCCCTAAATGTGTTAGCCGAAAGCCAGCTGCTTTACTCTATCCCTCTCCTGCTTGATGAGGTTAATAATAACTTTGAATGCGTATGTACAGCATTAGCTTTTTGGGTAACATGCATAATTCAAATCCCCCAAAGAACAGTCGAGCTTTGAGGAAGCAAACTTCCCTTAATGTACTGGGCAACGCTCCAGCTTTTACCAGCTGCTGAGGTTTGATGTACAATTTTTGGTTAAGTGAATAATTTATCACGGATATTATCTGTAGTGTATCACATCCCGACAGTCTGTAGGCCTGTACATATGGCTCTCGAGATGGCAGAACACTGCCATATGCTTCATGGACCATTAGCACTTCAAACTCCCTTAAGATGTTCCCCCCCCCATTTTTAAGCACGATAGAAGTATAGAGACAGGGAGTGGAAGCTCCAGCCCTGTGGGAGTTGGATAGTGTGCCTCTCAGTAGATCCTCTGGCCCAGAGGCTGGCTATTTTGGCATCCCCCCCAGATGTTGCAGGACTGCCATTTGCAAAAGCCCCAGCCAGCACAGCCAACAGTCAGGGTGAAGGGAGTCATGGTTAGAGATGTCTGAATATGTCAATTTCAGCTCTTCCTTTTACCACCCTAAGGTCTAGTTCTCCACACTTCAACATCAGTTTGCAATTTTCAAAAAACACAAATGTCAGCATGAAAATTCACCAGCATTTTTGCGCAAATTTCTCCTAATATGCATGAGTTTGCGTACAATTTTGTCTAAATATACACCCTTTTTTTGCAAGCCACATCCCCTAACATATTGCCTTTTTGCATGTTATTTTCACCAACATGTGCACATATATACACATTTTGGCCTGGGAAATGCATTTTTCTGTACACACAGGGAACCACACTGCAAAATTCAGGAAATTGTGAGTTTTGAAGGATTGCTGTGTTGCGGTTTGTGTATTGTTTCAGTAAGTGCAAATTAAGTAAATAAATGCAAACTGAACTGAATTCACCCCCCATCTCTAATCACAGTCAAGAACATCAGGAGGATTAACTGCCCCTGCATTAAGAACATTAGGAAGCTCCCTTCTAAGCTTCCTTCTACCAGAGCAAACTGTGGTCCCATCTACGCGTACAATTTCACATAGAAAAACAAAGCTGTATTGTAACTTTTGGATTTTTTTAAAAAAACAATTGCAACAGTTAAGAAAAGGCCATATAATTAAAAACATGTTAGAATGCAAAAACAATAAAAAACACTGTCAGATGTCAAAATAATTAAACACAATTTCATATGTAACAACCATTTTGAACCAGACTAAAGACCTCCACTTAAACAGTTTGTTGAAAATGGCACCAAAAATACACCAGAGTACATCCAGTGCACATTTAGAGAACATGACTTCCCCCAAGGAATCCTGGGAATTCGACCTCTCACAGTTCTAAAGCTCCATCACCTTTAACAAACTACAGTTCCCAGAATTCATTGGGAGAACCCATGTGCTTTAAGTTAATGCTGTGGATGTGATCTGTTTTTCCACCGAGCTCAATATTGTCTACTTTGACTGGCAGGGGCCCCTCAGGAGACCTGTTAATTCATCCTGATGTCCATTCACAAAGATTAGACTATATCTGGTCTCTATCAAACATTGACTCTGATTTGCTTGTGGGGAGATTACGCAAGAAGCTTTTGTCTTGAAACCACCCTGATTCGTGTCTGTGGTGTCTGCACATGTTCCTGTGAATCATTTGTTCATTTTATACTTTTCAATACTGTATATTGCCCCATCACTTTCCTAACTGCAAAACATCCATTTATTTATTTTAAAGTGGATATGGGATTGAAGAAGACTTTTATCTTTCCTTACTTACCTCCTTCCTTCTGCTCCCTGGCTTTTGGTGCTGCAACGGCAGCAAGTCACATGCCAGTACAGTGGTACCTCGGTATACAAACTTAATCCATTCTGGAAGTCTGTTCTTAAACCGAAACCACCGCCTGTGCCCTTCCACTGTTCAGATTCTGTTCTTAGATGGAGGTAAAGTTCACAAACCGGGACACCACCTCCGGTTTTGCAGAGTTCATAAACCAAATCATTCTTAAATGGGACTGTTCTATAATAATAATAATAATAATAATAATAATAATAATAATAATAATAATAAAAAATTTATTTATACCCCGCCCATCTGGCTGGGTTTCCCCAGCCACCCTGGGCGGCTTCCAACAGATCACTAAAAACAGAATAAAACTTCAAACATTAAAAACTTCCCTAAACAGGGCTGCCTTCTTAAACCGAGGTACCATTGTAATAAGGTGGCAAGCATAGGATGCCTGCAGACCGTCAATATTTTGCAGGAGGGATTCAAATCAGTGGAGGCTCATGCAATAGGGATAATGGGGCACTGTTGCACAAAACTCAAACAGATCCCACTTGGACATCTTCTTATTTGCAATCAGCCCATTGGGGTGGCCCTGACGGTCAGCTTCCTCATCCTTAATCTCAGTGTTGCCCCTTGAAGAACTCAGCAGGGAAAACAATGGGGACAAAACTAGAATTACTCGGCTCTGCCCGTCCTTGGCTCTGGCTCCAGCTCCAGTTGATGTCTCTGCATTCCGCTGCATCAGTCCAAAAGGGCACCAGCCACAACTGATTCAAGTGCATATCAGAATTTAAGGTTCGCACAATTAAGGTGGATTAAATTGCTCTGTTGCCCTGGAGTTGCAAATCTACTTCAAAAATAAAGACGACTTTTTGCAGTTAAAAATACGCTGGGGAAATGTGCTGAAAAGTATGGGATGAACAAATGATTCACGGGGAGATATTTGAACACCACACAAGCAAATCGGGATGAACACTCTGTGTCATATGACCACCCAACTAACAAAGCAGTAAAAGGTAAAGGTACCCCTGACCGTTAGGTCCAGTCGTGGCAGACTCTGGGGTTGCGTGCTTATCTTGCTCTATAGGCCGAGGGAGCCGGCGTTTGTCTGAGACAACTTCCGTGTCATGTGGCCAGCATGACTCAGCCACTTCTGGTGAACCAGAGCAGTGCACGAAAATGCTGTTTATCTTCCCGCCAGAGCGGTACCTATTTATCTACTTGCACTTTGACGTGCTTTCGAACTGCTAGGTTGGCAGGAGCAGGGACCGAACAATGGGAGCTCACCCTGTCGTGGGGATTCGAAGCTCTAGGCTCTAGACCACCCTTGTCCCTTAACAAAGCGGAATGAATGCCTAATGATGACTTTGACATCTGCTCACCTCTGTGCAAGAAAATCAGGTCGAGTGCTTAATGCGATTTGCTTTCAACTGTTTTAAATACTATATTTTAAATTGTTGCAACCTACCTTGGGACCTTGTGGTGAAGGACAAGTAATTAATTGAAACAACAACAATTACTCAATTAGAAGGTCACCTGGAGAGCCCATTTCAATGCTCTTGACAGATGGATTGTCAATGTTCATGCACATGTGGCAGCAGCTCAAAAGATTTGGCTGCCTGACCCCATCCCTGCCCCACAAAAACTAGCCAGTCTGGCAGCTGAACTCAAATCTTATTTAACCCCGAGGGCGATGCACCACATCTGAAAGCAGCAGTTCTGCTTGGAGGCACAGCTTGGCCACAAGGCATCCAAATCTCCACCCTCCAAGAAAATGGAATGGTCAGGGGGCTCAGAAGGGACAGGAAAGGAAGCTACTGCCACTGCCCCTCACAAATACCCAACGTCTGCTGCCTGAGGCAGCTGTATCACGTGGACTAATGGTAGGGCCGGCCCATAACTTAAATGAATGTCTGTTGGAGAGGAGTTGCATCCACACCTCTACCCAACTTCAGAGACTTGAACCCAGAAAATGACTCTGGTGATTCACAGTGACACATGTTTATCAGAATAGAAAAAGGCATCTTCACAAAAGGCGAAAACCCAAGCAAAATGGAGACAATGATTTATCAAGCCCTGGTTCCAGTAGACAAGGATTGTCCCTGGTCAATAGAGTCTGTGATGGATTATGATATCCTTGCAGAACCACAGCATTAAAGCAAGCCCAGAACAGGAAGATAAGCATGTTTTCTTCATTTCCTGCATTGGCTAGCATCACCAGAAGAGAAGAAAAACAATAAATATGACTCAAAGACCAAGTGTGACATCTGGTGGTTCGAGGCAGACTTTCAGGTGAGAAATTCCAAAGTCCACCTTCAGGCAATGCATAAGAAGATATGAAGAGCCCTGCAGGATCAGGATAAAAGGTACATCTATTCAGACATCTTTTTCACACAATGGCCAGTCTGATGCCTGTGCAAAACCCACAAGCTGGACATGAGCACAACAGCACACTCCCCACCTGTGATTCTCAGCTGATGGCATGCTGTGGATCCTAGTGTTGCAAGCTTTGGCGTTCTCTAGAATTCTTCACCAAGCTAGATCAGGGGTGGGGACCTCAGGCTTGGGGATGGGAGGGGTGCTGCTACATGTGGCCTTCCAAGGATCTTTGTCTGGCCCTTGGGACGCTCACACGAGCCTGCTCCATACCTACATTGAGTGCTGTTGGTAAGCTGCAATATGTCTTCTTCTTCTTTGGTGATCACTCGTAGCCAAGTAAGATTGCCTTCCATAAACACGTTTTTAACAGTGAGTCTGTAAGTGACTGTGGAGGCCAATTCTGGATCCACACATCCTTCCACAGTGGGGACATAGGTTTCTAGGTGGGAGTTGATCATGGTGAGGGTTGGCCAAGTACGCCTTTCTCTTAGCATGTTTCTCCCTTTCGTCCTGAGTTTGAGCATCTTCAAAGCCCATGACACCTATAAAATTGGAGAAATCGAGAGAGATATAGCCGCACCAGCAGCATATCTCTTCTTTCTCATATCCAAAAATGCAAGAAGGGCTTTTACACTCACCAGAAGCTCGGCTCTGCCCTTACTGGTCCTGGAAGGATCCTATTAAAAAGTCCCATATGCTCAGAGACTTTGCGCCTGTCCATTGGGGGAGATAGGAAGCTCAGAGCACTTGTTCTTTAGATGTCCCTTTTATGAAGAGGCATATAGTGAGACCCTTGCTGGTGAGGCTCGCTGACCTCCTGGAAAAGCAAAAATTTGACCTTTCCCTGTTAGGCAAAGATCATAAGACAACCCAGATGGTCGCCAGATTCTGTGTACAGATCTGTAGACACAGATCCCCCGACCCAAACTAGTCCGTTAAGAAAATCCCCGAACTCGGTTCCATGGGTGACTCTGGGTCATCTCTCTGCGGTAGCTTATCTTAAAGTTTTAAGTGTCTACACGCTTATCACATTTATAAATTTAAATTTTATTGTTGTACATTGTTTTAAATGTTTGTTTTCCTTCTGGGATTGTACCCCCAAGTGTGTTTTATAAGCTGTTCTCCGACCGTAATAAATTATCTATCTATCTAAGCCCATGACACCTTTGGTAAAGGCTGCTTATATTACATTTTTAAAGATTTGCCTTAAGAGAGTCTTAAAACCTCTTTTGCTGACTACCAGCATTACACTTTCCATATTTAAGTTCGGAATAGAGTAATATGTGTTTGAACTGTGACAATGCCTCTTGTTTGCTGGAATAGAGTTCTCTCTCTGTGTGTATCAAAACCTCTGACTTTTGCATTGGGGGAATGCAGCTTACAGAACAGAGATAGGAGTCACACCTGTTGCTCCATCAACATTTCTCTTGAAAGAATGTGGCCCTTGCACACCATTTTGGAAACAGTTTGGCCAGCTTCATAAAATCATTACCCTATTATGGATTTGGGGCTTTCCCCTTAGGCTCCAGCACAGCAGCCTTGGCTTTTGGAGTAAAATTAAGATTCCCCGCCTTGATCCTGGCTCTGAAGCAAGGAGTGAAGTAACTTGCAGGCTCATTTTCTCTACCATCATTTGAGGTGAGGGGCTGGTGGGTTGAGAATTCGGCAGCAGGAGGTTCACCTGAAAAGGCAATTTGATCCCATTGTGTGGGGTAGGGAAGGAGAAGAAATTTGATTCAATTTGTGTTGAAAGGTGAATCTATCAAAATTTGCCCTCTCGGAAACAAAACGAGAACCAAAATGCAACCATCCTTTGGAATTTGCCCTTGCCTGAATTTTGCAACACAGCTCTCCAAACAACCCACATTTACAAAAATGCATATATTAGGGGAAAGTGTGCATAAAAATTAAATATATTAGTGAAAATAACATACAAAGGTGCATTATATTAAGAAATGTGGATGCAAATCAAAACTACAGAAAATGTGTTTATTTTAGGAGAAAGATGTACCAAAATGCTGATGAATTTTCTTGAGTGTTGCTGTTTTTTAAGGAAATTTGCAAAACGCTGTAGAAATATGCAGGTCTGAATTGGATAATGGATAAAAATGAGAAATGAAGAGAACCGAAACTGACAGATTTCACCATCTCCTAGGTTGTTGTCTGTATTTACTCCTGCTTGACCCTAAGGTCCCAGGGTCAGTTACAACCTTAAAACACAATATTAAAACATCTTGCTATCGCAGAAATAAGGTGGGTCCTAAAAATGTACACCTCAAGTGGTCAATTGCCAGGAGAAAGCCTTAGAATTAAAGGCAAATGACTAGAGATGGTCTGAGACTTTCAGAGTGAGCTTTTTCAGCTCAATAGGTATGGAGTCATTCTGAGTGGGTCTCAGACTTCCCTGAGGTGGGCTGACACACTGCTATATATTCTGCTACCCACCAGACTTTGCAAATCTTCCCAACTTCTCCAAGCAAAGAATGCCTTAAGTTGGGGGAACAAGGAATGGTGTGTGTGGGTGTGGGTGTGTGGGTGTGTGTGTGTGTAACAGGCAATGGGGAAGGCACACTGCTGTTTCCTAACTAGTAAATGAAGATCAGGGTTGTGCCTGCACTAGAATTTGGGATGGAGCTGAGGAGGTAAATGAGTCTTGTGCAGGTGTCATGGGGAAGACAATCTGCTCAGGGATTTTGATGATCCAAGGGAATGTCCCAGCAGGTTGGGGGAAGTGAAATCAGGTCCCAAGAACTATCAGAACCCAAGGAAGGGAACTAGAGAGCATGTGACTGGATCCTGGGGAGGGATCAAGCAAGTTGACAGAGAACTGTTCTATCCCTGTATTATCGGAAACTTCTAATCAGGTACCTCTCATTGTGGACATGGGTGGTGCTGTAGACTAAACCACTGAACCTCTTGGACTTGCTGATTGGAAGGTCAGCAGTTCGAATCTCCACAACCAGGTGAGCTCCTGTTGCTCTGTCCCAGCTCCTGCCAACCTAGCAGTTCGAAAGCACGCCAGTGCAAGTAGATAAATAGATACCGTTGTGGCAGGAAGGTAAACAGCATTTCCGTGCACTCTGGTTTCCATTATGGTATTCCATTGTGCCAGAAGTGGTTTAGTCATGCTGGCCATGTGACCCGGAAAGCTGTCTGAGGACAAACGCCGGCTTCCTTGGCCTGAAAGCGAGATGAGCGCTGCAACCCCATAGTCGCCTTTGACTGGACATCAAGGGGTCCTTTACCTTTACCTTTACCATTGTGGAGCCACCTCTGGGTCCTCCTCCTTCTGGGGAGGTGACTGAGGGTAAATTGGATGCTAAGCCACTGCTGGCTCCATGGATGAAGAAATGTCAGCACTGGCACAAACAAACTTTGGAGGCCCACCTACTTGAAGGAATGCCACTTTGCTTGCCCAGGGGCTCCAGCTGTTTCCCAGGCTAAGAGAAGTGCCCACCCTGCTCTTCCAATGGAAGATGTGTGTGGGGTGTGTGTGTGTGTGTGACTTGTTGGATCAACATTTTTGCTTGTTCTCAGCCATTCATCTAAACATTTCTTGTACCTCCTACAGGCAAAGGTAAAGGACCCCTGGACATTTAAGTCCTGTCAAAGGCGACTATGGCATTGCAGTGCTCATCTCGCTTTCAGGCCAAGGGATCCAGTGTTTGTCCATAGGCAGCTTTCCAAGTCATGTGGCTAGCATGACTAAACTGCTTCTGGCGCAATGGAACACTATGACGGAAACCAGAGCGTATGAAAATGCCAATTACTTTCCTGCCAGAGCGGTACCTATTTATCTACTTGCACTTTGAAGTGCTTTCAAACTGCTAGGTTGGCAGGAGCTGGACAGAGCAACAGGAGCTCACCCCATCGCTGGATTCGAACTGCCGACCTTCCGATTGACAAGCCCAAGAGGCTCAGTGGTTTAGACCACAGCACCACCTGCGGTACCTGCTATACCCCATAACCAACACCTTGCCTGGGTCGGAATTGGATTTACGCATCAAAAAATCTACTTGACAACCATGAGCAGAACCGGCTTCTTCTTCTGCTGTTTTCAAAAGGATATGCTGCCCGTGAATTTGGAGGGTACATCTAGAGAGCTGGAGCGGTGTAGTGGTGCAGAGTGCAGGACTGAGATCTGGGAGACAGAGGTTCTATTCCCTGCTCGTCCATTAAGCTCACTGGGTGACCTTGGGCAGTCTCTCAGCCTAACCTCTCTCACAAGGTTGCTGTGAAGATAAAATGGGAAGAGGGACAACCATGTATGTCACCTTAAACTCCTTGGAGGAATGGTGGGATAGCAATGTAATAATAATAAAATTAATAGTCTTATTTCTCCCCATGAGTTTCTCTAAATCGCCCTTTAAAGCCATCTGAGCTGATGGCCACCATCACATCTTGTGGGAGCAAATTCCATCAATGACTCACTTTTAAAAGAAGTCATTCCTTTTGTCTGTTCTGAATCTCCTCGAGAAGTGGTGGACTCTCCTTCCTCGGAGGTTTTTAAGCAGAGGCTGGATGGCCATCTGTCATGGATGCTTTATAGCTGATATTCCTGCATCGCAGGGGGGTTAGATGACCTTTGGGGTCCCTTCCAACTGTACAGTTCTATGATTCCTGCCCACCAATTTCACTGGACATTTTGGTTTCATGAGAGCGAGAAAAGCTCCTCTCAATCCACTTCCTTTGCACGATGCATTTTTAATAAATGTGTTTTTGTGTTTCTTCTAAGCATCCTGAACATAGATGTCAACTTTTCCCTTTTCTTGCGAGGAATCCTATTCGGAATAAGGGAATTTCCCTTAAAAAAGGAAAATGTTGACAGCTATGATCCTGAAACATCATAGCCTTTATCCAAGGGGAAGAAATTTGTGTCGCCCAAACCGAAAACCAAGAAGTCAGGGGAAGTTGCATCCAAAGGAAGCAGAACCTGGAATTGCCCACCAGGTGGCAGTGTTGCTACACAAGCCTGAATTCGCTGGAGAGCGGCATGTGCTTGTTTTAAAGGACTTACCTAGAGGAGCACGGCTTCATCCTGGCTGGTTGAGCGCCGGAAGCAGGAGAAAAAGACTCCAGAGAAGAAGTGTCTACTACTAAGCAGACAATTGCTGTAGAAGAGGCTGCCACTCTTCCTGTTGTGGTGCTCTGTCATGATTCAATTTGTCATTAGGACTTGCTGCTGTCAGGACCAAGATTTCTGTAATTCCTGCAATAGTAGGTATGGGGTGTGTGGGGTGTTTTGAGAGGGGTAGCACCTCTGGTGGGGGACACGTTGTGCTCCTTCTGAGGTAGTTTGTGCACCTTTGGTCCCCACCCTGCACTCAGCTCTCACCTGTGGCTCCTAGAACCTGCCAGCATAACAACAACAACAACAACAACAACAACAACAACAACAACAACAACAACAACAACAAATTTATACCCCGCCCATCTGGCTGGGCTTCCCCAGCCACTCTGGGTAGCTGGCAGCTTCCAACAAAATATTAAAATACAATAGCGTAACAAATATTAAAAGCTTCCCTAAACAGGGCTGCCTTCAGATGTCTTCTAAAAGTCTGGTAGTTGTTTTTCTCTTTGACATCTGGTGGGAGGGTGTTCCACAGGGCAGGTGCCACTACCAAGAAGGCCCTCTGCATGTGACAGCGGCCACCCCCTGGGAGCGGCTTGATTGGCTGGCTCAGCCAGATGAGGGTAGCCGATGGGTCTCAAGCCCTCGCTGACTTAGGAACTTCCCCTGCGTGTGAAGACAGGCTCTGGCGGATTGAGTGGACAAGACCAAGAGTGGGTCCAATGGTCCAGAAGGCGGCTTTTGCACTTGCTATAAAGGGAAGTAAGGGGCGGACAAAGCTCATCCGCCTGGGAAGGTAGTCTATCTAGGAGAAGGAAAACTCTGGTCCTAAACCTTCACTGCCCTATTGGACATGTTCGGGAGAGGAGAAGGCTCAGGAGTGAACCCTCCACAAATCTGGAGGAGTCCCTATAAGGTGGTTGGACGGCTCCTTGTACACCTGCTTCTCGCAACTCCTGCAGCCAAGCAGGTGCCAGAGATACTGCTCTGCTTTCCTTTGGGCCATATCAGTGAGGTCAGGAATGGGATCTTGGCGTCTGGATAGCCCAGGACCTCCATACGCACTGCCAAGACTTGCACCCATTTCAAGCCAGTCCCAAACCTCTTTGAATCTATTGTGCCTCTCTGTCAAGGCTGAGCTGAGTCATAGGTGGTTTTCAGAAGAGAGAGCTACTGGCACAGCCACCCTAGAGACAAGGCGCTGCTCAGGAAAACCCTTTAGAGCCCTTTTTGTCTAGGTGGATCCCATGGCCAGCCAGGGTGGGTGAGGAGAACACTCCTCTGCCCAGCAGGGTCCTCTAATATTCAATTCTTGTGCCTCATAATATGGGGAAGTTGCAGACAGAGCAATTGGCTCCCACTTTTAGCCTTTGCAGTCCCTGATATCCTCTTCCCAAGCTTTAGATGTGATGTCTGCTTCATTATTTTTTAAAGCACTGTATATACATTTACTTCATTAAACATAGGTAAAGGTAAAGGGACCCCTGACCATTAGGTCCAGTCGTGACCGACTCTGGGGTTGCGGTGCTCATCTCGCTTTATTGGCCGAGGGAGCCAGCGTACAGCTTGCGGTTCATGTGGCCAGCATGACTAAGCCTCTTCTGGTGAACCAGGGCATCACACGGAAACGCTGTTTACCTTTCCGCCAGAGTGGTACCTATTGATCTACTTGCACTTTGACATGCTTTCGAGCTGCTAGGTTGGCAGGAGCAGGGACCGAGCAACAGGAGCTCACCCCATTGCGGGGATTTGAACCGCCAACCTTCTGATCAGGAAGTCCTAGGCTCTGTGGTTTAACCCACAGCGCCACCCGTGTCCCTTTTTCATTAAACACCCCCCCACCCTTAAAAAAGATATTTTTCAGGATGTTGAAAGAAACGTTTTAGGGAGACGGAGGGTAGTGGCATCACAGTTCCTAGCCAATCAGAGCTGATTTAAGTGGCAAATTTCCCCTTGAGCTTAGACTTGACCTAGGAGAGAGGGCAGGGGGAAGCATGTGTGACTAAAACATGATGGCAACATAGTTTTGCAGAAGGCTTATCATGAAAATTGCAAGCATCTGGATCTGAATATGCCCTTTGGATCACTGTTCTCCAAGTCTCTTTATTCCTCCTGTACATTCACCACCTGTCTAAATACCATTTTGATTAGAGCAAAATGATGAAATGCAAACTCAGATGTGATGCTTCTCTCCCCCCGCCCCCCAATAGTTCATATCTGCTCACAAAAGGACTTCCTTGTAGCGACCGCCAGATGGATTTCCTGGATATTTGGAGCTCACACTTGCGGGCATTCTACACTCCATCAGGCTTGGCAATGAATTTTTTGCTCTCTGACAGCATAATAACCTATACCAATTTCAGTTCTGCACAATCCATCTTTCCATCTCCCTCCCACTTTATCTTCTCTCTCTTACAAGTACGCACATACCTGGTTTTCTTTCATTGCACACACAGAAAATTGCTGTTCAGAATCAGAGGGAAAGGAACTTTTCTTTGCCCTTTCTGATTACTATCTATTGGCTGAACACAAGGCTCTGTTGCAGAAAAATAGCCCTGGCAAAGAAGGAAAGGGTTTTCAGGCTGGGGCTGCCTTGAGGCATCTTGGCACCAAAACCAAGGGCTAATTTACACTTGCATGCCCACTGATGGTGCCTGCCTTTATGAACCATCCCACACTAGACATGGTGCCAAGTCTACTGAACCTTCACTGCTGATTCAGGCTACTGACAAATGCTGGCAACTCAACCTGTCTATTAACAGAGGGCAAGTATAAGCAGTTCCCTGGATGGGATTTTAATACAAGCCTGCAGCAGGGTTTTGCCTTGTTCATGGGAATGGTGGGGAACTCTGGAGGTTTGGTTCTGCTGAAGAGGGGGGGGCACTCAGTTAATTCACTATGTCTTGATACAAGACACACTGCAGATGGATTTGTGATCTCACACTCTGTTACAGGGTTCTGTGGTCTCACACTCTGATACGAACACAGGCACCAGACTCTGTAGTAGACTGAGGCGGAATCTAGACATACTGCATATAAAAAAAAAATGCTGTGAAAATGCTTAAAAACAAACAGACGTTTAAAAATATATATTGAATTTGCCATTAGCTCACCATCACCATCTAGTGTCACATTTGTATAATGCACTTAAAACACACTTAAAATGTTATTTTTGCAGCTGTATAGCTGTGTCTTGTGATGCCAACCTTGCTTTGCTCAGACACTGGTTTTAGGGCCTGAAAACAATGGCAGCCACAAGATCAGGACTCCTTCATCCCTCACCAGCGACCATTGGAGTGGGCGGGGCAGCAGGTAGAAAGGCCAACTGTAGGTGGAGCCAGAACCAATGGCAGACAGAGCTATCCCTGATTGGCTGGAAGCAGGCTGGCCTGTAGGGTCTGGCCGAGGGCAGACTGAGGTTGGTGGAGCAGTGCCCCATTCGCTCTGCTGGATCAGCCTCACCAGAATTCTTTCCAGGCACTTGTTGCCTGACCCCTCTTTGAAACTGGAGGCGCCAGGGATCAAACCTGTGGGGGGAAATAAAGCACTATTAATTGTTGTTTGATGCTGTGCCCCCCCCCAAAGACTGGGCATTAGGTGGCACAGTTTTTAATGCTACATGTTTTAATGCTACACAGCTCTAAAAAGGGAAAACCCATTTGCAATTATCAGCAGGCATCGGTCTTGATCCTTTCTGGCTTATCTACTAATAAAAAGTGGGTGTTGGCAGGTTTATCCACATGATCCATGGACGCATGTGTGAGACTGGGCTACAGACAGAAAGCTTCCTACTGTTTTGCAAGGCCCAACCTGGGTGTAAGGCAAGGTGGACCAAAGTTCAGGTGGAAGGGAAAGTAGCCCTCTGGAGAACACAGAGCTCTGAAGTTGTTCCAGCAAGGAGCAAACTGAAAACGAGCTCTTATCTAGTATTGTCTACCCACTTGTATGTAATGGGTGGAGTGTGGGACTATGACCTGGGAGACCAGGGTTCAAATCTCCACTCAGTCATGAAGCTCACTGGGTGACCTTGGGCCAGTCACCGCCTTTCAGCCTAACCTACCTCACAGGGTTGTTGTGGGCAGGGCCGGATTTAGGTTTGATGAGGTCCTAAGCTACTAAAAGTAATGGGGCCCTTTATATGTCCAGCTGTCCTTTGTCAACAACAAATGGTTGCTTTTTTGTGTTGAATATATGCGATAAGGTAATTTATGGACCTAATAGGTATCTAAAGCCATTTGCCACTGTTGCTGTATGTACATCCAGTTTTTTTTCCTTTAATTTTTTTGGGCCCCCAAGAGTGTGGGGCCCTAAGCTATAGCTTGTTTAGCTTATACTGTACGTAAATCTGGCACTGGTTATGGGAATTAAATGAAAAGAGGGAAAACCATGTATACCACCTCGAGCCTCTTGGAGAAAAAGATGGGCTACGGATGCAATACACGAATAAACCCAGAGCACAATCCTGTCCTCTTCATGCATTCATAATGCATCAATATGATTTCACTTGCATTGGGCTGCTCCTGAGCACAGCGTATGTGAAAGCTAATAAAGAAAGTTTATGGAATGAAAGTTGTAACCTGAAGAGGCAAGTACCCAAACACTTGCGGGAGTTAAGTAAGAAGGATCTCTTGATGACAGGACTAGAGAGAACGAGGAAAGGGCAATCAGTTTTGATTTAGCTGCAATGGATACTTTGACAAGAGCTTTTATGGAAGGTCCTAACTAAGAACAGTAACTTCCTTTCAAAAGGCACCATTTAGACCTTCAAGATGGTTGTTGATGATGTATCACTAGCTGTCAACCTGCTCACTTGGTACTGTGGCTTTATTGAACTGAGGGTTGTGTTTTGCTCTCAATATAGCCGAGCTTGTCATAGGACAATCGGCCAAGGGCAGGTTGTTCTAGAAAATTGTCTTACATAGTCCTTTCTTCAGCTTCTGCAATGCCTATTTCTTTGAAGTTATAGCCCATGGGTCGGCAAACTAAGGACTGAGGACTGGATCAGGCCCAACTGCCTTCTAAATCTGTCCCATGGACGGTCCGGGAATCACTGCGTGGATCGCCAGCACATGCGTTCTTTCCCTCTCGCTCCCTCTCACTCACATGGCAGCGGCGGCACCTCCTCCCTCCCTCCAGTGTGGTGTGGTGGTTAAGAGTGGTGGACTCGTAATCTGGTGAACTGTGTTCGCTTCCCCACTCTTCCACATGCAGCTGCTGGGTGACCTCACACTTCTCTGAAGTCTCTCAGCCTCACTCACTTCACAGAGTGTTTGTTGTGGAGGAGGAAGGGAAAGGAGATTGTTAGCTGCTTTGAGACTCCTTAGGGGGGAGTGAAAGCTGGGATATCAAGTCCAAACTCCTCCTCCTCCTCCTCCTCCTCTTCCTCTTCTTCTTCCTCCTGGCTTCTCCCCACCCTGCCTAGAGGAGGAAGGGGGCTGGTCTTTGTTGCTGCCAGCCCCTCTATGGAGCCCTTTCGCACGCCACTCATCGTCCCGCCGCCACCAGCCCCTGCCGCTCACAAGACACAGGAGCAGCGGTTGGCTGAGTGCCCCTCTCAAACTGCTGCCATTTAAAGCAGCCCCTCTCCAGTGCCCTTTTGTGAGCTGCTCATCATCCTTACACCGCCATTCATCCCCCCCCCAAAAAAATATAGTCCGACCCCCCACAAGGTCTGAGGGACAGTGGACCGGACCCCTGTTGAAAAAGTTTGAGGACCCCTGGTTTAGCCAAATAAACCAAAAGCCAGCCTTATCTGTCAGCTGAGCAAAGCTTAGAGTAGGACAGAGTTCTCCATCTCCACTAAATCTACTTCCTTGCCAGCTTAGTGATACTGTCTCCAGAAAGCTGCTATCTTTTTTTGCTTAACACATCCTGCGCTAGCTTATCCCCCTCCCCATTGTTTACCCCTCCCCACCAAAGCACAGGATTTCCAAACTCCCTTCCCTCCCCTCCCCCAGCTTCATTTTTATTGCACTCACAAGTGATGAGCCCCTGCATTCAAAATCTCAAGGGTATAAGGGATACCAAAGAACACAGATAAAAAAATAAAATTGATTACACCGGTCACAGCCATCTATGCTGCACAAAGCCGCAAAGCACAATTGAAAGTATTCTTTTTTTAAAAACAACAACCTAGAATAAAGTGGATAAATCAACCCAAACAGATAAGAGCCTATAGAGTTTTCCGCAGCTTAGATCAGACTGAGAAAGGCAGCAAAGTTTTGTTCTAACGGCACATCGGGATTGTGATACTCTGGAATCTTGACGCTGGGCCAATTTCTGTCACTTCCCCTTGTGTGACCTTGGATCGGTTAATCTTTCTGTACTTCAGCTTCCCCTGGTAAAGCAGATAATGCATTTATTTGTCTCTCGTATTTGCTTAGATGCTATCTTCTTCTTTTTTGTCAAGGACAAATGATTCTAGCTGTAGTCACATGCCAGGGTCTTGCATACCATCTGCTGTAGAAACTCAAAGTGCCCTGTTTTAACTCTAGACACTCCTAGTTTCCCAGTACCTGACAGTAGCTGAATGGTAGAACATCTGTTTTCCATGCAGAAAACCCCCAGGCTTAATCCCTGACATTTCCAGGTAGTGCTGGGAATGTCCCCTGCCCAGTGGCGTAGTGTGGGTTATCAGCACCCGGGGCAAGGCAAGTAATTTGCGCCCCCTAACCCATGGATTTGCGCCCCCTAACCCGTGGATTTCCCTAACCCCCAGATGTTGCACCCGGTGCGGCCGGCCCCCCCCTGCACCCCCCACGCTACGCCACTGCCCCTGCCTGAAACCTTGAAGAGCTGCTGCCAGTCAGTGTAGACAATACTGAGCTAGATGGACCAAGGACCCAGGACCTGAATATTTCTGGGAAATGCCTGGTTTGATTTGGTCTCTGTTTTTATTGTTTTTTTTTTATTAAAGATTTTCTTGTTTTACAGAAGTAAGTGTAATGTCTCAAGTATTTTTTCCATGTAACATTTTTACAAATCTGTTTCATTTGTTGAGACATTAGGGGGAGAAAAAGAAAAGGGATGGAGGGAGGGAAGATGGGTGGGAGTGGGGTCGGGTGGCGATGTTTCTTTTATGCTTAATGTATGTAGGGTTTGGTGTCAGCGTTGCTTGTGCTGTTCACTTGTGTTCCTTCGGTGGTGAGAGAGGTTGGGGTTGGCCTAGGGTGTGGTTGTTTGTTTGTGATTGGCTGTGGTGATCTTTGTTTTCGTGTGTGAGTGGGGTGGGTGGGTGGGTGTTTTGGATCAGGTTAGCCATATTGATTTGTATGCTGTTGGTGGATTATTGTCATTGTCTTGTTGGGCTGTGTATGTGATAAAGGGGAGCCATACCGGGGTGAAGGTGTCTTCTTCTGTTTGTCCCCATGTCAGTTTCAGTTTATTGGTTAATTTTTCTAGTAGGGCTGTTTCCCATACTATTTGGTACCATTGCTCCACAGCCACATACCTCCACATGTGGTGGGAGTGCCCCAAAATCCAACTATTCTGGACAACAGCCACACGAGAAATATGTAAAATAACTAAGCAAGTATTAGACACCACCCCAGAATTGGCCCTACTAAACATTTGGTCTCTATTTTGATATTTTTTGTGTTGGATGATGCCTTCTTAAAATGTTGGTCTTGAGGATGAGAAATAGATGTCTTCCTGACTGCTGCATTTAATCTGCTCCTACTATTCCAGTTTCCAAGGGACACTGTGTGGCTTCTGAAACCCACCTCCAAAGCTTGAATCAGCAGGTCCCACAACATGTCCCTTTGCTTCCTGTTTTGAACCTGTGCTGTCACCTACCAACATTAGGCTCCACCTTCTGTACTGGAGGAAATTATGGGGAGGGACCATTTCATAATTCCCACAGAGATGCTGTGGACGGAGTGGTTAGATGATGTAGAGGAGGAGGAGCAGGAGGAGATTGGGGAGTTGGAGGAGCGCAACCTGGGAGAAGGTCCTAGGGGGTTGGGGTGTGGTGGTCAGGAACCCCAGTAAGAGTCTGAGCCCGGAGAGAGCCCAAGGGCATTGGGAGGCAGAGACTTGGATCTGGGGGAAGGGACAGTCAGAAGAGTGACCTATCTAGTGTTATTGACTACACTGAGAAGAGAAGAAGAAGAGTTTGGATTTGATATCCCGCTTTATCACTACCCGAAGGAGTCTCAAAGTGACTAACATTCTCCTTTCCCTTCCTCCACCACAACAAGCACTCTGTGGGGTGAGTGGGGCTGAGAGACTTCAGAGAAGTGTGAATAGCTAAGGTCACCCAGCAGCTGCATGTGGAGGAGCAGGGAAGCGAACCCGGTTCACCGGATTATGAGTCTACCACTCTTAACCACTACACCACACTGGCTCATAATGTCAGCACCATCAGAGGTGCCCACTCAACCACATGTGCCCATTCGGCCACTTCTGTCAGCAGATAATACCCATTGGAACTCCCTGCCCATTGAGACCAGGCAGGCACCTTCACTGTAATCTTTTTTGCATCTGTTAAACACATGCTTGTTTTGACAGGCCTATTCAGATGCTTAGAGAGTTGGGATAATTTCAATCTGCTTTTGTGTTTAGGTTTTGTATGTTTTAAAGTATGGTTGTGATTTTTTTTCTCAATTTTTTCTCAATTTTTTTGTTTTACAGTTTAGAATATTCATTTAAACAACCTTAAAATATCAATGACTTCCCTTCTTCTCTTTCCATGGTTCATTTTGCATATCATAAATCCCTGTATATTTTACATAAACTACTAAACCATTCAGTATTCCATTATTACATCCATCAAAACTTATTTACAGTGTTGAATTTATCTTAATGCTGCCAATATTTTCAAATGTACACAGTTTCCTCCATATATTCAACAAACATTTCCCCATCTTCTCTAAACCTATGTTCTTCTTGTTCTTTTATTCTATATGTTAAGTCTGCAAGCTGCACGTATTCCATCAGTTTAAGCTGCCATTCTTCTGAAGTTGGGACCTTGCTCATTTTCCAATTTTTTGGCTAACAAAACACAGGCTGCAGCAATGGCATACATAAATAATCTTTTTTTGAATTTCCGTCTGAGTTATCCCCAACAAAAAGGACTTTAGTGTTGTTGTTTTTTCGAAAAGTATTTCTAAACACCCCCCAATTCATTATAGATTATTTCCCAATACCCTTTTAGCCTTTTCTTGATTTATCTTCTGTAAGCCCCCTTGAGGTTTTGTATTGTTTTACAATCAAGCAGTGTATATATTTTATTAAATAAATAAATAAATAAATAAGGGATGCTGGAGAGGGTCTTCTCGGTGGCTGCTCCCAGACTTTGGATCTTCCTCCCTTGAAAAGTTAGACTGGCTCCCTCCTTGTTGTGCTTCTGCTGGCAGGTGGAGACTTTCTTGTTCCAATGGGTTTTGGGGAACCGGCTGCTTTTAAGGAAAGGGCTGGTACCATTATGTATTTATAGCAGTTATTTCTAAGGTTTCAATAGAATTCCATCAATGTTTCATTAATGATGGTTCCCCCCCTATGTTTTTAAGCAGTTCTTATTTTTACCTAGGGACACAGGTGGCGCTGTGGGTTAAAGCCTCAGTGCCTAGGACTTGCCGATCGAAAGGTCGGCGGTTCGAATCCCTGCTGCGGGGTGCGCTCCCGCTGCTCGGTCCCAGCGCCTGCCAACCTAGCAGTTCGAAAGCACCTCCGGGTGCAAGTAGATAAATAGGGACCGCTTACCAGCGGGAAGGTAAACGGCGTTTCCGTGTGCAGCTCTGGCTCGCCAGAGCAGCGATGTCACACTGGCCATGTGACCTGGAAGTGTCTCCGGACAGCGCTGGCCCCTGGCCTCTTAAGTGAGATGGGCGCACAACCCCAGAGTCTGGCAAGACTGGCCCGTACGGGCAGGGGTACCTTTACCTTTACCTTATTTTTACCTGTAAGCTGCCTTGAGTGCTGTCAGGGGAAAATGAGGGATGGCATCATCATTGTCAGGAGACTGCTATCAGAGCAGGGAAGGGAGGCAGCGGGATACAGAGAGCCTCCAACGCTTCTGAGGAGCAGCTCCTTGTCCAACGGTGGGGAAAGCAACACCTCCAGTGGAGCAGAGGGGGAAGGAGGTAGCCAGGTGAGGGGAGGGCTCAAAGATGTTACTGAGATCCCAAGCGCCTCCCCTAGCCAGGCTGGCCAGGAAACAGACATGCCGTTTCTGCCGCCCAGCTTGCACAGAGGGGTGAAACGTAAGGAGGTGAGGTGGAGATTTGGGGTGTCTAAGTTCTTATGTTGGGGGAAAAACCGGAAAGGGGCACTCCTGGAATCTGCTAGTGACAAAGATGGACATGAACTTTGGGGTTCTGCACTGTAAATCGTTTGCACCAATAAAACCTGTAAAAGACAGGTGGGAATCCTGCCTGGTTACTCATGAGCAACCACCACCAGCATCTGATAATCATCAACATCATCATCATCATGCTTTAAAAGGTTCTCCACCCATGCCCTCAGAGGACCATGATTCTATCTCCCCTCTGAGCTGACCAAGTGAATGCCTAGGTCCAAAGGTGCCCTTGTGCTTTTTGCATAATGTGGCCCACATTTGAGGCTTGATGTTCAAAGCACACCAGGTCAGTTTAAGTTAGAAGATTCACGGGCAGATATACCAAACTCTCCCCCTTCCCCAGGAAGGAGACCAAGGAGGGCTGGGGAAATGACAGCATCAAAGGCAGGGAAAGGAAGAATGGTTGGTTGAAACAAAACAGTGTCAATAGTGCCAATAATGCAGGCAAGTGCAGATGGGAAAGATTAATGGCAGAAGACAGTGCTGCATGAAGGTTAAAGGATTTCTGTTCTTTTCAATTCAAGGAAGGAACAAGGGGGAGGCGGGGAAGAAAGGAAAAGAATCTTGATCTCCTGAGCCTTTTATAGTATTGCAGCAACTAACGGGATCAACCACATCAAGGACACTCATAATGCGACTTCTTCTTCTTGTTGTTTAGTTGTTTAGTTGTGCCCGACTCTTCGTGACCCCATGGACCAGAGCACGCCAGGCACTTCTGTCTTCCACTGCCTCCCGCAGTTTGGTCAGACTCATGTTTGTAGCTTCGAAGACACTATCCAACCATCTCGTCCTCTGTCGTCCCCTTCTCTTTATGCCCTCCATCTTTCCCAACATCAGGGTCTTTTCCAGGGAGTCTTCTCTTCTCATGAGGTGGCCAAAGTATTGGAGCCTCAGCTTCACGATCTGTCCTTCCAGTGAGCACTCAGGGCTGATTTCCTTCAGAATGGATCGGTTTGTTCTTCTTGCAGTTCATGGGACTCTCAAGAGTCTCCTCCAGCACCATAATTCAAAAGCAACAATTCTTCGGCTATCTGTCTTCTTTATGGTCCAGCTCTCACTTCCATACATCACTACTGGGAAAACCATAGCTTTTATTATACGGACCTTTGTTGGCAAGGTGATGTCTCTACTTTTTAAGATGCTGTCTAGGTTTGTCATTGCTTTCCTCCCAAGAAGCAGGCGTCTCTTAATTTCGTGGCTGCTGTCCCTTGTCCCCTTCATGGATCACTGCCTTGCCGTGGCGAAGGGGCTTGAAGAACTCAGAGAAGCTATGAACTATGCCGAGCAGCGCACCCAAGATGAACAGGTCACAGTGGAGAGTTTTGACCAAACGTGATCCACCTGGAGGAGGAACCGGCAAGCCACTCCAGTATCCCTGCCAAGAAAACTCCATGGACAAAGACAACAGGCATAATGCAACTAGGGAAGTGCAAATCTGACAATTTGGCTTTCTCATTTTTCCACTCTTCAGTTTTCAACATATCCACATCAGTTTGCAATATATTTTTTTTAAAACACTCATGAAAATCCCTCAGCATTTTACTGTGAATTTCCACTGATAACAAACATTTCCATTTGCAGTTTTCCCTCCTGCAATGCACTTTTGTAAGTTATGTTCACTAATAAATGCATCTATATCCATTATTATTATTTATTCAACTTATACACCGCCCTGTACCCGGAGGTCTTAGGGCAGTTCACAAAAAGACCACAATATATAAAAGCAAACCAAAAGCAGTAACCCAATAACTCCCCCGCCCCCCACTATTTATTTTTGTGCACATTGCTAGGTGAAAGAACTGCATTGCAAAATTCAGAGAAGTGCAAAGTATGACGGCTGGCTGTGTTTTGGTGAGCGTATAGCTTTAGAAAGTGTGAAATGGGTAAGTCCACCTTTAAATGTGAACTGCATCGAATTTCCTCCCCATCCCTAAATGGCGCTGCTCATTTGTAAAACTTATTGAGTGCAAAACGTACTTCATAACCCTGATCAAACTCAGTTAACCTCTCTCATCCATCACACCTTGTTTCAATTTGGGGCTATTATAAGATTAAGTAACAAGGTGGCCTTGCAGCTATTCCAGGAGGGAATTCTTTATAATGCTCCAGGAGATTGTGGATCTGCTCTGCCCTAATGCTATATCATCTGTGTACGGAAGAACAGAGCACTTAATCAAAGAGGAAACATTTTTAAACAAGGGACAAGGTTTTACTGAGGGACCATTTCCTATACCATTGGAAAAAATATAATTTATAGAGGGACCCAAGTCTCGAAAGAAGTGGAACTATATAGGAGTATATATTCTGGATCTTCATGGAAGCAATGTTGTCTACATAATATATTACAGAGCTGTTGCTACATATCTTATACTTTTCTTTGTATTTTGCTCATGGCTCTGTCTGTCTGTCTGTCCATTGCATATGGGAATGGAGGAGAAATTCATTTCACATTTAAAGGCAAACCTACTTAATTCACACTTTTCAAAACAAAACACAAACTGAAAGGCAGACATCCTTCAAAATTCACACAACCTCTGCAGCTTTTCCTCCTGATACAGACCAAAAGCTACAAGTCTGGATCAGAACCACAGTAAGGGCAACTGGTTAAAGAGCTCCTTCCCAACAAAAAGCATCTTCATTCAACTCCTCCTCCTGCACCTGCCACTAACCTTTTTCAAAACAAACACACACAATTCCTAAGTGAGTGGCCCTTAAATAGGCTCTTTCTCATGCAGCTCCCAAGGATGGGGTTGTTGCAGAAATGGGGAATAAATTTGATTCAGTTCACACTGGAAAGCAAACCTCCATAATTCACAGTTTCTGAAACAATAGGAGAACTTAAATACAGTGGTACATCTGGTTGTGAACAGGATCCCTTCCGGAGGCCCGTTCGCAACATGAAAAGAGCACAACCCTCAGTGGCGCATCTACGCATGCGCGGATTTTGATTTGGCCCTTCTGCGCATGCGCGAGCGGTGAAACCCGGAAGTAACCGGAAGTAACCAGAAAGGCCACCGCGGGACGTAACCTGAAAGAACATAACATGAAGCAAACGTAACATGAGGTATGACTGTACAGCCATCCTTAAAAACAAACAAACAACAACTTCCCTTTTCTGAATTTTGCGATGCAGTTCTCTCGCCAAGTAATGGTCACACAGCTGCTCAGAGAGCAGCCCGAGGTACCTACTAAGTATGTGGAATTTGGCCAAGAAAGCTTTTGAAGGATCAAAGCCCTAGCAGTAGAAAGCTAATTTTCTGTTTCTACTGGTTTTTCTTTTTTATTTGCCATATTTATTCCTCCCATTTATATGCCCCTTCATAGCCTGCACTCTTGAAGCGGTTTACATTAGAACTTAATTAAAAACCATAAACCAAGGTATACAACAATCATGGGGGGAGGACTTGCAATAAAATCAGGGCAGGAATGAAACAGTGACAGTAAAAAGAGTAGATTGGTAAACACAAGTGAATTACAGTCCTATTTTTTCTTCTTCCAGTGGATGTCTAGAAGAGATAAGATTTTGGCCTCATGAAGAAGCAGAATGAGGTGGGCACAGCCTGCTATTCATCACGGCCCAGCCCTGACAGGGATCTAGAACCTTTCTCCCTGCGATGCTAATCTTTATTTCCATGGAGTTTAAAAAAGAAAGCCCAAGGACCCTTAAAAATGGCACTACCTCTTCATTGGAGCACTGTTCGTTATTCCCCGTGCTATAGATTCTTTTCTTTTCTTTTTTTTAAATATATCATTTGATTATTGCATTTATATCCTGCTTTTTCCCTTCAAGGAGCTGAAAGTGGTATGCATTGGTTTCCTCCTCATTTAACTCCCACAACAACCCTGTGGGGTAGGCTAGGCACCGAGCAAGCTTAATGGCTGAGCAGGGATTTGAACCCTGATGCTTTTGAATTATGGTGCTGGAGGAGACTCTTGAGAGGCCCATGGACTGGAAGAAGATCAAACCTGTCCATTCTGAAGGAAATCAGCCCTGAGTGCTCACTGGAAGGACAGATCCTGAAGCTGAGACTCCAGTACTTTGGCCACCTCATGAGAAGAGAAGACTCCCTGGAAAAGACCCTGATGCTGGGAATGATGGAGGTCACAAGGAGAAGGGGACGACAGAGGACGAGATGGTTGGACAGTATTCTTGAAGTTACTAACATGAGTTTGACCAAACTGCGGGAGGCTGTGGAAGACAGGAGTGCCTGGCGTGCTCTGGTCCATGGGGTCACGAAGAGTCGCACATGACTAAACAACTAAACAACAACTCCCAGGTCCTAGTCCAACATTCTAACCACCAAACCACACTGACTCCCAGAAATTCAGGCCTTTAGTGTCTCCAGTCCCATGCTGTGGAATTCTCTCCCAAGGGAGATCCAGCAGTCTTCCTCACTGTTGGCTTTCTTTGAAAGACCCCTTTATGCCAACGGGTCTGTACAGCTGTTTAAATATTAAATAGCTGCTTGATTAGTCAGTAATTTTAATGATTTTGCATTATGTTCATGGTGTTTTATGCATTATTCTATATTAGCAGCCTTGTACCCAGTGCTGCTCTGGAATTCTAAGAAACGAAAAACATCAAGGCAGTTCTGAAATCAGTGGTTGGAATCAATGTTTTTTTTTTTAAAAAAAAGATTCTGTCCACCATCTTGGTTCAAGATGGCACCTATTGTTCCCAAACATAGAGGTAACCTTGTTCCTGCATCCCAGGAACCATTGTGCAGAATATCAGAGTATTTTGGAAAGGTTCCATCCACCATCTTGATTCAAAAGGACACCCTATTTCATCCAAATATAAGACTTGTACTGTGGTCTCAGGAACCATCATGCAAGACTTAGTTACAATATCTTAAGAGGTGTCCAAATGTGTATTGAAGAGAGATGGAACCTTGAGATTTTATATGAGCTGATAGTATATAAAATAAATATATACATAAATATAAACTTTGAAGTTGTGCTCTTTCTTTCTTTTTTTTTACATTTCTCTTTTTTTAAATTAATTTTTTATTAAGAAATTTTCTTTTACAAATTTGTTCGAATACAACCATATTTTCCAATTTACAATTTTTTTTTACTTCCACCAGCTCCCCCCACAATCCTCATATTTTAATATTTATTCTGCATTTCCTTTATAATATATTGCCAGTTTATAATATCTTTACATCTCTTTTTCTCTTTACAATACCCTTTCTCATCACAAAGCCTCTTTAAATCCAACTAGCGTTGTCTGTTCATCACAAATATTTTCCAGATATATCGTAAACTTTCTCCAGTCCTGAGTGAACTTGTGATCTTTTTGGTATCTAATTTTTCCAGTCATTTTATCTAGTTCCACAAAGTCCATAAGTTTCAGCCTCCACTCTTTCAGTGTCGGTAATTCTTCTTGTTTCCATTTTTGGGCCATTAGGATTCTAGCCGCAGTTACTGCATATTGGAAAAGTTTATAATCACTTTTATTAATTTCTCTTCCTGTAATTCCTAACAGAAAGGCTTCTGGTTTCTTCACAAATGTATATTTAAACATCTTTTTTTGTGCTCTTTCATCTCAGGGTTCCTCATTTTCCTGCATGGATGGAGCTGGCCTTTGCCTGCCTCCTTAGCATGAACAGGATGTTATGAAAAAGGAGCAATGCAGCGAGCTGCAGCTGCAGGTGGCTGGAAAGCCAAACAGGATGTTGATGTTTGTGACTGTACTGAGCACCGGATGTTAGCTCAGTGTGTCATCTGACCTATACTGGAAGTACATGGGTGGAGTCATTCTCTCTCTCTGTTGGTGTTAAGAGAGTGCAGACATGTTTCTCTGTATTGCTGCAAAAGACAGAAATAAAGGCATGTAAATATATTTCTGTCTGTCTCTTTCCCCTCCCTGGGAAAGGCAGGGAGGAGGGAGGAGTGGTGTGTTCTTCTCACGTTGAGGAGGATCGCCGAAGAGACCTCGCCTGTATCTTGCCGGGAGTCGCAGACGGGGAGGTCAACAAGGGAATCAGCCGGGTGCCTGGAGAGTGGCACATTCCTCTGGCAAGGCTTGATTTCGACACAGGCAACCCCTTTTCTAGGAGGAGACCCATAACTTGGGCAGACAAAGGCTCCTGATGTAAAGGCTGGGTGTAACAAGTCACAGGTGTTTTATCACCTTCCGATTTGATAAATTTGAAGGGAGAGAGTGGCTACCCTGGAAGACTGAAGCTAGTCCAGTTATGGCGTATAAGATGAAAGACAAACAAGCAAACCCAGCTCCCATGCTTCCTCGATAACAGTTCCAGGATGTGCATGGAGATTTGTGATAGATGCAAATAGTGATGCTGAAAGCTGGGAGTGGAAAGTCAAGAGGCGTGGGGAAGAAATTTGATTCACTTCACACGCAAAGGAGAACCTACCCAATTTGCACCTTCCGAAACAGTATGTAGACCAAAATATATGCATCCTTGGAAACTGGCACTTCTCTTAGTTTTGCAATGCGGTTCTTCAGCAGGCAATGTGTACGAAAATGCTGGTTAATGTGTTAATAAAAATGAATATATTAGTGAAAATAACATCCGAAAGACATTCTATTAGGGAAAATGGCTTCGCAAATAGGCAAAATTGCATACATGTAGGTTTTAAGACCCACCTTAATTTTTGTAATTTTACTTTGCTTTGCACTGTTTTTAATACAGTATGATTACATCTTGCACAGGAGTTATGTTCCAGGGATGAAATGTATACTCAAACCACCCCCTTGGGTGCCTCCTGTGAGCACCCTTACCTTTCTGGAGCCATGCGGCAAATGACCCTTGCCCTCCTCCCCTAAGCCTTACTTACTGGGCTCTGGGATGCCCTTGCGAGATCTTGTGGGGCCACCTGAGTTCCTGAGAGATCTCATGAGGGTATCCCAGAGCCTGCGAGAGAGTGTTCCAGAGACTGGTAAGCAAGGCAGGGTTTCAAAGCCCTTTCTGCAGCAGGAAAACCCTACACAAAAGAGTTTTTAAGCTTTCTGCCCATTTAATTTGGTTCCATTTCAACTGGCCGACCTTTAATTGTGTACGGTTGAAGTCAGGCCTAAGCAGAGTTTGTCTGAGGGTGGGAGTCTTGTTAGAATAAAGTGATAAACTCAAACAAAAAAGCAGTTGGTCTTGGATGGGGGACCCCAGTCAACTTAGCCCTCTGAGGGCCAGGCCAAGTGTACCTGGCTGTCCCCATCCCCTGGTTGAAATCACACAAGTTAGATGTGTATAAGATGTGATTGTACTGTCTTATGTTTCAGCTGTTGTAACCTGCATATGGACCTTGGGGGTGAAGGATGGATAATAAATTCTAATTCTAAAATTCTAATTCTAATTCTAATTCTAATAATAATAATAATAATAATAATACACATTGTAAGCATTTGACAGGGACATGTAATGAATAAGTAAACAATTAACTCAAAGTGTCAGTGGCAAACTTTTCCTTCTGCCTTCCCAACCTCCATTGCATCCCATTTCATTCAGTCTCATTTTTCATGGAGCACCAGGATTCATTTGCTAAGGCCTGATATGTACATAAACCAAGTGATAAAGCGGCTGTTTAATGACACTATGGTCCTTCCGATGTTCACAGTCGTCAGCACAGCATCGGTCCTACCATCAATCAAGAATGAACCAACCACTGTGATGAATGCTGGCATCTATCTAAAGCAATATGTTTCCATAAAATGGCCATTCCGTCATGGTATGTGGGTTTTTACCCTTCTCAAATATTTCTTCCTTTCTCCCCTTTTTAATAGCAGAGGTGAGAAGAACAGGAGTCATTTTGCAATTGCTGGGAAAGAGATTTGATGCAAACATGCAGGTTCGGCTCATTGATGGTAGCATCAGTGTGATGTGCATGAGCCATGATGGATTTATCACCACAAGTCAAATGTCCACATCACCCACCATAACACAAGTGATCAGTACTGCATTGCCCTTGCGATGGTGGAGACTCCCATCTGATACGCTAAGCTGGTGAGATATAGCAGAGTGTGCTCCAAATTTTCAGGGAGCAAACAGGAAGAGATATAGCTCAGTGGAAAAGTATCTGCTATGCATCAATAAGGTCCCAGGTTCAATCCCCGTCATTTGCAGGTAGGAATGGGAGAGATCTCTGCTTAAAACCATAAAGAGCTGCTGCCAGTCAGTGTAGGCAATGCTGAGCTGGGGGAACCCAGAGCCGTCTTTCCCATAGGGCTTAGTGGCTCATTGCGCCATTGGTCTCTCAGGGGCACCCCAGCAAGTGGGGGAGCTGCGCGGCTTTGCCTGTGGCCTCCCCTTTCCCTGCATGCCACCAGCTGCACCCCGCCAACCATCTTTCCTTCCTACCCTCCTCAGTCCGCCCCCCTCTGCGGGTGGGCGCATTGTTGTTGTTCCTGCTACTTGTACTGCTCCCACAAGCGCTCTGCGGCAGTGGCGCGGGCTGCGTTGAACGAGGAGCCGCTCCTCAATTCTGAGACGGCAGCCAAGGATGGGTCGCTGCCGCCGCCTCCCCCGCCTCCTCTCCCTTGGCCGCAGGAATCCTGTGCTGGTCCCGGGGGGGGGTTACCGTGCGGTGTGGTCGGAGTCCAGTCCTAGGTCGAGGGTATGGAGGCTGTCCGTCAAAGGCGAAGCAGAGTCCAAGGCAAGGAGCTGGGCGTGGTCAGGGACTCTGGAAGAGCAGGACAGGGTGCTGGCAGGAACAGGTTACCAACGATGTTGCTCCCGCAACCTGGGACTGGGTTGACTGGTCTTTATTTCCTCTGAGGCATAGGGCGGTCCTGGCCCACAGGTGACTCGCCTCTCCTGGCCTTAAGGCGAGCACTCCTCCTGAGAGAACTTAGTTTCCGCTGCCTCTCTGCCCTGAGCCTCTGCAGCTCCGGAGAGGCTGGAGGGTTCCTGGACCCAGAGGCAACCTCACCTTCCCCTGACAGGGCTGGGAGAGGAGCACCTGTAGGCACTGAGTCCTCAACCACCTCTGGAGCCAGAGTGGACTCACCTGGTGTCTGCTCCTGAGGATCCGGCACAGGTGAGGGTCCTTCAGGTTCAAGCCCTTGCCCCAGCTCAGCCAGCCCTGGAGGCGGGGACTCCTGTGCAGGCTGGGATTCCTCAGGTTCAGCCTCTGAATCAGATTCCCAGGCCATCACAAATCCCCTGAACCACCACTCAGCGAGCAGCTGTCGTCTTTATCTGAGGAAGCGGCAAGAGTGGCAGTGGCAGGAGCGGTTCCGAAGGCGCCTCCTCCGTGTCACCGGTGCCCACCCCCCCCACTACTCCCCGGGGCACAGGAGGTGCCATGGCAACTGCCTCTTGCTTGTCAGGCCCTTGGGCCACTGGGCAGCAGCAAGAGCACCAGCAGCGGGCTGTCGATGTCAGGCAGTGGAGGAGGCGGAGGTGCCCTGGAGCCTCGCAATTGAGCAAGGGGTTCCAGTGCTCTGGCCAGCGTCCACCACATCAGCAGCATCTTCTGTGGGCAGCAGCTCCCAGGGCTACAAGGTGGTCTGCGAGTTGGGCCCCGAGTTCTAAATTCTGGGAAAGGGAGAGGGCACCAGAAGGGATCTTTGCACCATAGTGCTGGATATGCTTAAGACAGCCCTGGGTGAACCAATAGTTTGACTCAGTGGAAGGTAGCTTTCTATGTTCCAATGCACTGGGTATGCCTGCATCTATTTGTCTATGTTTAAGGGGAATTTTGGAGGACTAGGCTAGCTTTGGACCCCTTTGATCTCTGTCTCTTCCAAGAATGCCTTTGAAATACTGGTACATGCCCGAATTTTGGCCATACCAACATTGGTGTTCTGGTGTTGGTTGGTACACCATTTCAGGAACATCAGTGGTGGTGGGGAGAGAGAATCGTTAACCACATCTTTGGAGATGGGCCATAGCTCAGTGGTATCTGCTTTGTGTGCAGAAGATTCTATGTTCAATCTCATGCTGTCAGAGGAGCTAAATTGCAGCCAGGAAGCCAAATCACAACTCGTTCTTTTCTTGAAATTAAAACAGAGTCCAAACACTGGGGAGCATTCCAGAATTAAACACATAGTAATACATTTAACCATTCCCAACTTCCCAATTTCAGTAAATTAAATCACCATGCTTAACATCCCAGGCATCACCAAGTAGGCCTGGGCGAGACTTCTGTCTGAAACCCTAGAGAACTGCTGCCAGGCAGTGTGGACAATATAGAGCTAGATGTACCAGTGGTCTGATTATAGGAAAGAAAAGAAACAGACATGCAGAATGGTCACCTGACAAGTAGGCAATAAAAACAGCACATCATTTTCAAATGAAGGTTTGATGAACTAACCAAGTCCATGCCTAAAACAAAGTGGCCAGTGGGGATTGCTTGCCTTCTCTTCGCAAAACATTCCCTGCTATAGAGCACGAATCCCACGAATGTGGAATGCAAAGCTTGTTCTCTGCACGACATCCTTTGCAATGTCTTTGCACCCACCCCAAATTCCACTGGATTTTCTGAACCTTGGCCTTGGAGGCTCAGCTCATTTGAGCACAAAGGGAGCCTCGACTGATCTGTCCATCTTCCAGCTGTCAGCTTCAGGAGAGCAGCAGTCAATTTGTTATTCTCTGCTAAGTGCTCCTGAATTCTGTGAGATTCCTGGGCAAAGAGTCCGAGATGACAGGTGCAAGACCCTGCAGTTGTCAATATTGTTTTGGCATTCAATGGATATTTGCTGACATGCTTGAATAGCTGTTGAACTTTAGGTTAAATCCTGCTCAGGGGGGCTGTGGGGATTGCAATCCATCAAGCTGAAGCAATTTGGATAAGAGAAGGCAGAAGGAAGGAGTTCTGATTATAAGAAGCCAGGTAGTCTAAGGCAGTTTCTATTGCAGATTCAATCCCTGTGTCTGCAGTCATGGGATTGTTGTCTATCACATGACGGTGTATGTTTTCATTCCACAGAGTTGGAAGTGATGGAGACAGGATGTTTGTGTTACTGTGTTCTGTGAAGTGGGATTATTGTCCTTTGTTCTCTCTCTTTGCTGTCTGATGAGAAAGAGGAAGAAGCTAAGTCAGAATACTCCGAGTGTTTTATATGTAAACAAAGTAGATTAGCCAAAATGCTGAGTTGCTGAGGTCTGTTACGCAAGCTGTGAAGACTCTGCGCATCCCTAAGTGTGCTTATGTCTGTTGGCATCAGTTGCTGTGATGTTTGGGCAGAAGAAAGCTTTTGAAGCTCCTGAACGATCAACCAGGAAGGAGAGAACATGCCAGTTGGGCATGTGTCTCTGCCAGGGTCCTACACGAGAGCAGGATGGCTCCTAACAGTTTCCCCCCAAACTGGTATACCCCAGATGATCCGGACTACAATTCCCATTCCAGCCAGACAACATGGCCAATGGCCAGGGATGGTGGGAGCTGTAGTTCAAAACAGCTGGAGGACAGTATGTTGCAGAAGGCTGGCCTATCAGCATGAGCCACACCCCACTAAAGACAGATATCCCATTGGTGGCCACCCTGATCTCTCACAGTGGCCACCCAAATACTGTATTGGGAAGCCCACAAGGAAGAACTTGAGAGTAAAACCAACTCTCCCTACCTGTGGTTCCTAGCAACTGGTATTCAGAGACATACTGCCTCCAATAGTGGAGGTAACAAGTGAATTATTATTATTATTATTATTATTATTATTATTATTATTATTATTATTATTATTTGTGGTACCCACATGCACATTACAACTTCTCACTCTCCCTGTTGAACGTTGTAAAAATCCTTTAAAAATAAGGTATAATGATACAGGAGGACAACGCCACCCTGGCATTAAACTTTGAACCTATCCTTTCATCAAGGCAAGATCTGGAGGACCAGCAGTTCCCCAACTCTGCTTCTTTCCAACCACTACACCACACTGTCTCTGATCAGCCTTGAGCTCCAGGAAACAGGATTTCAAATGTGTGGAGCAGACTTCAAGAACATGTCTTCCTCTGTACATCAGTTGATGTCTCCAGGGTTGCTGGCTCAAATATATTTTCAAAACAAAGAGTGGTTAAAAATCAAATCTTCTGCACTGCATGAAAACATGACAGCTGAGAATTGCAAACATCTATCATGTCTGGAGGGATTGCAATGAAGAAATGACGGTCCTCAAATCAGAAATTCCTGTTGGTGACCTTTACAAGAAAAGACTCTGCACCCAGCTAGACACCTGAAATTTTAAGTGGTTCAGTACTGTATGTATTGATGCTAATACTAAGGAAGACCAAATTATGTACATTCTCCAGCTCTCTGAATACCTAACCACACTGTAATTGGGCTGGTGAGGGAGGAAATACTTTGTTCAAACTGCACTCCTCATGCTTGGGGTCTCATTATTTTTTTTGGTATGCAGAGGAAAGAAACATAGTTCACTGAGACAGCTCTCTGTGAAAGATGGTGTGTCTGCCCCCTGCCCTTATTATTCTATGTCCTAAAGGTATAGAACTGAGCTTCCACATCAGGGCAGAGGAAGCTGTCTGCTCTTTCCCTCTTCTGACCTATATTCTTTATTTAAATATGGAACAACCATTTAAAAGGGGTCTCTAATGGGCCAGAATGAGGAAGAAATAATGGCGGAGCGAGCCATCATCCAACAAAAAAAGTGATTTGCAAGAAAGGTATACAAATACAATATTCCTAGTCCTAAATCATTCCTTCTCGGTGGCTTGCTAAGGGTAAAACAAAATTGGTGTAATTTACAGCTGTTTTTCTGCACAGCTTGAGGTAGTAAGTATAGGAGAGACGGTTCTGTAAGAGAGTGTAGAGAGGGTCTGTGATCTCTTCAGCAAGCCTATCATCCCAAGGCAAGCAGCAACCCTGTTCTTGTGCATGTGGGTAGTAGGGCCATTGCTCAGTGGCAGAGCAATGTCCGAGGTTCAAACCCCAGCATCTCCAGGTAAGACTGGGAATGCCCTGTCAGAAACCCCACTGCTTCCAGTCGGTGCTTCCAAAGCTTCTATGCTGAGCTCACGTGCTGAGTCCATATCACTGGGTATCAGTCTCCCATCCCCCTCAGTTGGTCCATTGGGTGGCAGCCACAGCAGGGGTGCCATGTAAGGGGTACTGGGGGGCTGAGCTCCCCCAAAAATTCAAGGAAGAGGCTGAACCCCCTCAATATTCTGCAACTGGATGGGCCCTATCGGGCCCTCCTGCACCTGTGATGGGTCCTCTAATGGTTATATGGGGTTGCTCGTGCGTAAGTTGCCGCCACTCCTAGCTAGGTGGCCTGGTTAAACCTTTCCTGGCTGGACAGCCCCTCACTTCGTGGCTGTTCAGTCGCTGGCAGAATCCGACAGTGGGCATTTCTTAAACCTTTTCCAACATAAAAGTTGTTTGACGCCCAGTCTCTTCCTACTCTCCCTGCGCGGAAGTCTTCTGCGCAGGGAGGGCGTGGGTAGTGGAGGACCTGTGCTCTCCCCCCTGGTGTCCAGTGAAGAGTCTCTGAGCCTGCTCTCTGCTTCCCCCATTGGCCCCCCTCCATCCCTGGTGTTGCGCTGATTTTCTTCCCCAACAGGAGACCTGCCTCTCTCCCTACTTGTCCCCTCTCCAGCATCGTCGGGGAGCCTCGCCTCCTCCTCTCGTTCCAATGGCAGTTCCCTGACAGGTCCCATCGGTCCTTCTTCCACTGTGTGATGTCAAGCACATGTGCCACCCCACCCCCCAAAGTTGGGTGGAACCAGGCACATGTGAGCCACAATGATGTGGTTGGGTGCTCAGCACTGGGGGTGGGTGAAGGCTAAAGTACCACCTGAGACCTCCCTCTCCCATTCTGCAACACAGGGGTTGGGGACATTTTTTCATTCCAAAGACTGAATTCCCTTCTGAGCAACTTTCTGCTGACCACATTGCAGTGGTGGGTGGGTCCAGAAGCAAAAGTGGGCGAAGCGATGAATGTAGATTTTAATTTTGTACCGTGAGCTGGCTTCTGCAGACACACACTCCTGTCTGTCCTCCATTTTGGCAGGCAAGAGGTATGATCAGTGATGGGAAATACAGTAGGCTAGTTTCTACACACACCTCTTTCTATGTAAGCAAGAAGCATTATGGGAGTTTAAAGGCACATTCCAGCCAGGCATAAACACTCAAGGAGGATGCAAAGCAGGGTTGGAGAAAGGTGTAGCCTGGGGAAAGTAGATGTAAATAAAAAGGTGTTTACCCTGGAGATACTCCCATGGGTCAGGTAGGGAGTCCTGGATGGTTTCCAAGGCTTGCAGTTCCCCATCTCTGATCTAAGGCAACTTTCAGAAAGTTCATCCGCCTTTACTGAATAGGCAAACAGACCCACAATGATATGTCTGCTTTGGGGTATTAGCAATACTAGTCCTTGGCTTCCTTGTCTAGTCGCTCCTGCCAACAAGGAAGGGTGCCATTTGTGCCATTGGCTCCCCTGGATGCAGTTGAAGCATCACAAATATAATGAGCATTATCATTGCAATCACTGGGGATCTGAACCAGGCAACTTCTTCATGGCTAGAACGTGAAGGAAATTTCAATAAGCTGCCGACATAAAGCTTCTGTGCTTTCCCAGAAATCTTCTCCTCATCCCGCCGGGGACAACTGCGACACAAATGTTATTTGTCCTTCCCTGGAGACCCATCTCAGTCCCGAAAGCTGGGTTGTTGGGACTTTGTTTACAAGCCAGGAATAATGAAGGCTGCTGGCAGGAAGGATGTGCTGCTGAGGATGCAGTTGCCAACTGGTTGGTGTTTTCCCTCATCCTGGACCAGCCACATGCACAACAAAACGGCCAGCTTTAAACCTGGCACATTAGCATGAATTGTGGAAATGCTAATTTAAGTTGGCACTGGCTTGCTCGCCACCCCACAATTGGATGTGATGATAAACTTCATGGGTTATTTCGTAACAGTCCAGGATTCTGTTCTTACACAGATGCCGATAGGAAGCCCACAAGCAAGATGCAAGTGCAAGAGCATTTAGATCCAGCTGGCTTGAAAACAACCAGAACCACCACCACCCCACCTCCCAGTTCAGGAAATAAGTTCACTCATTTCCAAGCAAGATCGAACATCGAAATGAATACAATGGCGATGGCCATCCCGCCTTGGGAACTCCCATGCAGAGCTTGATGGTGATATATTGAGAGCCAGCTGAACCTATGCCAAAAAAGGAGTGAAGTGAGTGGGAGGAGCACTGGGGCTGGCTGAGGTAAAAGTAAGCGGGTGGTGCTGTGGTCTAAACCACTGAGCCTCTTGCTGATCAGAAGGTCAGCGGTTCGAATCCCCATGATGGGGTGAGCTCCTGTTGCTCTGTCCCAGCTCCTGCCAACCTAGCAGTTCGAAAACACACCAGTGCAAGTAGATAAATAGATACAGTGGTACCTCGGGTTACATACGCTTCAGGTTACATACGCTTCAGGTTACAGACTCCGCTAACCCAGAAATAGTACCTCGGGTTAAGAACTTTGCTTCAGGATGAGAACAGAATTCGTGCTCCAGCGGCAGCAGGAGGCCCCATTAGCTAAAGTGGTGCTTCAGGTTAAGAACAGTTTCAGGTTAAGAACGGACCTCTGGAATGAATTAAGTACTTAACCTGAGGTACCACTGTACTGCTATGGCAGGAAGGTAAATGGCGTTTCCGTGCGCTCTGGTTTCCATCACGGTGTTCCATTGAGCCAGAAACAGTTTAGTCCTGCTGGCCACATGACCCAGAAAGCTGTCTGTGGACAAACGCTGGCTGTTTTGGCCTGAAAGCGAGATGAGTGCCGCAACCCCATAGTCACCTTTGACTTGACTTAACCGTCCAGGGGTCCTTTACCTTTGCGTACCTTGGGGCTGGCTCAGCTGGGGATCAGGAGTCTTCCCACTCCCCAGCTGATTTGCACAAAGCTCCTGCCGCTCACCTGCTACCAAACAAACAAAAAAATCCTGGACAGTTTAGCATTTTTTTAAAAAAAAAAAACCTGGACCCAAATTCTCCCCCCTCCCCAAACAAGAGGATGTTTCTGGGGAAATCCGGACATATGACAGCCCTACTTCAGAGACCAACTTGGCTGTGAGACCTGGAAGACCTGCTCGCTGCCTTGCAGACCTTTCCCCACCTGGTCCCGACTGACTCCAGCTACAAACACTGAGGTTGCTGAAAAGGCTAGAGACCATCTTTGCTGTCTCTTAGGGCAGACCCAGGTCACTGAGCCTGAACTTCTACAGCCACTGCCTGCCATGAACCACCATTGGTAGGATGGGCAGCAACAGCAGCAGATATGTTCAATGCTTGTGATAATATTTTATTCTCTTGTTAGTTTGCTATTTAAAAGTGCACTTTATATTTGACTTCCTTTAGCAATGCTTTCTTTTGCAATTGTAGAGTTGGAAGGGACCTCGAGGGTCATCTAGATCAACCCCCTGAAATGCAAGAATCTCAACATGTGGTTTCCCATCCAATACGAAACCATTCCAGACTCTGCTTAGCTTTGCAAATGTGCTAGCAGTTTTATTGCTGTACCGCTAGGAGGGTGTTTAAGATTTTTTGTTTTAATGGTTAACTTTTCTGTGTTAAATTTGCATTCTGTAGCTGATCTCCTTCGTAAAGTTTTATTTTGAAATGGTTAAGATAATTTTTTAGTTTCCTGTTAATTATGTTGCTTTGGTTGTATACTATATATTTGAATTTCTTCAGTAATATTTTATTCTGGATTGCTCTATTCTGATGTGTTTATGTGCCGTAAACTTTGAGATTTTTTCCCTTAAAAATATAAAGTGGTACAGTGGTACCTCGGGTTAAGAACTTTATTTGTTCTGGAGGTCCGTTCTTTACCTGAAACTGTTCTTAACCTGAGGTACCACTTTAGCTAATGGGGCCTCCTGCTGCCGCTGCGCCGCCGGAGCACGATTTCTGTTCTCATCCTGAAGTTCTTAACCTGAGGTACTATTTCTGGACAAAAAAATTCCTTCCAGTAGCACCTTAAAGACCAACTAAGTTAGTTCTTGGTCTTCAGATACTGGAAGGAATTTTTTTTACTATTTCTGGGTTAGTGGAATCTGTAACCTGAAGCGTCTGTAACCTGAAGCATCTGTAACCTGAGGTACCACTGTATAGAAATGAAATGAAGAAGAAGAAAGCAAATGCTCACTCACTGAATTACAGTCCTTCCAATCAGTGTTTGCACAAGCAGCCAAACAGAAGGGCCCCCCCATGTCCAAGCCTCTTCTCTGAGATATATGCTCCAAGACAACCTGCTCTCCAGGATCTCATCTCTGCTACTGCACAATGTTCAGACCATGGCAGGTTAATGGGAGAAGAAGCTAGTGGTGGAACAAATGGGGTTTAGCCTGTAATTTCACCCTGGAGGAAGCCTCCAGTGGGCACAATTGAAACTCTAAGGTCCCTGTCCCCTCCCACCAATCTGCCATGAGCCTGGCCTGCCCAACCACCCTTCTCCATAGCTCCAAAGCAATTTCACTTTTGGCTTTGAAGCCTCCCTCCTGTGACTCCTTGGCGGCAGGCGGCTCCCTCCATCCCTCCAGGGCTCCTTGTCTGGGGCAGCTATTTTTCTCTCCCCCAGAACATGGCCACTCTGATCTGTAAGTGTGGTGCTTTTCCTGCTGTGGTGCAGAGAACAGGGAAATTAGACAGGGAGAACAGGGGTTGGAAAGCAAGGAAGATCTTTATTTTCTTTTGCAACACAGTCCCCTCCCCCTTGCAAGGAGGACCCTGAATGAAAGTGTGTAACAACTTTTAAATACTTTAGAAATACATTTAATGTCTAAAAACAATTAGTAATTTCCCGATCCCTCTAGATATGTAACAGAACCTTAGGAAAACATTAGGATTGCAATGGAAGGGCACTTTGTTCTTGCAATTAGACACACAAAAAGCATTTCTTCACCTTACACAGAACCAAAAATGACTACAAAAGTATAATTTCCTGAAATGAGTAACCAAACAGAAATAAAATGGAAAGGAACCTCATTGAAGGAAGCTTTCTCGGGAGTAAAGTCATCTTTCTGTAAGTGTGCTGCTTGAAAGAGTTTGCACAGAAAAAAGAAGAGAGGTGGCAAAAAGCCTCAAAGAGACTAATTTTTATTTATTTATTTTTAAAGGAAATCTGAGAGTCTTGTGTGGCCTTTTAACAATCCTGTAACCAAATATGCTGCATATGGAAGCTCTACTTTTGACAAAGAGTTTACTTTTACTGGAAGGGACCATCATTTTCCCTGTGGTCATACAGTCATAATACTTACTAGGATTCCTCAAATGATCTTTTTACTCTCTGCCTACTTTTATGCCCTTTAGGAATAAATGTGGTGAGGGGTTGTGTGAGCATATGCATGCAAATGCACATGGGAGGTGGGGCAAACTGAGTCTTTGACCTGAGTGAAAGAAAGTCCGGTTTAACCACTGGAAGAAGCCTGGGGGCTTGTGAAAGGAGTGAGGAATAAGGGAGAGGCAAGGTGAGAATGTGGGCTTGTAAGGCATTGGAAGGTGTGCAGAAAGTACAGTTCAGCAAATGTCACCGTGACCTTTCAAGCACCATGCAAACAAGAAAGATCAGAGTGAATTTGAATCGATAGGTTTTAAGCGATCGTGGTTATTGTGACTGTGGGCACTCTCCTTCAACACACACGCTTCCCAGCTTCAGAGGAAAGGAATTTGACTTAAAGGAGCTCAGGTTCCCACTTTGATTCCGTTATGTACTGAAGTTCTCACCCTGGGCCAGCAGGGGGATACAGTAGATAGTTTTCACTCAGGTCCACATATGCAAATAAGGGATTGAAAGTGACATTCAGTGATTGGATAGTTACAGAAAATGGTTACTGTTGCGTTCTAGTGGAGCTCTATATAAGCAGGCTGGCTGAACCCTTCAGTTCAGTTCTGTTCTGGCCTGTGAATAAACAAGAACTGTTTGAAGAATCGCTGTGTCGTCTGATATGTTCGCCCACAACTTAACAGATTCCCATGCAGTTCTATTGGCCAAAGTTCAGGGAGTCACAATGGAACAAGCAGCCACCCACTTCTGAATGGCTTCCACTTGCCAGCACACAGATATGGACAGGTGCACTTTTCATTGACAGAATCCATGATGCAGCAAAGCTGTGGAGAAAAGACATTGGCACAAATGCCCAGGGCCTTTATTTCAAACTTAACAATTAATGATAGCAATGAAATGGCAATACAAAAGGAACCACCTGGAATAATTTATTATTTGTACCCCGCACCAGTCACTCTGGGAGGCTTACAGCCTATATAAAAACATAGTAAATCATTAAGCCTTAAAAAGCTTCTCTATACAGTCGTACCTCGGAAGTGGAATGGAATCCATTCCAGAAGTCCGTTCGACTTCCAAAACATTCAAAAACCAAAGTGTGGCTTCTGATTAGCTGCAGGAAGCTCCTGCAACCAATCAGAAGCCCCAGAAGCCCCATCGCATGTTCGGCTTCCAAAAATAGTTCGCAAACCAGAACAGTCACTTTCAGGTTTGCGTCGTTCGGGAGCCAAAATGTTAGGGAACTTATCTGTTCGATTTCCAAGGTATGAATGTACAGGAGCTGACTTCAGATGTTTCCTAAATGTTGTATATTATCTCTTCAACATCTGATGGGAGGACATTCCCAGGGTGGGCACCACTACCAAGAAGGCCCTCTGATCTCAGTCTGGTATACTGGTTCTCCAAATGCCCCTGGATATACTATGTTTAGCTGTTGGGATTCATCTGTCTCAGGTTTGATCTGTCTTAGGTTTGATGAGGCCCTAAGCTACTGAAGGTAATAATATAGCCCTAAGCTATATATGTCCAGCTGTCCTTTGTTAACAACAAATTCTTGCTGTTTTTTGTGTGTTGAATATTTGCTATATGGTAATTTATGGACCTAATAGGTATCTAAAGCCATTTGCATACATTGCCATGCAACCAGTCCATGCAGAATGTAGGCACCCTATATATAGAAATGAGCAAACCAGTAATATTTTAGGGAGCAGGCTAGCAGGCGGGGCCCATTACTTACATCATAGGAGCCTACATAACACAAAACACTGTTGCTGTATGTAGTTTTATTTTATTTGTTTTTTATATTTTGGAAATGTACATCCAGATTTTTTTCTTTAATTTTTTTTGGGGGGCCCCAAGAGATTGGGGCCCTAAGCTATAGCATAGCTTGTTTAGCTTATATGTAAATTGTTATGCGTAAAGTCAAACCATTAGAGTGGTTGTAGAAACCAATGTGGGATTGATAGGTTTTATTATAGCTGGGGGTGTCTGGTGCCCCTCCCAGGTGTCATTCCCCCTATGGTCACTGTTGTGGGTATGTAACCCATCTGTCTGTCTCCAGGCACTGTGGTTGTTTGCAAGGAATTCCCATGCAGTGGGGTTAATGTTGCCTGCCTTCATGTTTAAATAAATACATAAATCACCCCCTACAGTATGGTCTGACCATGAAACCCAAGCTACCATCTCTCAACATAACTTACCTCACAGGATTGCTGTAGGGTTTGAATGAGGAAGGGGAGAACTAAGTATGCCACTTTGAGTTCCTTGGAGAAAGAAAGTGGGATATAAATGCAATAATAAAAAACTAAACTTCCATTACTGAATATATGAACCCAAGTCAGTCATGTCTATTAATTTCAATGAGTGCTCTGAGTATGACTGACACCCGTTTAAAACCCTATGTTCTGATTCAAAATAAGGCAGGTCCGTGGAATTGCTAGAGCTTTCCTCCCCACCCTTTGACACCCAGCAGTATGTGAGTACTGCTGAGAAGACCATTTAAAGGCTGTAAATGGCATTAAGGTCATAAAGACGAAAGGGCCCAGATTAAAGACATCGTACAATTTTATGGAAAGATGTGAAAACAGCAGTTTTACAACCTACTTTTGATTATGGAATTTTATTGCACGCCAAGGCAAACTGCCTCTGTCCTCACTGCAGGAGTACAAAGGCTCTTCTGCTGACACATTGGGATCGCTTCAATATGTGTTGTGATGACCTGCCCTGCAGCCACACACAGTTTTTCTCTTACTCTCACAATGCTAGAACTCATAGACATCCAATGAAGCTGGAGGTTGGAAGTTAGACACCAGTTTTGTTGTGTTAGCTATCTTCACAATTAAAAACACTTGAAACAGGATCAGCCAGTGTGGTGCTTTGGCAGGTTTTCTTGGTCTAGAAGAAGAAGAAGAGTTTGGATTTGATATCCCGCTTTATCACTCCCCTTAAGGAGTCTCAAAGCGGCTAACGATCCCCTTTCCCTTCCTCCCCCACAACAAACACTCTGTGAGGTGAATGAGGCTGAGAGACTTCAGAGAAGTGTGACTAGCCCAAGGTCACCCTGCAGCTGCATGTGGTGGAGCGGGGAAGCGAACCCAGTTCACCAGATTACAAGTCCACTGCTCTTAACCACTACACCACACTGGCTCTCAGTCTACAGCTCCCATTCACCCTTGTCAACATGGCCAATGGCCAGGGATTATCTTTATTTCATTGCCTGATGAAGCCTCTCCCCTCACTTGAGCCCAAGATCAAGTAGCCAGGCTCTGCTTCATGAAGGCTTGTTTTCCCAGGACAGCCAGTATGCTAACCATCTTGTAATTTCCTGGATAGTCCCCCTCCACACACATGTGGGATGTAAAGTTGCAGTCAAGTGCAACATTCTGACAGAGGACTAACGGCCTCCATGTTCTAACCGGTTGCTGTGACAACCAGTTTGTCGGTTGCTGGTAGTTTTGAAAGATAACTACTCAGTTGCAGTCACCTCAGGACCAACTTCCCTCTGGTATAGTTTATTTGCTTGTTATGTAATCTAAGCCTGCCTAAAGTACAGTTCTTTAAACCTGAATGAATCCGAGAGTAAAATAGTTTTATATTAACATGAATCAGATTCGTGTGTGTATTCTTTAAGAGGGATTCAAATGGATTTTTAACCAGTAAGGCATCTTTATTAACAGAACTCAGACGAGTCAGCAACAAGCTGATCGCTGCATAAACTTGAAAAGGGGATTGTTTAACTCTGCTAAACTAAAGTAAACCTTACCACAACACGCACATCCCTTTTTTAAAAAATGGACTTACAGTACCTGTCAAACTTGGCCTATTGGGATGAGGAGATAACAGTCTGGTCTGCTGGAGTAAAAAGTCTCTCCACTCCTGACCTAAATAAATAAGATAAATTATCCATGAATGGCAAAGAGTCTGTTTTCCAACGGAGTTTCAGCCACTGTTGCAGAGTGTTGCTGTGTCACAGTGCCTCCCGTCACCCCCAAAGGGAAAAAAGCTTCTCAGTAGTTGCTGTCTGTAAATGGGCATCACTAGAGAGAGTGGGTGGGTTTCCATTGTTCCCCTCAGCCTCCCAGGGAAGTGGCTACTGCTTATCCTTATTACTGAGATTGTACTGCAGAATTAGGAAAGGTGCAGAGAAGGGTAATGGGCACATTTAAAAGGTCTGGAGGGTTTTGCTGGGAGGAGAGGTTAGGGAAATTGGTTTGGGATTCATCAGGAATCAGGAGATTAAGCACAGGCATGATTGAGATGTAAAATTCTGGCAGCGCCAGGCATTGTGGATGGCATGAATGGAACCTGAAAGAGCAGGATCTGGCAAGAAGCAAACAAATGAAACAAAAAAGGCCTGTGTGTTGGGTTCAGGAAAGTGGCAGAGCCGTCCAGCTGTCATTCATCTGGCCCCTGGATGAAGAACCACCATGGGAATGGCATTTGAAATGTCTCTTGGCTGCCACCAGGAAAGCAGTCTTGGCTGTGGCTGGTGCTGTGTTGAATATTTCTTGCATGTTTTCCCCTCCTGGAATATAAGAACATCAGAAGAGTGCCATTGCTGCTGCTGGATTGATGCAAACATCTGTCTAGTCCAGCATCCTGTCCACACAGTGGACAACAATATGCCTCTCATTAGTGAGGTCTGTTTTTCATTCTTTGTATGCTTACTATTATGTATTCAGTGGTCTGTGTTTGCCTGAGCTTGAGTCTGGAATAAGGATTCCAAGCCCCTGTGTTCTGATTCAATACATGATATCCATTCACAGAACATTTCAGGATTTGGGCCACTCCCATTGGCCCTTAAACTCTGAGTTATGATTTGCAGCTTGGGAGTTTAGACAGCCAATCACGTTGAGAGTGGCCGTGGCCCAAGCCTTCAGCAATGTATATAGGCAGTTGCTTTGCCCCTGTTGTCCAGTTCAGTTGGTTCAATAAAGGTTCTTTACTGTTTCTCAAAAAGTACTTAAGGAGGGTAGGTGTGACCTAGGGTAAGTTCTGAATACCAGAACTACCTCCTTCTCAGGGAGACCTAGATGGCCACACAGGGTGCCTGAAGCTGATGTTCCCCACCCCTGAACTAAAACGTAAGTGATGACACCTTAGTAAGGTAAACGTAGCCTTGTACTCACTGAAATTCTAAAGAAAACCTTAGATGTCCTGTGACTGAGGCAAAGCAATGCAAGCCCCTTTTGTAAAGGGAGGGGGCTTCAGAGAACTTGGAGTAGAGGCTTTGACACACTACGTAGATGTGGCTCTGTGCCGTGAGTCTGTGTGTCTCAATCTTTTCGAGCACCTGCTACTTGGAAGCAGTGACGTAGCGTGGGTTGTCAGCACCCGGGGCAAGGCAAGTAATTTGCGCCCCCTAACACGTGGATTTGCGCCCCCTAACCCTAACCCCCAGATGTTGCGCCTGGTGCGGCCGGCCCCCCCTGCACCCCCACGCTACGCCACTGCTTGGAAGACTTGCCTCTTCACCTCCAGTCCAGGCATAGCAAACTGTGAGGAAGAGGCTGTCAGTAATTGAATTTCTGTGCAGATTCTGGATAGGCTGAGCTTTTACGGATGGCATGGCTAACCGCTTCAATTTAGACTGAACAAATACACAGCTAATGCGCCATGAGTGTGATGCCCTGACGGGGGTGAAAGGGCTTCTGTAAAGACCTGCTCATCAGCGGCCCTCCCACTGCCAACGCCACATTATTGCGAGGAATGCTGATGAGCTTGGAAATGGATGCGCAGCTGGCAAATGCCCATGGCTGGCAGATTTCAATCAGTATAAAAGTCTGGTGGAGCCCAGGCTGGCACAGGAATAGGCAATGCCTGCCTGATGCCCTCTGGCTTACTCTAGCCCATTTCCAGTGAGAAGCATTTCATGTTGCTGGCTGGAGGGGCAGGAAAATCACTCACGGCGTGCACATAAAACACTGCATCCAAAGCAATGGATTCGAATCACAAGAAAGGAGATTCCGATTAAACATTAGGAAGAATTTTTGGGTGGTAAGAGCTGTTTGATAGTGGAAGAGGCTGCCTGGGAAGATGGTGGACTTTGCTTCCTTGGCGGTTTTGAAACAGTGGTTGGCTAGCCATCTGTCAGGGATTCTTTAGCTGCCATTCCTACATTGTAGGGGGTTGGACTTGACGGCCATTTCCAGCACTACAGTTCTATGATTCTATGAAGCACCGTGTCTGTCACAAAGCTTTGGCAGGCGCAAACAGTATTGAAAGTATGACAGTCCAGACAACATCATGTGCACAAATCATTTTGAAAACACAATAAAAAGGGTGTTTGGAGGAGCCCACAGTCACCACAGGTGCCAGGATCAGTTTGCCTGTCTCTCCATTGTACAGCTAAGGCTCAAGCCTTCTCGCTGCCATGTGCCAAACCAGCCTTGGTTTGTGTCTGTGGATCAGTGTGGTTCTGCTGCTCATAAAAGCAGCCCGAGGCTCCACCTAAGTCCTAAATCATGTCAGCAAAGGAGCCAGCCTCTAATGATAAAATATGATCATTGCCCCTGCCCCTTTTTCTGAGTCGGCAACATTGGAAGTTGCCTCGGCGTCAGCGTCTTCCTTGTTACAAATCTCTGCAACTAAGGGATGTGACAGGGCGCTGCACTTTACATATGAGAAGCACCTTCTGTAAATCCTGCCACATTAACTGCTGAGCTGTTTACTTTGACTTTCCTCTTTATTTACAGCCTTTCAGCAATGAGACCAGCCTAGAGTCGGGGAGATGAAGAGCCGAGCTATTCATTCTCAGTGTCAGCTTGTCCTAACATTTGGACATAGGAGAAAAAAACAAACTGTTGGGCTGTTGATTTTTCTCTCTCTCTGGTTCATGGTAGCTTTGTTTGAATTGGCACCGCACCGAAAGTTTTCCTTTTCCTTATTTGTTTCCTTGGCAAATGTGAGGTGGAAGGAGGTGGGCGAATGGGGAGAAAATTGCAGTACTGCAAATCATCCTCTCATAAACTAAAGGGCAGAGCTCAATCGAGCTTCTTTTTTCCTTCCTTCCACATGACATGATTTTATTACTCATACAAATATTGAGGCACAAGGTTGCCCCGTGTCACCAGTATATGCAAATGTCTGGCTCATCTAAGACATTATAGAACATTTATTCTCAATAATGATGGAACTCACAAGTACAGAACACTTTTATTTTTACATATCTTTATCATTTGTAAAGCAAATTATTTGTATGAGATATTACTTTTTTCATCCTTTTGGAGCCATGTACTTTTGTCATTCCAAACCTTGAAGCTTTACATTTTTTTTATTCTATCTTTTCTTTCTTTCTGTTGTTTGCCCCCTTTGTTGTTATTAAATCAATAAAATCTGGACAGGGGTAGCCTAGCTTGTGTAGTCTATGCTCTGGTAACCTCTCTGTGCTTTTATGTTCGTACATACTTTATGGGCTAATAGCCGTATAAATAAAGAATTGAATTGAATCTGGTAACCTCTAGGTTAGATTACTGCAATGTGTTATATGTAGCACTGTCTCTGAAAATATGGTAGTTTGGAAACTTCAGCTGGCATAGCATTTGACAGCCAGGTGTCTTACTGGGGCAAGATGGTTTGAGCATATAATACTCATCCTGGCCAAGCTGCACTGGCTGCCAGTTAGTTCCTGAGCCCATTTCCAAGTGCTGGTTTTGACCTATAAAGCCTTAAATGGCTCAGGACCTCAATATCCCAAGGACCACCTCTCCCCAATATGAACTAATCTGGACGTCTGAGGCCCTTCTTTGTGTGCCCCCTGCACAAGATGTCTGGAGGGTGGTAACATGAGAACGGGTCTCTTCTGTGGTGGCTTCCCATTTGTGGAATGTTCTCCCCAGGAGAAGCTCACCTGGTGCCTTCATTCCTCTATAACCAGGCCTTGGGCTGATTAAACAATCTATGGGCTTTTAAATTATGGATGTCTCTCTGTGTTTTGTTTGTTATTGTGTTATGTAATTTTGTGCTTTATAACTGCCTAGTGATCCTCAAATGGAGGGTGGTATATAAATTTAATTAATTGTTTAAGCCAAGCTAGGTAATTTGCACTTCTTTCTCTTTTCCTCAACCAAGCTACTTTCAGGAAGTGTGGGGGAGAAGCAAGGAAAAAAGAAAGTTTGTTTTTCCCTTACAGCACAATAGCCACTGGACCTATTTGTCTAATTTTTTATATATATAGCTAGGGGCACCTCCCCCATATCCCAGAGAGAAACATGAGACAGGGATGTGATTTCTATTCTGCCCTTGAAGAAGAACCACCTATCTTTTAAAAATATTGGTTGTCTTCATCTCTCAGAAATGGTGACCATGTCTGAAGATTGAATTTGACACGGGCAGAAGATAATGGCAACACTGGCAGAAAATAATTAAAAAAGTTAATGACTCCTCCCTCCCACCACACATTCAAACTTTGGAGATTATTTATGAACCACCCTCAGATTTTGTGATGAAGGGCGGTATACAAATCTAATAAATAAAATACATATAAATAAATCCTGAAAATACCTGGATGGATCTGCTTGGCACTTGGAAGCATTATGTGATGGCCTGGAATTCTGACTCAGATGTTGAACCTGAGGGATCCCAGCCTGCACAGGATTCCCCGCCTCCAGAACCAGCTGAGCCGGGGCTGGGGCATGGGCCTGAAGGGTCCTCACCTGTGCTGGATCCTCAGGTGCAGGCACCAGCTGAGCCTGCTCTGGCTCCTGAGGTGATGGAGGACCCATTGCCTGCAGGTGCTCCACTCTCAGCCCCGTCAGGGGAAGAGGAGGTTGCCTCTGGGTCCGGTAACCCTCCAGCCTCTCCTGAGCTGCAGAGGCTCAGGGTAGAGAGGCGGAGGGAACTAAGTTCCTGCAGGAGGAGTGCTCGCCTCCAGGCCAGGAGAGGCAAATCACCTGGGGCCTGGGGCCGTCCTATGCCTTGGGGCAGATAAAAGCTGGCCAGCCCCATTCCCAAGTTACGGGAGCAACATGGTTGGTTGCTAGTTCCTGTCTGAATCCTGTCCTGCTTTCCTGCCTGAGCTCCTGACCCACCCTGGCTCCCTGCTTGCAAGCCTGATGCCCTGCCATGCACCCAGCTTCAGCTACTACAGACTGCCTCCACGTTGCACCTTTGACCACTTATCGGACTTGGACCTTGCCTCTCAGGTAACCCACGGGACCAGCACACATTAGTCCACTCTGGAAGGTTTCTCTGCTTGCAGATTTCATCCACTTATATGAAAAAAGGCCCATGCACCTTGTTGAAGCAATAGTTCCCCTTCCATGGGTGAGAATACTCCAGCCGGCAATCTCACCGTGCTCTGTCCAAGGTGCTGATCACTTCTGCCCTTTCTAAACCAGATCCTGCTATTCTTTCCTTGATCTGACCTTACCTGACATTGCCCTGACTTCATCTTCAAGGCATTGTTAGAAACTGAGATATGAAAGCTAGGAGCTAAATGGCACCTCAAACCTAGATTATGGGTGCAACACTAGAATGTCTAGGCATGCTTTTTTATAACAAGAATACAAAGCTGAAAATGAATGAACTGCAGCTAAAATAGTATGTTCATTTTTTCACTTGGTCTAGTCCATAGGTAGGCAAACTAAGGCTGACCCCATGTTCTGGAAATGGCGGAAATGACTGGCAGAATCCGAGATCAGGGAGAAGAGTTGGTGGAAGAAGATTGGAGGAAATTTAAAATTTATTTACAGAAACATTGTAAATTTTTTTGAACGTTGATGACATTGAAATGAACTGAAGGGGTTCTAGCAACAAGGCAAAAAAAGAAGAAGATTGGATTGGTAACAGATAAATTAATTGGATATGAATTTGCTGAACAATTTTTTAAAAAGGATACAAAAAAGGGAGGCATGAGGAAGTCAGGAAAATAGGTGAATCAAAGATGAGAATTTAAAAAGAGGGATTTTTGTTTTTTCTTTTTGTGTATCTTTTGTGTATTTTTGTGTTTTTCTTGTGTTTTTTTCTTTTTTCTGTATGTTGTTATTCTTAAAACTTAATAAAATATTATATTAAAACAAAAAGTTTGCTGACCCCTGGCTAGTCCTTCGCCTGCCCACCACCCTAATATTCTTAAGAGGGTCTCTTCTCCAGTCTTCATAGAGTAGCTAGACGTGGGCAGGCAGAAAAAGGTCCTCCTTTCCTTCCACTCTGCAGTTTTAATCTGAAATCTTAGGCGCAGTACTGTGCTCGCACTAATGAAATTCCATGTCACAAAATGCACCTAGAACAATGGGAGTTTCTAGCACTGCTTCCGGGGAATGATCTTCTGTTATGCTGCCCTGCTGGCAAGTGACATTGTTTCAAGTTTGCTTCCCCTGTGATCTCAGAGCCCAGCCTGAATACGATATTCCCTTGCCTTAGACCACCAACAGATGCCTGCACTGCTCTTACTCTGCAGAGAAACCTCTCATTTACTGCTCTTGTTTGGAAAGCTGGGGGGGGGGGCAGGGATCTCTATTGCCCTGTACTTCTTGAAGCAATAAATTGAGATTTCACTTCTGGAAAATCTATTTCCTTGCTCCTCTTATGGTTCTGGCAGGAGCTCCCGCTTCTCCCCCAGCTGCCTCGCAAGCAGCCAGCTGTGTCACAAGAGCGAGGGACCATCTGGCGTGTCCTAATTTTACCAGCTTTTTTTTTGGGGGGGGGGTCAGCATGGTGCATTTGCAGGTTTCCAAAGTTTGTCGATGATCATGCAGGGACCTTGAGAAGAACATCATGTGCAGTCCTGCATGGCTAGATGGTGATAGTTGCTGTAATGCATGTGTCAGTATCTTGGGGGACGCATATGCTGTGACTCATCACAATCATTGAGTACAATTCTGTCACTGCTCAGCATATGGGATTTTGTAACAGCTTGGGTCCATGCTGCACCTTTGTAAGTTTTCACCATGTTTCCCCACCTGTTCCCCCACCTGACACATCAAAGAATGGGCAATAAATTCAGTTTAATTCACATTTTAATGTGGATCTAATGTGAATTTGCCCTTCTGTAAACAAAAATGCAGCTATCCTGCATTTCACACTCAGATATTTCTCTCTGTCCTCCGTCCAGGCAAGAAAGAGGCATTATTGGAGTTCCAGCCATGCAAAACACTGAAGGAGGGTGCAAAGCATGGCTGGGAGGGGTGTGGCTTGGGTAGGACCAGAGAAAGAGACCTGGAGGGCTGCATTTGGCCCCTGGACTAGAGGCATCCCCTGCTATAGATCTCAGTTAACCCACCCAAAGCCCTTTCCACACTTCTGCTTCATTGAGCCTCAGATCATTAAAATCTACTATATATATATATATATTGCTTTGTGTTTAAGGCATCCATGACAATTTGCCAATGTTTTCAATCTGAGTCAAGGAATGATGGCCTCTGTTGACTTCATGTGGTAGGCAGGGCAACAAAGCCTCTTTCTTGGTTAGTTCCAACCTGGCACCCCATAAATTACTGCACAATCCAAAAACCCACAACCGCACACCATGATTAGTGTCTCATTCCCTTGTATGCTGAAGAGCCATCGTAACTGAAAACTGAAGTAGAGGAAGGAAAGAACGACGCCACCTGCCAGGAACAATTAGTTTGTGATTTGCGATTTTTGAACTTGCAAAGGATCATGCTTTGCAGCCTGCCTCATTAAATAGAAGTGCAGGCTTCTGTGCGTCAGATCTTCACCTCCAACTTGGCAGATCAGGAGCCTGAAGCACACTGTGCATCAGTCCCTTTGATCCTTATGAGAGGCACCTCTGCTGATGCTACACACATTTACCTTTGCCTCCAAGACTCTTCTACCCACATCCCTCAACACCTAGATGTCTACACTCTCCACTGATGCCACACCTATCGCAGCCATACCACCCCTTTCTTCCCCAGGATATTCAGATGGATAGTGAACCTGGGAGAGTAGAAGGTGGGGAGCCCAAGCTTGCAAAAATTTATCATTTGCCCGATAATAAATGTTGGAAATGTAAAGAAAATGAAGGTACATTCTTTCACCTTTGGTGGACGTGCCCAAGGATTAAGGCTTTCCGGGAAATGATATATAATGAAATGAAAAAGGTATTTAAATATACCTTCCTGAAGAAACCAGAGGCCTTTCTCCTGGGCATGGTCGGCCAATTGGTGTCAAAGAAGGATAGAACTTTCTTTATGTATGCAACAACAGCAGCAAGAATACTTATTGTGAAGTACTGGAAGACACAGGATCTACCCACTCTGGAAGAATGGCAGATGAAGGTGATAGACTATATGGGACTGGCAGAAATGACCGGCAGAATCCGAGACCAGGGAGAAGAGTCAGTGGAAGAAGATTGGGAGAAATTCAAAGACTATCTACAGAAATATTACAAAATTAATGAATGTTAGAATGATGTCGGATAGAAATTAAGCGGTTTCTAGCTGTAATGTTTTAAGAGAATATGGAAAAAAGGTTTAGAAGCAGGTTAAAACTTACTGATAAGGATTTGCTGAACTAACAATTGAATTGGAATACAAAAAAGGGAGGTATGAGGAGGTCTGGGAAATAAGTTAATGAAAAATAAGTTATTGAAACTTTGTGTGTTTTTAAGTATTTTCTGTTTTTGTATTTTTGTTATATTTTTCTGTTTTCTTTTTGACTTTTTTATTGTATTAATATTGAAAACTCTAATAAATATCTTAAAAAACAACAACAACGAAAGCATACCAGCGTAAATAAATGAATAGGTACTGCTGCGGCAGGAAGGTAAATGGTGTTTCTGTGCACTCTGGCATTCATCATGGTCCTCTGTGTGCCAGAAGTGGTTTAGTCATGCTGGCCACATGACCCAGAAAAGCTGTCTGCAGACAAACGCCGGCTCCCTTGGCCTGAAAGTGGAGATGAGCGCTGCACCCCATAGTCGAATTTGACCGGACTTAATTGTCCAGGGGTCCTTTACCTTTAGCCTTTAATTGTGAAGTGTTTGTAAGTAAGAAGGATTGGATGTGGTTGGTGGTGCAGTGCCCTGTTCAACCTAGTGGACCAGCCCCTCACTGTTTACTACAAGGCTCATATGTGCATTGTCTGGGCCCTTGTGAGAAAAACCAACAAAGAGATGTCTGCCTGCAACAAAAGGGCATCCAACCCACATTTACTGCAAACCACCAGGTTTGCAGAATGTCCTAGTTTGGATCTGAATAATTTACACATCACACACAAAGCTCCTAAATAAAATATTTTCTATTTCAGGACTCTGGCAAACCTGCAAAGGAGGGAGTGAAAGAGTATCAATCCTGCCACGGAAATCATTTAAGAAAAGTTGGCATTATCGTTTTGCCAGGTGTGGGCTGTTCCCCTTTTGGTGGAGGGGTTACCCCTCCTAGCTTTCATGCTTATTCATCTTTGTCAATAAATAAGCCCATTCCAGAGGTGGACTGAGATTGCTACAATGAATAATCTCCCTCCTCAGACCCACTCCTGTTTGGATGCAATGAATATCTCCTAGAGTGGGGCTGAGCAGAAACAATGTTTCCTCTTCCGTTTAATTGCTCTCCTGTGAGCTTTGGAAGGGCTGCAGGCCTAAAGATGAACTAAAATGAGCAAGGAAAAGGCAAGCAGTAACAGAACAGTTACAGGTAGGTAGCTGTGTTGGTCTGCCGTAGTCGAAACAAAATTTAAAAATTCCTTCCAGTAGCAGCTTAGAGACCAACTAAATTTGTTATTGGTATGAGCTTCCGTGTGCATGCACACTTCTTCAGATACCAGAATAACATAACAGAACAAGCACTATGCAGCTGAGCAACCCAAGATCAATATTAAACAATATCAAAACTCCACATGGGTAAGTGACAGAGGAAACACATGGATTAATTTTCATTTGCTCTAGGGACGGTGATTGTGGAAATCTCTTTTGCATCTGACCTCTGGCACATGGCCACCAAATGGTTGCCCAGAAAGTAACGTGGCCCAGGGGCTGGATAAATAGTTCCCCATCCAGAAAAATGAGAGACTGGGATAAACCAAAATGGACAGATTTCTCCACACCACCAGGCCTCTCTTATAAGATCGGGGGAACCCAGATTGACAGCAGTGCATGTGAAAATGAACTTGGGGTCTTAGTAGACCACAAGTCAAGAGTGTGAAGCAGCAGTAAGAGAAGCTAATGCAATTCTAGTCTGCATCAACAGAAGGAAATTTCTCAGATAAAGTGAAATCGTAGTACGATTCTATTCTGCCTTGGTCAGACCCCACCTGGAGTACTCGTCACCACTGTTTAAGGATACTGAAAAGCTGGAATGTGTGCAGAGGTGGGCAACCAAGATGATAAAGGGTCTGGAAACCAAGGCTTATGAGGAACAGTTGATGGGATTGTATGTATGACGCCCTCAAATATCTGTCACTTAGACATGGGGCAAGCTTCTTTTCTCCTGCTCCAGAGGGTAGGACTCAAACCAAGTTTCAAAACACAAGAAAGGAGATTCTGACTAAATATTAGGAGGAGCTTTATGATGAGAATAGCTGCTCAAGAGTGGAATGGTCTTACTCAGAAAATGGTAGACTGGAGGTTTTCAAATCAGAGTTCCGATGGCCATCTGTCAGGGATTATTCAGCTGTGATCCCTGCATTGCAGAATTTTGGACTGGATTACCCTTAGGGACCCTTCCAGCTCTACGGTTTTATGACTCTTGTTTCTTCTGAGAGTTTGTGTGCCACAAACGAAATGTGGGGAACCAGAGCTGTGCTTAGATAGAAGATGAGACATATGAGACATGCCCTTACCCTCTGAAAGGACAAGGATGCTGACATTTGCGATAGCTGCTCCTGTGTGATGCTAAGGGATGTTGAGCCTCACTGAACCTGCAGATTGAAGGAGGCCAGCTCATGTTGAATGGGATTCCCGTTCATTGAAAGAATAGCAAAAATGAGTCAAAGTCCGAGAGATGTTTCTTGGATGGATTTTGCCCTTGCCATTGCATTCTGTTTGCCTAATGTCTGCATGCAGTTGGGAATAATGTGATAGAACAGGGGTGGGGAACTGTGCTCAGCCCAAGGGCCACTTTCCTTCTGAGGGTGACATGCCAGTGGTGATCAGAGGCACAAGTGGCTGGAGTAATGGATGTAAATTATACCTTTGTAGAGTAGGCTGTTTTCCACACACTCACTTCCATACCACTTTCCCCCTGCCATCCTGGTAAGTTAAAGGCATTATCAGAATTCAAAGATGCATTCCAGCCAAATAATAATAATAATAATAATAATAATAATAATAATAATAATAATAATAATGTGGTACCTTCTGGAGCCCCGTTCGCATCCTGAACGAAACCTGCGTCTGAGCGTGTGCAGGTCACGATTCGCCGCTTCCACGCATGCGTGTGACGTCATTTTGAGCATCTGTGCATGCGCGAGCAGTGAAACCCGGAAGTATTGTGCTCTGTTACTTCCAGGTCGCCGCAGGGCGCAACCCGAAAATGCTTAACCTGAAGCTACTTCAACCTGAGGTATGATTGCAATAGTAATAATAATACTACACCACCCATCTGGCTGGGTTTCCTCAGCCACTCTGGGCAGCTTCCAGTAAAATACAGAAACATAATAAAACTTCAAGAACTTCTTGATACAGGGCTGCCTTCAAATGTTTTCTAAAAGTTGTGTAGTTCTTGACATCTGATGGGAGGGCATTCCACTGGGAGGGCACCACCGCAGAGAAGTCCCTCTGCCTGGTTCCCTGTAACTTCACTTCTTTCAGTGAGTGAACTGCCAGAAGACCCTCAGAGGTGGACTTCAGCGCCTGGTCTGAACAATGTGGGTGGAGATGCTCCTTCAGGTATACAGGGCCAAGTACCAACACTTTGAATTGTGCTCGGAAACATACTGGGAGCCAGAGAAGATCCTCTAGGACTGGTGTTATATGGTCCTGGCGACTGCTCCCAGTCATCCTTCTAGCTCCACATTCTGGATTAAATATTCAAGGGGGGTAAGAAGTATTGCTGGTGAGGGGTGTGGCCTAGAGAGAGTCTCGAGAGCCAGAAAGAGAGGGCAAGAGGGCCACATTGGGCGCACAGGCATGAAGTTTTGTCCTGTCACTGGTATGACAAAGGGGATGTCATCACTTTCTCCTCATTAAAACTTTGTGGGGTTTTTTTTTAAAATAATGCTGCTCCTTGTTAGCTCCAACTGTATTTTTTTAATAAAAATACATTAGATTAGTAGAGAATCTTCTTGCTTCTTAATGTGATCGTTCTTGACTCCTATTGAGCTTTCGTTTTAATTATTAGTGTCAGCCAACTGCAATTGCAAAACAGATTGCTTGCAGCAATCTACAAGAAGGCAACTAATGCATGGGATCGTGTAAAATTATAAAGGTAACTCAGTGGTCATTTAAGCCAATCCTCCTCAGAGGAGGAGCTGCAATGCAGGTGCAGATGGCTGCCTAGAGATGCTGTAGTTGGAGAGTTCCTGTGTTGATGGGGAGGGGTCAGACTACATAATAATATAATAATAATTTATTATTTATACCCTGCCCATTTGCCTGGATTTCCCCAGCCACTCTGGGCGATTTCCAACTGAATATTAAAAACACAATACAGCATCAAACATTATAAACTTCCCTAAACAGGGCTGCCTTCAGATGTCTTCAAAAAGTAAGATAGTTGTTTATTTTCTGGACATCTGATGGTTCCCTGTAACTTGGTGCCCTGTAACCTCTCTTCTCGCAGTGAGGGAACCACCAGAAGGCCCTCAGTGCTGGACCTCAGTGTCCGGGCTGAACGATGGGGGTTGAGATGCTCCTTCAGGGCACTCCTACAAGACCCTTCCAACACTAAGACCCCATTTGCCCTTTAAAGCAGTACCAAGCCACTTTAGTTGTGGCTTCCTGAAAAGAATCCTGGAGAAAACTGTAGTTTGATAAGTGTGCTGAGAGTTGTTAGGAAATCCTTATTCCCCACGTAAAGCTCCAATTCTGAGAGCAGTTGAACAATCAATCCCTCTTGCCAGGAAACTCTGGAAATTGTAGCTCTGTGTGGGGAATAGAGGCCTCCTAACAATTCTCAGCACCCTTAACAAGCTACAATTCCCAAGATTCTTTGCAGAAGCCACAACTATTTAAATTGGTGTGATACTGTTTTCAGTGTGTAGTGCAGATGGGAGCCTGAGGCTGAAATCCTATACCTGCTTATCTGGGAGTCTGTCCCATTGGAATGAGTGGGACTTAGTTCAGAGCAGGCTGGTATTCTAGGATTGCATTGCTATGATTCTATATGTGAATAAAATTGAAACGTATCTCATGGGGGAAGGAGCAATTGCACATTCATTAAATGCAGAAACACTGGAATGAGCTATCAGGAAAGGCTAATAAAGATGCACACAGCTGTATACTTAAATCACACTGTGTTACCTAAGGGCATGAATTGTTCGCCTCAATTTAATTGGCCATTCTCTCCCCCCTTTCACAAGGCTTCCATTGATCCTGTTATATTTTATTACTGTGTGAAAGGGAACCTTGAAAATGTGGTGTCACAAAATATTGGCCAGTTTTCTTTGGCCTTGCTACAGTTCAGTGGAAAATCTTTACCTGTTCCCCCTGGGGACAGCATACTTGTATCTCCAGATTATTACCTCTCTCTCTCTCTCTCTCTCTCTCTCTCTCTCTCTCTCTCTCTCTCTCTCTCTCTCTCCTCTGACACACACACACACACCTGCACCCCTGCTCACTAGCCCCCTGCCATTCCCTTCATATTAACCCCTTAAGAGCTTCCCCTCCCACTTCATGCAACTACTTACTACTTAGCTTGGTACAACTCCATTTTTGAGGCCACTTCTCTTTTCTATTCTACATTTCTGCTTTACACCCTTTTTTTCACCGTCACCCCCATGTCCATGTCTCTCCCCACTCCTATTCTACAACCTATTTCCATACAAACCAACCTTACACATACCCTCCAACATTTCTTCGTTTAGTTGTTTAGTTGTGTCCGACTCTTCGTGACCCCATGGACCAGAGCACGCCAGGCACTCCTGTCTTCCACTGCCTCCTGCAGTTTGGTCAAACTCATGCTGGTAGTTTCGAGAACACTGTCCAACCATCTTATCCTCTGTTGTCCCCTTCTCCTTGTGCCCTCCATCTTTCCCAACATCAGGGTCTTTTCCAGGGAGTCTTCTCTTCTCATGAGGTGGCCAAAGTATTGGAGCCTCAGCTTCACGATCTGTCCTTCTAGTGAGCACTCAGGGCTGATTTCCTTAAGAATGGATAGGTTTGATCTTCTTGCAGTCCATGGGACTCTCAAGAGTCTCCTACAGCACCATAATTCAAAAGCATCAATTCTTTGGCGATCAGCCTTCCTTATGGTCCAGCTCTCACTTCCATACATCACTACTGGGAAAACCATAGCTTTAACTATACAGACCTTTGTTGGCAAGGTGATGTCTCTGTCCTATTCCATCATCATCATAATTTTATTATTTATAACCATCTGGTTATCAAAGCCAGCATATCTAAAAACAAAATAAAACATTAAACTTTTTTTTTAAAAAACACACAGCCTTTGCTATACACGGCTGCCTTCAGATGTATAAAGAATGTATAGTTACTTATCTCCTTGGCTCTGGGGTCACATAACTCCATACACTCCAATATTTCTTCAATGAAAATAGGGATGGTGCTGTGGGTTAAACTACAAAGCCTAAGGCTTGCCGATCAGAGGGTCAGCGGTTCGAATCCCTGCGACAGAGTGAGCTCCCACTGCTCGGTCCCTGTTCCTACCCACCTAGCAGTTCGAAAGCACGTCAAAGTGCAAGTAGATAAATAGGTACCGCTCTGGCTGGAAGGTAAACAGCGTATCCGTGCACTGCTCTGGTTCACCAGAAGCGACTTAGTCATGCTGGCCACATGACCCGGAAGCTGTACGCTGGCTCCCTCAGCCAGTAAAGTGAGATGAGCGCCACAACCCCAGAGTCGTCCGCAACTGGACCTAATGGTCAGGAGTCCATTTACCCTTTACCTTTAAGGCAGGCATAGGCAAACTTGACCCACCAGATGTTTCAGGACTACAACTCCCATCATCCCTAGCTAACATGACCAGTGGTCAGGGATGATGGGAGCTGTAGTCCCAAAACATCTGGAGGGCCGAGATCTATATCTGTCATCTATCTATCTATCATCTATCTATCTATATCTATCTATCTATCTATCTATCTATCTATCTATCTATCTATCTATCTATCTATATCTATCATCTATATCTATCTATCTATCATCATCTATCTATCATCTATCTATCTATCATCTATCATCTATCTATGTATCATTTATCATCATCTATCTATCATCTCTCTCTCTCTGTGTGTGTGTGCTGTGTGCTGTTTTTGTCTGATGTACATGCAGATAGCCATCTTCGAAGGAAAGGTTTGTGTTTGAGTGCAATGACCATCTGAGCATAAAATAAGCAGCAATGGATTAGAATATTAGGGAGAAAGATTAAAACACGACATATGAGGATTAAAGTGTTACTACAGCTGCAGCTAATCAGGGAGCCGGTTATCAAAGTCAATTGCATGCAACCCACTGTCAGAAATATTGAAAAAGAGAGAAAGGAACGAAACGGCTCAAGGTGACAAACCATTACAGAAATATTTGACCTCTGTTTTATACCCATTGGCCATTTCTAGGGTTAAGTGGATTTCCATATGTTCCAGCTTTGGATTTAGGGTGGCGTGGGTGGTCCCCCCCCCAAGGGCACTAAGCCAAAGGAGTGTAAAACTGAAAAAACCACAAAAAACATTATTGAGAAGATCTATTTGGGGGTGCCATTTTTTGGGGTGTTTGTAAGCTTGTCAATGGGTTTCGATTATAGACTTTTAGAGGACATCTGAAGGCAGCTCTGTTTAGAGAAGCTTTTAATGTTTGATGTACTACGATATTTTAATATTTTGTTGAAAGCTGCCCAGAGTGGCTGGGAAAGCCCAGCCAGATGGGTGGGGTATAAATAAATTATTATTATTATTATTATTATTATTATTATTATTATTATTATTATTATTATACGTGATTTCACTGATGCACATGGCACCTTAGAACATAACCCTAACATAAATGTGGCAGTGCCTGTACTCCAATCAGCTAAGTCCACTGAACTGTGCTACATTTTCTATTCTAAGCTAATGTGGTATAGTAGAGATGCAAAACCGTTTTTTTCTTTGTTGAGCATCACATTCCAGCCCTCCTCCCCTGGGGGCACATGCAATCAGTGGCTTGTGCAAGAGATTATCTCTCTCATTCTGCCACCTTTCTCCGCCCTCCCTCTTTCTCTTTATGCAACACCTTCTCTTTTGACCGTACCCTTTCATCTCATTCTGTTACCCCCTCCTCTCATTTCACCTCTCCTTGCCACCTTCTTGAAATTAAGCTAAGGGCTGCATGTGACCTTCAAGCTGCAGGTTGACTACCCTTTATGCCTAGGAAGGGTCAAACTCCAGAAGGAGATAAGTGACTAATCTACACTGGTTGGTTATAATGTTAAAAATGCATTATAAAAATATGACGCTGCAGAGCAGCTATCTGCCATCAATGGAATGGGAAATTGCATTGAGAGCTATATGACCTTTTTAAAAAAGCATTTTTGCAGACCAGTGTAGATCCAGAGCTGGTCTCAGACCATGCCTTTACTATAAACCAGGAGTGGCCAATTCTCAAGAGACTGCAATCTACTTTCAAGAATTAAAAACTAGCAGTGATCTACCCCTGGGGTTTTTTTGGGGGGGGGGGGTCAGCTCAAATGCCCTGGTTTTTTTGGGGAGTTACACTTTTTTTTTTTAATAAATATTTATTAAGATTTTTAAAGGAAAAAAAAACATTAATAATAAACAGTATTGTTTTGCTTTAACAAAGTTTCATGTCCTCTTTGAACTTCCTCACGCCTCCCGCTCCCATTTACATCATTGATAACTTTTTGTCAAGCAAATTATCATCTTATTTCCAGCTTGTATACCAATAAAATACATTAAAATAATTCTCCTTCAACTTTGTTTCTCTTAATCTCTCTTATCATCATTTCCTGATCTATTTTAGTGATGGCCAATTATTTATAACCAAGCATCTTTTTTAACATTCCATTAAATCACAATATTTTTGTAAATAAGTCTTAAATTTCTTCCAGTCCTCTTCCATCCTTTCTTCTCCCAGGTCTCGGATTCTGCCAGTCATCTCCGCCAGTTGCATATAGTCCATCAGTTGCATCTGCCATTCTTCCAGTGTGGGTAGATCTTGAGTTTTCCAATTCTTGGCAAGTAGTATCCTTGCTGCTGTTGTCGCATACATGAAAAATGTTCTATCTTTCTTTAACACCTTCTGGTCGACAATGCCCAGGAGGAAGGCCTCTGGTTTCTTAGTGAAGGTATACTTAAATACCTTTTTCAACTCATTATATATCATTTCCCAGAAGGCCTTCACCTTAGGGCAGGTCCACCAGAGGTGGTAGAATGTTCCTTCATTTTCCTTACATTTCCAGCATTTGTTATCTGACGAATGGTATATTTTGGCAAGTTTAACTGGGGTCATGTACCATCTGTATATCATTTTCATTACATTTTCTTTCAAAGCATTACATGCAGTAAAATTCAACCCAGTGGTCCACAACCTTTCCCAGTCCTCAAACATAATGTTATGCCCAATGTCCTGTGCCCATTTTATCATAGCCGACTTAACCATTTCATCTTGTGTATTCCATTTCAACAGCAAGTTATACATTCTTGAAAGTACCTTAGTCTTAGGTTCTAACAGTTCTGTTTCCAACTTCGATTTCTCCACCTGGAATCCTAACTTTTTGTCACTTTTAAAAATTTCCTTAATCTGAGCGTAGTGTAACCAGTCTCGCACTTTATCCTTCATTTTCTCCATACTCTGCAATTTCCAATTGTCTCCGTCTTTTTCTAGCAGTTCCCAATATTTTGGCCAGTAGGCTTCCATATTGGTTCCTTTTCGGGCCTTAGCTTCCAAAGGTGAAAGCCACCTTGGTGTTTTATTTTCCAGTAAGTCTTTATATTTTGTCCAGACATTAAACACTGCTTTTCTGACAATATGGTTCTTAAAGGCCTTATTGATCTTAACTTTATCATACCACAAATATGCATGCCAACCAAACGCATTGTTATAACCTTCCAGATCTAAGACATCAGTGTCCTCAAGAAGTAGCCAATCTTTTAGCCAGCAGAAAGCTGCGGCTTCATAGTACAACCTTAGGTCTGGCAGGGCAAAGCCCCCTCTTTCCTTTGCGTCTGTTAATATCTTAAACTTGATTCTGGGGGGGAGTTACACTTTTGGGGGGCTAAAGGCAAGGGACAAAGGGGTAAGCCTGCCACTCACAAAATGATTGCTATGGATCAAAACAGCAGCACAGAGATCATACAACAATGGAGGGTGGAGCGAGAGGGTGTGGCAGGAGTCAGTTTTAGCGACGCAAAGGAAAGGGGGCCAGAGATCGACCACAATCTACCAAAACCTCACAAGTATCTACCAGTAGACTGTGATCGACCTGTTGGACATCCCTGCTATAGACCACATGAAGGAGTGCTTTCTTTTGTGTAAGAAAGACCCTGATAGGTGAAGTCAATGGCCTATCTAGCCTAGCATCCTGCTCTCACAGTGGCCAAACAGAGGCCCATGGGAAACGCACGAGAATGGCCTTTGTATAACAGCACACTTTCCCCTTCTGACTCCCAGCAACTGACATTCGGGGCAGTGGAGGTATTACATAGGCATGGCTGCTAGTAGTCATTGATGTCTCTCCTAAGTTTTCCAACATTGACTGGCCCCCAGTTCAAGTACTATGGCAGGGGGCACTTTTCTCCATGCATTTCCTCCACAAAACTTTTAGAAGCAGTGGTGTAGCGTGGGGGGTGCAGGGGGGGCCGGCCGCAACATTTGGGGGTTAGGGTTAGGGGGCGCAAATCCATGGGTTAGGGGGCGCAAATCCATGCATTATGGGGCACAAATTACTTGCCTTGCCCCGGGTGCTGACAACCCACGCTATGCCACTGCTTAGAAGAGCTCCAAAGTTTTTGTCAAGATTTACTTCAAGAGCTGTGATTGTTAGACACTGAAATTGAATGAGTTTGGAAGAATAATTTTCCCTGCCCTCCTGCCGTTTAGATACCACCGAGGTCCCCCATTGTATGTCCTCCCAGTGGCCTTCTTCTATTTATTACCAAATAAATGAATTCCTACCAGGGAGCTCCTTTGTCACTTGGCATCAGTAACGGAGACCATAATTGAAAAAGAAGATGAAAATGACGGGAACATAGAAACCTCCATTAGTTGCCCACTTGTTTACACACAGCGGATATTTTTTTTCTCCACTAGTTGACCTTTGTACATAATAGGGAGGAGAGAAAAAATCTCTTTTGTTTTTGAGTCCTATCCCCTGGTGGGTTTATCTTCAAGATGAAGAAAAAACAAGTTCATTACTAGAGGGAAACCAAGTAGAGGTTGCCCGTGATAAGGTGAGGAAATGGGATTTTGTTGAATTCGGTCCTTTTATGTTGCCACTTTCATCCATGCAGCTGCTAAAGAGAACTCACCGGGAGCAAACACATCACAGTGGCTTTCTCTGTTACTGGTCTGTTTTCTAGTTATGCTTGCCTATTCAACCGTTATCTGTTTTAGCCCATGTGGAGCTGTGACTATGCAGTTTCTCCCTTCCTTTCATATCTCTCTCTCTCTCTCTCCCCCTCTCTCTCTCTCTCTCTCTCTCATAACCAAAAATAAAATAAAACAACACAAATCATTTTTGTAAAAAAATAAATACATCACATGATGCAGCTTGACTGGTTCATTCCAGCTTTGTCTCTGATGTTTCGAAAGCCTTCTTAGCACCACGAGTCTTAATTTTTCATGTGACATGCGCTTGCCAGAAATTAGGGTTATTCAGCTAAGTGAATGTGCTGCTTGGAGGGTTACATTTCACTCCAGGCATACTGGAGCAGAAATCACAAGTTCAAGGCTCTGTGATTGCTTTTGATGAAGGCATAATTAAAGTGTGTGTGTGTCTGGAAGACAAGAGATTCCTTTAGAAACATGTCACACATAAAGGCTCCTAGCCTAGCTGGGTGCCTCGAATTAAACTTTGCATCGTGACAATTACATTTATTGGCAATCCTAGCATTTGAAATGCTGTTAAAGCCGACCCAGCAGGCTTTCTTCCCTCCTCCGTTTGCTAATTATTGAAGCTTATCCAGATTTCTTTCTTTCTTTCTTTCTTTCTTTCTTTCTTTCTTTCTTTCTTTCTTTCTTTCTTTCTTTCTTTCTTTCTTTCTTTCTTTCTTTCTCTTTTGCATTACTAAGGATATTTGAATGTATTTTGATGGGACAATAAAATTTAACAATTCTAATCAAACCTCAGTACACTTAGCCTAAACAGGAGCCCAAGCATCTGGAGGAAAGGGTGCCTAGATTATAATCACGCCATGTCCCTGGTTTTAACAGCCAGGTGATTATTGGCAGCTGGATCTTATCCCTTCCTCCTGAGTTGGCCCTTCCTCCCCAAAAGACACCCATGGTGAATGAGGGGCAGGTCCACACTATACATTTAAAGTATATTTAACACACATTAAAAGCACATGACCCAAAGAATCCTGCGAATGTTATTTTCCCCTTCACAGAGCTACTGTTACCAGCAATTTTAATAAATGATAGTTCCCAGGATTCTCTGGGAGAATTATGTGCTTTAAATGGGTGTTTAATATTCTTTAGATGTACAGTGGTACCTCGGGTTAAGAACTTAATTCGTTCTGGAAGTCCGTTCTTAACCTGAAACTGTTCTTACCCTGAGGTACCACTTTAGCTAATAGGGCCTCCCGCTACTGCCGCCACGTGATTTCTGTTCTCATCCTGAAGCAAAGTTCTTAACCCGAGGTACTATTTCTGGGTTAGCGGAGTCTGCAACCTGAAGCATTTGTAACCTGAAGCGTCTGTAACCTGAGGTACCACTGTATAGTATAGATCTGCCCAGAGTCTACTGGAAGCCAAATGGGTTCTTCTTCCCCAGCTGTGGGTTGTCTTTGCTCTTGGGATGCAGATGGCGAATCAGAGATCAAAGAGGGGCTTAGGATATGGTTGGAGAGGTTATGGGGAGGGGAGGCATCAATGAGACAAGGCAGTTTAGGCTTCCTTGGGAATATTGGGCAGCCCAGTCTGGCATAGTGGTTTGAATGTTGGACTAGGACATGGGAGACCAGGGTTCAAATGCCCACTTGGCCATGAAGCTCTCTGGGTGACCTTGGGCCAGCCACCAACTTTCAAGCAAACGTATCTCACAGGGTTTCTGTAAAGATAAAATTGAGAGAGGAAAAACCATTTATGGCACCTTGAGCTCTTTGGAGGTAAGGTGAGCTATAAATATAATATCAGTCCTCACCTGTACACCTGCCTCTTCCCCAGAGGGGGTCTGGGTGTGGTGGGATCCTAGCATTTCTTCTGGATCCAACCTTATGTGGTTTTTGTTTCTTTGTTTGGTGTGGATCAACAAGTCCTCCACAGGTTTTACTTAAAGTTAAATGGACCCCTGACCATTAGGTCCAGTCGTGACCGACTCTGGGGTTGCGGCGCTCATCTCACTTTATAGGCCGAGGGAGCCGGCGTACAGCTTCCGGGTCATGTGGCCAGCATGACTAAGCCATTTCTGGCAAACCAGAGCAGAACACGGAAATGCCGTTTACCTTCCCACCGGAGCGGTACCTATTTATCTACTTGCACTTTGATGTGCTTTTGAACTGCTAGGTTGGCAGGAGCAGAGACAGAGCAATGGGAGCTCATCCCATCGCGGGAATTCAAATCGCCGACCTTCAGATCGGCAAGTCCTAGGCTCTGTGGTTTAACCCACAGCGTCACCCTCTAATATGTTGTTCTGATGCTGAATGTTGTTCTACTGGGTTTGTAGCCCAAGCAAACATCTTGCTAAACTGGGATTTGGGAGGAGTGGAAGTCCAGGGACTTGTGAACCACGGCATTGGTATTCATACTTATTGCAGAATCAAAACTAACATAAAAGTTGAAGTCTGACTCACCCATTGCACCCACATTACTTCAAAGTCACTGATTTCCGTTCTCCTAAATGGGCCTGGAGGCAGTACAAAACACACTGAAAATGTAAATTCATGCATCATCATCGCCATCATCGTTATTAAGATATACTCAACAAGTGTTTTGTGCTTCAATTATATTCCTAGGAAAATTCTAACGTAGAGCTCTGAAGGCAATTAACAATAATGAGTTTACCACTTACATTGCACTTGACCAATACAAAGCAATGGCATATTTGTCCTTGAGTCACTCTCCTGAGGTGACAGTGTGATTAATCATGGCAAGTCCCCATTTTAAAGGGTTAGTCATGGAGCCTCCCATAAATTCAGCTTGAGAAACTCCCCAGGAGGAGCAAAACCACAGCCATGTCTTTGCTTATTTTTCAACCCAGATTCTTTTTGTGTGCATTTAAATTAATAGTGACAACAACTAAATGATCTTCTCATTCCCTATACACCCAACTGATTATTGTGTTCTGCAGCAGAGGACACCCTGCAGATACCATCCTATCTAGAAGACTGTTCCATGCAAAGTCAGAATCGGGTCTTTTGTGTGGTGGCCCTAACCCTTTGCATCTTCCTTTTATCAGACAAGTGCCATCTCTGTTACCATTTGTCACTTCTCGAAGACTTCCTCCTTTCAACAGACCTTCAAAGTAGAGATTGTTATGTCAGTAGGGATCTGTGGTGGATTTAAAACTAATTTTATACATGACATTGTTATTGTCTTTTAGCTGTTTATTATTTTTAAATTCCTTTTCTATGCAATTGTTGGGAGTAACCCAGAGTGGCTGGGCAACCCAGTCAGATGGGTGGCATAATAATAATAATAATAATAATAATAATAATAATAATAATAATAACAACAACAACAACAACAACAACAACAATTACTGTTTTAACCATTTTAAAAGATGTAATTGTTTTAAATATGTTTTATTGTACTGTAAATCACTTTGAGGTGCCTCAGGGGAAGTGATTAAGGAATAATAATAATAATAATAATAATAATAATAATAATAATAATAATATCATCTGTCCTGCCTTGGCCCAAAGCAGCAGCCAGTCATGGCCCCCTAGTCTCTCTCCCAGCCAGTGTGCATGAAGTCCTGCCCAATATTCTCCTCCTTGTTCCCAGAACACGTTGTCAATAAAACCCCTCTGTGTAAAAGGACATTTTTTTCTGTGTGATATCACACTCATGTTGCCCTGGCAAGCTCCCCCTCAGTTACCGGTAGGGTCTTTGTCTCGTTGGTGGCTTTTGTGATGGGTTAATGCCAGGACCATCATCTCCCTCTGCCCTTCTGTCTGGCAGTAAAAAGCAAGCTCAGCCTGTCAGCTCTGATCAGACCTCAGCACCCAAGAATCTAGAGGGGGGAATCTGTCACCCAGGGATCTGGGGGGGATCCCTGTTCCCACACTAACCCATAACACTAGCTGTAAAGCACATAGTTAAGTACATCCTTACTTTACGTCATGCCAACCAACTTCTTGGTATGGATCCTGAGTTCTGGTATTACCAAAGTCGGAGAAACATTTCTGCAAATAAATCAGCATCCCTCTGCTGTACGGCATTTCTCACTGATAGTGTCTCTGTTCATTTCTTTACATTTCTGGGTCACTTCCAGAGTCAAATACAGTTTATGGCGCAATGCTACAAAGTCATTGCAGCTCAGCGAGTGGAGAACAGTCTACTGAAAGAGTTCAGAGGGGTGTACCCTCTGCATGGCAGCATGCTGTGCTATGGGTTAGATCCCCTGTCATTTCTAATGGGCCTCCCATCCATCTTGTTCTGAAATACCACTTTGATCTCAGCTAGTATTAAACCAAAAAGCTCAGAGATGAAAGGCATCACAACCTCAGGTACTCAGAAAGCTTCACAACTTTTCTGTGTGGTGCATTTAGTTACACGCCATGTCAAATTTCCACATGCTGATGCCAATGACCACCTTGTGTTTTCTCCCCTCCTCCTCCTCCTCCCCCTTTGGGCAGGTTCCACACCATTCCCTTTCAAATCAATATACGAAAATGGAGAGAGGAACAAGGCATTCCTTTTAACAGCAAACATGGGCAATGAGTGCTGGAAAAAATGGGTCCACTGAGAAACAAGTAAGGATGGATGAATCTGTCAAATTTTTTGTTTCTTATTTTTCCAATCCTAAATTCATTTCTCTGTATTTCCACAGAAGTCTGTGGGTTGTTGTTCTCCCCTCCCCACATAAAATCCACATGAAAACTCCAAAGCATTTTAGTGCAAAATTTTCCTAATGCATACACTTTTGTATGCAATTTTGACTAATGTGCACATTTCTGAAAATAATTTCTGCTAATTTAATCTAATCTGACATCAGGAATCACAAGACAGAGAACACTTCAGTCTCCCAGGACATTCTATACAAGATTTCAGAGCAGCTGTCTTATTACAAAAGAATTTCAGAAATAGACTGGAAAGAGAACTTGCAGCTTACTACCAAACTTAAAACCATGGAGAGACCTGGTCTGAATAGAGACATTGGATTCTTATCTCACTATACATGATAAAGCTATTTTTAGCCATCTCACTCCTTGCTTTTTACTGTAAGACCTATTGCAGTCGTTAACAGTCGTCAACAGGTTTACCACACCTATCAGCCAATCACCCATTCCTACCACTCTTCTGAGTAATACCCCTCCCCCACCCTCTCACTGTATATAAGGGTCTGGTGACTTTTGTTTCAGTGTATCTGAAGAAGTGTGCATGCACATGGAAGCTCAGACCAATAACAAACTTAGTTGGTCTCTAAGGTGCTACTGGAAGGGATTTTTTAATCCTAATTTAATGGATGTGATATAATGATATATTATGGCAGTCCTTATTTTGGCAAACCTGGAGAATCATTTTGGGAGAGTTAAGATAAAAAGTAAGTCAAGAGGAAATGGAAGCAAAATTGGGTAATAGAGAAGAGCAAATCTGTCAATTTGGGTTTCTCAATTCTTCCAATCATAAATTCACATTTCCACATCTGCTGATTTATTTATTTTAAGTCCCTGTGAAAATTCATGAGCATTTCAGGGCAGATTTCTCTTCATATACACTTCTGAATGCTCTGTCTGTCTGGAAAACAATTTCCCCTAATAACATTTTGTATGTTGCTTTCACTAATACATGCATGTTTATGCACCCCTGAACCTCAGTATGTGCATTTTTGGACACATTACTTGGCTGGAGAACTGCATTGCGTAACTGAGATCCAGGAAAGATAAAAGAAAGTACTTCTTTTACTGTGGATTTCACTGGCACAGGAGTCAATGAGGGCCACCAACTCAAATGGCTGTAAAAGAGGATTAGAGAAGCTCATGGAGGAAAAGGCTATTAAGGGCTACTAGTCATGATGGCTATGCTCTGCCTTCCTGGTCAGAGGAAGTATTCTTTCTGAACACCAGTTGCAGGAAACCTCCAGAGGAGAGAGTGCTCTTGTGCTCAAGTTTTGCTTGTTGGTTTTCTGCAACAGGAATCCCATTTGTTACAGTGAGAACAGGATGCTGGGCAAAACAGCTGTTGAAAAGAGGCTTTTCCTATGTTCCTGTGTTCACAGTGACTTTCCAAGGTACACAGTGGAGTGTTTTCTTTCCTGCTACTTGGCCATTTAACCTCCATAAGCAAAGTCCCATCATTAGACACCAAATATAAATAAAGGCAACAGCATTCTACCAATCTCTATTTTAAAACTGTTGTAAGCTGCTCTGGAACATTAGGGTGAAGAAGCAAGCAATAAATTAAAATCACCACCATCGTAGACACACCATCTCCCCCCCTTTGTTCTTTGGCTATATGTAATTTTTGTGTCCGGGCACATCACCTCTTGGCAAATAGAAGGGGAAGAAATGGAGGCAGTGAGAGATTTTACCTTCTTGGGCTCCATGATCACTGCAGATGGTGACAGCAGTCACAAAATTAAAAGTCGCCTGCTTCTTGGGAGAAAAGCGATGATAAACCTAGACAGCATCTTAAAAAGCAGAGACATCACCTTGCCAACAAAGGTCCATATAGTTAAAGCTATGGTTTTCCCAGTAATGATGTATGGAAGTGAGAGCTGGAACATAAAGAAGGCTGATCGCCAAAGAATTGATGCTTTTGAATTATGGTGCTGGAGGAGACTCTTGAGAGTCCCATGGACTGCAAGAAGATCAAACCTATCCATTCTGAAGGAAATCAGCCCTGAGTGCTCACTGGAAGGACAGATCCTGAAGCTGAGGCTCCAGTACTTTGGCCACATCATGAGAAGAGAAGACTGCCTGGAAAAGACCCTGATGTTGGGAAAGACTGAGGGCACAAGGAGAAGGGGACGACAGAGGAAGAGATGGTGGACAGTGTTCTTGAAGCTACCTGCATGAGTTTGACCAAACTGCGGGAGGCAGTGGAAGACAGGAGTGCCTGGTGTGCTCTGGTCCATGGGGTCACAAAGAGTCAGACATGACTAAACAACTAAACAACAACAACAATAAATAAATTGTCCCCTTCACACAAACTCAAGGATTCATTTATCATAACAATGCCTGGGCATCCATCAGACCATAGGAATGGTACTAATAAAATGAGCAGGAACTGAAACTGTATTCAGAGCAGAACAATCGAAACAACTGGAATTTGGGTATCCTTCCATCTAGGGCGGCTATTGTGACATACTTTTTCCAGAAGAAACTCAGTGGCAAAATGCTGAGGCTGATAAACCCTCTACATGCATATAGTACTGGTTTGTAGGCTGTCTGTGTTATTAAGAAAACAATAATTTTTAAAAAATCTGTAGGCAAGTTTTTATTGCAACATCCCGATTCTGAGTTACCATAATGGGTTTTGACAGCGTGTCATGAGATTGATGACATCTTGCTACAATTTCAATGTTTATCAAGATCTCTCGTTTGCTTCATAGTGAATCCTCTGGGTACACTCAGACATAATGTTTTATCCTTCATACAAACAAATGTGTTTGTGTGTGTGTGGAGAAAGGGGGGGGCATCAAACAACACTTCAGACAAGTTTGTTCTGGATCCCAGAAGGATAAAGCTAATCACTAAAGCCATATATTTATTACAGTGACTAACAAAGCAGACATTATAGATTCTCATAGTGAAATGTTTCAATTTCTGCCTTCGTCAGTTGCTCTGATAAGAATGATGCTGTTTCTAAGGCGCCAGCTATAGAACTTTGTAGATAGAATGCACAGAAGAATCTTCCTTGCTTTAACCCCTCACAGCTACTTTCTTCCCAGTGTTTGCTGGCTCCTAATGTCCTAGGGACGCAGGTGGTGCTGTGGTCTAAACCACTGAGCCTTGGGCTTGCCAATCAAAAGGTCAGCAGTTCGAATCCCCACAATGGGGTGAGCTTCTATTGCTCGGTCCCAGCTCCTGCCAACCTAGCAGTTTGAAAGCACCCCAAAAAAGTACAAGTAGATTAATAGGTACCGCTCCGGCGGGAAGGTAAACACCATTTCCATGCGCTGCTCTGGTGTTGGTGTTCCATTGCGCCAGAAGCAGCTTAGTCATGCTAGCCACATGACCTGGAAAATGTCTGCGGAGTGGACAAACGCTGGCTCCCTCGGCCTGTAAAGCAAGATGAGAGCCACAACCCCAGAGTCGTTCGTGACTGGACTTAACTGTCAGGGGTCCCTTTACCTTGAATGTCCTACTTGTTGCTATCAAAGGGTTAAAAGGTAGCAGAAACGCTCTAATCACTGAGCAGCTGGAGGTCATTAGGCTTCCAGGAACATGAGTTATGGGTTTTTTTTGTTTTTGTAAATAAACCTTATCTTTGAGTTACAAACCGCATGCTCCAAGACTCCTCTTTGAAAAGATACTGCCTCTCCTGCCCTTCTTAAACTGCTGCGCGAAATGCTCTGCTGTAGTGGGACTTGTGACGATGGAAGCGCACTGGGCATTTACATTAAACTAATTAAAGTTTAATGGGACACTACTGTACCCTTCCAAAGGCGGCTTCTTCCTACATCATAAGAACATAAGAAGACTTCTGCTGGAACAGGTCAATGGTCCAGCTATTTGAGCTACCTGTTCTCACAGTGGCCAACTGGGTGCTTCTGTGAGTCCACAAGCAGGACCTGAGTGCACCAGAATTATCCTGTAATTCCCAGCAGCTGGTTTTCAGAGGCTCCAAGGGTGGAAGAAGAAGATAGCCAGACACCCTAAAGCTCCTGACATCCGAGCCCTCCAGGCTTACAAGGGAGCCAAGGAGAATGAAGCAGAGACATTTCACAGATGTACGTCTCTATGTGAAGTCAGAGGCAAAATGGTGGCAGTGCTGAACAGATGTCATGTTTGCCCCATTACCATCGCTGTCATTCCACAGCAAGCGTGGCACACAAACACAGCCTGTTTAGTCTTCCCCTTGCATTTACTGGTGCGGCACTAAGTCTGGCACTGATATTTATAGGTTGATTCTTCTAAGTGAAAATAATTTGATCTCATGTGTGCTGACATCAGCAGCTATGCTGCTTCAGAGACCGCAGAGTGCATATGGTGATCAACACAACTTTGCTATGTGCTGGATTTACTCATACAACTGCTTGTATGCCCTCATTTAACATCAACCATTCCTCCTACTTGTCCTGATTATGGGAGAAACATATGCTAGGAGGGTGCAACTGTCACATTTTTTGGTGTGCTTTAGAAAATACAATTTTCTTAAGACTACAGAACTAAAACAGCTTGAATTATTATATGGCTGCTCCATAACGCTTTCTGGGAAATGAAGAGCATTGGGAAGCTTCTTTCCCCTTTATTTTGCTTAAAATGAGAGTTCGTAGGGGGAGAGTTCATAGACCTTGTGGTGGTAGTAGATAGCTCAATGAAGATGTCAGCCCAGTGTGAAGAAAGGCAAACTCCATGCTAGAGATTATTAGGAAAGGAGTTGAAAATAAAATTGCCAATATCATTAGGAAAGGAGATTGTATAGTTGGAAGAGGTTCGGGAAAGGACAGCCAAAATGAACAAGTGGATGGAGAAACTCCCCCGAGAGGAAAGGTTGCTGCACTGGGAACTTTTTACTTTAGAGAAAAGGCAAGCAAGGGGTGACCTGTTGCAAGTTTATAAAATAATGCATGGCATAGATAAAGTGGATACAGAAAATTTTCCCCTTCGCCTCCATAGCACTAGAACTTGGGGACATGCAGCGAACTGGAATGTTGGAAGATTCAGGACAAACTAAAAGGGACAATTTATTTATTGTTGTTGTTGTTTAGTCATTTAGTCATGTCCGACTCTTCGTGACCCCATGGACCAGAACACGGCAGGTGCTTCCGTCTTCCACTGCCTCCTGCAGTTTGGTCAAACTCATGCTGGTAGCTTCGAGAACACTGTCCAACCATCTCGTCCTCTGTCGTCCCCTTCGCCTTCTGCCCTCCATCTTTCCCAGCACCAGGGTCTTTTCCAGGGAGTCTTCTCTTCTCCTGAGGTGGCCAAAGCATTGGAGCCTCAGCTTCAGGATTTGTCCTTCTAGTGAGCACTCAGGGCTGATTTCCTTCAGAATGGGGAGGTTTGATCTTCTTGCAGTCCATGGTACTCTCAAGAGTCTCCTCCAGCACTATAATTCAAAAGCATCAATTCTTCAGCGATCAGCCTTCTTTATGGTTCAGCTTTCACTTCCATACATCGCTACTGGGAAGACCATAGCTTTTACTATACGACCCTTTCTTGGCAAGGTGATGTCTCTACTTTTTAAGATGCTGTCTAGGTTTGTCATTGCTTTTCTCCCAAGAAGCAGGCGTCTTTTAATTTTATACAGCACATTATTAAACTATAGGATTCGCAAGAGGCAGTGATGGCCGCCAACTTAGATGGCTTAAAAAGAGGATTAGATAAATTCATGGCAGATAAAGCTTTCAGCGCTTACTAGCCATGATGGGTTTGTCCTGCCCCCATGATTGGAGACAGTAATGTTTCTGAATACCAGTTGCTGGAAACTAGGGCTGCCATATTTCAGAAAGTAAAAACCAGGACACCATGAAAAGTTGTTGAGCTTTTAGGAAAGTAATGTCCAGGACATACGGCAACCCTACTGGAAACTGCAGGCAGGGAGAGTGCTCTTCTGCTTGGGTCCTGCTTCCTTCTGGTTGGCCACTGTGAGAACAGATGGGCCACTGGCCTTATCCTGCAGCCTCTTCTTATGTTATCATGTCCTTACAAGCATGTGAGATGAATTCAACATTTGTAAGTTTTCTTTCCCAAGGCAATCAATTCCACCCTGTCCACCTCAACTAGGGGTGGGGAGGCCAACATGAACCATAATCAACATCAGGCTGCTTGGCCTGATCCAACAGTCTCTTCTTATATTCTTGTATGTTCTTATGAAAGTGTTTGTTCCCTGGAAACCATGTTTTTCAAGAGACATCAAGGAGAAGCTGGTGACAACTTCAGCACATATTAGCAAAGGCTCACACAAAGTACCTCATCATCCAAGAAATCAATAACTGCTAGAAACATGTGTTCAGACAATGCCAGAATGAATCTGAAGATATGCTCTGCCTTAGCAATGCAGCAGAACCATTACAGAGTAATTCTTTCCCCCCACCTACATGCTTTCTGCCTGGAAGGTCAGGAGAAGTGAAGAAAAGGTGTCCTGTTTCAAGTAAGTGGCCATTCTGGGTTTTGCATGTATCATGAAGTCATTTCCAAATACTAAGTGGAAAATATTATTCTGTTGAAATGGAATGTAAACAGAAGCTACAAATTTATCAGCAATGTTATATGTCAAATTAAGACAGAAGAAGAAGAGTTTGGATTTGATACCTCGCTTTATCACTACCCGAAGGAGTCTCAAGGCGGCTAACATTCTCCTTTCCCTTCCTCCCCCGCAACAGACACTCTGTGAGGTGAGTGGGGCTTAGAGACTTCAAAGAAGTGTGACTAGCTCAAGGTCACCCAGCAGCTGCATGTGGAGGAATGGGGAAGCGAACCCGGTTCACCAGATTACAGGTCTGCCGCTCTTAACCACTACAGCACACTGGCTCTGTTGTTGTTGTTGTTGTGCTTTAAATTCCCTAACAGGGGCTGTAATGGTTCTAGGGGTTGCTCGTGCATAAATCATCGCCACACCTGGCTGGGCTACCTGGGTGAACCCTTTCTGTCTGGACAGCCACTCACCCATGGCTGTCTCAATCGCTGGCAGAATCCATCAGTGGGCATTTCTTGAACTTCTTCCAGCAAAGAAGTTCTTTGACGCCAAGTCTCCTCCTACTCTCCCTGCGAGGAAGTCTTCTGCGCAGGAAGGGTGTGGGCAGCGGGGGACCCGTGCTCTCCCCGCTGGTCTCCGGCGAGGAGTCCTGGAGCCCCCTCGCTGATTCCCCCATCTGCCCCCCTTCTCCACTGGTGCTACGCTGATTTCCTTCCCCAGCAGATGGGACCCTCTCCGGCATCCCTCTGGAGCCTTCCCTCTGCCTCTGGCTCTGATGGCAGTTCCCTGACAGGGGCACACCCAGCCGGTGCTGATTGGCCAGCCAAACCCACTCCCATAGGGCAGCCTTGCCCAGAGCCACTGGCGTGGCCAAGTACCCACAAGCAGGCAGCCAGTCTCTGGCCCCCAACCAGATAACTGCGGGGCTCATGATGTGGCTGCAAAGCTGCCCACCAAAGAAGGTAAGCAGTTTTGTAGAACATACCAGGGAGGGGGGCAGGGACGAAACAAGCGTTGGTTGGCTCTGCATGCCATTGTTTCTGGCCCCACCTACTGTAGGGCTCCCTGCTTCCCCACCCTTTCTCACTGGGACCAGCTACTGTGGCATTTAGGCTGTGGACGACTGGCCCAAGGTCATCCTGTTACCACATTTGCTCACCACACATGTTTCTCATGAAAACTCTAAGGTTCAGGGAAGCCCTGAAATGCAGGAATCACAGCTAAAGAATCCTTGACAAATGGGCAGCCAACCTCTGTTTACAAACTTCCATTAAAGGTGAGTCCACCACCTTCCCAGGGAACCTATTCCAGAACATGCCCTTACCCTTGGGAAGTTGTTGCTAATGTTTAGTCAGAAACTCCTTTCTTGTAATTTGAATCCATTAGTTGGAGTCCTACCTTCTGGAGCAGCAGAAAACAAGCTTGCTCCATCTTCCATGATGTGTGTCATCTTCCATGAGACAGCCCTTTAGATATCGGAAGATGCCTATCATATTGCCTTATGGTCTTCTCTTCAGTGGGAGTAAGTCCCATTGAATTCAATTAGGCTTGTCTCCAAGTAGACCTGAATTGGAGCATGCTGTCAGTCACCTTTCTTCTAACCTGAAAAGTCCCTGATTTGCGATGTTGTTAGTCACCTCATGCCATGAATAGACAGGTTCAACATCCTTTAAAGATACAATTGCTCAGCTAAAAGACCTGCTTTAATCATTCTGCAGACCTAGAGTGTGCTTAACACTGAGTATGGCAGCTAACAGCTGATAAACACATTTCTCCGAAGATGAAAGGTAAAGATGATGTTGATCTTAGTGCGGACAGCTCATCAGGGTTTAAGAAACGAAAATGCCATGCTACGCGAGCTTTCTTACAAATTGCAACCCGTTTTTCAGAGATGTGGGCCATTCATTTTCTATTAGCCTGGCTGTCTCCTCCCCATGTCACCCCATCATCCGGTGATTGAGGTCTCCAAGGCCAATATAACATCTGTGCAATGCAGAGACACATTTCTGACACAGGCTGCATATTATTAGAGATGATGTGGTGAATCTGAAGCATACTAAAGCTGCTGGATGGCTTCATATCACCCTAGAAGGGTATTTATTTCTACAACAGGTGTCAGCAGGTCAAAGAAAAGGAGGAAATGTTTAATTTAATTCTGATACCCAACGGCACACCTCTCTCTCCCTCTCCCTCTCTGGAAGATGGAAACACCTATATTTGACTGTGATCAAAATGAAAGTGACAGAAGCTGTGCAAATTACATGTTTTACCTTCTTCAGGTTAGCACTTTGATGCCATGCTAAAAACAAAACAGCAATGCTAGGTAAGCATTAGGTGTGATTAGGGGCAGGTGAATCTGTCGATTTTGTTTTCTCTCATTTCCCCCCATCTTAAGTTCAGTTCTGCACATTTCCACATCAGTTGTAGCTGTCTGATGCAAACAGGAATCTCCTAACCTCTGCAGCTTGCTTAGGCTGTGTGTAAAACTGGCGCTACCTAGAGGTGGCCCCAGTCTCCCTCCAGTACTTCCCAAGTGAAGACCATTTAAAACAGTGATGGGAAACTGGGACTGGATCTACACTGGTCTGTAAAATGCTATAAAAAAGTAATATAGCTCTCAAATCAATTTTCCATTGATGACAGATTGCTGCTCTACAGCACCTCTGGTGTCACATTTTAACAACACATTTTAGTGTTATAACTGACTAGTGGAGATTAGTCCTGGGCACATGTTTCGGGTGGTGCTGTGGTCTAAACCACTGAGCCTCTTGGGCTTGCTGATCGGAAGGTCAGCTGTTCAAATCCGTGTGATGGGGTGAGCTCCCGTTGCTCTGTCCCAGCTCCTGCCAACCTAGCAGTTCGAAAGCACACCAGTGCAAGTAGATAAATAGGTACAGCTGCGGCGGGAAGGTAAACAGCATTTCCGTGCGCTCTGGCACTTGTCATCGTGTTTTGTTGTGCCAGAAGTGGTTTAGTCAATGCTGACTGCATGAGACTGTCTGTGGACAAACGCAGGCTCCCTCGGCCTGAAGCAAGATGAGCACCACACCCCATAGTCACCTTTGGCTGGACCTAACCATCCAGAGGTCCTTTACCTTTTACCTTTTTAGTCCCAAGCCTCCAAATCTTATGCAAGTATTCATCCTCTGAGTTGGGTAGTGGGCCTAATCCACTTGCAGTGGGAAAGGTGGTAGAACATCTCTTTTGCATGCAAAAGGTCCCAGGGTCAAGCCCTGGCATCTCCAGGTAAGGATGGTGGATACCCGTGCCTGAAACCATGCAGATCTACTGTCGGTCAATGTAAACAGTAGTGAGTTAGATGGACCAATGGTCTGATTCAGTGTAAAGCATCATACTATGCTCTGTGATTTTGTGAAGTGTGTCTGCTCCTGCTGGTACCTTTGTGTGCTGTCTTGATGCTCACGGCAGAAGTGTAATATGGAAAAGGGGGCCACCTTTGGGGATGCATTTGAGCGAAACAGCTTTATTTAAAATGCGGCTTCCTTTAATACAGAGTAATATTGATTTAGCCTAACCACTTTGTTTCATTTGCGATTGCCGCTGGTGATGCTCAGGCTAGATTACTAGCTCAATTTGCATCGGAGGGTTTCTGCTGCTATCCTGTGAACATCTGTTATATTTTGCAACTGAAAGTCCCTGAATTAGCAATCTTTTCTTTCTTTTGTGTGTGTGTGTGTGTGTGTGAAGGGGAACCTGCTGCTGCCTCAAGCTCCTTTTGTTCCGCTCCACACACCCTCTGTGCTAATCAGAAGCACTCTGGGCATGGAGAGAAATAAATATATATATATCTGCTTTGAGGGAATAGAGAACGAGAATATCTTTGATGCACACACAGAAAGAAATCAAACATAACTGAAATTTTATTTTGTGCAGAGTGCAACTCTACATTTTTCAAATGGTAAAATGCAAGGAGTGATAGCAATCAATCCATAATGAACAACAAGAAAAACGAACAAACTAGAAGGCAGATTAATTGAAACAGGACTGGAGATGTCTGGGGCATTGCTTGCCTGGCAAATGTGATGAGCATAATGGAAGGGTTGCCATTTTGGAACCTGGAGACCTGGTCTCTTTGCAGGGAGATAATGGGCTGATGCACAGGTGAGGTGGATATAATTTATTCAAAACACTATCAAACCCTTTGTCACTAAATGCAAAACTGAACAACATACACAAAGTGACAGGCGGTATGTAATTATATGAATTTTTAAAAAATTCTTATTTACTTCTTTTAAAAATACAATTCAACATGTAATATCAAAATATGTGGTTCTGTAGACCAACTTATCATATAAACCAAACGTATTACAGTGGTACCTCGGGTTACATACACTTCAGGTTACATACACTTCAGGTTACAGACTCCACTAACCCAGAAATAATACCTCGGGTTAAGAACTTTGCTTCAGGATGAGAACAGAAATTGTGCTCCAGTGGCACGGCAGCAGCGGGAGGCCCCATTAACTAAAGTGGGGCTTCAGGTTAAGAACGGACCTCCAGAACGAATTAAGTACTTAACCCGAGGTACCACTGTATAAGAAATTAGAGGTCAGCAGATTGACCAGGAAATACAATCTATTCAGTTCTTATGTTAGCAATATCCACAATGTGGAACTCTTATATCAGTCTTGAAGTGTTCCACATGAAGATGCTCTTAATTTATTAGCAGCTCAGTGGCAAAGCATCAGCTTTGTTCTTCAAAGATCTTAGTTTCAATCCTCAGCATCTCCAGATAGGACTGGGGGAGACCCCTGTCTGGAATCCTGCAGAGCTGCTACTAGTCATTGCAGACATTACTGAACTAGATGGACTCAGTATACGGCAGCTTCTTATGCTCCCTGATCTGCAGAGGTGACAGTCTATGTGTGAAGCTGTATGTGTATAGACTACTGTTTACTTGGGCAAGCCTGCCTCTAGCCAGAGACTGTGGTAATATTTGATATAACCCTTTCCTTGATTCCTGGTACTTGAAGTGAGCAGAGAGGATTTCCTGATTCACCCACTCTCAGGGTGATACAGGTTAGCCCCAAAGCCCCAGGCCAACAGCTGAGAATGCAAGTCTTGAATCTCCCATTTCACTCTCAAAGTACCCAAGGGTGTTTAGCTAGCCTTAACCCTGCCCAGTTGAATCTCCATGCGCACCTGCCCAGGTGTGCCCGAAACAACCTGTTTGCAAGAGTTATTGTTACCCAACAGAACACAGGCAAAACATTCATGCTCAGCTCCTGAAGACGACCAATAAGGACATAGCTGCTGAATGAGACCAAAGGACCATCATAGTTTATTCAGCATCCTGCTCTCTCAGCGGCCAACCAAATGCCCACGAAAGGTCCACATTGCAGCATCTAATTTCAACTAGCTAATTTTGCACTGAACTGATGGAGGGTGGATGGGTGCCATAGGCTGAAGAGCCTGGAGAGAGGGTAGGAAGGGTTTAAAACACCATGGATTCCACCCTTCCACCCAGAATTGATGTAGCATGAGGCTGAATGCATGCCACCGTTGCCATGGCAGCACGTTCTGCTTGTCCTGCCCTTCTCTTTCTCAGTTTGAAGTTCTTACATTTAAGAAAAACTGTTGGCTTCTCATCGACAATTCCTAAAGATGACTTTCAGTGAAAAATATCAAATGTATGTAAATTGAACCAGTTAAAATACAAGATGCTTAATTGGCTAAATGATCTTTAATTGGCTAAATTATCTTTAATTGGTTGCAGGCTGTATGTTTCTTAAACTTTATGATAAAGACATCCCCGCTCTGAGAGTTATTAGATCTTATTTGAGGTTCCACACCCATTGACTTCAGTGGGGCTTACTCCCAGGTAAATGGGTATAGTAATGGTGTGGCCCCAAGCCTTTCTCTCTAGCATTTGAGATTCTCTGTGGATCACACTCGCTCCCCAGACACAACCCATTGCCCTTGCTCCATATGCTCCTCAACTCTGTTTGCCTGGCTGGAATAGTCCTTGAACTGTGACATTGCCTCTTGGTTGCCTGGATGGGAGATAGAGAGGGGCTTGTAGAAACTTCCCTACTTCTTAGGCTCCCATCCTCAAAACACCATGACTGTGGCTCTTACTTAAGAGTGAAGAATATATTTTTATTCAGGCGAATAGTGTTACAGGCCCAGCAGCAAGCACAAGGTCAAAAAGTCAAGATTCCAAGGCACATGGGCAAAGCAAGAGGTCCATAACTAGACAGAAGCAATGAAGATGTCCCAACAGTTGACATGGTCCTCCCACCAAGCTCTTAAAAATAAGGATGGGTGAACTCACTCACGGGACTCTCTTGCCCTGTAAGTTTGCTGTGAATGCACATCTGGGCAGGTGCATCTGATTCAATCTACGAAAGCAGTTCCTGGTTGTCAGGGTCAAGACTGTTTCCTGTCCCTGGACCTCCCGATCTACCTCCTTCTGTACAGCTGCTCCCAATGGCTGGCCAAAGTCCTCCCCCATCGCTGAAGAGGTTTTGTGCTCTGCTAGAGGGGCAGAGGAAAGTGCCAGCAGATCTGCTTCTTCCTCTCTGACTTCTAGAGTCACAAATGCGGGGTGTCCTTTCGCCTCACTGATCTTGGGCAGCCAAGCCATGCCAGATCCTGACGAAGCTGAGGAGCCCATGGCACGACTGTACAGAGGTAAAATATACATTCATTGCTCTGCCCACTTTTGCCTCTGGCCCTGCTCACTACCAGGATGTGGCCCCAGGAAGACTGACCAGTAGAGAATGTGGCCCTTGGGGTAAAAAAAGCAAACCACCCAACTATCCCTATTTTCCAGGGACAGTCCCGGGTTTAAAGAAGCCTGATTTCTGATTTGATCCTGGAATGTCCCACTTTTCCTTAGGACGTCCCTATTTTCATTGGAGAAATGTTGGAGGATATGAAGTTATGTGACCCCCCCACACACACCAAGGAGATAAGTAACTATTAGAATTCAGCCCTGAATAGGGAAGCTTTTAAAAAAATGTTTTCTTATGTTTTTATATTTGTTGGGAGCCACCCAGAGTGGTTGGAGCAACTCAATTATATAGGCAGCGTATAAATAAATATAATAATAATAATAATAATAATAATAATAATGGAATAGGGTGTCCCTAATCTCATCGGAGAAATGTTGGCGCATATGAAGAAGGTTCCTTGCACTCATTAAACAGGGTTGCAACCATCCTCTCTTTCCAGAGATTGTGGGAATATGACAGGAACCACACCTTTGGGACCAAACTAATGGTTGGAAATTGGAGTGGGGAGGGAAGGGAAATTTCAAAGTCATGTTTCTGTCACTGAGTGGGTTGGCGTTCAAAGGAAAGCCAAGCCACAGTTCTTCTTTTGCATCCTCGGCTGTTCGGCCGCAGATAAGAGACCTCGACTGGTTTGTGTGAAGACCAAAGAATCAGCCTACAGCAAAGCAACTGGTGGGGGCGAGAGAAGAACTTATTTATTCACACTGGAGGCCCTATCTTTTAATGGGCGTCATTTGTTCTCTTTTTCCATCTCGCTGTGCCCCCGCTGCTATGATCATGGATTCTTGAAGACAACTTCACTGCCTGGTTTACACAGCCAAGAAACCAAGAGAGACTCAGAGTTCCAAAGGGGAGCGGGGGTGGGGGGGAGGGAGCCATTAAATAAAAAGCAAAAATACAATGCATTTGATGTGAAGGGATCACACATTTCAGGGGAGTCATGTGATCTTCTGGCTAATCCTGCAACCTTTTGAAGGCGGCCATCTGAGCTCTTCTTCAAATTTTATTGTGGTGCCACGTAAACAGCAAGAGAGCTCATTTGTGAAGCTGCATTTCAGTTTTTAAAAGCCCGCACATGAGAGGTCTCTCACGCAATCAGCATTGTAGGACACCTAGCAAGGCCCACACCCTGGCAGCAGACCCTCAACTAGGGCCAGGGCCTTTTCAGTACTGGTCCCAACTTGGTGGAATGCTCTGCCACAAGAGACTAGGGCCCTGCGGGACTTGATATCTTTCTGCAGGGTCTGCAAGACAGAGCTGTTCCGCCTGGCCTTTGGTTTGGACTCAGTCTGACCCTTATGTTTCCCTCCCCTTATGGTTTTGACTTTTAAAATGAGGCTGCATTTTAAATTGCATTTCAACCTGTATTTTAAATTGTGGTTTTTTTCCCTTTTTCTTTTTTCCTTATTATGTTTTTACTGAATTTTTATTGGTGTTAGCCGCCCTGAGCCTGGCTCTGGCCGGGGAGGGCAGGGTATAAATAAAATTTATTATTAGGGATGAACAAATATGTTGATTTCAGTTTATTTTTTATTGATCTATCAATCCATCATCTATTGCATTTATCTCTTACCTTTCCTTCCAAGGAGCTCAAAGTGGCATACATGGTTCCCTTCCTCCCCATTTTGCCCTCACAACAACTCTGTGATGTTTAGGTTGGGCTGAGCGACTGACTGACCCAAAGTCCCCCAGTGAGCTTCAAAGCTGAGCAGGGATTTGAACCCTGGTCTCCCAGGTCCTAGTCTGACACTCTTTCTACTGCACCATACTGGTTTCTCTCGGTTTCTCACTTTTCTAGTCTTATGTTCTGTTCTCCGCATTTCCACGTCAGTTTGTGATTTTCTTTTTAAGTCCTCATGAAAACCCTTCAGTATTTCAGTGTGAATTTCTTTTAATACACATATTTTGTATGAAATTTTCCCCAGTATATCCATTTTAGGCACGCTTTACCCTAGTATATGCACTGTTGTACACACACTGTTTGGCAGGCGAACTGCACTGAAAATTTGGGGATGTATGAATTTTAAAGCATCACTGTGCCTTTGTTTGCAAGATGCTTTGAAATCAGGTAAGTTTACCTTTCAGGGCAAGCTGAACTGAATTTCTTACCCACCACAGACATTCTCTTGGCTGGTGGAGGCTGGTCCATTAGGGAAAGTGGGATACAGTGGTACCTTGAGTTACAGATGCTTCAGGTTACAGACACTTCAGATTACAGACTCTGCTAACCCAGAAATACTACCTCGGGTTAAGAACTTTGCTTCAGGATGAGAACAAAAATCCCACAGTGGCGGTGTGGTGGCAGTGGGAGGCCCCATTGGCTAAAGTGGTACCTCAGGTTAAGAACAGTTTCAAATAATAAATAATAATAATAATAATAATAATAATAATAATAATAATAATAATTTATTATTTATACCCCATCCATCTGGCTGAGTTTCCCCAGCCACTCTGGGCGGCTCCCAATCAAATGTTAAAAACAGTGCAGCATTAAATATTAAAAACTTCCCTGAACAAGGCTGCCTTCAGATGTCCTTTAAAGATAGGATAGTTGCTTATTTCCTTCACATCTGAAGGGAGAGTGTTCCACAGGGTGCTCCACAGGGTGGGCGCCACTACTGAGAAGGCCCTCTGTCTGGTTCCCTGTTAAGAATGGACCTCCAGAACGAATTAAGTTCTTAACCCGAGGTACCACTGTATTACCCTACCAATCTCAGCCTGTTCTTAGCCACCTGCCCACCTTACTTTCAACCAGTCCAAGGGGACCCCCTGGCCTTCAGCTTCCTGTTCTTGGTCTCAGGGTTGCCCCTTATACCACTCAATTGGATGGGGATAAAGCTGGGAGCCATTGTCTCCACCTGTCCCTGTCCCTGGCTCTGCCTACTGTTGGTCTCCCTGCTTCCCACCCTATTCGTATTCATTTTATTGTTGCTATTATTCTTATTAATAATACACTGGCATAGTCATGTCCACAGAATGGAAGATGGCGTGATCCCCAAGGACATGCTCCACAAGGGGCTGGCTTCAGGCAAAGATGGCTGCAAATGAGACACGAAGGCAGGCAACATCAACCATGTGGGAATCCCTTGCAGGCAACCACAGTGCCTGGAGACAGACAGTCAAGTTGTGTATCCACAATAGTGATCAGAGGAGGAATGACCACTAGGAGAAGTACAGAAAGAAGAAATGCCATGGTGCATCGGCAGGAGTGCAACCAGATGCCTTCATATGCCCCAGCTGCAGCCAAACATGTCTCCCCCATATCGGTCTCTGCAGCCGCAGCAGGCACTATAACTCTTTGACGGTTTGACTTTGCCCCCCAAAGGAGCACTCCTCCATTGTTTCCCGAGACAGACAGATGCCAACAATTACTATGCAATACATTTCTATCATCCTGCCTTTCTCTCAAGCTGGGATCCAAGGCAGCTTACAACATTTCAAAGGCGGAATTGACATCTGGGGGGAATTTCCAAAAGGTGGCACTTTGTCCTGGTTCTTAGGCAAGTTAATAAAAAAATCATTCTTTATTTGGCTCAACAAGTTTTCGGGGTTTTACTTTTGAAATATGGCAACGGAGAAAAGTATTGACAAACCTAGACAGCATCTTAAAAAGCAGAGACATCACCTTGTCAATAAAGGTCCGTATAGTTAAAGCTATGGTCTTCCCAGTAGTGATGTATGGAAGTGAGAGCTGGACCATAAAGAAGGCTGATCGCCGAAGAATTGATGCTTTTGAATTATGGTGCTGGAAAAGACTCTTGAGAGTCCCATGGACTGCTAGAAGATCAAACCTATCCATTCTGAAGGAAATCAGCCCGGAGTGCTCACTGGAAGGACAGATCCTGAAGCTGAGGCTCCAAGACTTTGGCCACCTCATGAGAAGAGAAGACTCCCTGGAAAAGATGGAGGGCACAAGGAGAAGGGGATGACAGAGGACGAAATGGTTGGACAGTGTTCTCAAAGCTACAAACATGAGTCTGACCAAACTGTGGGAGGCAATGGAAGACAGGAGTGCCTGGCATGCTCTGGTCCACGGGGTCACAAAGAGTCAGACACAACTAAACGACTAAACAACAACAACAAACCCTACTATATCCATTCTCACATTCTTTCCCAAGGGATCTTTGAAAGCATTTGATGAGCATCATCACTGGTAGCAAAGAAGGGTGATCTGCATCCCTCTGGCCAGTATTATTTTCTGTGACTATCCAATGCCTCCTGAAGTTGTCTGGTTCTTCTATCTCATCAGAATTCATTTAGTCCTTTCTGTTTCCTCCTTGTTATTCTTGTCAATGGATTTCCCTCCTCAGCCTTTAGTCCAGAGTAGTTAATCCAGAACCATGACCAACTCTGGCTCCACCCTTGATCAGCCATGGATCCTCCTACTGCCAGCCAGTGGGCACTGGTCCCTTTGGCTGAATGAGGTGCTGCAACCTCAAGTCTGCTCTCAGAGATAGGAATGCGGCCATAAGGCTTATTTCCCCCCCACCCCTGAACTAAAGAAATGAAAGGAATCCTTTGCTGCAGTGTAGCGACTGAAGAAAGTACCGTCAAGTATTTTAGCAAGCACTGAAAACCCATGTATTTCATGACTTAAGCCAATTAAGTATTAAGGGTTCAGGAGTAACTTTCTCTCTGTGGAGAGTTTATGCTGCAAATACTGATTGCTGTCTTTCTTCCCCACCTTCTCCATGAAGCAGCTGCTGGAAAACTGGCCTTCTGGACTGGACTTTGAGTCCCGCATGGCGATTTCTAAGCTCATAAAAGCAATCACCACCAGTGGGTTAGTTGATCAACTGCGTTCTGTTTTTGAACTGAGTTTTCATGATGTTCAATTTTTGATAGAAATTAAAATATATCCAGGGGGGAGCATCATATGCCAAACAGGACTCAAAATGCTAGAATATCCATTATTTGGCCCTTGTTCACTGTTGCTGGGCCAGAGCTTGAGCAACTTTGAAGGCGGCAACAGCATAAAGAGGAGTCCCCATTGAGACAGCCTTGGAACGTTTTTGGGCATTTCAGCTAGTCTGAATGCTGCGCCCCATGTCTTCCAGGTCCTAGTCCAGCACTCTAACCAATACACCACACTGGGTCTTCAGGTGCACCAGACGCCCTTGAGGCAAAAAACAACACAAAACACCAGCCACTTTGGATTACATGTTGCCCACTGTCCTTCTGGCATCAGAGCTAACCTCACAATCAGGAGAGTTGCACACTAGGTTGTTGCAGCTGCCTCTGCCCTGACTTGGTCAGGCCCTGATAGGTAGGAGCCCTTATATACAAAAGTATTATAAACCAACCTTATTCTAGTCTGGAGCTACCGTATTTTTCGCTCTATAAGACGCACCAGACCATAAGACGCACCTAGTTTTTGGAGGAGGAAAACAAGAAGAAAAATATTCTGAATCCCAGAAGCCAGAACAGCAAGAGGGATCGCTGCACAGTGAAAGCAGCAATCCCTCTTGCTGTTCTGGCTTCTGTGATAGCTGTGCAGCCTGCATTCACTCCATAAGATGCACACACATTTCCCCTTACTTTTTAGGGGGAGAAAGTTAGCCTTATAGAGCAAAAAATACGGTAAATTGATTGCACGTTGCAGAGACCCATGCATGCTGTTGGACTATAACTCCCATCATCCCCCAGCCAGCTTAGCCTATTTCAAGGAGGGTGGCAAAGGAGGGTAGTTCATTCAACCATGTCTGGAAATCCAAGGTTGAAGTGTGCTACTTTCGAATTCCTTTGTCCAGAGTGTGCTGCATTGCAATCTCCACCTCTCTGATGCTGTGCCAAGTTGGCTGACTCTGTGTTTATATTATTATTATTTATTCTCAGGATGTTATTGCCCTTTAAGGAAACAGCTTGTTTATAACTTAGCTGGGCATGTTGCCCTAATGAATTGTTCCAGAAAAACCTGCTTAGGGCCTCCATAATTAATCCCTTCAACTTGTTACCTAATTCCATTAAGACTCGGTTGTTTATTATTAGGCCTGCCAATTTCCTTTATTAGGATCCCATCTGCCATGGAAAAGCTTGGGTCTTGGTGCTCAGTCTGCTGCGGGGAAGATCAAATCATGTGGGCTTGTGAGATAAGGACACAAGGAAAGCTTGCTGGATCAGGCCATTATCCCATTGTAGTCCAGCATCCTGCATCCTCTCAAGGTGGACAACCAGATGTCTATGGGAAGCTCACAAGCAGGACTCAAGCACTGCAGTTGTTCCTCTCCCTGTAATTTCCAGCAACTGCTAGTCATAGGTGTACTGCCTCCAACAGTGAAGGTAGAACATAGCCTTCTCCACCATTAATTTATTTAATTATCTTTCAAAGCCAGCAATGCTGGTGACCATCTCTGCCTCTGGTGAGAGCTAGTTCCACAGTTTAACTATCAGCTTCAGTGTCCCTTCAGCTTAAATAATCCTTAACGTTCTTTGATTCCTGTAATCTTTGCCCAACCTTGATCTTTTTCAGGCTAAGGGCCAACGTCCCTTATGGGCAAGCTTCTGGGGGCCACATAGTGAGCAGGACTAGAAGCAAAATTGGTTAGAGAAATGGATGTGCCACTTACCTTTGTAAAGTAGGCTACACTGCAGCCACAGAGAACCTCCGTGCAGGCAAGTAAGAGCAATGTCATGGTTCAAGAGCACTTTGCAGCTGAGGAAAAGCACTGTAGGAGAGGATGGAGCAGGGCCAGTAAACAGGTGGTGTTTAGGAACAGCCCTAAGGGTTGGCCATCTTTAGTCCCCAGGCCTGAGGGATCCCCAAACTTGCTTTAAAGATCTAAACAGTCTGGATCAACTATAACTCCCAGTAGCATCTTATTCTGCAAAAAACACTAGCAAGCAAGGATTTGCTCAAGGTTTTAATTTATGCCAGAATATTTGTTTTACTCTATTTATGTGTATGCCACTCAATAATGATAGTTTCTGGACAGCTAACAATATAAGGTCCGGAAGACAGTTCCATAAAAAACAGAACCCTATAAATGTGAAAATCTAAATACTTCATGTATGTAACACACAGGATAACAAGGTAGGCAGCAGCCACACAGAGAATGTCTACAGATGTTACAGAATGTCTACAGATCTTACAACTCCAGATGCATCGCCAGAACTATAGATCACCAGAATATTTTAATTAACAGGGCTGGTGGTGTATCTGGAGTTTAATGTCTGGGGAAATGAAAAAGGTTTTCTTCTGGTGCTGAAAAGGTCAAAGAGAGCCGCTTTGGGGAGCGCCTCTTATAAACAATATGCCACCATAGATGTAGGGTTACCAGACGTCCCCATTTCCCAGGGACAGTCCCCAGATTTGCAAATAAGTCCCCAGACAAATTCCATCCCTGGAATGTTGCCAGATTTAATCTAATGTCCCCAGGAAATGCAGTGGCAGCAGTCTCAGCAGCCGGGAGCAGTTGGCTCTGGCTGGCTTCAGGAGCTCCTTGGAAGTCCCCATATGATGGTGGTGCAGGGGCTCTAAGATGCAGCTTCCGGGCTGCCTCCACCTCCCCTGACCCCAGAAACTAAGCTGTGAAGGGAGGCTTCATGCTGCCTATTGGAGCAGCCTCCCAACTCCTACTTGCGTGCACACGCAAGCTTCACACTGTCTATCAGAGCTTGTGTGCAAGCAGGAGGGGGCAGGGATCTCTCAGTTAGGCAATGGGAAGCCTCCCTTCCCAGCTGAGGGATCCCCGTCCCCTCCTGCTTGCATGCAAGTAGGAATGGGATTGGGGCTGCTCTGATGGGAAGGGTAGCATCGCGCTGCCCGAGCCTCGCTGCCACTACCACTCTCAGCCCTCCTTCTCCGCCTTCCATGCCTGATCCACCGCACACCGCTTCCCCACCACCACCACTGAAGAACCAACAACTCAGGGGCTGCCCAGGCTCATGGAGAAATGAGATAGAAGCCTCAGAGGAAGGGGAAACGTGGAGGTTGAGGTCAAGGCAGCGGCCGCCCCCTTGCCACCACCATTGCTGCAGCATCAACGTCCCAAACTTACTTACTTACTAACTTAATTATTCATTGAAAAAAATCTGGTAACCTTACCATAGAGGGAATCTTCTTTATTAGTAGTCATGATCCATTTGGCATCCTGAGAAGAGCCCCAGAGAGGAACATAAGAACTTAATAAAGTAAGAGCTTCAAAAAAGTTTGGAAGTAAGGATGGAATTTGTCACAAAGTGCAGGGAGGATGCAGCACGCGGGAGAAATGTTTAATCAGCAGAAACACACAAACACACACACAGGGAGGGGGAGGAAGGAAGGAAGGAAGGAAGGAAGGAAGGAAGGAAGGAAGGAAGGAAGGAAGGAACTTCAGCCATCCATAGCTGCCCTGCAACTAGGAAATAAGCTCAATCTTACACCAATCTAATCTGTCGAAGAAATTCTAACGTGTCTTGATAATAAGGCAGAACATGAGGTAGTCTGCTGAATAAGCCAGGGAATCCCTGCTCCTGCTGCCCCTCCCCCCGGTCAACCAGAATATTAAGAGGAATGAAGAGGGCAGAGCAAAGAGGTAGAAAAGACCACAGAGCCTTAGGCTGCTTGGGAAGGAACCGGAGGAGACAGAGAGCAGTGGAAAGTAGGAAGGTGGGGGTCTCCAGTCCTCGCAACTGCCTCATTAGAGCAAGACCTACTGGGTAGAGATGCGGTGATCACTAGGCCTGCACTGTTTTGGTTTCTTTGAATAGAGAGTTAGCTGACCTGACTCTGGTTTCTGATATGTATGCATTTTCCATAAACATCACTTGGCAGGAGAACTGCATTGAAAAATTCAGAGAATTTCAAAGGATGGCTGTGTTACGGTTCACATATCCTTTTGGAAAGTGCCAATATGGTAGGTTTCCTTTCACATGCAAATTGAATTGCATCCCCACTTCCAGTTCCTCGTTCCAGCTTGTGATGCGCAGCAAGTCTCTCAATACCAATGTTTTAAAGTGTCTATTAATGTGCCACTCAATAACCAGCATTGATTAGCCATTTATACTTTTACTTAGCTTTCAGCTGTGATCAAGCTTGCACATTAGGCTCAACTCTCAAGCCAAACTTCTGAAGGAGCTCCAGATACACAAAAGGTGCTGCCTGCTTTCTAACCCTCCAGAAGAGTGGTATTCCTGGAAACTCTTGCCTGAAACTCTTGCCTGAGAGTGTTTTTCTACGCTTTGTTTTTCTTCAGATCCTGCTCAAGCAGTAACGCAGGCTGTCTTGCCCACCCTTTAAGCCAATGCCTGTTTCCCCAAGGGGAAAGAAGTTGGTAAGGAACAATTGGGCAACTACTGAAACTCAGCAACTTACACTAGTCACTATTACTTAGTTTACCCAACTGGAAAACTAATTTTTAATTGATTTTTGTTTGTGCTCATTTAGGCCCAGGTGGGAAACATGTGCTCCTCCAGGTATTACTGGACTACAACGCCAATCTTCCTTGATGATGTTGCCTGATGGGACTCAGAGTCCAACAAAATCTGGAGAGCCAAAGGTTCTCCATACCTAAAGGTAAAGGTAAAGGGACCACTGACCAGTTGCGGATGACTCTGGGGTTGTGGCGCTCATCTTGCTTTACTGGCCGAGGAAGCCGGCATACAGCTTCCGGGTCATGTGGCCAGCATGACTAAGCCACTTCTGGCGAACCAGAGCAGCGCATGGAAACACCATCTACCTTCCCGCTGGAGTGGTACCTATTTATCTACTTGCATTTTGAAGTACTTTCAAATTGCTAGGTTGGCAGGAGCAGGGACCAAGCAATGGGAGCTCACCCCGTTGCGGGGATTCGAACCGCCGACCTTCTGATCGGCAAGCCCTAGGCTCTGTGGTTTAACCCACAGTGCCATTTGCGTCCATCTCCATACCTAGGTTAAACCAATTTCCACCAACTTGATGCACTTCGTATCTCCCATCAGTCCTAGCCAGCATGGCCAACGGTCAAGAATGATGAGTGTTATAATCCAGTAATCTCTTGGAAGAGAGGAGCAAACTGGGAAATGCTGCTTTAGGCTCTAGTTGAAGCAAGTGTTTTTGTTTTTCAATCAAGTTGCAAAGAGGACATTTTGAGGTGTTTTAGAGGTGATCTCTTGCAGAGGGTGAGTTGCCTAATTGAGGTAGACACTGTAAAGCGGGGGGAGCGGGAGGCCTTGACAGATGGTCGGAGAGGGTATTGAGCACAATCTGGTATTCTCAGCCCTCAGAGTGGAATGATTCTGCAATGCTGATGTAAGCAGCGTGTCTTCTATGCAAGCAATGCTCCAGAGCCATACACAGAACATATGGCATTTCCTTCCCAAGGGTAAAATGCCCCCCATATGTCTATATAATGATGGGAAATTTGCTTCCTCCCTCCCATAGCTTTTCAGAAAACTCACCTCCCCATTCCCTCTTCCAGTGTGGAGGAGTGTTCTGGATAGTCCCATTTTCTTATTGTTATCAACCAGGTTGCTTCCAGCAGCAGCTGCCTTGAATAGAGAATGGCCTAAAAGCTCTGATGGGGTGTGGGGCTGAACAGAAGCCTCCTCAAAGGCAATTAGGACAACAGCAGAATGAAGCTAGGAGATTGCAGACGGCAAGCCACATATCTTGGATTCAGATCACATGGACAGATTTATCTCATTATGTTCTTTTATATCTCCCCCTACATCCAAGCAATGGGATTTTCTTGGGTAGAGAGAATGTGCTGGAGACTTAGGCTGCAATCCTAAAAGGGTGGGGTGGGGCTGAGGGGGTGGGGAGGTAGTTGAACCAGCACCTCTAACTAGGGAGGAGTATTTTTTTTTTCTTATTCAGTTTGCATTTAAAGACAAACTTACCTTCTTTGCCCTTCCTGAGAAACAAAACACAGCCATCCTTCATAAATCACATCTTTCTAAATATTTCAGCCGCCAAACACTGTGTGTGTGTGTGTGTGTGTGTGTGTGTTTGTAGTGGGCTAAAGTGTGCGTGAAAGTGCATTATTGTGTAAACAACATACAGAAGGCAATACATTAAGGAAAATCAGTTAGCAAATATATCCACATTAGGCAAAATTACATCTAATGTATCTGTTAGCATTTTAGTGCAAATTTCTCCTGACGAATTTCCATTGAGGAGTTATATATATTGATGGTACGGAGTTTATTTTTGGTATATGTTTATAGGAATAAACAGTGAATGAGCCTTAACATCTGATTGTAAAGAAGAAAACAAAGGAAAAAATCAGGTGAGCAACCTAAATCATAAGCAAGTTAAAGCTACTTTCCAATGAATTCATAATTTACGGGGACTATACTGAGATGGGGGGGGTGGTTATTCAGAAATGTCATTAAGCTACACCAAATGCCCACACGTGATTCTCAGGCTCCACAGTTCCCCACAGCACATGCAAATGATGAGCGAGTTTTTCCATAACTATGATATGTTCAGTCCCTTTGAGCAGATGATCAGTCATGGAATTTGGACCCTCTTTCCACTCCTGGGCTATAACAAGTGGGCTTCAACCATCAGACAGAGGACAAGTGGTTTTGATGTAACTGAGTGTGTGTGTGTGTGTGTGTATGTATCTCACAAACTGATGCAGAAATGAAATGTAGAGAACTGAATTTAAGTTGCGGGGTGGGGGTGAGGGTAGAAACTGCTTGTCCCCTGCCTAGAAAGCATGAGTCTGAGTGGTTTTGCCTTTGACCCACCACTTTCCACTGAAAAAGTGACTCTTTAGCACTAAAACAGAGCAAACGTCAATCTGGAGAAAACCCAATTGATGTTTGCTACAGTTCAGTGGTAAACAGCAGGTTTCCCCAGGGGAAAGTGTCAGGGCAAGTGGAAGCATGGCCGAGCCCTGAGAGAAGCCAAAATTAGCATCTTCACTCATCTCTACCTCCAACATCCTAGTGGGCTTATGTCATCAATGCAAAAGTAGGAGACGAGCAGCTTTCTTGAGCTCCTCCATCCTTGCTACTTCATGAAGGCAATGGTGTCAGCTGTTGCTTATGAAAGCTCCAGTTGCGTGGCAAGGTCCCAAACCCTCCTGGGAAGTGAAATGAAGACACATGAAACAGTATTTTAGGTTAATGGGTGAAAAAGGCCACAACTTTATTTCTTACAGAATGTGAGTGGTATTGGCTTAGGCATTGGAAACCACACAACTATATCTGACTCATGCCCATCTGCAGGAGTCTTGGAAGGGTTAACCACCAATAGGGGAAGCCCTGCTGATGCACATCAACTAGGAACTCCCCCAGGGTCACTGACAGGGGTCGTGCCATGGTCCTACCCCGCCCCCCCGTCTGGGGCTTTGGACAGAGATCACACCCCTTGGATTCCTTGAACAGAATACCCTTGAAATAGAAGGGGCAGGTGATGGACACTACCTCCCCGCACCTTCAGCTGAACACTCCAGTGCCTAACCGCCAAACCTTACAAAGTTGTGATGATTTGCTATCAGGTAGGTGAAAAACCAAATGGCTGGTGCCAATTTACTAAGTGGAAAGAAATCCTACCAGGTCCCTTCAACAGGCGACCAACCGAGGTCCATAGCAAGGTCAGGAGATAAAGAGCCTAACCTGAGGGAGGGAGGGCGGGAGAACTGACTGAGCAGAGAAAAAAAGGGGTGAGTCCTCGGCCGTGGGCAGTTTATATAGCCTGCACCACGTCCCCAGACTGTCCGGATTGAATGACCTAGGGATGACATGGCTGAGGATCAACGAATGGCGCAGGAGCTATCCTGCCCCATGCGCATGGGGAGGGCTTGCTCCCAGCCGGCAATGTCATTTCCCCAGGAATGGGAAATGGCTTTGCAATAAAATAATTTTGCATGCCACAGGACTCTGAGACTTTTGCGGAAACAAAACCAGTAACAGATGGATCACCCATGTTCCTTGTTACTTTGCACTTGCTCATTCATAGGAACATTCTGTTCATTGGAGGAAAAAAGCACAGCTTTTTAGAATTTATATTCTACACATCATATATGCATTCTTCCCATGGAACACATTTTTTGAATGCTTCCTAACGAATCTCCCGAAAACACAACTTTGCATGCATTTTCCTGCACAAAATGTTTATTCTTTGTACATATATTGATGGATTAATGTTTTAAGGTAATTTTGTCGTATCATTCTTTTAGAAGTGCCCTTTAGTGTATTTTGGATTGTAGTCATCTTTGCCACTATGTGCATGCATATATTGATAATAAAATATGCATTTTGGTGTGCATTGTTTTTGAACCAGAACTGCATTGCCAAAGAGAGAGAGTGAAATGTTTCATTCTGATCTGCATAGAAGTCCTGGTTCTGTAAATTAGATTGGCTTGCTTTAAAAAAGCAACAGCAACCAACTGGATTTCTCCTCCATTCCTACAACAGACAAAGATGGCTAATCCACTGGCAGGCATCAGTTTCGGCATTCCATCTGGAAGGTGGAACATGCCATCATTTTACTCTTTACTCTTCTAGTGGCACACTGCTAGCAGCACTGCAGATGCCAGTGTTGGAAGGATAGATGCCAACCTTGAAAGGATGTGTGTTGGGACTGGCAAAGACTGAATGATTGACGTTAATCGTACTCTAATTAGATGTCCTTGTTGAAGCTCCGATATGTCTTTGGGCGTCAGATTTACCCAGCTGCCAGTTCCTTGTCAGCCGCTCTGAGATTATTTTTGTTTTCCTTCGTGTGAGAATAGAGGGTGTGAAATTATGGAAATATTCTCTCTCTCTCTCTCTCTCTCTCTCTCTCTCTCTCTCTCTCTCTCTCTCTCTCTCTCTCTCTCTCTCTCTCTCTCCCCAGCCTTAGCTGAGCTATTTATGCAAAGCAAAAATACTCTGATCTGATACAGGCTTAACCCCTCTGCCCCTTGGATTCATTCTGGCTCACAGTCATGGCAGGGATGGAACAGAATTTTGTTCAGACCACATTTTTTTAAAAAAAACAAGCAAACAATTAAAGCGGCCTAATCCATGCCTCTTGGTGTGAATAAATGAAATAGAATATAACCATCCTTCGAATTTCACACTCTGAATTTTGTGATACAGTTCTTAGCACAATATGTATGTGTAAAAATGTGTATCTTAGGATAAAATATGCATATACATGTGTACATTATGATAAAATACTGTTTAAATATATCCATGCTGTGGTAAATCTGTTTTTTAAATATTGTCTTCAGTATACAGAGACACAGGAAAATACCTTAAACTGATTCAGATCATTGGTCTATCAAGCTCAGTACTAGCTACACATGGTATCTTCAATGTTTTCAGACCCATGCATTTCAGGACCCATTTCTTAATCTTTCACTATATACAGTATTTGCACTGTCGTAATGCTTGTTCAGATAACTACCCTGGGTGGGGGCAGCTACCAGGCAAGGGAAAAGAGATTATTTGGATCTCAGTGGATGGAGGACTGGCAGACCATTGGATGAATGAATACCTTTATTAATTGGCAAACGTTAGCAAAGAGACACATTAACAGAAGAAGAAGAAGAAGAAGAAGAAGAAGAAGAAGAAGAAGAAGAAGAAGAAGAAGAAGAAGAAGAAGAAGAAGAAGAAGAGAGAGTATCTGTCTATCTATCTTTATAAACTTGAAATGCATTTTGGTCAGTCAGTCGATTTTATTGTTTATAGCCAATGGTCATCGAAATACATTTTAGTCAGCTCTAGTCAGTATATTATCACTGATTTTTAAAACTGCCATTTAGCAAAGACTCTCCTCCCTGAAAGAGAGGGGAGTGGTTGTGGGCAGGAGCCCGAACACCGCTCCTAGCAGAGGGCATTGCCCCCTGCCTCCAGCTCACCTGGCTGGCGCTCACGCCCCCCCCCCAGGTGGCCGTCCAACCAGGTGCCATGGGGGGGGGGGCGTGTCCAGCAGCCTTTATGCTGCAGTGCCAGCCTCTCCCCGGCCTCATTTCTCTTTGTCGTCCTGTGTGAGGGGTGGGGGGAGGAAAAAAATAAGATAGGAAAATGAGAGAGAGAGAGAGAGAGAGAGAGAGAGAGAGAGAGAGAGAGAGAGAGATAAAAAGTTAAGGAAAAAACCCCAACAGCTTACATTAAGAATGCATTAACCATTTATACATCCATCTTAATTTAAATACACACATTGATATAAGACCTTCAATTGTCCAGATAGGCGTTCACAAAAAAATGAAGCTTATAAGAAATACGTTGAAAAGTAGCAAGGGCAGTTAGGTCTTCAGACCTTTGCATAACAGATGGTGGGTGTTTATTATTCCAGGTTCAAAGTCTCTTGGTGGCCATAAGGGATTGCAAAACCCACTTCTGTTGTCCTGCCATTAATCCTCAAACTACAGGAATATGGTTTAAACGCATAGGAACGTCTGCAGATATCTAGGATTTGTACTACAAAACTGATACGGCCAACAACTTCAAACCAAAAAGACGATCACAGGACATGCCCACATCTTATGCCTCAGTGAGGCATTTCCAGCATTGCACCTCCAGTATCTATCTGTATTGGACAATGCCTTCCAGTAAGAACACTGTGGGCTCAGTCCTAGTCACAGGTAAGAGTTCATAAGTTATCTTTGCTGAAAGAAAATAAGGGATGGTTGAGTGAAGTCTGGGCATTAGTCAAATGGCAATAATCCAGGGGGAGAGCTGCACAAGGGAGATTTGGGGAATTGGTAGCGGAATTCTAGGTGGGGATAGTAGTGTACACCGTAACAAATAGCCAGCTGTTCTTCCATATGTTCATCTCTGCTTTAAGATCAGTGGGTGTGCCCTTGGACTGTGTCCTTCAGTGGAGTGAAGTAAGACTTATTGGGGCACCAAAGAAGCCCAGAGCTGGTAATTTATAGCTAAGTCTTGTAGTCACTATACATCAGGAGCTCCTCGCTTTGAATCATCTCCCTAGCATGAAATTCACTAGGTGGCCTTAGATAAGTCATCATTCCTTCTCCAAGATTGGCACCAACACCTGGCATTCTTAGCCACATGCTGGCATCACAGTGCCAAGCAGGATCAATTGCTGATGCCTTCCCTGGACTATCATTTTCTCAGTTTGTATCCCTGCACTTATGCTACCATGTCAAGGAGAGAGAGAGAGAGACCTTTTCAACACAGAAAACAAAAAAGTAATCATTTGCAGTAAAAGACAATTACAGGCAACTGAAAGTAGCATGGAGCAACATAGAATTGACAACCCAGACAAGCTAAATATAAAGGTTTGCTTTTTTAAAAAAGGGCAAGTTCTGAATTGCACAAACTTTTAGCTAAGAGATTAAAAACAAGCAAAGCTAATACAGTGGTACCTCAGGTTACATACGCTTCAGGTTACAGACTCTGCTAACCCAGAAATATTACCTCATGTCAGTGGCGTAGCGTGGGGGGTGCAAGGGGGCCGGCCGCACCGGGCGCAACATCTGGGGGGCGCGCTCGTACTCGCAGCTCTCTGCCCCTACCTGGCTCCAAGGGTTAGGGGGTGCAAATTACTTGCCTTGCCCCGGGTGCTGACAACCCATGCTACGCCACTGCCTCAGGATGAGAACTTTGCTGCAGGATGAGAACAGAAATCGTGTTCCAGCGGCGTGGCAGCAGCAAGAGGCCCCATTAGCTAAAGTGGTGCTTCAGGTTAAGAACAGTTTCAGGTTAAGTACAGACCTCCAGAACGAATTAAGTACTTAACCTGAGGTACCACTATATCTAAATTCTAAATACATACAGAGAGCCAGGGTTGCAAGACAGAGTAAAATACCATCTTGGAACCCCCAACCAGATTCAAGCATGTCTGGAAGTATGGTGTAGTGTGCTGGCAGTTTAAACTAACAGGGTATTTATACCAAACTATAAAAGTCTGGCAGCCAGCCAACCCAGTCACAAGCTTACTCACAAGAACCTGATTAACAACACCTGGCTTTGCTGTTTAATCAAATCAGCACAAGGGAAATTGCACCTGGGCAAGATAAATTCTTGACATGGTCTGCCTAAGCTGGAATCCAACATGGTAGGAACAGCTTTCCCGCAACTCACCTGTTGTGGCCTCGAGACCCATTTTTGAGGGACCCACTTTCAGAGCACCTGCCAGGTAAGCCAGGCAGAGGTCATGGGGGTCAACCATTATAGATGAGGGGGCATCAGAGGTGACTATGCCAAGGGCACTCTCAAGCCAAGAGACAGCCATGCTGAAATATATGCTTGTGAAACATGGACCACTTATAAACACAATCTCCAACTCCTTGAAAGATTCCATCAACGGTGTCTCTGAAAATGTTTACACATCACTTGGGAAGACAGGGGAACTAATATCAATGTACTGGAAGAAACAAAGATCACCAGTGTTGAAGCAATGACTCTTCAACATCAACTTCATTGGACTGGTCATGTTGTGCAGATGCCTGATGATCATCTTCCAAAGCAACTACTCTATTCCAAACTTTAAAATGGAAAGCGTAATGTTGGTGGTCAACAAAAGAGGTTTAAAGTCTGTCTCAAGGCAAATCTAAAAAAAATGTAGTATAAACACCAACAACTGGGAAACACTGGCCTGCAAGTGCTCCAATTGGAGAACTGCCTTTACCAAAGGTGTCATGGGATATGAAAAAAACTCGAACTCAGGACGCAAGGGAGAAACATGCTAAGAGGAAGGCACGCTTGGCAAATACACACCGTGATCATAGAGGTTTGACCCTCTATAAGTTCATCAACATATAGAGGGTCAAACCTTCACCACGTCTGACTTAGCCCAACATTGTACTTCCAGAGAGGACAAAGGCAACCCAATGCCAATGATCTAGTGTCCTAATGCATTATTGGCAGTTTGATCTGCCATTTTATGGCCAACAATTCCCACATGGTCTGGATTCTAGCAAGTTATGGATGTAACCTACATCTTTCAGACATAGATCCTTGCTACTGGCTTTTCTTCTTCCTGGTTACCTGATGGGTCAACAAGTGGATCATAGCCCTCTCCTTGAGTAGAAACTTCCTCCTGAGTCGAACCTTGACAATAGAGTCTTCTGGCAACCAAACTGATGTTCCTACATTGTCTCTGGGCTTTCCTCTGGGATCTGTCTTGAGGCCTGAGGAGCAAATTGGGCTTGGGCTGTGGCCATAAGGGTTATTAGCAAGGGCAGGTGGGACAGCCAGTCTGCCTTGGGACTATTGCAGGTTCTTTTAGATACTCTGATGTACTCCGGTTCTTTGAGGAGTCCCACACTTCTTCCTCAGAAGAGGTCTTTGTAGGATCTGGGTCAGAGAGGTTCCTGACAAATACAGATAGAGATTTGCCAGGACCAAGAAATAATAAAAAAAAAACCAGGGGCAGATTGTGCCTAAACTTTAGAAAGCCACAGCCATGAAAATATTAGTCCTATGAAAGGGGAAAGGAAATAGTATACCACAATGTTGTTGAGAGGGAGTTGTAACTTCAGTTCAGAACCAGTTGTTTCCTGGCTTTCCCTGCCTCAAAGTTATTTTTCTGGCACTGGGAATCGACACCTTTTGTCATTTCATGCTTCAGTCAAGCAGCTAATTACTGTTATTATTCCGTGGTGAAGAGATCAGATGTACAGGCTCCTCCTTCCTATGCGCAGAAAACGTTATGTGAACTTGGAAAGCTTTACACAGGTCTAGACAGTCTAGCAAACCTGCTTGGTTTATCCTGTTTTCTTTCTTTTTAGTGAAGAGAAAGAGTTATGCAAGCCCGGTCCTTAAATGCAGTGGCCTGACCCAACCAATGCTTAACTTGTAACAGGCTTCACAGCATTTCTAAGAACAGTAATTATCTTTCCCCATGAGGCTGTCAAACTGGCAAAGTCACAGTACATACAAAGTTCTCTCTCCCCAATAACATAAAATCATGAAAATGTTGCTCCTCATTTCTCCCCCACATCACAGATGAGGGGGAGGGGCAGTGAAAGGAAATGAGGCTGGGAAGGGGATAATTGATGAGTATGATGATTGACCTTCTGCCCATGAACAGGCCAAGGGTGTGCTCAGGTGTTCTGTAAAACATCAGGATACACACTTTAGGCAGCTCAGCACCCACCCAACACGTCTCAGTAAGCAGCGTTAAATTAGCCAATTGCTTTGGGGAAAGATGAGATCTGGTATGGTAATAACTGATTTGAATACTTTCTTTGTGTGGGTATGAGAGGTTATTAGAGTGTTGTGTCATTGGGGGAGGCAAAACTTAGAATAAATTGTAAAACTGATTTTATGATGGAATTAATAGCATCCTGTTATTTCTTTGTCTGATTTGTGATGGGTTTGAACAGCTAATACTTTCCCTTTTTTGTTAACTCTTTAAAATTGAAGACATCTTTGAAATGGTTTGGATGAGTACGGGGCAATCTCTCCACAACCTGAACTGAAGCAAATATTAGAAATAATATTTCTCACACAGAGAAAATGGCTTGTTTTATATTCTGGGGGAAATCTGACATCAGAAATCATCTACCCCTTCCCTCTCAATTCCTATCCCTTTCCATTAAAATCAAGGCTGAGGAACCTGTGGCCCTCCAGATGTAGTTGGACTTCAACTCCCATCAGCCCCTCCTAGCATTATCATTGGTGAGACTTGATGGGAGCTGGAGTCCAGCTACATTTGCAGGGCCACAGGCTCCCTGCCCCTTAATCATACTTATCAAGGGATGTGATGAGAGCAGGAACAATGGGAGTGCTTCATCTACTAGCATACCAGAAGGTCAAGCTCCAATGTCCCTTCAGCACTATAGTTTTTTCTTAGGGCTATTTAGAACAACAAGCACCTTATTTCAATGAACTGACTTTTGTACAACTTTGGAAAGCTTTTATAGTGTTACGATTAGATACAATAAACTCTGCTTATAGAGATGGGTGACACAGAGGCATACCAACAAACGAACATGTTTGCATTAGGGGATGTCCTGAAGTAGACGACCTTATGCATTATATCTTGTGCTGCCCCTTATATAATGAAGCAAGAGAACGATTTTTAGCATCTATGATGACAAGGTCCCCTGGCCAGAACCCCTCTGACATGACTTTATATCTCCTCGCAGACATAGAGAAGTATGTGACCTGGCGTGTAGAACTCTTTGCAACTGCCACTAGAAAAATTAGAGCAAATTATATAGCCAAAATAGCCACCAACTGTAAAGGAGATGAATTTATTTGACCCTACCTACATCAAGCTATGGGACGCGGGTGGCACTGTGGGTTAAACCACAGAGCCTAGGACTTGCCAATCAGAAGGTAGGCGGTTTGAATCTCCGCGACGGGATGAGCTCTCCTTGCTTGGTCCCTGCTCCTGCCAACCTAGCAGTTTGAAAGCACATCAAAGTGCAAGTAGATAAATAGGTACCGCTCTGGCGGGAAGGTAAACAGCATTTCCGTGTGCTGCTCTGGTTCGCCAGAAGCAGCCTAGTCATGCTGGCCACATGACCTGGGATCTGTACACCGGCTCCCTCGGCCAATAAAGTGAGATGAGCGCTGCAACCCCAGAGTCAGCCATGACTGGACCTAATGGTCAGGGGACCCTTTACCCTTTACCTTTACATCAAGCTATATTCAATCTTTATCACCAAACTCTGAATACGATTGTACATTGTATTAATGAACATTATTTTTAATATATTAGTGGCCATGTGGTACCGGTAATTTTAGCCTATACATTTTATTGTTTAAAGTCTTAACCTGTATATTAAGGTATTTCTATAGTTCCGTTTAGAGTAGGTAATGTTTGGATAATTTAAATGTTTTAAGTTTTTTGTATTAATCCAGCATATTTCCTTTTAACTGTTGAACGATTCTGTGTACATTGTGGCAGCCTTTGGCTATGTGGAATAAAACTGACTATTTCAAATTATCTGAGCGCCAGGCAACACCAAGTGAGCCTAGCAGTGCTGATGATACAATTAGAATGCACAAACTGCTTTTTTAAAATTTCCAACTGTACAGCATGTGCCCTCCTGCCTGAATCTGAACAAGGAGTGGAGGATGCAACACACAGGATGCAGTTGATGCTAAACCACCCAGTGCCTCATGCAGGATGCAATCATCTGAAATTCCTTCTAGAAGGAAGCCCGGAAATCCCATTAGCTCTCACAGAGGATGCTGAGATGAATAAATGGGAGTGGGGAGAGAAAGAGGGAGGGGGGGGGGAAGAGGCATTGTTAGCTCTCAGGGCACAGAAGCAAATCCATACTTTCTGTACCACCAGAGCCAAATGCTAGACAGATGCCTGTATCTAAGATGAAAACAATCACATCCTGGGGGACTCTTTTCTATGTTGTTTTATTATATTTTTTTTATTTTAAAAAAACCCTTCTAGCCAAATGTCTGTTATTCTGATGGGGTTATAAAGTGGACTCATAAATTTGGAGGGGTGTGTAGGTCAACTCTTGCCAAGTACATAAAATACAGAGCTGGAGCACACACTTCCCTTGCCCCCCCCTCTCTCACTCACATCAGATGGCTGTTCAGTCTCTGCTTTAAGACACCAAGTGATCAACCATTGTCATTGGATCCATTGTTGAACCCCTCTTAAATGCAATCTACTTTCTGTGGGGCAGAGAAGGCAGTCCCCATATTGGTCTGGAGCAGAACAGCCTGAAAGGGGAGGATTGAGGATGCACAGCAGTTGGAGATGGTCTGCTCACAGCCCAGGTAGAAAGTTTCAAGTAAGTAAGTAAGTAAGTAAGTAAGTAAGTAAGTAAGTAAGTAAGTAAACAGTGGTATTTTTCTGGAAAAAGAGGTGCAGGAACTAACCACAAACACCTCCCTCATTCTCTTAGAATGGCAATGGCATCCACCTCAGAGGTGCCGGAACCCACCTAAGAGGGCTGAGTTCCTGTGAGTTCCTCCTGAAATAAAGGCCTGCTTATACATTGCCCATCTGACTGGGTTGCCCCAGCCACAGTGGAAGGCTACCAAAAGAATGTAGAAACATAACCAATCTTAAAAACTTCCCTGAACTTTCTTCTGAAAGTCATATAGTTGCTCAACTGTTTTACATCTGAAGGGAGGGTGTTCCACAGGGTGTGTACCACTACCAAGAAGGCGCGTTCTGCCTGGTTCCCTGTAACTTCACTTTTTGCAGTGAGGGAACCACCAGAAGGCCCTCAAAGCTGGACCTCAGGGTCTGAGCTGAACGATGTGGATGGAGACACTCCTTCACATACATACAAGGGTAAAATTTACACTCATTGCTTTATCCACTTCTGTCTCTGGTTCTACCCACTTCCCAAATGGTTGCCCACATTAGAACATGACCCTCATTCTGAAATAGTTCCATACTCTGGTGTATGGATTGAAACCATTGTGTCTAGTTTAGAGGAATTAGCTAGGGCCAACATTGCTTAGAATTCATAGGCTGTTCATGGAATGCTTGGGGTGTTTTTTAAATTATTGTTGGCATTGGTTTTCTTTGAGGCATCTCCATACCTTTCATAAAATTCCTAATAGTAATTAAATAATTAAATTCATAGAATTGGACAGTGTCTTGTAGGCTACCTGGTTCACACCCACACACCTTGCTTGATAGAGGAATCCCAATACTAGAGCATCCCCAACAGTTGTCTATCCAGCCTCTGTTAGAAGACCTTCAGTAAGAGGGAGTCCATCATCTTGAGCATCTTCAGTGGATGGTTCTTGAGCTGTTGGTTAAAATTGAACTCTGCAAAATGAACCACATTTGCACATCTCTAATAAACATAAACTTGCTTTGCTCTGGAATTTGCATTTTACAACCAATTACAAATGGCTAGAGCAAAGTTTATCTCTCTCTCTCATAAAAATGAAACTCAGGGACATCCAAGGAAGCTGAATATTGGAAGATTCAGGACAGACCAAAGGAAGAATTTCTCTACACAGCACATGGGTAATCTATGGAATTTGCTCCCACGAGAGGCAGGGATGGCCACCAACTTGGATGGTTTCAAAAAATAATTGGACAAATTCATGGATAAGGCTACTAGTCACAATGTCTATGTTCTCCCTTCACTGTTGGAGGCAGGAAGCCTCTGGATGCCATTTGCTGGGAATCACAAGTGGGGAGAAGAATGATGTTCTCAGGTCCTGCTTGGGGAGTTCTTACAAGCATCTCGTTGGCCACTGTAAAAACTGAATGTTGGACTAGATGGCTGATTGGCTTGTTCCAGCAGGGCTCTTTTTATGTCCTTAATTTCATTTCAAGAGCCCTAAATTGCCTACTCTCAATGGTGAAAGCACTAGCATCCTTGGTGACATGTAGTCTTCCAAATGTTGCTGGACTCTAACTCCCATCAAGCTGCATGACAGCGGTAAGGAATGGTGGGAGCTGGACAGAACAACATCTGGAAGTCCACAGTTTCCACGTCCTTGGTGTAAAAGGTGCAATTTGGGTTTTCTTTGTAGTTTCTAGCAGTAGGCAAGGTTAGTTGGGTACCATCTGGGGTTTTTTTTAAAGCATTTATTTGCTCTGGTTGTGTTCATTAGGAGTGGAGTTAGCAGCTTAATTATCTTTTTTTTTTTGGCTTGGAGGAAAGATCAATAATTAGGGCAATAAAATCTCAAGGATAATTGCAAACCGTTTTATTGATACAGTTCATAAACATCTAATGGAGTTTCATTCTCTTCCTTTGATGCAAAGAGGGTAAGAGAGAGAGTCTCCCCAGGCCTTGACATATGAAACTTAGCGAGAAGTTGATGAAACTCACATGCAATTGTGACAGGCATAGAGAGGAGGAAGAGACCACAGTCAATTAGTCACTCAGGACATAGTCTGTAATGCTCAGGACAGTGGCCTTCAGAAAGCTAGGATCAGTGCTGGGCCACAGGCAGCCAGAAACCAAGCTCTGTGAAGAAGAGAAGAGAGTTTGGATTTGATATCCCGCTTTATCCTAAGGAGTCTCAAAGCGGCTAACATTCTCCTTTCCCTTCCTCCCCCACAACAAACACTCTGTGAGGTGAGTGGGGCTGAGAGACTTCAAAGAAGTGTGACTAGCCCAAGGTCACCCAGCAGCTGCATGTGGAGGAGCGGGGAATCGAACCCGGTTCACCAGATTACGAGTCCACTGCTCTTAACCACTACACCACACTGGCTCTCGCATTGAAGACTGCATTGTTGCCCAGGCAAAGCTTCAGTCCAACCTAGAAGATTTTATAGTCCTTTTAGGTCAAGGGAAGCCAAAAGCCAGCATGGGTGGGCAGAGACACTACAGAGTCTAGGAACACTTCACCACCCAGGGAGCTTTGCAACATGTAACCCTTGTGGCTCTCAGCAAATAGCAGTAGCACACAAGCATATGGACTCCCAGTTTTAACCCTAGACATTCCTGATAACTAGCACTTATACCTGGGGTGGAGAACTAGTTCTCCAAATGTTCCAGAACTACAACTCCCACCAGCCTTGACCATTGGCCAGCTGGAGCTGGAGTCCAGCAACATGTGGAGGGCCACAGATTCTTCACCCCTGAACTTTATCTTCTGTAGATCTGGAACTGTCACCATTCCATATAACTTGTGGAGGTTATTTTCTATGTAATATTGCAAAGCATATCCTGCCCACATTGTTTCCTTCTCACTATCTGTCTCTGAGTCCCTTTAAATGCCATCTCCAATTCCCAGAATTTAGGGGGTATGGGGTAGTAATGGGTTGAACCTCCCAGTCTCCTCTGCAGATGACCCAGAGGAAATAGACTAACTTCCAGAGCATCCTATTTGTGTTCAGGGAGTTAATCTGTAGTTTGGATGAGGTCCAGATGGATATCATCACCACCATATGCTGAGGACCAGAGACAGAGGCCATAGGGAGGTCTTCAGGTTACAAATGGAGCACTCTCCCTCTGACATCATGGTAAATAATACTGAGGGAGGGGAAATAGAATAATAGATCCATCTTAGATCCACTGGGGAGTTTGGTATGTGTGTGCAGATTGGATGGCATATTCATCAATGTGGAACAACTGTGCCTCCTTGCTCCCCAAATTTGTCATGTGAAAGGCTCTTATGGAGGCCTTTTCAAATTGTAATTGATCCAGCTGCCTTATCAATGCTCTGATCGAAAACCACCAGCGCTCTAGGCTCCAAGCCAATATACAGGTCAAGACACAGCATCATTTCCACTAGAGAATGCATTGTCTTAGGGCAATGTCCCACAGAACTGCTTGTTGCATTTGTCAAAATAGATTAAGGAGACCACCCCCGAGGGATATTTTCAGAAGGTTCAAGTTTTGCCTCCACCAGTCCCTCATCCTCCTGTGTGGGACTGTTTTCCTTTTACGTATTCTTATAGAATCATAGCGTTGGAAGGGGTCCCAAGAGTCATCTAGTCCAGCCCCCTGCAATGTTCAACTGAATCTGTCCCTAGAATGAGGTATATCTGTGATGGATGGATTTCCATAAGGAGTGACCCTCAACTCTCAGCTTATCACTTTTTGGAATAAGCAAGAGGTCGTCACCAACGTTTTAGGGGTAGTGGATACTTTTGGAGTTTTCAGCAAGTGCCATGGGCACCAGTCACAAAATGACTGCTGTGAGATTGTGGCATAGTGCAAAATGGCTACTGCAGGGTGTGTGGCATAACACAACATGGCCGCATGGTTGCTACATCTTTAAAAAAACAAACAGAAAAGGGGCAACTCCTCCTAATCAGCCCAAACCAATGGCTTCAAGTTACAAGAAAGGAAATTCTGACTAAACATCAAGAAAAACTTTCTGTTGTTTGACTGTGGAACCAACCTCCTCAGAAGGTCTGAACTCTCCTTCATTGCAAATTTTTAAACAGAGCTTGCAGGGCCATTTGTCATTGGTACTTTAGCTGAGCTTCCTGCATTTCAGGGAGTTGGACTAGATGACTCTTGTGGTCCCTTCCAACTCTACAATTCTATGATTCTATGTATTTGTAAGGAGATATTTAGTGAACCCTTTCATGGGTGCTATAGGAGGCACTGGCGGGAATCTTGGTGTTCAATGTGATTGTGCTGGTGAGCCATGTTTAGGACCTTTCACAAGCTCCCTCAGTGAGTAGAGTTTTGAGTGTGTGTAGAACTGGGCGACTTTCGTATGGTTGAAATGTAGCCTAATGTCCAAAGTTCAGAGTCACATCCACTATATTGCTGACTTTCTCCTCTGGCCCCATCTAGCTCTAGAATATGGCTCCCACATGGGTATGTGGCTCTCAGACTGAAAAGTGTTCTCTACCCCTGTCCTAGAAGCTCTTCCTTTCTTTCTGCTGAGGGGGGGGGGGGATAAAAATGCAAGTACCCAATACCTTTCCCTCTGCAAAGTGAAAAGCTACTGGGAACAGATGCTGGTGCATAAACAGTAAGAAGGGAAAGGGCTCTTTTCATTTTTCTTCTGCTCTGTCTTTCAGCCTCTTGTAGACACTTCATTTCAAATACTTGGAGGAAGGATAGCTGAACTGCCTATTGCATATGGTATACCGTAGCTTGGTCCTGAGCAACCTTTCTATTTCTCTTCCCTTTTTTTCTTATTCTTTTTTTTTAAGCACACTTGTGTCTATAATGAGCTAGAGTGGATGTGCTTACATCTAATTGCCTTTGCAAGTGAGTCTGATGCTGAAAGTATGCCCTCCTGGGGCAAGCAGTTTCTGAAGATCTGCTGCTTTGGTATGTCACTAAGGAGAGCTTGGGATGCGGTGAACAATCTTCACAGCCTTTGCCAACAGAGGCCACTTTAAACTGAAGTTTGGATGCTCAGCAGAGAGTGCTGTAGGAATTAAACCATTTGGATTCCTCCCCCCGTCTCCTGTAATTCTTAACTGTGTGCTAGGGCAGGCTAATGCAAAAGGAACTGAAGAGCGACTTGAAAAGTTGAGCCATCAGAGAGTTGCAGAGTGAGAAGGGACCTCAGAAGCCATCTAGTCCAACCCCTGACTCATTGCAGGATCTGCAGTGTAGGATGCACCTACTGTTAGAATTCCTGTTCCATGATTGCAGTCATAGGATTGTTGTCTATCACATGACGGCATATGTTTTGACTCCACAGAGTGGGAAGTGATGGAGACAGGATGTTTGTGTTACTGTGTTCTGTGAAGTGGGACTACTGTCCTTTGTTCTTTTTCGCTTTGCTGTCTGATGCTAGAGAAAGGGAGCCATGTTGCAGTGCTCTGTGTGTGTTTATATGTAAATAAAGTAGATTAGCCAAAATGCTGAGTCGCTGAGGTCTGTCATGCAAGGTGCACAAACTCTGCGGGTCCCTAAGTGTGCCAGTGTCAGTTGGCATCGGTCGCTGTGATGTTCGGGCTGAAGAAAGCTTATGAAGCTCCTGAACGATTGACCAGGAGGGAGGGAACATGTCAGTCGGGCATGCGTCTCAGCCAGAGTCCTACTTGAGTGTAGCCTGAACTCCTGACACCTACAACATTCCTGGTAGATGGCCATCCAGCCTCCATGTTGCTGCCTAATATTGAGTGAGACCATTGGTCTATTTAGCTATGTATTTTCTAGAATGACTGGCAGTGACTCTCCAGGGTTCAGACAGGATTCTCTCCCAGTCTGACCTGGAGATGGTGCAAAGCAGATACTCTTCCACTGGGCTATGACCCTTTTCCTGAGAGCCCACCAAGGCAGACTGTTCACTTTTTCACTGTTCAGCTTGCCATTAGGAAATTGCTCCTAATTTTAAGTCAAAAATATGCTTCCTTGCACTTTCCTGCACATTGGTCCTAGTCCTGCCTTCATATTTGAAAGGCCTCCAAATCACCAGGGGTAGCAATCTCTGGGCTCGGGGCAGAAGAGGAGGAATGAGGCCCTCCAGTCATCAGCATCTGGCCCTCAGAACTCTCTGCAGGCTGCATCCCCTGTCCACAAACAACACCTCCCACTGGCACTGCTTCACCCCCTCCCAAGTATAGCTTTGCCTGGCTGCAATGGATCCTTGAAATCTGATAGCGCCTCTTGCTTACTTGTCCAGAGGACAGAGTGTGAGTGAATGTCCATAGAAACTAGCTTCCTGTACAAAAATGAAATCTGCATTTGTCGCCCTGCTCACTTTTGCCTCTGGCTCTGCCCACCTCTGGCTTGTGACTCTCAGAAGCTGTGATGTCTGGTGCCCATTGGGACTGGTAGGGCAGAGGTCAGGGATGCCAAGGGAGGACACTGCCAGAGACAATGGCAGGCAGACACAATTAATTATTGCTTTGTCTGCACCCTCCTCCCTGCTGAAGACTGAAAGGCTGAAAGGGCCTTTCTGGACCTCTCTATTCAGCTTCTCAGGACTCTCCTTAGGTCATGTCCCCTCTTCTCAGGCCAAACCCACCATTGTCCCTGCTCTGCTCCCTTCCTTGGGTGCTTTTGCCTGGCGTGAGTGTGTCCTTGCGCTGTGATATTGCCTCTTCCTTTTTTTTTTAATAAATTTTTTTATTCATTTTTCAAACACATAATAAAAAACAAACACATCACAAAACAAAAACATACACAACATTAAACATATACCGACTTCCCCATACCTCCCTTTCGCTGCATCCTTATTCCACAATTCTTTAGCAACCCTTTAGTCAATTTATCTATTTAGTTCCCTTTCATTAGATTGATATTGCCTCTTCCTTGCTTGGATGGGTGGAGAGGATGTGTGCAACTTCTGGATGAAATATAACCTACTCTTCCAATGGAAGAGTCACATCCCTCTTTCCCTGCCCACCACTGACCATACCTTCTCACCAGGCCACAAACCTCACCAACCCTACGTCACATACTCCTTGCATGTTTTTGAACTCTGGTAATGCCTCTTGTCTGCCTGTAGGGGAGGGTAGGAAGGGATGCCTATGTGTGCATCTAAAATAGCCTCTGGCCCCTGGTATGTCCCCCAGAAGGGAATGCAACCCTTGGGGTCCAAAAGGTTCCCATCTCTACAATGAAGAAACAGAATCGGAGGGTCTTCTCATTACTCCACCTTTTGCCTCCACCTCTAGCCTTAACTTCTCCAGCCTCTTGCCTGGTTTCTTCTGCTGCTGCGAGTCTCTTTGGTTTACTTCCAGAGGTTAATGGAAGGAGGAGATTTAGGAAATGTGAGGGGTGTGGGATGTACTTGACTCTGAATGTGGAGGTGGTGGGGAGTTATACAACTGCAGTTAAGTGACAGAGAGAGACGGAAAGGGATAATATTGCTGGAGAGATTTTCGAAAGAGATTGCAACGGAGGAAGAACACAGCTCCTCTTCCCTCCTTCCCACTGCACTTTCCCTCTCAGAATTAGATGAGGATTTGTGACTCGGCAAGCGGGGGAATCGATAGTTATTTGTGAAAAGCCGGCGCTAAAGTGGGACAAGTCGAGATTAGCTAGGTGATCTGCTTGGCGTTCATCACTATGGATTGCTTGTTCTTAGACAGCCGATGTTTATCTTTTTGTCCTTTCTCTTGAGTCTAGGCAAAGATCTGGAAGGCGCAACACAGAGTTAGTGGGGGATTTAAACACTGTGACTGAGCACCATGCAAAAGAGAGAACGGGAGGGAGAGAGGAGACGGGGAGAGAATGTGAACCAGAGGCTGTCTTGGGGAACTGCTAATCAGTCCTTGAAGTCATCAAATACTCAAGTGTGTTTAAACTGATGTATGTCAACCAAGGAACATCCTCAGCATGCTATATCTTTTGGGAGGGGGGTCAGCAAAACAATGCATTTTGGGTAATGACTGTGTTTGTGTATTTTCCTCTCTACATCCTGCTTTCTCTCCTCCCCTCCCCCATGCATCAGCATGCTCAAGGTGAGAAACTAAATTGAAACACATAAAGCGATTACACGAAATCAATGCAAGATGAAACAAAGAGAAGACTCTTATGGCTGCATGGTGTAAGAACTGGTGATAAAACCAAGAGCGGGGCGCTGTCTTTCTACTGACAATTGGCGCTGACTTGTCTGCTGTAAGGATGGAAAATGGAGGGCAGTTCTTGGAATCTTTCTTGAAGTCAGCTGTCTGAGGGAAGAACTGTGTGACAAGAGCTGCCCCTGTTCTTTCTGGCCTGGGTGTTCTTGCCGGCTGTGTTCCTGAATCTGATCTGTGGGGAGTAGGAGTGCTTCTGCAGAGGGCAAGACAGCCAGAATCACCACTGATGTCAGCAAGGGAGGAGGACAAGCTCCAACAGGTCCTCCCCTGTGAGGGTTCTAACTGCCTTCCAGACTCAGACCGTTGTCCTGCCCTGCTGGCCTGGACACTGTTGCCTGCTCTGTTCCTGGATCTGATTTGATGTGGGAGAGAGCACTTCCAATCTGGAGCTGCCCTTTATAATGGCAAAGGCAGCCAGAACCACCACTGCTATTAGCTGTAACTTGAAGAACAGTCACCTTTTTGTCAAGTGTCCTGACTTTTTAGATTGTGAGCCTGAGCTGCTTCTGTAATCTGTTCTGAGAGATTTTTTGGCTAAAGCGTGGTGTAAAAATGTTGTAGGTAGATGATAGATAGATAGATAGAAATTACCCAAAGTAGTTTCTGATGCTTAGCCCAGCCGAAAACTTTCATCAGAGTGGGATCTTACTGTCAAATATGAGTTGGTCAGGATTTTTTTTTAAAAAAAAACATTTTAATGTTAAAAAGGAAAGGGATGGGGAAGCCGAAGGCAAAAGACCTCACCTATCATGTATTTAAAGGTAAGACACTTGTTTCAAAAAAAGTAGGATTTCATGCCTTCCCTACAAAAATAATAATAATAAAATCCAAATATCAGGCCAGCCTCTTACAGCAGAAATGAACAATATCTGGAAGTCACCAGGTTAAGGTGGGCTGTTGTAGACTCTGGACTTTAAGTTGATAATGTTCATTACTATACTTACTTGAAAAACTGGCCAGATGATCCTATTGCATTTGGGGTCCCTCCTACTTATTCTTCTGGGTGGGGTCCTGTATTTAGGAACCTAAAAAGCTGCCTTATTGTGAGTCAGACCATTGGTCCATATGGCTCTGTATTGTCTTTACTAACTGGCAGTCGCTATTCAGCATTTCCAACAGGGTTTTCTCCCAGCCTTAACCAGAGATGCTCAGAACTGAACCTGGGACCTTTTCATGCAAAGCAGGTGCTCTACCACTGAGCCATGGTTTTCCCCTTAAAGGGAGATGCCTTATACTGAGTTAGACCCTTGGTCCATCACACTGTCTATACACAACGTATTATCCATATGGACAGCTTGAGAGCCAGTGTGGTGTAGTGGTTAAGAGCGATGGACTCATAATCTGGGGATCCGGGTTTGCGTCTCCGCTCTTCCACATGCAGCTACTGGGTGACCTTGGGCCAGTCACACTTCTTTGAAGTCTCTCAGTCTCTCAGAGTGTTTGTTGTGGGGGAGGAAGGGAAAGGAGAATGTTAGCCGCTTTGAGACTCCTTAAAGGGAGTGAAAGGCGGGATATCAAATCCAAACTCTTCTTGTGACTCTCCAACATTTCAAACATTGTGTCTTTCCCCGAGATGCTACCTGGAGATGCTGTGGACCTTCCACTTGCAAAGCAAGAACTCCATTGTTGAACAATAGCCCCTCTGCTCCACATTCCTGCCCTGCGTACTTTGAACAGATCATGGGAACCAGGCAGTAGTATGGCCCGGGGAACTCCTTATTGCTCACTATTGATTACCAGTCTGTACAAATGAGCAGCAAGTAACTACGGTTGCTCTAGAAATGAATGAAATTCACTGGGGGAGGGGCAGGAACCATGAGTTCTAAAAGCAAAACTGACGTACATTAAGAAAAACAAAACATAAAACGAAGTTTTGATAGTGGAGTCTAACTAGCTGTCATAATGAATTCCATCACTTATTTATCTATTTATCCAACAGGGGCGTTTTCTGGGCATCTTACAAACAATAATATATTAACATGCAATGATAATCATAGAACAAAATCAATAAATAAACAAAACCAGCATACAAATTCCAGTGTGCAGAAAATCATCTCAGAGGAATACACAGCATGACTACAAAGAAACAGGCAATCTAAAATTCAGTGGATTGAAAAGTCCACAATTTAAAATCTCAAGAGAACCATCTTAAAAATGAACTCTTAACAAGCCCCCACCCCCATCAGTGGAATACTACCAATCCCCCTTGTGGCAAAGGCCAAGTCCAGGGGATATCAGACCATATGTGTCAGTCAGTAATGTATTGAAGAGAGCTGCATTCTTGTCATGGAGACCATGAAGTCTCAGGCTGGCCTGTCTGGGGCAGCTTGGCTCGATGCTGAAGTCCCCTGACGCCACCATGAAAGGGTTCTCCTCCACCACATCCAGGACTTATCTAGCACTGTTATGTCCCTCTGACTCAACACCAAAAGCAACCTCTCAAACATTGTGGATCAGTCTCCTGGTAAGGCAGATAGAATTTTTATGGATGATGGTGAACCCCTTCTCTGCTTCTCTGACTTGGAATGGTGATGCACTAAGAACCCAGGTGGACACAGCTGGTTGAACATAAGGCAGCCAAGCTCATCCAAATCTTGGTTGCCCGCACCAAGTCAACCTCCTCACCCACGATCAAATCATGGTTGAAATAAGTTTTATGTTGTGAAGACCTGGGACTTAGCAACAACAGCACCAGGCACCCTCCCTTCTGTATACTTTCACTCTCACCCATGATCCCACCTACCATCGCAGGAATTTCAACCCCACATCCTTCCTCCTCCTGCCCCCAACCCAGATGCAAAATTTCCCTACCCCTTGTCTAATCACAATAATAGAACACAGAGAATAAAATGGAAGATCCATCAACCTAGCTCTCATCTGGGGCATTGATAAATACTGTCCTCCTGTCTCTCCCCCAGGAAGATTCTCTTCCATCAACACCCCCACAACATTTTCTCAGGATAAGCAGGTCATGGCCACCTGATTTCCAACAGCAACAACAACAAACCCCAAAGGGGTGGTGCCCTCAGGTCAAAGCCAAAAGGTTGGCCTACCACTGCTCCAAAACAGCACAGTGTTATCTAGCCACCAAATGACACTAAATGAAGCCAGCTGCTACAGGCTTGCCTCTAGAGTGGCTGCTGTTTTGTGACCCAAATTTTGCTGCAGGTGGAAGGTCAAAGCCTCAGTCAGTGAGCCAGCAGATAGCAACCTGATCGGTGTTACAGTAATGGTGTTGCAGCCTTGGCTGATCCCACCCCCCCCCACATTGGATCTCTCTACCCCAGGAATGTGGCCCCTGCCCCAATGCTTATGCCCTGATTCACCCACTTTTTAAAGTAGCCCTGCTGCAACCTTGAATATAATAAATCTCCACGCTTGAAATCCAGTTGTGATGAGGCCACTACTCAGAAATGTATCTTAAAAGCATTTCAGTTAGGAAATACTTTATGTTGCCAGCTCCGACACATCTTGTACTATACTCTATTGCTCAGAAAAGGATAAGTAAATTAGTTCTGGATGGTCCGGTTTGCAGTGTCTCCTTATGTACAGACTTGTCAAAAAAGCTCATATTTTCTGGATCATATATGAGGCTAAGAACACTGGGCTGGCAGCAAAGTTTATATCCAGTGTTAGCATTATACAGAATAGACCCATTGACCTCCCCCCGCCATCTTGTGGGCTGCAGATCCCTTCTTGTATTATTTGCTCCATGATCACTGATTTCCTTTTGAGTGAAGACAGAGGTGTTGAGCAGTTCCACCTTCTCTCTATCACCCCATAGCTTTTCTCCATCTTCTCAGAAGACCTTCTACTTATTTGTTCTTCCTTTGGCTTCAAACATAGCAAAAGCGAAACCTTTTTTTTTTTTACATCTCACATCTTTAAGTATAGAGCAGGGGCTGCCAAACCTCTAGGACCAGTGGGCATATTTGGAATTTTGAGAAAGTGCTATGGGCACCAGTCGTAAAATAGCTGCCACATCTAAAAGAGCACAGAATGTTGCCGGCATGCCCATCTCCAATAAGCCACCCCCAATGGGGAGCAAGGAAGCAGTTCCATCAGCCACCTCCATGCTCACTCACTGAGAAAATCTCTTTGCATCTCTCCTCTATTCAGAATGGAAAAGTGGACTGGTGTCTAATCCTGGCATCCAATGAGATGTGTTCATGTGTTCATTGTAGAAGAGACTGAGCCAGTGCAAACATGAACTCGGCAGGAAGAGTGAACCATCTCCCGTGCATTTGTAGGATATTTACTGATATTTTTTTGGGTGCCATAGATTGGTTGGCGAACTAAGGCCCATGGGCTGGATCAGGCCCAATGGCCTTCTTGATCCAGCCCGCAGACAGCCCGGGAATCCCCGCCTGGATTGCCAGCACATGGCTCACCAGCACGCACATTCTTTCCATCTCCCTCCCTCTCCCTCACACGGTGGCACTTTTCTCCTCAGGGACGGAGCAATCTTGAACCATGCTGGGCGCTATCGATGGCGGGAGTTGGCTCGTCCGCCTGCCTGCCTCAGCAGGGCAGCGCTGTGAAGGGGGCATGTGACACTGGCTGTGTTTTCCTCCTGCTCCCTCTCCCTCTGCCTCAGTCTGCCCTTCCTTCCTTCTCCACACCCCTTTTCCGCACCACTTCCTCATGTGCTTTCTTCGCTGCTGCCTGCCTGCCCTCCTTCATTCCTCCCATGGTGTTCAGGCGGGTTGTTGTGGTGGCCACGGCCACCGCTTGTGGGTTGGTGGGCAGCTCTGTCTTTTTCTCCGCTGTGCCTCTCAGGAAGCAGCAGCAGCAGCAGGTGGTGGGTAAAAGCTCTGGCGATGCCCTGGTTCCCTTACCTCCGTCCTCGGCTCCTCCACAGGGGCTGCTGCTTCTGTCTTCACCAGCCAATGCAGCCTCCTGGTCCCGCAATGTCACCTGGCTGGCTGGAGAAGCCCAACAGTGGCTATTGGGATGACAACTGGGACAGGTAAAGCGAAGCATCTTCAGGCCTCTTTGCGGGCAGATAAAAACTGTTCATTTTCTCTCTCCAAAATATAGTCCTGCCTCCCACAAGCTCTGAGGGGCAGTGGACTGGCCCCCTGCTGGAAACGTTTGCTGACCCCTGCCATAGATGGTACTAGTGAGCCTTCTGGTGCATCATAATTTAGCAGGTGAAGCTTTTTCCTGGGATGGAGATGTGAGAAAAGATACCGGCTTGGGATGGGGGTGGGGTGGGAGGAAGAGACATATGTACTGATCCAAATAAAAATATCTCAAAAACGCATCAGATTGTAGCACCATATGGGAAATGTCAGGCATTCTTTCGCTGACATTGGAACCATGGAGAGAAACATCTCATATCCTCTAATTGCAGGTCCCTGTTTGATGGGGATTGAAAGAAGAGGGAGGGGGCTTTGCAAACTATACATTAATGGCTTGAATATTTCTAAATGGAACTGGAAGCCCCTCCATTACCATCTGCTGTACAGGACTGTAGTTCAGAAGGGGTTTGGGAGGAGAAAGCTTAGCAGAAAAAGTAATTTCAATGCCTCGGCTGCTTTTTTTGATTACAATTCAGGATTACTGTTTTAATCACCGCTTATCAAGTAATACCGCAAACCTCAGAGCATGACCATCTTTCTTGGGGAAAGCCAGATTTAAAAGCCAATTTTCTGCATTCCTTCCACTTTTCTCTCCTCCTTCTGCCTACCCCCACCCTATTCATCTTAACAAATATGAAGGGATAATAATCAGAGATATTGGCAGAAGCTTCAAAGCTAGACCTCAAATGCTGTCTTTCCCAAGATTGATTCTAGTTTAACATTGGCTAACCACAAGATCTCTCCTCCTGGAAGCATAAGAAGTGAGTGTCCTTGACATATTGCCTAACAGACCTCAATCAGGTAATTTGGGTAGCTGTAGATCAGCTTTTCCCAAACTGGAAGTTTGCCCAGGAGCAAAGGAGCCCCTCTGGCAGAAAGAGGCTGTCCACACCTGGTCTTGGCATTGCATGGCAGCCAGCCGTATTCTGACCCAGGGAATTGCAAATTTCAGTGCCACTGCTAAATCTGTATATTGAACTTTAACAGAAACATATTTCTTTTCAACAGGGCAACTTTTGTTCAAGGGCAATTGTACACACAGTTTAATTTGCCAGTGGACATAACTGGAAATGCATGCCACTGCTGCTTGATTGACCATGTTTAGTTCAAGGCAACTATCAGTGTGAAAGACTGCCAGAGCCAGACCATTTATAGACAATTTACTGCTTGTTTTATCCTGAAAGGTGCTTAGAGGGAGGTGATGGTCTGGGCTAATGAACTGATAAACAACCAAAAGGCTGAGCTGGGAAAGCATCATAGGTTTTAATACCTGGGTAAAGTTATGGCAAATGTGCAATTGTTGTGTGAAGAAGGGCTTTCTTTCGTCTGCCCTGAATCTTCTTACACTCAGCCTCACTGGATGATTTCTAATGCTATGAGAGAGGGAGAAGAAACTATTCTCTAGCCACTTTCTCCACATCACACATAATTTTATATACTAATATCACAACACCGCTTGCTCGCTTTTCTTCTAAACTAAAAGGTCCCAAATTGTCAGATGGCAATGGTGGTTGCTTGTGAGTAACCAATCCGGACTCTGACCTGTCTTTTACAGGTTTTATTTTGGTGCAAAAGTATTTACAGTGCAGAACCACAAGTTCATGTCTGCCTCAATCGCTAGCAGAATCCGGGAGTGGTCTTCTTTTGGACCTCCCCCAACATAATAGCTTAGTCACCCCCAGCCTTTTCCTTCCTTCTTTGCGTTTTACACCTATGTGCAGGGTGGGTGACAGAAGAGGCATGCTTCCCTCCTGGCTGGCTTGACCAGGAGCGGTGCTGAGGCTCCCAGCAACATCCTCTGGTCCCTTCCCCTCTTCCCCACTGGAGGTGTGGCTTTCCCCACCACAGGAAGAAGAACTGCTTCACAAGATTTTTGGAGGTTCCCTGTAACCCAACTGTCCCTCAGTTTCCCTTCTCTGTTCCGATGGCAGTCCCCTGACACAAATGTTGTAACCTTTCCTCACAGAGGAGTATGTTGTACCCTAGTGTTGGCCAAACATGGCCCTCCAGCTGTTTTTGCACTACAATTCCCATCATCCCTGACCACTGGTCCTGTTAGCTAGGGATGATGGGAGTTGTAGTCCCAAAACAGCTGGAGGGCCAAGTTTGGCCAACACTGTTGTATCCCATCAAGAACTGGAGGCCACCAGGTTGCAGGAGGCTGTCTCACAGTGGCAGAGTGCATGCTTCATGTGCAGAATGCCCTGGTTTCAATCCCTGATATCTGTAGTTGGAAGAGAGAAAGAAGACTTCTGTCCAAAACTCTGGAAAGCAGCAGTTAATCATGCAGACCAGGTTAGCCAACATGGTGCCCTCCAGATGTTGCTGGATTTCAACTCACACCATCCCAGCCAGTACATCCAGGGGGTGGGGATGATGGAAATTGGAGTCCGGCAATGCCTCCACATTGGCTACCTCTGATGTAGACAACTCTAAGCTAGCTGGATAACAGTCTGACATGGCATAAGGTCATTTAGTAATCAAAGATGTACCGCTTCTTAACATGGAAAATCCATTCCTGCCCATTGAAACTTATCATCATTATCATTATCGATTTATCAACCACCTTCTAAACTACTGTCTCAAGGCAATTTACACGTAAGATAAAAACAGATAAAAACACAAAAATATCAAACACATTTAAAACGAAACTAAAACCTCAATAAGTAGATGCTCAAGAACCATTTACTCAGCTGGTAAACCCCATTGAAACAAAAAATGTATTCAGTTGTTTCTGGAAAGCACAGGTATTGGGCACCTGCCATGTATCGACAGGAATGCACAGAACAGGGGCAGCAGTTACAGTAAAGACCTTCCTCTGAGTTACTGCAGAAGAGGCTTCTGAGATCTTTGAAACTTGCAGGAGAAACTCTCCAATAGACCACAGACTTAATGTCCACACATGTGTCTGATGCTCCCCACCCCAAAAAAAGTTGTCTGTGCTTGCTACTAGTATGACAACCTTTGCTAATGCCATCACCCTTTGTCCAGAAGGATGATAATGTATTTTGCCTCTGATTGCCTGCCTCAAATTACCTACCAATCCATTTTATTGGATGACCACAAGATCTAGCATTTTGAAAGAGCCGCACACCCCCTGTGGATCTCTCATATCTCTCTCTCTCTCTCTCTCTCTCTCTCTCTCTCTCTCTCTCTCTCTCTCTCTCTCTCCCTCTCCCTCTCCCTCTCCCTCTCCCTCTCCCTCTCTCTCTCTCTCTCTCTCTCTCTCTCTCTCTCTCCAAATTCATAATTTAGAGCCATTTCCTCCGCCACCTCCTTGCCACCTGTCCACCCACACAATCAATCTTGCTCATGTTCTATCTATCTCAAGCAAAGGCAGCAGCAGGCTTTATAAATGAAGTCAGATAGATCAATGCCAGTTGCCCAAGACCCCCTGAGCAACAAAGAAATGTCCACGGGTGATCAGGGGGTGTGGGGGGGAGAAAATATGTACAACAAGATATTTCTTTTTAAGACAGTTGGGAAGTTAGATTGAAAACAACAGGAGCCAAAAGCATCAAGACTTGCATTAAAAAATGAAGGCGGTAGTACTTATCATGCTCTCTTATTGTGTTGCTCATGTCCTCTCCTGCACTTCCACTCTGCTTAAAAGAAAAAGAAAAAAGAAAACTGTAGGGCGGAAATACCTGTGACTCTTTGACATGTCTATTTTGGGCCTATGAGCTAGTGCTTTACTGTTCCACTCTTTACTGCTTTGCTTCATAGCGACATCTAGGGGCAGGTTATAGTATTGTAAGCATTACAGCCGCTGCTTACAGACACAATCCAAACAGGAATGTAGGGACCAGGGGACAGTGCCGTTGTAGAGAGGAGGCTGTTTGAAACGCAAGTCACACACAGCATTTGCGTAAATTCACTCTCAGCTTCAGAGCCTAGCAGCTTATGATCATCCCTTATTTCTTCAATCTGAAAGCTGTTACGAAATAAAATGGAAGGAATCTGTCTGGAAGCAGGAGATGGGTGCAGAAGGCTGCTTAGTATGCGGAGCTTTTGGTGCATTATCAACGTTGTCTTTCTCCTTGGAACCAAATTATTTCTCTGAGAGTTTTATAGCAAACACAGCTTTCGATTTACAGCATGGATTGTCAGTACATATAATTTCAGAAGGGATGGAAAGCCAGGCTGTTAAAGGCTCTGGTTTTCTGAGTTGTTGCCCCCCCCCCCCGCTTAGCTGGTAGGGGGAAAGGGGATTAGGATAGGGTGGGGAAGGCTAGCTTCCACATACATTAACACACCCCTCTCTATCTTCCATCCAGACAAAAGCAGAGGGGTTACCAGAGTTCAAGTACACATTCCAGCCAGGCAAAAAAAAAAACTTGTGGGACTATGCATCCAGAACAGCTGCTCCACCACTGATCTATGGGCCTTCCCCACTAAATAGTGAGGAATGTATGCCTTATATTAAGTCAGATTGTTGGTGTCATGGACCAGGAGTGAACTTTGCCTGCTGAACAGCAGCCTGGAGGGGAAGAAGGAGGAGTGACTCCACCTGCAGCTGATCAGCCTTCAAGGACATAGAGGAGAAGACACTGATGAGAACTAGCTGGCTTCAGCCTTCTTAAACAGAGCTCTCAGCAGCAGTCAGATGCTAGAAACAGCACCTGTCGTTCCTGGTCCTACCGTGTTGCTTCCCGTTCTTTGTCTGGACCCTTGGCTTTGTGATCATCAGATCTCCTGACTGTTGGACTGTCAATGTGGATTGCCGTTTGCCCAACCATCAGAAAGGACTTGACTTCATATGCTGAGTCTTCCAAGTGTATCTCAGAGACTCTTCTGTTTGTTTGGCCTCACACACCACCAAGCTTTGCACTCTGTTGCTTGGCAGTGGAACTTACCCGGCTGGTCTCTCTATCTCAGTGTTGTCTACACTGAAAGTCAGCAGCTCTCCAGGAATTCAATAGAGGTGTTTTCCACAGGTCAGCCTAGAGATGCTGAGGCTTTGACCTGGGACCATTTGTATGCAAAGTGTGTACTGTATGTGTGTGTGTGTACATGCAAACACATTCTGCTTGTTCCACACACCCTGCCAAAACCCTATGATTTGAAGAAGAACCTCTTCGTCAAATCCAACAGAGGATTCAGTAAAGTGAAGGGTCCTCAGCTTAGGTTGATTTTTCTACTGACTGTACAAAACATCTGAAGTATTTGTACTAGGAGACAATGAAGGCTACACAGTTGGGGGAATTGTTTCGTTCCATAACAGTGTTGTTGAATTCCTCAACAAATGCACTTGACATTCAGATGAGTTGGAACTAGAGAGTTATGCCCCCCTTTTCCTGTTGTTAAATTCCTGCTGTGTAAAGTGTTTCCTATTCAAATTGCTGCTTGTTTAGGACAATTCAGCTACAGAGTAAGCTCCCTAATTGGAACCCACGGGACTCTTTACACCCTGTTCGATTTAATCCACTTATGGAAAACTAATGAAATTCCTTCTCCCACCTCTCCACCCCCTGCACCCATTACTTGTCATTTTCAGAGCCTTTGTTCTTTCGTTCATATGCTCAAGCCAGCTGCCAATTGATGATTTGGGACTGGTGTCTGCAAGTCGGTTGCGATTAGCAATGGGGGAGGAATTCAATTCCATTTGCATTTGGAGGTGAATTTACCCAAACCACACTTTCTGAAACAGTAGGAGAACAAAAAATACGACCACCCTTCAGATTTTGCACGTCTCCAGATTTTGCAATGTAGTTCTTCATCTAAGTAATGTGTACAAAACTGCATGCACTGGGGTTAAAATGTGCATCAGAGTGCACAAACTAGTGAAAATGACATCCATAAATGCATTATTTAGGGGAAATTGCTTTATAGAAATGTGTAGATTGGGCCACGTTGCATACAAAGTATGCATATTAGGAGAAAATTACACTTAAATTTCAAATGGATGTAAAAATATGGAGAACTGAAGATTGGAAAAATGAGAAACAAAGAGACAGAAATTGGCATATTTGCGCAACCCTAGTTAAGTTGATCCAGAATGTCTACTGCTGTAAATAGCCAGCTCACACAAGATCACCAATCTTCTTCTTCCAACAGAAACCTTATGCTTTTTCCTCCTCAAAAGAAAAGAGACAAGCAATACATGAATTGGTTGCTTTCACATTATACTCCTAACTTGAGTAGGCTACTAATGTTTGCCATTTTGTGTTTGTGGTTGTGGGGACATTGGCCACTTTTGTATCATTAGAACCAGCTCAATTCCTTTTGTTGGGAGTGATCAAGGTCTTCCGGCTCTTATTGCTAATGCTGGCTCTCGTTTGTGAGGCCCTTGGGAAAGATGTTCTCAGTGGACCCTCTCCTCCTGACTGAGGTCCCTACTGCCCTTTCATTCATCCTCTTGGCAAGTTCAAGAGGGCATGTTGGAACAAGGAAAGAAAGTGCTTGGAAATGGCACTGAAAAACTGACTTGGTTCATTTTCTGGATTCAGTTTTAAGAATTGCATCAACAGCACCACAGCTTCCTCCAAGAATGACTTATGTTATATACCCTTTCCCATTGGCATTTGAAACATGCCTGTTCATCCAAGCTTTCCATGAGGGGTGTCCCAGCTATGATGACATACAAATGTGAGCTATTCATTCATGATCTGTTCTGTATTGTTTTATGAATGAGCACTCACACGTTGCATTGTGGCCAAGGTCTTCCTATGTTCAGAAGTTTAATAAAGTTGTGGCCTAATTTTAATTCCATATAACATTGTCAGAGTCCATCCTTATGATCCCTGGTGGCTGGGGCTGTCGCTGCCTGGTCACACAATGTGATTTTATGTTTTTCCCTGCCATGATTTTTCTGTGTTGGCCATACAGTGGTTTGTTTGTTTGTTTTTTGAGGGGCAGGGCAAAAAAAGAAAAAGAAAAAAGAAAATCCTTAGGCCTTGATCAGATTCATTTATTTGTACTAGTCATAAGACCACCACAAAACAAGTGTTTGACTGAGCTAGATAGACACATGAAACTAGTACAAACTAACATCAATAAAAAAAATTGATACTGACCCAAGCAAAACTATGTACAGCATAAATAAACTTTCTGAATTCACGTGGAGAACCACAGCATTCCCCTTTAACAATCTGGCCCATATGTTGAAATCAATCCATTTTATACAAACCTGCAGGTAGAAAGCATGTAGTATTCACAATTACATCCCTATCTTCTCCACACAGCAAATAGATTACTGTCTCTTTGCAAATCCCTCTAGAATTTGTTTCAAATGTTATGCAAAAGACAATATATGATAATATGTACTGGACACCAGATTTAAACAAGGAAACAGGTGAACTCAAAATATGAGCTATTCCTGTACATTCCTGCAAAAGTAGCTGAAGGCATCAGAATTAACTGGCCTTTAGCAAAGGCTGCCTTAAGTCCCAGTTTCTGCAAATGCTTTAAATAACAAGGTAGCGCAAAGGTGATTCTTCTACAGTGATGCTATTTTAGAAACTGATATAGTTTCTAAACTGTATATATCTTAGGAACAGCCTAAGCTTTTCCTGCTCCACAATATCAGACCCTGCTTTGTATGTCTTAATTATCTGTGGTACCTTCCAACTCTACGATTCTATGAATTCATGTTTTTGGTTTTATATGTATATATAAATTTCGGAAATTAAAAGACGCCTGCTTCTTGGGAGAAGGGCAATGACAGGCCTAGACAGCATCTTGAGAAGTAGAGACATCACCTTGCCAACAAAGGTTCGTATAGTTAAAGTTATGGTTTTCCCAGTAGTGATGTATGGAAGTGAGAGCTGGACCATAAAGAAGGCTGATCGCCGAAGAATTGATGCTTTTGAATTATGGTGCTGGAGGAGACTCTTGAGAGTCCCATGGACTGCAAGAAGATCAAACCTCTCCATACTGAAGGAAATCAACCCTGAGTGCTCACTGGAAGGACAGATTGTGAAGCTGAGGCTCCAGTACTTTGGCCACCTCATGAGAAGAGAAGACTCCCTGGAGAAGACCCTGATGTTGGGAAAGATGGAGGGCTCAAGGAGAAGGGGGCGACAGAGGACGAGATGGTTGGATAGTGTTTTCGAGGCTACCAGCATGAGTTTGACCAAACTGCGGGAGGCAGTAGAGGACAGAGGTGCCTGGCGTTCTCTGGTCCATGGGGTCACGAAGAGTCGGACACGACTAAACGACTAAACAACAACAACATAAATTTCGGCAGGTTTTATGTTACACTTTTGTTTTAATGATATTGTCTTTTTAATGCCTGAGATTCTTCAAATATTAAGCAGTTTATAAATGCTTTTAAATAAAATCAAATGAATGAATGAATAAAAGTGAACTGCTCCATCCATCTGCAAGCATATACCAACCAGTCTTCTGCATGTCAATTTAAGTTTCTCAGTTTCTTATTTTCCCAGTCTTTGGTCCAGTTATCTGCACTAATTCAGCAAATTTCTCCTTATAAATACATTTTTTGGGGGTATGTAATTTCTTCTAATCAACACATTTTTGCAAAGTAATTTCCCCTAATATCATGCATTTTGGTATGTTACTATTCATGTATTTATTGCATTTTTATCCAACCTTAACTCCAAGGAGCTTAAGGTGGCATATACAGTCCCCTCCCTCTGTTTTATCCTCAAAACAACCCTGTGAGGTAGGTTAGGCTGAGAGATTGTGACTGGCCTAAGGTCACCCAATGAGCTTCATGACTGCGTGGGTTTTGAACCTGGTCTCCCAGGTCCTAGTCTAACACCCTAACCATTACACAATACTGACTCATATTAATCTATGTGCACAATTTACCCTCCTATTGAATGCCTTAAATAGTTTTAAACTGTTTTTATGGACAATATCATTGTTTTATTCTTTTTTTAAGCCATGTTGAGGTTTGCTTGGGCTCCCCCCTCCTTAAAACCAAGCAGTATATACATCCCAATAAATAAATAGTATGTGCATTTTTGTGCCAATTACCTTGCTGGAGAACTGCATTGCAAAAATTGGAAAATAGAGAAGCGCAGAAAGAAGAAGCATCATGGTAGAAGAAGAAGAAGAGTTTGGATTTGATATCCCGCTTTATCACTACCCGAAGGAGTCTCAAAGCGGCTAACAATCTCCTTTCCCTTCCTCCCCCACAACAAACACTCTGTGAGGTGAGTGGGGCTGAGAGACTTCAAAGAAGTGTGACTAGCCCAAGGTCACCCAGCAGCTGCATGTGGAGGAGCGGAGACGCGAACCCGGTTCACCAGATTACAAGTCTATCGCTCTTAACCACTACACCACACTGGTATACCTGCATCAGCACATTTGGATGGCTTCACCTTCCCCAGCTGCAACAAAACATCTTTCCCATATCAGTCTCTACAGCCACAGCAGGCACTGTAACTCTCCAGAGGTTTGACTTCACTCCTGAAGGTGCAATGTTCCATTGAATCCTGAGACAGATGGATGCCAGCCAACCAAATTAGATAAGTTGGTTTTTAAATGTGAACCGAAGTTATTTTTTTCTCCCACACATAAACAATATCCATAGCTACCTCTGAATGATGTTTTCATAAATGCTGAACCAAATCTCAACTAGGACATTGGTCCTCTCTGTCCCTGGTATCCTCTCTCTCTCTCTCTCTCTCTCTCTCTCTCTCTCTCTCTCTCTCATTCATATTGATCTCCCTCCTGCTGTGCAAGAGGAAGAAAATTAAGGAACAGTAGCCCTTTTCCCCAGCGGGAAGTTCTCCTCTCTACCAAGTAGAGTCTGAAAGAACCTGATGTTCTTTTGTCGGCTTTCGTTCGTGCGCGAGCCGTTAGAAAATAGTCATGTTCCCATTTTAGGTGCATTTGTACATTCCTTGGCTGTGGTAAGGTAACAAAAGGCCACAACCAATAGCAAGGAAGGAAAGAGCTGCTGGCTTCTGCACAAATACCAGAGGGAGAACATGGGATATTGAGGTCAGCAATCAAATCCTTGTTTCTTACACTCCAGCTGCAGCAGCATCTGGAAAACTGCCAATGCCACTGAGATGGTAGCATTGGGAATGGAAATGTCTCCCATAGGGTAAGTTAAGAAGTTCCTAGTTCTTTCACTCATGGAGAACCTCAGACTCAGGGACTAAATGTGCCCCCCGCCCCGTTCTTCTATCTGGCCCTCTGTCTGCCTGGGCCACACACCCCCTCTCCGATGCTGCTCTGTGCTCTTGTTGATTGTTTTTGCCTGGCTGGGATGGATTCTTGAAGTATAATAATTTGCTACCCTGGGCTCATTTGGGAGGAAAAGTGGGCTATCACCATAATAATGAATGAATGAATGAAATTAAATAATGCATCTTGCTTGCCTAGTTGGAGAGATGTGTGGGCATTAGGGATGTCAGAGAATTCCAACCAAATGTAAACAGTGGTAGAAATCGTCCGTATTTGCATATTTGTACAATGTCCAGAACAGAAATCAATCCAGCAGATAAGATCTGTATTCACTGCTGTTGTTACTTTCAGTCCTCAGATGATACATAACTGTGTTTCATCCCATCTGCATTGTGGTTCTTTTGCAATAAAGTGGATGGAGTGGGAAAATGTAATGACAACATAATTTGCATAATTAATTACATAATTCACATAAGTTGCTGTAATTCTGCCACAGCAGAGGAACAGGAGTCAGTCCTTTATTGCATTGCTGTTTTGTATATCTGTGTCACCATGTTCTGCCAAAGCTAGGAGGACAACCACAATATTATTTTTCAAGCTACGGACCCAGAGGCTGGACTATTCTCTCCTTTGGCTTGTTGTGGTGGTTGTGGTTGTTGTTGTATAGCACCCTATACCTGTGGATCTCAGGGTGTCTCACAACATAAAATTACAATATAATTGTACTTCATTGGAACTTCATCTAAGAGTTTAAGAAGAGCCTCATAGATTTGGTCAGTGGCCCATTTAATCCACCGTCATGTTCTCACTGTGCCTAACCAGATGCCCAAGTAGAAAGCCTTCAAGCAGGATCTTCAAGCACAAAACCATTCTCACCATCTGCAATTCCCAGCAACTGGTATTCAGAGTCATACTACCTCTGACAGTGGAGGCATGTGATCATGCTAGTAAAACACATGTATTAGCAAAAAATAATATGCAAAAATGCATTATACTTGGGGGAAATTGCTGATAGCCCAAGTGGGGGTGAATTTGCCATGCACATGCTTTCTTAAGAGAAGTCACAGGTGGTTTTTCCCAGGGGAGAGATTTTTTGGGAGCCATGGTCTTGCAAGCCCCATCAGGAAGGGATAGTGGTCAAAGTTTTTAAGCCCACTGCATCCCGAGCTCATGCTTCTTTTCTACAATGCCCTCATTTGCTTGTTTGTTCCTTTAATTTGCCCAGGGCAACCCAAAGTGACTTACAACCCTGCTTCAGGTAGGTAGCCATGTTGGTCTGACGCAGTCGGAAAAAAAAAATTGTCCAGTAGCACCTTAGAGACCAACTAAGTTTGTTCCTGGTATAAGCTTTCGTGTGCATGCACACTTCTTCAGATACACTGAAACAGAAGTCACCAGACCCTTATATATAGTGGGAGGGTGGGGTAGGGTTTTTCTCAGAAGGTCAGCTGGAGATGGGTGATTGACTCAATGGGTGTGGTAAACCTGTTGATGACTGTTAACGACTGCAATTAGTCCTACAGGGAAAAGCATGGGATAGTATGCAGATATAATGAGACAGGATTCCAAAATCTCTATTAAGACCAGGTCTCTCCATAGTTTTCAGTTTAGTGATAAGTTGTCATGCAGCAACTTCTCTTTCAAGTCTGTTTCTGAAATTCTTTTGTAATAAGACAGCTGCTTTGAGATCCTGTAGTGAATGTCCTGGGAGACATTACAACCCCGCTTTAGAGTTTGGGGTTTGCTGGTCACCTTTTTGGATGATGAGCAGGGATTTGGTGGGGAGTCAATGATTGGCCTTTGAGATTTTTCTTTTCTGCCTCCTCCACATTGTTGAGTTATTTTTACTGGCTTTCCAGATTGGTGTTGTTGAGTACTTGGTTTAATTGGCATTTAGTCTAGGCAGGTGAGGAAATTTTAAGAACTTCATGGTTAAAAACCTGGAGATGTTATTTGGGTTAAGGGCACTCTTCATTCTCCTTCCGCTGTCTGGCTTGGGGGGCGGGCAGTTCTTAAGGGTGCCCTTTAGGGTTTGCATGCACAACTTGGTGATTACCAGACCAGGGTTTGTATGCCAGGTTCATGTACCCAAGGCTCATGTAGGAAAAAAACATATTTTCAGTACTTTGCTGTGTGACAACAGATTGTGACTGGAAGCACACCCAGGAGATTGGAAGGATATGATCCTTCCTTGTTATGTAACCCGCTTCCCAGACTCCTATGATTTGGTTAATCTGGTTAATTGGTTTTGCATATCCCCTGGTTTGCTGTATTTAACATATATGGCAGTTTTAATGTACGCTTTGCATCTCGAGTCTTCTTTATGGGTGTTCTGTCATGTGTGCATTAGGAAAAATGTGCACTATAATGCTGATCAATTTTCAGGAGGCGTTTTTATTTTTATTTTTAGCAAACTGATTTGGAAATGTGGAGAGCTGAATTTAGGATTGGAAAAATGAGAAACAGAGTGAAATTGAAATTGACAGATTCACCCATTCCTATGTATAAATAGCAAGCACCCATTCTTGCTCAGCCTCATCTATCAGCAATCGAGGGTTGTTGTTTCCTATTCCATTTCCCATACATCTGCTGTATCATGTGTCCCAATGACACAAGATCTCAGAAGACCTCCAGGGCTTACTGTGTACAGTGTTGTGTCTCCTCCACCATAGCAACAAGGCTGTGGTCCACTCAGCAGTTCCGTTTGCAGCTCAGAGAACTGGTGTGATTCTGTTAAGGGGCTACATGCACTGTCCAGTTGGGCTGTGGATGCTCATCCTTCCAGACGGCCCATGACAATGGATGGACAAGGAAGGAAGATTTTTCATGTGGTATGTCATATGTGAAGGCAGGTAAAGGCCTGGCTGCCATCATTTTGAAGTCTTTCTGCAAACAGTTTGTACTTAAGCTGATTGAAAATAGACTTCAAAGGCAGGTCCCTTTCAGGTTGCCACCTGATGTAATAATAATGTCAGATGATTGACAAGTGAGCTGCTGCACCCCCTGTCAAAGGTGGTCCCATGGTGGGGAGGGGAAAGGAAGGATCCAGTCCACCGACCAGATCAACTTTCCCACCCTGCAATAAAGGAACAGAATGGGAAGAATTTGAATGGTCCATGTGGTTCCATGATGGCTCCAATTCTATAACACACAGAAGACCTCCAATGATATTTCTGAAAGAGAGCCCAGAGAAAGTTGTTAAGGAAAATTATATGTCACACTAAAATTATACAACTCTGATTATTGCTTGTTTAAAGGGTTTTTTAAAAAAAATTAATAGAGCAATTAAACTAAATTATATTTGAGCCTCATGCTGGCATGGACCCAGGATGGAGAGATCTGATTTGATGTCCACCATATTGGTCTGCACTGCCTTTCAAACGATTGAATTGCTGTGAGAGAAGTGTTTTTAATTAGAATATTGCATGTTTTCCCTTCAAATGTTTATTTAGGCTCACAGCTAAAGTGCTGGAGAGGCAGCATTGCCTTACTGAAATATTTCAAGTCCTTTATGTCCTTTAGAGTCAGGGGAGGGAGGAAAACAAATACAGGCATTCAGAGGCAGTATCCCTCTGAATACCAGTTGCTTGGGAGATTGGGAGGCTGCTGTTGTGCTCAGTTTCTGCTCGTAGGCTTCCTGTGGGTCTCTGGTTGGCCACTGTGAGATCAGTGTGCCTGGCTAGATGGGCCACTGGCCTCATCCAGCAAGGGCCTTCTCATGTTCATGTTAGTGTGACAATTTCATTTGTCCAATTGAAACATAACTGATCAGTGTGCAAGCTTCAGAGCTCTTTGGAGCTCTTCGCTGGGCTGGATAATAAATGGTGTTGGGGAGGAAGGTTGGCTGCTGGTGAATCCATGGGGTCTGCATCTGGTCACAGTCTTAATACAGACACTGGCGGAGGAACGGGAGGCGGACAGAGGGAACACACCGCCCTGGCAGCATCAGGGAGGGGGATACCATCATGACCGCCTTCCTGGACACGTGCTGTGCATCACCCCACCGCGCCAGGTGCCACGCCCCCAACAGCGGTGCACCACGCCCTTGGGACACACGTCGTGCCCCCATGGGGCAGTGTGCCACGCCCCTGGGACACACACCACACCCCAGGATGTGCACCAGCCACTCCCCTACCTGCTCCCCACCCCTGGTGCCGGAGCATGCAGCTTTGCCACAGAATGTGAGAGGCAGGAATGGACACTCAAACGAGGCTGCTATGCAGGTCTCCAATGGAACCAAAGCCTTCTAGGGAATAGAAGCATGACAACAGTGGATCCCCTATTTTGATCACTTTCACATCGAAACATAAAATTTTAGAGTTGGAAAGGACCCCAAGGGTCATCTAATCCAACCCCCTGTGATGCAGGAATCTTAGCTAAAGCATCCATGACATGTGAACACTTAGAACAGTTAGAAAGTTTGTCACACTGGGAGATGTAACATTTCAGTGCCCAGTCTGAAATTAAGAGGCAGGATAATATCAGGGATCTGAAGTCCATTTCCTTTTGATTCGATGATGGAGATAAGGACTCCAAACCAGAAGCAGAAAGGCACACACACAGCGTCCCATGGGGGCTGGACTTGAAGACCCTCGTGGTCCCGTCTAACTCTTCCATGATTCTGTAATTTAAGGGCATTGCTTCCAAGTGAAATCATTCTCGATGCACTCAAACACAGTTCAAACACATTCAAAGGTTTTAATAAAAAGTAATTTTATGTAATTTTTTTGTTTCCAAGAGATTTGCATCGGAAAATCTTTTTGATTCTTCAATAATAAGGGGCAGTGGGGTGAGGGAGGCCAGGCCCACATCCACACCATTTCATGTGCTATGAAGCCGCTTTAAACACTCATGGCTTCTTCCCCCAACGAATCTGGGAGCTATAGTTTGAAAAGGGGGCAGAGAGTTGTTAGGAGACCCCCTGTTCCCTTCCAAGAGCTACAATTCCCAGAGTTCCCTGGCAAAAAGGGAACTCTACCCCTACCCCTGATGCTAACCCTAACTCTAACCCTAATGCTAACCCTTAACCTTTAACTAGAGTTAAAATTCCCAGAGTTCCCTGACAAGAATGGAACCCTACCCCTACGCCCTAACCAGAGCTACAATTCCCAAAGTTCCCTGAAAAGAAAGGAACTCTATCCCTTCCCCTACCCCTGACACTAACTCTAACTCTAACACTAACCCTTAAGCCTTAACTAGAGCTACAATTCCCAAAGTTCCCTGACAAGAAGGGAACCCTACCCCTACTCCTACCCCATAACACTTAATTAGAGCTACAAATCCCAGAGTTCCCTGACAAGAAGGGAACCCTAACCCTAACCCTAACCCAACTCAACCGTACCCCTACCCCTACCCTACTCCAAAGCCTAAGCCTAAGCCTAACCCTAACCCGCCTAACAACTCTCTGTCCCCTTAACCACCTAGAGTTCCCAGAATCCCTGAGGGGAAGCCATTCCTGTTCAAAGCATCTTCATAACACTTCCAATGGATGCCAGGTCCATTGCCAGACATCAACCAGCTTCAGAGCTGAATATCTGTCGCCCCCAGGTAGCGATCCCACCAGCAAGTAAACTTTGTACTTGCCTTCTCCTTGCTCCACAGCTTGCCTTCACAGATATAGACACAACTTGGGGGAGGGTGTTTTGGCTGCTAAGCTGTGCCCCCCCCCATTGTGAGGGCTGAGGGTGTGATGGTGATGCCTCCTCAGCTGCTGCCATTGTCTGTGGGTTGACTGTGATGCCACAAAAACATTTGGCAGCTGAGTGAGTATAATTGTGGGCCAAGGTGCAAGCCTTGGCAGTTGCCCTCCCCAGAGAGAAATGGGCAGCTTGGTGGCACTCAGCCCTGGTGGTCTCCTGCCCCGTGGCAGCAAGCTGACAAGCGGAAGGAGGCAATCGCCCAGTGCTGGGATGCTGTGGGGCAAGGAGAAGGCAAGTACAAAGTTTACTTGCTGGTGGGATGGCTACCTGAAGGCAACGGATATTCAGCCCTGAAGCTGGTTGATGTCTGGCAATGGACCTGGCGAGGCTGCAGCTGGTGGGTGGTTGTTGGAAGAGTTTGCATTCAGGCTAGTGGGTGCCGTGAGGCTACAGTGGCTGAGATGGATGCAAGGAGGTTTGGAAGCCTTGTTTGTTAACAGGCAGCCAAACAGAGGAGGAGTCTGGGGGGACACTGTTGGATGGGGGCCATCCCACTCACCTGTTTGCCTATGACTTACAGGGATGTCCGGAGCCGGTGAGGTTTTCCCCAAGTCCAAAGTCATGAAGAGAACCACAGGACGTCCCAATTTACATCGGAGAAATGAATGCGAAATACTGGCAGTGAGCAATGGACAAGGCCGTGACCGTACCTGAGAGAAGGAGCTTTGAAGGGAGACTGCAGGCGGACATCTGCTGCATTGCTAGTGATGGGGCAGTGGAGAGAGAGAAGAAAATGAGGGAGGAAACATTAGGCCACCTTAGGTGCACCATGCATTGGAAGTGCTATGAAGACGCTTTGAACAGGAATGGCTTCCCCTCAGGGATTCTGGGAACTGTAGATGGTTAAGGGGACAGAGAGTTGTTAGGTGGGTTAGGCTTAGGCTTAGGCTTAGGAGTAGGGTAGGGGTAGGGGTAGGGCTGAGTTGGGGTAGGGTTAGGGCTAGGGGTAGGGTTCCCTTCTTGTCAGGGAACTTTGGGAATTGTTGCTCTAGTTAAGGCTTAAGGGTTAGTGATAGAGTTAGAGTTAGCGTCAGGGGTAGGGGAAGGGGTAGGGGTAGGGTTCCCTTCTTTTCAGGGAACTCTGGGAATTGTAGCTCTGGTTAGGGGGTAGGGGTAGGGTTCCCTTCTTGTCAGGGAACTCTGGGAGTTGTAGCTCTGATAAGGGGGTAGGGTTAGGGTTCCCTTCTTGTCAGGGAACTCTGGGAATTTTAACTCTAGTTAAAGGTTAAGGGTTAGCGTTAGGGTTAGCGTCAGAGGTAGGGGTAGAGTTCCCTTTTTGCCAGGGAACTCTGAGAATTGTAGCTCTTGGAGGGGAACAGGGGGTCTCCTAATAACTCTCTGCCCCCTTTTCAAACTATAGCACATGAAATGGTGTGGATGTGGCCCTGGCCTCCCTCACCCCACTGCCCCTTATTATTGAGGAATCGAAAAGATTTTCCCATGCAAATCTCTCAGAAACAATGTATTTCATCTGGAAAACTATTTAATAAAGATTACTTTTTTATTAAAACCTTTGAATGTGTTTGAACTGTGTTTGAGTGCACAGAGAATGATTTCACTTGGAAGCAATGCCCTTAGATTACAGAATCATGGAAGAGTTAGACGGGACCAAGAGGGTCTTCAAGTCCAGCCCCTGCAGGAGTCTTTTGCTCTACATGGGGCTCAAAGGACGGCCCTGAGATTAAGGGTCTCGTGCTCTACACAATGAGGTATACGGATTGATCTAAATAGCAAACACCAATTATTTATTTTTTACAATTTACAGTGGTGTAAAATAAAGGGTGTAGGAAATGAAATGATTGTTGCCTTTTCATTGTTTAAGGATGTTTTGTTAAGACTTTTGATTCAACACACTTATTTCAATGTACAGTTGTACCTTGGTTTTCGAACTTAATCCATTCCGGAAGTCCGTTCTTAAACCAAAGTGTTCTTAAACCAAGACGTGCTTTCCCATAGCAGCAGGGGACTCAATTTACAAATGGAACACACTCAACAGAAAGCGGAACATGTTCTGCATGCAAGGCAAAGTTCACAAACCAAAACACCTACTTCCGGGTTTGAAGTGTTCTTTTTTTAAAAAAAATAATATTTATTGCTTTTAAAGGTTACAGAAAAAGAAGAAAAAAGAAAATTTAAAGACAAAAAAAGAAAGAAAGCAAACAAAAAAGTGAAAAAACGCCACAATACAGTACAGTATACAAATAATATAAACCCCAACCCAATCCCATTTAACTAAACACATAAATAAGTCAAAACAAAAACAGTTTAAAATACATCTCTCCTTTTCCATATTCTAACCTTCATTTCCTTATTTCCTCGACTTCCTCACACCTCCCTTTTTGTATTCCAATTCTTCTAATTGTTTCAGCAAATCCTTTCCATCTTTCTCTGTTTTTTATCGTCTTGTAAATAACATATTTTTTAACCCTATTTCCCTTTAAGACTAAATTACTTATCTATTCTTAACTTCTTCTAACATTTCTACTAAATCCGTATAATAACATTCCACGATTTTTCTAACAGTCATTAATTTTACAAAATTTATAAATATAAGCTTTAACTTCCCAATCTTCCTCCACCCTCTCCTCTCCCTGGTTTCGGATTCTGCCAGTCCTTTCCATCAGATCCACATAGTCCATCAACCTGGAGATCTTATGTCCGAGGCTCTTAATTCTTTTCCAATGGGTTTGAAGTGTTCTTAATCCAAGTTGTCATTGGACTATGACTCCCATCAGCCCTGGTTCATGTGGTTAAGGATGATAGGAGCTGTAGTCAAGAAATATCTGGAGGGCACCATATTGTCAACTATTGCTGTGTATCCTCATATCCTTCTTCAGATGATAGGGAGGCTGATTACAGAGCTATGGTACACTTGGACAGTGTTCCATCAATACTGAGTACATGGCAATTCCCTGCACACATAGTAGGTCTCTGCCCCATAAAAGTTGTATTCTGCATGCATTCCACCTTGATCATTTTGGTTTTGCTCCTGTATTGCCCATTCATTCTGTGCCCCTTCCCCTTACATTTTCCACTTTCCATGTTTCTTAGCCAAAACCCTCTCCACGCAGGAACCCTGGAATATGTTTGCTTCTCCAGTGATAATATCAGTAGCATCTGATTTATGAAAAATGCATAAGTGTGACTTGGGAACAGCTTGTGCTTTCACACTAAATAAAATGGAAAGACAGAAGAGGGAACTCAAAATGTCTATGAATATATTTGTGTAAACAAATGACTGTCATAAATCTTTTTGCATGATTGCTTTGCTTTGTGGCATATCCCGGGGGGAAGTTCTGCAGGGGGAGAAATGAAAGGAAAAGAAAACCCACAACCTATTTCTAGAATGAGAGAAATGAGAAAAAGAACTGTCTTTGCAGATGTAATTATGCAGTTCATGTAGAACACATTTGTCTGAGGGGAGAGAGGGGAGGATGCAGTTCTCAAGTGTTATTGTGATTGCCACTGGGGCTCATGGGTCCTTTGTCAGTGCCTTGCCCTTTAAGTAAGCCTTGATCCATGCTACCAAGCACCAGTCAGGCAATGGCTCTTGTGGAGGCCATGTTTGGACACTGCCTGGAGGCTCCACCTGTGGGAGCAGGAGCAGGAGCAGGAGCAGGGCAGGGCACTCTCATTCTTCTGCTTACTGGAAGGGAAGGAGTCTAACTGCAGAGCCTCGGCTAGAATGAAGAGTGGGGGGAACCTTGAGGTTATAAAATGTCTCGGGAAATGGGAGACACAAAGAACAGGCTGGGATAGCTAGGCCTGAAAATGCAGATCTACCAGACCCTCCAAGTGTCTCTACTTTCCAGGGACAGTCCCAGATTTACAGAAGCCATCCTGGTTTCTTATTTGATCCTGGAATGTCCCACTTTTCCTTAGGATGTCCCTATTTCCATCAGAGAAATGTGGGATGGTATGGTAGGATGTCCCTATATTCATCGGAGAAATGTTGGAGTTATGTAACCCCCTGAGCCAAGGAAATAAGTAACTAAACAATCTTTAGAAGACATCTGAAGGCTGCCCTGTAGAGGGAACTTTTAAAAATGTTTAATAATGCTTTTAATATATGTTGAAAGCTGCCCAGAGTAGTTGGGGCAGCCCAGTCGGATGGGCAGAGTATTAAAATTACTGTATTGTTGTTGTTGAATTGGACATCACTATTTTCCTTGGAGAAATGTTGGAAGGTATATTATTATTATTATTATTATTATTATTATTATTATTATTATTACTATTTCTACCCTGCCCATCTGGCTGGGTTTCCCCAGCCACTCTGGGCAGCTTTTAACAGAACATTAAAAACAGAATAAAACTTCAAACATTAATAACTTCCCTAAACAGGGCTGCTTTCAGATGTCTTCTAAAAATCAGACAGTTGTTTATTTCCTTGACATCTGATGGGAGGGTGTTCCACAGGGCGGGCACCGCTACAGAGAAAGCCCTCTGCCTGGTTCCCTATAACCTCACAGTGAGGGAACCACCAGAAGGTCCTCAAAGCTGGACCTCAGTGTCCGAGTTGAACGATGGGGGTGGAGATGCTCCTTCATGTATACTGAGCCGAGGCTGTTCAGGGCTTTAAAGGTCAGCACCAGCACTTTGAACTGTGCTCAGAAATGTACTGGGAGCCAATGTTGGGCTTTCAGGACCGATGATATATGGTCTCGGCGGCCACTCCCAGTCACCAATCTAGCTGCTGCAGTTTCCGGGTCACCATATTCCAGATACTCTGTTTGGCAGTCATATGGATAATTAATTCTGCTTTCTGCATTACGAATCTGGAAATTAATCCAGAAGAATGGCAAATCAGACTGGAGAGGGGGCTCTCCATTGATGAACAGGTGTTATTTTGTCTTCCTTGTTTGAGACAAGGATTCTTTCACAGCCCTACCTTGAACCCGAGACCTTCTTCATGCAAAGCACACGTTCTGCCACTGATCCATGGTTCCCAGTATCTAAAAGAAGGAGGAGATGTATCACTCAAGTGGTATTCTGCAACCAGCTGCAAGTATGCTCCTTAATGGCTGAGAGGGGGCAGTAAATGAAAAATGTGACAGAGCTATTCATTAAATGCACAGCAGTTGCTTACCTCAAAATTTTTGCCGGCGCATATTTTCTGTTGCTCATCTCTCATGCTGCTTGGGACAGAGAGCTAATTACTGTTGACTCAGTTCCTGAGCTCAGCAAACTGATGAAGTCAGAAACTCCACCATAAGCAAAGGGTTCTTCCCCCTCGTCCTCTACTTAAATGCTTATGTCATGTGATTTAGATTTTGTTGCAAGCATCAACATACTCGGACCTCCATCCTAACTTGGAGAGAGGGAGGAACCGGCCTCAGTTCACATTTAAAAGTGAATCTGCTTTATCTGCACTTCCTCAAATGATATGTGAATCAAAATTCACACTCCTCTGAGTTTTGCAGCACATTTCTACAGCCAAGTCATCTATTGTGAAGTGTGTATGAAAAGGCATATATTACTGGAAATAGCCTACAATGCGGAATGTATTTGATAAAGCTATATAAAAATGGTGTATATTAGGAGAAATTTGGACAACAATGAAGACCTCCCCCAGGCCCACTGAGTCCTGCATTCTGTCCTTGCAGTGGCCAACCAGATGCCTATTTATCACCCACTAGCACTGCAAGAAGATCAAACCTATCAATTCTTAAGGAAATCAGCCCTGAGTGCTCACTGGAAGGACAGATCCTGAAGCTGAGGCTCCAATACTTTGGCCACATCATGAGAAGAGAAGACTCCTTGGAAAAGACCCTGATGTTGGGAGGGCACAAGGAGAAGGGGACGACAGAGGACGAGATGGTTGGACAGTGTTCTCGAAGCTACCAGCATGAGTCTGACCAAACTGCGGGAGGCAGTGGAAGACAGAAGTGCCTGGCGTGCTCTGGTCCATGGGGTCACGAAGAGTCGGACACGACTAAACGACTAAACAACAACAAGCAAGACATGGGTGCAAAATTTTGCTCTCACTCATGTTCCTCAGTGGCTGGCATTCAGAGGTATACTGTCTTTAATACTGGAGATAGCACATGGACATTGTGATTAGTAACCACTGAAAGCCTTATCCTCCATGAATGTCTAATATCTAATCCCCTTGTCCTCGATTCCACATATTGTGGAAGCAAATGTGATCATTTAATTGTGCCCAGTGTGAAGAAGTGTTTCCTTTTGTCTCTTTGCGCACTTCCACTCTTCGGCTTCAGAGGATGAACCTGGGTCCAGTTTTTATGAGGGAGGAAGAAAAACTTTTGTCTTACCCTCTTTCCCCACACTTTATATATATTTGTACATGTTTCCCCTCATACTCACTTTTTGTTGCTCCACGTAAATTGTTGTATATGAGCCGAGGTGTTGGAGGGGGTGCCAAGCATTGGGCACATATTTACACATGTGGTGGGCATGCCCAGGAGTCCAAGTCTTTTGGAAGACAGTGTAATATTCCAGTTGGTTAATAGTATTAAATACCGTATTTTTCGCTCTAGAAGACGCACTTTTCCCCTCCAAAAATTAAGGGGAAATGTGTGTGCATCTTATGGAGCGAATGCAGACTCCATGGCTTCAGTGATAACAATACGAAGCGTCTCAAGCTCAGTGGGAGCGCTCCCGCCGCACTCCAGAGGCTTCGTGTTGCTTTTGCTGAAGCTTGGAGAACGAGAGGGGTCGGTGTGCACCGATCCTTCTTGCTCTCCTGGCTTTGCTTCGCTGGAGAGGCGTTGTACAGCTTTCCCTCTCTGCACAGCGCCCCTTCAGCAAAGCGGGAGGAGAAATGGGAGGGGCTCCATTTCTCCTGCCACTTCGCTGAAGGGGCACTGTGCAGAGAGGGAGAGATCTTTTTTTTTTCTTTTTCTCCCCCTCTAAAACAAGGTGCGTCCTATGGTCGGGTGTGTCCTATAGAGCGAAAAATACGTTACTCACACAAACCCTCCACATAACTAGCACTTCTCAACCTCTTTATGGAAGATGAGTCTATTTCATATAATAGAGAATTAATGGGATATGTACTCAATGCTGCTAGACCTACCACTGTGGAATTTTTGAGAGACATGACAGGTGCCACTGTAGACTACTGGCCTGCAGAGATGTGGGATATTGCACTGTTAGAAACATTGGTACACAAACTGAGAGTCACAAGAGGTCAAAGTAAAAATGATAACTTTATTTCAATCCAATATGATTTTGTAACCTATGTGAACACCCAGGAATATGATCATTCTCCACCTGTGGCTTTCAAATAGATTTAGCTGATTTGAAATGCTTGTCCTTGTCCTTTGTTTTATTGTCTTTGTGCCTCCTAGATGGTTTTCTATCTTGGTGGGCCCAAGTGTTCTGTAAGACAAGCAAAGAAACAAACTGATTAATCCAAGATGTCAAAACATTATTCATCATTATACTTACCTGAATAGACCCGGTCTTCCATTTTTCTGTATTCTTTGTAACTTCACTCAAAGCTCTGTTCTATTATCTTATATTGATCAATTGTTTGTTTTATATTTGCTGTACAGCTAAAACTCAATAAAAAGTGTTATAAAAAACCCCCTCAAATGTTGTAACCTGGTAAGATGTTGGATGTGTTTGACAGGTAGTAGATACTAGATACTGGCAGTTTTTCAAGGTTATACTGAGTTTAACTGAGAAAGTTAATTGTGAAAAGACAATGATTCTAGAAGTGAGTTTCTACGATCTCTTTGGAAATGTGCAGATGGTACCTAAAGTTTGAATGCATTCTCCTGGCATGGGAATGAGCAATTCAAAATTAAGATTTATGAACTGGAATCCTGAAACCAGGATTCCTTTGTGTTGTTCTCCTGCATTCTCATTGTTTGAGTAAGGCCCAGACCACTCAACAATCACTTACTCTCTTTTTCCTTAGAAAACATCTGAATCTGTGACTAGGGCTAAACCCACAACTTATTTACAGGAAGGCACTGTCTAGCGCAGAGAAATGCTGGAGATGTATTGCTGGAAATGCCTCACTGAGAAACATATTGCGTGAACAGGCAGAGTCCCCAGATCCCGAGTGGTCCCCCCCCCCCCGTCATGTGGAATAACGACTCAAGACAACGTGCTATGGGATTAAACTGGCCACAACTTTATTAAATTTCAAATGTGGGTAGACCTTGGCTCAGGCATTGGGTGTTCTCCCTCCCCAGTCCCCAGCCGGGGACCTGGGGAACATCAGGGTTATCCAGTGTGGGGGGGGATGGGCCGGCTCTGGAGAACATATGTTCAAGCAGAGATAGCCGCCCCTGTTACGCCGCTGCCGCAGGGGAGAGCAATGATGACCTTTCGGCGTATGGTCAAAGCCTCCCTTCAGAAACCCCTTTAACGGGGAACCCTGGTATCGCCGCTGCAAAGAGGAAGATGGACTAAAGGATTCCGCCCAAGGCCTGATACCGCCAAAGTTGTGACGTTTTGCTACGGGAAAGGCGAAACTTGCCAATGCAGGGAAATTCCTTTCCGGCCCTTTAACAGCGACCTTAACGTAGCAGCGCCCGCATACCTGTGAAGAAAAGTTAACCTGCAAAACCTGTGAGGAAAAGTTAACCTGCAAAATAAGACATTAACTGAGGGTGGGTAGGGTGGGAGAAGCTCTGGAGCCAAGTGAGGATTCCCAGGTAAGATCCTCCCTCTATTGTGTGGGCAGGTAATCCCTCCCCTATCTGGCCTGGTCTCCTTGGCAACCCTTTCCCCAGTTGGGATTGGACAACTGACTGGGGTAGGCAGAGACCTCCAGGTATCCCACCTGAGGGAAGGCGAAGCCAAGCCTATGCTGATGGAGCCACTCCAGATCCAGGGGTTGCGCGTGTCCACGCAAAGGGCGCCCCCCATTTTATGCAGGGAGTGGTCATTGTGGGCATGTCCAGTGATGGAGTCATTTTGGTCAGAGTTCATTATTCATATACCGGTAATTTTCTATTGGCAAACTCCTTAAAATCTGAGGATCATGAGAGTATAAGATTCTAGTCCTTATGACTGTTAATATGAGAGAAAGAAAGATGCTGGGAAAGGTGTAGGCAATACTGAATAGGATGTAAATTTTGATATGGAGCTTCAGTATCCTGAAAAATTCCTTGCTCCTTCCCAAGACCAGCAATTCCAGAGTAGATTGTGCAAAATGATGACAAGCGTATAACAGATGCCCAACTGGAGAAAATGTGCAAAAATGTGCAAAAATTTGATGAGGCTCGAGTACCCAGCCTAAGCATTCAACATTCAAACTGCACCTTTCCATTCCATGTTTATTTCCAGATTTATGAGCCATATTTGTAAATTCTAGTTACATGATACATTTTATGTGCATAGAAAAGAATGTATACACTTGCCTGAGAGTAGGACCCAGTAATGCACACTTCTGAGTAGGCTTACACTGTCAGTGCCAAACGAGAAGCAAGGCTGCTTGTGTGGTCTACAGAATGGTGTCTGAAGTACCTCCTGGAAACAAATGCTAAATATCAGGGCCGGCCCTAGCATTAGGCAGCAAAAGGCCATTGCTTCGGGTGGCAGATGCTGAGAGGGAATAGTGGCAGCCCTCTGAAACCTGAGCCTCATGGTCATGCCCAACTATTGGAGGATAGAGATGTTGCATCACATGACCTGTCCCTGCCTCCTACAGTAATTATTCTGCTACCTTCATGTGCAGTAGAGCAGGTATTTTAAACCTTTTCAGATGCAGGAGACCCTTTTAACCCAAACATGTGTTGTTGGACCCATTTGTTAATATTTACTATATATTTGCATTGTGGCAATGCTCTTGTTCTGACCCACTTTGGATCAGGCCACCGCCCATTAGTAGGTCCCAACCCACTAGTTGAAGGTGAGTGTAGTAGAGGATATTATCCAAACACCAGTCAACCACCAATCTAGTTGGCTTGTGTATATGAAACAACACTGTATAGCCGGAGACCTGCTAACTAAAAGGACAAAAGGTAGAGAAATGTTTTTAGCATCCGAGGAGTGTGTCCCTGACTCTATGTAATCACTGGCTCTAATCAAGGGAAGTGTTGATTTAATAAACCTTTTGCCTCCACTTCTTTCTCCAATTATGTCTCTATGTTTGATGACCAGTAGCCAGCTCTGCGTCAGTTGATATTTAGAAAGAACTTTCAATCAAGCATTCATTCCTAGGCAGTGGCAAATAAATTTACCAAGCGACTGATGCTCCATCTCCTCAACCTTATTATTATGATAAATATTGTCATCAATTATTCCAGCACGGACAGCCCTCAAGGAAATGGTCAGAAGCAGAGAACTTGTGGGTGCATGGAATAACAATGATATGTACTGGGGGGAGTTGTGTATTCATTGGCACCATTTTGCAATTAAGCTAATTCATATGCTTTTTGAATTAGGCAGTGACTTGGGGTGGAATTAGCACAGCAATGGGAGTACATAGTGATGCTCTCATAAGCCAGTATTTCACATGACACAGGTCCAGGTTTAACATGTATGGAACATCAGGAGCAGCTGATCATGAACTGAGGCTCATGTGGAACAGCAAGGTCTCTTACGCTCCTTTCTGTCCAGGAGGAGACAATGGCTAGTCTTGGTGTGCAAAGCCAATCTGTGGCCTAAAGGTACTTCACTAACCAGCTGTTGCCTGCGGTTCAGTTCTTCACCATGTGGGATAGCTGCACCCAGAAGTTTCTGACTGTTCAGTGAATGCCTGTAGAGTGGTACCTTGGTTTACAACCATAATCCGTTCCGGAGGTCCGGTTGTAAACCATAACAGGTTGTAACCCAAGGTGTGCTTTTGCCAATGGGGCTTCCCCCCCAGAAAAATTGGTTGTAATCCAAAAAAAGGGACACAAGCTTCTGGGTTTGACGTGATTGTAATCCAAAATGGTTGTAATCCAAAGCGGTTGCAAACCAATGTACCACTGTATAGCAATTTATTTGCCCACTTTCATAACACTGGAACTTGGAGTCAACAAAAGGGACACTTCTCCATATCCAAATATCTCCCTGGATGTATCATGCACTTGGTTGCAGCTCTCTGTTCTTTCCATTCCTTCATGGCATTTCTACACATCTGTGTTAGTGGTACATGTAGCAGTTATAGGAAATCTGTATACCTGAAGGAGCGTCTCCACCCCCATCGTTGAGCCTGGACACTGAGGTCCAGCGCCGAGGGCCTTCTGCCGGTTCCCTCATTGCGAGAAGTGAGGTTACAGGGAACCAGACAGAGGGCCTTCTCGGTAGTGGCGCCCGCCCTGTGGAACGCCCTCCCTTCAGATGTGAAGGAAATAAGCAGCTATCTTCTTTTTAAAAGACATCTGAAGGCAGCCCTGTTTAGGGAAGTTTTTAATATTTAATGCTGTGTTGTTTTTAACACTTGATTGGAAGCCGCCCAGAGTGGCTGGGGAAACTCAGCCAGATGGACGGGGTATAAATAATAAATTATTATTATTATTAATCTGTGATGATTCTGTGGGAATGGTGCATCCAAAATACTACGCAAAGGGTTAATGCTGTAGCATAGAATCTTGTGATGTCACATACTGATGCAGGGGTGTGGGTTTTTTGCAGTTAGTTCAGTTATCAATTTCTGTGTGTGTTTTAACTGTGAGAGCAGTAAGTGTGCTGCACTATGCTGCTGCCTGCCTCAGAGCTAGTCTGTAAATATTAGCCAGTCTCAGACATAAATTCATGTAAATATGTTCCAGTAACATAAGTATCACCTACTTCTCTTGTACATTCAATCTACAAGAGCAAGTACAGCAAGTAAAAACCATATGTTATTTTTAAACTTTAAAGGCAAGTGTTGCATGAGTGATTTTTCTAGGGGGGAAAGAAAACTATTTTAAAGGGTCAAATGATTTGGGGCAACGTCCGCACATCTCTGTAAAGTATAACCAGTGCTGGATTTACGTATAAGCTAAATAAGCTCTAGTTTAGGGCCCCACTCTCTTGGGGCCCCCAAAAAAATTTAAAGGAAAAAAACCCTGGATGTACATTTCCAACATATAAGATAAAAAACAAATAAAACCTACGTACAGCAACAGTGACAAATGGCTTTAGATACCTATTAGGCCCATAAATTACCATATAGCATATATTCAACACAAAAAACAGCAACAATTTGTTGTTGACAAAGGACAGCTGGACATATAAAGGGCCCCATTACCTTCAGTAGCTGAGGGCCTCATCAAACCTAAATCTGGCCCTCAGTATAACTACGACAGATTCTAGACTCCAGCCCCCATTAACCCCAGCCAGCATGGCCAGCAGTCAGAATTGACGCGAGCAGCAGTCCAATAAAATTTGGAGGGTCACAAAGTTTCCTGCCCCTGCACTGAAGAAAGAGGACAGAGTCTGCAAGGCTATAGGACTGAGCAATCAAAGGTTGAACCTTTATCACATCTTCAAAAGCAATATGGAACACTTGGTATTCATTCAATGGTTTGGTTTAATGTATTTCTGTTAAAGCTAAATGGAGTCAATCAGTGACACAGAGGGCATGTCACAAGTCATGTAGGGATGGTGGCATATATTCGTTCATGTCTCTGAATAATAGCACTTCATGAGCACGTTCTCTTCCAAGCTTGGCTTGCCCAGTGGTTTCCTGACCATGGATGACAGCCTCAGCATGACACCTCCAGCCAATCTGCAGGTGTATGTACCTTGGAGTCTCAGCTACGCCATACTGTCAGCAGGCCAGAGTGCCATTGTAATGGCACAACTGCACTGGAGCTTTGTTTACTAAACCTATGGGAAGATCAGCTGAAAGGTTTCAGATCTCAGGAACTCTTGACATAGATGCTGGTGACTGCCCAAACATCAGTTGTCCCAAAATGGAAAACTTTACAGTATTTATGACTTTTGCTTTGGTAAAAAAATATGTGAAGTTTAGCATTAGCTGTGGGGAGGGAACCACTCTCATAAATCATATGTTGCCAAAGGTTTGGATGACCCTAAAAGAGGATGTTGGTGGGATTTCTCTTATATGCAACAGACACACAGGACTCCCTTTTCACAGTACAATGTGTAATTTGGTTTTCCTAATGATCTTAAATACTTCACCAAACTAGTCAACTTTTGTTTTCTTTCTTTCTTTCTTTCTTTCTTTCTTTCTTTCTTTCTTTCTTTCTTTCTTTCTTTCTTTCTTTCTTTCTTTCTTTCTTTCTAACACACACACACACACACACACACACACACACACACAGACAGACACACAGGGGTGGGAGACTTTAGGCCTAGTGTCAAATGTGGTCCTTGTTTCATTGAAATGCCAATTTATTGCAACCAAACTACAGATGTTTTGATTAATAACATCCCCATGGACACTGAAAATGAATAAATAAAAGAACGATAGAATTTGAAAGTACCAAAGACCCTCTTACCTGTGGGCTTACCTGTGAGTTACGTGTGATCTACAAATTGCCAAATTCCAATTCTCTTTAGAATACTTCTGGCTGTCAGTTTCAGCAGCCTAAAGAAAGCTGCTCTCTCTTTCAAAATAGTGGCATCGAAGTGATCACCAGCAAATGTGGATGTAAAGAATGAATGCCCTGTGTGTTATAAACCAGACAAATTACTTCCTTACCCTTTCGGTGTTCTGAAATATACGTTTGGACAGCTACTTGGGGAAAGTAACCAAACACAAAGGCAAACAGCTTTTGAAATATACGAGGCAGAGCCTTCAACATTTTACCTGGATCAAAGCCGTTCTCAAAAGGGAATTGGCGTGGTGAAGAACAAGCATTCCGGTGCGTCAGACTGATCATCCCTGACAACTTATTAGGAAACACAAAGCAGGGAGGATGGAAACAGTTCATAAGACTGATATGTTTTGTTAGCCTACAAATAAAAAGGCTGTCTAGCAGCTGAAAGGGATGGGATCACAGGCAAAAGTTTACCAAAGCAGGTGTCATCAGTCCGTCGACTCCATCAGAATCTGGCATGGCAGCCCCAAACTGACCAGGAGGAAGCAGCAGCAGGTGGGGGTCTGGAAGGCTGGAACCCAAAGCTGGAGGAGATGTCAGAGAAGGAGAAGCTCTCTACTCTGCCCCCCCCCCCCAGTGGAGCAAGCCTCATCAGGGAGTGGGAAGGACTATGACCAGCCAGATGGAGGGGCTGAACAGGAGGCAGCTGCCATGAAGCTGGTGGCAAGGCACCAAACACAGCCTTGCCACTGAGAAACAGGTGCCACCTCCATAGCTGGGTTCAGAACACATCCACCCTGACTGAGTGTGCATGTGCACATGCAGCAGATTGGTAGGGTGAGAGAGTCCATGACCTTGCTCACCTTGAAGAGCTTGGTGGGAGGGGGTGTGTCAGCTGTTGTGTGACTTCATAAAATCGGTCCAGGTGTGACCCTTTTGCCTTGCTCTTATACTTTGGAATCTTGACTTCTGGATCTTCTGCTCGCTGTTGCGCCCTGTACAGTGGTACAGTGGTACCTCTGGTTACGTACTTAATTTGTTCCGGAGGTCCGTTCTTAACCTGAAACTGTTCTTAACCTGAAGCATCACTTTAACTAATGGGGCCTCCTGCTGCTGCTGTGCCACCGGAGCACGATTTCTGTTCTCATCCTGAAGCGAAGTTCTTAACCAGAGGTACTTTCTGGGTTAGTGGAGTCTGTAACCTGAAGCATCTGTAACCTGAAGCATCTGTAACCTGAAGCATCTGTAACCCGAGGTACCACTGTACTGCTGTTAGGCCAAATAAATATCTCCTCCTTACTCTTAAGGAAGATCTACTGTTGTGGTGTTTGGGGACGGGAGTCTGGCAGCAGGGAAAATAATAATGATTTGTTGACTAATCTGAGGGCCCCGCTTTATAGGCAGGGATAACAGGGAAGAGCCTTGTGGTGCCTTAAAAGTAACTCATTTGTTAAGTCATAAATTTACATGGGTCAGAGCCCACTTCACCAGATATTTAGAGTTTAATCTTGAGTTCACATGGATGTAAAGCGGGGGAATGCAGAAGTTAGAGTTAGATAGCAATGAAGTTTTAAAAAAGTATAGCCTGTTGACTATTCAGTTAGGGCTTAATAAGCACAGTGTCCCTTCACAACAGCTGTACATTGTAACCACACAGTAATACCAAGTAAATCAGCACCTGTAATGGACAGTGGCGTAGCATAGGGGGTGCAGGGGGGCCCGGCTGCACCGGGCACAACATCTGGGGGTTAGGGTTAGGGGGCGCAAATCCACGGGTTAGGGGGCACAAATTACTTGCCTTGCCCCGGGTGCTGACAACCCACGCTACGCCACTGGTAATGGAACAAGAAACCATTGTCTCTATTCACATCTAAATGAATGTAATTGAACTTATAGAGAGGGATGTCATTGGCATTATGAAGGAGATTTACACTATCAGTTGCTGGGGATTACATTTTAATATAGATTATTATTATTATTATTATTATTATTATTATTATTATTATTATTACCCCACCCATCTGGCTGGGTTTCCCCAGCCACTCTGGGTGGCTTCCAACAAAATATTAAAAACACCATGAAACATCAGACATTAAAAACTTCCCTAAACAGGGCTGCCTTCAGGTGTCTTCTGAAAGTCAGATAGTTGCTTATTGCCTTGACATCTGATGGGAGGGCGTTCCACAGGGGGGCGCCACTACTGAGAAGGTCCTCTGCCTGGTTCCCTGTAACCTCACTTCTCGCAGTGAGGGAACTGCCAGAAGGCCCTCGGAGCTGGATGAGTCCTGGATGTGGTATGCCTACCATACCTTAGAGTTACCCCCACATTTTGCCATAAGCAAAATTTCAAGGTGCTCAGGGACATCGTCACATGTCTTTGAAGGGCAGCCAGAAGTTTTGATAAGATGATCAACATTTTCTGAGGTAGGAACTATGTGCATCCTTCCTTGGGACCCATAGAAAACTTCAGGGCAGGCTGCTAACTAATCAGTGCTGTGAATACTGCCTGCCTCTTATGGTCCTGGACTGGCTTTTGCAGCTGGTGAGGAAATTCTCCATGCAAAATTGATATAATAATAATAATTTAATAATAATTTATTATTTATACCCCGCCCATCTGGCTGGGCCTCCCCAGCCACTCTGGGCGGCTTCCATAAAAACCAAAAATACAGTAAAATATCACACGTTAAAAACTTCCCTGAACAGGGCTGCCTTAAGATGTCTTCTGAATGTCAGGTAGTTGTTTATCGCTTTGACATCTACTGGAAGGGCGTTCCACAGGGTGGGCGCCACTACCGAGAAGGCCCTCTGCCTGGTTCCCTGTAGCTTCGCTTCTCGCAATGAGGGAACCGCCAGAAGGCCCTCGGCGCTGGACCTCAGCATCCGGGCAGAATGATGGGGGTGGAGACGCTCCTTCAGCTATACTGGACCGATAAGATCTGGGACTAAAATTACCAGGGAATTTCTTATTGAATCTCCCTTTATTCTCAGTCTGACTATTGGTCCATCTGCTCAGTATCATCCAGCCCTCCCTTAAATAACGGTTCTGGCTCTTTTGCCTAAACAATTGTCTTCAAACATGCTTGTTTTTCTGCTCAAGAGAACAGACCTTGTAGCTTTGACATGAAAAGGTTAAAACCAGGGTGTGTGTTTTTCAGCCTGAACTCACTGGAACTCAGTTCCGGCACCTCTCAGGTGGGCACCATTGCCATTATAAGAGAACAAGGGGGGTGTTCCTGGTGATTTCTGAACCTCTTTTTCTAGAAAAATAGCACTGGTTAAAATGCTGTGAGAATACAATGTTTATAGAAAAGGGATATTATTGTTGTTTTGTATACAGAGCAAAGCTAACTTAGGGAAACAGTTCATTACTACAAGATGTGCTGATGGCTTGTGATTCAGAAGGTTTCAGCTGGGTGGCCTTCAGATAGTCATTCTATATGCAAGAGGCCACCAATTGTCAAGGCAAGTGGGCACATTTGGAATTTTGAGAATGTGCCATAGCCACAAAATGACTGCTCTGGTGTGTGTGGCATAATGCAAAATATCTGGCATGGGGTATGTGACTGAACAAAAAATGGTGGTTGTGGAGGGTGGCAAAATGGGTGCCACATCATTTAAAGGAGCAGAAAAGGAGAAAGGGACACAAATGGTGGTTGTGGAGGGTGGCAAAATGGGTGCCACATCATTTAAAAGAGCAGAAAAGGAGAAAGGGACACAAATAGGTTTGGGTGTTCATATTGTTTCAGAAATTTGATTCTGCTTTAAATGCAAACTGAATCACAATTCTCCCCTATCCCTTCTGGCAAACATATAATATTTGGTCTAGGGATGGGTGAGCTGCCCCAGACAGAGATTTCTTATACAAATGAGGAAATAATTCTGCTACTTTCAAAGTCCTGTCAGGGAACTTTGTTGTTGTTGTTGTTTCAGATTCTGAGTCCACCACATGGCCAGTCTCCAAATCCTGATTTCCTCTCTCAACAGAGGAAACCCAGAGCAGTCAAATACAACATTCCTAGAGTAGACATAAAGAGGAATGCTTTTCCCAACCAGTAAGTAAACTTCCTGTTTCCTCCTAGACTGGGACAAGACTTCCTCTACATGTGACCAGAGGTGGGCGTGACCTTACCTGTGCAGGTAGCAAAAGCACAGGGCTGGCCACCATCTCTCTCTCTCTTTTCCCTTCTCCACCTTGCCTTCAACAAGTGAACAGCAGTGACTGCTAGCCTGCAGTCATTGGGACTAACTCCCATATGGGGTAGTTCCACACATGCACCGGTATATATTTTGTAACTTAAGTCTGCCTTCTGGGAGCCATTTGTGAACAGAATGTGTGAGTAAACTTCTTTTATACTTTTTATACAAGACTGTGTCATGTATATTCTTTTTAAGAGGGAATAAAGGGGAATTACCAGGAATCTTATTTTAGAGGCTTAAAGAAGCCTGGCAACAAGCTATATGCCATGCAAGCTTAAAAGGGGAATGTTACTCTGCTAAGTTATAGAACTTGCTAACACAAGTTAGGAAGGATATTATTAAACAATATAGCCACTCCTGCTCCCTGAACATTTCCACACAAAGAACTTCAAAAAGAAATCCACTTCTCTTCCCTTCCACTGTCTTCCCTGGCTGCTGCTATTGCTTCAGCAGTGGCAGTGACACAAGAGTGAGGTCTCAAACCCCCAAACCTGAGTTCTAGCATCGTGCTATGCAGCAAAAAGGAACAATGTGAGGCTAGATTATCATGATGCAATTGGGGGAATTACACCAGGGTCTATGTCTGCAAGGGACTCTCTTGTCTCTGCCCACTTGCTGTCATTTTGCCCCACTGCATGCCTTGTGTGTGTCTTGCTTTATACAATAAAATAAATAAAGTTTAATTCAATAAGCTTTTTTTTAATGCCTTTTGTAGGGAAGGGGATCCATTTTCAGAGGAACTACACTAGGGCCCCAATTTCCTTAACCTGATCTTCGGCAATGCAGCTTCTCAGTGGTTGTTAACATTGTACTAGCCACTTGAAGACTGTGAGGGATGTCAGTGGGGGCTTCAGAGTAGGCTGGGTAAATCTGAGAGGGTGGGGTGGGCAGGATGGGAGCAGGAAGGAGTGGAATTCTTCTCTAGCTCAGATTTTGATCCAAGTCAGATACTATATTTTTTTTGGCACCGGAGGACAACATGCTTATATTCTATTTGAGGGACCCCCCAAATTCAAAACTCCAGGAATTGAAATAGGAATTTTGGTGATTGTTTGGTTGCATATTTTGGTGATTGTTTGGTTGTATATTTTAATTACAGAATTTGCATTTGAGCATTTTAATGCGATTATTCTGTTATGTGTCTTAGTTGTGCATTTTAATTGTGGATTTTTACATCCAAATGTGTGTGTTACTGGTTTTTATACTTGCCATCTATGTAAAAGCCTGTTTTGACATTAAGTGGTATATACATTAATCAATAACAATAACTCCAACAACATCCCAAAATTTCTGTTTGGACATTTCTGCTGCAAGCTGTGCAGAAATGGAACATTTAATGCTAGGCTTTTCATAGTGACAATGTGCTGGCAATAGGAAATTGTAGTTATTAACTGAGCATAGGAACATGGACAGCTTTAAGGCTAAGCCCTTTCACCTTTTTTTGTCTTGCTAAGAAGTCATGCTTTCTGGTAACATATGAGCATGCCAGGGGAGGAAACAAGAGTGAATAATACTTTCTATTAAAATATGGCAGTGTAATATGATAAAACACATTGAGCCATTATTCAAGGCAAAACCCTCAGAAAAATAGCTCTTTCCATTTGTTTTCAGTGCTAAACAATTGAATCCATCCTGAATCAGGTACTTAAAGTCAGCGCTGCTATAAATCAATGAAGAAGAGAATTAAGTTTCAATTGACTTTCCTGACCTTGAACATCAAACAGGAACTACTTGAAAAATGGAGGCATTTGGCAATCTAAAATTCAAATGTGCTGCAATCAATAGATGTTTTTTTCCCCCAGGCAAATGGATGTTTGGAGCCCTTTGGTTACCTAACTGTATTGGTCTTTGAAAGCTGGGTTGTGGTTGTTGTTTTTTTTTATCAAGGGAGTTGGACCAGCTGCTCAGTTGCAACTCTGTGAGTAGCAAGAGACAATATTTGCCTGAGAATGAGCAACACACGTACGCACGCACACATTCAAGTTTCTAAAAGCAAAGCTGTTCTTTTGCTATTTCTGGTGCTTGAGGAGTGGAGCAGGGAGAACAATGCTTGGAACTTGTTGGCTTCGTAAATACAGGTGTGGTAGCAATAGCTGAAGTCAATGGAATAGATGTCACAGGCCAGAGGTGACCAAACCTTTTTGACCAGTGAGCACATGCGTAATTTTGAGAGGTGGCCGGGGGTGCCAGTCACAAAATAGCTGCTAATGGGAGGCAGTTGACATAACACAAAGTGGCTGCCATGGGGAGACAGTATGGTGTAGTGTCAGGCTAGGACCTGAGAGACCAGGGTTCAAATCCCCACATGACCATGAAGCACACTGGGTGGCACTGGGCCAGGCACTGCCTCACAGGGTTGTTTTGGAAATTTAAATGGTTAGGAGGAGAACTGTGCATGCCACTTTGAGCTCCTTGAAGGAACACAAAAACAACAACAAAACAACAACACATAATTAGATAGCCACTCCTTGCAACCTATTGAGAAGTCAGACAAGATAATAATAATAATAATAATAATAATAATAATAATAATAATAATAATAATAATAATAATAATAATTTATTGTTTATACCCCGCCCATCTGGCTGAGTTTCCCCAGCCACTCTGGGCTGCTTCCAATCAAGTGTTAAAAACAATACAGCATTAAATATTAAAACTTCCCTAAACAGGACTGCCTTCAGATGTCTTTTAAAGAGAAGATAGCTGCTTATTTCCTTCACATCTGAAGGGGGGGGGGGCGCCACTACTGAGAAGGCCCTCTGTCTGGTTCCCTGTAACCTCACTTCTCGCAATGAGGGAACCGCCAGAAGGCCCTTGCTGCTGGATCTCAGTGTCTGGGCTGAGCAATGGAGGTGGGGACGCTCCTTCAGGTATACAGGACTGAGGCCGTTTAGGGCTTTAAAGGTCAGCACCAACACTTTGAATTGTGCTTGGAAACTTACTGGGAACCAATGCAAATCTCTCAGAACCAGTGTTATGTGGTCCTGGCGGCCACTCTCAGTCACTAAAAAAGTCTGCTCTAAAAAGTCTACTCTAAAAAGTAGAGTTTAAGGGATTGTACCCGACTGCTTCTCTGGAAGCACTTAAAACATGTCTTGCTAAGAAACCTCAGCTGCTAGAACCAAGCAAGTACTTAGCAAAACCTCCACTGATTTGCAAATGATAATCATTTTTTCATAGTTCGAGTGCTTGACAGCTACAGCATGCCAGCAGAACATGCAAGCCCATAGCTCCTTTGACGGGAGAAGCTTACATTAAACTGTGCCACTAGAACCAAGCAGAATGTCTCAACAGCTTTTCAAATTTTAATAAATTTTGATAGCTTGACCTTCTGGAGAGCTTCCCCTTGCAAGCAGATCACGCAAACCCATCGCTATTTCAGTAGGAGATGGTTAAACTTTAGCTTTTATTAGTTTATATCACTGACAGTCTGGCCTTCCTCCATGGAGCTCAAGATCCATACAAAGTAAGGGTTGTATCCAACTAAATTCTACACGGCATGGAAACCTACCCCAGAATTCCTACTCAGCTCTTAATGGGTGGCTGCATATGAACCCAAAATGTTTCATAGAAGGAAGGAAGGCTTAAATGTGCATCTGCCCTCCTCCACAGCATCTGGAAGAGAAAACCTGGGGAAAGACTGCAGCTCAGTGGAACAGCATCTGCCTTGCATGCAAAAGGTCCCAGATTCAATCCCTGGCATCTCTTCAGAAATACTTCTTTTCTGAAGTGCTGGAAAGCTACTGCCAGACATTATAGACAACACTGAGTTAGATGAACTAATGGTCTGATTCAATATCAGGTGGTTTCTTGTGTTCCTGCACTTAGGGGCAGGGTTATAGCTCAGTGGCAGAGCAGCTTCAGGTAGTTACAATTGGCAAAACCTATTTGGTGTTTCGCAACTTTCTGACTAGTTGCAGGACCTTAGCCAGACCTAGCAGAGTATACGCAGAATCCACAGAATCAATTGGCGACTTGGCTGCAGACAGGATAGACAAAGCAGGAACCAGTAACTTGTAGTTAGGTATTTATTATATGCAGTGGACTATTTACAGGAACAGAACACGGATCTTTAGCTAGCTCTCTCATACACGACTCACAACTCGTACACTGACACACAGAACTCTGAACCTCTGAACTAACACATTCCAGTTAGTAGGCCATTAATTATTACTCCACTGAGAGAGCTTGACCAATCAGGGAGCTGCCTCCATGCTTCTGTTATCACCAGGCAGACTTACTCCTTCACATGACCTTTTGGTTGTCTGACAAACCTTAATTGCCTCCGTGTGAGTAGCTGCACGTACACAGTTTCCCAACAGTTACAATCTTTGGCATCCCCAGTTAGGGCTGAGCGGGTTCCCTATCTGACACCTTGGAGAGCCTCTGCTAGTCAGTGCAGACAGCATTGAGCTAGATGGACTATTAGTCCAACAGTATCAGGCAGCTTCTGGTGTCTCTACAATCCCAATCAATCACTGGGAGAATAGCAGCCAAACCAATTCATCAGTTCACCAGTGCAACTCTGATTATTATTCTTTTTCAAAATGTGAGCCTCATGAATGAAATGTTGAAATATTGACCCATATCTTTTTGGGTCAGGATATGGTGGTGAACCAGGAACTCTGGGGACAGGGAAGAAACCTCATGTAGATATTATATATTTTCTTAATGGCTTGCATTGCAATAAAATAGTGGTAGACCATTGTAGTTGTTGCTCTCTGTAGCTCCTGTCTGTCGGATCTGCTTGACATAATTTTCTACTTCCAAGTTGTTGCCATCTCCCTGCCTGCTACGTATGCATGTGTCTATATATAGAAACAAAAAATTCTTTTTTCTTTGGTTTGGTTTTCCTTCTGCATTCTTCATTTCCACCCAGTCCTGGAAGGTTTGTTCCCTTTTCTAATCAAGTGAGTTGCTACCCTGAAAAACAAGAGTAATGGGGTGCCACAAGGCTTTTGTCTGGAGATTTTTCATACTTGTGAAAAGAGCATCATAAATAACTTACTAGAGCCAATTGGGATGTGGCTGGTTCACCACCCCTGGGTTAAAGGGTTTCTTCCTTGGCTGCAATCCAAGTGTGAGCCAGTGTGGTGCAGTGGTTAGAGTGTCAGAGTAGGACCAGGGAGAGCAGAGTTCAAATCCCCACCTGGCCATGAAGCTCACTGGGTAACCCTGGGCCAATCACTGCGTCCCAGCCTAACCTACCTTGCGGGGTGGATGTGGGGATTAAATGAGGAGGAGAACTATGTATACTGCCTTGAGCAGCTTGGAGGAAAAGGTGAAAAATAAATGCTTAACAAATAATAATACCTTTGAGCCATACTGGGATGGGTGGGTTAGACTGGGCAGAGGTGTCACTCTGTCAGCACAGAACTCTCCATTCCACCAGCTCAACATGCAGCCACAAGTGCTACTGGCAGGATCTCTGTGGGTGGCAGCTTGCATAAAACCACCAAACAGTGTCTTCCACAGGCAAGGAGGGGCTTGAAACAGCCCGGGATCTGCTGGATCCCCAGCTGGTCTCATTGCCATCTCATGATGATGCCAGGACCTTTTCAGGCTAACACAGTAATCTGCCTGCCCTTTTGTCCTGGCCAGTGTGATAGGCAGGACTTTGGACGTGGCAGCGACCACAACAACCATTAAGTCCATCCACTCCCTGGTCTGTTTGGGTTTTGGATAAATCCAATGCACAGCTGTAATCATGGCATCTTGCAGGAACAAAATCTATCACATAACTCCGAGGTATTTGAAGAAGTACTTTGTCAAGAAGTAATGGGCTAGCAACTGACCTCAGGGACCAGGCACCTGGTATGAGGATACATCTTCCAGATGTTGATGTGATGCTGCATCTACCCATGACAGCTGTGTGGACAAACCTGGGGAAATGCAAGAATATCATCTGCCCATTTTCAGAAGAAAAGCATGTCCATTACGGTTTGCTTACTGAAATCCATATCTATATTTATTATTTGCAAATTGTTTTGAGATCTTCCAATATCTCCCAATGCTGAAATCTGATGTGAGAGTGGGCCCTATGGGGCGGGGTGGGGAAAACAGGCCACATTATCCTGCATGGATATTTGATCTCTCCCATCTATGTTATGGGAGCTGCTTTAGTGCCATCAAACACTCTTACTCAAGAAGCAAACAGAATCAGTGCTGTTTGTTCACTGATCATGTATCAATTTACAGTGCTGTTGTATGCAATTAATGGCAATTAAATGATGTTAAAGAGGATTGAGCTAGTGCTAAATCTATTTCCTTCCAATTATCTTAGCATCATGGTCCATAATACTGGTATCTCTGTTACCCCCACCTCCCCTGAATAAGACATTTATTGTAATCAGCTGCATGGCATTAAGCTTTCCCAAGGTAAATATTGTTTTCAGATCCTCATTTCCTTTAGCAGCAAGAAGCAGAGACAGTATGTGTTGTGGCTAGAGTGGCAGATTAGGAGTTGGGATAACTCAGTTGGCAGAGCATGAGACACTTAATACCAAGGCCATGGGTTCAAGCCCAACGTTGAGTGAAAGATTCCTGCATTGCAAGAGGTTGGACTAGATGACTCTAGGGGTCCCTTCCAACTCTACAATTCTATGATTACTCAGTCATGCTTGCAGAACGCAGCTGGGAAGATGAGGACAACAGTAGAGTTCATTGCTATTGGCCCTGGCACCACCTACTGTTGATCTTCCAGCAAACTGCCCTACCAGGCCTAATGGCCACCAGCCACCATTAGGTGAGTCCCCCCATAATTGAACGTAATTGCCTTTGCCCCTCTCCCTCCAAGTTGCTAACCAGCTGCAAAGTACAACTTTCTCTCTCTTTTCCTTGCTGAGAAACACCATTTGTATTTAGATTTGCACTGAGCAATTGAGTTAGTGGAGTAGTAAAACTGGGAACAGCACTGGGCATTATAAGAAGTGCCAGTGAATTAATAATAATAATAATAATAATAATAATAATAATAATAATAATAATAATAATAATAATATATTATTTATACCCCACCCATCTGGCTGGGCTTCCCCAGCCACTCTGGGTGGCTTCCAAGAAAATATTAAAATACTGTAATACATCAAACATTAAATGCTTCTCTAAACAGGGCTGCCTTCAGATATCTTCTAAAAGCCTGGTAGTTGTTGCTCTCTTTGACATCTGGTGGGAGGGCATTCCACAGGCCGGGTGCCACTACCGAGAAGGCCCTCTGCCTGTTTCCCTGTAACTTGGCTTCTTGCAGTGAGGGAACCGCCAGAAGGCCCTCGGTGCAGGAACTCAGTGTCCAGGTAAAAAGATGGGGGTGGAGACGGTCCTTCAGATATACTGGACCGAGGCCGTTTAGGGCTTTAAAGGTCAGCACCAACACTTTGAATTGTGCTCGGAAACGTACTGGGAGCCAATGTAGGTCTTTCAAGACCGGTGTTATATGGTCTCGGCAGCCGCTCCCAGTCGCCAGTCTAGCTGCCGCATTCTGGATTAGTTGTAGTTCAAAGGTAGCCCCACGTAGAGCGGATTGCAGTAGTCCAAGCGGGAGATAAGCAGAGCACGCACCACTCTGGCAAGGCAGTCCGCAGGCAGATAGGGTCTCAGCCTGCGTACCAGATGGAGCTGGTAAACAGCTGCCCTGGACACGGATTTGACTTGTGCCTCCATGGACAGCTGTGAGTCCAAAATGACTCCCAGGCTGCGCACCTGGTCCTTCAGGGGCACAGTTACCCCATTCAGGACCAGGGAATCCTCCACATTCAGGACCAGGGAATCCTCCACACCTACTCATCTTCATTTGAGGAGGGACTTCAGCACAATGGTGGAAAGCACATTTTGCATACAGAAAACTCCATGTCCAGTCTCCAGCTTAAAAGGACCTCAGGTAGCTGTGCTAGAAAAGAATCCCACCTGAGACCATGGAAGTCCACTGTTGGTTACTGCAGGTAGGTAGATCTGATGTGGTTTAAAAGTAGCTCCATATGAGAGATGTTTGAGCTTTTGAAGCTGGTGGTGCAGGGGCACATTGTTGCTTGGGAAAACTGATGCTGCTTTTAAAAATAGCACTGTCTGCCTACTTGCATGATACCTCTTATTCAGCTTGTATGTTTGTGCACTTGGGACAGAGAGGAATTCCCATATAGTGTGAATTATGCATGGAAGATTCCTTGGGTTAGATGTGGATGCTCTTCTGTATACTGTATTGTATCTTTAGTTCTGTGTGTCCCTTGCTCACCTCTGCCTCCTCCCCATAAGTTTATAATTGCTCTTATGGGTTTGGCATAAAGGTGAAGCACTGAATGAAACTTAGAGGTGATGAGAGAGGTTTGCCACACAACTGGTACTACTTAAATATTACATTTTTCTATTCATTTGCTTCTGTTTCTTGTTTCTTGGTGGTTAGGCTCAGGGAAAGGGCCAATGCTCAGTGGTACAACACCTGCTTTGCATGCAGAAGGTCCCAAGTTCAATCCCCAGCATCTCCAGGTAGGGCTGGGAGTGAGCCCACATGAAATCGATGAGAGCCATTGCTAGTCAGCATAGACAAAATACAGAAGGCGGCTTCCTATGTCCATATGGCAAAGAGACAGATAGTAGTAATAATACACTGTATTATTAATTCTCCTAAGAAAGAAAGTGACCTTGTGGAAGACACTCAGAAACACTTGAAGAAATGAGAAGCACGATCAAATACTTTCAATTAGCATTTGTTGGGGACATGATTTGATTTCATGTTGGCTGCCCCATAGCATAATGGAACATCAGCTGTGTGTGCTAAAGCAATAAGATGTTGGTGGTGTGGATTATGATGATTGAAGTTTATTAGTCACTTGACACATCAAAAGCTGTGATTCCTGCATTGCAGGGGTTTGGAGTAGATGACTCTTAGGGAACCTCCCAACTCCACAATTCTGTGATTCTATGTGACTTAAAAAAATTAAGAGCAGAAAGCATGGCATAAAATGGGAAAACCCAATGCATAAAAGCCACACAATAACCTATAAACCAAGCAAAATAAAACAGCAGCAAAACAACAAACCACCAATAGGCAGGAAATCATCCTCATCCATCAAATGCCTGAGAGCAGAGAGATGAAGTTTTACCCAGCATTGAAAGAGTGTTAATGATGGTGCCAGGTGTACCTCACTGGGAAGAACATTCCACAAGCATGAGCTGTAACTACAAAGACCTTCTCCCTTGATGCAAGCCTCTGAATCTCTCTCAGAGGTGAAACTTGGAAGTACTCCTCCATTGAAGATGGAAGGGTCTGAGTAGGTTCATATTCAGAGAGGTGCTCTGAAAGCTATTGAGATCAAGAAAGTAGAGAAGGCATATCTGCTATATATAGTTTCATGAGTTTAAACAATGTGAAAGAGAAGGAACCATACCTCAGTGCAGGGGTCAGCAAACATTTTCAGCAGGGGGCCGGTCCACTGTCCCTCAGACCTTGGGGGGGGGCTATATTTTGGGAAAAAATATGAATGAATTCCTATGCCCCACAAATAACCCAGAGATGCATTTAAATAAAAGCACACATTCTACTCATGTAAAAACACCAGGCAGGCCCCACAAATAACCCAGAGGTGCATTTTAAATAAAAGGACACATTCTACTCATGTAAAAACATGCTGATTCCCGGTTCGTCTGTGGGCTGTATTGAGAAGGCAATTGGGCCGGATCCAGCCCCCAGACCTTAGTTTGCCTACCCATGCCTCAGTGGATAGTAGTTCAGCTCAGTGGTTCAGCATGCAGAAGATGCATCAGGTTCAAAGGTAACAACAGGAAGAATTAAAGGAACTATTGGAAACTCAAGGCAGTAGAGATGTAAGATGATCAGAGCCCCACCGAACCTGAAGCATGTGAAGCCCCAATAAAAATTTTTAATTTGGCGGAATATTTGGACTATATGATATGTATTTTTATAATTTGGAATATTTAATGTGATTTGATTGAATTGTTAAAATGGAAAATTTAATAAAAATTATTATTATTATTTTAAAAAGATGTATCAGGTTCAACCCCTGACTTGTTTTCGAATAGCAGACATTGGAAAGACCATTGCCTGAAGCCCTGGAGAACTGTTGCCAGAGGAGATGCAGAGTTGACTGTATCAGCATCCAAGTCACTTCCAGCTCTCTGATTCCTTCCAAATCTATGATTCTGTAGACCAGGGATAACCTATGTGGTGACCTCCAGATGTTGTTGGAAAACAACACCCCTCATCCTTGCCCATTGGCCATCCTGCCTGAGCCTGATGAGAACTGGAAATCAACATCTGGAAGGTACAACTTCTAGGCTGCCTGTGCTAGAGACATCAAAATGGAGCTACATGGACACATAGTCTGTCAATCTCCCATGGTCTGCTGATTTGTCCCCCCACCCCCAGTTGTCAGTGGCACTCATCTATACCTGTGCCTGAATCTTAGTCTTTTCAATTTCATTTGGTACTTCCTCAGTTGACCAATGAGGTTCTGTAAGGAAGAGACATCAGTGGTGGTCCTTACCAAGGTACTGGGGCCCCAGCATGCCCAAGGATGCCAGGTTCTGGAGAGACATGCCCTTTAGGTTTCCATCTCTTTTCTATTCCATGGTGGGCGCTACCTTCAGAATCACTTGCAAAACCGTCACCATTAGCTGGTATGGATTCTCTATTTTCAGGTTGTGTCTAGGCATGGCACTGCTAGGTTCTTGAATTAGGAGCATTGCCGGCATATTAGGTTCAGAAGAAATAAAAGATTTAGTCCATCTGCTTGTTTCAACTTTCCCTTGCAATCTCTTCTTTGTTATACTCTCGGTTTCACAGTCCATCAGGTTCCAGTGAGTTAAACCCAGATTCTTGCAGTGTGCCCTCTTGCCCTCTTCCACCTCCCCAAACAGCTTCCCTTTACTTGCAGCCTAAGGAAAAGCTGAGCAATTTGGTGTGAGAGACAATTACCTTGGCTGTTTGAAAAGTTCTCCCTAACCTTTTGTCACAAGTTGAGTAACCTCAGCCTTTCACCCACTGCTGCTTTCTGCATTTGCTTCTGCCAGGGGACCTCATTAATTGTATTGAACAATGCATGCTAACAGGCAGTAATGCTTTCTCTTTCTTCCAGGAGCTTGTTTGCTAAACAGCAATTGAAATGTCTCTTTTAAGTATATTTAATGCCTATCAAAAGTGCCACATTGATTGTCTTGTGAGAGCTGTTAATTCACATGGGACCTGATTCCGTTAGTTCCTAGACTGGCAAAAGCTCTATGAAGTGAAGAGAATGGGTGGGTGGGTGCATGTGATTCTCAAGCAAATGGTTATTAGCCAATGCTACTTCTACCCAGAATAGACCTACTGATATTAATGCACATGATTAACTTAGTTCCATTAATTTTAACGGGTCCACTCTAAAAAGGACTAGCATTGGACACAATCCAAAGTCTCCAACTTGCTCACATGTTATGAAACGAGCAAGAGCATGCTTACCCTATTACATATGGCAGGAGTTGATATCAAAGAACCTTGTGACATCATATGGACTAGCAAACTTATTGTGACATAACCTTTCATGGTCTGGAGTCCACAGGGGAATCTAGACCATGAAAGCTTGTGGTATAATAAAACTGTTAGAGCAGCATCCAAACAAATAAAATGCTAATTGGTCAGAGGAATAACTTCATGAGCAATATATTACAACCCTTATATTACAACCCTTATTATCACCCATCTGTCAATACCTCACAGGCCAATGGATGCCCTCTTCTGTGGAGAAAGGATGGGGAAAGTATTTGTATCTTTACTATATTTCCTATGTATGCATGCAGTGTTCGAAACTCCCATTGTTCTAGATGCATTCTACAACACGGAATTTCATTAGCACGAGCATTTTCTGAGCTCTGGGTACACTGCTGTGGTTAAGATTTCTGAATAAACTGCAAAGTGGAAGGAAAGGGGGACCTTTTACTGCCTCCCCACTTCCAGCTACTCTCTGAAGACTGGAGAAGAGACCCTCTTAAGAATATTAGGGGGGTGGGCAGGAGAAGGACTAGACCATGTGAAAAATGAACATAATATTTTAGCTGCAGTTCATTCGTTTTCAGTTCTATATTCTTGTTATTATATATTGCCTAGACATTCAGTTGTTGCACCCATTTAGCTCCTAGCTTTCCTATATCAGTTTCTAACCCTGTATACATGTATCTATCATTGCACTGTTTTCATTGACTATTTCTCAAGATTATCAAGGCAGAGGTGAGGGAAGGACAGGCAGGAATAAAAAGGAGGAGACTCAAGTCTATAGTAAATATATTATTATTTATTACATTTATTATAAAAAAGCAGAGACATCAGTGCCAACAAAGGTCCGTATAGTTAAAGCTATGGTTTTCCCAGTAGTGATGTATGGAAGTGAGAGCTGGACCATAAAGAAGGCTGATCGCCGAAGAATTGATGCTTTTGAATTATGGTGCTGGAGGAGACTCTTGAGAGTCCCATGGACTGCAAGAAGATCAAACGTATCCATTCTTAAGGAAATAAGCCCTGGGTGCTCACTGGAAGGACAGATCGTGAAGCTGAGGCTCCAATACTTTGGCCACCTCATGAGAAGAGAAGACTCCCTGGGAAAGATGGAGGGCACAAGGAGAAGGGAACGACAGAGGACGAGATGACTGGACAGTGTTCTCAAAGCTACAAACATGAGTCTGACCAAACTGCGGGAGGCAGTGGAAGACAGGAGTGCCTGGCGTGCTCTGGTCCATGGGGTCACGAAGAGTCAGACACGTCTAAACGACTAATCAACAACAACAACATTTATTAGATGCATTCTCTCACTGCAGGCAACTCAAGGCATCTTTACAAAAACTAAAACTAAATAAAACTGATCCAATCATTAAAACCGGGGTGGGGTGGGGTTGAAAAGAGACCCCACCACTCCCCAAAATTTAATACTCAACTGTTAAATCCTGTTTTAAGTAGACCTCTGTTGCAGAGCACAATTTCCTCTTGGATGTTGCATACCAGGGGTGGGTTGCCTGTTCTAAAATTCACCTCCATCACTGCAGTGTTTAATGAATCCAAAGAGACAAATCCCAACTTTAAATTTCACTACAGTCACAGCTGTAAAAACTTAAAGTCCCTTACTTGACACATTTCCATTGATCTCAGAGAAATTCTCAGGAGAAAATTGGTTCTGGATTAAGGCCCTGGAATTAAAATGAGCACTTGGTGGGTACTGAAGAGCTCTCTATGTGACAGACAGCTGGGAAAGTGGTCTACATATGCCAACACCCAAATCTCCCCCCCCCCAACCATCAATAATTATTTCCAGACTCTCTTCCTATGCAGATAGGTTGAGGAGCTGCAACGGGCATTCATCTGTCTCAAGAGACAACTGAATGTGCCTCCTGGGGTGAAACAATGGAGAACTACAGTACCTGCTGCTGCTGCAAAGACCAGTAACTCATAACTGCTGCCTCCCATGTTGTTTTTGCTGCATTTAGCAGTCCCAAAGTGACCTCCCTGGGGAGCAAGCCAGGGCAAAGTGTATGGAGGTCCTGGGTTGTCCGGAAGACAAGACCCCCTCTCGGTCTCACTGATGTGGTCCAAAGGAAAGTAGAGCAATGCATTTGGCACCGGCTTGGCTGCAGGAGTTGCTGGAAAGATTCTTACAATGCGCTATTCAACCATCTTATGGACTCCACTCTGGATTTCTATAGGGTTTACTCCTCCCAAAGATTTCCTGCAAGGCAGTGGGTACAGATTTTTTCCTTTAAGTTTACTCCCGAAGCCTTTACATGAATGAGTATAGCTGCAAGGCAGTAGAGGTTTAGGTTCATGATATTCCTTCTTCTAAGTGGGCTACCTTCCCAAGTTGATGAGTCTCATCTACCCATCCCATCCCTCTACCGCCCATCCAGAAACCACCTTCTTGACCATTGGACCCACTATTAGTCTCATCTACTCAGTCTGCCAGGGCCTATCTTCACATGCAGGGCAAGTCCCTAACTCACCAAGGATTTGAGAACCCATCAGCTACCCTCACCTGGTTTAGGCAGCCAGTCTAAGCCATTTCCCAGGGTGTGGTCACTGTCCCATGCTGACAGCTCCCAGGAATCACAGCTCTCACCTGAAGCTGTAGTAGAAATAATAGAATTCAGTTACTGAAAAGCCATCTACTTCCTCTGCCACTAACCCAGTGCTTTATTATCTACTTAAGGCTTTTCCATGACATGATTGCTTTCTTCACATATTTCTATTTTACTTTATTGTTATTCATTTTATTTATATCACACCCTTTTATCCAAGGAGCTCAAGGTCACATACACAGCTCTCTCTTCTCTTCTCTTCTCTTCTCTTCTCTTCTCTTCTCTTCTCTTCTCTTCTCTTCTCTTCTCTTCTCTTCTCTTTTTAATCTTCCCAATGGCCTTGTGAAGTAGGCTTTGGTTGAGAGACAGTGGCTGGCCCAAGGTCAACTAATGAGCTTCATGGCAAAGTGGGGATTTGAACTCACATCTCCCAGATATCATTTGGAGGGTGGGCAGGGAAGAAACAACAACCCCAAACCTTTCAGTGCAATAGAAACTTATGGCTGCAATCTTTAACTCGCCTACCTGGGAGTAAGCCCCACTGAATTCCATAGGACTTACGTCGAAGAGATATGATCAGGGTTAGAACAGCACAGCCAAACCTTCTCACTGAAAGGCTACCTTACATTTTAAAAAATCAGGCAAGGAAGGTTTATGTGAGGTGCATTCAAACATGCAACACCCCCTGTATCTGCCATCTAAAATGCTCTGCTAGAGAAAGACCCTTGACATTGATTGGATAAACAGGTCCTTCTTGTTGCTCCTGGCAAGGAAGAGTACAAGCTATCAGGCTCTTAACTGTACCACCACCAGCAGATGTTGCTGTAATATTTTGAATGATTGAAAGGCATCAAATAAATAAAAGACCCTGGAGGATTCATTCAAGATATTTTCTGGTATTTAATGAATGCGTTTCCAGCAAAATGCTTTGTAACAGCATTAGTATTGTGACTGGGGTGGGGAAATGCCCACAGATGTTTATGCATACTAGAAAGATATCCATCCTATATATCAGGAATGGGCAACCTGTGGCCCTGCAGATGTTGCTTGAGGACAAAGCTCATCATCCATGACTACGGGCCATGCTGGCTGCGGTTGAAGGGAGTTTGAGTCCCACAATATCTGGAGGGCTGCAAGTTGTCCACCCTCATTATATACTAATAAACTCATTTTCAGAATATGAGTCCTTATACAAACAAAATGGCACCACACATACAGGAGGTAAGGATCAGCAAGCCCAGGGTACCAAAATTTGTAGAAAGGTACAGACCCAACAGCAATGCTGAAAAAAGTGAATCCCATGCTAATAATAATAATAATTAATAATAATAATTTATTACTTATACCCCGCCCATCTGGCTGGGTTTCCAACATCTGGGTGGCTTCCAACAGGAGATTAAAAATATATCAAAACATCAGTCATTAAAAAACTTCCCTAAACAGGGCTGCCTTCAGATGTCTTCTGAACATCAGATAGTTGTTTACCTCTTTGACATCTGGTGGGAGGGCCTTCCATAGGGCGGGCATCACTACCGAGAAGGCCCTCTGTCTGGTTCCCTGTAACCTCACTTCTCACAGTGAGGCAACCACCAGAAGGCTCTCGGAGTTGGACCTCAGTGTCTGGGCTGAATGATGGAGGTGGAGACACTCCTTCAGGTATACTGGGCCGAGGCCATTTAGGGCTTTTAGGGCAAGGGATCATTAGGAAAGAAATCCAAAATGAAATTGCCAGTATCTTAATGCTGTTATACAAACTGATGGTGTCACATGCTTGGAGGACTGTGTAACAACAGTTCTGGTCAGCGCACATCAAAAAGGATATTGTAGAATTGGAAAAGGTTCAGAAAAGGGTGACAAAAATGATTAAGGTGATGGAATGAATCCTGCTGGAGGAACGATGACAGCGTTTGAGACTTTACCGTTTCGAGAAAAGGCAAGTAAGAGGGGCCAGATAAATGTATAAAAAATTGTGCATGGTATGGAGAAAGAGGACAGAGAAAAGTTTTTTTCTCTCTCTTATAACACTTCAACTCAGGAACATCCAATGAAGTTAAATGATGGGAGACTCAAGAAAGACCAAAAATAGGACTACTTCTCCACACTGAGCTTAGTTAAACTACGGAAATTGCTCTCCCAAGAGGTATTGATTGCCACCAACTTGGATGACTTTAAAAGAGCGTTAGACAAAATCATGGTGGATAACGCTATCAATGGCTGTTAGCTAGGAGCCAGCAATCAGGGCTGAATAATAAGACAGCAATCCTAACCCCAATTACATGGGAGAAAGCCCCACTGATTTCAATGAGACTTGTTTTTGAGTAGATATGGTTAGGATTGCAGCCTTTGAAAGAATCAACGGACAAGCAAGGTAACAGAGCAAGCCAGACACTAGGCTCAAAGGATACTGGCATTCTTGAAATTCAAGCAATGCTTAACTGTTAGAAGACACCTTCTCACAATCCTTCATGTCTAGCTGAGTCAATTAGCTCTGAGACTTAGGGTTCTAAAGCTTCTAGCTTGGACTGCTATTGTTCCTACAGCCCTCTTAAAACAACCTGAAATAAGATAGGGAGAAAAGAGGATTGTGAAAGAAGGCAAAAGATGACCAGCGGTATGACCATTGCAATTCACCCCAAAGAGATTATGTATTTTTACATTCTTTTTCAAATAAAATATCACAAAGTCCAGTGTCACCAGGAATTTGCAACTAATTAATATATATTGTACCATTCGGTTCATCTGGCAAGATGCCAGATGCCACCTAGTGCTTTGAATTCAGGCTTGTCCTATCAAATTTAATATTCTATTATCATCATGAAAGCCTATATAGAATGGATGAAAGCCTATATAGAATGGCTTCAGCTATTATTTATTTATTTATTTATATTGTGCTTGATGCTTTATCCTGCCCAAAGCAACTTACAACCACCATAGTAGACCACCATAAGGCAATGGAAATCCTGCACTCCTTGTCCCAGGTGACCAATAAGCATATATTGCATAGGTAGATAAACTAAGGCCCGGGGGCCAGATCCGGCCCAGTCGCCTTATAAATCTGGCCCATGGACTGTCCGGAAATCAGCATGTTTTTAAATGAGTAGAATGTGTCCTTTTATTTAAAATGCATCTCTGGGTTATTTGTGGGGCCTGCCTGGTGTTTTTGCATGAGTAGAATGTGTGCTGTTTATTAAAGATGGATCTCTGGGTTATTTGTGGGGCATAGGAATTTGTTCATCCCCCCCCAAAAAAATATAGTCTGGCCCCCCACAAGGTCTGAGGGACAGTGGACCAGCCCCCTGCTGAAAAAGTTTGCTGACTCCTGTGGCAAGAGGAGAGAAGTGGGATGGGCCAGTTGTTGATGGACTGGTGCTAGATCAGGGCATTGTAGCTCTTCACAAAGCATACTTGGCAAGCAGCTGCTTTCGGGGGGTAATATGGAGCAGCAATAATAGCTGTGCTGCCTGCTTTAGAAGTCTGCTTGATTCTAATACATACTAACTGCACAGTTGTAAACAAACAAAAGCTAAAATAGCATAAGTCTCCAGTGTGCTCTCTCATCCAAATTCCACTGGCACTGCTCCAAGATTTCTCACTGCTCAGGGAAGCAGTGAGAAATCTTGAATAAATGCAGTTGTTTACTCTCATGTCAAACAAGAATTTCACAAGTTGGCATTTGTGTCATAACTGCAGCCCCCCCTCCCCCAAAGTACCCAATCATTACCTTAGCAGCTTGCCAGAAGTAGCAAACTCCATCGGCATAGAGAACAGTCATGGATGACACCTGGAGGGCACCATGTTGTCTATCGCTGAGCCAGGCAGTGCATACTCCCCCCCTCCCAACTCACTTCAAGTAACTCTTTTCCTTATATTGTAAGCATTGCTTTTATTCTAGTTCTGTGTCAATAAAATACACAGGATGTATTCATTGCCTATTTAAAATATTTGTATACCATTTTTTTCCCGGGTGAACCTCATGAAGCACTTTGCTTAAGAATACTAAAACTGTAAGTAGGGATGTGTGGTGTAGTGGTTAGAGTGTCAGACCAGGACCTGGAAGATCAGGGTTTGAATCCCCTCTTGGCCCGCAAAGCTCACTGGGTGACCTTGACTCAATCAATACCTCTCAGACTAACCTAGTTCACAGGGTTTTGCGAGGATAAAATGGAGAGGAAAAGAGCCATGTGTGCCACACTGAGCTCTTGGTAGAAAGGTGGGGTATAAATGCTGATGCTAATAATAATATTAATGTGATTATATAGCAAGGACACATCTGCCCCGCCCCCAGATCAAGTAAAACAATAGAAATACTTAACTAACTGACCAATCATGTCAGTTCTGCCCCCCCAAAAAGCCCTGCCCCCCAAAAAAATCCTGGCTATGCCCATGATAGTGGTCAAACCTAACAAATGCATATTCTTGCTATTTAGCAGGAGAAAGGGCCGCAGAGCTGTGTTACTCACTGGCAGAGACTTCTCCCTCCCTAACCCCAGCTGCGGAGAGGGAGGAAGACACCTTGTGCATGTTCAGAGGCACTGTGTTCCGACTTCACAACTTTTAAAGTAGTGATTTTTAAAAGGGGGCCTTCTCATCAGTGAATCGAAGAGCTGGCCTCGCTTCACCCTCTTCCCTCAATGGCTTTGCTCCCTTCCAAACCCAGCGCTTTGGAAGAAACTTCCCAACCAACCACATACCCGAGAAAGGCATTTTCAAGGAAGACGCTCTAGCTGAACCGAACAGTGAGCCTGCTCAGCTCAGCCTCCCCTCCTGCGCTGGGATAGGCGTCCCAGACGGGCTTCCTCGGCTGGTGGAAGACGAGCGAGTGAAGCGAACAGGCAGCTCGACTATGTGAATGTAGATGAGTTTTTCATCTCCTCGGTCCTCGCCCTCCCTTTCTCTCTCTCTCACTCTCTCCCCCCCCCCCCACCAACAAAGCACGTGACTTCGCACCGGCGCTCTGCGAGAGGGAGAAACGATGCAATTGCGAAACGCACACACACACACAAGGAAGGAGGCTGCGATCAAGTGCGACGCCTTTTCTCTCGCTCCATCGTTCCCTCCTAACATCCTTATTCTCTCTGGATGTATGTCTCGCTTCTTTCTTGCTGCACGAGCCGGGCTGGCCTTGTGAGGAGGGCTGCTTGGAAAGCCTGGATCGCGCGCGCGCCCGCCAGCTTGGTCGTGTCCTTTACTGTCTGTACGACCCCCCCCCCCCATCTCTATCTCCATCCCTATCCCCTGCCCCCATCGCGAGAGCCTCCCTGCAACCTCCCTTCCAGAGCCGCGAAGAAGGGTCCTCTCTTTGCCCGCAAAGCCGCCGCCAGAGAGTAGATAGGAAGGTGACTTGAGTCCTACCAGCTGCTGCTTGCAAGAGGAGGAAGCGGAGAGCGCCGTGGTGCTGAAAGGACAGCTCCTTCTCCAGCATCGCCTTGGCTCTAGACATCCGCCGGTCTCTCTCCTCTCTGCCTCTTTATAATCAAGGATAGAGGAGGAAGAGGGTAGGGCGGGGGACTTGCCCAGACCTCCCTCCCTCCCTCAGCTCTCCCCCCCACCTTCTGCAGGCAGGTGCTTCTGCCTTAGATGCTGCTGCAGCTCAGAGGGCACCGGCGACCATGCCTTGATGCCCTCCACCCTCCCCAGCGGTGTCCATGGCGGTGGCAAGGAAAATAAAAACTTTGTTGACTGTGAATATTTTGGTCTTTGTGGGGATCATCCTCTTCTCGGTCTACTGCAGGATCCAGGATCGTTCCCAGGAGTTGGTGCAGATCGTCAGGAGCGCCGACCGGCGGATGAGGAGCCGGAATACCAAGGTGGGAGCCCTCCTGGACAGGGAGTCCATCCTGCAGCGGCTGGACCACCTGGAGGAAGTTGTGTACAACCAGCTCAATGGTAAGCCGGCAGGAGGATGAGCACAAGTGTCTGGGGGTGGTGGGAGGGTTCATACAGGGCTTTGGGGGTGGGTTTAAAAGTACAGCCTGATACTCAGCTAGCTCTCTCTGTGTGTTTGTGTGTGTTTTTACCATGCAATGGTTAGACCACGTGGAGTTTTCTAAGGCTTGGGCAAATCACATGATGCCCCTGTTGAACAGGTCAGTGGAATACCCACAAGCCTCACAGGTACAGGCAGTGTGTTTAAGATAGAGGAGTTGCTGGAAAGAGGGATAATATAGGATATTTTGATTCAAGCATCTTCTGAGTACTGCTTCTTGAATATAAAGCTAGGGTAACTCTGGGGCTATAGAACTTGAGCACAAAGGGGGCATATATCACATACTCATAGTTTAGGGTCCTTTGTTCTTCTTTATACCTAACAGCAACCAGGCTGCACTTATTGAAAGGTCTAACAATGTAGATAGATAATGGCCAATAATTTTACAGTCTCTGTAAGTTTCAAGCGAGTCTGCACTTCATGTAGGCCAGTGATGAGACAAGTGGATTTCTTTATTTTCATAAAAACTGCTTGTTTGCTTGATTTTTTTTAACCACTTCAAACAAACCTCAGAGAATCATAGAATTGTGGAGTTGGAAGGGACCCCAATGGTCATCTAGTCCAACCTCCTGCAATGCAGGAATCACAGCTAAAGAATCCCAGGCGATGGACATCCCAGACGCTGGCCATCCAACCTCTGTTTATGGACTCTCTTTCATTGGAGGTTTTTAACTTGCTGAAGCAGCCAGTTTCACTGTGGAACAGCTCTTGCTTTCAGAAAGTTATTTTTAATGTTTAGTTGGAATCTCCTTTCTCGTAATTTCAAAGCAGTTCAAATCAATGTGGCTTGCAAAAAGTCTGTGTTCAAGACTCACTTGTGCCACATAATCATAGTTTGCTACTGCAGTATATGAACTTCTATTCCCCATCTGTAAAAATGGGATTGTGTGCTCCCACCTTCATGAATATCACTTGAATTCTCATCACATGTTTATGCAACACTTAGGACTGGTTCAGACATGCATCACTTCATCTCACTATGCTCAGGCAGTGAATTATAAACTGACTGTGGGAGTGACAGCCATGGTAGTACCAAAAATTATGGTGGGCAGTGTAAGGCTTAATGGGGAACATAGAGAACCTCCAGATGTTGGTAGGCTACAACTTCCATAATCCCTGACCATTGAATATGCTAATGGGGGATGATGGCAGTTGGAGTTCTGCAACATCTGGAAGGTCACTTGTTCTCCAACCCTAATGCAAGGAATGATGCCATGGACCCAGCCCACAGCCCATTGGGAAAGAGAGGCTTCACTCTCCCAGTTATGGGGATGTGCTCCCATGGAACTGGAAGGTGCAGTATCACAAAGAGTTGTAGTCTAGTTGTTGCCATAACACGTGGATGGCCTCACATCACCAGAGAGCTAAGAAGCCCTATATGGTTGGTTGACTCTAAGGGTGCGTGTAACAGTAGGGATGTGGTTGATTAAGGAGAAATCTTAGGGGGCTCTGTTTGGGGTACAGAAGCAGACCCAAGAGGGAGGCAGAGGAGGATCCCAGTCTGGTTCAAGCCACTTTTCTCAGTCCAAGGCACACTTTGTAGTGCTTGGTGGTTGCTATCCTAACTGCATACTAACTTCACTGGGCAGTGTGATACAAATTTTCTGTCTGTGGCTATTGACCTGTGCTGACTCATTCACATAATCAAATTATGTATTGGTTCCACAAGATGTGAAGAAATACCAGTCATGAAAGGCTCACAGATGATGGTGTAAACCATCTCTCTTGTAATCAAAGCCAACAGGAAAGTTCTGGCTATGCTGTTTGATCTCTGATGTCCAGTGATGGCTCACCTCTTGATACTGGAGTCACTTATTGTGATGAACATCAGCAGGCATGAGCCAGCCATACTGACCTCTCTATTGGCACTGCAAACACAGTACACATTGTAAAGCACTTTGCAAGATTAAAAATGTGATAGAAAATATAGTAGCAGTAAAAGGTTGCATTGTTATGTTGAAGGTGGATGTTTAACATCCTTTGTACTCTTTTTTGAGTGCCATTTCTGTATCACTTCTGCTACCATTGTTCCTAGTCCTCATGAAGGGCTGAGACCAATTTTATTTTATGAAAGCATACAACAGCTTTTTATTAATCCTACTTGCTGTCCCTCCAAGTTTGGGTTTGTTTGTTTTTTTAAAAAAAGATCTCATTAGATGTACAGATGAGAACATGTTTATTTGTGGGTTTGAAACAAGATGACTAAAAAAACCTGTTTATGTTACTCCCCATCTTCCCTGTGCCTGATGCCTCACAAGCGCATTCTGATTTTACAGATATTCATAAACAGCTAAATATGAACCCTTAAGGGAGTTACAGCATACAGTAATGAAATTTTGCAACAATTTGGGAGGAAGGAATGTGTTAGATGTAATGTTGTGCCTCAACTCATGTTTAGCGACCAATAAAGCTACATAGATAAGATTAAGGGCACACTTGTCATATGCAGAAAGTTGATTTCCAGTGCAATACTAAATGGAGTTGGGCAGGGTATGTGTTTTCAAAGATCACCCATCTCTTCTAGAGTCCTGCAGGCTTATGGCGGGCAGCAGACTTACCACATTTCCCCTACATGGGGGTCTCTTCCCCCACCCTTGGTTTCAGTGGGGAGAAACTGAGTTGCAGCAGATGCAGGATGGCATAGAGGGGAAGCCTGAGCCAGAGACTCCTCAATGAACAAAAGTGCGTCTTTCATTCTTCTGTGGGCCTAATACCAGCTACCACTAGTGAAACAACTACCAGTGGTAGCACTATGCCTGTGGAACTTAATAACAGTGAAGCTCTTCTTCACTGGAAGAGATGCACCTCTGCTCAGACCTAAATCCCTCCAGCCGGTGGATCTGTGGGATAGGATTTCTCTGGCCAACAGGTGTCATTTCAACTTTCAAAAGCAGTGAAAGTGAAATGGTTAAAATCAATGGTTATATTTCTGATGTTTTTGCGTAACGCAGTGCTTTGCTTGCTGGTATATTTCACAGTTAAGTTGCACTGTGACGCCTTTGCATGAGGAGGCTGTGCAACAAAGTTTGTTGAAACTTCGGTGATTTTTTAAAGACATGGATCAGGCCCTCCAGTGCGTGAAGTGGGTACTCATGGAATGATCAATTACTGCTGGTGGTTTCTCTTTTTCTAAGACCCAAAATGAGAACTTTGCAAATAAGATTTGGAGGAGGAAGGTGTCCACTCTCTAGGTCAAGATGTAGAATATGGATGGGAATTGCTGGACCAATTTGTCCCAGCCTGCTTGGTCAATGATCAGTGTTGAATGGCTGAAGGGCCACAGGTCCCCCAGCCCTGATGTAGAACATCTAAGTAAAATATTTGTCCATGCTTATGTGCTCAGAGCACTAAGGCACATGGATTTCAATATCTGTAACTATAAATGTGTGGATGAAGATGGAAAGACTCCTATCAGGTATTAGATAGGCAATCTATGGGATGCTAACTGGGGATTCAGGTTGTGTGTGTGCCAACACACTGCTTTGGTAAAAGACAGGAACTGCTATTTCACCGGACTGCTTACATGAAGCAACCAGAGTAGGTCAGGTGGTACTCCTTAAGCCCATCATTGGGTTAGTATTGCTAATAAGGATACTTGGCTCTTGCTGCCCATGAGTAATCTTTGCTTTCCTTTGCTTGCTTCCCACTCAACAAGAAACAGTTGTAACAAGAGGGCAAATGTGGAAAACCCCTTTAAGAAGAACCGTTGACCATAGCACCTTATCTAGCTCTGCATACCCTAATTTGCAGCAGCTGGAGGAAAATATTCAGATGTATGCAAGGATCTCTGTGCACCTACTCACACACTTAACTTATCTATACCATGCCTTTCATGGAATAATGGCATTAAAAGCTACCTTTTAATCTAATCCAACACTATGCCAATACAGGAAATCCATGGCTGTAGCATCCCAATTAAGATGTTCACAGCTGGTTCCATGAGAAAGAGAGAGAGAGAGAGAGAGAGAGAGAGAGAGAGAGAGAGAGAGAGAGAGAGAGATTGTAATAATGGTGCAGGACAATAACTACACACAGAGACCATTCTCCATCTGTACAGAAACACACACATACACATACACACCCCTGAGTAAGATGGGGAGCCCAAGATGAAGCATCCCAGCTCAAGTGACAAAGAGTCAAGGGAACAAGTGATGAGAGGGAAAGTACCACCTATTTAATTAATTAATTAATTAAAGCATCAATTTAAACTGTGAGGAGACCATAATTAAGGGCATTGTATGCTGGAAGCTAAATCCTGTAAAAACTCAGAGATTAATCCTAGAGGTATTAAGCCTGTAGAAACTTCGTTTCCAGCAGGGAATCTTGATGAGCTACAATAAACCTAGATAAAATCCCAATTTTTATAGAGAGGGTAAAAAAAGAAAAGAAAAAGAAACCCACTGTCATGCAGTGCAGACCCAGCTAATGGGAGATTCAGATTAGAATTAAAAAGGTAGACTTAAGCTTTTGTGCGAAGCTCAGTATAGCCTTCAGTTTCAGCTTTCAGTTTAGTATAAAACCTAGCTTCAGGGTTTTTTGTTTTTAAAGCCAGAGGGTTAATCTCTACCCATTGTCTACTCCTGTGAAAAACAATTCCTATTCCCAGGAAGGTAAATTGACCTAAGCCCACCTTCCTTTCAAGTTCCTGCTCACTGGGATGTAGCCAGGACTATAATTTTGGAACAACCTAGGGATCCTACGCCATGAGCAAGAGGGGAGTCCCAGATGATGTAGTGTTTCAGCCTGTGATAGAGCATCAAAATAACAAGCAAGTTAAGCAGGCAACTGAGACCAGCTGCAAGACAAGAAGGTTGAGATGGGCAACTCTGCTCTTCTCCTTAGTAACCTAACCCATCTCAGTTTTCCAGGTAAACTAACTCACCACCCTATAAAAACAAATATGCAGGTAGAAAGTCAGCAGGGTTGTGAGGACTGTTCAATATATATTTACAGAATGTCACGTGTATAACTATCTGCTTGCTGGACAAAGGATATGAGTGTGTAATCAATAAATGTCTGATCTGCAGGGAGCAAGTTCATTCCCTTGAGGCCAAGGTAGCTGACCTGGAGAAGCACAGAGAGTAGCTGACCTGGATAAGCATAGAGAGTCAGAAATGTTATTTGACAAGGACCTCAGAGATGTGATAGCTGCCTCTCAATCCCAGGATGAGAGTTCCCTAGCTGCCATGGATGCCTCATGGAAGGAAAGCATCAATCTGAGGAAGAGGGAAATGATCTCTTAGAAGGCATTCATTGCCTCTTTCAGGATGCTTGCCTTCTATCACTGTGCCATTGAGAGCGTGCTCACTTATGGCTTATGTGTGTGGTACGGAAGCTGTACTACCCAGGACAGGATGGCGTTGTGCAGAGTTGTTAAGGCAGCAGAGAGCATTGTTGGCTGCCCACTCTCCACCTTAGAGCAGATTTATGCCACAAGGTGCCATAGGAAGGCACTGGACATAGTAAAAGATCCATCGCATCCTGGTCACTGTCTCTTTGAGCTCCTGCCGTCGGGACGGAGATACAGGACGATGATGACAAGAACGAGCCGTCTCAAGAACAGCTTCTTCTCCAGAGCGATCTCGGCCCTGAATGGGAAACCTGGACTTTGAAAGGCATCTAACCTTCCTTGCTGTATTATATTATATTGTTTTAATTAGTGTTTTTATAGTTGTTCTGATTTTGAGTGGAGTGCCCTATCTGGGTGGATGGAGCAGCCAAGTAATTTCGTTGTCCCTGAGAGGGGGCAATGACAATAAAGATATTATTATTATTATTATTATTATTATTATTATTATTATTATTATTATGAAGAGCTATCCTTTCCTGAGGGTGCTCCTCTGGTGAGTGGAAAGATCTTAGCATGTGGATGATGGAAACATTAGGGACTTAGATAGCTGGGTGTGTGATGGGCAGGCAGACCACATGGTGATTTGTTTGCCTGATATAAAAGTTGTGAACATCAAATGTCATCTACGTAGCCTGGCAGAAAATGCTGAGGAATTCTTTAAAACACGTCAAGTGTTTTCAGATCAAATGGCTTATCAGTTTTTAATTTATTCAAAAGGACCTAGATCTTTCTTTGTTGCTGAAACATTGCAAATCAAGGGCCAAATGTCTAAGTTAAGGGAGAAGTCTCTGTCCAGTTCCAAAAACAAAGATGGTGATAGGCATGCTGCATGGTTAGAGACGGGAGGCCATTTCACAAGAAGGGGGCCAGCACCAAAAAGGCCCATTCTTAGACTCCCTTCCCATAATGTTAGTTCAGGCACAGGAATCTGCCCTTTGCATTGCACTGGGAAATGAATCTAGCTTCTGTGCTATCTTCTTTTCCTCCATTAGCACACATTTTGACTTGTCATTCAAAAATCCAACTTCATTCCTAGCTGGTCTCCTGCTACTAATGCATTTAAAAGTTTTGTTTTGTTGTTGGCCTGTTTGTTTTTAGCACCAAAAAACACTTTTTTTATTTTCCAAGCATTATTGTATGCTTGGATTTCGTTTGCCAAAGTTAGTATTCCTTTTTATTCTCATTTAGACAAAGACGAAGCTTTATTGCCTAAAATAGCTTCCGTGACTCTGCATGTTAGCCATGCAGGCATCCTTTTCACCCTGGTAGTACCTTTTCTGATTTTAGGAGTACACTCTAGCTGAACTTTTTCTTTTTTAACTACCAGGCATATCGGATAGACTTGACCCTTTTCACTTTGCCTTTCCATTTCCTTTTTGCCAAACTCCTCATTTTGGTGAGTTTCTGCTTTTGAAGTAAAACGTGCCTGCGCTGGATTTTCTGAGCAACTATCCATTTGCATATGTATATGTTGAATTCGATAGCTCTAAAGTTACTGATTCCAATCAGCTGAACAACACATTCATCTTACACCAGGATCTGGGTGCATTATGGCCATCTGGAAGGGGGCAGCATTGTGCAACAGTGCAGCAAAACTGGGGCCAGCATCAAGACCCCTAAGATTATTTTTAGTATGAAAGTTACAAGATCTCAGAAGGAGGCCATGGGCTATGCATCAATGGGAAACAAAGCAATATGCCCATCCTTATCCTTTTACATGTGCAATCAGTATTTTTATAATATTTTTTATTGATTTGTCATAGAGATGTGTACAAGCTAACACATAACAATGCAAACAACAATGGAACCATGCATGGAGCATAGAATAAAGCACAAGTTAAAGAAATGCCGTTACATCTAACAAAGTTTCAAAAGTGTCTATATAGCCCAGCCACAATGAGGAGTGAGTCATAGATGAAGTGCTTATATGACTCTCCCTATTTATGCAATAATATAATAGGAACTAGCCTGCATCAAAACTGTGTGATTTGACTTCACCCCAGACTACATGACTATATCTAACCAAACATTCAGATAAAGCAATGTTCCATACATTAGTAGGCTCTACTTCCTGCAAAGGTGCAAAGCGTAGTCAAAGGGGGACTGTGTACAACCATCCCAATTACTCTCATGAGCACAAGTAATCACGAATGCACTAAAAAGCACAATAACAAATTGCCATCTGGACCTGTCAATTAATCAGGCCACCAACCTCATACAACACACAAGAAAAGAGGTGGTGTGGTGGAGGGAGACTGTGGAGGAGGGAGATCAGTTATTCAAGGCCAGAACCAAGTGGTGAACTACAATTTATATCCAGTTCAGTCCAGGCTCATCTTCCCTTGGTGGCATTCTTGCTTGAATAGCAGTTGGCGACTCTTGTTCTGTTGGCCAAGGAATAGGGTCAGAGTGTGTGCCTCCCCGACTTGCTTCTGTAGCTGAAGGGCTACTGGTAGGTGGAGCTCATTGTTCTTTCAGGTATGAAAGCCGAATTCCATTCATCTGCTGCTTCTTTGGCACATGAATTGGTTCTGGTGGGTCTCTTCCTGGCCAGGATGTTCTTTCTGGAAGGCAGGGAGAGCAGTCTCTCAGAGTGTTGTGTCCTCAGGTCTGTAGCTCATGGATAAAAAAGAGCAGAAGAGAATTCTTAGCTCCCTCTGTCTGAGCTGTTATAATGCCTAAACAATAGTTTCCATTGGTTGATTCCTTCATTTCCTATGCTCACAGATCATTTGTGTTTCTAACAGCTGCTGGAGGTGGAGGTGGGAGGAGTCACATGATTGTGGCTTTGTCTTGTATAAGCGGGTTCATATAAATCCACTATTCTTTAAGTTTTGGAAATCCAGCCTTTGTCAAAAGCAGAAACATTTTCTTGCTCCAGTTCATCAACTTGGCATTTCCTTGGATTTGTTAAGCAGCGGGGAAGTTGTGGCCCTCCAGATGTTGCTGAACTCCAGTTGGGGCTGATGGAGGTCAGGGTCCATGAAATATTTGTAGGGCCACAGACTTCCCTACCCCTGCTTTAGTAAAAAGTTGATGCTGTCCTTTTGTTTATATGATTTATAAATGCCCTTTGTTCAAGTGACAGGGTGGTTTAAAACAAAGTATGGAATAATAGAATCATAGAATTGTAGGGTTGAAAGAGACCCTGAGGGTCATCTAGTCCAACTCCCTGCAATGCAGGAATCTCAGCTTACCACTTTACTGGAATCAAGATACAGTATGTCCACAGCATTCCTCCGATCCACCAAACTTGTAACCTCTATCAAATGAAGAAATTAGATTTTTCTGGCATGACTTGTTTTTGAGATACTAGTGCTGGGTCTTAGTAAACATCCTTTTCTAAGTCCTCACAGACCGTTGAATTATCTGTTCTAGGACCTTTTCTGGTATCAACATCAAACTTTCCTGTCAGTAGTTACCTGTGACTTCTTTTCCTTCTTTTTGAAGGTGGGAACAACATTTGTCTGCCTCCAGTCCATAGGGACCTCACATGATCTCCAGTTGTTCTCAAAGATTATAGACAGAGGCTCTGAGATTACACCTGCAAGCTCCTTTAGTACCTTTGAGTGCAGCTGCTCTTCAGGCCCTGGAGATTTGGATTCATTTAAAGTAGCTAGCTGTTCCTATCTTTTTGTATCTTGGGCTTCAGCTCCCTCCTTGCATCATTTATTTTGTTATTACCATGTTGGGCACTGCTAGACAGAAATACAAAGATTGAATAGAATAATAATAATAAAAAAACAATTGCCAATAGCAGAATCACTCAGGACACTCCTTCCAGACACCTGTCTCCCTAAAATGTGTCTCAACCAGCTGTCTAGAATTATAGAGAAGTGAAGCCAGACCCACTGCAGTAGGGAGCATGGATAGGGGTGTGTCAAGGCAGAAGTTGGGTGCAGGTCAGAAGTAACTCACAAGGTGTCAATGAAATGAACAGAAGAGCTCAGGCCTAGTGAGCACAGCAACTCTTCCCAGTAGGTCCTGCCCCCCCCCGAGGCAATTGTGAGGACTGAAGGCTCCCACTTTCTAAGTTTCCTCCTCCCCAGGGTCCTTCCCAAGTAGGGTTGCCATATGTCCAGGAATTCCCAGACATGTCCTTTTCAGGGAGATGATTAGCTAGCTAGACAGACAGACAGACAGACAGACAGACAGACAAATACCGTATTTTTCTGTGTACAATACTAAGTTTTTTTTCCTTTTAAAAAATGTCAAAAATTTGGGGGCATCTTATACACGGATACATCTCCCACCATTTTCTTAAATCTGAGTCCCCCAAAATAGTGGGCGTCTTATACATGGGGGCGTCTTATAGATGGAAAAAGATGGTGTGGGTGGGTGGGTGTAGTGTGGGTGGCTGGCTGTGGTTCAGGCTCTGGCATACCCTCCAACATTTCTCTGATTAAAAAAGGGATACCCCATTCCATAATGATATTTTTACTATTTACACCCCACACATCTTACTGGGTTGCCCCAGCCACTCTGGACAGCTTCCAACATATATAAAAACATAATAAATTATTAAACATTTTAAAAAACTTCCCTATACAGGATTGTCTTCAGACAGCTTGGGGGTCAGATAACACCATACCTTCCAGCATTTCTCCAATAAAATTAGGGATGTCCTAAGGAAAAGCGGGACATTCTGGGATCAAATCAGAAACTGGGATGGCTTCTCTAATTCAGGGAAGTCCCTAGAAAACGGGCATTTGGAGGGTCTGCTCTGGCTCTGGCAACCTGGGCTCTCGCGTGGGGCTCAGGCTTGGTGGCAGCAGAAGGGCTATCGGGCGATTGTCCTAAAAAAAACCTCATCAACTTTTTGTGTCCGGATTTTTACCTCTTGAAATATGGCAACCCTATTCCCAAGTAACCTGAGACTTCTTTGCCTTATCTGTCTTTGCTCTACCCCACCCTCTTCATACCTATGCAAGTTCTGAGAGATAGTGGGGAGAGGAACTGGTCACATCAGGAGGAGGAAACTCCCTGGCTTCTTCAGCAACCTGCCTCATGGCTTCTCTTCTCTCCAGCCTCTGCTTCTGCCTCAGCACTGCTGTCTGCCACAGCCTCTTCCTGCTCAGTAGTCCTTGTTATCTCTTCAGCTTCAGACACATTTTCCTGCCAGTCTGCTCCCTCTTCTCTCTCTGACCACTCATCTGCATCTAGCCAGTCCACAACAGCATGCAACTGAGTTAAATGCACATTTAAATATGAATTTCCCCAATCTGCACTTTCTGAAACAACGTACAAATCAAAACTCACCTATCCCTCACAATGTGCACTTCTGTGAATTTTGCAGTGCAGTTCTCCAGCTAAGTAATGTGTACATACTAAGGTCAAGTATTTGTGAAAATGCATATATTGGTGAAAGTAACTTAATTATATTTAGGGCAAATGCTTGGCCAAAAAAATGCATAGATTAGGCAAAATTGCACACCAATGTAAGTATACTGGGAGAAATTTGCACCAAAATGCTGACTGATATTTATAACAATATTTTTTCTGTGTGTGTACACACACACACACGGACTGTGGAGGCAAAGCATTAACCATTGTGGCTAGTTGCCATCAATTGCTTTCCCCATAAATTTGTCAAATCTTCTTTTAAAGCCATCTAGGTTGGTTGCCCTCACTGCCTCCTGCGGGAGAGTTTTGTAGTTGTGAGGAGAAGTACTTCCTTTTATATGTCCCTGGTTTTTCCAACACTCAGCTTCATTGGGCATCCATGACTTTTAGCATTGAGAGAAAAAGAAAAGCTTTTCACCATGCCTTGCCTATTATGCACTTCTATCAAGTCCCTCTTAACTCTCTTTTTCTATAAACTGAAAAGCCCCAAATGCTGGAACCTTTCCTCATAGGAGAATGTTTCCATCCCTTGATCATTTTAGTTGCCCTTTTCTGAATCTTTTCTGAACTCAACAAGCAACGAGCTGAGGCAACCAAAACTGTACACAGTATTCCAGATGCGGCCATACCCTAGTTTTGTATAATTGCATTTTGATACTGGCAGTTTTATTTTAAGTTCTTCCATATGCTCCCTAGCATAGAATTTGTCTTTTCAACTGCTGCCTCACAATTGGTTGACATCTTCATCATGCTATCTACTATGACCCCAAGGTCTCATTCCTGGGCAGCCCACACTCTAGACTTGGTGCCCAAAGTATTCCACTCCTTTCGCTTTGCTCTGTGTGCAATGAGTGCAAAATTATGGCCAAAGTAAGCAAACATTCCTGTCCTCCCTAACACTGTACATATGGGATTAGGCAGACAGATTTTGGATTATGATAATGCCTAATTATGCACCTGTGAAATTTGTCTCACTGCTGATGGAAGCATTCACCTCTATTCCATTATTACTTATCCCTGCCAAGAACAAAGGTTTGCTTTTGACCAGCAAGGACCCCGTGTCATTTAATCAAGGTGTGATTTGCATTCCTTGGAAATAAGACTGCAATCCTAAAGTGGGGTGGGTGGGATTAACCACAAAGGTGGTTACGGGCCTTATAACCTGCCACTGACAAGGTGGAAAGCGAATTAGCCTTTGGAGTGAATCAAACTTCTCCCCCATAACCATCTTGAGTGACAAACATACACCCGACAAGATGACTCTTGATGCAATGTCCTATAGCCTCCCCAGAAACAGATCAGCATGGATGTTTAAAAAGAAAGTATTATGTACTGAGCTGACGAGGATATTTCAGAAAGGCTCCCCACACACAGTGGAAACCTAAAAGATGTTTACTCAGAAGTAAATCCTAGAGAGTTCATCTGTAATGAGGACCTTTAGATTTGTTGGCTTAATTGACTAGATCTTCCTCACCAGGGTTTTGCCTTTATAACTGCCTAGATAATAATTCAACAGAGGGTGGGGTTTTTTGGTGGTGGCGGCAGCAGTGGGGGTGGGGAGGTTTAATATCTCCACCTCATGCATAATCCTTTTATGCCAAAAGCAATTGAAAGGGTCAGCCGGCAATTTTACTGTAATTGCTTCTCCCCCACTCCCCCCTTTTCACCTCTTCGAGTAATACACAACAATCAATACGCCATGTAATTAGATTTCATTCAATCTGGAAAAGATGAAGAGAGTTTTCATATTCTTGTTATGCACCCACTCCTCACGCCTTCCTGCCGATGGCTTTCTTATTAGACCTTTTTGGCCTATTAGGGGCAGCAGGAGGAAAAGAATAACTTTTTTGGGGAAAAATTCTGGCAGATTATCACTCTTGCACATCATAATAATTTGATTGTGCTCTCTTTGGGAGGATTAAATACAGAGGCATTTTTGGGGGCTTGATGGATGAATCGTAAGTGACCTGTGTCACTTAGTGGGAAGGAAGAAGATGCTGCATTCCAAACAAGGCCACCGGGGACGTCATTCACAGGCCTCATTTAGCTGTAAGAAGAAAAAGAGAGGAACTTTAATAAGAAGAGCAGAAGGTTCTGGGTTAAATTCCTGGCATCTCTTAATAAAATGAGTTCAGCTAGCAGGGCTAGGACCCTGTGAACAACCCAGTCTGGTGCTCAGTGCAGAATGTAGTGGATTAGGCTCAGGGGTCAAATGTGGCCCTTGAGGCGTCTCTGCCTGGCCCTTGGAATTCTCCCCAGGCCAAATCCCGTTTCTCCAGGCCACAACCCTCACAGTCTGCTCTGCACCCTCCTTGAGTCCTTTTGCTTGTTTGGAATGTGTCCTGGAACTCTGATAAAGCCTTTTGCTTGCCTAGATGTTTCTATTATGCTTAATGTATGTAGGGTTTGGTGTCAGCGTTGCTTGTGCTGTTCACTTGTGTTCCTTTGGTGGTGAGAGAGGTTGCGGTTGGCCTAGGGTGTGGTTGTTTGTTTGTGATTGGTGGTGGTGATCTTTGTTTTCATGTGTGAGTGGGGTGGGTGGGTGTTTTGGATCAGGTTAGCCATATTGATTTGTATGCTGTTGGTGGATTATTGTCATTGTCTTGTTGGGCTCTGTATGTGATAAAGGGGAGCCATACCGGGGAAAAGGCGTCTTCTTCTGTTTGTCCCCATGTCAGTTTCAGTTTATTGGTTAATTTTTCTAGTAGGGCTGTTTCCCATACTATTTGGTACCATTGGTCCATGCTTACTCCTGACAGGTCTCTCCAGTGTCTGGTTATGGTGTTTCTGGCTGCGGCAGGCCCCACAAATAACCCAGAGATGCATTTTAAATAAAAGGGCACATTCTACTCATGTAAAAACACACTGATTTCCAAACCGTCTGTGGGCCAGATTTAGAAGGCAATTGGGCCGGATCCAGCCCCCAGGCTTTAGTTTGTCTACCCATGGCTTAAGTGCATAAAAGCCACTCTGATGCCTCAAGTCAGTAGCCCATCTTTTCCAGCATCCTGTTCTTGCAGTAGCCAACCAGATGCCTATGGGAAGCTCGCAAGCAGAACCCGAGGTCAACAACAATCTCTCCACTTGCATTTCCCAGCAGCTGGTATTCAGAGGCATGCTGCATTTTTAAGGTGCACCCTTTCCAAAGCCAGGAACTGAAATCTGAAATTGCCATAATATTCTATATCAGAGACACAAAGAGGGAAACAGGCACCCCCAATATTAATGTCATGTGCATCAGATTCATTTTTTGAAAAACGAGACAGAGAAGAGCGGCATTAAAAGCAGGAGAGACGTGTTCCTTGATAGGCATTCCTTTGAAATGCAGGAGAGCTAAACCATATGCGCAGAATAGACGGTTCCATCCTGACTGCTGGCTTTGCATTAAGGAAGAACCTGTCACTGCTATGTATTTTGCCTCAATATGCAATAGCATCCCTGTAGCAAAGGGAGACTCAGAAGTAACACTTCATTTGTTTGCTGGGACCTACTACTGAATTGATGGGATGTGGGTGGCACTGTGGGTTAAACCACAGAGCCTAGGGCTTGCCAATCTGAAGGTCGGCAGTTCGAATCCCTGCAACGGGGTGAGCTCCCGTTGCTCGGTCCCTGCTCCTGCCAACTTAGCAGTTTGAAAGCATGCAGTGCAAGTAGATAAATAGGTGCTGCGGGAAGGTAAACGGCGTTTCTGTGCGCTGCTCTGGTTTGCCAGAAGTGGCTTAGTCATGCTGGCCACATGACCTGGAGGCTGTAACCCAGCTCCCTCGGCCAATAAAGTGAGATGAGTGCCGCAACTCCAGAGTCATCTGCAACTGGACCTAAGAGTCAGGGGTCCCTTTAGCTTTACTACTGAACTGAGGCAAGCTTGAAGCTTTGAGGAGCTTTGCAGATAATTTGAAGGAAGGTTCCTGAAACCCCACTGGGAGTCTTTACTCAGTCTTACAAAAGTGTTGTGTAAGTACACTTGTGGAATCAGGGCTTTGCACATGGGAAAGTGAGCCACCCTAGGGAAGTGGAGATGTGTTGTTAGGGGCAACACTGGTCTTGCACTTTCACTCTAGACAGTGGATCCCTTAGTTTGTTCAGGAGACAGAATGCCCTGCCTTTTAATTTCTGCCAGGCTTAGACCTGAAATCTGTTTTTAGTTGCAGAGGTGAGAACTGGCATCCTATTCCTGCTAGCACTGAGTTGTGCAGTTTGGATTCCCAATTATTTTTCATTGTATTTATATCTGGTCTTTCTTCCAAGGACCTCAAGGCAGTTTCTCTGTACATACAGCACAATCTGCTCCTTCCTCTTTTTTTAAATTGCTACTACTACTTGCTTATTTAATTGCATTTATACCCCACCTTTTTCCCCAAGGAACTCAAGCTGGTGTGCAAGGTTCTCCACCTCCTCATTTAATCCCTGCAACAACTCTGTGAAGTATGTTGGGCTGAGAGGTAGTGACTAGCCCAAGGTCACCCAGTGAGCTTCATGGCCAAGTGGGGATTTGAACCCTGATCTCCCAAGTCCTAGTCCAGCACTCTAACCACTACACCAGGCATCAGTGGTTCCATCCAAAACTGGACCCTGTCTAGGCTTGACCAGAAGCAAACATTCATGAGACCTGGTTATTTATTACTTTATGTCATGTTTGTTAGACTTCCCTTTCCACAAAATTTCTAAGGACAGTGAAATACAAATTAAAACGTCAACAGCCATAAAACCACAAAATCACAAGGTCATAAAAATATGTTTTTTAAAAAAATAATATTTATTAAAGTTTCAAAGAAGTTACAAAAATGAAAAGACAAAAAAAGAAAAAAAAAGAAAAAAATACAAAATACAGAAAAATAAAAACAATTAAAAACAAATCAGTCTTTCCATGTCCTGTCTTTCATTTGCTTGTTTCCCTGACCTCCTCACACCTCCCTTTTTTGTATTCTAATTCAATAGTTGTTTCAGCAAGTCCTTACCATTTTTGCTTTTATCTTGATATTTTATCTTAATATATTGTAACTTTACATTTTCACCTGTTAACAATCCATTTTTACATACCCCTTTGTAACATTATTGCTAAAGCCACATAACTTCATTCCAGCATCCTTCTAACATTCCTTCATTTTACAGTGTTTCTGTAGATAGTCTTTAAATTTATTCCAGTCTTCTTCTACCAACTCTTCTCCCTGGTCTCGGATTCTGCCAGTCATTTCCGCCAGTTCCATGTAGTCCATCAACTTCATCTGCCCACAAGGTCATAAAAATAAACAGGGCAATACATAGCCACAATACCACAACACATTGCAATTAAATTGTTAATCCATGTATGTTGAATGGAACAGATTGTGGGCCCCAAAGGGAGTGCATCCCTCGAGATGAAAAGGGTTCCCAGCCCTGTATTATGCAACTTCTACCTGGTTGCAAATGCCCCATTTCTGGCAAGGTTATCTAGGAGGCTGTGACTAGTCAGTTTCAAGTGTGTCTGGAGAAAGCCAATTATCAAACGCATTTCAGGCTGTTTTCAGGACTGACGTTGGGACCAAAATTGCCCTGGTCACTCTGACCGATGACCTTCATTGGGAGAAAGACAGATGGAGTGTGGCCTTGTTGATTCCCCTTATTCTCTCAGCAACTTTTGATGTCGTTCTGGACTGGTTCTGTGAATTAGGAGACTGAGGCACTGTGTGGTGGGTGTTCTGTTTCTAAGGGATGACTCAGCATGATGGTTATGTTCTGCCTCTACTGTTGGAGACACTTTGCTTTTGGGTATCAGTTGCTGGGAATCACAAGAAGAGTTTGGATTTGATATCCCGCTTTATCACTACCCAAAGGAGTCTCAAAGCGGCTAACATTCTCCTTTCCCTTCCTCCCCCACAACAAACACTCTGTGAGGTGAGTGGGGCTGAGAGACTTCAGAGAAGTGTGACTAGCCCAAGGTCACCCAGCAGCTGCATGTGGAGGAGCGGGGAATTGAACCTGGTTCACCAGATTACCAGACTACCACTCTTAACCACTACACCACACTGGCTAGTGGGTAAAATGCTATTGCACTCAGGTTCTGCTTCCCAGAGGCATCTAGTTGGCCACTATGATGAAAGGATGCTGAAATATACAGGACTATGGCTGGATCCAGCAGAGTTAGTCTTACATTCTTATGACTGAAGGGAAAGCCTTGTCTGTGTCTAGTTCCTTGTATAGTCCAGTTATGACACCTGGAACTATGACGTACCAATACAAGCACATCTTTGGGGATGATTGTGTTGTTCTCCCTTTACCACTGAGCAGTCAAGATGGCGCTGCACCCTCTCCAAACTGGGATTTGCACCCACCTCAATTTAGAAATCACCCAACCAGGCTCCATTTATCTGGGATTATGGGTAAGGCTTCCTGTCTGGAGCGCTTGAGTTCCAAACAAAGCATGAGTCGCCTCTGTTTGCTATTGGAAAGTAAGCATTGAGATTGATGGCAATAGTTTGTAGCCATTTGCTTATGGAGGTCGCGTGGAAATAGCTATCATCTCCTGAAAGATGAGGCAAATGAATCAAACCGATGCAGCTGCTATTAAGAATGGCTTTGGCCTTAAATATAATAACATTCTGCCTTTTCTGGTTTGATGGAGGAGTTTTAAAAGGCGGCTGTTGTTTTGCTGTATTTTCAATGGTTCAGAGAGTTGCTAGCTGCTGACCCTCCAAGTGTCCCTATTTTCCAGGGACATCCCTGATTTAGGAAAGCCATCCCAGTTTCTGATTTGATAACCAAATGTCCTGATTTTCCTGAGGATGTCCTTATTTTCATTGGAAAAATGTTGGAGGGTATGGAGTTATCCAACTCCTATGCCATTTGAAGGCAATCCTGTACACTTGTACCTTAGATCTCAAATGCCTTGGCTCCTGTACAAATTGGCTCCTGAACGATGGAAACCTGGAAGTGAGTCTTCTAGTTCTCAAATAAATTTTGGAAGCCGAATGTCTGGTGATGCTTCCACGGCTTCCAATTGGCTGCAGAAGCTTCCTGCAGCCAATCAGAAGCTGCACTTTGGGAAACTGCACTTTGGGAAGTCAAACGGACTTCCAGAACAGATTCCGTTCATCTTCCAAGGTACAATTGTATAGAGAAGTTTTTTTAAAAAAGTTTAATATTTTAAAATTTTATTTTGATTTTAAATGTGATTCAAATTGTATTTTAAACTAATCATTTGATTTTGTGTTTTTATGGAAAGCGAGATGAGCACCACAAACCCATAGTCATCTTTGACTGGACATAACTGTCCAGGGGTTCTTTACCTAGGCACCTGCATTTTGGAATGAGCTTCACTGAATGCAATGTGGCTTGCTTTCATGCAAACATGCACAGGATTGTTCTGTGTGAGAACAATCACTTTGTGCAGAACCAGTCTTTGCCTGAGTTGGGTGGAGACAGCCTCAGATTTACCCCAGATTGGGCCGGGCTTTCTGGCATGATCCTCAGAGAAAGGCCAATTGACAGCAATAGGTCTTACTACTGAGTCCACTTGTAGAGCATTGTGCCATCAGTTGTCTGGAGGAAGAGGCAATTCTGTTGCTTTCTGCCTCTCTCAGAAAGCCACTTGGCAGTCCTTGGCCTTATCAAGGAATACTTGCTAACATTTTGTTCTGAACTGAAGTGTATTTATAGCAAAGAGCAATCCTGATTTTTCTTTTCTTTTGGGGGAAAAGTTTCTTCCTATTAATATGCTTACATGCAGGTTTATTTCAGAGCCTTCCATGACCTCAGTAGGCGGCTCTGCACTGTTAAGAAAGGATTGAATAAATGGAAAAATCCCAAACCCAGAATTGTCTCTCGTTTCTGTAGGCATCCTGGAATGTTTCTCCATAATAGCTATTTGAAGGGGAAAAGAAAGAAATTAAGGATAAGGAGCCACTAAAGAGCAACCTGAAAAATCAAAGCAGACCTTTTCTGAGTTATGCTGCATTATAATCTACATCAGAAAATCCTAATGAAAGCAGAGGTGAGATATGCCTAGAGTAAGAGGTATCTTAGCCCCTTCTTAGGATACCACAGGATGATTTAGAACAGTGGTTCCAAAACCTTTTTAGGCCATCTCCCTCTGGACTCCATAAATGCATCCCACCTACCCTACCCTGTAAAAAGCATCATTCAGAGTAGCGTTTTGCACAACATACTAAGGATGGTAAAATAGCACAATAAAATTCAAAACAATAACAATTAATTGCACCTTTACTCAACATCCAATTAAAATTATTTATTTTAATTGATAAAAAAGATGAACTTGATTCAGTGATCCAAAGCCCAATAGTTATTTACACCTCCAGTGCCCCCTGTCCCTGTATGCTTGCCTCTTAGTGCCCCACCCCAGGTAATCCAGCCACCATCCAGGAGATGGGAGAACTCACTTTGGGAACTGCTGGTTTATATCAACAGGGAGGAGTCTGTGACCTTCCAGATGTTGTTGAACTCCAACTCCCATCAGCCCCAGCCAGCATAGCCAATGGCTAAGGATGAGTGCAACTGAAGTCCAACATTTGGAAGACCACCAGTTCCCCTCCCATGGTTTTGTGAGCTTTCCCAGCCCTGGTGCTGTCCAGATATTGTTGACTTCAACTCTCATCACCCTCAGCAAGTATACAGGGAGGGGGATGACATGCAGAGAAAGGCTTCAGGTGACAATTTCAAGGTCTGGACAAGTTTATATATGGAAGATGGCCCTGGAGGTATTGGGGCCATGAACCATGTAAGGCTTTAAATAATAATAATAATAATAATAATAATAATAATAATAATAATAATAATAATAAAATAATTTATTTATATCCCGCCCTCCCCAGCCAAAGCCAGGCACAGGGCGGCTAACAACAATAAAACAGTACAAAAGTACAGCACAAACAACACTCTAAAATCATTCATTATAAAATTGATTCAAATCAAGCCACTGGCAACCATTGTGCCAGAGCTCCACGAAGATTGCCGAGGGAGGGAGTCAGGCTGTGCCCTGGCCAAAGGCCTGGTGGACCAGCTCTGTCTTGCAGGCCCTGCGGAAAGATGTCAAGTCCCGCAGGGCCCTAGTCTCTAGTGACAGAGCGTTCCACCAGATCGGAGCCACAGCTGAAAAAGCCCTGGCTCTAGTTGAGGCGAAAAACTAACGCCCTGGCTCTAGTTGAGGCAAAAAACTAACTTTTTGATACAAACTGGCAGCTAATGCAGTTGGGCTAGAAGCATCTTGCTTATTGCTTCTCCATGGGTCTCTCTCTCTCTCTCTCTGTGTGTGTGTGTGTAGCTTGGGAATCAAAACTCCCAAACATTAGTTGCACGCCTAAGCCAAAGAAATGATCTCATCCATATCACATTATTCTTACTCCAGCCATCCCCCAATGTGGATGGTTCTCTTCTTCCCTCAAACTAGGCCAAATATGTTGTCTCCTTGCTTAGACTGGGTGGTTTCTCTCTGCAAGGTGCTGGGGTTAATTGGTTGTTTTCATTTGGCTTCCTTCCGCTGTTTTGTGTATTTTATTTGGCAAAAAGGCTTCGCTGCCCTTTTCGAAATTGAGTTTATTTTCTTCCGCCACTCCAATATGCCCGTGGGGTAAACGGCTTTGATAAATAAAGATGCATTTTTTTTATTATTGTATTAACTCGTTTTTCCAGTCAGCTTTGTGTTGCGAATGGAGTGATGTGTCCCTTTCTGAGAGCCTGCTGGAGCAACTACAGTGATAAGGTTGAAAATAAGCCCAGCTGAGATGGAATTGTGCAACCCAGAGATTTAGTGTACCTTGAGATGATGGAAATGTTGCTGTCACTTCTTGAAACCCAGGCAGCGATTCCTGCCTAATCAGCCAAATGTTCAGCAAATCAAGTGAAAACAACACAGTGTTGCACTTAGGAAGGAATTCTGCAGGGTCCATCGCTCCTGTGCATTGAATGGGTCCTGCCAATCGTAAGTATCCTCTGGGCTGATATGCAAGCTGGGCTCATTCATATGACTGGTGAAATTAGGATGGGGATTCCTTCATCATGCACCAAAGCTAGGGATGGAGAAGAAATTCAATTTCCATTTAAAAGCAAATACCGTATTTTTTGCTCTATAAGACTCACTTTTTCCCCCTCCTAAAAAGTAAGGGGAAATGTGTGTGCGTCTTATGGGGCGAATGCAGGCTGCGCAGCTATCCCAGAAGCCAGAACAGCAAGAGGGATTGCTGCTTTCACTGCACAGCGATCCCTCTTGCTGTTCTGGCTTCTGAGATTCAGAATATATTTTTTTTCTTGTTTTCCTCCTCCAAAAATTAAGTGTGTCTTGTGGTCTGGTGCGTCTTATAGAGCGAAAAAATATGGTAATCTGCTTTGCACTTTCTGATATAAAACGCAAATTGAAACAGAGCCACTCTTTGAAATTCTCACGTCTCTGATTTTTCCCATGCAGTTCTCCAGTGAGGTACCACATAAAAAAATGCATATACTAAGGTAAAGTGTGCACAAAAATGCATATATTGCTGAAAACAGCATACAAAGGTGCACAATATTGCAAAATTGTGTTTAATATTCATAAGGGCTTTTTTTAAAAAAGAAATCTCAGATGTGATGAACTGAACTTAAAACTGGGAAAATAAACTGTGGTGGACAGATTCTCCCATCCATAACTAATGCTCAGCTGCTCAAGGACCACAGCCACTTGCAGGTGTGGTGGTTGATGTTTCAATTTGCCCCCTTGCCATATTTAAGTAGAGAGGATAATGGCTTTTGCACCCACAACCCTGGCTGGGGTGATGGGTTGCCCTATTTTATCTGGTAAAAGAGACTGGAGGTGTGGGTTACACAAGGACATAATCAGATTCCAGAGGCTCATGCTGAATGAATTACACCCAGTCCTCAATAACCTTCAAATTCCTGACACACAGACCAGCCTCTCTTTAGCTAACAGCATCTTGGGACAAGATGTATAACCTGCATAGAACTTACAGGTCCCCATCTCAGTTTAATATGAATGAAAGTTGAATAATGGGGCAATTGCCCTAGACTTCACACATGGAGTGAGCCACATCATCATTACATAGGAAACTTCTTTATACTGAATCAGACCACTGGTCCATCTAGCTCAATATTGTCTACACTGACTATCAGATGCTTTCAAAATGTCGTGTCCTCCAGATGTTTTCAACTGCAAGCCACCGCATCTTTGTTCATTAGCCATGCTGAGTGGGATTGATAGGAAGTGTAATCCAAAATATCAAGAAAGCAGCTGGATTTCATTCCTCTGTCAAAAAGTTGAATAGTGTCAAGGTGGGAGCCAGGAGCCAGTCAGCAATAACTCACAAGACGTCCATGAAGTTAACAATTTTATTCAAAGAAACTAAACCGCTCAGGTCTAGTGAGCACATCAACTCTTCTCAGTAAGTCTTACCCCCAATAAAGCAGTTGCAAGAAGGACTGAAGGTCCCCACTTTCCCACAACTCTCTAAGTCTCCTCCTCTCCTGGGTCCTTGCCAAGCAGCCTGAGACTTCTCTGCCTGGTCTGTCTTTACTCTGCCCTCTTCATACCTCTGCAGGTTCTGGGAGACATGCTCGGGGAGCTGGTCACAGCAGGAGGGGGGACTCCCTGGCTTCTTCAGTGTGATGGCCTGGGATTCGGACTCGGATGCTGAACCTGAGGGATCCCAGCCTGCACAGGATTCCCTGCCTCCAGAACTAGCTGAGCCAGGGCTGGGGCATGAGCCTGAAGGGTCCTCACCTGTGCTGGATGCTCAGGTGAAGGCATCAGCTGAGTCTGCTCTGGCCCCTGAGGTGAGGAGGACCCATTGCCTGCAGGTGCTCCACTCTCAGCCCCGTCAGAGGAAGCTGAGGTTGCCTCTGGGTCCAGTAACCCTCCAGCCTCTCCTGAGCTACAGAGGCTCAGGGCAGAGAGGCGGAGGGAACTAAGTTCCCGCAAGAGGAGTGCTCGACTCCAGGCCAGGAGAGGCGAGTCACCAGAGGATTGGGGCCGCCCTATGCCTCAGGGCAGATAAAAGCTGGCCAGACCCAGTCCCAAGTTGTGGGAGCAACATGGATGGCTGCTAGTTCCTGCCTGAACCCTGTCCTGCTTTTCTGCCAGAACTCCTGGCTCCCTGCTTGCATGCCTGTTCCTGACTTCACCTAACTCCCTGCCCTGCACCCAGCTTCAGCTACTATGGACTGCCTCCATGTTGTACTTTGACCATGGACTGGACTTGGACCTCGCCTCTTGGGTAACCCACGGGACCAGCACATTCAGCCTCTTGGCCACCCTCCTCTCCAGCCTCCACCTCTGCCTCTGACTCTGGACTGCTCTCTGCCATAGCTTGTTCCTGCTCACTGAACCCTGTTGCCTCTTCAGCTTTTGACACCTCCTCTTCCCCATCTGCTCTCTCTTCTCCTTCTGAGCACTCACTGTCGTCCCACCATCAATCCCCTGGCTCTGAGCCTTCTTCCCTAGCTGATGCCTCCCGCCACTCCTCTGCATCCAGCTTATCCATGACAGATAAAATGCCATATGCCAATGGTAGCCAGCATGGTCCCCCCCCCCCCAGATCTTGTTGGAATACAACACCCCATTATTGTCAGTTAGTGTGGCCCATGGTCAGGGATGATTGGAGGTCTCTTCTCAGCTGAATGCATTGAATTTGCTTTCTTATTATGTATAGGTGCTATCTTACATCTACCATGTTCCTTTTTTAAGCTGGCTGGTAGTTAGCTGTAAACATTTGCCCAGCTGATCAATGACACCTAAGTGGTTGTTAGTCTTTTGCACATGCCCTCCAGTTGGTGAATCTTGGGGTTCTACTAAACAAGCAAACAAACAAATCTGAGATCTTGGATGGCGGTAGACTCTCCTTCATTTGATGCTTTTCAGAAGAGGTTGGATGGTCATCTGTCAATGAGTCTTTAGCTGTGATTCCTGCATTGCAGAGGGTTGGACTAGATGAGTATTTGGGTCCCTTCAAACTCTACAATTCTATTATTCTGTGACTCTTACCCCTGATCTGGGGACTACTAGTCACTAATGTTGGAAACCACTTCTCCACTTGAACAGGGCTCTGAGATATTAGAACATACGTGCAGCAATGACTCAATATGGATAGCTCTCATTTTCAAAACCATAAAATGGCTGGTATGTACAAGTCCTAGAATCCCTGACAACCAAGGTCCAACTTGTCAGCAGAGGAGAATAGGCTTCATCCTACTCCATGAATTTGTGTCGTCCCCCCCCCCTTGTATTAACAGCAGGGAAGATGATAGAGGGAATCAGACTGGCTACCATTGTCTCATACAATCTTCTCATCCCACCTTTCACATCCATTTTTATGTCCAAATGCTTACACAGCATTGCAGTCTCCACCATAAACCCTTTTGCAGCAAGGAGCATTCAAAGCACACTGACTGCGTACCTAGCTCCCAAATTAATTGATCTGAAAATAATTAAGTAGGCAATTTGTGTGCAGCAGCTACTGCTAATTATCCCAGAGAGGCCCATTTCACTGTTTTTGTGATCCTTTCCTTGTGGGTGGTATGTTCCTTCTGTCTTCCTATCACAAGGCAACAGAGCGAGCTCACGGGGGTCGTAACTATCACTTCTTTGATTCATTTTTATAGTTTAAATCCCTTGCAGGGCTTTGCAGAAAATATCAGCGTCCAAATATTATCTGTAAGAGTAAGTAAGCCAACAACAGACCACTTTCCTCCTGACAGATATGGAGCTTTTGGGATGGGCTGATCCACTGATTCCAGCCCATTGCAGGTTGGCTGGTGCTCAAATCATAGATTGGTTGAGAAGAAAGGCTCATAGCTCAGTGGCAGAGCATCTGCATTATATGCAGAAGGTTCCAGTTGCAACCCCTGGCATCTCCAGTACATCCCCAGTCTGAGCTGGTGAGCCAGACAGTGTAGACAATACTTATTCAAGACTATTAGCCCATCTAGCTCTATATTCTATTAAGGCAGTTTCCTATGTTCCTTAATCAAGTGCTAGCATGGATACATATTTGGGGAAGGGCTACAGCTCAGTGGGCGACACAGGTGGCACTGTGGGTTAAAACACAGAGCCTAGGACTTGCCGATCAGAAGGTTGGCAGTTCAAATCCCCGCAACGGGCTGAGCTGCCATTGCTTGGTCCCTGCTCCTGCCAACCTAGCAGTTTGAAAGCACGTCACAGTGCAAGTAGATAAATAGGTACCACTCTGGCGGGGAGGTAAACGGCGTTTCCGTGCACTGCTCTGGTTCACCAGAAGCAGCTTAGTCATGCTGGCCACATGACCCAGAAGCTGTACGCCAGCTCCCTTGGCCAATAAAGCGAGATGAGCGCCGCAACCTCAGAGTCGGTCACGACTGGACCTAATGGTCAGGGGTCCCTTTACAGCTCAGTGGCAGAGCTAGGATTGCCATATCTTGAAGAGCAAAAAAAGAGGACAGCCTGAGCCACTGCCAGCCCGAACTGGGGAAAGAGGCGTATGGGCATGGGCTCACAGGGCCACCACTGCTGCACCCACGTACCTCTGACCCAGCTCAGGCTGACAATAGCTGCAGCATGCAGTGAAGCCCAAGCCCCATACATTTTCTTTAAAATGTAAAAATCCACCTGGATGGGCATGTTGACCCTTAAAAAGAGGATATGTCCAGGTTTTACCAGACATATGGCAACCCTGGGTCATTTGCACACAGCAAGCCCCACCTTTAACTCCCGCCATTTCTCCATGCAGACAATACTGAGCACATTGGACCACTGGTCTGACTCAGTATCAGGCAGTTTCCTCTGTTCCTTTGTTAGAAGCCTGGCTTTGTTAGACAGCCAGTGTGTGTAGTGGTTAAGAGCAGTGGACTCGTAATCTGGTGAACGGGGTTTGCATCCCCACTCCTCCACATGCAGCTGCTGGGTGACCTTGGGCTAGTCACACTTCTTTGAAGTCTCTCAGCCTCACTCACCTCACAGAGTGTTTGTTGTGGGGGAGGAAGGGAAAGGAGAATGTTAGCCACTTTGAGACTCCTTAGGGTAGTGATAAAGTGGGATATCAAATCCAAACTCCAACTCCTCCTCCTCCTCTTCTTCTTGGCTGCCCCCCATGCTTAGGGGTGTGTAACAAGAACAGCAAAAGGGGGGTGGGTGGAGTAGAGTTAGGGTAGTTGCTCCTCACATTTTTCACTTAATTCTTATTGCAATGCCTGAAGTGGGCTAATGTTTCTGTATAAAGTGACGGCCATTGCATTCCCTCCCCTAAATGTCAAAGCCAATTAATCTTTATACAAACGATAAGCAAGAAAGGAGAAATGAAAATGTTCCAGGCTTTATTGCTCCTTTTAAATAAAACGCTATGCCACTTTCTTGCTGACGCTTTCCTTTCCTGCTTATTCTCCTTCTGTGCTATTGCAAGACCAAACTATCTTCTTTAGTTCTCCGGTTTTATTGTGACTCCAAAATGTGATCATGCTCAATTTTCTCTTTATTACTCATATTACTCTCAATTATTGTTGTTTATTAGTATTAGACCCAACTGATGCTTTCTACCAGAAAAAGGATTTCCTCCATGCTCTGATTCTGCCCCAGAGAGTTGAGAGAGCTCCTAGAAGAGGTTTAGGGGCTGCATGGGGGCAAGAGGCAGGATCACTGGTGGAAGAAGAGGAGTGCGGGGGGAGCACACCGCCCCCAGCAGCGCAATCCCGGTGGGGTGCCATTGTGGCCTTATAATGGGAGTGGAGAAATTCCAGCTTAGAGCTAAATCTGACTCACCAGACTCTTCTCAAGCCATGCCTCCTTCTCAAGCCACACCAGTTACTGAACCTGGTCCATCCCCTCCTCGGCTGAATTTGAATGTTTGGAAAGTGTCCTTGAACTGCAACAATGCCTGTCTTTTGCCTGGATGAAAACTGGAGTGGTATCTGTATGTAGGTAGAAACATGTGACCTTTCCATGACTGGAGCATAGCCTCCACCAACTCCACCAACTTTTTTTCCAACTTTTTTCCTCCGTCGATGGCATGTGGCCCTTGGAAGGCTGCCTTCTAGGGAATGTGGCCTCTGGACTGACAAAGGTCCCCCATCTCTGCCTTCCTTTGAAAGTGGGATATGGATTTAACCTCAGCAAGAAAGCACTCAATGGACATTTCTCTCCATCCTGCTCCAGTGCCTTGCCTGCTATCGCATCGTCTCTCCTTGCAGTAAATTAAATCATATTCCGATTTAATAGAGAGAGAGAGGATGAATAGTAGAGAAAGGGATGTCAGCCCAGCCTGCGCAGGAACAGATAAGGCCCAGTGAATGTGTGCAGGAGTGAGATAGCGGAATAAAGGTGAGGGAATAAGGTATGGGGAGCATGGGGAGGAAGCAAGAAGTAGGAACGGAAAGATGAAAGTCCTGTCTGAAGATCCCCGGCTTCAAAACAGCAAAACTCTGCAAGGAGACAGAGTGCACAAATGTATTTTCCTTGATCTGCACAAACCTACAAGTGTAAAGTATAGAGACTGTCAGGGAAATGAGGGTGTGGGCATGACTTCGAATGATTGGAGAGGGAGACAGAGTACAGGTGTGATGGGGCTGAAAACAAATCCTGGCGTAGAGAGATGCTCCAGTTTTAGGAAAGCAGTAGAAAAGGCTTGTGTCATATTTAGGGGATGTTACACACCAGGTGCCAAGGATCAGGATTGTTGCGCATCTGCTGAGGGCCACACTCTGGAAATGTGACAAATGCTTGGGAATCATAGGTGTGTGAATAGTAGCTACAGCTACTTGGACTCTTTAGGGGAAGTCATGTGATTTAATTGTGTTCTGGATGTTCTTTAAATGTATGGATGTGTCCCTAGCTGGTTCTGTCTTTGGCTCTTATTCCATCTACCATTGGGCTCCCTGCCTTCTGCCCTACCAGTCTCAACGAGTGTGGTGATCACACACAGGGCCCCCGGATGTTTGATGGTCTATTGACCCTGTGCCACCACTGTGATTGCTTTCTTCACTGCCACCACCCTGCTTCTCACGGGGACACACAGAGTCCAGACAGTTGTTAACATTAACAAATAATCAAGTTTATTTTTAAATGCAGGAACAAGCGTATGGTTTCAGTTTATTTTTCTCTTGTCAGTTTCATAATCTGAGTTCCTAACAACTCCAAACTGATTATTCCAACTATCTATCTGACTCAACCTAACAATTCCTCTCACTCTCTCACAATACAACTCGACCAACCCACTGCCTATTCCTCCCTCTTACTTCTCCAACTCCCAAACCTCAACTCCCAACTCCCAAACCTCAACTGACTCTCAAACAGCTCCCACTCTAACTTTTACTCCACCCTTGCATTCTCACTGGCCAATCACATCACACCCATTTTAACCCTTTCCTTATGACCCATCCTAGGAGGCAAACGCCACATCGAGCATCAGTTACCACTGGATGAAACCATAGTTCTCATCCAAGTGCCAACCTTTCTGAGCCGGGGGAATACACAGGTGAAAGAACTATGGTGGCAAACTCAAGGTTGATTGACATGTTGTATGCACCATCAGGAGGAACATAGTAGCAGATCCTGTGGTCACATCAGCAGCTTGCATTTAATGCATGGGGCTCCCCCAAGGAGTCCTGGGAACTATAGTTTGCACCTCACAGAACTACAGTTCCCAGCACCCTTAAGTTACAATTCTGATAATTCTTTGGGGGAAGCCATGTGCTTTAAATGTGCTTTGAATGTATGGTGTGGATGTAGTGTGTTGCTGCTGCTCCATATATAGGTTGTAGCATCCCTCGTGCCTATTAATTTATTTTATTGCATTTACATCCCACCTTTTCCTCCAAGGAGCTCAAGGTGTTGTATATGGCTCTCCCCCTCATCATTTAATCCCCACCACAAACCTGCGAGGTAGGATAAGCTGAGAGGCAGTGATTGGCCCAAGGTCACCCAGTGAGCTTCATGGCCAAGTGAGGATTTGAACCATGGTTTCCAGGTCCCTAGTCTGACACGCTAACCACTATATGACAGTGTCTGTCACACTAGCTATGGGCTGATTTGTGGATTTAGCATGCATACAGAGCAAGTAAGCCCATTACAATAGTCACTTCATCAAGTCTCAGTCAACTTCACTCCATCAAGCCTAAACGTTTTGAGGGATTTCAGCAGAAGTGGGGAGAGTTTGGGTCAAAAGAGTGACATCTCTTGGAGCTTTTATATGCAATTATGCTGTCACAGGATATCCCCCTCCCCCCTTCGCTAGAGACAAAATCAAAATATATATAATGGTGAGGTTCCTGAAGTTCAAAGGAAGCCAGCAAAAAGTTGAAGGATGCTGGCAAATTTCCCCTAGGAGACCTTCACATATCCCTAAGTGTTTTCTACACATACATCTTCACACAGCACATTCCAGATTCATATAATGTGCTGCCACAGATGTAGTGAGGGCAACAGTTTTGGGTAGCTTTAAAAGGGGGAGGGGACAAATACATGAAGGAGAGGTTTATTCGTGGTTGATAGGGATGGATGGAGCTGTCAATTTTGGTTTCTCGCAGTTTCTCATTCTTCTAGCCTTAAGCTCAGTTCTCCACATTTCCACATCAGTTTACTTTTTTTTAAAAAAGTCCTCATGAAAATGTACCAACATACACACACCATCCTTCATCTGGGCAAGCAGGAGACATGATCACAAATCAAGACGATCCCAGTCCAGGGCAGGGGACCCTCAAGGAGTGTGAGAAGCAGGGCTGGGGAAGGCTGTGGCCTGGGACAAGTCTTTATGGCTTGATGGAGAGGTCAGAGGGCTGCCTTTGGCCCTGGGCACTGAGGTTACTTAGCCTAGTTAAAGCCAGGGCTTTTTTTCAGCTGGAACTTGCTGGAACTCAGTTCCAGCACCTCTTGGGCGGGCACCAATGCCATTTTAAGAGAATGAGGGAGGTTTCATTATGAGTTGCAGCACCTTTTTTTCTAGAAAAATAGCACCGATTAAAGCCAACCTACTACTGTGGAAGATCAGCAAGCTCAAATCAGTGTATTTGGTTGTTTCCTTCTTATTTTAGTTTCTTTACAAGTTTGGAGGCTGCTGTCAGAATGCCTAGCTGCCTGGCTTCATCTAATAATGAGGGGCAATGAAATATTTTGCTTCGGGGTGCAAGCTGTTTACCTGTAGGGTTCAAAGAGATATGTTCTTTCCATCCACCACAAGCCTCTCTGTTTAATTGGCCCAGGCTCTTCATACTGCTTTTGCTTGGCACTGGAGGCCTCGGGTATCAGCCACTGCCAGAGGTCAAATAGGAGACTGATGGCATTCTGAATCTTCGTTTCCTTGCGGGGAGGGGAGGGAACCTGGTTGCCTAGCAGCACAGATGAGTACCACAGCATCACTTGTCTCCTCTCAATGTTGAGGCCATCACCCAATCCAGAATCTTCTGGCTGTTTCCTTGCCCCCTTCCTGATCTGCAGAAAACTATGAATTATAAACACTCTCCTGATTCATATGAGAGGTGGGTGTATCAAAATGAAGAAAGGGAAGTAGTGGCATGAATTATTCAATTTTGTTTAAAACAGATATAGAATCTTCTGTAGGGTTTTTTTAAAGAAAAAAATGGGAGCTTATGACAAACTGATGACAATGAAAGAGAAATGCAATTTAAAAAACCCTTTAACAAATGCAGTATTATCTACTAGGGATGTGCATGCACCCACAATCCAGTTCAGAGCCCATTCCAATGCTTTGGAATGGCCCTGATCCGATCCAGAATTATCCAGGGCCAGACCTACCTGAATCTGTGCTCCAATCTTATTCAGGAGTCTTGTATTGCATTTAATTAGAGTTTAAAATGTGCAAGGCCACCCCCTTTGACAACCCCAGATCAATTCAAGCGGACCCAATTTGATCCAGGCCTCAACCCATTCCAGCCAAATCCCAGGTTGACCCAAATGGGCCAAATTCAGTTTGGGATCTGGGGTTGAGCTGGTATGCCCTATTATCTACCCCATAGAAATAAGGCACAGATGGGGAAAAGAGCTGATAGCCTAGCCTTCTCATGATAACTGATACCCTCTAAATGTGACCAGAACAGGATACAATACACCTGCCTTTCACAGAAGGCAGTCGTATATTAGAAGGGCTATCCAGCCCACATCCAGTTTAGAGAACATTAAGAACTGTGTCCAGTTCTGGGCACCACACTTCAAGAAGGACACTGACAAAGTGGAACGTGTCCAGAGGAGGGCAACCAAAATGGTCAAAGGCCTGGAAACGATGCCTTATGAGGAACGGCTAAGGGAGCTGGGCATGTTTAGCCTGGAGAAGAGGAGGTTAAGGGGTGATATGATAGCCATGTTCAAATATATAAAAGGATGTCACATAGAGGAGGGAGAAAGGTTGTTTTCTGCTGCTCCAGAGAAGCGGACACGGAGCAATGGATCCAAACTACAAGAAAAAAGATTCCACCTAAACATTAGGAAGAACTTCCTGACAGTAACAGCTGTTCGACAGTGGAATTTGCTGCCAAGGAGTGTGGTTGAGTCTCCTTCTTTGGAGGTCTTTAAGCAGAGGCTTGACAACCATATGTCAGGAGTGCTCTGATGGTGTTTCTTGCTTGGCAGGGGGTTGGACTCGATGGCCCTTGTGATCTCTTCCAACTCTATGATTCTATGATTCTAAGAAGAGAGATTTGAGACCTGGGAGTTGCCCACCAAGAGTGAGTGACTGCACAGCAGACTAAGCAGGCACACAGGTCACTGGGTCACAGCCTACTCTACTATAGTGAGATCTGCATTGAATTCCTGTTAAAATTTAGACTGGGTGCTTCTAAAATTGCATCTCTACAAGAGATGGGGAGCCTGTGGCTCTCTAGATGCTGTTGGACTACCATTCTCATTAGCTCCACCCACCATGTCCAATAGTCAGGGACGATAGAAGTTGTAGCCTAATGGGATCTAGAGGACCACAGGTCCTCCATAATGATCTACAGTGCAGTGGTACCTCTAGTTATGAACTTAATTTGTTCTGGAGGTCCGTTCCTAACCTGAAACTGTTCTTAACTAGAGGCGTGCTTTCGCTAATGGGGCCTCTTGTTGCCGCTGCACCACCGGCACACGATTTCTGTTCTCATCCTGGGGCAAAGTTCTCAACTCGAGGTAACTTTTCCAGGTTAGCAGAGTTTGTAACCTGAAGCGTTTGTAACCTGAGGTGTTTGTAACTCAAGGTACCACTGTCTATATAAATATTAACCTAAGCAACTGTGATGTGTTTCCTCCTTTTTAATGATGTGTAATTGGGCCCCCGATGCCGAGGTCTCAAAAATCCTTAGTTGGTTTCTGGTGCCAGCCTTGATATGAAGGTAGTATGACCTATAAGGAGTTACCAGCTCCTTTGCAAATGGAGACTTTCATCCTACCTCCCCTACCTTTGTGTCTATCTGTTGTTGACCTTCATGATCTTCTGATATTTGTTTATCTTCTTCCAAATTATCTCTTGTAATTAGAATCCTTCTCCTCATCTCTAGGGGCCGCAGGCTTCAAATGAGGATTGCTTAAAAGCAATTACATTTTGATATTGGAGATCTGTACACATAAATGTTGTATCATTTCCAATTAAAAATAGTAATGAATTTTGTCCACAGAGACAGCGGACTGAGCGGAGCTATTGTTTCTGTTGGTTCCACCGGGATATAACAAGAATGCGTGCACAAACATCTGTGTTGCGTGCGTGCGTGCGTGCATGCATGCACGCTCGCACACACACACACACACACACGCCATCATGTGTAGGTGCTGTTTCACCTTTGGACACAGTTTGAGTCAGAGTTCCAAACTAGAAACTGCCTTTGAGCTGAGTCATAGGAAAGGTCTCTGAGCATGTGCAAAATAGGGATGGGTAAGGATGAGGGAGACATTCACTTTGGTTCACCTTTTAATGCCAATGCTAACTAAATTGCACTGCCTCAAACAACATGTGAACCAAAGCACAGCTTTCCTTCAAAATTTGCACTGCTACAAATTTTCCAATGAAGTTCTCCAACCCCTAAAGGTGTGTAAAAATACTTATGTTGGTGGAAAGTGAGCATACAATGCATACATTAGTGAAAATAATATACAAAAATTTCTTATAGTAGTAAAGTTTTATGCAAAAATATGTGTATTCAGCAAAATGGCATATAAGCATGTATGTATTTGGAGAAATGTGCAGTAAAATGGGGGGGGGAGTGCAAGCTGATGTGGAAATGTCAGGAGCTGAACTTCAGTCTGGAAAGATTAGGAACGAAAGTGGGGGGTGAAATTCAGAAATGTGTATGGTTCCAAGGATGGTGGATTAGTCAATTTCCAATCTGTTTCAGTTTCTCATGCACTCAACAATGTGCCCACTCCATCCTGTTTTATGCAATTTTTTAAAAAAGCACCCCCAAAATAGATTTAAATTTTACTCATTTTCTCCTAAGTTCTTCATTTCTGTTTGCTGTTGTTTTAGCCCAGACAAACTTCCTCTTTCTGATGGCCTTGCTTTGCTAGTCATGGTCCTCTGGTCTTACTCCTCTAGCTGGGGGTTGAGAGGCTCCTCCATCATTCGGCTCCTCCATGATAATATGACAGCAACAATCACAGATAACAATGGCTCTCAGTGAACCATTCACAGTGGGATCAGGTGTTAAACAGGGTTGTGTTATTGCCCCAACTCTATTCAGTAAATTTTCATTGCCATGATCCTACACTTTGTCAAAGGGAAACTCCCCACTGGGGTAGAAATCATATATCGAACAGATGGAAATCTCTTTAATCAGCGCAGGCTGAAAGCAAAGAGTAAGGTTACCGTAACTTCCGTCATAGAGCTTCAGTATGCTGATGACAATGTAGTGTGCGCATGCTCAGAGGATGAACTCCAAACCATCCTAAATATCTTCGCAGAAGCTTACAAAAAGCTTGGCCTGTCACTCAACATCCAAAAAACCAAAGTGCTGCACCATCAAGTACAAAATAACCCCTCTGCAGCGCCACAAATCCAACTCAGTGGTGTAACATTAGAAAATGTTGATCACTTCTCCTACCTAGGCAGTTATCTTTCCACAAGGGTCAACATTGTTGCCGAAATCCAGCATCTCCTGAGCTCTGAGAGTGCGGCTTTCTCCCGATTGAAGTGCAGAGTGTTTGAGGACCGGGACATTTGCAAGGAAACAAAAATGCTTGTTTACAAAGCTATTGTACTACCAACCTTACTCTATGCTTGTGAAACATGGACCACTTACAAACGCCATCTCCAGCTTCTCGAAAGATCCCATCAACGGTGTCTCCAAAAAATCTTACACATCACTTGGGAAGACAGGCGAACTAATATCAGTGTACTGGGTGAAGCAAAGATCACCAGTGTTGTAGCAATGATTCTTCAACATCAGCTTCATTGGACTGGTCGTGTTGTGCAGATGCCTGATGATTGTCTTCCAAAGCAACTACTCTATTCAGAACTTAAAAATGGAAAGTGTAATGTTGGTGGTTAACAAAAGAGGTTTATTTTTTAAAAATAATATTTATTTAAAAAAAATTTAAACAGTAAAAAACATACAGAGTAACATATAATTTTCCAGTATCCACATTTCATTCTCCTCATTGGACTTCCTCGCGACTCACGTTCCTGCATTCCGAACTCTTAAATTTTACCAGCAAATTATTAACTTGTTTCAATTCTTATAGTACAATTTTCCAATATTAAATCTCAAATTTTAGAAAATTTAGACCGTAATTCTAAAGACTTAGTTTTAACATAATATTTATCCAAAATTTGTCTTTTCTTTTAATAGCATTTAGATTCTTATTCCTTTTGACTAGTTTGTTGGTACCATGTTGTTGCTAATCAACAAAAGAGGTTTAAAGACTGTCTCAAGACAAATAAAAAAAAATGTAGTATAAACACCGACAACCGGGAAACACTGGCCTGCGAGCGCTCCACTTGGAGAACAGCCTTTACCAAAGGTGTCATGGGCTTTGAAGACACTCAAACTCAGAATGCAAGGGAGAAAAGTGCTAGGAGGAAGGCACGCTTGGCAAATCCACACTGTGATCAACTCCCACCCGGGAACCAATGTCCACACTGTGGAAGGAGGTGTGGATCCAGAATTGGCCTCCACAGTCACTTACGGACTCATTGTTAAAACCATGTTTATGGAAGACAATCTTACTTGGCTGCGACTAATCACCAAAGAAAGAAGAGAAGAGAGGCCAGAGTCTTATTCCTTTCACCTTTGCAACCCCACCACAACTGGCATATGGAGCATCAGTTTCCAACTCTGTTTCCACCTCTGTCTATTGGATGGAGCCAGGTTGGTCTCTCCCCATTGCCATGCTGCTTTCTTCCAGGGAGATGTACAGCCTCCTAGCAACCTCCCATTCGCTGGCCAGTGTCCTTCGCTCTCTGCAGTCGCAGGGCAAGTGTAGAACTTTGTTCATTTTCTAAGACTCTGTAATATACTTCTACCATCAAGGCTCATAAATCCTGCACAAACTCTCTGCTTAATGAAGAAAAAAAAGAGGTCCAGAACTACAGAGACGCTCCGTAAAATTATTGCTTTGGAGGCCATCCAAAAAATTCTCTTGTCCCTCAGACAGAAGAAAGAGGAAAAAAGGTCACAGAATGCATTACTGGCTCAGCATGCCAATACTGAGAGTATGCAAAATGAAAACCTTTGGCAAGCACATATACTGTACTCAACAGCATCCAGGCAAAATGACGTTATTTCAACTTTGAGATTGCTACCTATTTTACAAGAGGAGGTCATATTGAACGTACAAATGAAGATGGAAATGCTTCCGGCTTATGACTCAGCCTAAATATTAAGCAAAGACGTGTTTGTGAGATTTGGAATTGTACATTTGTTTGGTTTGGAACCAGCAGTGAGCCCAAATCCCCTCCACACACAAGAACTGTACGACCCTGTGAATAGGTTTGGTGATCCAGGAAATGCATGGAGAGCAGACAAGTTAGTACGTTTTTTAACAGGAAAGAAAAATCTATACTTGGAAATTTACGTTCAAATATGCCCTTCATCAAAATGATTAGGACAGCAAATATGGAGCATAATACTATTAACTATTTATTAATATTGGCAACAACAGCAACTAACAAATGAAGAATAGAGCTTGTTAAATTGCTTATTGCTCCAGAAGGTCTCCAAGCGACTCACAACATATTTAAGAACCTGGTGGATCAGGCCAGTGCCACAGCTAGCAAAGGAACACACTCTAAGCATCTCCAGTCCTCTTGACTGGAGGCCCAGTTGAACTTTACTGAAAGATATGCAAGTCCATTTGATTTTGTACTGGCAGGATTTAATATTGCAATGTTTGTTGGTTTGCTTTTGCTAGCTATTGATCAGTGCTTCCATGCTTCTTCCTGACAACTTCAAACATCCAGCAGCACAGTGGCAGCCTGATGAACTATAGGAAAAGGACCATAGTTCTGTGGTGGAATATCTGCCTTGCATGCAGCAGGTCCCAGGTTCAATCCCTGGTGAATCCAGATATGGCTTGGAAACCCTGTAGAGTTGCTGCCAGTCAGAGTAGATTATACTGAGCTCATGAAGCTGTGGTCTGACTCAGTAATAAGGCAGCTTCCAGTTTGCCTATGAACAATGAAAACAGTTTTGAGTTCAGATTGGATCGGTGTGTGTTATTTTCCTTAAGAAAGATCAGATTAGCAGTGGGAGCAGCTAAAACACCAGATTTTGCAGAAAACCAAATGCAAGCCTTATAATTATGTACAGCTAAGGTGGGCCACCTCTCTCCTAGGAAAAATGATAAGCTGCTTTTCATCCTCTGTGGTCTCCGTGTTCATTGTGCTTCAGCTTTGTTCTCTTCTTGGTAGAGCCACTGCTGTTCTGTGAACACAGTGGTACCTCGGGTTACAGACGCTTCAGGTTACAGACTCAGCTAACCCAGAAATAGTACCTCGGGTTAAGAACTTTGTTTCAAGATGAGAACAGAAATCGTGTGGCAGTGGTGTGGCAGCAGCAAGAGGCCCCATTAGCTAAAGTGGTCTTCAGGTTAGGAACAGTTTCAGGTTAAGAACGGACCTCCAGAATGAATTAAGTTCTTAATCTGAGGTACCACTGTAGTTCTTTGCAGTTAAATATACACTTTTGCTCCTGCTTTGTTACAAAAGGGGGAACAATTCCTGTTCTGTCTGTGGTTCAGATTAAATAAGTTGATTTATGGGTGGCTGTTTTGTAGACAACAGAACATTCTGGACATTTTGTCCTCTCTCATGTTTGAGAGGTATAGAGAATGGAGACCAAGATGATCAAGGGTATGGAAGTCAAGCCTTATGAGGACCAGTTCAGGGAGTTGGGTATGTTCAGCCTGGAGAAGAGAAGACTAAGAGGTAATATGATAGACACCTTCAGCTCCACAGGGTAGGATGTGAACCAATGAATACAAATTACAAGAAAGGGGATTCTAGTTAAACATTAGGAAGACATTTCTGGTGGTAAGAGCTGTTTGGCAGTAGATTACAAAAGAAGGTGGAATCTCTTTCACTGGAGGTTTCTAAAGAGAGGTTGGGTGGCCACCCTTCAGGGATTCTTTAGCTGTGTGATGGCCTCGGGCTCGGGCTCGGACTCTGAACCAGAGGAGTCTCAGTCTGCACTGGATCCTTTGCCTCAGGCATCATCTGAACCAAGTCTGGGGCCTGATCCTGACGAGTCCCAGTCTGCACAGGTTCCCCTGCAACAAACACCAGCTGGGTCAAGTCAGGGGCCTGAGCCTGCCCTGGCTCCAGATGCGGGGATTACCTTGTTGCCTTCAGCTGGGCCATCACTTACAGCTGCTCCACTACCGGTTAGGTCAGGGGAGGCTGAAGCGGCCCCTGGTTCTAGTAACCCACCAACGACTCCTGAGCTGCAGAGACTAAGGTCTGAGAGAAGGAGAGACCTGAGTACTCGCAGGAGGAGTGCTCGCCTTTGGGTGAAACAGGGAGGTGAGTTGCTGGGGGATCAGGACTGACCGCTACCCTGACAAAGATAAAATGTTGCGGGAGCAACATTGCTGTATGCCAGATCCTGCCTGAGATCCTGTACCTGTCCTTGCCTGGTATCCTGCCTCGTGTCTTGCCTTGGCCCTGTTGAACTGACTCTTAGTGGAACCTTTGGATTCTGGACCGGTCCTGGACTGCGTTTCACGGGTTACCCCCGGGCCCAACACAAGCTGTGATTCTGTGCTAGATTACCCTTATGGTACCTTCTGACTCTACAATTCTGTAATTCTAGGATTCTATGACTCCCTTCTCTGAAACACTGGAGGACTCTATGATTCTGTGAATCTAACTGAACATGCAAGTCTTGATCAGTGAAGCTGTGCACCTGCAAAGTGTGCGACACCCCCACCCCAAGAACTTTTGCTGCTATTATTAATACTGCTTTTCATTTCTTCTCTTTGATCTCAAAATGCATCCAGCATTTCGCCGGGGGAGGAGACACATACTACAGCACTAAAATTGTTTTTAAGTGACAACAGCCCGTCTATCAAGCATTTGGGAAGCACTGCAGAAAGCTTCCCAAACACTGGGGAATAAGTGGTTCCTGCAGAAACTGGCTGTGCTTGTGTGTTCCAGCCACTTCTTATACTATGCCACACATAGGACATCAGAGGTCAGGCAGGTGGGTATGGTTTGGGGGGAAACAGTCTTGCGGGCCAGATTGGGACCTGTGCTGTGCCAAATCTGGCCTGCAGCCTGAAGAATCCCCACCTCCAGTTCTTTTTTTAAAAATATTTTTATTGCACAATTTCCACATAACAAATTATCAAACCATACAGTTGCCTACATAATCCCCCCCATAGACTTCCCTCAGCTCCACTCCCTGATTTTGCTGCACATATTTTCTCTGCATATTATAAAATTATATATATCTTTACATATATGTCCTTCATGTTATCAACAATAAATGTGTGTATGTTTATTCAAAACCTGCCAAGGAGTCCAGTTGATTTTGTTGCATTTTTAAATAATTTGTATAAAGTTCCCATTCCTCCTTGAAGTGACATGTTGTCCTTGTCTCGCAATTTGTACGTCAATTTGGCCAGTTCTGCGTAGTTCATCAATTTCTCTTGCCACTGTTCTTTTGTCGGGATTTCTTCATTCTTCCATCCTTGTGCTATCAAAACTTTTGCCGCTGTTGTAGCACCTCCAGTTCTAAGCTGGATGGACCAATGGTATGACATGGCATAAGAACACACCCTCCAAATGTCCCTATTTTCCAGGGATATCCCTGATTTAGAGAAGCCATCCCAGTTTCTGATTTGATCCCAGAATGTCCTGCTTTTCCTGAGGACGTCCCTATTTTCATTGGAGAAATGTTGGACGGTATGGAGTTATTCGACTCCCAAGCTGTATGAAGGCAATCCTGTATATGGAAGGTTTTTTTAATGTTAAATGTTTTATTATGTTTTTATATATGCTGGAAGCTACCCGTAGTGCCTGGGGCAACCTAGTAAGATGTATGGGGTATAAATAGTAAAATTATCATTATGGAATGGGGTGTCCCTATTTTCGTGGGAGAAATGTTGGAGGTCATTTCGGAAAGCATTCTGTGCTCCAGTGCATCCACTTCAAGGTTTGGTCCCATCCACTACTGGATTCAGGCCCACCAGCAAGTGGCCCCCCACAGATTACCCCGGAGAGAATGTGGCCCTTATCTGAGAAAAGGTTCCCCTTTCTTCTAAGCACTATTGTGCACGACCTCGCAATGTGTGCTGAATTGAAAGCACCGTGATGCAGAATGACTGCTGGCAACAGCTTCGCGTTTAGTGGCTTTTCTGAATTGTGTCGTGGCGGCGGGCAAGAGAAAGAGAAGGCATCAAATCTCTTTTTAATTGTTCTTCGCCCATCAGCAATACTCACTTTTGGTGTTGGTTACAGAATACAGAAGCGCCTGGCTGGTGCTTGTGCCTGCTCGACAACCTCGGCTGGTTGATTATGGATGCTGTAAGCAAGCTCCAATGTTTCATAGGGAAAGAGGCCATTTCAGTGCAGTTCAAGTGGATTAGGGCTGGCTAGTGGCAATTTCCTAGAAATGAGGAAAGTAATGCAAGGAAACCAGAATGTGCGTCATGAGTATGGCTGCATTTTTTAAAAATGAGAGCGAGAGAATGGCTTTTTTTTCCAGCCAGGGGAAGAAAATAGAAATGATAGTATTAAGCTCAGGATAGCAAGGAGGCGAGAAAAGAGGTTTGTGTGTGGATTGCACTGCAGAGGAAGGCAAGAAAATCTTGACCAAGGAGGTCTAAAGTTTCAGGAGATGTTCCCTCCCCACCCTCCTCCTGTCCAGCTTATCAGGCTTGACCTGGCTCAGAAACAACATTTGGTGTTTAATCAATTAATCCAAGGTCAGGGGAACCAGCAAGCCAGATTGATACCTCCTCCCACCACTCCCAAGCCAAGTTTGACAGAAGAGTGGAACCACCCACCTGGCAATCATACCAGGTGACCCTTATTTGCCCACAGCAGCCTCCAGACTGAGAGCCAGTGTGGTATAGTGGTTAAGAGCGGTAGTCTCGTAATCTGGGGAACTGGGTTCGCATCTTCGCTCCTCCACATGCAGCTGCTGGGTGACCTTGGGCCAGTCACACTTCTTTGAAGTCTCTCAGCCCCACTCACCTCACAGAGTGTTTGTTGTGGGGGAGGAAGGGAAAGGAGAATGTTAGCCGCTCTGAGACTCCTTCGGGTAGTGATAAAGCAGGATATCAAATCCAAACTCTTCTTCTTCTTCTTCAGACCCTATTTTGGAAGGGGTTTCTGAAGACATCTTCAAGAGCCTGACTCAAAATGCTGTTTTTGAAAACCCTAATTTGAAAAGAGCTTTGTAGTCACGGGCAAACAGCTGATCAGTAGCACATGCAAACACCCTTTTGGCACTGAACCAGATTTAATTTTTATCTGCCCCACTGTCATGGGCTGGCAGAGGAAGGATGATATAGATGGGTTGTTTTCTAGAGACCTGGGGGAGGACTCCAGTTGGGTGTAGATCTTGAGGAGGGTCTAAGCGTGTGGGGCTTCCTTCAATCTGCTTTCTCATCTCAACCATCCCTGCTTTGAGAGCCACAAGCCCTTCCTCCCTCCCCACAGCCACTGGAACCTATATCGGATATTTCCATGGTGCCTATTGCACTGCCCACTCCTGCTTCTCCAGATGTAGGTGTTCTACCTGCCATGCCTGCCTTGCAGAGAGCAAAGACACCTCCTCTGTCACCTAAGCCCCAGAGGTGCCAAAAGAGGTGTGAAAAGGTGGAGCGGAATTCACCTTCTATAGCAATCTAATGCTTGGCTAAGGAGCGCACTTGCTGCACCAAGTTGAGCCCATCCCTGAACCATTTAAATAGGATACCAAGGGGTGTGGCCATGTTGGATGAACACATAAGCTAGATCACCTGCCATGCCTTTGTGTTTCTGTGCCTTGGATCAACTCTGTTACCTGCTGTCCCTCCAGCCAGCTATTCACATAGGTATTTCACTTATGTAAGTGTTAATGCCTTTGGAAACATCCTTATGTGTGTGGTACGGAAGCTGTACTACCCAGGACAGGATGGGGTTGTGCAGAGTTGTTAAGGCAGCAGAGAGCATTGTTGGCTGCCCACTCTCCACCTTAGAGCAGATTTATGCCACGAGGTGCCATAGGAAGGCGCTGGACATAGTAAAAGATCCATCGCATCCTGGTCACTGTCTCTTCGAGCTCCTGCCGTCGGGATGGAGATACAGGACGATGAAGACAAGAACGAGCCGTCTTAAGAACAGCTTCTTCTCCAGAGCGATCTCGGCCCTGAATGGGAAGCCTGGACTTTGAAAGTCATCTAATCTTCCTTGCTGTACTATACTGTATTGTTTTAATTAATGTTTTTATCGAGCAGTCAAGTAATTTTGTTGTCCCCGAGAGGGGGCAATGACAATAAAGATATTATTATTATTATTATTATTATTATTATTATTATTATTATTATTAGAGTTAATGTTCTTGAACAACTGGGAACCAGGACGTACAATGTCAGTGGTAGAGCAGGCAGTCCTGGCTTGACTGAAATGATCTCACAGGCCAAATGGGAAGGCCTAATGGAACTAATATGGCTTCCAAGCCAGAGGTTCCTCACCTCCAAATGAGTCGGAAATTGCTAGAAAATGCACCAACACTATTGTTCAATTTTATTGGATCTGATCTAGAAGATGTGGGCCTACTAGTAAACAATAGCAAATCATCTGCCTACAAAACCTTTTAAAATGCCATTTGTTCACATGCAAAAAATAAAATAAACATGGATTTCTCTGTTTTGCGTAATGGCACATGCCAATAGCTCCAAATGTAAATCAAAGCAGAAACATGACAGTCTCGTTTCCCTCCTATTTAATGTTACAATTTATGAGTCACTTTTCCATCAAAGGTACTCAAAGCATCATCAAAAAGTTTACTAGAAGCCTATGATAAAAATGACAAAAGAACAGCAGTAACAATCAAAATCATGAAAAATTGATCTTCAAATGAAGGGGACAGAATAATGTTTTAGGAATAAATCCCTAAAACATTATTATAGAAAGCCTGACAGATGTTTGCTAAGTAGTTGTGATGCATGCTAGAAATGTGAGGAAAACAGAGCAGATTGTATGCATGTATGGTGGACGTGTAAGAAAACCTGAGGTTTCTAGGGTAGGTGGAATCATTAAACGTATACAGGAAATGATTATTATATGGAGGGGGGGCATCCAGTCTGAGGGTCAACTTTGGACCAGTATAGATCCCAATATGGTGTGTGTGGCCATTTCCACCACCAAACCACAAACCACCATATGTGACATTAGGCAGAGCTGCTTTGGCAGCAAAGCTAAGTTCCATGTGGAGAACTAAATCATGCAGCCGATCCCTGCAGACAGTAAGTTTTGCCAGTCCTGTGCTTGGCACTGTCTAGCACAGAGCTGGCAAAGAGTCCTGTGCTGCAGATTCTGAGCAGCTGGCTGCTGGGTACTTGGGAAGCACTGCACAAGAGACCCAGATGGGTGGATGGGACAACAACTGTCAATCATCTTACATCATATTGAGAGATAGGTTGTCCCACTGTTATGTCTTGAGCGTGGATCACAGAACAATAGGCAGGTAGGATTTTAGAATGTAGTAATTTGATTGGCCCGTAGGAGCTGTCCAATCCAGCTCCAAGAGGGGAGTTTGAATTAGCCTCTCAGGTGTGACTGATGGTGTCAATAAAGTATATATAGCCTGGGATCTGGGCGGGACATCACTGACTCACTTCTACAGGATGATTAACTGTTTATACTATGAGTTGAAATAAACACAAGAAAACCTCTCCACTGGGTTTATTTCACCCTCCTATGTGGGGATGCGGCGGGTGGCGCTGTGGGTTAAACCACAGAGCCTAGGACTTGCCGATCAGAAGGTTGGCGGTTCGAATCCCCGTGATGGGGTGAGCTCCTGTTGCTCAGTTCCCGCTCCTGCCAACCTAGCAGTTCGAAAGCATGTCAAAGTGCAAGTAGATAAACAGGTACTTCTGCTGCGGGAAGGTAAACGGCGTTTCCGTGCGCCGCTCTGGTTCGCCAGAAGCGGCTTAGTCATGCTGGCCACATGACCCGGAAGCTGTACGCCGGCTCCTTCGGCCAATAAAGCAAAATGAGCGCCGCAACCCCAGAGTAGGTCATGACTGGACCTAATGGTCAGGGGTCCCTTTACCTTTATCTTTACCTGTCCGGATAGACCCATGGGGGCTAGGGAGAGATAAGGATCTGGTCTGTGAGACCAAAAGTTTCCCCCTTCCCTGTTATATAACAATAAGTGATTTCATGAATCCTTTGGGGCTATCTTAAAGAAAGCATGCCATTAGATTTCATTGGATCCTGTTCACTGCAGCCACATTCTTTTGGGTTATCTTCGTTTTAAAAACCGCAATGCATAAAGCACTGTGCATGCACATTTTGCCACATATTTCACTTCATATGTATCTTCTGAAAGGGGGTGAGAAGAAATCTTGATGTACTGTGGTTCCACCAAAGTGCAGGGCCACTCACTCATGTCAGTAAAACACTACACAGAATCCAACCCTGAAGTACTTTTACGGGGTTTTCAGAAACTTTACCCAGATCTGTGAATTACTAATATAATATTATTTTCTTAGCACATCTTTATCCTGTAAATTTTGAGTGTTTTATGGCATAGGATGACTGAAAAGATATTCAAAGAGGGGTGGGGAATAACCCTTTCCCCCAGGTATAAAAGTGAGAAAAGAGTTAAATCTTCATTCAGAAGATTAAAACGAAAAATCTGCCAAGATGTTTAGGAACTACTGGGATCCGTGTTAACTAAGATGCACCTAATGATTGCCTATATCTTCTCTGCAGGTCTAGCCAAGCCAATGGGATTAGTTGAAGGCCCTGGAGGCTTGGGCCAAGGAGGGATGGCTGCTACCCTGAGAGACGATAGTCATGAATCTGAAACAAAGTATGAAGAATATGGTTATAATGCCCAGCTAAGTGATCGGATTTCACTGGACAGGTCTATTCCTGACTACAGACCAAAAAAGTAAGTACACTTTTATTAGTGGACATGATTCTGTTTTCTTTACTTACATTGGAAAGCTCCTAAAGGTTTGTCTAAGTGTTGGTGTAAAGGTAGCCTAGATCAATGTTTCCCAACCTTTGGTCTCTAGCTGTTTTCAGACTACAATTCCCATCACCCCGACCACTGATCTTGATCGCTAGGAATGATGGGAGTTGTAGTCCAAAAAGAGCTGTAGACCAAAGGTTGGGAAACACTGGCCTAGATGATGCCCTCCTCATATTATTAGACTCCAGCACCCATCAGCCCCAACCAGCATGGCCAATGATCAGAGATGATGGGAGTTGTAGTCCAACAATATCTGGGTGGCTCTAATTTGGCCATCCTTGAAGCTAGCAGATGATGTCCAACTAGCTAAGCAACTAGAAAGGTCAAGTTATAGGACAATGGAAACCTGAACCAGATGTCTACTGGTAACTTACCTGTGTGTGTCACCATTTGGAAATTCAGTCTTCTCAAATGATAACTAATATGAAAGGCAGCATGTCTCCTAATACCAGATGCTAGGAAATAACAGCAGGAAGGGGCTATTGCACCCATGTCTTGCCTATGGGCTTCCTCAAAGTTGGCTGCAGTGGGAAACAGAATGCAGAACTAGATAGGCAATTGCTCTGATCCAGTAGGGCTCTTCTTTTGTTCTTTTGCTCTTCTCTCCTGTCTGCCAAGACCAGGTGAGGGTTGTGGGAAGCTAACCTGAATGTAGGCCTGGAGAGTGTAATTCTCCTGTCCCCTCAATTAGGGCTGCCATACATCCAGAATTTCCTGGACATATCCAGGATTCGTCAATGGAAAATGGTGTCCAGGAAAACCTGGCTGAATAGCAGCCTTTATCAAAAATGTTGATTTTTTTAAAAAAAACTTCTGAAAAACTGCTGGAACAGAAGGAAATGAAGGAATAAGAATCTCTCGGTTCTACTGTACACATTGGTGGCATATATGCACACATGGCCTTTTGGAAATGAGAAGCTCTTTTATCTTGTTTCATTGGCTGAGGGAAGGGTGATGCTGGGCAGCTGGCTGGCTTGGGATGATGGTCTGCTTCTCCACTGAAACTGACAAGGTAGCAGGAGAGCCTTGTCAGTTTCAATTTGTTCAGATTCCTTTTAAAAAACATTTGTATCTAACCCTGAGACATATGTGGGCTGGAGGTTGGGAGGATCAAATGACTCATCTTTAATTGTACTTCTGAGAAAAGAAATATAACGAAAGAACTATATAGCCAGGATCTTTATTCAAGCCAACTTTGGCTTTTTGCTTTAAAGTAAGGCTACATCCACATTATGCATTGAAAGCACTCCAATACTACTTTCGGAATCATGGCTTCCCACAAAAGAAATCCTGGGAGCTGTATTTTGGTAAGAATGCTGAGCATTGTTAAGAAATCCTTATTCATTCTCCGAGAGCTACAATTCCTAACGTTCCCTGGGAAGAGGGATTGGTCATTAATCTGCTCTGGGAATTGTAGCTCTCTCGAGGGAATAGGGTCTCCTAACAAAGCTCAGCATCCTCAATCAACTATATTTCCCAGAATTCTTTGGGGGGTAAGGCATAACTGTTGTGACTTTTATCTTAATGATTTATTTCAAAAAATATATATTCTGCTTGATTGTTTAAAAAAACACCCCCAAGAGAATAAAACAATAATATTATCAGTAAAGGTAAAGATAATGAGACCATTAGGTCCAGTTGGGACCGACTCTGGGATTGCAGTGCTCATCTTGCTTTATTGGCCGAGGGAGCCAGCGTACAGCTTCCGGGTCATGCGGCCAGCATGACTAAGCCACTTCTGGCGAACCAGAGCAGTGCACAGTACCTTCCCGCCAGAGCGGTTCCTATTTATCTACTTGCACTTTGACGTGCTTTCAAACTGCTAGGTTGGCAGGAGCAGGGACCGAACAACGGGAGCTCACCCCGTCGTGGGGATTCAAACCACCGACCTTCTGATCGGCAAGTCCTAGGCTCTGTGGTTTAACCCACAGTGCCACCCGCGGCCCTTAATATTATCAGTAGAAACAGTCAAAAACAACTATTTAAAACAAAAAATAAAAAATAAAACCAGCAAATTAGAACATACTTCAACAGTCTACATGTTTGGGTAGAATTGTCTAAACCGATGGTTCCCAATTGGTGATCCAAGGACCCCAGGGGGTCCACATAACACACCCAGGGATTTCACGGCACTATTCACATAACAAAAATCACCATAGACATATCATATATATTTTTCAAAAGTAGGGGGTCCACAGCTTGGCTTTAGAAAAATAGGGTTTCTGCAGTACTTAGCTAATTGGGAACCCCTGGTCTAAACAAAGAAAAAATTCTAGCAGTTGCTGCCTGGTGTTAAAACAGCATACCAGAACGTTTATCTGATGAATATAGGGACATCCTATTCAATAATAATAATAATAATAATAATAATAATAATAATAATAATAATATCCACACACATCTGACTAGGTTTCCCCAGCCACTCTGGGAGCTTACAGCACATATAAAACCCTAGTAAAATGTTGTACAGGGGTACCTGTACAACAGGTTACAGACTTCAGGTTACAGACTCGTACCTTGGGTTAAGAACTTTGCTTCAGGATGAGAACAGAAATCATGCGGCAGCAGGAGGCCCCATTAGCTAAAGTGGTATTCAGGTTAAGAACAGTTTCAGGTTAAGAACGGACCTCCAGAATGAATTAAGTTCCTAACCCAAGGTACCACTGTAGATTAAAAACTTCCAGATACAGGGCTGCCTTCATATGTCTTCTAAAAGTTGTGTAGTTCTTTATCTCGTTGACGTCTGATGGGAGGACGTTCCACAGGGAGGGCGCCACTGCCAAAAAGGCTCTCTGCAGCTGTAAGTGCCAGTTCTGCAGATCGAAGCAGTCCAGTATGCAAATGTGGGGTAAGGACATAAGGGTGCCTTAAATGTATAGCATGGATGTGACTTTAGGGCCCTTTAACTATACTAATTTTTTATGGGATTTTCTCCATGACTGCCTTGCACATGCATTGATAAACTAACTTATACCAAAGTGCCACATTTTTCATGCATCTCTTCTTTGACCAGTATGGCAAACTGTGTTTAACGCTGACACCATTTAAGGACTTCCTTCATTAAGTGGCTTTCAAAATCCTCCAAAGGAGATCCTTCCAATATGCTCCAAAGGAGATGTCCTTCCTTCCCTGTCATGATAATAACAATCGGTAAACGTCTTAATGCAGCCCAAGGAATGCGACACTGCTAAACTGCTCTCCATAGGCAGGACTGAAAAGAATACTTAATTAATTTCTAATAATAATTCCTCCCCCCCAAAAAAACCTTTGGGGAGCTGGAAGCACAGCTGAAAGTTTAAATAAAGAGCCTTATTAAGTGGGGAGAGAAAAAGTTTAAATAAAGCATGCTCAACAAGTCTTTCTGGAGAGATCACTCCAGCTGCAGGCAGCCAGGAAGAAAAAGGCAGCATGTCAAAATCTGAGCAGGTTGTTGTTCTTTAGTCGTTTAGTCGTGTCCGACCCTTCGTGACCCCATGGACCAGAGCACACCAGGCACTTCTGTCTTCCACTGCCTCCCGCAGTTTGGTCAAACTCATGTTCATAGCTTCGAGAACACTATCCAACCATCTCGTCCTCTGTTGTCCCCTTCTGCTTGCACCCTCCATCTTTCCCAACATCAGGGTCTTTTCTGGGGAGTCTTCTCTTCTCAGGAGGTGGCCAAAGTATTGGAGCCTCAGCTTCAGGATCTGTCCTTCCAGTGAGCACCCAGGGCTGGTTTCCTTCAGAATGGATAGGTTTGATCTTCTTGCAGTCCATGGGACTCTCAAGAGTCTCCTCCAGCACCATAATTCAAAAGCATCAATTCTTCGGCGATCAGCCTTCTTTATGGACCAGCTCTCACTTCCATACATCACTACTGGGAAAACCATAGCTTTAACTATACGGACCTTTGTTGGCAAGGTGATGTCTCTACTTTTTAAGATGCTGCCTGAGCAGATAGCATGCTTAAATTGCAAGGCAGCCCAGCTAGCATGGCTGTTGCAGGCTACAACTTCCATCAGCCTTAGCATCACACCATGATGCTGGCTGGGGCTGATTGGAGTTGTTGTTGGGTTGCCATACGTCTGAATTTTCACTTTTTGAAATACGGCAGCCCTAGTGGTAGCCCACAATATTTGCTGCAGAGTGCCTCTGTTGCCCTGCACATTTTTGTCTCTAGCTCCACACACCACTGGCATGTGGCCCTATCTGGAAAGGAATGTGGCCAACTTCAATCCTAAAGAAAGGTCAATAACTTTGGTATGCCCTTTGGTCGGCCCCCATGGCTCTTCACTTCATCAAATCTGGCCCTCTTTGAAAAAAGTTTGGACACCACTGCACTAAAGAATACCCTGCTTTAGCTCCTTCTTCACCTGCCTACTCCAAGTTTGCAAGCAGTGACAAGCAGCAATGAGACGAGGAAGCAGCTTCCAGTTGCCTGGGCTGATCCAGTCCAGAGAGCACATAATGGTCAATGGTGAGCATGGCAAGGATATGTGCCTTAGGAAGAAAGGAAACTGCCTTATTCTGAGTGTGGCCATTGGCATGTCTAGGTCAGTACTGTCCACACTAGCAGGCATCAGTTCTCCAAGGTCCTGGGCAGGGGATATTCCCAGACGTATGTGGAGATGCCGGGGATTTGAACCTGGGACCTCCTGCATGCAGGGCAAATGCTCTACCACTGAGCTACGGCTCTTCTTCAAATGCAGCCTGTTTACAAAGGAGGCCCACGTTACCTAGGAATCCACAGAAAACTGAAGCTGGCACAGGGCTTACTTGCAGCCACCCCAGGCACTGGCTGTCAGCTTTCATCTGCATTATACATTTAAAGCAAAAGGGAAGTGGGTGGCGCTGTGGTCTAAACCACAGAGCCTAGGGCTTGCCAATCAGAAGGTCGGCGGTTCGAATCCCCGCAACGGGGTAAGCTCCTGTTGCTCCCTGCTCCTGCCAACCTAGCAGTTCGAAAGCACATCAAAGTGCAAGTACATAAATAGGTAAACTGCTCCAGCGGGAAGGTAAACAGAGTTTCTGTGCACTGCTCTGGTTTGCCAGAAGCGGCTTAGTCATGCTGGCCACATGACCCAAAAACTGTCTGTGGACAAACGCCGGCTCCCTTGGCCTATAGAGTGAGATGAGTGCCACAACCCCAGAGTCGTTCATGACTGGACCTAATGGTCAGGGGTGAGGCAGTGGCGTAGCGTGGGGGTGCAGGGGGGCCAGCCACACAGGGCGCAACATCTGGGGGGGGGGGCGCTCGCACTCGCAGCTCTCTGCCCCTACCTCGAGTGCTAAAATCCATGGGTTAGGGGGTGCATAATTACTTGCCTTGCCCTGGGTGCTGACAACCCACGCTACGCCACTGGGGTAAGGTAAAGGCAAAGGGACCCCTGACCATTAGGTCCAGTCGTGACTGACTCTGGGGTTGCGGCGCTCATCTCGCTTTATTGGCAGAAGGAAGCCAGCCTACAGCTTCCGGGTCATGTGGCCAGCATGACTATGCAGCTTCTGGCGATCCAGAGCAGCGCACGGAAATGCGGTTTACCTTCCAACCAGAGTGGTACCTATTTATCTACTTGCACTTTGACCTGCTTTCGAACTGCTAGGTTGGCAGGAGAATGGTCAGGGGTTCCTTTACCTTTATACATTTAAAGCAGGGTCATAACACTTTGAACAGCCATGGCTTTCCCCAAAGAACCTTGGGGATTGTAGTTGGCTAAGGTTGCCGAGAGTGCTTAGGAAATCCCTATTCCCTTCATAGAGCTATATTTCCTAGGGTTCCTAGAGGTTGGGAACTGTGGTTCTGTGAGGGGAATGGCGTGTGTGTGTGTGTGTGTGTGTGTGTCCTAACAAACTCTCAGCACCCTTAATAAACCATAGCTCCCAGGATTCTTGTGGGGAAGCCATGACTGTTTCAAATGTTAGGACACTGCTTTAAATGTATAGCACAGATGGCACTGAGGTGTTGCCCTTGTCTAATCCATCAGGAAATGGGGTGGGGTGAGGAAATCTGGAATTAGCTGGCTCTTCCTGTCATTGGTTCCAGCTCCACCTTTCCGTGGCTTCCCTGCTTTCTGCCCTACCAGTCCTAATGAGCACCGGCCGCCACTGATTGTGAGGAGGCAACACAAAGACACCTGCCTAATTCTTGAAGAGTTCTTCCCTTCTAACTGGTTCTAACCAGTTTCCTCAGCAGCTGCATCCATCAGAGGTGGGTCACTGTAACCCAGTAGTTAGCTTACAAGATGCAAAAGCTGGCCTTGACACAGGTGGAGCTTTGCTTCTCAATGCCCCATGATTAATTCAGAAGTCCTGCTAGATATGTACCATTAGCTCTGAGCTAATTTTGATGCCACCCCAACAGTTTCTCTCTCTCTTGCTCTCTTTCCCCATTAGATACATTATTGATTCCCCTTTGTTTAGCCCTAGCCTAGTTTTCTAATTAAGCAGCAAGTTTAATTATACCACAAACGTATGTGGCGTAGATCCTGATTATTAACCGCAGCCCTTGGGATAACAGAATGAGCAAACTGAAATTAAATAGAACTGTAAAAATTAGTGACCTTATCTCTATATCTGTAAGCCTCTGCTACATTCAAATGCTCCAGAGCCCTGCACCTTGCTGCCTCATTGAAACAGTTCTGTCACATCTATGAATTGTTTGAGCAAATGCTGGTTGCTGTCGGCTTAAGGTTTAAGGATATGTCAGGTTCAAGCTGCCGGGGAAAGCCAAGGAGCACTGAAATAGTTCATCATGCTGTTCTCTCTAAAAATATGCTACCATTTCTCCTGCCCCTGCTCAAGAAAGCATGGCAGCTGAAATGGGGGTGTCTGGACTTGCTTGCTTGGACTCCCAGTGCAAATCCAGGCAGGGCCAGCCCTACCATCAGGTAGAGTGAGGCGACTGCCTCAGGTTTTAGCTCCTTGACCATACCCTTCTGTTGGAGAAGAGAGCTGTGTCTCGTGCACCACCTATTCCACCTTTATAACTAGTCTGCTGGTCTCCCTCAGGGGCAGTACAGTGCCCCAGCGCTAGTACTGAAGTAGTATTCAGCAGCCAATCCAGTCTATGTGGAATGGGTGAGATTTTGTCCTTTGCCTCAAGCTGCAAAATGTCTTGGGCTGAGCAATAGCCCCAGGTGACCAAATACCAGGGCTCCCCCCCCCTCAAATAGGGTGACCCACTTCCTCATTGCCAAAAATGTAAAGGTAAAGGGACCCCTGACCGTTAGGTCCAATCGTGGCTGACTCTGGGGTTGTGGCGCTCATCGGGCTTTATTGGCCGAGGGAGCCAGTGTACAGCTTCCGGGTCATGTGGCCAGCATAACTAAGCCGCTTCTGGAGAACCAGAGCAGTGCATGGAAACACCATTTACCTTCCCGCCAGAGCGGTACCTATTTATCTACTTGCACTTTGATGTGCTTTCGAACTGCTAGGTTGGCAGGAGCAGGGACCGAGCAACGGGAGCTCACCCTGTTGCAGGGATTCGAACCGCCAACCTTCTAATGGCAAGTCCTAGGCTCTGTGGTTTAACCCACAGCACCACCCGCGTGCCAAAAAGGAGAAGACAACAAATGTGGATAGAACTTGCATATACTAATACACTCAGAGACACACACACAGAGAAACATATAAAATAAATAATATAGGAAGTTGCCTCATATCGAGTAAGATTGTTGTTCCAGCTAGCTTAGCATTGTCCATGTCGACTGGAAGGAGCTCTCCAGGATTTCAGACAAAGGTCTCTCCCGGTCCTACCTGGAGATGTCAAGGGCTGAACCTAGGAACTTCTGCATGCAAAGCAGATGCTTTTCCACTGAACGGTCTGGATGTATGTCCATTGTTGCATTTTCACATGGAAATTATCAATATGTTTCACCTGCCCTGTCCCCATGTTGAAGCACAGCCAGGATGGTGGATAGTCACTCAGAAATGTAGTTTGCGTGGCAAGTCCCCTCCCCCCATGAGAAATGAAGACACTGGACACATTATTTAAGGTTAATGGGCATAAAAAAGGCCACAACTTTATTGATTACAGAATTGAAAGGTATTGGCCTTAGGCATTGGCTCCTATCGTCTACCCGGCATGGAGACCGGAATGGGTTGTCCACAAGCTGTGGGAGTCCTGTTGAAGTACGCCAACTAGGATCCCACGGGTGTCACCGCTCGGGGGCGTGCCGGGGGCCATTACCTCCCTAGGTTTCGGACAAGGCAACGCCCCCTGGAGTCCTCTACCGGACTACCCTTTCCATTGGGGAAGGTGATGGCGCTTCCTCCCCCCCATTCATTTGCATAACAATTAACCCCTGCCAATGCCTAACCGCCAATACCGTGGAAGTTGTAACGTTTGCTACAAGGTAGGCGAAAAAACCAAAAGGCTTGAAGTGTGCCAACTTGGAAAAATTCCTACCAGGCCCCTTGCGGCGACCAACCGAAGTCCATAGCAAGGTCATAGCTAGCTAAACCTAAAGGGTGGGTGGGATGGGAAAACCGCTCGGCTGGGAAAGGGAAAAGAGGGCGGTCCCCGGGTGTGCCCGGCCTTAAATGGGCTAGGCCCCGCCTCCCCGGCCCGCCGATTGGCAGACAAGGTGGAAGGCACGCGCGGGGATTCCCTGTCCACGCGGGGGCAAGATCCCGCCCCTGCATGTGTGGGAGGAGGGTTTAGCCTGCAACCCCCTCTCCTCCTAGGAGGAAATGGCGTAATAATAATTTTTAAAAGCCCTATAAGGAGACGCTGAGGCTGGAAGCAGCAACCTTAACAGATGAGACCTTTAAAGGCCTTAGCCCCTCCTTCCCTCTCTTGATATTTCAGGAGATGGTATCTCACAAAAAGATGGTGGGGAGGGAAAGATAACTCCTCCTCTCTCCCACCCTCCGAGCCTCTATACCTCCAGGCAAAGTTGCCCTGCACGCAGCGAGTGATTGGAACAAGACTTGCATCATCTGGGGAAATTCTACTTGTGGCACTGCGCCCTGCAGAGTTTCATAGGGCAGTGGCTCAGATAAAGGCATTTTCTGCTGATGTCTGTACTGTGAGATGCTTTGCCCTCTCCTGTAGATGAAGGAGCAACCATCAGCAGCTTCAGACATCTTGTGAAGACTTTCCTTGACCCATAAGACTGCACCCTGTTTTACATGTTTGAATTTCTGTTTCGTTCATTCTTATACACTTTTGTGTCATTTTTATATTGCCATGTTAGTGGTTTCTAGATTTCTAGGATTTTTGTTTCATGACATATTGCTTGTTTTTAGACAGTTGCACCCAGTGCTTTTGTTCTGGGGGGCGCAGCGGTACACATACCTCTAAACATTTTGTCAATCTAAGTTTGGCCTCATTTAGGGGCAGTATTTCAATATGAGTAGGAAAATGAGAGTACCTCTAAACATTTTTTTAGAAAAAAAAGCACTGGTTGCACAGCTTAGAGATTTTTGAAATATTAAGCAGTATATAGTATGCTTTTTAAAAATAAGTGAAATAAAACAAGTGAAATAGAAGGTGCATTTATTTCAGTTTTTCTTTCAAAAGAAGCTTTGATTAGTAACGGGCACAAAATTTTCCACACACAACACACAACACACCATAGCTTTAGCAGGCTACTAGTTTTGTTTTACTTACCGTATTTTTTGCTCTATAAGACTCACTTTTTCCCTCCTAAAAAGTAAGGGGAAATGTGTGTGCGTCTTATGGAGTGAATGCAGGCTGCACAGCTATCCCAGAAGCCAGAACAGCAAGAGGGATTGCTGCTTTCACTGCACAGTGATCCCTCTTGCTGTTCTGGCTCCTGAGATTCAGAATATTTTTTTCTTGTTTTCCTCCTCCAAAACCTAGGTGCGTCTTATGGTCTGGTGCATCTTATAGAGCGAAAAATACGGTAACTTGCAAGTGCCATAGGCAGAAATGTATGGAGAGAGCCATAAGCATTCATTCCAACTTGAGATGAACTTGTTGTATCACATGCATTTGATAACAGAGAGCAAGAGGCTACCTGTGGTCGATTTTCATGCTGCAGAAGCCTTTCAGCCAATAAAATGTTATTTTAAAAAAGGAAGCCAAATCAACAAATGTATACGGCCATATTAAACTGACAGCTGTCTCAGGAAATTTGCACAGCCAAGAGTTAGCCTGCAAATTCTAGTGTGCAAATTCTTTGAGAGTCCACTGCTTCATCAGTGTTAAGTTGATGATGTTAATTGTATATGAAAGCGTAAATTTAAAAAGAAAAAAAACTAAGTGAAAGCCCCGGGGGTAGGAAATGACAGAAGGGTGCAATCCCATAATGATTTGAATGATTGGCTATGAAATCTTGGATAAACAATGATAAATTCCTTGGGAATGTAGCAGGGTAGCAATGAGAAGAGACGAAAGAGTCATTCTCTTCTCATGGAGTAATCAGGTGATAAGACTTCCTGGGACTAAACCATTTCATGGAGGATGCCAGGGTGGCAACCCATGGTTTAGGGCCTCTTTCCCCAACTGGATGTCCTCCAGATGTTTTGGAGTAGAGCAACCATCACATGTGATTTTTGGCCATTCCGATTAGGGATGATGGGACATGGAGCCCAAATCATCTGGAGAGCATCAGGTTGGGGAAGCTTGGGTGGGACTGTTGGGCTAGGGACTAAGAAGACCCATTTTAAGGGCCAAACCAGCTATGAAGTTTGCATGAGTCATATTCTCTTAGCCTAGCTAAACTCACAGAAGTGTTATGAGGATAGAAATGGGTATGGTGTCCTCCTGAGCTCCCTGGAGGAAGGATGGAGTAAAAATGGAAGATACAATCTTGATTCTGAGCCATTGACCGCTTCCTGGGTACCGCAAAAATGGTAGTATTTTATAGCTCAGCTTATTGTGGTTCTTTCGTGAACATTTCTGACTGTTGTCCCCTATCAGTTCCAGAAAGAGAAAAGGCTCTCCTGTAAATTTTGAAACTGTCATGTTATTGTTATGCTCCACTGTGCCACATCAAAGGATGATCGAGGTAATAGGATGTGGCTGGCTATGAATTCCATTTCCATCCCCTCTGTAATTTTTTGATAAGTACATCCCTATTAGGCTAAATTCCTTAGCCCATCCTCACCTTCAAATGTTTCCTTTAATCGTCACAGGATTTGGTTCCACCTGCCACAAGTCAGCTAGCTGCCTTTCTCTCTTTGGTTGTTATTTTATGTCACCTTCAGTTTTGATATAAGTTGTTGCTGTTGCTTTTACTGCTGCTAGTGCTATTGCTACAAAAGGGGTTTCATGGGTAACATAAGAAATGCCTTGCTGGATCAGATAAATCTAGCTATGTAGCCCAGTACCCTGCTTTCCAGTGTGACCAGTCGGACGCCTCCAGGAAGCTCACAAGCAGGGCAGAAACAACAGGCCTCTCTTGCAACCACCACTGAACTGAAGGCTCCATTTAGACATTATTGTTAATAGCAATAAAAAGACCTATTTTTTCTGTGAATTTGTGATTACCAAACATTAATTGTGCAGGTAATGAGTAGAGAACCTATGCTGTGTTGAATAGCATAGATGATAGAATGGACCTTTGTTGGGACCCTATAGCTTAAAGCAATAGGACTAAGCAGCAGTACAGTGGTACCTTGGTTGCAAAGGGATCCGTTCCGGAGGCCCATTCGCAACATGAAAAGCCCACAACTTGAAGCGCCATAACTGAGCAGGTGTGTGGCATGATTTGGTGCTTGTGCGCATGCGCGAAGCAAGATTTAGCACTACTGCGCATGTGTGAGCAGCGAAACCCGGAAGTAACCCTTTCCGGTACTTCCGGGCCACCACTGGACGCAACCTGAAAAAATGTAACATGAAGCAAACGTAACATAAGGTATGACTGTGCAACTAGTACCGCTATCTGTTAAGGACCCTGCATGTAGGAGGGGAGGGGACAGAATTCACTGGTAGAGCATCTGCTTTGCATGGAGAAGGCCCTAGATTCACTCTCTGGCATCTCTAGGTAGGGTTAGGAGATCTGTGTTCAATCCCAGAGATACACTGTCAATATAGACAAACTGGAATGTGTGCAGAGGAGGGCAACCAATTAAGATAAAGGGTCTGGGAACCAAGTTTTATGAGGCCTGTTGAGGGACATGGGTATGTTTAGCCTGGAGAAGAGAAGATGTGTAGAATGCTGACAGTGTCCTGACCCAGGATGTTGTTCTTCATCAGGCCGAACTCCATGTAGGCTTGAGTAAAATGGTTTATTAGACTCTGTAGGTGTGTGCTGTCAAGGCTGTGTCATCTGCAAGCAACATCTCCAACCAAACTTTGATCTTGGTGTGGAGACATGCCAGGTTGAACAGACCTCTGTCACTCCTTGAATGGGTGTACACACCATCTTCAGTTGAGCTGAAGGCATATGAGAGCACAAGAGCAAAACATATACCAAAGAGAGTAGGGATAAGAACATGGCCCTGCTTCAAGTATTGGAAGATGCAAGAACTACCTACTCTGGAAGAATGGCAGACGAAGGTGACAGACTTCATGGGACTAGCAGAGATGACCGGCAGAATCCGAGATCAGGGGAAAGAGACAGTGGAAGAGGACTGGAAGAAGTTTAAATTATATCTTAAAAACTGTTGTAAAATTGAGGAGTGTTGAGATGTCAAGGGGTAAGAAGTAGAGAAATACAGCTGTAAATATTAAGTTTAAAGAAACTTAATGAAAGGGAACCAATAGATAAACTGATTAAAGGGTTGCTAAAGAACTTTGGAATAAGGATGCAGCGAAAGGGAGGTACGGGGAAGTCGGTATATGTTTAATGTGGTGTATGTTTTTGTTTTGTAATGTGTTTGTCTTTTATTATGTGTTGGAAAAATCAATAAAAAAAATTTATAAAAAAAAAAGAACATGGCCCTGCTTCATGCTGCTCTTTATAAGGAAGGTGTACAAGGATGGGCACACTTGATGGTGCCATACATGTTTTCATGGAAGGACCTGATCATTTTGTGGAGCTTAGGAGGGCATCCTATCATATTGAGCAGAGTGAAGAGTCCGTTTTGACTGATGAGGTCAAAGGCCTTTGTCAGGTCAGCGTACAAGGGGAACCTCTGTTCTTGGCATTTCTCCTGCAGCTGACACAGTGAGAAGAACATGTTGGCTGAGCTCTAAAGCCACATTGTGAGTTGAGATAGACCCTGTCAGGGAGTGACTGTAATCTGTTGAGAACTACATAGGCAAAGGCTTTCCCCACAGTACTCAGCAGGGAGATTCCATGGTAGTTGTCCCAGTCATGACCAGTGGACAGCAACCCTTTTCAGCCATGGGCCGGTCCACCATCCCTCAGACCATGTGGTGGGCTGGACTATTTTTTTTGGGGGGGGGGGATGAACAAATTCCTATGCCCCACAAATAACCCAGAGATGCATTTTAAATAAAAGGACACATTCTACTCATGTAAAAACACACTGATTCCTGGACCGTCTGCAGGCCGGACTGAGAAGGCGATTGGGCCGCATCCAGCCCCTGGGCCTTAGGTTGTCTACCCTTGGTCATGACTGTCACCTTTATTCTTGTAGACGATCACAATGCTGGTGTTGCACATGTCTTGTGGCATGAATCCTTGTTGCCAACACTGCAAGAGGAAGCTGTGGAGGTGTGACATGAGGGAGGAATTGAATCCAGCTTTCAGCACTTCTGTTTGGATTCCATCCTGTCTTGAGTTGATGGCATTCTTCAGCTCGTCAAGGGAGGGAGGGAGATGCAGTTATTAAAAGAGTAGAGAATAAAGATGGGTATGAAATATTTGTCATATTTAACCCTTATTCAGGGGAGTTTTATTTAACTTACAAATGAAACATTCACAATAAGCTTTTGAACCATTCATACTTTGGCTCCTCCTGCAGAGGCATAGGTAGCCATCAGGTTTAACCACCTAATTGGAGTCTACAGATAGCTGACTCCCCCCAGATGCTACAGGCAGTGTGCTGCAAACGTCTGACTACCACGTAGCTCCCTGTCATCAGAATTCACCTCAGGCCTTGCTGTAATTGACTGAAGGGAGACTGTATTTCAGAACATCTTCTATTTTTGGGGAAAGCTGGATGAAGTTCATACATCATCATAATCTATTCTTGGTCTGCCTTGTTATGAAGGGCATTACTGGACAACACTAATGGCCAGAGAATGGCTTTTTAATTTTCTCAGGTAACAGAGATGAAATTTAAAATGCAAATGTTATTTTAAGTGCCTGCTATAATTATCAGCTGGGAAATGGCTCTTTATATTAGTCTTAAAAATGCCTGCATGCATGAAGGCGTTTGCTATTGTACCCTGCAGCTTCAATTAGCTTTAATTTATGCCAAGGTGGCAAGCAAGCGTGCCCTTAGAGATCCTGTCCCACAAACTACTGAAAAGAGTCCTTGGCTATATAAAAAAATAACAATGAAGGAGCTACTTGAGATCAAATAGGACTCTTTGTTGCCATTGGGGACATGTAAGATGCCCTCTCCTAACTGGTCAATTGTTTATCATGCAGTGGGTGAAATTCTATCAGCTTGATTCAGAGTAAGATGGGTATATTTACAATTAGGGATGGATCAGCATATATATCATCTATCATTTATTAGTTTATATATAGCTTACATGCCTAAATGTCTTCTAAATGGCTTACAGATATAAAATCATAGAATTGTAGTGTTGGAAGGAAACCTGGGAGTCATCTAGTCCAACTTCCAGCAATACAGAAATCTTAGCTAAATCATCCAGGGCAGATGACCCTCCAGCCTCTGCTTAAAAACCTCCAAGAAAGGAGAGTCCACAACCTTCTGAGAGAGACCATTCCATGGTTGAACAGCTTTTACTGTCAGAAAGTTCTTCCCGATGTTCAGCCAGAATCTCCTTTCTTGTAATTTGAATCCATTTGTTTGATGTTTGAAGATGGCTATGATATCTCCTCCCAGTCTCCTATTTTCCAGGCTAAACATATCCAACTCCCTCAACTGCTGAATTATAAAATTATAAAATCCATCCATGTTTAAAACAGATAACAAAACGATCCTATCAAAGCACTGAAAAACCATACATAGTTAAAATACGCAATACAACAAGTATACCAATTAAAACAAGGAACAATTAAAGGAGGAAATTCAGGGAGTGCTTGCCTGAATTCAGGGAGTGCTGGTATGTGTCCAGGGCAAGTGTCTACCAGCACCGTCTGGTACACCAGCTGAGACCCTACCTGCCTGCACACCATCTTGCCAGAGTGGTACATGCTCTGGTTATCTCCCACTTGGACTACTGCAATGCACTCTGCATGGGGCTACCCTTGAAGGTGACTTGGAAACTGCAAGTAATCCAGAATGCAGCAGCTGTGGATGGACCTGGGACCTTCTGCATACAAATCGGATGCTGTAGCACTGGGCAATGGCTCTTCTCAGAAGGTTCACAACCATCAAGGAGACTGATTGAGAAGGAGGCTCAGACAATAAAATGCTTCCATACCCTGATAAAGCATCTGGTTTGGGCCATCTGGCCCGATAAATGCATTGGAAAGCCTACAAAAATGTATGTTTTTTTGGGGGGTGATACATGTGCAATGCATGCAAAATGCATATAAAACATGTATAATTTAAATGCAATTTTGAATGCAATCTCTTTTTAAAAGGAGGTGGTGGAGGAGGGAAAAACCCAAGATGCAGTCGACTTCAGACTGATCACATGTGAAATTGACACTGACTGGAAATAGACTGAGCCACCCATCCCTTCGCAGTCTGCAATGCAGAGAAGCATTATGAGTTGGACAAATTTGTAGACTGAACCAGATAATTGCAAACCTAGGCATTGTCACTAGAGATAAGTGTTCAGAGGAGATTGTTAACAACCAAATGGACTCTGTAGTAGTCAATGCATTTGTGAAATAATCAGGAGCTGTCAGAGTCTATCTGGCTTTATCTCAGCTCTTGGGCTGTGTGGGGGTGTAGAAAGACGGCTAGGTCCAGTCAAAGGCGACTATGGGGTTGCGGCACTCATCTATGTATACTGTGACCATGTCTAGAGGAATGGCTCTTAATATTTATTTATGTCTTCTTCTTATTTATTAAATTTCTATACAGTGTTACCTCGGGTTATGAACTTAATTTGTTCTAGAGGTCCGTTGTTAACCTGAAACTGTTCTTAACCTGAAGTACCACTTTAGCTAATCCACTGTCGCCACACAATTTCTGTTCTCATCCTGAAGCAAAGTTCTTAACCCGAGGTACTATTTCTGGGTTAGCGGAGTCTGTAACCTGAAGCGTCTGTAACCCGAGGTACCAGTGTACTGCCTTTCTCCTGATGATCACAGGATGGTTTGCACCCCACTTTATAGGCATTAGAGGCTCGCAGCAAGATTGCTTGCTGAAGATTCTCATTAAAAAGACTACAATCAGGTATGGCATCAAGAACAGACATAACACAATGTCCCTGTGAATCTAGCGTAGTACCACACATCCATATACATAGTTTAGATGGCAACAGTCAGGCCATGATGGGGAAGTAAGGATCACCCATTTGATACACTGCTTGAGGTTATGGGTTTGGTTTTCCATCTTGAAAGCAGCACTGTATCCAAATTGTCTCCTACATTTTCCATTGCTTAGTGAGAAAAGAACTTCCATGAGAAGATAGTCGGACAAAATTTTGGTGACATTCTCATGAGTGGTGTGAAGGCTCATTTTGTTCCCAGCTCTTTTTGGTAAACAAAAGAAATGAGGTGCCAGTACTCATGTCTTGATAAAAGTGTCGCGGATGCCAGCACAAAATGACTGCCCTGGGAAGCAAAAATATACCACCACCACCAACACACACAAGAGTTGTGCCTTACTTTCAGGGTAGCTAAGAGGTGTTTTTCAGTCACCTTTATTTCATACTACAAAACATCTCTCTGGTGGTCTGTGTTCTGCAGACTTTATAGGTTCTTGCCCTTCCATGAAACCTCACCATATCCTCAGCTGGGTATTCCTTTAAGTACAGGATGGTGGAAATCTGTACATTGCTGCCTTCGCATGTAAAATATTTTTACTTTTTAACAAATCAACAAAGCTAGGAGGAAGAATGTCCCTTAAAAACAAGATGAGTGAGCACACTGATCTCATGCACTGGGAAGCCAGACTCCCTTGTTTCCCAGGCTTTGGATAGAGCTCAGGGGAAGTCGTCGGTAGATAGCTTAAGCCATAGGGCTGCCAGATCAGGAAGTGCAAATAGCCAGGGAGGTGTCAGAGTGGTGTTGAAATGATGAATGCAGGAGTGGCTAGCCCTTGGACCTCCATATGCAGTTGGAGTACAACTCCCACCATCTTTGAGCATTGGTTGAGGCTGCTGAAGTTGGATTCTCAACAACATCTGGAAGGCTACAGTCAGACCCTCCAAGTGTCCCTTTTTCCAGGGACAGTCCTGGATTTACAGAAGCTGTCCTGGTTTCTGATTTGATCCTGGAATGTCCTGCTTTTCCTTAAGACGTCCCTATTTTCATCAGATAAATGTTGGAGGATATGCCACAGATTAGACACCCTGGCTGAATAGAAATGGAAACGTACACACAACACTCAAAACCACCTCACAACCAGAAAGCAAGCTTTGCTTCACCCACTAAAATTCTGAAAACGTTCTAAAAGTCCATGAGAGTGTGAAGAAGAATCGAAGCCATTTCAGCAAGGAATACACCTTTTTTTGAGAAATTGTAAGATAGGTTTCAGCACTGCGGTACTTGAAACCAGCAATTGCTGATACCAAATTTAAAAGCAGACTGTGGCGTGTTTACATTCAGCAAGGCATCTCTCTGCTGGCCAGCTTAAGACAACGCCAATATGCTGCAATTTTAACTACTACAACTGGTTTGAAGGTGCTCTTTTTTGAATCTTAGCTTTACTTCAAAGATAGCAGCCCTAACTCACAGTTTTAAGAAATACTTTCCAGTTGTGATTTGCCACTCAGATCCTACCCGGGTCACTGATTTGAAGCTTCTTCTATGCATTAGGAAAAGAAATGCTTCTTTCAAAAGTTCTCTGTTGGTTCACACGTTGTTTTGAATTTCCGTTTGGGAATCATAATGTGGGAGCAGGCAGGCAGCAGCACGTTGTCTTTAAAAAAGTGTAAATTTAATTGATGTAGTGAAAACAGTTTGGAAACTTCAGCTGCTGTAGAATTTGGCAGCCAGGTAGCTCACGGGGTTAGACTGTTTGAGCATATTACACTGATCCTGGTCCGACTGCACTGGCTGCCAATTAATTTCTGGGCCTAATTCAAAGTGCTGGTTTTGACCTGTAAAGCCCTAAACAACTTGGGACCACAATACCTCAAGAACCACCTCTCGCCATATGAACTGACCCAGACCCTGCAATCCATGTGTCTCCTCCAAGATAGGTCTGGAGGGTGACACACAATTATTATTTTCTGCAGTCCACTAAGAGCTATAGGTCAGAGCTACTGGAATATGGAGAAGCACACGTCTGCAAACACTACAGTGAATCCCTTAAGTTGGTCCTGGAAGCCAACTGGAAGCCAAAGAAGCTGTTTCAAAACAGGTGTTCATAGAACTGTAGAGTTGGAAGGGAACAAAAGAGACATCTAGGTCAAGCAATGCAGGAATCACAGCTTAAAGGGGTTCTAAGATTTCTAAATGAGTCCAGCTTTTCCTAACCTTTTACCCTACATATGTTTTGGACTACTGTTGGCCATGCTGATACAAATTCTACACCAACAACTTCTGCAAAGCACATCTACAGTACAACTAGGTGGTTTGCCATGCATTGGATTCCTTTCCTATAAGACTTGGCCTCAGCTTTCCTTGAACTATTCAGCTTAGCAAGAGGGAGCAACCTGAGGAGTAAATTATACATAACTCCTGAACATCAAGGCACCTAAAATATTAATTTCTTCACACTGTAACAGCATCAGGTGAACAAGCAAAGACTAGGGGGTAATTTTGTTCAGTCCGCTTTCTTGTTTGTTTAGTTCTGTCGGCGACAGGTAAGGCTTTTGTTCTCCCCTGAAAGCTCCAGTAACTCACTTGCAAAAGCTGGAAATTTATCTGGAGCTAGTGGAGGCTGGTCAATCAGACCCAATGGGGCACTGGCCCCTGAACCTCAGTCTGCAAGAAATGGCGAGAGGATGCAGTGCCTGCAAAGGAGGAGTGGCAGATGAAACTGATGGAGTATGTAGAATTAGCAAGTTTGATGAGTAAAATGAGAGAACAAGAAGTGACAACATTTAAAGAGGATTGGAAATTATTTGTAGATTATTCAAAAAAAAAAAAAACAACACCAATTGTAAGAATGTTAAAACACTACCTGGTTTGGAGTATGCTAAGTGGTTTAAAATTGGAAGGTAAGACTGATTAGGAAAAGCAGAATATGCAATTTGAGGAAACTATGGAAGGTTGGAAGGGAAGTTGAGCAAAAGAAATTATTTGATGAAATGATTGAAATGTACTGTATTATTGTTTGTTGTTTTTCTGTCTTTTTCCTTTTTTCCTCCAATTGTATTTTGAAATGTGTGTGTGTGTGTGTGTGTGTAGATAGATGATAGATAGATGATAGATAGATAGATGATAGATGATATAGAGCTTTTTCTGGGGAATGCAGGGGTACACATACCCCTAAGCATTTTGTGAATCTAAGTTTGGCCTCATTGAGGGGCAGTATTTCAATATGAGTAGGAAAATGAGAGTACCCCTAAATGTTTTTTTAGAAAAAAAGCAATGTGTATGTGTGTGTACACACACACACACAGTCTGCCCCCAGCTAGTCCCCAACTGCCTGCCTTGTTACTTACAACTAGTCAGGGGGTGACTGCCTATTACTGAATCTGGCTCCACCTACTGTTGGTCCTCCTGCCTTTCCAAATGAGCACCCCGTGACTGGAACTAGCTGGCACTGGCTGAGTGGGTTCAAAATGTCTGGAGAGCACCAGTGTGGGAAAGGCTGGGCTAGGCAGATGCCCCAATTCTGCAGCGCTAGATTTAATCACAGATTGAAGATAGTCCCCTGTGAAATATGCAAGAGACCATTAAAACGGAAACTGCTTGTCAAGGGCTCTTAAGCTACTTTTACAGAGTAGAAGCCAGTTAGGGGAAGTCAAGAGTGGCAAATAATTGAATTCTCTCCCCGGCTCCTGCTCTCCCTAACACATTGCTGCATGAGCTCCTGACAAGAGAGCCTTAATGAAATCCCTAATGGAATTTTTTTCCAGCACTCAAATCACCTAAAGTGAGGAGAGGTTCCTTGTTTAGTTTAAGAACATCACCATTCTATATGGCACAATGCATGTTCCTTATAATATTGCTTACCAGACCAACCCTAAGGTATTAGAGCAGATCACAAAGCCAATAAACAAAAGCCAATTATACTGTAATGTAGTAATCAATGCGGCAGAAGGAGAGGGGAAATAGCAAGGTCCACTGTATGGGCTCTGCATCAGAGGTAGAGCTAAGTTAGCCCATTCCGTTGGCGTCTCCCATCCCACAACTGCATTGCAACGACATGATATGATCCTCACAGGAGTGTCATATAGGAATCAGGAGGCATTTGAGTCAAAGGAAACAAGAGCCATATTCATACCATGCATTTAAAGTGCTATGATTCCACTTTATACAATCATGGCTTCCCCCAAAGAATCCTGGGAATTGTCATTTGGTTAAGGGTAGTGGCATAGCGTGGGTTGTCAGCACCCGGGGCAAGGCAAGTAATTTGCACCCCCTAACCCGTGGATTTGCGCCCCCTAACCCGTGGATTTGCGCCCCCTAACCCTAACCCCCAGATGTTGCGCCCGGTGTGGCCGGCCCCCCCTGCACCCCCCACGCTACGCCACTGGTTAAGGGTGCTGAGAGTCACTAGAAAACTCTCATTCCCCTCATGGAGCTACAATTCTCAGAATGGTTTAACAATCAATCCCTCTTCAAAGGAAACTGTGAGAATTGTAGCTCCAGGAGTTGAATAGGAGTCTCCTGAGGACTCTCAGCACTCTTAACAAACTACAGCTCCCATAATTCTTTGAGGGAAGCCATGATTGTTTAAAGTGGTATCATAGTGCTTTCGAGATTGGGTGTGAATGTAGCCATACAGTGGATTATTAGTGCACTCAATGGAGATCTTTGCAAGGGTGTCATGATAAAGCAAGGGACGTTCTGCAGAGGAGGGAAGTTGCTTGTGTTTTCTGGTCAGACACGCAGTCTTTCCGTGAAAGAAGAAGCTGAGCTTCCATTTATGGAAGACTCCTGCAGCAACACTTGAGTGTATTGGCTTGAGTGTATTATCAGTGCAGGGATCCAAACACTAAAGGAACAAACGTTGGCACCTCATCACCAGATACATCTCCTTATAGGAAATGCAGCAGGATGTTTGCTACACACAGACGAGAGCACCAGTGTTCTTGGCTCTCCTCATAGTAGAAACTCTGAAGACCATATGGGAATAACAAATATATGTCTGAATTGTGTGTTCTCTGGCAATTCACCATCAGCCACTGTAGAGCCTTGAGAAGGCTTTCATTTCCCTCATTGGTGAACTGGGGCAGCAACAGGTCTATTCTGAGCCAAAGGCTCATTTTTATTTTATTTTAAAAATTATTAAATTGCATCTTCCAGAAGTTCTCAGTTCATAGTCTGACTGAGGATATGGGAGATAAATTTAGTTTGCATTTAAAGGTGAACCTACCTAATTCACACATTCTGTCACACTGAGAAACTGAAATACACCCACCCCTTAAAACATGCACTTCTCTGTATTTTGAAAGGCAATTCTTCAGCCAAGGAATGTGTACAGAAGTATACATTCTGGGATAAAGTGCAGAACTATGCATGTATTCATAGGAACAAAGTATACAAATGTTAAGACTTACGAATCACATGCAAACAGATATATTTTAAGAGAAATTCACACTAAAATGTTGAAATTTCATGAGGGCTTTTTTTAAAAAAAACACCACAAACTGATGTGAAAATGTGAAGTTGATTTAAGACTGGAATAAAACCAAAAGCGACCGAACCCCACATCCCTAATTCTGATTGGAGCAGCTGCTGAAATTTGTTCTATTTGATATGTGGGTTGGTAAGAGAATTGCCTTGGGCCTAGTGTTGGGTTTTCTTCTGCCCCGTCCCATTTTTAAGCTGAGTTTGGTGTGTGTGTGTCTACTACACATTTCACAATGGGGCTGAATTCTGAGGCTCCTGCACCAACACAGTTGTAGGGCAGGGATGGGGGACCTGTGGTCCTCTAGATGTTGCTGGGCTACAGCTCCCATCATTCCTGACCATTGGCCATGTTGGCTGGGGCTGATGGGAGTCTATTCCCAGCAACCGGTATCAGGGTCATACTGCCTCCAACAGAAGAGACCCATCCTGGCTAGTAGTTCTCCCTGCTTAGAAGTAAAGAACATGAGGAGAGCCTGCTGAAACAGGCCAATGGCTTGTCCATTTTACCAGATGCTTGGTCCATTTCCCATGAAAACTTGTTTCTTCTTCCTCCCTCCCTCCCTCCTTCCCTCCCCCCCTCTCTCTCTCTCTCAACTTACTGCATGGGTGGAACATTTCCCCCCCCAATCCTTCTTGCTCTAGCACAGCAGGTACACTGAAAATTCATCCAGGAGCTTGTAGGCAGCCTTTGTGTCCTTACTTTTCCTTAACCATTGCTCGCTTCCAAGGAGATGTGTTCCCTTCCTTCCTCTTCACATCAACCCAGTGCACTTCTCTTGCCTCATTAGTGCTTCATCATGCCAGTTTGTTATTTTGCTTCTTTAGTGTGCGCCCCCCCCCAGTAGGATCGGGGAGGAAAAGGGTTCATTACTTGGTAGGGGGAAAGGCCACATGATATAGTCATTAGCATTTTCCCCAGAAGCAAGAACCTAATTCTAATTAGGTTTATTAGGAAACAAATGGAGAACAGAAGGGTTGCCTGCAAGATCCAGCAGCCAAAGAACTTAGCGATTCTGCAGTCAGCAAGTGCCTTTTTGTCTGGGGTGGGGGGTAGGGGGTAGGATCAGAGACCGAGGATTTGAATCTTGCCCTCACCAGAGATGGGGGACAAATTTGATCCACTTTGCATTTCAATGAGAACTGCCCTAATGTGCACTTCCGCAAACTGTACACAAACCGAAACACAGTCTGCCTTCAAAATTCACACGTTTCTGAATTCTCCGGTTCAGCTCTCCAGCAAAGTAATGTGTACAAAAATACATTATGGTAGGCTAAAATATGCACAAAAATGCATATATTAGTGAAAATAGCAGGCACTTAAAGGCTAAATTTGCTCCCTGGACCAGACATTCCTTATCCCTGTTCTGAAACATCACCCCCTGTAGTAGCCAGGATCACAGATACAGGTGGTGCAATAAGTATGGGGGAGAGAGTGGAAAGGCAGCGGAGTTGTTGTTTTTGTAAAAAATAATTTATTAAAGATTTTCTGGTTTTACAGAAGTAAGTGTAATGTCTCTCATATTTTTTCCATGTAACATTTTTACAAATCCTTTTCATTTGTGGAGACATTAGGGGGAGGGAAAAAAAAGAAGGGGTGGAGGGGGGGAAGATGAGTGGGGTTGGGGTTGGGTAGCGATGTTTCTGTTATGCTTAATGTATGTAGGGTTTGGTGTCAGCGTTGCTTGTGCTGTTCACTTGTGTTCCTTCAGTGGTGAGAGAGGTTGGGGTTGGCCTAGGGTGTGGTTATTCATTTGTGGTTGGCTGTGGTGATCTTTGTTTTCGTGTGTGAGTGGCGTGGGTGGGTGTTTTGGATCAGGTTAGCCATATTGATTTGTATGCTGTTGGCGGATTATTGTCATTGTCCTGTTGGGCTGTGTATGTGATAAAGGGGAGCCATACCGGGGTAAAGGTGTCTTCTTCTGTTTGTCCCCGTGTCAGTTTCATTTTATTGGTTGATTTTTCTAGTAGGGCTGTTTCCCATACTATTTGGTACCATTGGTTCATGCTTACTCCTGACAGGTCCCTTGAAAACTATGCAGCAAAATCCTGATCATTCAGGGTTCCCAAGACTCAGGAAGCTTCAGCTAAATATGCAGAGGATACTGCCTTATATAGAACCAGACTGTTGTTCCACTTAGCTCAGCATTGTCCACACGGACTGACAGCAGCTCTCCAGAATTTCAGACAGAGTTCTCTCCCCATCCTACCTGGAGATGCCAGGGAGCGAACCTGGGACCTTCTGCACATAAAGCAAGATGCTCTACCACTGAGCCATGGCCCTTCTCCATTAGAATCCCCTGACCCAACCTTCCTGCTGAATGCGGGAAGGCCAAAGATGGTTGCAAGAATATATTGGGGTGTGGTTAGTACACACGACCCTTCAACAGGTTGAACATTTTAGTATCTGAATAGTGCTAAAGTTAAACAGTGCAATCCTAGACATGTTTACTCTACAGCTGCCATATGTTTAGGATTTCAAAGGCAGAATTGACGTTCGGGGGAAATTTCCAAAAGGCGGCGCTTTTGTCCTGGATCTTAGGCAATACTGAATATCAGTTGCTGGAATCCAGTGAGAGGGGAAAGTGCTCTTGTGCTCAAATCCTGCCTGTGGGCTTCCCAAACGCACCTTGTTGGTCACTGTGAGAACAGGATGCTAACTGTATGGGCCATTGGCCTGATCCAGATGGCATCTCCTCCTGCTCCTTCTCTTCTTCTTCTTTGTTGATATTATGTATTTTTTTATTATATAATGGATTACATTCAACCTTCGTTGTACTCGGAGTATAATCGTTGAAATTGACAGGGAACTAACTTAGGCCCATTCATTTTAGGGTCTTTACTCTGAATAAACCTTGTTTGAATGCAGCTCTTATACAGGGTGGCCCAAAAGTAGATATACTTTCCATACATACATACATACATACATACATACATACATACATACATACAGTGGTACCTCAGGTTAAGAACTTTGCTTCAGGATGAGAACAGAAATCGCATGGCGGCAGTGGGAGGCCCCATAAGCTAAAGTGGTACCTCAGGTTAAGAACAGTTTCAGGTTAAGAACGGACCTCCAGAACGAATTAAGTTCTTAACCAGAGGTACCACTGTACATAGATACATACATGATTGTTTTTCATTTCTGATATTTTGAATGATCAGAATTTGAGTCAAGAACAAACAAAGTGGATTCTAAAGCAGCACACCTACTTTTGGGCTACGGTGTGTGTGTGTGTGTATTGCTCATTATTTTAAACTGTAAGTTGCTGAGAGGTATGATTGCAGTAGGTGACTCACAAATCAAATCAAACACATAGTGAATAGTGTTTAGGAACCATTCCTAATTCTGCCCTCACTCCCACTCTCATCAAGGTTTATTTTTTATAAAGCACTGGAATATGTTTTAGCAGGCTAATAATGCGCAGTGGACCTTTTTAGTACATAGCCAGCAGTAGCCCATTGGGACTGGTAGGGTGGAAGGTGGGGACGCCAACAGTAGGTGGCTCCAGAGTCAATGATAGGTGGAGCCAACAACTTCTAGAGAGCCAGTGTGGTGTAGTGGTTAAGAGCGGTAGTCTCGTAATGTGGTGAACCGGGTTCGCTTCCCCGCTCCTCCACATGCAGCTGCTGGGTGACCTTGGGTTAGTCACACTTCTCTGAAGTCTCTCAGCCCCACTCACCTCGCAGAGTGTTTGTTGTGGGGGAGGAAGGGAAAGGAGAATGTTAGCCGCTTTGAGACTCCTTAAAGGGAGTGATAAAGTGGGATATCAAATCCAAACTCTTCTTCTTCTACCCATCCTTCACCCTGCTGAGTTCTACAGAGGAGGAAGCTGACATATGCACACTCCCCGGTCGAGTTGTAAGTAAGAAGACAGGCAAGTGGGGGCTGGCTGAGGGCAGACTGAGGGTGATGGGGCACTGCCCCATTTGCCCTAATGTGCTGCCCCACTGAGAGGTAGGTTGCCCACAGGACTTTAAATTGTCACAAGGACATTGGGGTGGGTGATAGCTTCCACCAACCTTTTGATACAGTACAGCTCGGACTGGGCCAGAAAATAGATTGCTCCAGCACTTTCACCTTCTCCATCACGTATCACCAGGGGTTATCTGGTAGCCAGGCACGTCCTGTGACCCCCACGCCCAGAGATAAATGGCTAATGGTTAAAAAAAGTATGATCATTACGTTGAAGTGATGAGCCAGGAGGTCATCGAGTTTGACAAGAGCAAGGAAAGTCATTTCCTGTGGTATCATTAGCTGTATTTTAGAGAACAGGCCTCGTAATTGCTATGGTAATTGGACCCTGGATCTGCCTGTGAGAGCATGTTGGTTATTTTTAACATTAATTTCTATGCAAAGGAGAGAGTTGGCATTTCACTTTCATTGCAAGGTGCTCTGCAGAAGACTGAACTGTGGGTTGATACCTGCGGCAGCTGGGGTTAATTCTCAGGTTCCTGCATGGTTTGAATATCCAAAAATGTTTAGACAGTGCCTAGAGTAACACTCAGCCATTAGCACAATTGTAGTGGCTGGGGAAAAATCTATATCCTGGTTCAAATAGGATTGGGGGCCTAACCTGTTGCTTTCCAGGTAGTTTCATACTATAGCTCCCATCATCCCTGGCTGTTGCCCATATTCGCTGGAGCTTATGGTACTTATTAATTAATCAAATAATTAAATCTATATCCCACTCTACCTCTCAAAGGAGACAACCAATTAAATTAAATTAAAACTATTAAAAAATATTTTAAACAATTCGAATACAGATGCAAACTGAGAGAGAACTCCACTTGTTGAATGGGAAACGTCTCTAAATTAGGCACCCAAAAGACAAGTGAGATGGCACCTGCCTAATATTTAATGGGAGGGAATTCCACCACAGTAAGGACCCAATTTCTGTATTGTGAGGAACTGACTTCCTGATAAGATGTAGGATGTCCTCACCTGCAGAGCGCAGTGGTCAATTGGGTGCATAAGGAGTGAGATGATATTTCAGTTGTTCAATGTTGAGTAACATCTTGGAGTAAAGTTAAAGGTAAAGGATGCCTGGACAGTTAAGTCTAGTCAAAGGCGACAATGGGGTTGCAGCACTCATCTCGCTTCAGGCTGAGGGTGCCGGTGTTTGTCCACAGTCAGCTTTCCTGGTCATGTGACCAGCATGACTAAACCACTTCTGGCACAATGGAACACTGTGACGGAAACCAGAGCACACGGAAATGCCATTTACGTTCCTGCCACAGTGGTACCTATTTATCTACTTTCACTGGTGTGCACTGCTAGGTTGGCAGGAGCTGGGACAGAGCAATGGGACCTCACCCCATCGCGGGGATTTGAACTGCTGACCTTCTGATCGGCAAGCCCAAGGGGCTCAGTGGTTTAGACCACAGTGCCACCCATGTCCCTAATACCTAGGAGGCCACAGACTAGCCTCCCATCACCCAGAAAAAGAAGCATCCCTGGTGATCCTATACACACAAGATGGAGGGGAGATAAGTGACCAGTGCATATGGGTGAACCATTTCCAAAAAATTACAAAGCCCTGAACGACTTATGTCCAGGGTCCCTCAGGGGCTCCTTAAACCCTTAAATCTCAGATTGATGACTAAGATAATTTGCAGGAGCATTGCTAATTGTTCTCCAACTTGCAGATGCTCTTATTGACAATAATAAGAAACTGTGTCTATAGTGTCATCACCCCAGTCCTATGCAACACTCTGTCAATAGACATTCAGCAGGTGCCTTCTGTGCCAACTTTTTTTTTAAAAAAAGGTTTTGTTGAAATATTTTCATGCGTAACAAAGGTACATATAACGTCTCTGTTTTCAATTCACAGAGTCCTTTCTATAGGTCAGTTACATTCAGTGTGAGACACTGAAGGGCGAGAGAAGGGGGAGATAATGTTTTTTTCATTATTTGGCATAGTGTATGTGCAGAGTTTCTGTGTCAGCATCACATGGAGAGGTTCTTTCTTTATTAATTTATTCATTAATATTGGTGGTGCGAGAGAATGGAGAGCCCAGAGCATGTTTGGTTGCATTCAGTTGATTGCAGTGAGTTTTGCTTGGGGGTGGCTGTTGGGTCAATTCGTATATATGTTAGGGGTTTAGGTCATTGTCTTGTTGGAATGCATATGGAATAAAGGGGAGCCACACCAGGGTGAAGACACCCTCTTCTGTTTGTCTCTGTGCTAATTTCAGATTGCTGGTTAGCTTTTCTAGTAGGGTTGCTCCCCATACAGTTTAAATGCCTGCTGAATACTTCTCTATTCTGCCAGGGCCATGCAGACAATTAAGAAGGCACCCTTCCACAGTGGTTAATAGATGTCTGCTCTTAACTTTCTGTAATTGTTTTTATTGTACATTTTTATATTCCATTGGTGTAAACAACAAACTTTTTCAGCAGGGGGCCGGTCCACTGTCCCTCAGACCTTGTGGGGGGCCAGACTATATTTTGAAGAAGAAGAAAAAATGATACAAAAGCACCACGAGCCCCTGTGGCTGCTTACCTGTGTCTTGCGAGCGGGAGGGGCTGGCGGCAGCGGCGGAGTGATGATGAGCGGCGTGTGAAAAGGCTCTAGAGAAGGGCTACTTAAAATGGTAGCCACTCGAGCACTGCTGCTGCTGCTGGCACCAACAAAGTCCAGCCCCCTTCCTTCTCTAGGCAGGGTGGGAAGAAGACAGAAGGAGGGAGGGAGGAGGCGCCACCACCGCCATGTGAGGAAGAGGGACGGAGAGGGGAAGAACATGCGCATGGGTGATCCACACAGCGATTCCCGGACCGTCCACAGGCCGGATCCAGAAGGCAATGGGGCCTGATCTGGCCTGCGGGCCTTAGTTTGCCAACCCATGGTGTAAACCACTTTGATATTGTTTTTATGACATAACGGTATGCAAATGTTTTTATAAATACATAAAATTGGGTCCCTGCATTTAAATGGAGAAAAGCTTAATGAAAGCTAAGGTGTGGTTTTTGTTGTTGTTTTTTAAATGCTCAGTATACCTTAGTCTTTGTTTTTATTCTCCCCAGGTGCAAACAGATGTCCTATCCCGATGACCTGCCCCAGATCTCGGTGGTCTTTATTTTTGTAAATGAGGCTCTATCTGTCATCTTGCGCTCAGTACACAGTGTTGTGAATCACACCCCATCCCACTTGCTCAAGGAGATTATCTTGGTGGATGACAACAGTGACAATGGTGAATATTCAAAACACCTGTTTGTTTGTTTGTTTGTTTGTTTGTTTGTTTGTGTTTCTTACTAATATAATGCATGTTTGGATTGTCCATAATGGAGGAAAAGCTGTTGAGGAAAAATGATTCATATATACTTATGAGCAGCTTGTTTTCCCACTATGGGGAAATAATGTGCTAATTGTGTGCTGTGCAATGCCACAGCTTAGTGGCAGAGTGTATGCAAAAGGTCCCGGATTCAAATTCTGGTATCTTCAGGCAAGACTAAAACTCTTGTCTGAAACCCTTGAGAACTGCTGCCAGACCATGTAAACAACACTGGACTAGGTGAACCAATGGCAGCTTCCCATGTACCACAGAGCTGTGGCCCTTTGCCTGCAAACATATGGGTTCTGCACTGCATTTGCACCACAACTGATCCTGTTCTCCCCAACGTTGCCCTAACTGTCAAGTTCCTAATTATATTTGTGCTTTCACATGACATAAAAGAGAAATGTAGCAGAAGTTTAGTGCTGATTTCTGTGTCATTTGCTTCCGGGGGGCGGGGAAGTATCCAATTGCAAATAACATGAAAATTAGTGCTAAACCTGTGCTTATTCTGCTTCAATGGAGGCGGCAGGTATGGACACCAAAAAGAATGAAGATATAGAGGTATTGTTTCCGTTGAAGGAGAACTTGTGATCCAATCTTGGGGTGCAATATGTATATTTACTGTGGGGTGCACTTTAAGTTTAGAAACATAGGAAATGGTCTTGCACTGAGTCAGACTACTGGTCTATCTAGTTCAGTAACGACTATACTAACCAGTTTCCAGCAGGGGTCTTTTCCAGCCCTACACGGAAATGCTGGGAATTGAACACGTGACCTTCTGTATTCGAAGTCAGATGTCCTACCACTGAGTTATGGCTCTTCCCAAGTGAATCTTTCTTAAGCTTTGGTCAGTGGGACCAACTTATTACAATTTAATGCGCAGAAACTCATTATTTCTCATGATCTGGAATACTAATACCAATAATAAGTAATAATAATATTCAAATGGCCCAATCCATCTCATTTTCGGCTACCTAACATAGCAAATGCACAATAAAATAGAGTAACCCCAATACACTATCCAACTAAATCCTATTCAGAATAGACCCACTGAAATTAATGAACTTAAGTGAATCAAGTCCATTAATTTCAATGTGTCTACTCCAGGTAGCACAATCATTGAATACTACCCTCTGTTTTAGAAGTAATTTTTAAATGGTGGGGCAGAGAGAAGGGGCTAAGTACTGAGTAATTTGGCATGATTGAATTGTCCTCATTCAGGTCTTCAAAAATGTTTGTTGTTGTTTAGTCGTTTAGTCGTGTCTTACTCTTCGTGACCCCATGGACCAGAGCACGCCAGGCACTCCTGTCCTCCACTGCCTCCCGCAGTTTGGTCAGACTCATGTTGGTCGAGAACACTGTCCAACCATCTCGTCCTCTGTCATCCCCTTCTCCTTGTGCCCTCAATCTTACCCAACATCAGGGTCTTTTCCAGGGAGTCTTCTCTTCTCATGAGGTGGCCAAAGTATCGGAGCCTTCAGCTTCAGAAATGTTTACTCTGAGTTAAATGAGATTCTGTTGAAATGAAACAGAATGTGCTTCTCAACTCCCAGATCTCCTTCTCTCTTTGTTTTTACAGTTGAGCTGAAGTTTAATTTGGACCAGTATGTCCACAAGAGATACCCAGGGCTGGTGAAAATAGTTCGTAATAACAAACGAGAAGGGCTGATCCGAGCCAGAATCCAAGGTTGGAAGGCAGCAACATCACCAGTGGTTGGGTTTTTTGATGCTCACGTCGAGTTCAACACCGGCTGGTAAGGTCTATGATAGGTAGGACATTGGCAGGGGAGATGGCATAATGGACAAGTTGGGGCGGGCATTCTAAGCCATGGAAACTGAGAAAAATCTGAAGCCTGTATTCTGTATTCGAAGTGCTGTGTTTTTTTTACTAATGTAGCTGAGTCACAGGAAAGGTTATCAGAGAAAGAGAATTCTCTCTTAACCCACCAGTGGCAACGCATTCGTCCTTCACTCATCTAGGACAAGGATTGTAGGCTAGCTAATTTAAGTATTAAATATTAACAGTTAATGTATCTCAGGTGTAAGCTTCAAGGTTGTGCTTTGTGATAGAATGGATGCTTGAATAGGGCAATTGGTAAAAAGCTAAAAGGACGGCTGCTTTAACTGGCAATCGATAAAAGACCTTGAGAAGTTGCTGAGACACTTTTATTACCATGCCTGCGATGGTGGTGGAGTTTGAAATGCTGTCTGCAGACTGCTAAAACTCTGTCTCATGACAACTTCATTCCAGTTACTGAAACTTAGGCTTGAACTGCTCATTCTGCAGAGTCCCAAGTTTCTTTATTTCCTCCCTCCCTCCCTCCCTCCCTCCCTCCCTCCCTCCCTTCCTTCCTTCCTTCCTTCCTGTTGGTTTAACCCAACACAGCCTGGGTCACTCTACAACTAGCCACAATGGCTATGTTGTGCCACCACAATGCTTCTAAACACCAGTAGCAAGAAATAACAGGAGGAGAGAGGGCTCTTGTGCACATCAGGAGGTGCGGCCAGTTGACATAGTCCTGCTTCTGATAGCTCAATTGGTTAGATGTGGTGCTAACAATGTCAAGGTTGTAGGTTCGATCCCCATACAGTGGTACCTTGGTTCTCAAACTTATTCCATTCTGGGAGTCCATTCAACTCCCGAAACCATTCAAAAACCAAGGCATGGCTTCTGATTGGCTGCAGGAGCTTCCTGCACTCAAGCGGAAGCTGTGTGGGACGTTCGGCTTCTGAAAAATGCTCGCAAACTGGAACACATACTTCTGGGTTTGCAGCGTTCAGGAGCCGATTTGTTCAGAAGCCAAGCCGTTCGAGTACCAAGGTTCCACCGTATGTGCATCTTCCTGCATTGTTGGGGACTAGATGATCCTTAGCGTCCCTTCCAGCTCTGGATTCTATGAATGCTTCTCCCTGGTATTAAACCTGTGCATAGAAGAATGCAGGAAAGGGGCTACTGCTTATTTCCCTGACCTAGTGCCCTCCAGATGTTTTGGCTACTCCTCCCCATCAGCCCAATTGTCAAGGATGATGGGAGTTCTAATCCTGAATTGAGGAAGTCTGGAATCAAATTGAGACATTCGCAAAGTTAAACTGGGAGAGATGGGAGAGCAAACCTGGGAATGGCACTGGAATGGTGACAGGGAGGAGGGGGAAGCCCACTCATCCTTAAAAGACAGATATATAAGACATAATGAGTAGACATGAGTATTTAGCTTTGGAATCTGAAGGAGGTAAGCTTCAGTGTGTCTCCAACCAACCATTTACTTCAAGTCACATTAATGTCCCTGCAGGGAGCGCCAATGAAGTTGAAAAGAATCTAACTGGTTGAATACCCAGAAATAGTCATTATGAGGCTGGGGAGGCCCTTACCCCATTCACCCGCCAAAAAAAAATAAATGCTGCCATTTCAAACACTGTTGTCCAGATTCCTCCAGAGAATTAATTTTCAATCAAAAGATTTTGGGCCATTAGGCTAATAATGGAATGTAGGAGAATGAGGCTTAATGGTGTCTCTCTTAGCCCGAGCAATTCCCCTACTTAAGTTACTCAATGAGGAAAATGAGATTGAAAATATTCAGAGCATAGGAGATATTGTTCTGGGTCAGACCAAAGACATATGTCCCAACAGTCCAGAGATACCTGGGATTTGTCACAAATCAATAATTGTCAAGGAAATGCTGGCTTTTGGCCCAAAGTTTTGTTTCTATTGTTTAATTAAATGCTACCTGCCACAAGTTTTCTCGTGATCAGCCAGTCCTCACTACCTCTGCATGGCCCTCTAATTTCAAGAACAGCTCAGCCTTTGTGTGGGTGCCCCATGTGGTGAAGCTCTGAATTGCAGGGGGCAGCTTCCCTAGTTGACTGCCTTCAGGTCCTGGACTGATTGTCTCCACCCACACAGGCTGGCCATTGGATCCTTCGGCACAGAAAGGAGTATCATAATGCTTCCTGGTCAGATTGAGCCTTGCAAAAGGACTTCTCAGACTCTGTTGTGTTCCTGCACTCTCAGTAATGGTTTTGTCCCAAGTTCTAGCTTGCTCCTTGGTCCTGATGTGATAAAGAATTAGATGTGATTCTGCTGTGAGTCTGAGCATGGACCAGGATGAGGAGGAGACAGGACACTTTGACAGGAACCCTGAGACCATGATATCACTGATTATTACCTGCATTTATATCCAACTTTTCTATGTAGATCAAGGTGGAATATATGATTCTCTCCTATTTCATTCTCACAATCACCCTGAGAGGTCAGATAGCCTGCAAAATAGTTGCATTTTCCAAGGAAGCTTGGGACTGGAGCACCCTGGAGACAAGGGGAATGCCTCTCTGGAGTTATGCTCATCAGAAGACGTTTGGAGTTTTGGGGGCTTTCAGAGGCACCCCAGGGCGTTTTCTAACAATAATGTGCCCCAACCGAATTCTGGACCCCTACCAATCACCATGAGATTTGGTTCCCACTAATGTGCCAGGAAGAATGAGAGAACCCAGCTAATTACATTAACTTTTTGCCTACGGATGTCATTGGACTATAATTCCTGTCAACCCTAAGGACTGGCCATGCTGGCTGGGACTGATGGGAGTTGGAGTTAAACAGGTAAAAGGTTCTCCATTAATGACATAAAGCTTTCTTTGTTTCCTGGAAGCTGCTGATGGATCCATTGACCAGCTCCTAGGTCTACCTTCCCCCTTGACTGCTTCAGCACTTGGAGCTTGGACTTCATGTTGCTGAAGCTGTTGGACAGCTCCTCTACTGGTCCAATGTCCTATGTAATAGTTCTTCATAGGGCTTGATTGGACCACTCCCCTGCTTCAACCAGCAGGATAAGGATAGGGAATTCTGCTTCCTATGCTGTCAAGGAACTTAGCTTCAGGGTTAATTGCTGCTGGAGACCCCTCCTTACTTCTTCTCCACATGGAGAGAACATTGGAATTGGCCTCAAATCAGAGATTTCTAGTGCTTTGAGCATCAGCTGGAGATCACGTTACATGTGGCCTCTTTAAATTCTCCACTTTATTCACACGCAGGGAAACCAAATTTCCCAGGGAGTTGGGATAAATTCTCCAATGGTTTCTCTGGAATTCTCTGGAAGACCTCTGATATTTCTTTCTTATAAAAGTATCTTCCGTGTATATTTGTACCCTTGGGGTCATGGCAGAACAGCTGACTTTGGCATGGCACAGGTGCTGCTCCTCTCCTCAAAGGCTTTGATTGTGTCATCGTTTCCCGTGTGTTTCCATTTTAGTATTCTTTCCAGATGGAAAATAAAAGTGGTGACATGATCTCATTCTTTCACAAACCCGGGGGAATCTTCGCTTGCCATTTCTGTATCTGTGAAATTTCACAGTTCAGGCTTCCGAGAAAGTGGGAATGGAAGTTTTCAAACATAGCTCATCATTGGGAACGGTTTAGCTCTTTAGTTTGAAACCAGAAGTACTTTGTGTCCAGTGTGATAATTGATGTTCTAATGGAGGGGTGGGGAACCTCACACCTGAAGACTGAATGGTGTCTTCCAAGCTTGTCTGGTCCTCAGAACTCCCTCACATCTGCTTTCATTTCCTTGCTTGACAACCTCCTTGGTTGTTGTAGTTTACATACTTAGAGTGTCAGAGTAGGACCTAGGAGACCAGGGTTTGAATACCCACTAAGCCATGAAGCTTAATTGGTGACCTTTGACCAGTCACTACTTCTCAGCCTAACTCACCTCACAGGGTTGTTGTGAAGATAAAATGGGGATACACCACCTTCAGCTCCTTGGTGGAAAATATAGTATATAAATGTAAGAATTGCCTTATATCCCACTGCTCCTCTATGCAGCTCAAGGCGGGGTTCATAGTTCTCCCTTCCTTATCCTGAGAGGTAGGTTAGACTGAGGGACAGTCGGTTGCATCTATTGTTAGTCCAAATTGAAATTAATAATCACAGCTAGTTTGGTGCTATTGCTTGCAATGCACCTAGTCAAAGTGGGACTTGGAGACTGGCCCAAGTTCACCCATCAAGCTCCATGGCTGAGTGGGGACATAAACACTGATCTCCCAGGTCCTAGTCCAGCACCCTAACCCTTATGTCATCCTCTCATTGCTGAATTCCCTAGCTATCTGGGGACAGTGTTGGGAGGACACTCACACCACATTGTTAAGACTTTATTTGGAAGTGGGCACGATTCCCTGATCGTCGCCAGCTGCCCCCGCTCCCCGCTTCAGAAGGACTACTAAAGCACAAACAGCCCTACTGATATCGTCATTGTTCTCCCATAAGGAAATCTGATCTCTCTTGTACAGGAAGCTGCAAGCAAGATGATTTATGGAGTTGCTATGGAGCTATGGAAAGTACGTGCAGGAGGAGGACAAACTAGCGGCCTTAGAGAATCGTAGTCAGCTGTAATAAGGAAATGGGGGTGGTTTGGCAGTATCCAACATTACAGCTTCACCAGGCCTCTGCAAGGGATCCTTTGATAAAAGATTTTAGGCATCTCCTTTTTGAAACAGGCAGCATGGCGCAACTGCTTTTGAGGAAAGGGTGTTGCATTAATTTCTCATGGTACCCAAGTGAGCTCCACACTGGGTATTGCTTTATGTTAATCAAATTTTTACAAAAGAGGACACAAATGTCCGACAAGCAAAGAATCCCCAACACTGTGAGAATAAACTAGGCTTTCCAGCCATTCATAATTTTACAGTCTGTTCATATATCGGGAGCTCTCCCCCTAATACTATTGTTGTTGTTTATTAAATTGATAAAACAGCCTTTGCCCAAAGATCACAGGGCAGTTTACAACAGAAGAAATAGGCAGGAGGAAGTTACTACGAGTGGCATTGGACTGTGTCCACTGTCACCAGAGGTCTCTGCCATGATTGTCTAGACTGCCCTCCTATCACAGAGGTGAGGGACAGGCCAAAGGGAGATGTTCTGGCTGCCTTTGTCTGAGCTGTAGAGCAGCAGCTCATGCAGGAGGTCCCAGGTTCAAATCCTGGCATCTCCAGGTAGCTCTTGAAATGTCCTTTGTCTGAAACCCTGGGTAGTCACTGCCAGCCAGTGTAAGCAACACTGAGCTCAATGAACCAATGATCTGGTTTGATATATGGAAGCTTCCTATGTTCCTGTGATATTGACCATCCATGGGTATTCATATCTAGCAGGGAATTTTCTGACAAAACAACACAAAGTGTTATTGGGATGGACTGATGAACCCATTTCCATTCCATATCAGTTTCACATACGGTTAATTGTAGGTCCATTCCATCATTATTTTTTGCTAACTGAAAAAACCCACACGTTATGTACATATTCTCTCCCTAAAATATGCATTCTGTGTCCTTTTCAAATGCATTTCCCCATAAAATATGCATTTTTCTTGTTAAATATGAATTTTTGGGTGTGCTTTCCAAAACCAAGACTGCATCACAAAACTCTGAGAGAAGCACATCAGCCAGCTGGTAGCTGCATTCTGGTCTACATATGAGTTCAGGACCGTCTAAGTAGATCAGTTGGATTTAAAATGTGAACTGAACCAATTTATCCTCTATCCCACAGTATTACGATCTGTGATATAGCCATCCCTCCTAAATGGGTTGTCCGCACTAGAGAAGACACTTGTCACAGTGACTTATTGCATGCAATGCTATTTACCTTCAAGACTCTCTGATCTGTACTGCTACAATGACAATACAAAGACCCCCTCTTCTTTCAGTGACAGCCCCCTGAGGGCTGTTCCCTGAGGTGGTTGTCACTTGGCAATGAAATACCCCAAGGTGACTCCCCACTTCACCCTTCAATAACAAGTGAATCACAGCAGCCAAGTCCTTCTCTGCCAGGTAAACAAATTAACAGTGTGTCACTAATGACGCCTACATCTGTTGCTTGGTATTCAGATGCTTGACATAGCAGGCCAAAACAAAGCAACGTGTGTGTGTGTGTGTGAGTGAGTGTGTGTGTGTTGCAGACAGCAGTTGTTATTTAGGTCTGCATGGATTATTCCCACTTACTTGACTAATGGAGACACAAAAACCTGCTGATTCAACCAGGAGAAATGACAGTTGTGGCATTGCCATGTAAGTGTGTTTGTGTGTGTGTGTGTGTGTGTGTGTGAGAGAGAGAGAGAGAGAGAGAGAGAGAGAGAGAGAGAGAGTTTACCTCTCCACATTTCCACAGATGCCTGCAGCACAACAAGACATTTCTGCTTGAGAAGTAGGGAGAAATTGCCCCTCTTAGCTGAATTGTGTTTTGATTTCTTGGAGAATATCCAGCTCTTCTCCCTGGAATCCCCTGTCATCCTCCAACAGCCAGCTTTCTCATAAATTTAATCTTGTCTAAATAGCACAAGCTGGTTGTTGTTGTTGTTGTTTAAAAAGAAGGTCTCCTTCTCTAGGCCATGTGGGTAAGATTAAGATTCCACAAACTGGGACCTTTTGACTAATGGACTATGGAGAGAGAAGAGAAAAGAGAAGAGAGAGCATTGAACAGATGTCTCTTATCTATACCATCGTGGGGGTGGAGCAGTTTGGCCCTTGAGTGTTTTGATTTGAACAATATGTTGCACGTGCTCCTGCAGATGTTTGTGCTCTGACTGCTCCTATTTGTTAGGGACAATTCCTCTTTGCTATTACTGGACTCTGGTAAATTGCTTTCCTATGTTTTTGCTTTTGCCTTTTGGGCATGCCTTGTTCAAACATGGTTAGTACAATCTGCTAGAATTGTCATCCATTATCTTCCACATTTCCTCCAAGATGTTAATACATGTTCCTCCCCCCACATCCTTGTAAAGTAAGTTAGGCTAAGCAATTGTGACCAGCCTCAGATTGTCCAGTGAGTTTCATGGATGAATGGGAATTTGAACCTGGATAAGAATGTAAGAAGGACCCTGCTGGTTCACACCAAAAACCTATCTAGTCCAGCATCATGTTTCCCTCAGTGGCCTCTGGGAAGCCCACAAGAAGGATAGAGGGACAACAATCCCAGCTACTGACATTCAGAGATACATTTGGTCTGCTTGGTCCTAGCCCAACACTCTAACCATTATTCCACACTGCTTCTCTTTAAGAGTTGCCATCCAGCAACATTTAACTGCACCCCCAGTCCTCTGGAAGTTACATCTCTGAGTGGTGGTGGTTGGGTGGGTTCATCTTGCCTTTATAACACCCGATGAAGTTGACCCTTGGTGGTGGTGAGGAGAGACATTACCTGATCAATATTCAACAAACTGCATATCGGGTGATACAGAAGGGTTCAATCCTGCTTTTTCAGGGTGCGGGAGCAGGAGCTGGCTGATGTGCCCAGATCAAGAAGGATTGAATTCCCTGCTCATCTGCTGAGGAACTGAGGTTCAATCTTGCTTCCTGCAAGGCTCAGGAATGGGGACTGGTTTGCATGCCTGAACCAAGTAGGACTGAACTTTCTGCATATTAGCTCATGAATGGGAGTTCAGCCCTACTTCCTGCAGAGTTTGAGTGTACCAGCCCGTCCCCACCACCATGTGTTAACTGATGCACAGGGAGGTCAACCCTGCTTTCTGCAACCATGAATATATGTGTCCCACACCTAACACCACATATTACATCAGGTGTGGGACAGGTGAGCATGGTTTTATTCTTGCACGCAAAATGGGGAAGCATGGAAGGCCAAGTTTGACCCACAGGCTAGAACTGCCCCATCCTTGATGTAAACACTAAATTGGTATGCAGTGCACCACTTACCATTTCACTGTTGTTGGTTATGTCTTCTTAGACAATTTGTTGTAGCAGTTTTCCCTGCTGAATTCTTTAACCAAAAGAATAAACACCATGTTGGCTTTCCAGACCAGGGGAGGGCAGGCCTTTGCAGAGTATGTGAAGATAGCAAGTGACAGGCAAGAGCAGAGCCTTCAGCAATGCATTATGTTCTGAAGGTTCAGATAGTGATCTTCCCTACAAGGGCAGGAGTGGTGCAAGGTGAATGTATCCTGTTTTCTTCTGTGAAATGCTGGAGGATAAGTACACGTGCATTCCTTAAGCTAATGACTTGATACCCCAGAAACCAGAGGCTCTTCTACATATCATATAGGAAGCTGCCTTGCCCACCTTTCTGATGGACCCAATACAAGCATGGCTTGGAGCACGAAAGGGAAACCTGTGGTCCTCCAGATGATGTTGGCCCCAGCCCCAACCAGCATGATGGTCAGGGATGCTGGAAGTTGTAGTCCAGCCACATCTAGATGGCTATTGGCTCTTGATATGACGGGATGCATAGCCTACGTCCCCTCCCATGCATCCTATAGGTGTTTGTTGGCCATGCAGCATCTCGCTTCAAATGAATGAAAGGGTTCAGGGGTGCTGTTTCAAATCTCAGTGGTGGGATGGGTTGAGATTCTTACAAAGTCCTAAAGCAGGGGTGGTGGACCTGTAGTCCTCCCAGCGTGGCTGAGCTCCATCATCTGACCACTGGCCATGAGGCTTGGGACTGATGGGAGTTGGTGGCAGTAGTGCTTCTGAATCCCAGTTGCTGGAAACCACAGGAAGTGAGCCTGCTCTTGCACTCATATTCTGCTTGTGAATTTCCCACAGTCATCGGGTTAGCCACTGTGAGAACAGAATGCTGGACAAGATGGGTCATTGGCCTGATCATAGAAGGTCCTTCCTATGTTCTTATGCGTTGGTGTCCAACATGATCCTCAAGGTCCCTTCCAATTCTACAATTGATTCTATGAACATCTGAATATCTACAGGTTCCCTGCTCATGTCCAACAGCCCTGCTCATGGATATATTCAAGATTGATTTGTTCACTTATTTTTTAAAGAAATAATAGTTGACTTCAAGAGAACATAAGAAGAGGCTGCTGGATAAGGTAAGGATAATCTAGTCCAGCGTCTTGTTCCACAGCAGCCAGCCAGATGCCCAGGGGAAGCCAGCTAGTAAGCTATGATTTGTGATTCCCAGCAATAGATGTTTTGAGGCATAGTGTCTTCAAAAGTAGAGGAAGAACAAAGCTGCTGATATCCTTTTTGCTCCATGAATTTGTCTAATCCTCTTGTAAAGCCTTCCCAGTTGGTGGCCATCAATATTCCATATGGGGGTGAATTGGGAGCATTAATTTCGGTTCCATTTATGCTCAACAAAATACTCTTCTTTAAAACAAAAAGAAAAACAGGAACAAATATTGTTTGTTTACAGGGTGGAGCCGGCACTTACCCGCATCAAAGAAGACAGGAAACGGATCATCCTTCCAGCTATCGACAACATAAAGTACAACACGTTTGAAGTGCAGCAATACGCCAATGCAGCTCATGGCTACAACTGGGGACTCTGGTGTATGTACATAATCCCACCGCAAGACTGGCTGGACAAGGGGGACGAGTCTGCACCCATCAGGTGACTTTCTGCAATTTCATACCATTGATACTTTACTGCTGAAAGTTCCTGAATCCCAAGGGCTGATCTTGGTGACCACGTCCCACAAAAACAACACTGCATGCCATGAGAGGGCGTGTTGTGTGCCTTGAGGAATTTAAGCCACCCCATCAGATGCATCAACCACACACCACTGTTCTGAGTTGGCCAAGTCCTTGTGCAACTTTCAGAGCTGGTGTCAGTGCAGCATTCTGTCTAGGCATTATTGGGATAGCTGGGTCCAGTTACTTGTTGGAACCCTTTCGTATGCAGAGTGCGAGGCATTTTTGCTAGTGAATCTTGGTTAAAGAATCGTAGAATCATAGAATTGTAGAGTTAGAAGGGACACTGAGGATCATCTAATCCAATCCCTAAAGGGATCGAACCTGCAATCTTAGCGTTATCAGCACTACACTCTAACCAACTGAGCGAAAGAGTAGACTTGTTGCAATCCCACACAGATATATGCTTGCAGTGTAAGAAAACAATGAAGTAGTTTATAGTAGGACATACATACGTTGGATAGAAAAGTTTCTAACCTAACCAACCAATCTGGAGAAGAACAAAGGCAGCCATACTAGCTCCAAGTTGACCTCTCATATTAAGGTCCAAGAGAAAAGTGTGAGAGGGACAGGAAGCTGTAAAAGAATGCAACCATATCAGTCTAATATCAGATACAGAGGTCAGCTCAAGAGGTTAAAAGTACAAGGAAGTCTAGGAATCTGGATGCCCCAAATTCTATCTACCTTAACCCATGCAAAATCCCTCTTGTCCAAGCTGAGTTGCACCCAAACTTCTAGCAGGCATTACTGGGTTCCTATTGAGGTATGCATTCCTTCAGAAGGCCCATCACTGACCCCTAGGGCCCCTTGGTTGTGATCCTCATAGGAAGCTGCCTTAGGCTAAGCCCATCCAGTGTTCCATGTAGTTCAGTATCACCCACACCGACGTTAAGAAACTGCCTCATATTGAGTCAGGCCAGTGGTCCAGCTAGCTCAGTGTTGGCAGTGGCAGTGGCTCTCCAGGGTATCACATCATGGACATTCACAATCCCACCTGGAGGTACCAAGGATTGAACCTGGGACCTTCTGCATGGAAGACAGATGATCTACCACTGAGCTATGGCCCTTCCCCCTCATATTCGTTACTCCTACCACCTGATCACTTGCCCTCTCCATGCAGTGAGAAGACTCAGGAACTGGAGCTGCTTCCTCCACCTGTCATGCCTTCTTTTGAGCAGCTGTGTGGCTTAGGGACAGAGGAAGGAAGGCAGGAAATAAGCACCAATGATGAGTATGTGGGCTCACACAAAAGGGAGCCCCACTGATGGCATCTTCCTCACATACCCCACAAAAAGCAACCTTTCTTCTGGCCACTCTGTCCCACTCACATCTTGGCTGGGAAGTCAATAGGGCTGGACACGAAATCCAGACAGTTTTTTGCTTTTTATTGTGCATCTACCTAATTTGTACTCCTTGAAGCAATATGTGGACCAAAATGCAGCTATGCACATATATATGTTCATCTCAAGGGGTAAAGCAGCCTGGGGGAGGAGATCCAGAAGCAGTGGCTGTGGAAATGGGTGAAGCTCCTCCACTCCTGATGGCTTTTTTTCTCTTCCAAAGGCCCTCCACCCAACTCATAGTTTGCAAATTCAGGAGCTGCAGACGTTTCATACCACCCTCCCTCTGTCCGTGTGTGTGTTCTCACACATATGGTTCCCTCCTCCTTTCCCCATTAGAGGCAACCCCACGCCTGAGCAAAGGTTCATAAATGATGCAAATTGGGCTTTAGCCTTACTTTTCCTCTTATCGCTGCGAAACAGAGGGACGCGACAGCATTCATTTTATTTATCTTCAAGCAGTGCACGTCTGTTATCGGGGACCTCCTGCTCTTTGTGAAGCCTCAATATGCAGGCAGGTAATTGCTCAGGAAATCTGAATGTCCCTTGATAAACCTGGCCAGCTTTTCTCCTTCCCCTTTCAAAGAGCAGCCACTATTTCATTGTCACTGTGGAGATACATCTATGCACTGGGAATGTTTTGCTATTGATTCCAGTGGCCAGGGAAGCAGAGACTACACCAACTTAATCTTTGGTTTCTCTCTCTCTCTCTCTCTCTCTCTCACACACACACACACACACACACCTCTTCTCTTCTGAATGGCCCCTCTTTACTGTTGGGATTCTGTGTTGCCACAGACCACGTATTATTTTCCATTTTACCTGTACCTCCATTATCCACACTCCTCCTTTCATTGCCTTCTCTTTTACATTGCAGGCTTCTTGGGATGGAGGGTTGCATTTGTTCTGTACATCACCAGGCACATTGGCAGATGGTGCTGATGAAAGTTTGTGAAGCTGGGCTGAGATGAAATCCCCATGTTCACAAACTGTGAATTGAAGTAGCGTCAGGGAGGCATTTCAGTGATTTTTGTGTGTGTGTGGATGGTGAAAGTCAGCAACATTTTCAAGGGATATATACTGTTTAGTGTTGTTTTTCCTCTACCACCTCTTTTGGTTTGGCCACCACCAGCATTAAGACCTTCCCATTCTGTGATTGCATGGCCCTTGGAACATGGCTACATCATGCAGTAGCAACATGCTGAAAAGCACAGGGTGGGCAGGGGCAGGGAGCAGTGACTCCACTGTGCCACTTGTGGAACAGCAAAAACTTTTTTAAAAAAGAAGTCAAATGACGTAATAAAATCAATCATTTTTATTATTTATACCCCACCCATCTGACTGGGTTCTCCCAGCCACTCAGGGCTGCTTCCAGCAAAATATAAAAACATAATAAACCACCAAACATTAAAAACTTCCTGATACAGGGCTGCCTTCAGATGTCTTCTAAAAGTTGTGTAGTTCTTTATCTCCTTGATATCTGATGGGAGGGTGCCACTGCCGGGAAGGCGCTGTCACTACTTTTGCCTCCAAGTAATAACTCCCCCCCACAAAAAAACCATCCCCTTTTCATTCCTCACTGCAAAATGTCAAGCCAGAAGTTCACAAAGCCATAGAATCTGGGAGTGAAGCTAAGCAGGCAGAGCCTCATGATGTGCTGGATTCCTTCTTCACACTCCCTGCCACACAGAGATGGCAGACTTTGGCACTCAGTGGCATAAGACTTGAAGAACACAAAAGAAGCCTGCTGAATCAAGCCAACAGCCCATCTAGGCCTGTTCTCATAGTGGCCAACCGAATGCCTGTGGCCAACCTGACTGCAACAGCAACTCTCCCCACCTGTGATTCCTAGCAACTTGCATTCAGGGGCATACTGCCTTCGATAGGAAAGATAGAACATGACTACCATAGCTAGTAGTCATTGATAGTCTGCACCATGTTTTGCAAATCCTGATGATTGGTTGATTCAAGGCCATGCACTTGCAAGCCGCAACAATCAGCTGCTAGTCAGCAGTTCCCAAGTGCTGGGACTTTGCCAGCTCCACAGTCCACCTTTCACCCTAGCTGCATCCTTAGCTGCCCTACACCTGATATCATACACCATAAATGGTTTACCCAAAGCAGCCTCAGAGGCCAGACGGGGAGGCCTAATTGTCCATCGGGCTGCTTCCCTCCCCACTCACCTGCTCTGCCTATTGATGGACTGCTCTGTTGCATTCCATTATCAACACCTCCTGGAGCCATTAGTCACCTGTCTCCAGTCAGGCTCGCCTCTGCCTTGAATTTTTATCTCCTTATCCCAGCAGTAGTGGCCTGTTAAAACAACCCATACGTTTCTCGCCGATTGCTTAATGTACCATAGAACGAGGCAGGTGATGCTCCATCAAGGTGCCACGCGCAAGTATTCCGCCATCTCCGCAAAGTCTGTTTTGACATTCTCTAATTTATCGAAATGAGTTTGCAGTGAAACACGCCGTCTTTCTGCCCAACCTCTCGCAAGCTCTCCCTGCTTCAATGGCCTGAGAAAACTCAGTTGTTGTTGTTTTTTGGTGCATATTAAGTCTTTGTTGACATCTCGCCGACTCTCTTGACATCCTTTTGACTTCAGTGGTGCGGGTGTGGATTTGTGTCACTTTGATTCTAATCAGAAGTTACTTCTCTCCCCTCCTCCTCTGTAAAGACATCTGGGAAATAAAATCATACCGGTGTTTGAGCAGCAAAAGAGACAGATGGCAGGCCAATTTTCCCCCTCCTCCTGGATTGTCAGATTAGATTAAGGCATTAAGGGAGACAAGATCTGTCAGAATAGATCACACCTATGATCCATCTATTCCCACGCCCTGTCTGTCAAGAGCAAGGTGTGCTGGTTTCTTCACACTCAAGAACTAATAAAGACCAAGTATATTATCCCATTGAGGACATTATCAGACCCTCCAAGTGCCCCTATTTCCCAGGGACAGTCCTGAATTTATAGAAACTGTCTTGGTTTCTGATTTGATCCCAGAATGTCCCACTTTTCCTTAGGGTGTTCATATTTTCATTGGAGAAATGTTGGAGGTTATCCTGCCACTGTGGGAAGATGCAAAGTCACCAATAGCACAAGGGCAACCCTAGCTCACCACTTTTGTTTTTGCTACCTTGGACAGCAGCATTCTCACTTCTCCAGAGGATCTCAAGCTGTGCTCACAGAAGAACATCTTAAAGTAATTTATACAGATTGACTTCACAATCTCTCCCCTGCCCCAGTACAACAATATTCATTTGCAGTGTAGCACTTGGAAAGCTCCAGCCCTGCCAAAACCAAAAGCCATTTCATTGTTCCAGCGTTAGATGTCCCCGTGCTGATACTCTTCTTGATAATGCTCTGCACCCATCGGCTAGCCCATCAGATTATCCAAAAGCAGTTTGGCCACCATTAATCACCTTTTCCCCTTTCTCTTTCATTCTCTCGCTCCCTGTATCTGTCTTCCTCTCACTACTAGCTGGATGAGAAAGAGTGATTATAAACAAAATAGATTCTGTTTGATTGATTATGGCTGGGCTGGTAGACACTTCGGACTTCCCCCTCACCCTTGACAATGCCGACTCAGACATGTTTTCCTTCACCTCTTAGGATGGGGGAGCAATTTGATCCAGATTGAACATGGGACCTTGTGAATGCAAAGCAGGTGCTGCACCACTGAGCTGCGGCCCTTCCTTGTATGCCCGGCACCACAAATCCACCTCCATCAGGACATATTGGTAAATCCAATGTTTTGGGGGGTTAAAAATAGGCCACAACAACAATGCCAAGGTGAGTTTGACTTGGCATTGGGTAGCCAAATTAGGGAGTGCTATGGCCCTCAGCACTGGCAGAGGAACAGGGGTGCAGGGGGAGCACACCGCCCCCGGTGGCACAATCTTGGTGGGGTGCCATCGCGGCTTCCCCCTACGCTGGGCGCCACACCCCCACAGGCCACCACACCCCCAGGACACAAGCCACGTCCCCAGGATGCGAGCCAGCCATGCCCTCCCCGGCTCTCCACCCCCAAGCCAGAGCTTGAAGCTCTGTCACTGGCCCCCAGCCCCCATGTGGAACTATGGAGAGAAGCACTTCCCTGTGGATCCCTTTCATGGGAAATCCCACCGCCAAGGAGGGGAAAGCAGAAGCTCACAATTCCTGCTCGGCCAAAGACTAGGAACAACAGCAGCTTCTTCTTCTTTATGTCATTATGTCAATAATGGTCAATAGTCAATAATGAGGCAGACAGACACACCTTGCCAGGAAAGGCATTTTGCAAATGAAGGTTATCATCCACAACTGCTGCAGCAGCAACAAGAACCCCAGCTTGCAGAATGACAGGCCTCAGCCCAGTGAATGCTGTGTTTAAGTCCCACTGAAATCAGATGAACAGGATAACCATGACTCCCAAAATGATTTAGCAAAAATGATTTAGGCTTGGCTTGGAGCAGGGGTAATGATGAGAGGCAAAATCCTTGCCAGCATGGCCAGTTGTCAGGGTTGAAAAGAGGGATGTTGTTGTTGTTTAGTTGTTTAGTTGTGTCCGACTCTTCGTGACCCCATGGACCAGAACACACCAGGCACTTCTGTCTTCCACTGCCTCCCGCAGTTTGGTCAAACTCATCTTCATAGCTTCGAGAACACTGTCCAACCATCTCGTCCTCTCTTGTCCCCTTCTCCTTGTGCCCTCCATCTTTCCCAACATCAGGGTCTTTTCCAGGGAGTCTTCTCTTCTCATGAGGTGGCCAAAGTATTGGAGCCTCAGCTTCACAATCTGTCCTTCCAGTGAGCACTCAGGGCTGATTTCCTTCAGAATGGATTAGGTTTGATCTTCTTGCAATCCATGGGACTCTCAAGAGTCTCCTCCAGCCATGGAGTTTTCTTGGCAGGGATACTGGAGTGGCTTGCTGGTTCCTGCTCCAGGTGGATCACGTTTGGTCAAAACTCTCCACTATGACCTGTCCATCTTGGGTGGCACAATCTTGCCCTGCACGGCATAGTTCATAGCTTCTTGAGTTATTCAAGCCCTTTCGCCACGGCAAGGCAGTGATCCATGAAGGGGTGAAAAGAGGGGTACTCTACCACATCTGGAGGCCACAGGTTTCTATTCCAGCCTTGGGCAGCAATTCTGTAAATACTTAGCTGTGAGTAAGTCCCATTGAATTCCTCTGAGTATTGCTGGTTTTCTTTTGTGCTCCATTTTTAAGCAGGAGCAACACCAGGCGTCAGATATAAACATGCAAGATGAGCCAGATTGCAGCTTCCTTTTGTATGCATTGAAGTTTATTTCAGAACTTTGCTTGATCGTTATTATTTTTATTGTCATTACAAGCCACAATAGACTTGGCAGGAGGATCTCTGATTCAATTTATCAGTCCTCCGTGCATTTTTATTATTATTATTAAACACAAGGCAAATTGATTAGAATGTTTGCTGCATGTTGGTAAAATATTACTTCCCTGGTAAGAAAGCTGCTGTTCTTTTCTTTCTCTCTTTCCTTCTTTTTATTTTTTAAGGCAGTAATAAAGTTCCATTAGGGGAAGTTTTACAACCGACATCTAATAAAGGAATGAATTGAATCATTGCTTGAATAAAGGGGTAATGGGGCTCTAATGTTCTCATTGTTTTTGGACCAAGGCTGGCTGTTTACAAGGGCTGTGTTGGCATTTTCGTAGTTCTCTTTTGGAGCCTCTCTCTTCAGAGTAGGGATAGAGAAGAAATTAAATTCCGTTTGAGTTCAAGGGCTGATGTACCTATGTAACTTGAGCTTTCCAAAACAATACACAAACCAAATCACAGTCAGGGTCTCAGGTAGCTATCCTCTCCTGTCGCCTGCTACCTGTCTGTTCTTTTTCAAAAAAGCTAAGGATGCTAAAGATTGCACCCAGGACCTTCTATATGCAAAACATGTCCTCTTCTTCTCAGCAATGCTCTCTCCCCAACTGTATCAGAGTGGCTTGTATTTGGATAGAAGGCGCTACCAGGACCTTCTAATCTGAACCATGTGTAGGCAAACTAAGGCCCAGGGGCCGGATCTGGCCCAATCGCCTTCTAAATACGGTCCATCGGTGGTCTGGGAATCAGCATGTTTTTACATGAGTAGAATGTGTCCTTTTATTTAAAATGCATCTCTGGGTTATTTGTGGGACATAGGAATTTGTTCATTCCCCCCCCCCCTTCAAAATATAGTCCGGCCCCCCACAAGGTCTGAGGAACAGTGGACCAGCCCCCTGCTGAAAAAGTTTGTTGTCCCCTGTCCTAAACTCACTTACATTGTAGCATGTCAATTTAACTTCCTTCTGAATAGACATGGGAAGGACTGCACTGTTTTCACATTGCAGTGGAATATAGGAAGCTGCCATCTAGCTCAGTGCCATTGTCTAAACTGGCTGGCAGCAGCTCTCTATGCAGGTTGTCTTTCCCAGCCCTGGATTGAACTTGAGACCTCCTGCTTACAAGGCAGATTATCTACTCCTGAGCCCTTTCAGATCTAGAGTTAGGTTTTTGCTGACTCACATTGACTGGGTGGGTGGGTGGTGTTAGAATTCCTGCTCCATGATTGCAGTCATGGGATTGTTGTCTTTCACATGACGGTGTATGTTTTGACCCCACAAAGTGGGAAGTGACGGAGACAGGATGTTTGTGTTACTGTGTTCCGTGATGTGGGACTATTGTCCTTGTTCTTTCTCTAGAGAGAGAGAGGGAGTCATGTTGCAGTACTCCGTGTGTGTTTATATGTAAATTATGTAAATTATATGATGCATGGATATGAAGTTCATTTTGACATCACATGGTGTGACGTGGGTTTGTTTGAATATGCCCCTCCTTTCTTAGAAAGGACCTTTTCTTTGGTGGCTCCCCGATTGTGGAATGCTCTCCCCAGAGAGGCTTGTCTGGCGCCATCATTACATGTCTTTAGAAGCCAGGCAAAAACTTTCCTCTTTACCCAGGCCTATGGCTATTAATCAATAGCCTGTGAAAGTGTCGGGGGGAGGTAAAAACATAGTAAGAAGTATATTGTTTTATCAGTGATGTTCTGTAATGTGTTTTTAATCTTGTACATCACTCTGGGATCTTTGGATAAAGGGCTGTATATAAATTACATAAATTGTTGCTGCTATTCCAGAGGTGCATTGTTTGAACCCTTTGTCCTTCGTTTGTCCTTGTTTCCCCTCATCAACAGGACACCAGCCATGATTGGTTGTTCGTTTGTGGTGGACAGAGAGTACTTTGGTGAGATCGGCCTTCTTGACCCTGGAATGGAAGTTTATGGGGGAGAAAACATTGAACTTGGTATGAGGGTGAGTGACACATTATTGGCTTTGTGGACTGTATATCAAGTAGGGCTTGAAGAGATAAGAGCTCTTGGCTTAATGATTTAGCCTTGCTCGGACTAGGCCTTTCGGTGTTAACTCATTATTTGAGCCTGCTTGACCATTGACTGTTTCAATTGCTTTATGGTGGCAATCACAAGGACAACATGCAGCTAGGGAGTAAATGGGACTGGAGTCAGGGGGGATCAGTTCCAAATAAATCTGTCTAGAAACAGACTGTGAGACATCAGAGTAGTCGTGGGTTTCAACTGAGAAAGTCAAGATCCCATTTCCTGATCACCTATAAAACTCACTCCGGCAAGTCACTATCTCTACCTTGCAAGGGATGTTGTGAGGTTAGAGCAGAACAGCTCTGGATGCTTCCCTGAGCTCCTTGGAATGATAATTAGGGACCAAACATAACAAGGAGATGCCGGATAGAGACTCCATGCACCTAAAATGGGAAATAAAGATTGGTTCACATGATACTGCCAGAAATGGGTCAGGGGGCAGTCACTGAACAAGAGGCGAGAGCAGGAATCATCAGCTGACTTTACAACCCAGAAGTCAAAAGTCAGTAAATCCTGTTGCCGTCCAGGTAATGTGTCAGCTATTAGCAAAGAACTATTATAGTTATTTGGGGTCAAGAGGAGTTCAGTGACTAGTCTGTGTCATCAGAGTCTTTCGGGATCTCAGGAACTGTTGCCCAAGATATGTTCACTCCTAGCTTTCCATAAGGGACGCGGGTGGCGCTGTGGGTAAAACCTCAGTGCCTAGGGCTTGCCAATCGCATGGTCGGTGGTTCGAATCCCCACAGCAGGGTGAGCTCCCATCTTTTGGTCCCAGCTCCTGCCCACCTAGCAGTTCGAAAGCACCCCTAAGTGCAAGTAGATAAATAGGTACCACTTTATAGCGGGAAGGTAAACGGCGTTTCCGTGTGCAGCACTGGTGCTGGCTCGCCACAGCAGCTTCGTCACGCTGGCCACGTGACCCGGAAGTGTCTCCGGACAGCGCTGGCCCCCGGGCCAAGTGAGATGGGCGCACAACCCCAGAGTTGGACACGACTGGCCCATATGGGCAGGGGTACCTTTACCTTTACCTTTAGCTTTCCATATGATGGCAGCCGCACAACAGCTGGCTGGAATGTCATCAACTCTGTGAGACATTTTAAGAGGATAAGAAGAATAGATTTGCTATCAAACCCTCTAAATTTGAGAAGGAAATAGTGAATAATAATACAAAGATAATATCAAAGATGTACCAACTCTTCCTTGACTGGGAAGTCAAGGAGGAGGAGGTTAAGGCAGTTATGATTAGATGTGTTCAAGATATTGGACGCCCTAAAATGCTGAATGAGTGGGGAAACCTCTGGAAAACAACTATGAAGTTTACAGCATGTTATAACATTAAAGAAAACATGTTAAAGATGCAATATAGGTGGTATCTAACCCCATCAAAGCTCTCAAAGATGTACAAAAACATAGCAAACAACTGTTGAAAGTGTGGGGAAAGTAATGGAGACATGTATCATATGTGGTGGACATGTAGAAAGATTAGAGAATTTTGGTGCCTTGTTTTTGATGAGCTGAAAAAAATCTTTGGGTTAACCTTTCTAAGAAAGCCACTCCAGTTACTACCCAAGGAACCTCCTGATAGCAGCTGATGGGAAAATGAAGAGGCTACCACCGCCATCCACATTGCTTCTCCTCTGGCTCAACCCAATGAAGAAGCAGGCTGGCTGGAAGTGATGTGATGACAGTGAAGCGAGAGGATTCCCCAGATGCTCCCAGCATCTGCATAAACATCAGGATGTAGCAGCAGCAGTGAGGAAGGGTCCCAAGGCTCTAGGAACAGAGACTGGGAATGGATTGGTAGAGGCTTTGCAGTATGAAGACAGAATGAGAAGAAAGGAAAGGAAAACGGAAAAATATGTCATAGAACAGAAGCATTCCAATGAAGGAGGAAGGTGCAGGGAAGGATATGGAACCATGTCTGGGTTGGTAAGCACAGTGGTGAGCCAGGAAAGGGAGAGACCGAGACGGAGAAAGAAGTGCAAAGTTATAGGGAAGGAACCAATATACTACAGAAAACTGTGTGGTCTGTTGGCAGGCCACTATGAAAAAGAAGGTATCTAAACTCAAGTGGCAAATTTCCCACCAGCGGTCTCTGACAGGAAGAGACAACCTGGGGCTCTAAGAACCTCACGTAGCACTTTTCTGACAGCTCCTTTCTTAATGTGGAGGTGGGGGGGCCTGCATTTCCTCCAGCTGAAATGAATGGGATGCTTTGCATGCAGATGTGTGTGCAACTCTGCAGTTCTCCCCCCGGTCCTACTTGCACCCAGAGAATTACTTCCAGTTGGGCAGCTACCTTGAGGTGTGCATGACTGTAGATGCCTGGCACAGCAGCCAAAGGCTGATACATAATTAGTGAGCAAAAGCCAAGCCCTGGAGCCCTGGAAGATGCAATTGTGCTGAAACGTAGACGTTGAGGAGAGGGCTGTTCCAGAGGGACTGGTTCTGGGGTCTAGCAGCATCATAGAAACAGTTGGGGCAAATGCCTCTGGAGAATGTGGCTGGATGCATCTGACTCTCAAATTGCTGCCAGAGAGTCGGAGCAGCTAAATTTGGCGCCTGTCAGCTTTCATCCAACTCCCTGGCGTAGACCGGGCTTAGCATATTCAAGATTGCTTGCTGTGACTTTTTTTTCTCAGAGCTGCTGCTAAATGTCTCCTTGAAGGTAGCAGGATGATGTATCGGTGGTCAGCACTTTTAAAGAAGTAGGCTGCGACACATTAAACCAGGCATAGGCAAATTCCAGCCCTCCAGATGTTTGGGACAATTCCCATCTTCCCTAGCTAACAGGACCAGTGGTCAGGGATGATGGGAATTGTAGCCCCAAACATCTGGAGGGCTGGAGTTTGCCTATGCCTGCATTAAAGGATAGGTTATGTTTTGGTCCTTGGTGTTGGGCAGCAGGTGGGTATGAATCCCCCAGTTTTTTTGGGGAGGGACATGGGCAGGATGCATGCTATGGTGGGGTTCTACTCCCCTTTGCCACTGTTGGTGCTGCTCATCAGCTTGATAGTCTTTCTTAGCCCAATCAGTTCTACTTCCCAGAGTGCTGGTTCTCCTAGGTCTTCCAAGATGAGAGAGAGAGAGAGAGAGAGAGAGAGAGAGAGAGAGAGAGAGAGAGAGAGAGAGAGAGAGAAGGGACTAGAGGGCTTTTGAGATTATCACCAATGTGGTATGGACTTTGGCAGATGCCTGATACTGATGACCCCTAACAGCAATCTGGAATCAGGAGCCCTAAGTTAGGTATTGGTTGACTATAGCTAGGGAGGAGGACCTATAGCATTCAGCCTAATTTAAGTTGGCCCACAAAGGTGGATTGGAAGAGGGAGCTTCATAGATGCAGTTTTTGTGGGAATGTTCAGGGATGCAGGAGAAGATATATTGTTTGATTATATCCTTTCCAACTTGTGTTAACAAGTTCCACAATTTAGCAGAGTAACATTCCCCTTTTAAAACTTGTACAGCGGATGCATTTGCTCAGGCTCGTTAAAGCCTCTATAATAAGCTTCCTTTCGGTAATTCCCATTCAGTCCCTCATAAAAAGATAAGACATGACACAGTCTTCTATGAAAGTTTAAAAAGAGTTTACTCACACTTTCTGTTCACAATTGAATCCCAGAAGGCAGACTTAGCTTAGAAAAGTAATATACTGTACCTGGAAACTATCCCATAAGGAGACAGCTCCTTTGTCCTCTCTTGACTGGAAGCCAAGAGAGCATCTTAGGCTAAGCAGATGTTGCTTCTTTGATGAATGTAGTCAGAGAGAAAGAGATGGTGGCCAGTCCTATGCTTTTGCTACCTGCACAGGTGAGGCCACGCCCACCTCTAGTCACATGCAGAGGAAATCTGTCCCATCTTAGGAGAAACAGGAAGTTCTGACTGGCTGGTCCAGACACCCCTTTTATGTCCACTCTAGAGATGCTGTACTTGACTGCTCTTGTGTTTCACATCCCACAGTTTTCATAGAAACATAGAGTTGAAAGGGACCACAAGGGCCATCTAGGCCAACCCCCTGTAATGCAGGAAACTTTTTGCCCAATGTGGGGCTTGAACCCGTGACCTTGAGATTAAGAGTATTGTGCTGTATACCAATAGTAGGGAACCTCAGTCCCCCGAGGGTCAAATTCCAGCCCACCAAGCTTCTCCATGTGGCCCTCAGGTCTTCGTCCAGGATGCCGCCTGAACCTCAAAGGTTTGCCACTGGGTGAGCTGTACACCTACCCAGCAGATCCTGGCACAAGGGCAGACACTCCAAAAATCTGATGCGGAGAATGTCAGAAGCACCCCCAATTTCCTTAGTCCCATTGTGGCTGCAAACTGCAATGCTAGTATTAAAGACTAGGATGGTTTCAGTCCTGAACATAGGTGAATCCATTGCCAGTCTTGTGAGGTGAATCTGGTCTGGGATCCATTGGATTCTGAGCCAGACTCACTGGCTCAGAATCCAGTGGTGTTGGCAACTTTGGGCATGACTTGTACTCAACTGCTCTGCCACCTGGGTGCTGGTTCAGAGAGAGGACCCAGTTATCCTGCTTCCCCAGCTTCTGTTTCAGCCACTGTGAGGATGTGCAGTTGCTCTGCCACCCTGAAGAGCCCTACAGGCACGTGTGGGTTGGGATTGCAACTTATTCCTTCCTTTAAACTGAAGGCTGCATTTCTCAGGTTCTCATGCAAGAATAGTTCAGAGCTAAAATATCACGGGGAGTGGGGAAGAGGAAGCAAAGGCTGATAGGAGCTAAAAGTTATTAGCAAATGCTTAATAATGCTTGAAAATGCCTTTACTAATTAACATTATTTTTCTGCTGAAGAGAAAACAGAAGGCTTCTGCTTGGTTTTGTTATGTCTGATAAACCTTTGTTGAAATAATTTTAATCAACTGGAATCAGAGAATCCTGTCTAATTAATGAGACTGATTTGATTAGAATATTGCCTGGTGACCCTCCAAATCCTTTTTAAACAGTAACATTTATTTCAGATAAGCTTTTTTTGTTGTTTTCCAGCTGTCAGGACAGAATGTGTCTGCAGGTGCATAAGGAACCATGCTCAGTAGCAGAGCACATGGCAAAGATCCCAAATTCATTCCCTGATAAAGAGCCAGTTTTAAGTTGCTAGCCCTTTGTACATTTAGTCTCATGAATTAGAAGAACATTTCTAACCTTTCTGAATACCACCTACATCCCAAAACCTGCATTTCCAGCTGAAATTAAACTGAGGAAGAAGAACCAACCAATTTGACCAATGCATGGAGGCTGAGGCTATCAGTGACCACATGAAGGCTATGTTGTATCATATATTCTACTCAATATTGACCCAGAGCAAAACTCCAACGTATAGTTAGCAGAGTAAAAACATAAACATGTTGCAGGATTTCCCACAAAATAGACCAGAGGCAATTGCATTTCATCCAGCAGAGCTTTACTGCTACTGAAGGCAGTTGAGCATAATGGTCAAAAATCCAATACATTCAGGATTGGCACTGTCCATAAGAAATCCAGTTGCACAGAGAAATGCAAACTGATGTGTTGGAGACAGTTGAAGACAGTATGCCTCTGAATGCATACTGTTGTTCTCACGTCCAGCTTGCAGGCTTCCCACAGGCATCTGGTTGGCTACCATGAGAACCACAAGCTAGACTAGATGGGCCACTAGTCTGATCCAGCAGGATTCTTCTTATGTTCTTGTGCCACTCAGTGCCAAAAGCTGCCATCTCTGACTGTTGAGTGAAGGCCGGGAGTGGAGACAAGAAACCCCACTGAACATCTCTGAATACCTATTGCTGGACATACTCAAGTGGGAAGAACACTGTCGCATGTACCTGTTCTGTTCCAATCCCCCTAAGACCGTGGTTCCCAACCTTTTTTAGCCATGCCCCACCTAAAAGGTAAAGGTGAAGGTACCCCTGCCTGTATGGGCCAGTCATGTCTGACTCTAGGGTTGTGCACCCATCTCACTTAAGAGGCCGGGGGCCAGCGCTGTCCGAAGACACTTCCGGGTCACGTGGCCAGTGTGACAAGCTGCATCTGGCAAGCCAGCGCAGCACACGGAAACGCCATTTACCTTCCCACTAGTAAGCAGTCCCTATTTATCTACTTGCACCCGGGGGTGCTTTCAAACTGCTAGGTTGGCAGGTGCTGGGACCGTAAGATGGGAGCGCACCCCGCCGCAGGGATTCGAACCACCGACCTGACGATCGGCAAGTCCTAGGCACTGAGGTTTTACCCACAGCGCCACCCGCGTCCCTTTATGCCCCACCTAAGCACCTCTAAAATCCTGATGCCCACCCCTGTGACATATAATTCTTATTATTCAAAAAGTGAATTCCTATTCACATGGAGGAAGCCTAAAAGGCCATTAACTGTTAATAACTCATTCTCGAATTGCCCCCCTTAAAAATCAAATTAGCCCCCTTGTGGGGCATGTGCCCCATGTTGGGAACCATGGCACTAAGAAGTTCCAAGGGGGCAAAACATCTGTGTGCTGCCCAACTCCTTGCCCCTCTCCATCGCAAGCTGGATACATTATACAAATAAATTTGCACATTTCGCTATCATTTGCATGATTGCTACAGGATTTGCATACACAGCTACAGGATTTGCATACATTGCTACAGGATTTGCATACACAGGGTGGTATTCAGGCTTTACTCAGAGCCATGGAAGTGAATGAACATTACTCCATTAGGAGTAATGTTTTGGTGGGCCTATTGTGAGAAAATGTTCACTAAATACCACCCAAGGGACCTGAAAGTTGCTTTTGGGGACTTGGCAAGATCAGAAGCTGCCTTCTACTATTGCACTGTCTGCACTGCTTGGAAATAGATATCCAGGATTTAAGACAGGGAACGTTCCTAGCCTTTGCCAGAGTTGCCAGCAATGGTGGCTGGTGCACTTTTGGACTGGTAGGGCCGGAACAGGGAGGCCCACAGTAGGCAGAATCAGAGCCAATGGCAGGCATTCTAATCCTCCCTGCTGAGTTCTACAAAATGGAGATGAAGGAGGTGACAGCCAGGGCCGTCTCCTGGACTGGTTATAGTAAGAAGGCAGTGTCCCATTCACTCTAGTGGATCGGCTTCCAACAGCTGCCGAGATTTGGACCTGGGACACTCATCATGCGAAACATGTGCTCTGCGACTGTACCATGGCCCTTCAGTCTTTCGTGCCTGAGCTTGTCCAAAGGCAAGCAGAACTGGAGAGGGTTAAAGAGACAGAAATCAATAGCTCTAACAAACTGCGGGTTATTTACTCCCCTGACTCATTAAAAATAACCAGAGTGCCTGACAAGCCTTATATAAGTCCCCTTATTAGCGGAAACTACAGATGCCCTTGATTGTTTAGAAAAGGGAGCGTATAAACATTAAAAGCATACTTTATGATTTGACCTAATAGAAAGAGTTTATGAGCCATCTTTTTACGGTGCGGCTGTTAATCATCCTAGTAAAGTGCTCTTTCCATCAGCTGGAGTGTGCCAGCCATCAGGAGCAATGAGCTGCACTTTCCCCCCCTTTACTCCTCCTGATCTTTGGCTCCTCTCCAAGGAGGAAGGAGAAGACCCGCCCATGAGGGTCAATAAGCAGTGGAACTGGCTGCACAACTGGAAAACCAGGGATCAAGGGCCCAGAGACAAAAGTAGAGTTCCAGCGAAATGATGGGGGTGCTTGAGGTCATGGTGGGGAAGCTGTGACCCTCCAAAGGAAGACACTGTCTCTTTTCTGCACCAGCCATGTCTCTAATGAAAGGTGGGGGACCTGTGGCCCTCCAGATCTCATTGAATGCCAACTCCCCAGGGATGCCACAATATCTGGAGAGACGCAGGTTCCCCCATTTTTGTAGTAAAGCAAGCACAAGGAGCCAGGCTTGATTCTATTCATCTGAAATATACTTATACGTATGTCTGCATGAGGTGCATGTGCAAAGGGGGCTGCAGAATAGGAGAGAGCAGGAGGAGGAGGAGGCCTGGACATGAGGATGAAGGTGAAAACGTGGGTGCAATTCAGGGCTGACAAAGAGAAGAGAGAAGTGGCTTCAGAAATGGGGTTAGGAAGGTGGAAAGTGAGTGTGGTTGTTGCATGAGGTGGGAAGGGGAACCTCTGTGGGGTGAATGTGAGGGGAGTGAGCAGGGGCACAGCCCCTTGTGTGTGTATTTGTGTGTTTGTGTAGACTGGCTTGGCTTTGTTCTTGGTTTGGTTTTCCTGCTTTAGAATAAAGAGATTTCATGCTCCTTTGAACAGTTGTTGCTTTATTATTATTATTATCAGTCCCCCTTTCTGCCACCGTCTTTTATAATAGTCTCACGGTTTACCTATGCTGAATTTAAACTCTGAACTCTCCCTTTTGTTGTATTAGCTGATAACGTAGAAGTTTCTGAAAGCCTCAGTGTGCACTCAGATCAATCCCATCTATTTAAAAGAAAGGTCACTGTCTCCTATTATGTTTTAAAGGCATAGAAGTCACTTCTGTGTTTGTAAAAATGTGCAGACACTTGGCCCGCATGACTAATGCACCCATCTGGCTCTTCCACAGGCTGGTGAACTGCAGTGCTGGACGGCAAGCATCTCTGAATGTCACAAATCTGTATCCAAGCCCAATATAATCTTCCCAACCATGGGACCCAGATTAGGAAGGGCTGTAGCTCAGTGATGGAGCTTCTGCTCTGCACACCAAAGGTCCCAGAATCAACTTCAGGCATCCGCTGGTAGGGTTGTCTCAGGACCCTGGACAGCTCCTGTCTGGCAGTGCAGACAATACTGAGTTCCATGGACCAATGACCTAACTCAGTATAAGTCAGTTTCCTATTTTCCTACATTGTTGGATTACAATTCCCATCATCTCTGACCATTGCTCATACTGGATGGTGCTCATGGGGGTTGTAGTTCAACAACATCTGGTGACCCATGCCTGGGAAAGACAGGCCTAAACCATTAGGAACCTCTTGCAGCCTCACCTTGTACATTCTTGGCTCCATCCGACAATGTCCTTTGTTCTCCTTTAAAGTTGTTGTTGAAGCTGTGGCCCTCCAGACATTGTTGAATTCCACCTCCCATCAGTCCCAGCCAACGTGACTAGTGGGGGGGTGATGGGCAATTTCATAAGGTGGTGCAGCCTGTGGAGTAAACTGTAAGCCTTGTGTGACCAATACACTGGCCTCCAGCTGTTGTTGGAATCCAGTTTCCATCAGTCCCAGGCAGCGTGACCAATGGTGAGGGATGATGGGAGCTGAGGTTCAGAAACATCTGGAGAGCACCACTTTGGCTAACCCTATTTTAGGGGCGGTCAGGCCACCACAAACCCATTTCTCCAAACATTCTTGTCTCCCTCTGACAGTTGCCTAATAAGGACCAGACATGCTCTGGCAGCTAATTACACTTGTGAGCCTAAGGATGGGGGACAAATTTGTCTTTAATTTGACCCTGCCTAATTTGCAGCTTCTTATATTTTTTTTTTCAAAGTATGGTGTGGCTCCAAAGTACGGAGTCTTTGTTGTTTAAGCACAAATGCTAGGCCCACAGAACTTTCTGGGTTGTCTATGGGAACACGTGATGTCACATAGTTATCTGACCTCCCAGGAAGTGTGGCTGGGAAAGAAGCTGGCATGTAGAGACCTTTGCCTTGCTGGAAGCAGACACTGTGTTTGTACGTAAAGGCAGAAGAGGCTAGTTGTGCTGGTCCGGGGAGGGGGGTTACCATGCGGCGTGGTCTGAGTCCGGCCCTAGGTCGAGGGTATGGAGGCTGTCCGTCAGGGGCAAAGCGAGGTCCAAAGTGAGGAGTAGGGCGTGGTCAGGAACTCTGGCAGGAGAGCAGGTCAGGGTGCCGGCAGGAACAGGTTACCAACGATGTTGCTCCCACAACCTGGGACTGGGTTGGCTGGCCTTTATCTCCTCAGAGGCATAGGGCGGCTCCGGTCCACAGGTGACTCGCCTCTCCTGGCCTGGAGGCGAGCACTCCTCCTGCGAGAACTTAGCTCCCTCCGCCTCTCTGCCCTGAGCCTCTGCATCTCCGAAGAGACTGGAGGGCTACTGGACCCAGAAGCAACCTCACCTTCCCCTGACAGGGCTGGGAGAGGAGCACCTGCAGGCAATGGGTCCTCAATCACCTCTGGAGCCAGAGAGGATTCGGCTGGTGTCTGCTGTGCAGGCTGGGATTCCTCAGGTTCAGCCTCTGAATCCGATTCCCAGGCCATCACACTAGTCCATTAGTGCAAAGAGGGCACTGCCCTACCAACCTCCGCCTGCCTCCGCCTGGCTGCCTTCTTGCTTACAACTAGGTCAGGGATGGCACTGACTGTCAATCTCCCATCTCCTCTCCTCTTTTCTTGGTTCAATCCTGTCCCCGTTTCACAGAATCGCTTTCGCACTTCCTCACCATCAAAAGCAGTTTTGTGTATTTGCCAACACGTCTGGGAAAGTGTTAAAAGCAGGGAGAGAAAATATCTGAGGGGGTCCCATTTGCCTGGCCTCAGCTTCATTTAGAGGGACAGGTCTATTTAAAGTTTCCCTAGAGTGTCATGTTTTGATATGTGAAAGAGATTAATGAAAGGAGGATGAATGGAGAAGCCACGGGGGCGGATGATGTGTACCGAGTTCTAAGCAGAGTGAACATCACAGGCAAAGGCAGCTTAAGGTGGATTTCCCTTAAAATTTAATATAATGCAAATTTTATTATATGGTCACAAACCCCGGTGAAAGCAGAACAATTTCTGACATGCACAGAGTTGAAGTATAATGGGCTATATCTAATGTTGGCTGTTTCACAGTACAAGAACCCTTGCACTAGTAGATGGCAGAGATTACGTGTATCTGAAGAAGTGTGCATGCACACGAAAGCTCATACCAATAACAATCTTAGTTGGTCTCTAAGGTGCTACTGGAAGGATTCTTTTATTATTTTTATTTTATTTTGTACCAGCCATTCCTTGTTCAGGCAAGCAGTTCAAGGACACATTCCAGCCAAGCAAAAGCACTCAACTGGTGAGGAATGTACTCTGGTGAGGGACATGGTCTATGGAGAGTCCTGAGGGGCCAGAGGGAAAGCCCTGAAGGAATGCATTTGGCCTTGGGCATGTGGTTCCCAAACCCTGATTGCAAAGGTTCAATCTCCAGATCTTTACCCACAAATGATATTGGGTGGCACAGCTTGGAGGACTTCACTCCGTAGACTTGGTGAGCCACTTTGTCCCAGGGTAACTCTAAGCTAGAATGACCCATGATAGATAAAACAGGGATTGTGTATCGTGCACAGATGGCTGTTCAGTATGGTCCTCCTTGCCCAAGACTTCCTCCCTTGCCCCCAATGGACTTGCCTGCTTTTTTAAATGTGACTTCCAAATCCAGCACCCTCTTAACAATTTACTGCACCTGTCAGGGCTAATTTATTAATGGGACCTGTCAGTAATCAGAAAGCTTGTGGTGTGGCAAAGGCTGACATTCATTCATATTTTTAAAGTCCCATTTGACCTTGAACAGCTGCTAAGGGGAGTGAACATGCTCTGAGAGGGCTCAGGGAGTGTGGCTAATCAGAGGGACCCAACAACATACTGACCCTCTAAGTGTCCCTGTTTTCCAAGGACAGTCTCAGATTTACAGAAGCCATCCCAGTTTCTGATTTGATCCCAGAATGTCCTACTTTCCCTTAGGATGTCCCTATTTTCATAGAAGAAATGTTGGAAGGTATGGAGTTATGCGACCCTCAAGCCAAGGAGATACAACCTTTAGAAGACATCTGAAGGCAGCTTTGTATGGGGTTTTTTTTTTAACATATTTAATGTTTTATTATGTTTTTCTATATGTTGGAAGCTGCCCAGAGTGGCTGGTCCACTCAGTCAGATGGGTGGGGTAATAATAATAATAACAACAACAACAACAACAACAACAACAACAACAACAACAGCACATCCCTATTTTCATTGGAGAAATGTTGGAGGGTATGCATGGCACAGTGACGGTGACACAAGCAGCGTGGAGAAAAGGAGTTTTTTTCCACCAGCACATAGTTAAATTCACTCCCGTAAGAGGTAGTGGTGGCCACCAACTTGGATGGGGTTAAAAACAGGATTTGATATATTCATGAAGGATTAGGATATCCAGGCATGCCAGGAAACAGGGAATTATGTTCACATGTGGTGGGGGTGTAAATATGTACATTTATTATTATTTTTTGCGAAGAGTGTTTAAGAAGATAACAGAAACCACTGGGTTAAAGCTGACCAAAAGTCCAGAGGTAACATTATTATCAATTTACGATGGGGTGGAAGGTTCACAGGCTATGAAGGACTTGCACCCAAATTTATTGACAGCTGCACAAATTGTTATAGCTAGGAAGTGGAAGGGGCAAACAGAATATAAAATGGAAGAATTGTAGAAAGAGGTGTGGGATATAGCTACAGTATTAACGATAAATTTACATGTGCCATTGAGGAAAGACAGTGAATATGCAGGATAAATTATTTTGAGGAGATATGGAGGGTGTTTGTAGAATTTGTACTGTTAAAACAGGAAGGGGGTCAAACCATCACAAAAGGTGTTGAAATTTTGGGAGGTTGAACGGTTATAACGGAATGGTCTAGGGGGTGAGGTGCACATTTTTATTCTTATTTATTTATGATTATTACTTTATAAAAACATTTTTTTTAAATGTATAAAATCTAAATAAAAGAATGAATAATAATAATAATGATGATGATGATGATGATGATGATGGATATCCACAGTGGCTATGTTCTGCCTCCACTGTCAGAGGCAGTAAGTTTCCGGGAAATCCAAGGTAAAGGTAAAGGGACCCCTGACCATTAGGTCCAGTCGTGACCGACTCTAGGGTTGCGGTGCTCATCTCCCTTTATTGGCCGAGGGAGCCGGCGTACAGCTTCTGGGTCATGTGGCCAGCATGACTAAGCCACTTCTGGCGAACCAGAGCAGTGCACAGAAACGCCGTTTACCTTCCCGCCAGATCTGTTTATCTCCTTGCACTTTTATGTGCTTTCGAACTGCTAGGTTGGCAGAAGCAGGGACCGAGCAATGGGAGCTCACCCCGTCGTGGGGATTTGAACCGCCGACCAAGGCAGGCGGGTGCTATTGCACTCTGGTCCTGTTTGCGGGCTTCCTAGGGGCATCCGGCTGCCCTTTGTGAGATGAGGATGCTGATGGGCCTTTGGCTTGATACACCAGGCTCTTCCCGTTTTCTTAAGGGGGTTAGAAAAATTCGTGGAGTATAAAGATTTAAATGGCCAATACCACCAGGTCTTCATTTTGGGGGACAGTGTGCCTTTGAATGCGAGTTGCTGGGAATCACAAATGGAGGGAGTGTTCTTGTATGCCAGCCCTGCTTGCGAATTCCCACAGGCATCTGTTTTGGCACTGTGAAAACACTGACTACATTGGCTCCCAGTATGTTTCCAAGTACAATTCAAAGTGTTGTTGCGGACCTTTAAAGCCGTAAACAGCCTTGGCCCAGTATACCTGAAGGAGTGTCTCCACCCCCATTGTTAAGCCCAGATACTGAGGTCCAGCTCCGAGGACTTCCTGGCGGTTCCCTCACTGCAAGAAGTGAGGTTACAGGAAACCAGGCAAAGGGCCTTTTCGGTAGAGGCGCCCACCCTGTGGAACGCCCTCCCATCACATGTCAAGGAAAGGAGCAATTATCTGACTTTTAGAAGACACCTGAAGGCAGCCCTGTTTAGGGAAGTTTTTAATGTTTGATGTTTTATCGTGTTTTTAATATTCTGTTGGGAGTCGCCCACAGTAGCTGGGGAAACCCAGCCAGATGGGCAAGGTATAAATAATAAATTGTTGTTGTTGTTGTTGTTGTTACCCATTAGCGGCTCATCCAGACTGATTCCTGGCTAGGCTACATGTGAGCAAGATGGGCCTTTGGCCTGATCCAGCAGGGGTTGTTTAGGTTCTAACATTCAGTAATTAATTGATACAGGACTCTGTATCAGGGCAAACACAGACGTATTTTCTGTGTCAAACCAGAGAAGGAGTTGGTTCCCCAGGCGCAGACACATTGCGACAAGATGTTTACAGGGCAATTGGAGACTATTTCAGAGCTGATGTTTGTGAGAGCCTCGAGAAACCGCGCTGCTAAGCTTGCTAAAGTTGTTAAAGTAACCAGATAAGAGCAAGGAATTAGGCTTCTCGAGAACAGCAAGCTTTTTGCCTGCCAGCCAAATGGGATCTTGGGGGATTTACGCCTACGGGTCAGAGAGCCTACACAGACTTCAGCCAAAGTGGCAGCAAAGATTACTGAGGGATTTTTCTGCACACAGCATACTTGGGGAAAGTGTTCCTCATTTCTTTTATGCACAGCTCCGCTCTTGGTCTCAGAGACTGAAAAGCAATACATTCCAGAACATGTTCCTAAAGGCTGGTGTGGTGCAGTGCAGTGGTTAAAGGAAGGAGCTATGAGTCTGACTCAAATATACAGCTGCAAATAAAATGTTTAAATGTGTTGTAAAGTGCAATATACAAATGTGACACTAGATGGCGAGAGTGAGCAACGCCAAATTCAATGTATTTTTCAAAACTTTTTTTAAAAAAAGCATTTTCACAGCATTTTTTTATATGTGTGTAGATTCCACCTTGATGTCCCCTGTTCAAATTGTAGCTCACCGATGAGGTTCCTGGGTGGCCTCTGACAAGGGACTTAGGCTGTGTTCATACTATGCATTTAAGGCACATAAGTTTTCCCAAAGAATCCTAGGAACTGTAGTTTAAGGATGCTGGGGATTTCAGCTCTGTGAAGGATATACTACTGTGAAAGATGCTATAAATGTGCTTTAAATGTGTGGTGCCTATGCAGCCTTAAATTGTTATCCAGGCTTGCTTGGCACCCGTGTGTGGCATCTTCAGGCAGCTGCTGGGGCCCCCAAAGTATAGCAGCACCTACCCCAATGCAATTCAGCCAACAGCCCCCTTACCCCCACACACTAGAAAGCAAAATGGAGGCTGCACTCTAAGGAGCTTTGCTGATGCTTAACATAAAGAAGGAGAAGATTGTGCAATGTTGCAAGGTCAGCCCATCTTAAGAGGGGTCAGCCACATGGAAGCAGGCAAGCTATTTAGCAAATATTCAAGTTCTAAATGGGGGGGGGGAGCAGCTTCTAAATGTTGTCTGACTACAATTCCCGTCACCCTCGAACAGGGATGAGGGGGGCAGATTTGCTTCAGTTCAAATTTAAAGGTAGACTTATCCAGTCTGCACTCCCCAAAATGCAATATGATCTGAAATGCAGCCTTCTCTGAAATTCACACTTCTCTGAATTTTGTAGTGCAGTTCTCCAGCCAAATAACATGCCCATAAAAAAGATAGAGTAGGACCATGTGCATATAAATTTGTATCTTGCAGAAAATAACAAAAATGCATTATATTAAAGGTAATTGAAAAATTGAGAAGAAAAAGTGCACATTTCTATATTTTAGTCAAAATTCACACAAAAATGCTGGGGAATTTTCATGAGGAGTTTTTTTAAAACAAAACAAAACGATAACCACAAAGTGATCTGGAAATTCAAAGAAGTGAAAAATGAAAAACTGAGATTGACCCAAAATTGATAGATTTGTACATCCCTAACCACCCCTAACCATAGGGATGCGGGTGGCGCTGTGGGTTAAACCACAGAGCCTAGGGCTTGCCAATCAGAAGGTCGGTGGTTCGAATCTCCGCGATGGGGTGAGCTCCCGTTGTTCGGTCCCTGCTCCTGCCAACCTAGCAGTTTGAAAGCACGTCAAAGTGCAAGTAGATAAATAGGTACTGCTCCGGCGGGAAGGTAAACAGTGTTTCCGTGCGCTGCTCTGGTTCGCCAGAAGCTGCATAGTAATGCTGGCCACATGACCCAGAAGCTGTACGCCGGCTCCCTCGGCCAATAAAGCGAGATGAGCGCCGCAACCCCAGAGTAAGTCACGACTGGACCAAATGGTCAGGGGTCCCTTTACCTTTATCTTTACTTTACCCTTAACCATCAGCTGGCTGGGGCTGATAAGAGTTTGAGTCCAACAACACGCTGAGGGCCACAGGTTCTCTATCCTTGAATTCAAAATTAATATTCCGCAAATTAATCTTTCTTCTGAAAGCTGTGCTGTGCAAGGCCTTAATGAGCTCCTTGCAAGAGTCCCTGCTTCTTTAGGCCATGGCAATAAGGCTACGTGCCAGTTCTGCAAAAGCGACTCCAGGGAGCAACATAAATGAAAGCCAGACTTTTAAGAGGAAATGTAGGCAGCCTGCTACATATAATTAAAATGCCCCAAGGGGAATGCTCAAAGCCTCATTCGGCATTTGTGTATCACCAAGGCTATCACTTCCGCCCAAAAGAAATGTTAATCCAGGTGTGATCAACAAGATCAAATGAATACAACTGCCCTCAGCAACCACCTCTAAACAATTCTTACCAAGAAATATTGTATTTATTTATTTTTGGGGGGAAATTATTGGGGGTTTTCACAAAAATTTAAACACACAAACAGATAAGCAAACACATAAACAACTAAACAAACATAAATCATAGCCTTTTTAAGCCTTAATCTAATTAACATTGTTAAGTGACTTCCTCGTATCCCCCTGGTTGGATTTCAATGGATATCATTATAACGGTTTTCCAATTCAGTATTCTTATAAAATTTACTTAATCACTTAACATCTTTCTTTCTAACCAATTCAGTATTAAACATATTGATTCATCACTTGTTACATATTTAAATCCGAAGCCTATCCGGTATTTGCAAGTTTTTTTACAATTAATTTAACTTAACATATTTAACTAAATAATCGTTGAATTTCATCCATTCTTCCTGATACTCCTCCTTCTTCTGGTCACAGACTCTTCCTGTCAAGTCGGCTAGCTCCGAAAAATCCATCATCTTCATCTGCCATTCTTCCACTGTTGGTACTTCCTGTGTTTTCCAATTCTTAGCTAGTAAAATTTGAGCAGCAGTTGCGGCATACAAAAAAAAATTAACATCTTTCGGGGGCAATTCTATACCTGTTACTTACCAAGAAATATTGTAAGTCAGATAACTTTATTTTAAAGTGCCTCTTGGTGCTAGGGATGTCAGAGAAGTCCAATGGAAACAGAGAGAGGGAAGGTGGAAATTGCTGGTGTTCTTATTTGTCCCATACCTCAAGCAGACAGGAATCCAGCACATATGAACTATATTCATTATTGCTGTTGCCTTCAGTCTGCAACTGATATGTAATTGATTACGTTTCTTCCACTCATTTGCACTGTGTTTCCTTTGCATTGAAATGATTGGTGTGGAATAACTTAATAATGGCAACTAGATACTCTAGAACATATATTCTTTTCCTGTGATTTTGGCAGTTATGCCAGAATACAATTGTATGAGGCCCTAAAATTCAATAAACAGACTTTCATCCAACCAACTGTTCAGGACATGCTGGCGGACAGCGACGATCAAATTACTTTACTAGCGGCCGAATTTCTAAGAGCTGTCCATGAAGAAAGAATGGGCCATGATAAGGAGACTTAGTGGTTGTTAATGGTAGCTGATGATTTTTCGTTGTATTATTATTTTATATTATATTGTATTACGATATGTATGTGTGGTGTGCTATGCCTAATAAAGGATTTTGAATTGAACTTAATAATGGCAGAATAACTTTTGAATTATGGTGCTGGAGGAGACTCTTGAGAGTCCCATGGACTGCAAGAAGATCAAACCTATCCATTCTTAAGTAAATCAGCCCTGAGTGCTCACTGGAAGGACAGATCGTGAAGCTGAGGCTCCAATACTTTGGCTGCCTCATGAGAATAGAAGACTCCCTGGAAAAGACCCTGATGTTGGGAAAGATGGAGGGCACAAGGAGAAGGGGACAACAGAGGACGAGATGGTTAGACAGTGTTCTCGAAGCTACCAGCATGAGTTTGACCAAACTGCAGGAGGCAGTGGAAGACAGAAGTGCCTGGCATGCTCTGGTCCATGGGGTCATGAAGAGTCGGACACGACTGAATGACTAAACAACAACAACTTAATATCAATGCAGCTTATGCAATTTCGGCGTGAGAGACAGTGAGACAAATAACATCTTTTTTGTCAGAAGACAAACAGCAGAAGAACGGAAACAGTGGTGCGTGTGATGAGAACAGGGTGGAATAGAAAACAATCCCTTCTTACATCTCTACTTGACACCAAGGAAGCAAGAAGCCCAGTTTAGCTGTTTGGTCCCTAGAATCTACTTTTTGCTAACTGTTGAAATTGGTCCAAATGCTTTTTCAGATTACTATAATCACAATGCATACATTTAAATAGCATACATTTATGTATGAAAATGTGTTTAATATGTGCATTTAAATAGTTTATAAATGTGAATTCATACAGATAAAATGAAAAGCCTGCAGATCAATGTAGGATCTGGAGAGAAGAGGCATGAGTGAATTGTATGCAAAACTGATGCAAATCAGAAAGATTCTGACTGAATCCCACTGGGCCATATCCAATATACATGTCCACTAGAGTCCTGGCTCCGGTGCTTGGCAGGTTGCAGATCAAAGGAGTTAGGTGAAACTGTTGCAGTGGTGGAAGCTTGTTGCACAACAGCTAGTTCTTGTGCAATCCATAGCACAGCACTATTCAGTAATGTTTTCATGTGCACAATATTTCACCAGTGCAACAAGTATACTGCTGTGACCTAACTTTAAGGCCAAACCATAGCTGTCAACCATCCCTTATTTGGTGGGGAAGTCCCTTATCCCAGCGCCGTGTCCCGCTGTTGTCCCTTATTGATGATGTCCCTTAAATTTCCCAGGTTTCAAAGGAAGCAGCTCCTCTCCCTCCCTCCCTGCTGGAGGGAGGCTCCAACTGTGTTGCTTGGCTGCGTTGCTCACCCAATAAGGAGTCTAAGAACGACTGGGGGGGTGGAGCTTGCATGCCTTGTGCCAATCAAATCGGCTGCGTTGCCTGGGGACTCGCCTTTGCTCAGCACTTCCCAGCGGAGAAGGGATGGTGGTTTCCCTTGCTGCATCCCCTTTGCCGGGTTGCTGTGCTGTGGGAACCACCGCTCGAGGCTTTGTTTGGTTGCTTTCTGCCTTTGGCTCGGAGGGGCTCAGAAGCTGAACATACCTGTGCTCTGAAAATCCCTTATTTTGGCTGCTGATCCCTTATTTTCGAGGCTACTGGTCCTTTATTTTCAAATCTGTAAGTTGACAGCTATGGGCCAAACTGGGTGCAAGGGCTGTGTTACGCACTGTGATTTTGCCCTTGTAACATTGCTTTTCTAAAATGCTATTGCTAATAATATTAATAGTGGTAGTAGTAGTAATAGCAACATTTTCTTAACTCAGTTTAAGTTCAGTGGTGTGTGGAGCTATATCTTCAAGGGGCTGAAGCAAGAGTTGGCCAACTTTGACACATTTACCAAAGCCTCAATCCACTATAAAACAGAGAGAGAAAACACGGAAGAAGGTTCATTCAGAATATAGGATTGTATTAAATCTTAGTCATACTCAGATTAGACCTGTTGAAATAATTTAACTTAGGCCCATTCATTTCAGCAGGTCTACTCTGAGTAGAACTTATTTGACTACAACCCATAATCTTAATGTTCAGCAGAAACAACAACAACAACAATAATTCCTATACTGCCCTTTATCCAAATATCACAAGACAGGGGTACCTCTGGTTAAGAACTTAATTCATTCTGGAGGTCTGTTCTTAACCTGAAACTGTTCTTAACCTGAAGCACCACTTTAACTAATGGGGCCTCCTGCTGCCGCCCCACCGCCAGAGCACGATTTCTGTTCTCATCCTGAAGCAAATTTCTTAACCTGAAGCACTATTTCTGGGTTAGTGGAGTCTGTAACCTGAAGCGTCTGTAACCCGAGGTACCACTGTATGTTTACAATATAAAAACACAAAAATACATACCATGATAAAAAGCAAAAACAATAACCCCCACCACACACACATTTATTTTTTAAAAAAACCTCCTGATTGAGAATTTGTTGGTGTTAATTTGACAACTGGGAAGAAGATGAGCCCCTCAACTTGGACCAGGATCAGGAGGGGCAGCGAGTGCTCATCTGTATTTTGCTGCTTCTGCCCTTTTCTTGCCTCCAACCTTGGAGTGCTGAGCCAACTCTCCAAAGGGAATCAAGATAAGCAAGTGCAGCAGAAAATGATTTCTGTCTGTGCTAACTCACAGGACCCAGCTGGTAAACAAATTATTTGGTTGTGGCTTCCGCCGGTCTCATCTCTCTTCTTCACCTTCTGCCTTGTACCTGCAGATTGTGATGGTAATTGATGGCTTGGGGCAAAGAAGGGTAATTGGGCAGAAGCATATAAGGTCAAAAAGGTGGTGTGTTGTGTTCTTTCCCAATAAGGATTTACGCAGTGTCCTTCATGCTGCAGGTTTAGAATCTGCCAACTAGGTGTTTTTAAAAAGTTTTTAGAGCTACTTTGTGGAGAGGGGAGGAGGGCAAACAGGATCAGGTGTGGATATGGTTGCTGAGTAGCAACAGCTCTTCAGAATCTTTCTCTGAGAAATGTTGGCTCAGTCTGATTAGAGCCTTGGAGCGCACTTGCCAGAGAGTTCAGTTCTTTCTTTCTTTTGTATTTCCCCTCCTTCCTCCATTAACCAGTGAACATGCATAAAACACTGCAAACAATTGCTGCTATTATTACTATTATGGAGTTGAAAATTTTTGAATTACCAAACGGAATCCAGGAAATTGGGGTGGTCCCTTGTAAAGAGGCAGCTGAAGCAAGAGGGGAGAATCTGTGGCCCTCCAAATGTTAGTGGACTCTGAATCTCATGATTCTGACTGGGTGCCAATAGTGGCTAGTGCCCATTAGGACTGGTAGGGTGGAAGGCAGGGAGGCCAGCAGTAGGTGGTGCCAGAGGAAATGACAGGTGGAGCCAACTAATTCTAGTTTCGCCACTTCCTACAAGTGAAACGCTGGTATAAAATCATAGTTTTATAGATTCATAGAAATGTAGTGTTAGAAGGGACCCTGAGATTCATCGAGTCCAGTCATAGGCAAACTCGGCCCTCCAGATGTTTTGAGACTACAATTCCCATCATCCCTGACCACTGGTCCTGTTAGCTAGGGATGATGGGAGTTGTAGTCCCAAAACATCTGGAGGGCAAAGTTTGCCTATGCCTGATCTAGTCCAACCCCCTACATCACAGGAATCCCAACTAAAGCATTCAAGGCTGGTGGCCATCCAACCTCTGCTAAAAAACATCCATGGAATGAGAGTCCACCACTTCCTGAGGGAGACCATTCTACTGTTGAACAGCTCTTACTGTGAGAAAGTCCTTCCTAATGTTTAGTCGGGATCTCTTTTCTTATAACTTGAATCCATTGTTTGGGTCTTGGTCTCCAGAGCATGAGAAACAAGCTTGCTACATCCTCCATGTGAGAGCCCTTTAGATATTTGAAGATGGCTATCCTATTTCCTCTCAGTCGCCTCTTCTCCAGGCTAAACACAACCAACTCCCTCAACTGTTCCTCATTGTGATGGCCTGGGACTTGGGCTCAGACTTGGAACCAGAGGAGTCTCAGTCTGCACCGGATCCTTTGCCTCAGGCATCATCTGAACCAAGTCTGGGGCTTATCCTGAAGAGTCCCAGTCTGCACAGGTTCCCCTGTAACAAACACCAGCTGGCCCGAGTCAGGGGCCTGAGCCTGCCCTGGCTCCAGATGCGGGGATTAACTCGTTGCCTTCAGTTGGGCAATCACTTACAGCTGCTCCACTACCGGTTTGGTCAGGGGAGACTGAGGCGGCCCCTGGGTCTAGTAACTCACCGACGTCTCCCAAGCTGCAGAGACTAAGGTCAGAGAGAAGAGAGCTGAGTACTCACAGGAGGAGTGCTTGCCTTTGGGAGAAACAGGGAGGTGAGTCACTGGGGGATCAGGACCGGCCGTTACCCCGACAAAGATAAAAGGCTGTCAGACCCCACCCCAGGTTGCAGGAGCAACATTGCTGTATGCCAGACCCCGCATCTGTCCTTGCCTGGTTTCCTGCCTCGTGTCCTGCCTTGACCCTATCAGACTAACTACTAGCAGAACCTACAGATTCTGGACCGGACCTGGACCGTGCTTTTCGGGTTACCCCCGGGCCCAGCACACTCATAAAGCTTGGTTTCCAGACCAGTGATCCTCTTGGCCACCCACATTTCAGCTTGTCGATATCCTTCTTAAATTTTGGTGTCTAGAACTGGACATAGTATTCTAGGTGTGATCTAACTAAGGCAGAATGAAGCCGTACTGTTACTTCCCTTGATCCGGACGCTATACATCTGTTGATTATTTCAGTTCATGCACTGTTTCAGAAAGTGCATCTTTGATAGGGTCACTTTTAAATACAAACTGAATCAAAACTCTCCCCCATCCCTAATGAGGGAGAAACGTATAACATGTCAAAAGCAACAGCAAGCTGCATATTCTTTAGCACAAAGTCACATGGTTTGTCTTTTCTTTGCTTGGCTCTGAAGAGTTTTTTGTTTTTTTTTAAAGTCACCTGCTTTATTTCTTTCTGGCCTTTATCAAGCCTAATAGGCTCTCCTGATTCATTTTCACTTAATTGGCTCTAAGACGTTACCTCATTATTACTAGTGCTGCTGGCATTCATGCAATCCTGGAAAGGTAAATTGGCTCAAAAGGAAGGGGGGGAAGCCAGCGAATTACTCTTTTAATTAGCGTGAATTGATCAGAAAGGTTACACCAGTGGCTCACATTTAAGTACAAATCACATACAATCCACTCTTTTGGAACTTGTCTGGAGTAAGAGCGCCAGGGAAAGGAGGGGAAATAGATCCAGGTAAAGCGAAGAAATTGCCGATAGGGTTCAATTCGCATATAAAGGTGAACCTGCCAGATTCGTAATTTATGGAACAACACCAGAACCGATACATGACCACCCTTTGAAATTTACCCTTTGTCTAAATTTTGCAATGCAATTCTGCAACCAAGTATAATGCCTACAGAATTGCATATCGCTCAGGAAAAGTGTGCACAAAATGCATGAATTAGTGTACATAGAAATGCATTACATTAGGGTAAATTGCTTTGCAAAAATGTGTATATTAGCCAAAATTGCATACAACAATGTGTCAATTTGGAGAAATTTGTGCTAAAATGTTGGTGGAATTTTCAGGCGGATTTTTTTTAAAATTCACATCAGTGGATGAAGCTATGCAAGTGTAGGAAGACCTAGTCATCCCAGAATCTTCCACTCTGATGTGCTAACTTCTCTTCAGTGGAGAATGCCAAACTGTAAACTTGCAGAACAGTGAATGGGGAAAGCAAAAATTCAAATAATGACAGAACAAGCTGAATGATTTCTTAATGCATGGGTTCCATATAATTTAGAATTCAATAATACAAGAAGAAACTCAGGGGTCCTTCAGCTGACACACCCATTGAGCATTTAGCCTTCTTTTCTCACACAAAGCTCACATAGAGGTTAGATTGTGCCCAGCCTTTACTGAGCATTCGTTGTGACTGTTGTGCTGGCGCAAGGTATGCATCTCAACCTATATGCATGTTCAGTACTCATTCCTATGCACATTCCCAAGAGGTTTATGATCTGTCAAGCTTTGTGCTAACTCAACCATTGAAAAACAGTATACTAAGGGAGAAGGAAGGGGGTCTTTTTATCCCTTTGTATCATTGTCTATTTTCTACAAGTTCCTGTCTGTTTGCTATTTTGTTCACTTTGCCCAGTTTGTAGTTGAAAGGGCATGGCTCTAGTGACAAATGACTAACTAGTTTCCTGAATCATGACTTTCCTTTTGGAGAAAGATTCTACTGTCTGTAGAAAATGCCGTTCTTTCCTACCGGAGATGGTAATTAAGCTTTGCTGAATTAGTGTGCTGATCATTACATTAGGTATTAAGAGGTCAGGGCATTTATTCATGCCTCCCAGGACACATTTAAGATAAGGGCAAGTGCCAAGGATAAAATAGGTCATAATGGGGACTGTTTTTATACCAAGCTGTGCCAACTTCACTAATGCCATTATCTACAGAAATAAGCCATGGAAAAAGTTCAAATTGACATACACCATTACAATACAATCAGATCTATTGTGGAGAAGGCTTTCAATAACTACTAACCACAGTGACTATGTTCTGCCTGCACAATCAGAGGCCATAATGCTTCTGTATACCAGTTACAGGAAACTGGAAGAGGTGGGTAACTATTGTGCCTGGATCCTGCTTGCAAGTTTCCCACAGTGTTCTGGGTAGCCACTGTGGGGACAGGATGGTGGATTAAGTGGGCCACCGACCTAATTCAGCAAAGCCTTTCCTTCTTCCGGAGTGGAGGGATTATGAGCGGGAACCGATTCCCGTGCTACGCAGGGGGCGTTCCGGCCCCTGCCCTACCCTCATTGCTGGCTCGCCATGCCTCCCAGATGGGCACCCAATCGGGTGGCAGCTCAGGGGCGTGGTTTAGCTGCTCATATGCGGCCATGCCTGCTCTCCCCTCCATTGCACTGCCGATACTTTCATCTCGCATTTTCCAGTGCATTTCCTCATCACTTTCTTGACCGCAAAAAGTCTGATCATTTTTTAAAAAAAAAACAAAAACTTAAGTGCAGTAGGGGGACAGAGGGCTTTAATCCACTTTAACCATACCAACCTAAATTTCTGTGTTTGAATCCCTTCTGCAAAATACAGGCTGGAGGCAACTCCAGATGAGAGGTAGTTGTCAAAATATGTTTTGCTTGTGCTCCGTTGTCGCTTCCAAGCCACACTGAAAAGCAGCCCTGAAAAGCAGAATGAAAAGAGACGTGCCTGCGAAATTTCATCAAGCGGTCTTGCATCTTTGCAAAGCCATGTGTGCCCTTGTATAGCACAGAGGCGATAAATCTATATTATGCCTGCTCACACACCGGTATTTATCTTTGTTGTTCAGCGCACCTACATTAGCTGGAGAATTCATTAGCGGAATGACACAGTCATGCAGCAGGATTTATGAATTAGTGTTTTGCCTGAAGGGATGCCATTGATTCCGGGCAGTGCTCTGGGATACTCATACTTGCCACTGGCTTCAGCTGCCATGCTACAGCCTGCATCAAAGAGCAGCTCAAAACCAATTCTGAGTTTGCAGCCCTTGGGCGGTCTTATCAGATGTGTAGGAAACCCACATGTCGAAAGGGAAGAGGATGAGAGAGGGAGTCAGCTCCGGGGATACAGTGAAGGTAGGGGCAGAATTTGTGGCCTCTTATCCTCAGCGAGCTCATTATGACCACAACATAGTCTAAACCATGGGTAGGCAAACTAAGGCACAGGGGCCGGATCCGGCCCATTCGCCTTCTCAATCCGGCCTGTGGATGGTCCAGGAATCAGCATGTTTTTAGATGAGTAGAATGTGTCCTTTTATTTAAAAGAAGAGAAGAAGAGTTTGGATTTAATATCCTGCTTTATAACTACCCTAAGGAGTCTCAAAGTGGCTAACATTCTCCTTTCCCTTCCTCTCCTACAACAAACACTCTGTGAGGTGAGTCAGGCTGAGAGACTTCAAAGAAGTGGGACTAGCCCAAGGTCACCCAGCAGCTGCATGTGGAGGAGTGGGGATGCGAACACAGTTCACCAGATTACATGTCTACCGCTCTTAACCAATATACCACACTGGCTCTCTGGGTCATTTGTGCATCTCTGGGTCATTTGTGGGGCCTGTCTGGTGTTTTTACATGAGTAGAATGTGTGCTTTTATTTAAAATGCATCTCTGGGTTATTTGTGGGGCATAGGAATTCATTCATTTTTTTCCCCAGAAATATAGTCCGGCGCCCCACAAGGTCAGAGGGATAGTGGACCGGCCCCCTGCTGAAAAAGTTTGTTGACCCCTGCTCTAAACCTTGTTCTAAACCTTAGAGGTCGATGTAGCCCCAACCTTCCTTTGTCTGCCTGTACTATCACAAAACCACAGGATGGGTGGGGATAGCCTAATCAGATGCCAGACCCCTCTCTCATTCAGAGATCAGCACAAGCCTTGGAGAGTAGAAATGGGGCAGATATTCAACTTGGCTAACCTTTAAAGACAAACTTGCCAGATCCACAGTTTCCAGCATAATATATAAACTGAAACACGGCCAGTGTCAGAGCAGACACTCCTGGGTGGAGAAATAGTCTGTCTTGAGACAAACAACAACAACAACACTCAGTGCCTTTAGGTCAGGGGTGGGTCAAGATAAATGAGAATAGCTAGCCTTACATAGTTGTAAAACTGTGGCGGGCAACATTTTAAACAAATAATGCAGACCTAAATTGGGAATCTGGTCCATGGACGTTGTTGTTGTTGTTTAGTCGTTTAGTCGTGTCCAACTTTTCGTGACCCCATGAACCAGAGCACACCAGGCACTTCTGTATTCCAATGCCTCCTGCAGTTTAGTCAAACTCATGCTGGTAGTTTCGAGAACACTATCCAACCATCTCGTCCTCTGTCATCCCCTTCTCCTTGTGCCCTCCATCTTTCCCAACATCAGGGTCGTTTCAGGGAGTCTTCTCTTCTCATGAGGTGGCCAGAGTATTGGAGCCTCAGCTTCAGGATCTGTCCTTCCAGTGAGCACTCAGGGCTGATTTCCTTCAGAATGGATAGGTTTGATCTTCTTGCAGTCCAAGAGTCTCCTCCAGCACCATAATTCAAAAGCATCAATTCCTCGGCGATCAGCCTTCTTTATGGTCCAGCTCTCACTTCCGTACATCACTACTGGGAAAACCATAGCTTTAACTATACGGACCTTTGTGGGCAAGGTGATGTCCGTGGACGTTGTTAGACTACAACTCCCACCATTCCTGCCCATTGGCTAGTGGGGGCCAACTGCCCTGCCAACATCAACCAGCCCCCAGCTACCAACCTTCTTCTCACAAGCAGTGTCTGGAGGGCTTTCATTGGTGTCATTGAAGATGCCAAAGAAGAAAGGGCTTCCTTCACTCCTGCCAATGTGCACTCACATTTTTGCAATCCAAACAATTAGCACTACTCTACTAGTGGTTGATCCCAGCAGACTGAGTTACCTCTCCATTTATTGTGTTGTTAGGAAAGAATGTGTGCTGAACATCGATAAATAGCCACTAACTTAAAAAAAATAACATGCTGGTTTCCAGCCAGAAATGATTAGATTAGCATATTTTATTTAGGCCTTTCTATTTGGCAAGTTTTAATTCAGGAGAAAGTATATTTACACTCTAATTTAATATATTTACATGTGTTTAGGAATGACATAAATTTGGAACAACAGCACTTGCATGAGAATTCCAAACATCAATGTGTGTGTGTGTGTGTGTGTGTGTGTGTGTGTGTGTGTGTGAAGAAATATAACTTTCCTCACCCGGGAATCAACTGCAATTTGGTGGCAGATTTATAGTCTAGGGCAGAGATGGGGAACATAACCCCCCCACACACACACACAGGTTTGATAGGTTCCAGTTCCCATCAGCCCCAGCTAGCATAGCCGAAGATCAGGGATTATGAGGTTTGGGATCCAAAAGTGCTGGTCTAGATCTATTTGGGATTACATTCTAGATCCGACAGAAACCAGTCACCTCCCCCTCCTAAGAACAGAATAATATCCCTACTGGATCAAGGCCAAAAATCCATCTAGTCTAGCATCCTATTATCACAGTGGCCAATGAGACAGACATGGGAAGCACACATGAAAGGCAACATGATATCATATCATTTGTTATTATAAGTAATAATACTTGTGGGCATCCACTGCTTGTGGGCATCCAATGAAGCTACATATTTAAAGATTTAGGGAAATATTTATTCATACAGCACCTAGTTAAGCTATGCTTCTACAGAGGGCAATGATGGCTTCCAATTTGGATGGCTCTACAAGAGGATAGATAAATTCATGGAGGATAAGGCAATCAGCAGCTACTAGACATCACAGCTATGCTTTTCTCGTATGGCCATTGTGCTCCCAATGACCAAGTCCTGCTGCCCACCCTGAGTTGAGGCTGGGCATTTGCACCGAGGAGTCATGTCTCCTCACAGAGGTTCCCCAAACAATTCAGAAGCCTGAATGACCAGGGATCCAAATTACATGGTGGATCAGGTTCGCCGTGGCAGATAGTTACCCTCCAGGGCCGGCCCACCCATGAGGCGAGGTGAGGTGTTTGCTTCAGGCAGCTGATGTGGCCTCCAAGGAGCACCAGTGCCCACTGCTGCCCATTCCTCTCCAATCTCCTTTTACTCCCCTGCTGCCTTCAACATGGGTGAGGGCTGCAGAAGAGAAGGAGGAGAAGGCATTTCCTGCAGAAGAGAAGGGGTCAACAGGTGGGTTGCATTCTTCATTTTGCCTCAAGCAGTGAAATGTCCCAGCCTGGCCCCTGTTACTCTCCAAGGCATGAAGTAAGAAAGTCAGTGTGGTGTAAGGATAAGCATGTCAGACTAGGAACCAGGAGACCAGAGTTCAAATTATGACTGCCATGAACATCACTGGATAACCATGGACCAGTCAATGAGTCTTCCAGACGGGCATTTTCCTTCGTGGTTCTTCTGAATACCAGTTGCTGGAAACTGGGAGAGTGGAGAGTGCTTTTGTGTTCTGGTCCTGCTTGCAGGTTTCCCACAGGCATCTAGTGGCCACTGGAAGAACAGGATGCTGGTCCAAATGGGCTGGTCCTCAGGAGACTCTTCTTAAAATGAATAAGTTTAGCAAAGCTAGCTGATGGGAGTGTGATGGTAAGCACTGGTAAGAAGCACTGGTAAGAGCCAGTGCTTGTCCTCTCATTCTTCTCCCATATGCAAAAGGAAACATCAACTGTCCTCTACCAGCACCCATTCCATCAAGTGTGTTTATCAGAACAGCTGATGAAGACAAAAGACAAGACGTCTGGCTGCATACATTAAAAATACTCTTGCTTTGTTATTCACAGTGGCATATATATTATTTTGGTGATTAACCTGATCCCAAAACAGATCCAGAACACGAACTTGCATGAAGTGCCATTTGATGCTTTTATAACTACCGGTATCTATATTGAGATGAACAGACTTTCTCTTCCCCAATTAGCATGTGCTGCTTTGGCATATATAAATAGAACAAGACACTTGCGCAGGTGGCTTCCTTGTTCATCTGCAGGCATTGATTTTTAGCAACCAGATTTTGTTTGTAATGTTAATGTATTGGCATGTTCAGTGGGCAACGATACCCCCATCCTCTTCTTAAAAGCATTTAAACTTGTCCTTATTAACTTACCAATAGGATAGGTCATGAGAGGGATGTGGGTGGCACTGTGGGTTAAACCACAGAGCCTAGGACTTGTTGATCAGAAGGTTGCGGTTCGAATCCCCATGACAGGGTGAGCTCCCGTTGTTTGGTCCCTGCTCCTGCCAACCTAGCAGTTCAAAAGCACGTCAAAGTGCAAGTAGATAAATAGGTACCGCTCCAGCAGGAAGGTAAACGGCGTTTCCGTGCACTGCTCTGGTTCACCAGAAGCGGCTTAGTCATGCTGGCCACATGACCTGGAAGATGTACACCGGTTCCCTCGGCCAATAAAGTGAGATGAACACTGCAACCCCAAAGTCAGCCACAACTGGACCTAATGGTCAGGGGTCCATTTACCTTTTCCTAGGATAGGTCATGCATCCATGTACCTCTCTTGAAGGTATCAGGGCCGGACCCACCTATGAGACTGGGTGAGACAGCTGCCTCAGGCAGGCTGGGGACACCTGGGAGAGGCAGCAGATCTGCCCACCCCCCAAGCAGCACATAGCCTGTCACCACTTGCACTTGTCACACACTGTCTCCATCACCTTCTCCAACACAGCTTAACCCCTGCTGCCTGCTCCTCTCCACCTCCTCTTATTTTCCACCTCCAGCACACCAGGGCTTTCCAGGCCACCTCCAGTCATCTCAGGAGCAGCAGGCAAGGAGGAGGTAGCAATCAGTGGCAGGGCTGGGTGCAGAGGAGGAGAAGGCAGAGGCAGCCTGGGCTGGCCCTATTCAACACTACCGAGACCTGGGACCTGAGGTGGAGCACAGGGAGTAAAACACTCCCACAAAACCTTGCACTGCTGCTGAAAAGCTCTCAGATCTGGATATTGTCACCTCATACCCAGGAGCAGATGAGATGGAGAACCTAGGAGGAGCTTCAGGGCTTCCAGAAAAGTACTTAGCTAGCCACACATGAGACAACTCAGCTGGACTGGGAAAGAAGAAGCACTTTGCCAAATCAGGCAAAGCTGGGATTCAAGCTTCCCAGCAGTGGCATCACTGCCACTTACCAGGAAGGGAGTAAGGAAGGGGCAAGGTTTTGGGGGTGTCATCTTAGGGCAGACATACCAGTGAAGCTGATCTATTGTTCCCAGCAATACACCTGCACTTCACTGACCTCCATGCCACCTTCTGTAGGCAGTAGCAACACTACTCCTGGAAAGGCGACGTTGCACCTTGGCCTCACAAGGTGAGCTGCTTCTGGAGGAAGCACATATCAGAGCCCAGCTTTCTGGCCACCTCACCTCAAAAAGTATCTTGTGGAGTTGGCAAGGGTTCAGGCAAGGGCAGCCAAAATCATCAAGGGGATGGCACAGCTCTCCTATGGATGAAAGATGGCAGCGCTTGGGGCCTTATAGTTCAGGGGAAAGGTGAGTCAGAGGTGACAGGATGGAAGTTTATACAATTGGACAGATAAGTTTATAAAAGTGGATAGAGAATCAGTTTTTCTCCCTCTCTCCTAAAACTAGAATTTGTGGGCAGCCAAAACGTTGGGATGTTGGAAGATTCAGGACAGGTAAAATAAAGGAATTTGCCACATAATTAAACAATGGAACTCAGGCCCCCCAGCAGGCAGTGATAGGCACCACCTTTGTTGTTGTTGTTTAGTTGTTTAGTCATGTCCAACTCTTCATGACCCCATGGACCAGAGCACGCCAGGCACTCCTGTCTTCCACTGCCTCCCACAGTTTGGTCAAACTCATGCTGGTAGTTTCGAGAACACTATCCAACCATCTCGTCCTCTGTTGTCCCCTTCTCCTTTCCCAACATCAGGGTCGTTTCCAGGGAGTCTTCTCTTCTCATGAGGTGGCCAAAGTATTGGAGCCTCAGCTTCAGGATCTGTCCTTCCAGTGAGCACTCAGGGCTGATTTCCTTCAGAATGGATAGGTTTGATCTTCTTGCAGTCCATGGGACTCTCAAGAGTCTCCTCCAGCACCATAATTCAAAAGCATCAATTCTTCGGCGATCAGCCTTCTTTATGGTCCAGCTCTCAATTCCATACATCACTACTGGGAAAACCATCACTACCCCTTCATGGAGCACTGCCTTGCCATGGTGAAGGGGCTTGAATAACTCAGAGAAGCTATGAACTATGCCGAGCAGGGCACCCAAGATGGACAGGTCATGGTGGAGAGTTTTGACCAAATGTGATCCACTTGGAGCAGGAACCAGCAAGCCACTCCAGTATCCCTGCCAAGAAAACTCCATAGACAAAGACCACAGTCACCACCTTGGATGGCTTTAAAAGGGGATTAGACAGATAAATGGAGGAGAGGGCTGCTGGTGTCTATTGGCCATGATGACTATGCTCTGTTTCCACAGTTGGAAGCAGCAATGGTTCTGGATACCAGTTGCTGGAAACTGCAGGAGGAGAGAGGGCTCTTGTGCATGAATCCTGTTTGCATGTTTTCTGCAGGCACCTGGTTGGCCACTGTGGGGACAGGCTAGACCAGATGTGCCATTGGCTCTTCTTGCATTCTTAACTCCAGAGGATGCTCTCAGTCTGAATGTTTTTGCTGCTGAAGCAACAACACATTGGGAGCTTCAGGGCTTCTGGAACCAGGGAAGTAAACAGACGTCACTTTCTTCGTTTAGTGCTGGCTGTGTTGTGTGCCTGGATCCAGAGTCCACAGATTTCCCAGGCCTAGAGATTCTCTGGTTTTGATTTGTGATGGTGACTCATTCAGATATGCATACTTGATACTGCAGCCATTCTGTGATGAATATGTGCAGGTGGATTCTGATGGACAGCTACATGGCCAGGGCTGCGGTATAATCACAGGGCTAGAGCAGCTGTTAGCTGAATGGAAGCACTAAAAATATAGCCATGGGATTCTCAGAACCTCTTTGATCCACTGGAATGCTTTGAATCCCTTTGAATTCCAGCTAATATGCCTCCGACGAGGTGAATCCTGGCATCCACATGATGCTGTAAAATTCTAATTCTATACTAAGCCTTCAGGGCTTCCCCCTCCACTCCCCATCATACTTCCCCTGTTTTACCATCGTACAAATTCTGGCTCCACTTCTATATATTTTTTCCCCTTCACCTCCAGCTTAAATTATACATTACTCTTTATAAAATCCCCGTACTGCCTTGAATAAGTAAAAATAGTGGAAGGGTTTGGAATCGTTAAAAGCAATGATTTTCTCACATTACCATTAAAACGTAATTTTAGGATCTCCATTATCAGTGGAGTGCTGGCTTTCCAAATGTTTAAAAAAAAGGAAAAAGAACATCTCATTGAAACTGCCTTTCGTATGAAGGAAGCTGAGAGAGAGAGAGAGAGAGAGAGAGAGAGAGAGAGAGAGAGAGAGAGAGAGGTTTTCCTGCAGCCTGCAATTCCTTCCTGTGGAATGGAAAGGCTTTGACTCAGTGGAGGTCCCTGGTTGCTGGAGGCAGGATGAGTTTTAGGACTTCTCTCAGACAGCGGTGGAGCATATGCCCGCACTGCCCAGGGTGGGCATGCTCCTGAGGGGGAAGGGGCGCAGAGGGTGACCTCCCAGGCACGGGATAGCCCCTTGGGTGCATGGAGCGGCGTAGCACCCTGCAGCGCAGCACCAATGGCAGATATTCGACGCGCCACCTGCCTGCAACTCCCAAGTCTCCCCCAGCTGTCAAAACGATGGAGGAAGGGGGAATGCTGCCAGCAAAGCGGCGCAGCTCCCCCTTCCCCCAACGGCTCGGGGTAGGCTAGGGAGTCGCAGGCAGGCAGGCGGGCAGCACACCAAATGTCACCCCCCTCAATGAGGGCACCCGGGGTTGTCCGACCCCACCGCACCCCCTTGCTCTGCTCCTGCTTTCAGACCCTCCAAGTGTCTCTACTTTCCTGGGACAGTCCCGGATTTAGAGAAGCCATCCCTGTTTCTGATTTGATCCTGGAATGTCCCGCTTTTCCTTAGGACGTCTGTATTTTCACCGGAGAAATGTTGGAGAGCAGGGAGTTATGCGACCCACAAGCCAAGGAGATAAGCAATGATACAACCTTTAGAAGACATCTGAAGGCAGCCCTGTATGAGGAAGATCAATGCTTTATTATGTTTTTATAGATGTTGGAAGCCATCCAGTGTGGTTGGGGCAACACAGTCAGATGGGTGGGGTATAAATATTATTATTATTATTATTATTATTATTATTATTATTATTATTATTATTGAATAGGATGTTCCTATTTTCATCGGATAAATTGTTGGAGGGTATGTTCTCTGACCTGTGCTACTTACTGCTTCTCCTGACTCATCTGCCCTTCTTTTTCAGGGTCTAAATTGAGGGTTCAGGGAAGGGGGGAAAGATGCTCATGATCCAAAAACAGGAAGAAACCTTGGTATGCCATCCAAAGGACCCAGGACTGGGACCTCAAGGTGGCTCCCTTGTCATTTGCCTGAAAACCAAATGGGAGTACTTGGAGCTGTACCCATTGTGGGTGGCTAAATTTTGGCCCTTCTTGGGAAGCTGCCTCATGTTAAGTCAGACCTTTGGTCCAGCTAGCTTAGTAGTGTCTACACTGACAGGCAGCACATCTCCAGGGTTTTAGGGAGGGTTCTCTCCCAGTCCTACCTGGAGATTCTGGGGTTGAACCTTGAACCTTCTGCATGCTGAACAAATGCTGTACCACTGGCCCATAGTGCTTCCTCTGGTAAGAACCTGTCTCCTACTGAGTGAGGCCTTTGGTCCAGCTAGTTCAGCATTGTCAACACAGGCTGGCAGCAGCTCAACTGTGTTTCAAAGAAAACACAGTTCCTCGCCGCCAATGTGTAAATGGTGCTGTGCCACTTCTGAGGGGGAAACAGAAACAAATAGATTCAGATATACGTTGACAGTTCCTATGTGTAACTTACAAAGGAACTTCCACTGAGTCGATGGGACTTCTCCTCAGGGGCCTACAGATTTCTGGCTCCCCCCCCCCCTTTGCTTCCACAAATGTGCTTCAAGAACAAGAGCTTTTTGTTCTCAAACCTTAGGAAATCGAAACTGCGGAGGGAGGGGGGAATGGTAATGAGGAGGACACTGACAAACCAATTAGTCCTAATGGGAATCGTTCTCTGAAGAATTTCCCTGTGCAGCAGCTGGACATCTCTCACAGCATTGCCTTTTTACAAAAGGCAGGCCACGAGGGCTGCATTTCATTTCGTCTTCTTCTATCAGCCCTGTCACATGTATTTCTCTGGCTTTGTCTTTCCGAGCAGCAGTCGCTAGATTTGCGCACACACACAAACATACATATAGGGAAGACTGACAGGTAATATGCTAGCCGTATTCAAATATTTGAAGGGCTGTCTCATGGAAGATGGAGCTGGCTTGTTTTCTGCTGCTCCAGAGGGCAGGACCCAGACCTACAGTTTCAAATTACAAGAAATGAGATTCGGCTAAGCATTAGAAGAACATCTGGGTGACGAGAGCTGTTCAACAGTAGAACGGACTACCTCAGTGGTGGACTCTCTATTGGATATTTTTTTAAGAGAGGTTGGGTGAACATCTGTCAAGGGGTTCTTTAGCTGTGATCCCTGTATTAAAGGTAAAGGTAAAGGGACCCCTGACCATTAGGTCCAGTCGTGACCGACTCTGGGGTTGCGGTGCTCATCTCACTCTATAGGCCGAGGGAGCCAGCGTACAGCTTCCGGGTCATGTGGCCAGCATGACTAAGCCGCTTCTGGTGAACCAGAGCAGCGCACAGAAACACTGTTTACCTTCCCGCCGGAGCGGTACCTATTTATCTACTTGCACTTGACGTGCTTTCGAACTGCTAGATTGGCAGGAGCTGGGACCAAGCAACGGGAGCTCACCCCGTCGCGGGGATTCGAACCGCCAACCTTCTGATTGGCAAGCCCTAGGCTCTGTGGTTTAACCCACAGCGCCACCCGCATCCCAATCCCTGTATTGCAGGGGGTTAAATCAGATGACCCTTATGGTCCCTTCCAACTCTATATTCTTAGATTCTATATGTTAGGACTTAGCCTGAGCCAAATTGGGCATATTCAAAGGGACTTCAGCATCAGATCAGGTAGGTACAAACAACCTAGGATCACTATGGTTCAGACTGGATGGCCCAGAGCAGTCCATGACTGTCAGGGGAAAACCCGCTCTTTAGTGCTGATTTGAAACAAATAGCAATTTGGGTTTCCTCTGAATTGACATTTGAATTGACCACAAGCACCCATCTCACTAGTGATTTCCACATGCTTGAAGTGGAGTAGACAATGTTGTCTATCTGTGTTCCACCATAACCATCAGCCTCTCCATTGATGCTGAGCTGAACAAGCATATTGGCAAGGTAGCCTACAGCACTGGCTTGCCTCTCCAAAAAGGTATGGGAGAATGTGATGTTGACATCCAATGACAAGATGAAGGTCTGCCAGGCTTGAGTGTTGACCATGTTGCTTTATGGAAGTAAGTCACTGGCAATTTACAACAGCCAGGAGTGCTGCCTCAACACCTTCCACATGCGCTGCATCTGGAAGATTTTGGGCATCACAAAGCGGGACAGAGTCTCAAACAAAGATGTTCTCTCCCAAGCCACATTCCCAACAAGTTCACATTCCTGTTTCAGCAACAACTGCTTCAGCAGCTGGCATGGTTAAGTCCACAGAATGGAAGCATGATCCCCAAGGACATGCTCTACAGGCAGCTGGCTTCAGGCACCAGTCTGATTGGCAGACCAACTCTGCATTAAAAGGTTTCTGGACATGTGACATGAAGGTTGGCAACACCAACATCACCATGTGGGAATTCCCTGCAGATGACCACAGTGCCTGGAGACAGGCAGTCTGGCCATGCATCCATAGCAGTGACCAAAGGAGGAATGGCTACTGGGAGGGGTGCAGAGAGAAGAAACGCCATGGTACATCTGCAGCAATCAAACTGGACGCCTTCCTCTGCCCCAGCTGCAACAAAACATGTCTCTCCCACATTGGTCTCTCCAGCCACAGCAGGCACTGTAACCTTCTAGCAGCTTGACTTCACCCTCAATGTCACACTCCTCCAATGTCTCCTAAGACAGATGAGTACCAACCAGGTAGTCAGAAGCATATTGGCTGTAACAGTGAAGGGGAATGAAGCTCTCATTTCCTTCCCACATCCTTCAGAAGCTTCATCAGCAAGAAAAGGCTGTGGGTAAATATGCTTGCTTAAATTCTGTTGTTCCTTTAAGCACCAACAGCTCAAACTTGGAGCAGCTAAGTTATGATGGAACAGTTCAGACTTCCTTTGGGAACAGCTCTCTTTTTACAGTGTGTATACGCAGATAAATTGAAGACTAAGAATAGAGACTGGCTCCATCAGTCTCCAAGGGAAGATAGATGCAGCTTGCAGTGGTGGAAATCTTCCCTTTCTATGAATCATAGTGGCTCACCTGCCATCTGCTATGAAATAGATTCTTCCTTTCCTACCTAGTAATTTTTCTTGATTTGAGCTAATTGGGTTTTAGGGTTAAGAAGAGTTAAGGTAAATGGAAAACAGGGGGTGCGCTGGATGACTATAGTGTGCATACAGATGGGGAATGGAAGAGGAATTTGATTTTGTTTGCATTTTAATGAGAAATGACTGAATTCAAACTATGTGAAACAGTACACAAACTGAAACAGAACTATCCTTTGAAATCTGTACTTCTCTGAATTTTGCAATGCAGTTCTCCAATGAAACTATACATTCAGAAATGCATCTCTTGGAGGAAGTGTGTGTGTGTGTGTGTGTGTGTGTGTGAGAGAGAGAGAGAGAGAGAGAGAGAGAGAGAGAATTACATACAAAAATGATAATATTGGGGACGCTTACTTGCAAAAATGTGTATATTAGTCAAAACTGCATAAGAAATTGTGTATGTTAGGGGAAATTTGCAGTAAATGTCGATGAACTGTCATAAAAATTGTTTTTTTTTAAAAAAAAAGGCTTGCTGAAGAAATGTGGAGAATTAAATTTAAAATATGAGAAAGAAATTGAGAGTCCCCAAATTGACAGAATTGCCTATCTCTAACACAGACACACTGTTAAGTGTCTTACTGGTTACCAGTTATGATGGCTATTATTGCCTCCAGGATCAGAAGTGGTGCACCTCTGAATACCAGTTGAGATGAAGATCATGAGCAGGAGAGGACTGTGGTGCACATTTCTCATTTGTGGGATTCTCAGTGGCACATGATTGGTCACCGTGGAAAATCAAGGGCTGGACCAGATGGACCTTTGGTCTGACCCAACAGGGTTCTTTATATAGTCGTATTGTCTAGAGACATTAAATTCTCTGCCTTTCCTATGTAAAGGAGGTTTTTCCTGGACCAGGGAAGAGGGAATACTTTCATCACCAGAGGTGTATTCCCTTCTGGGCAGCTCCCAGGGGTCACACGCTAGGGATGTGTGGGGCCAGAGGCAAAAGTAGCTAGAACAATGACTTCATTTGCCAGTGAGAAAGGGGGCAGGTGGGAGAAAAGGGGTGCGGCAAAAGGGAGAGAGAAGGGGGTGGCAGAAAGAGGAAGGGGAAAGGAGTAGCTCCAACCACCACTGTTATGTGGCCCATGACAGATCACTCCTTGTCAGGCTTCAGGGAATTGGGTCCCCCCCGCCTGCCCCCCATGGCAGTAAATAAGCTGAGCAAAGGAAACGTAGTCTTCTTACCACTTAGAAACTTTAATAATCACAGCAAGAGAACAAAGAACACATCACCTAGGAATGGCGGTGCTCCCAATTAAGTTCACACACCCCATCCGACCCTATTAATCTACATCACTTCTACATCTTGTAATGTGAGTTAGGAGCAGCTGTGTTTTCTGTTCTGCCCCTTTCTGAGCTCTCCGGGACTTTGGGGAAGGTGGGTGGATACTAGCCAGAGACTGTGAGTCTGTTAACTCTTTCTCCTCTGGTGTTTCTTCTGCTTGCTGTTCCCCATCCGGTATTTCCCAGCTTCTGCCTTCTGAACTAGGCCCCTCTACAAACCACTGTTCCAAATCTATACTGTCCTCCTGCTCCCATGAAGATTCAGGGCCAGGGGGAGGGGGCGGCTCCCACCATTCTTCATCAGTGCAGCCCTCCTCAACACGGTCCTCAACAGATGAACAAGATTCAACAGACTACTATCAAGGTGATGCACACTAAAGAAAAGCAAAAACAGTTAGGAACAAAAACCAGCAAATACGTTTTAAACAAAACTGGAAACATACACAACATATACTTGTGGTAAAGATGAATTTATCCAGCTGGGAATATTGTCTACCCCTATACCAGAAAGATATGGCCTTTCCTGTGACAAGCAAGCTGTGCTGGAAAAGAAATCACTTAGAAACCCAGGGTTTGCTTCAAGAGTGTTGACCTCCCCATTCTTTACAGCCGGGAGGGCTTGGAGAGGCAACATATGAAATGGAGAGCCTCACAAAAACACCCTTGTGTAGATAGCAGTAAGCTATATTTCTCCTCCACGAGAAAGGATTGGGCATAAGCAATGAGGGTGCTGCGAACTGCATTTTACGACGCACACATACCATTTCGTGGGATGCCTTCCCGTTAATTGGCCAATTCACCCTGGGGGCCTGTTGTGATGGGAGAAATAGGGTGCAAAAAGCAGGCATAAACTTTAAAAAGCAAAGAGTTGGGGGGAAAGGGTTGTATTGTTTTAGGTCCATAGGGAGTAAAATTGTCAACAGACACCATAACTTCATCCCCTTCAGCGCATCTCTCTCTTAGGACCCTGGAAACTGAGACTGGGAGAGGGGAAGGAATTATTTAATGGCAACCATTACTCTTTGACAAATAAAACAGATAATACTACTCTGTTCTCTCCCTCCCAGCTTCTTTTCTAGCCTTCTATTGGGCTATGGTTGAGCTGTATTGGTGGAACTAAAATGAGAGCAGCAGTCCAGGGACATGCAATGCCACCATGCCTTAAGTGAACACTCTCTCCAGTTTATCCAAGGTAGTCATAGCTGAGCCACTTCAGAGTTAGCAACGGAAGCTTCTAAACCCAGCTGGAATGGGAGCCACAGAAGGCTTAAGAACATAAGAAAATAAAGAACTGCCTTTCCAGATCAAAAGCGCAATCCATTTCCATGGAAATGAAGGTGAAAGGTAATCCCTTCTTGTGAATCACTACCATTCTTGTACACAGAGATACACTGATGCTGCCCACGGAGGCTCCGTTTAGCTCTCATGCCTCAGATTAACCCAGGGTTTAATTCTGAAGTCTGCATTTAGGCCAGGCCAGAGCTCAAATCCCCACATAGTCATGAAGTTTGCCTGGGTAATCATGGGCCAGTTGCAGTCTTTCAGCCTGGCCTACCTTGAGGGTCATTATGAGAATAATATGGAGAGGGGGAGAACCATGCACTCCGTTTTAAGCTCTGTGAGGAAAAGGTGAGATATACTCTAAATATGATAGGTAGATAACATTAGTCCCTGTTAGAATTCCTGCTCCGTGATTGCAGTCATGGGATTGTTGTCTTTCACATGACGGTATATGTTTTGACTCCACAGAGTGGGTAGTGACGAAGACAGGATGTTTGTGTTACTGTGTTCCGTGAAGTGGGTCTATTGTCCTTTGTTCTCTTTCTCTATGCTGTCTGATGCTAAAGAGAGAGGCAGCCATGTTGCAGTGCTCTCTGTGTGTTTATATGTAAATAAAGTAGATTAGCCAAAATGCTGAGTTGCTGAGGTCTGTTACGCATGATGCACAAACTCTGCGGATCCCTAAGTGTGCCGGTGTCAGTTGGCATCGGTCGCTGTGATGTTTGGGCTGAAGAAAGCTTTTGAAGCTCCCGAACGATTGACCAGGAGGGAAAGAACATGCCAGTCGGGCATGTGTCTCTACCAGGGTCCTACTAGAGTGTAGGCTGAGCTCCTGACAGTCCCCAGGGTTTAAAAACAATTTATAATCAGAAGACTAGGGTGCACACACAGCTGTGCAATGAGGGATCCAGAGGCTCCTCTTTGTGGAGAGAATTCTACAGCTTAGGGGCTGCCACAGAGAATGCTCTGCCCTGGGCATTTCATGAATTTAAAAATGTAGTCCATGATTTTCAGGGTCTTCCATTCACTCATTCAGCTGTGAGGTGACAATGTATCAAGCTGTAAAAATATGGGCACTTGTGAACCAGGCTAGAACTGAGCTTCTATCCCATGTTCCTTTTTAACACATTTAGGAGCAGCTAAATTGAAAAATACTTTCATTAATACGATATTTGGGCTAGAAACAAATTCAGGCTGGGACCTTAGATATCCCCAGCAGTCTCAAATATTAGCAGTTAATGCCAGTTGTGTAGCATTTCTTTGCTAATAGGGAAGCTATTACTTTAATGCCCTTTGTTTAGGAGGTATTAGCATAAGTAGATCAGCATGGTAGAATTTGCATTTCAAAAGACCATCATGGAACAAAGCAGGATCTCATACACCTCATGCAAATCCCTCAGCCCCAAATGTCTATATCTGTATCTAGCTAGAGATGGATGGTTGGTTAAACAGACAGACCATTGTTTCTTCTGAATGAATCCTTTACTGCACAAAGGCTTTTCTGACTCTCCCTCTTAAAGATCAAATTTTTTTAAAGCAACCCAGGAATTTGTGTACATGATGCCCAGAGAAGGTGGATGGAAAGAATAATGGAGGCATTACAGTCATTTGAGAAGGACCCCACATGATCATCTTATTAACCAATGTTTCACTTGAGGGGGGAATTTAAGTCACTTTTACTCAGAGTGAAATTAACAAAGGTGACTAAGTTAAGTCTATTAAGTAAACCTTAGTTGAATACCACCCAGTTTTTTATAGCTATGGTTCCCTGGTGGCAATCACTCGTGGCCGAGTAAGATTGTCTTCCATGAACATGGTCTTAACAGTGAGTCCGTAAATGACTATGGAGGCCAATTCTGGATCCACACGTCCTTCCACAATGGGGACATAAGTTTCCGGGTGGAAGTTGATCATGGTGAGGGTTTGCCAAGCGTGCCTTCCTCTTAGCATGTTTCTCCCTTTCATCCTGTGTTCAAGCATCTTCAAAGCCCATGACACCTTTGGTAAAGGCTGTTCTCCGATTGGAGCAATCGCAGGGCAGTGTTTCCCAGTCGTTGGTGTTTATACCAGTCTCATCAAACCACTCCTGGTGTTTCTTGGTTTGGTATCCAATAGTTTGTTCACAGACTGCAAAAATGAATGTTTTTGGTTTGGTCCAGTGTTCCTTGATGTTATCAGGGCTCCCCAAAAGCAGATGGTCCTTAAGAGTTGTTTGGAAACAATCCCGTTTAATAGGATCTTCAAGGGCTTGAGTGTTCATTTTGCACCTTGGTTTCCTTCCTTGAAGCCTGTGTTGAGGTATAATCTTGATAGCCATCATGGAGTGTATTAATCGGTGATCTGTCCAGCAGTCATTGGCACTCGTCATAGTTCTGGTAAGGAGCATATCATGGCGATCTTCAGCTCAGAAAATTACATAGTCGAAGAGGTGCCAGTGGTTCGACCAAGGGTGCCTCCATGAAGTTTTAAATTTATTTTTTTGTCGAAAGAGCATGTTGGCAATGACAAGTTCTGGTTGCTGTTGCCAATTCCTTCTTTCCCATCTGTCCATCTGCCTCAGTATTGTCTACGCTGACCAGCAGAAGTTCTCCACGGTTTCAGACATGGAGTCCAAACCCTACCAGGAAATGCCAGGGAATAAACTTGGTACATTATGCATGCGATGCAGATGCTCTGCCACTGAACTCCTGTCATGCCCTAAGGACCCCTCATTTAGCCCCCATACCTCTCTCTCTCTCTCTGACACACACTTTAAGCTTTCTTTTTCTTTATATATATATTTTTATTAGTTTTAACATTTCATTTTCAACAATTATAAAACATACTTTCATATCTTATACAATTTTTTTTACTTCCATCAATCACATCTGAAAATTTCCCAATCTTTTCCACTTAATTTACATTTCTTAGTTTCACTATTACATTTAAGTATCATAACTAATCTCTCTCTTCTTTATCTTCTTTGCAATATTTCATATATTCCTCCTTACAAAACTTCTTGTAGTCCTACTAGCGTAATTTGTTGATTACAGTTGCTCTTCAAATTGTTGGTATATTTCTTCCAATCTTCTGTGAATCTCTGGTCCTGCAGGTTTCGAATCCTTCCTGTCATCTTATGCAATTCTGCATAGTCTTAAGCTTTCTTTTTCATCCTGGAAGCTAATCTTATTTCAAGTGGAATCTCTGTAAACATACAAAAGTTGCTGCGTATTGGGTCACACCATTAATCACCCCATCTAGTATACCTGAAGGAGGTCCAGTATACCTGAAGGAGCGTCTCCACCCCCATCATTCTGCCTGGACGATGCGCCGAGGGCCTTCTGGCGGTTCCCTCATTGCGAGAAGCAAAGCTACAGGGAACCAGGCAGAGGGCCTTTTCGGTAGTGGCGCCCACCCTGTGGAACGCCCTTCCAGCAGATGTCAAAGTGATAAACAACTACCTGACATTCAGAAGACATCTTAAGGCAGCCCTGTTCAGGGAAGTTTTTAACGTGTGATATTTTATTGTATTTTTTGTTTTTATGGAAGCCGCCCAGAGTGGCTGGGGAGGCCCAGCCAGATGGGCGGGGTATAAATAATAAATTATTATTATTATTATTATTATTATTATTATTATTATTATTATTGCTATTCTCTATGGCAGTAGTGAAGAACTTCAGATCTGCAGCCTGTAGTGACCCTTCAGGCTTTTTTTATCTAGCCCTTGAGACTCTCCCTAGCGACACCCCATCTCTCCAGGCCAGAGTCCTCAATGTGTCCTCAAACCTTCTGCTTGCCTGGGTGGAGGATAGAGAGGGGTGGGTGAGAATGTGTATAGAAACTAGTCTACTGTGCAAAGGTCAAATATACATTCATTGATCCTCTGGCACCACCCAGTTGTGTGACCTTTTAAAGGTTGCCAGATGTTGGCCTTCAAGGAATTGAGGGCAACTGGCATGTGGTTCTCAAAGCATTCCCAGCAGGGAACATGGCCTGAAAAAATGTTCCCCACTCCAGCCTTAGTCCTGAAGGAGAAATACAGACTTTTTCCCCTTTTTAAGCCACTCTATAGATACTCTCCCTTTAAACTTAGAAATAAACTCTAGCACCGAATTTCACTTGGCTGTTGCTCCCTATTGCCACTTGAAAACTTGCTTTGGTTTGTTTGTTTTTGATTTGTTTGGGGCTCACCCCTCCCCCTTTTGGCTTTTTTTAGGATCAAATCTATAGCTTGCAGCTATAGATTCTGCTGGCCAGAATTGCAGCAACATGAAGCAGTGGAAAAGCAGCCTTTATATCCGCCAGCAGTACAGAAGTAGATTTTCTGGTTTAAGTGAGATGCGTGTTTCTTTATCCCTTACTGCGATGGCTTGATGTAACTGGCAGGCAGAATTTATTTTTCCTCATTCTTGTCCTTTGGTTGGGGCGGCAGGTGGGCAAGAAAATAAAAGAAGCTACAGAAACCATCACATCAGGAAGCTGTAACCCCGGAGCTGCTGAACATTTATCTAATGCACAAAGCCTTTGAGACTTTTCTATGGCAGCTGTTGACTTTCGACCATCACAGTGCTGTCAGGACCTTAGGGTGGAACTAGATGCGATCCCCCTTGCTTGGGTGGCTGGAAGAGAGAGACGGAGTTGCAGAAACAACTTGGTATTTGTTCCTCCGCCCACTTCTGGCCTCTGGCCCTGCCCACTTCTTCCCCCAGAATGTTGCTCAGATTGGAGTGCAGCCCTCTGTCCAAAAAGGGTTCCTCACTCCTGGTCTAAACTGGCTGGTAGCAGCTCCTCAGGGTTTCCCCTGGAGATGCTGGGGATTAGAAATATAGGAGAGGATGAGCACCAGTGTGGTGTAGTGGTTAGAGTGCTGGACTAGGACCAAGTAGACCAGGGTTCAATTCCCCATTCATCCATGAAGCTCACCGAGTGTCCTTGGACTCTCAGCCCAACCTACCTCACATGGTTATTGTGAGGATAAAATGGAGCGGGAGAACAATGTATGTCACCTTGAGGTCCATGAATGAAAAGTGGGATATAAATGTAATAAATAAACAGGTAAACAAACAAAGAGGGATCTGCATGCAAATCACCTGCTCTTCCATTGAGTTCCAGCCCTTCTCCAACAAGGGAGACACAGGGCACATCAGCCCAATCTGGGGGCCACAGATCAGGGCCATGGGGCAGATTGAGTGGGGGCTCTGCTCTGCTCAGAAATTTCCACCCTGATTTAATCTGCTGGCAGCCGTTCTCTTTGCTAACAAAGAAGCTACATTTTGCACAACATTAAAGCCCCTTCTCCTCCCAGTTGCTCCCTGCAACAGCTGATGGGTAGGAAGGGATCTAGAGGGCAGGATGAAGCCCACCTGTGCAGCATATCCCATCCATAGGCTGCAGGAGGTAGTTTCACTTAAAACACTGCTGTAGAGAACTGCGGCCTCAGTTGTCTTCTCAGAAGAGGATCTCATCCTGCTCATAAAAAAGCACATTAATTTCATCTCTGGACATCCTCTGGTCAGAGAGGCCATGTTCTTAGTAAAAATTCTACAAAATGGGAGTTTATGGAGATCGGATTAACAGTTAAGGTATATGGGTCATTTTTTTAAATATCACTTTAAACCTTATCTCCTTCTCCCTCCCATTGTGCCAGACTATTAATTTACCTGATTTATCTCTCCGCTCATAAAACCTCGTTCTGCAGAGAGATGAAGATTGCTGAGCACAGGTTTCTCCGGGAAATATTTCAATTTTGGCATGATTAAGTGTTCTTCTTTTGTAAGAAGGTTAACAAAAGTCCTTGCCCTTTCTCAATGACATGACTTCTAATTTTTTCCCCCCATGGCAGATCTTTTTTTCTTAAAAAAATCCTCCCAGTTTCAAAAGAATCCCTATAAATAAGAATAATAATGAAGATCCAAGCAGCAACCAGGAACTTCTGCCAAGTGACTATACCACTCAGTTTAAGCTCTCGTCCTATGCATCCTTAGGGTCTTAGTAGCTTAACATGAGTCAATAATTTGATACAGCAGCAAAAAAGGCTAATACAATTCTAGGCTGCATCAACAGAGAAATAGTGTCCAGATCAAGAGGAATAATAGTACCCCTCTCTATTCTGCCTTGATCAGACCCCACCTGGCGTGCTGTGTTCAATTCAGAGCATAAGAAGGATATTGACAAGCTGGAACGTGTGCAGAAGAAGTGACCAAGATGAGTTGAGTATGTCTAGCCTGGAGAACAGAAGGCTGGGAGGTGAAATGATAACCATCTTCAAATATCTGAAGGGCTCTCACATGGAAGATGGAGCAAGCTTGTCTTCTCCTGCTCCAGAGGGGAGGAGCCAAACTAATTGATTCAAAGGATCAATTAGAAAGGATATTCCAACTTAACATTAAAAGATAAAGGACAGTCGCAGACAACTCTGGGGTTGCAGCGCTTATCTCGCTTTACAGGCCGAGGGAGCTGGTGTTTGTCGGCAGACAGTTTTTCTGGGTCATGTGGCCAGCATGACTAAGCCACTTCTTGCAAAACCAAAGCAGTGCACAGAAATGCCTTCCCGTCGGAGCGGTACCTATTTATCTACTTGCACTAGTGTGCTTTCGAACTGCTAGGTTGGCAGGAGCTGGGACAGAACAACAGAAATTCACCCCGTTGTGGGGATTCAAACCACTGAACTTCTGATCGGCAAGCCCAAGAGGCTCAGTGGTTTAGACCACAGCACCACCCACGTCCCTAACTTTAGGATGCACTTTTTGGTGTCTAATGGGTCAAACAGACTAACTCAGTAGGTTGGGAACTCTCCTTCATTGGTGGTTTTTAAAGAGAGGTTGGATGGCCATCTGTCAGAGTCTTTAGCTGTGATTGGACTGGATGACCCCTGAGTTGCTTCTAACTCTACAATTAGGATTCCACGATTCCTTCCATGCTGCTGCCCGTCTCTGGAAAGTTGAGGTGGAACATAGCCTTAACCTCCATGAATCTCTCTAATCCTCTTTTGGATGTCCTTAAGAAAGGATTAGGGATGCAGGTGGCATTGTGGTCTAAACCACTGAGCCTCTTGGGCTTGCTGATCAGAAGGTCAGTGGTTTGAATCCCCACAACACGGTGAGCTCCCATTGCTCTGTCCCAGCTCCTGCCAACCTAGCAGTTCAAAAGCTACCAGTGTGAGTAGATAAATAGGTACCGCAGTGGCGAAAAGGTAAATGGTGTTTCCGTGCACCCTGGTTTCCATAATGGTGTTCAATTGTGCCAGAAGCATTTAGTCATGCTGGCCACATGACCCAGAAAGCTGTCTGTGGGCAAACGCCAGCTCCCTCGGCCTGAAAGCGAGATGAGCGCTGCAACCCCATAGTAGTCTTTGACTAGACGTAACTGTCCAGGGGTCCTTTACCTTTACCTTTTATCTTAAGAAAAGGTTAGGCAGATTCATGAAAGAAAGGCCATCAACGGTGACTAGCCACAATGCCTATCTTCTACCCCCCACTGCAAGTATAAGGACTTGACATAAAGGTAAAGGGACCCCTGACCATTAGGTCCAGTCGTGGCCGACTCTGGGGTTGTGGCGCTCATCTCGCTTTATTGGCCGGGGGAGCCAGCGTACAGCTTCCGGGTCATGTGGCCAACATGACTAAGCCGCTTCTGGCGAACCAGAGAAACAGAAACACCGTTTACGTTCCCGCCGGAGCGGTTCCTATTTATCTACTTGCACTTTGACGTGCTTTCAAATTGCTAGGTTGGCAGGAGCAGGGACCGAGCAACGGGAGCTCACCCCGTCGCGGGGATTCGAACCGCTGACCTTCTGATCGGCAAGTCCTAGTTTCTGTGATTTAACCCACAGCGCCATAAGCCCAAATAATTATTGCTTGTTATACTTAACTGGTGTGATGAATACTGCTTCGTTTTATTGGCACATTATCAGCACCAGCCCATCAGAGGCCACCTGCAGCAGTCACTCAGAACAATTCCCTGTGTGAGTGCCCCATGGTGAACCATCTCTGGATCTTCTGCCGCAGTTAGGGAATAGTTTAGTCCAAGGAGATGTGGAGTTTTTTCTATCTAGCATTGCTTCAGTAGCCGTCTGTTTTTAGAATAATTTTTATAGCTCATGAAACAATATTGTGCAATCAGATGGTTCCCATAAACAAAACTGTGAGTAACTCTGTAAGAACTATAAATAATTCAACAAACTCCACATTAGTTTGGGCGTTAAGTAAATTTTTGCTTGGATATCTCAAGAAGTTGGTAGTTAAAAAGCATGAAAGATATGGCTGCCAAACAGGGCTGGCCCAAGGTGTTTTAGCACCTGAGGTAAACCACAAAATGGCACCCCTCTGCCCATCAGGGAGCAAGGGGTTGGTGACAATCTACATTGGCAACAAGGAGATGAATCAAATCAGTCTTACCCAACAGCTGAAGTGAGAATCATGGGCCATTGTGGAAGGGAACTGGGCTTGCTCTGAATCGTGCTGGGTGAGAGCAGAACCCAGGAGACCCAAGGGGGCAGCTCCTACCACCCCCTCCCTAGGTGCTACCACCGCCTCCCATTCACCAAGAGGCCACTGTAGATGTGGCTGTTGCTGCAGTGGCAGAGCCAGGCTTCAAGGAGTGTGTCACAGCCATCGCTGCCACAGTGGCAGCAGCAGTAGGTGACACATTCCTTGGAGGCCAGATCTGCCACCCCTGTGGATCCAGCTGCCCAAGGCAGTTTACGCACCTTGCCTTGCTGACAAATGCCCAAGGCCCAAAACTCCCGTGACAATGAATTGATGGGTAAATTTGCCCACCGAGTAAATTTGCACTTGTGGTTCAACATACCATGAATGTTGGGAACCCCTGATTTATGCCAGTCCCAACAATTCCTAGTTTTCCCCAACATCCACTTACCTGGGAGTAAGTGCCATTGAATTCATTGGGGCTTACTTCTGAGTAGACATGTTTGGGATTGTGTTGTTAGTCACATGCATGAATTTGCCTTCCAGGATGGAAGTGGCTTCTGGAGTGGGTAGCTTGGTTTTGCTTCTTGAACCCTAAAATAAAATATCACTGGTTTTTCTTCAGTAGTCATGCTAAATTAAGGTTACCAGACGTCCCTGTTTCCCGGGGACAGTCCCCGGATTTACACATCAGTCCCCTGACAAAATCCTAACATTCCTACTGAAGTTGAAAAGTGTCCCTGGATTCATTGGAAAAAATCTGGTAAACCTATGCTAAATGTCTGTTGCTCTGCGAATTGCTATTATGGGATTAATAATGTGCTTTATTAGTGCTACTAAGTATAGCAGTTCGAAAGTACATCAAAAGTGCAAGTAGATAAATAGGTACCGCTCCGGCGGGAAGGTAAACGGCGTTTCCGTGCACTGCTCTGGTTCGCCAGAAGTGGCTTAGTCATGCTGGCCACATGACCTGGAAGCTGTACGCCGACTCCCTCGGCCAATAAAGCGAGATGGGTACCACAATCCCAGCGTCATCCGCAACTGGACCTAATGGTCAGGGGTCCCTTTACCTTTACCTAAGTATAAATCAGAATTGAATATGTGAAAATGGGTGCCATGATAGAGTCTGGGAACTGAAGACCACTTCTCTAAGCAGCATCTATAGCAGTTCTAGAGCTATTGTTTGTTGGTCTTCTGTAGCAGTCTCTTAGTCACCTGCAGATAAGGATGGAAGGATCTGTCTTTTCAGTTCCCTCACTTTCTCATTTTCCCAATCTTTTGTCCTCCACATTTGCAGATATACCTATACCTATACCTGAACCTATACCTATGTTGGGGGCAAGAATCCTCATGAAAATTCACCAGCACTCTTAAGTGTGAATTTCTCCTAAACAAACATGTTTTTGTTTTATACATATATATATATATATATAGATGCTTTCGTAGATTTTCACGGGTACAGGAATGCAGGTTTTGGTGTCCTCGGGTGTCTTCCCGTGTAAAAGTTGGGGTGTCTAGGCGACGTTTCGACGAGGTCTCACTCGTCATCTTCAGGCTGGTGCTTTCGGCTTCTTGTTACTGGAACAGAGCAGGATCTCAGTGTTTGAGTTCCTATAAATACTGTTGAGGGGGTGTGGTGTATAGCCTCCAATGTTCTGGGCAGAGAGGAAGTTCCCAGGCTAGTGTGCCTTTTCTTCTTTTGTTCCTTAATTACTTGAGGGATATCTTGAGTGATTTCTTGAGTGATATCCTGAGTACCACTTAGGTGGGTCATTAGGTGTGGATTAGTTGCTAAAGTCTTTGTGTCTTGACCTCTTGAACTTTGTGAAGAGTTTTTCTGAGAAGATGGCTGTACTGCACTTAGTTGTGCTCTGGCTTGGCTTCGTGTATAGGGGCGAGCTGTGGTTTTGTGGCCTGTGTCAGCCAGATCTGTGTAGGGATTGCAGGGGGGTGCAGCATCCGGAGGTGCCACCATGGTTTGGCTACTGGATGGTGTCTGTAATTTATCTGTGGAGAGGGTCTGGGTTTGGGTCTGGTGTGGTTGATTGGTGATGGCGTTCTGTGTGCCTCTGGATCTGGTGTCAGTTTTTGTGGGGAGGGCTAATTTCCAGATGTCTGGCAAGCGGGATGTGTCGTCACGCTTGTTCATGTTGTGAGGGTGTTTCTCTATCTCGATGGCTTCCATGATTATTCTCTTGTGGTGATGTTCCATGTTAAAGAGCAATTTGGAATCTGCAAAATTAATTTCGTGTCCTGTTTCTTTCATGTGTTGGAAAAGAGAGGAAGTTTTTTCTTCTTTTTTGACGGCATTCTTGTGTTCTGCGATACGTGCATTTATTCGTCTGTTTGTTTGTCCAATGTACGTGGCTGGGCAGACTTTGCAGGGTATTTCATAGACCCCTTGGTTTTCCAACTGGATTTTATCCTTGGGGTTTCTGAGGATATTGGCTATTTTTTGGTTGGTGCAAAAGGCTGTTTTGATATTGTGTTTATGGAGGATTTTGCTAATTTTATCTGTAGTGCCCTTGATATAAGGAAGGAGGGCCATGCCATTGTTTTCTTCTGTGTCTTGGTTTTTGGGGGGTGTTTCTTTTTGGATTAGCTTCGTAACCCTGTTTTGCTGGTATCCATTGGCAATTAACACATTTGAGAGATTCTGTAACTCAGTTGTCAAGTGGTCTTTGTCAGCCAGGCGTTTGGTTCTGGAGATGAGAGTCTTGGCTACGGAGTTTATTTGTGCAGGGTGGTGGTGTGATTGTGCATGTAAGTAGCGGTTGGTGTGTGTTTTTTTCCGGTAGATAGTGTGTCCTAGGGAGCCATCAGGTTTTTTGTAGATTAGGACGTCAAGGAAGGGAAGTTGGTTGTTGGCTTCTATTTCCATAGTGAATTGTATTTTGGGGTGTAGGCTGTTGAGATGTGTGAGGAAGCTATCCAGTTTTTCCTTCCCGTGTGGCCAAATTACAAAGGTGTCGTCAACATATCTGAGCCAAAGTTTGGGTTTGTGTTCTGACTTGTCTAAAGCATTGGTTTCAAAGTGTTCCATGTACAGGTTTGCGATGACCGGTGAGAGGGGTGATCCCATAGGTGCTCCTTCTATCTGTTTGTATCTTTGTCCATTGTGGATGAAGTACGTGTTGGTTAGGCAGTGGTTGGTCAGGTCCAAGATGTATTCGGGGGGATTGTATTTGTTTTGAATGGCTGTCAAGGCTTCATTAATGGGCACTTGTGTGAAGAGAGATACAACATCGAAGCTCACAAGTAGGTCATTAGGATGTAGGTTTTGCTTCTTTATTGTTTCTATGAACTGGAATCCCTACACAGATCTGGCTGACACAGGCCACAAAACCACAGCTCGCCCCTATACACGAAGCCAAGCCAGAGCACAACTAAGTGCAGTACAGCCATCTTCTCAGAAAAACTCTTCACAAAGTTCAAGAGGTCAAGACACAAAGACTTTAGCAACTAATCCACACCTAATGACCCACCTAAGTGGTACTCAGGATATCACTCAAGAAATCACTCAAGATATCCCTCAAGTAATTAAGGAACAAAAGAAGAAAAGGCACACTAGCCTGGGAACTTCCTCTCTGCCCAGAACATTGGAGGCTATACACCACACCCCCTCAACAGTATTTATAGGAACTCAAACACTGAGATCCTGCTCTGTTCCAGTAACAAGAAGCCGAAAGCACCAGCCTGAAGATGACGAGTGAGACCTCGTCGAAACGTCGCCTAGACACCCCAACTTTTACACGGGAAGACACCCGAGGACACCAAAACCTGCATATATATAGATATAGATATAGATATAGATATAGATATAGATATAGATATAGATATAGATATAGATATATATATAGATACACACACACACACACACACACACACCACTTGATTGTAAAACCTCAAAGCAGTTTATGAAAGATAAAACAAGAAAATCAAGAAAAATCACAACAATGCTTTAAAGCAAACAAAAGCTAAAACACTAAAACAGGTTTAAATTACCTCAACTTTCCAAACATCTACGTAGGCTGGTCTTAACAAGAATGTTTTTGGGAGGTGCTGAAAAGAGTTCAGTAATGGTGCTTGTCTGCTATCAATAGGCAGGCAGTTCCAAACGATCGAATTCTTTACAAATGCAGAATGGAATTTTTATATGTAGTTTTGACCAATGTACACATTTTTGCAAGGAATTTTACCTTTTACAATGCATCTTTGTATGTTATTTTCCCCCACCATCTTCAATTGTATGTACGCAAGTGATAGATTCAGCTTTATATGCTTGCAGCATCAAATTTCTCCTCCATCCCTGCCTGCAGATTTATCAAATATTAGTGGAACTACTGCAGATGGTCTGACATATGTGTTAAAATATTACATGAATATGGCAAGTTTGGAGCAGCAACATTGTCATATTTATTTATTTTAGATGATTTATATACCACACCAAAGCAAACAGAGAAGAATACCAAAAAATGCAATAAAACCATGACCCTTTAAAGACACAAAGCAGCAATCACGAGTGCTATTTTTCTAGAAAAAAGAGGTGCCAGACCTCACCCTTGTTCTCTTATAATGCCAAGGGTGCCCACCTGAGAGGTGCCAGAACTGGGTTCCAGTGAGCTCCTGCTGGAAAAAAGTGTTGGCAATCACTAAACAGGAGTTGCTAATGACAGCAGCACGAATCAGATCTCTTCACCTCCAAAATCCATCTTAAAAAATGCAGGTATCATAAGGACCACAGACTGCAGACGTGAGATTTCAGCTTTTTGTGGTTTGGACATTGCTTTTCCCCAATGTCTGCTTTTCTGCATTTTGGGGTTGTAGACCTGTCACCACAAAATTCAGAGTAGCGCAATTTTCCAAAGATAGCTGCATTTCAATTTGGGTATTCTTTCAGGAAGTCTGAATTAGGTGGCAGCTGTTCAGCAGTGGAATGGACTCCCTCAGAAGGTGCTGGACATGAGGCATTTAAGCAGAGGTTGGATGTCAGGGATGTTTTAGCTGAGATTCCTGCACTGCAGGGGGCTGGACTAGTTGACCCTATGCTTCTAAGCTGGCATTTAATTTTATGCAATTTCTCCCATGTCACATCTTTATGAACATAAACTGAAAGATGCTTGAACAATTTTCATGAGAACATTATATATAAAAAAAGAAATTGTGGAAACATGCCAAATGTCTGTGTGCTGAATGTTCACACTTTTGCTCCTTCCAAGATGAACAAAATTCACAAGAGTACGAATGCTTTTTGCAGGCTGCTTCCCCATTCCAGCTTAAATGCATGCAATTCTTTGGGTCAGTATCGCATCTCGTCAGACACCAGCCAGGTCCATTTCCCATTATCTCGAAAGCAAACATATGGAGGCACTTCTGGAGCCTGGAGAGTTTTTTTAAAAAATGGTTATTTCCTCCTTCTATTTCTCGTTTTGATTCATGCGAGCTATATTCAGCTTTGCAACCCAGCCTGTTTGATGCCCTCTCTCAACAGAGGATATTCCAGGAATTCACAAGAAGCAATTATAATTGCTTGGTGGGTTCTTTTGTTTCAAACAAGAATAGAATAAAAGGGAGGGAGGAGCCTCCATGAAGGGTGGTGTAAGAGATAAGTTGTAAAAGCAGCATAAATCTAAATGAGTTTGCATATCCATCCACATAACCTATTTTATTATCAAAGCCTCTTGGGTGCAGAGAGTTCTATTTGTGAGTGGATGAAAGACATGGGATCCCTAATCAGGTAGATTTAAACATGAACCTTGGGCTTGGGATGAAGGTCTTTTGAACTCTGCCCATTCATAAGAACATAGGAAACCCACATGCCAAGTCAAACCATTGGGCCCATCTCTCTCAATATTGTCTACCCTGACTGTCAGCAGTTCTCCAGGATTTCAGACTAGGGTGTCTCGTAGTCCTACCTGGAGATGCCGGTGATCAAACCTGGGACCTTCCATATGCAAGGCACGTGATCTACCACAGAACGATGGCCCTCCCCCTAACAAGAAGCTGCCTTGGTCCATCAAGACCGGCCTTTCTCAAACTTGGGTTTCCAGATGTTGTTGGACAATGTTACCAGAACAAGGGAGGTCTAGCTTATGTCTATGCCTCCTCCGAGGTACCGAACTAAATGGTTACTAGGTTCCTCTGTCAGAGCAAAGAAAAAAAGGGTAAGGCAGACAGGCAAAGAAAAAAGAAAGCGAGTTGTTAAGCCTTTGATTGTCTCTTTATTGGTCGCAACTAAGATTCAATCTCCCTGCAAGTGAAGAAAAAGGAATGCTTGGAAAAGGTATGCATAGTCTTTTATGTATGCAGAAGTGGGACATCCCCTACCTTGCAAACATCAGTGTCATGGTGGAGAAATGTCAGAAATACATCAGATTCCAAGTGGGGATACAATGGGTCAGACAGGTCAAGGTGTGTCACATTCCATGAGTATTAGAGAATTTATATAGTTCCAGACAGAGTTTTACATAAATCATTGGCATTGATAACTGATTTCAGTATTTGCATTGATATTGATACTGAATTCCCATGTGTTGTTGGACTACCACTCCCAGCATCCTTGACTGCTGCCCCTGCTGACTATGGATGATGGGAGTTGTAGTCCAGCAACATCTGGGAACCCAAGGTTGAAAAAGACTGATCTAGACTATTGGTCATCTAGCCCAGTATTGTTGACATTGACTGACTGTAGACTCTGATGGGCTGTGGTTCTGTGCATTTTCCCAGCCCTACCTTGAGACACCAGGGAAAAATATAATAATAATAATAATAATAATAATTTATTATTTGTACCCCGCCCATCTGGCTGGGTTTCCCCAGCAACTCTGGGCGGCTTCCACAGAGACCAAAAATACATTAAAATGTCACAGATTAAAAACTTCCCTGAACAGAGCTGCCTTAAGATGTCTTCTGAATGTCAGGTAGTTGTTTATCACTTTGACATCTGATGGGAGGGCGTTCCACACGGCGGGCGCCACTACTGAGAAGGCCCTCTGCCTGGTTCCCTGTAGCTTTGCTTCTCGCAATGAGGGAACTGCCAGAAGGCCTCAGAGCTGGACCTCAGCGTCCAGGCAGAACGATGGGGGTGGAGACGCTCCTTCAGGTATATTGGGCCAAGGCCATTTAGGGCTTTAAAGGTCAGCACCAACACTTTGAATTGTGCTCGGAAACATACTGGGAGCCAATGTAGGTCTTTCAAGACCGGTGTTATGTGGTCTTGGCGGCCGTCCCCAGTCACCAGTCTAGCTGCCACATTCTGGATTAGTTGTAGTTTCTGGGTCACCTTCAAAGGTAGCTCCACATAGAGCGCATTGCAGTAGTCCAAGCGGGAGATAACTAGAGCATGCCCCACTCTGGCGAGACAGTCCTCACCACCAGCAGCTCTCCAAAAACAAATAAGTAGGTTTCTGCAAACCAGAAATAGGATGCTTAGTTTTGACAAACTGTTGAGCGACACCTGAAGGAGATAAATGGGGAAAGGGAAGGGAGAAGAGTGGGATGTTCTGTTTCAAGGGCCAATAAATAGCGGACTGAAACCCTGAAGAGGAATTGTCCATCCCTTCTGAATGCAATATGCTTCGTGCTCTATGTCCACAATTTGCATATTTGGTTTGAAGAAAACCCAAAGCAGAAGTCTCCTTAGGCTATTGGAAATGCGCTGCCAGGGAAAATTAAACCCAGTACCATGTAGTGGAAATATAAGACATCCTATCTCAAGCTCACAGGTATGGTCCAAAGCTAACCTTTCAGAGCCACAATGCTATGAATTGCAAACAGTATTGCTCAAGGCTATAATCCTGCACTGGGGTGACTGTGTGCAGCAGGGGGTTGCTTGCTCTTCCTGCAACTCTGTTAAGAGTCAAGCTTTGCCAAGTTGATTGGGCTAATTAGCAGCTGCACTGTTCAGGTAATGCAACAACACTCATGTTTCTACCACCACCATCATCAGGTTTGTTTATTGGCATCAAAAGGACAATGTTTATATTGGGAGTTAACAGCAGAAATTGCTCTCCCTACTGGCACAGTGTTTGGTCCTCAGCTAGCCCAACATCTGATACATTATCAAACAGTCCTGATAAATCAGTTCCCAGAGTTGCCAGCCAATTGATTCACCGGAATCTGGAGTGAATTTGACCCCTTCCCAAGGAAAAATGCACCATTTTCCAGGAAGTTAATGGTGGCACCCATCGCTCAATGTCTGCTCCATGTGTAGCTTCCTCCTCTTCTAAGTGAAGAACAACATTAAGGCAACTGCACTTGTTTTATTTATTATTTGTTTTATTATGCAGTTTCTATATTCCCTGTTACTCCGGAGAGTACCAGAGTTATTTAAAGCAAAACAATACATCACAGATCTAGAAAACAGATCTGTAAAGACAAGGCAGAGAAATATCAGTTTTCAATTACAGCAACCAGGATACTAAAAACCAGTAGTAGTGTCCAGATTACGGGAAGTAATAGTACCACATACATCAGTCTTGCCTATTATTATTATTATTTCATTTCTATCCCAGTAGCATTGCAAAATGGCTTCTAAACCATTTGCAAGTATAAAATCGATTATAAGGTATCCACATATAATTAAAATGCACAATACAACAAAAACATCCTTAATGAAAATATGCAGTAAAACATGTCCATTAAAGGTATGACTATTAAAACAATTAAAAGAGCAACTGAAACAATTAGATCAGAAAGTTCAGAGGAATGTTTGCCTATTTAGATGCCTCTTCAAGAATCAGCTCCACCCACAATGTTCATCTGTATGCATAAAGGCTTCCAGGACGCTATTGAACTCCACATGATCTGGTTGAAAGCCAGTGAATGAACAGCTGTACATGCATAGGCATCCTTTTTCAGACATTTTGACAGAATTCACAATACTGAACTAGGTGGACCAATTGTCTGAATTCAGTATAAGGCAGTTTCCTATGATCCCAAACAAAAAGCAGAAACAAAGGCTCTTAATTTTAGAATATTCCAGGGTGTCTGCTGTAGTATTTTCTTTGAATCTCTCCTGCTGATTTTATTTTTTTCTTAGCTTTAAAAATGCAAAAATACTGTACTGTCACTGTTTCATGGCCTTTATTGTTCTCTGCTCTGAGACTTCTGAACTGGGGAGTGCACTGTCCATATTTAAAACAAATCAAATACCCTGCACGACAGAAGACATTTTGCCCCAGGAAAGAAAAACCAACTGGGGACCAGATCAATGGTTCAGATCTCTCTGCCCACTGTTTTATATAGTAAAAGGTTCCTTTCCAGGCCTTATTGATCATAACTCACGGTGGATTCTTGTAACCCATCATCAACCAATCTATATATTTGCCCTGAATGGAGGACAGCAGATGGGGCAAAGCAGGGGAGAAATATCAATGGCTACAGACATCGCATCATTGAGCACATCTGTGCCCACTGCTAAGCAACACTCACTTTCTCCGACAAGAAAAGCATTCTCCACCCTATGGCAGTCATATTTTCTTTCTCTCTCCACCAAAGCCAGGTGTCTGCTGAGAATTTATCTTCAGTAAACAACAATTTTGTCTCTTGCATTTATAGACGAGTCGGACCATTTCCTTTTACACAGTGCTTTAGTGCTTTTTTAGTTTCAACATATTGCATAACCATCCATCTTGGGAGGGAAATAAATCTGCCTTATATAACATTTGAAGAAGTATGTGGACATGAACTGCAGCAAACAGAATTAAAATAGGCAGGATATTTATAAGATCAGCTATGGTCCTTAATTTGTAAATAAGAAATAATCCACATGCTATTGTCTTAATAAAGAATAGAGTATTGTCTTAATAAAGAAAGAGTAATGAAGGCTCAATGTGCCTGTACTGACTTTTCCATTTCAACAGCTGCTACAGGCAGCGGTGCTTGAAGAGGCTCCTTGTAGTTAGTACCTCACTTTCTGCTTCTAGTAAGAACGCATATATGCACACACACTTAAAAAAAGGAAAAAACCTCCCCCCTTGTAGCAGTTCCTAGCTTTTCCTTGCTATAATAAAGAAAGACATTACTGCACCTAGCTATGTATTGTTATGAGTTGTGGGGTAGGAGGTATGGCCAAGACCCTCCTAACACCTTGGCTCATTTCTCAGTATTGGAACAGGCAGGACAGCTTACTGGTGAGGTAATCGGTCATTAAGGGAACAAATGAATGGACTCTGTGCAAGATGACAAATGGGTACAGCCACCTCCCCCAACTCACAGGTAGTTGGAAAGACAAAGCCAGAGTTGAAAGCAGAGAGTTGGAGTGATGTGAGCTAGAAACAGAGCAGGAAGCTGGGAACTGAGACAGAGCAATGTTTGATTTCTGTTTGAATCCAAGGCTGTAGCTATGGGAGAAAGCAAAGCCCTCTTGTGGTGTTAATGCTGTGAACCCCTCCATCATAGGCTCAGGTACATATGTGTGTTTTCTTGATTTGATTGTTTTATTTTTTGTAAGCCATGTGGAGTTGTTGTTTTTTGTTTTGTTTTCTTTTGTTTACAATCAGGCAGTATATAAATTTTATGAAATAATAAATAATAAGATGGCTGAGCCCTTTTGTAGCAGCAGCACCGGGTACAGCCTGATTATTAACATCACCTATGCTGCAAGATGACTTAAAGGGGGGGGCAGCTTTCTCCAGTAATCTGCTTCTGCAACAGTGGGTAGGGCCATGGGCTGGGTGGCAGCTGCCCTCCCACCCATAAATAAAACTACTTAACTGAAAGTAGAAATTGTGGGAAGATTTTGACAGATTTTTTCTGAGCTCTTGGAGTCAAAAGAAAGTAATTTTAAACAACTGTTGTTGAGACATTTCGTTCCAAGTCTGCTAGACAGAGCCAAACAGAGGGTGGTGACAGTTGGGTGTCCTGACACACCCCTCCACAACATAAATCCTGCTACACCCATGGGGTAGGGCACTGGTCCTGGAGGCTCATCTGATATGAGTGCTTCTGGGGCTGTTCCTATGTTCCCTGCCCCTTCACGTTCCAAATTCTCACCCCCCCCCCATCAGGCAGCTATCTGACTCCTGGTCCCTGACACTAGCAAGTTCTCCCTTTAAACTTGGTTCAGCTTCTCTGAAGTTTGCAATGGAACCCGGAGCATGGCCAATGCACTGACATTTATTTGTTTTTTTACATTTTTTATTCAGCTTATTAAAACGAACCCATTTCTTTCTGCACCCCGATGCTCATTCCTTTTGTTGCAGAAATTCTGGACCTACGTCTGTCCAGATTTATGTCCCCACCACCACCACCACCTCCAATATGTCTTCCGTTAATCAAATGCAAATTTGCGGAGCTGGTGATTTAGCATGCAACTGCTAGGGGATGGCAATGGGGGAATAAATATCGTTTAGCAAAATAAATTTGAAAAAGCAGTGTAGCATTTTGTTCGGCCATTTGTGAAATAGTTTTTCTTTGTCACCAAAGATGTGAAGGATGCAGGGGGATATGGGGGTGGCTGGTCACAGTGCAGAACTTGCTGGTAAATGAGATGTGTGTTTCTGGCAGGGGGAGAGTTTGGGACCTGATGAAATGCTGTGTTGGCTGCAGCGTGTAGGTGTGTTGTACAAACACTCCCTGCACTCCTAGGCTGGAAGGGGGCTGCTAAAACTGAATGATGCATGTCGAGAAAGTGTGTCACCAACATGAAAAGTTTGGAAAGCTGTGGGTTAAGGCTGATGTCTGCTGCTTCCATGAACTCATTACTGTCATGAGATTTGGTAGGTGAACTAAGAGTTAGTATGGACCCTGAGTAAGAAACCAGAGGCTGAGAGGGAATGTGTGTCAGAAGGAAAATGAATTGACATTGATTTATAAATAGTAATACCTTTGTATTAGTGTAACATGTTTATATGTAACTGTGTGTCTTTATAATATTTTGTTTAAGTTGCCTGCTGTGGCTTCAGTTTTTTGTACACTGCTTAAAGACATTTTAAAGATATTAAGAGGTATAGAAATTAAACAAGTTGTTGTTGTTGTTTCTAACTTGGGTGGGCCTGACAGATCCTGGTGGATCAGAAATGGGTTGTATCCACAGTTAGTCAGGAAATACTACAAGTTATTATTATGCACAGACTCTCTTTGAACGCTTTGAAATGTCGTCTTTCTGTATGAAATTATTTTTTTAAATGATTTTTTTCTGCTGATCATACTTCTGCTTGCCTGTCAAAATGTGCCCATTGATGTGCCAAATTACCCATTCAGACTCCTCACCCTTACTATGTAACCAGCATTACAAATGTTAAATTTAAAAAAAGTTAAACAGAAAAAGAAAGCTTTTGCAGCTCTGCAATTCCACGTTGTGCTCTGCTGTAGCTGAAGGATGCTATTGCATTGTTCAGGGCCGTCTTACCCATACGTACTGGGGTGCAGGGCACCCAGGCATCAGGCTCTCAAGGGCACCAGGCCGAGAGTCTGGGGCTCGAGAGTTGAGTCTGGGGAAGAGCCCGTCCATCAGTCAGAGAGCCGCAGCAGGCTCTTCTGCTGCAAGCAGCTCTGTGTTGCAAGTTCAGGGGCGACCGAGCCAGCGAGACACTGAGGCAGCTGGCTGGCTCCACCCTACTGCACACCTGAGACTGGGCGACCTGGGGGGAGGGCCAGGTGGATCTTTGCACCCCGGCACTGCATATGCTTAAGACAGCCATGGCCATGTTCTGTATGAAGAGCAAGTCTGTCCATGAAGGGGGAAATGTGCCTGAGGATTTACTCCACTAATAACTTGTTTGCCCAATTTATGAGGACTTAAGAGCAGCCTTGTTCAAAGATTTAAATCACTCAGCTGACGGATCGATTGAACACTTGATTAACTTCTTATTAGGAGACATTTACATTTCTGAAATGGTGACCTGTTTTGCCTTTAGAGCAGACATTTTAAGGATACAATTTCAGCACACACTCTGCCGCTGTTCTGAGTGCCAGTTTGAAAGGTCTGTGGGGCTGCATTTGGTCCTCCTGACTTGGTTTCCCACAGTTGGCAAGAGCATGAAAAGATGCATCCTGAGGATGCTGCAGTTATGTGCCCACAACCTGTTCCGCAGAACACAACCAGGAAACGTGTGGAGTGTGGAGTGTGGATTGGAACCCAGCTTGCAAAAGACTATCCTTCTTAACTACTATCGTCACACTGGCTCTCGTTTCATATTCTGTGAGACAGGGCTAGGGAACACTTTTCGGCTCCTGGGAGCCACTCGCCACCACTAGCCAAGGGTGAAAGTAGGCAAAGCAATGAGTTTTTCCTTTGTAGACCAGGTTAGTTCCTACACACATTCAGAAACCCCTCTCTATCCTCCATCCAGACAAGATTTACAGGCAACCTCCGTTTTAGGCACAACCAATATGTGTGCAATCACGCACACAGCACCAAACCTGGAAGTAACCCGGAAATGTCATAAAAGACATCACTCAAAGGGGTGGAGACAGAACTTTCAATTATATGCGATTTCATGCAAGCGCACTATGACCCAGAACACAGGGCCTTCTCGGTGGTGGCGCCCGCCCTGCGGAATGCCCTCCCCCCAGATGTCAAAGAAATAAACAGCTATCTGACTGTTAGAAGACACCTGAAGGTAGCCCTGTTTAGGGAAGTTTTTAATGTCTGATGTTTTATCATGTTTTTAATATTCTGTTGGGAGCCGCCCAGAGTGGCTGGGGAAACCCAGCCCCAGATAGGCAGGGTATAAATATAGTATTATTATTATTATTATTATTATTATTATTATTATTATTATTATTACTATTACTATCATCATCATAATCATCAGGCTTGCCTGTAGTATCAGAGTTCAAGGGCACAATCCAGCCAGGCAAAATCACTTGAGGTGCAAAGGAGAACCGTGTATTCTGGTGAGAAGGGATATTGCTGGGAATCAGATATGAACTGGGGTGGTTGCCAAGGGCCTGGAGCCCCACATTTGAAACCCTGGCTGAGATTCCACTGCCTTCACCACGCCGCTTTGCCAGCTCCCGTCTTGCCGCCTTAGTTCATTCCTCCCTCCCTTTGTTCTTTGCATCGTCACAGGTCTGGCAGTGTGGCGGAAGCATGGAGGTGCTGCCTTGCTCCAGAGTCGCCCACATCGAGCGCACCAAGAAACCTTACAACAACGACATTGACTACTATGCAAAGCGCAACGCACTGCGTGCTGCTGAAGTCTGGATGGACGACTTCAAGTCGCATGTTTACATGGCGTGGAACATACCAATGACGGTAAGGGCAGGCTGAGAAGGCTCTCAAAGAGACATTGCAGAGTTGTTAACGGTTGCTGGTACACACACACACACACACACACACACACACACACACACATATCCTGGAAGTTGCAGTTTGATGAGGGACCTGAGAATATTCAGTCTTCTCTGCACAACATCCTTGCATCTGTTGCCCTTTAATTGCCATAGCTGCTGCCCCCTTGTTGAGGATCACTTGAGCCATGTTGAACTAGAACTAGCTCCTTTTAAAAATGAACCTCCCTGATCATTGGCCTTGCTGGCTGGGGCTAATTGGTGTACAGTCAAAGGAAACCTGCAGCAGTGTGGAGCATTTGGTGTATCTGGTGTGTCAGTTAAAATGTGTACAAATGTGAAGCAGCTCTTATGCAGTGGTGAAAAAAAGAAACTCTGCACATGCTCAGAATGCCATCCCCCCCATATAGGGTGTGATGATTTACCACACCCTCCTTCCCCGGGAGAAGAGGAGAGATGGTTTAGCCAGAATGTGGTTGAGCATGTGGGCAGTGTTTCCCAATAGGCAGAGACTGAAGCTAGCTCTGCCCCACACTCTTCCCTCTTCTTCTGTTGGCACCCACCAGTGGCGTAGCGTGGGTTGTCAGCACCCGGGGCAAGGCAAGTAATTTGCACCCCCTAACCCGTGGATTTGTGCCCCCTAACCCGTGAATTTGCGCCGCCTAACCCTAACCCCCAGATGTTGCGCCCGGTGCGGCCGGCCCCCCTGCACCCCCCACGCTACGGCACTGGCATCCCACCACCCTTCTCTTTGCAGTGTGGGCATTGCTAGTGGCCCTTTCTTTGGGGACTGAGTAGGAGTCTTTGAGGGAGTCATTGGTTGGCTCTGGGTCTCCTCTTTTTTGTCTTCTCCACACTGTTGGGCGTTACTTGTGTGACTGGAGGGCCATTGGGTCCCTCCCCCCCCCATGGAAATAATGACACAATGCAGGTTAATGGGCTAAATAAGGCCACAACTTTATTGGTTACAGATGATGAGCAGTATTGGCTTAGGCATTGGTTCTAACAGACTATATCCAACTTCAGCCCATCTGCTTGAAGTCCAGGAAGGGTTAACCACCAGTAGGGGGAGTCCTGCTGATGCACAACAACTAGGAACTCCCCCGGGGTCACCGATAGGGGGCGTGCCTTAGGCCCTCACCTCCCTAGGCTTCAGACAGGGCCACGCGCCCCCGGAATCCTTTATCAGACTACCCTTTAATATGCAGGGCAAGTGATGGCGCTACCTCCCCTCTTCCATCTACAGAACAATACCAATGCCTAACCCCCAAGGACATGGGTGGTACTGTGGGTTAAACCACAGAGTCTAGGACTTGCCGATCAGAAGGTCGGCAGTTTGAATCCCCACAACGGGGTGAGCTCCTGTTGGTCGGTCCCTGTTCCTGCCGACCTAGCAGTTCGAAAGCACATCAAAGTGCAAGTAGATAAATAGGTACCGCTCCGGCGGGAGGGTAAACGGTGTTTCTGTGTGCTGCTCTGGTTTGCCAGAAGTGGCTTAGTCATGCTGGCCACATGACCCGGAAGCTGTACGCCGGCTCCCTTGGCCAGTAAAGCGAGATGAGCGCCGCAACCCCAGAGACGGCAACGACTGGACCTAATGGGCAGGGGTCCCTTTACCTTTACCTTTAACCCCCAATACCAAGAAAGTTGTGATGATTTGCTATGAGGTAGGCAAAAACCAAGTGGCTGGTGCCAATTTGCCAAGTGGAAAAATTCCTACCAGGCCCCTCGACGGCAACCAACCAAGGTCATAGCAAGGTCAAGGAAAAGAAAACCTTATAGGGCGGTAGGGTGGGAAAAGCAGGAACAGCTAGCAGGCGGGGAAAGAGGGAGATCCCCTGCTGCGTCCTGCCTTAAATAGGGCAGGCCATGCCCCCAGATCCAGCCAATTGGCTGGCCAGGGGACGGCACGGCCGGGAATCCCCCCAACCGTGCGGGGCTGGGGCCGTGAAGCCCCCAACTCCACCTCCTCCAAAGGGCGGAAGTGGCTTTCCTTAATCTGGCTCTATTGACATTTTGTCCGGGCAGGTGAACAGGTTTAAGTAAGGCCTGTGTTAATATATGAGGCAATTTGGGTTGGGTTGGTCATGCACATTGGGGTGAAGGCTGGCCAATGGAGCCACGCTGTGCATGTCTGAGTCATACCAATGGCAGGAATCTAAACAAATCTTGCTATTTACAGTGTGTGTGTGTAAACTTGCCCAGTAGATGGGACAGATTGAATCCCCATTCCCTTTATTGCTATTCACCTGCCCAGGTGTGTATTACTTGGTTAATTTGCCAATCCCCTAGTCTGTTATCTTTTAATAAATATAATCTGTTTACCCATAACATTTTTTTTATCGTGAGTCTTCTTTCTCTTGTGATGGCAAAATCATTTCCCCTCCGTTGTCCTGCCTGATTCAGCATACAGGTGCCAAGGCAAGGTTTGCACCAAAACGAGGCTTGAGATGTTTACAAATGGCCCTTGCGGCAAGCACTTAAGCGTGATGAAAACCTTCGGTCTTTGCTTCTCTTCCATTACTTTCATATGATCATTTTCTCCAATGAGCTATAAAGCAGGCCTTTAGGGAAAGAAAAATAAAGGCACATTGCTTTATCAGACATAAACCAGCCTTCCAGAAAAGAAAATGGTTTTTAAACATCACAAAAATAACCACCATTTCCTTTCCTTTGGAACACAACTGCTTTGCAACGGTGGATTCACAGTGGCTTTTAAATTGTCTATTGATCCGTCTATCACTCCCTCTAATATTGAATTCAGGTGCTGAGCGCTGACAAAAAATAGCCAAAATGGGGGCAGTGAAAAACAAGAGGCAGGTGCTGTATCAGTGTACTTGGGGGACCCTAAAGTACAAAAAAATACCCCAAGTCTTTAATACTATGTTCACACACACACACACAAATATTAACTTTTTAGCATATAAATTCCAACAATCATTTAACATAACTTCTTATCTTATACAATATTTTTAGACTTCTGTCAACAACCTCTGAAGATTTCCCGTTCTTTATCACTTGTTCTGCATTTCTTAATTTCTCTATTACTTTTAATTGTCCTTAACTAATAATTCTTTCCAAAGTCTTTCTTGCAATATTTCACAAAGTCCTTCTTACAGAACTTCTTGCAGTCCTACTAGCGTAGTTACTTTATTACTATGTTCAGTAGCCAAATGTGTTGAGGATCAGCTGGAAAAGAAAACTGAAAAATATGAGGGAATGGGAGACAGCTTGATTGATTGATTGATTGATTGATTGATTGATTGATTGTGTAGTCCTTCATCCGAAGGGCAGTTCACAGCATAAAACTACAAAAGTAAAGCACATTATTATTAGTGGAAATTATTCAAAGTGACATGAGGCACAATAGAGATACTGAAACAAATTACGACAAACAACATCAGTAACAACCTAAAGAAACCCCTACACAAGTGAAAAACAAGTCTCAAATACTTTAAAATTGTTCAATTATCCATTGGTCCTCAAGCAGGGGGTGAACTGAGGCATGGAGGTTATGAGTGATTTGGAAAAAGAGTGAGCAATACTTTGACCTCAGATATGTGAAAGACCAGAGGGTGGTCTTTCCTTCCACACTACCTCTTGGTAGTTTCACCTCCCTCAGAAGTTTGTGAGGGGAAGGCCTAGAAAAGGACATTCTCTGTGGCAGCTCCTAGGTTGTGGGACTCCCCTGCCTGTCACACCTGAGATATATATATATATTCAGGCTCCACTCTATTTCTTTGGCTGTAATTTGTTTTATGCTGTTTTTAATATTGAACTTTTTAAATTGCTGTAACCTGCCCAAAGACCTTAGGACAGAGGACATAATATTATGTATTTTCTGTTTTTTATATTGTGATTTTATGTTGTGAAGCAACCTGAGATCTACAGGTATACGGTATAGGGCAGTATACAAATTTAATTAATTAATTATTACTGGCACAACAACAACAACAACAACAACAACAAATAAATAATGGGGCAAATGGAGATAATGGACTAGGAAGGGCTGAAACCCTCCCTCCCGAGTATCTCCTTTCCCCTTTGTGATGCTTCATAATTCTTTCAATGTGCAGAACCTCCAAGACACACCTGGGGCGAATCTACACTGGTCGGTTATGACGTTAAAAATGCATTATAAAAACGTGACACCAGAGGGCGCTGCAGAGCAACCCATCGACAATGGGAAATTGCATTGAGAGCTATACAGTATAACTTTTTTAATAGCCTTTAATAGCGTTTTTACAAAGCAATGTAGATCCAGCCCTGGAGCCCCTCATCCAGGATTTTTCCCATTCATTGCAATGGAGGGGTTATCACGATGCATACAGGTCAAAAAGAGTGGCTCTCTCCCCTGAAATGAATCGAGGGAGCATGATCTCACATGGGAACACCATATGCTCACTGGAGCATACATATGCAGGTATATACATGCGTATTTTGAACTCAGTACAAATCTGTTTACAAGGCATTCTTTTAACAAGCTGGCATCTTTCCTTCACTTAATTCTGTACAGCTTTGCCTGCTTGTTTCTTGACTGCAGACAGTAAATTGAATGCTGTGGTAGCCAAACTTTGACATTCTCCTTCTCCACCCCCACTTCAGATCATCTTCTTTTCTGTTACCAAAGGTTCATTAATATGTATTCCCTGTTCTCAAGGACAGTTGTAGACTGAGTAGCTACTTACACGGCAAGAGAGGGTTGGGGGGTAGTTTGAGAGAGAAAGAGAGAGGGAGGGAGAGAGAGAGAGAGGGAGGGAGGGAGGGAGAAATCTGCTTGTAAACAAAATGAACAATGAGCATTTTTCAAATAATGAAATTGACTGGAAAATGGCCTAATAGGATTTCTGTGTTTATACGCTCCTGTTGGCCTGTGGGTTTTTTTGTTTTGCAGAACCCTGGAGTTGACTTCGGGGATGTTTCCGAACGGATTGCGCTGCGGCAACGTCTTCAGTGCCGAAGTTTTAAGTGGTACTTGGAGAATGTCTACCCTGAGATGAGAATTTACAACAATACTATCACTTATGGGGAGGTAATGTATGGTGCTAAATGTCTGTCACACCTCTGCATTACTGTTCCATTTCCCCAGTTCCGGAGGGCTTTTGTACTGGAATGTGGACCAAAGACAGATGTTGTTTCAGCAGTGAAGCTCATCTAAGTTCTGGAGGGTTCACCCTTTCAGGGCTCTCAGCCAGGCCTTGATTTGGGCAGGTGCCTGTATGTGTGTCCCCGTCCTCCTGACTAGTCCCATGCATCATCATCATCATCATCATCATCATCATCATTTTTATTTATACCCCGCCCTCCCTGCCCAGAGCCAGGCTCAGGGTGGCTAACACCAGTAAAATTACAACACATAATAATAATAATAAAATAAAAAAACAATTTAAAATACAGGTTAAAATATAATTTAAAATGCAGCCCATAGATCTAAACCATAAGGGGAGGAAAACATAAGGGTCAGACTGAGTCCAAACCAAAGGCCAGGTGGAACAGCTCTGTCTTGCAGGCCCTGTGAAAAGATGTCAACTCCCGCAGGGCCCTGGTCTCTTGTGACAGAGTGTTCCACCAAGTTGCCAATGGCTACTAAAGTTAATGGGTTGCATAACATGGTTTGCTAAGTTAGCCCCCATCTGCACTAAACATTTAAATCTGCATTGTCTCACTTTAAATAGCCATGGGTTTCCCCGTAAGAATCCTGTTCCTCTCAGAATTTTCAGAGTGGTTTAGCAATCAGTTCTTCTTTTTGGAGTATGAAAAATGCTGCCCGCTCTTTCTCTAAGTGAGGCTCTCAGGTATCTTCCTCCAAGCCTCTTCATAGGCAGAAGAGGTCCTTAAGGGGCCTAGTGGTGGAGCAAGCCGATTGGGCGCCTGGGGCGGTGTTCGTGCCCTGTGTCCAGGGGCGGGGCCAGCCACCCACAGGGCAGGGCAAGCCAGGGGAGGACTGTTATGTACTGAAGTTCTCACCGTGGGCCAGCAGGGGGATACTGTAGATCGTTCAGGTCCACATATGCAAATAAGGGATCGAAAGTGACGTTCAGTGATTGGATAGTTACAGAAAATGGTTACTGTTGCGTTCTAGTGGAGCTCTATATAAGCAGGCTGGCTGAACCCTTCAGTTCAGTTCTGTTCTGGCCTGTGAATAAACAAGAGCTGTTTGAAGAATCGCTGTGTTGTCTGATATGTTCACCCACAACTTAACAAGGATGTTCTGCAGGGCCTTCGAGGAGTCTACCTGTCTCTTCCCACTCAGCTGCCCTACAGCTGAGGGGGAGGTAGAGGGCAGACTGTTTGGGACAGCGTGGAGCCTGTGGGCACCCAAGCCACCACATCACTCCCAGGAGAGATGTGTTGCTCGGGCACACTGCCGCGGTGAGCGCCACCCACTATTTTATCACCCTCCTCAGTGGTGACACCCGGAGCGGCCTGCCCCCACCGTCCCCCTTCCTCCGCCCCAAAGGGGCCTATCTGAGAACCTTGAAGTATCTGATAAGAAAGAACCAGGGATCATCTCTCCCAGGAGGGGCGGAAAGAGTGTTTAAAAAGCTGAGCAGGGATGCAAGTAAGACAATATCTCAAATCCCATATTGCAGGTGGAACAGGGTGGCAAGGCAGAGATTGAAATTGTTTCCTTAAGGCAGGCTCATGAGCTTGTGTCAGATTTGGATCAGAGATGTTCAGTCAGTAGAGCATGAGACTCTTCATCTCACAATTGTGGGTTCAAGCGCCATGTTGGGTAAAAGATTCCTGCATCACAGGGGGTTAGATTAGATGACCCTTGTGGCCCCCTTCCAACTCTATGAAATTCTATGTAATCTATGTACTGGTTTGGACTATATCACAGGTAGTAAGATTTCAGAATAAATTACGAATGAATTTCTCATTGCTGGCCCACAGCTTTGTGGCTTATTTGACAACCTCCAGTCTCCAGACTGAGACTCCAGAGGCTGAAGGAACTAAATATGTTGAGGTGGACATAAAACATATTGAAAGGGTTGTAAAAATATATTTCCTCCCAAGTGAAGTCACTTTTTTTTTAAGGATGAGTTGTAAAATGCCTGTCGTCGCCTTATACCTGGGTAGCACGCTTGTCGTAAACTGACTCTGCTACCGCTTAACAGTTGGCATTCTTTAATTGGCAGCAGCTTGGGAAGGCAGGTTGGGTGGCCTTGTGACATGCTGTGCTGTCAGACAATATTTATATTGTGGCTCAGAGCAGAAGGGGATAGAAAGCTTCAAGGATGCTCACAGCCATGGCTTTCCCCAGAAAAAAAGGTTTTTAAAGGTGAGGAAACTGGTTAAGAGACCCTGGTCCGTCCCCCCGCCCCCCCCCCCCGAACTCCGATTTCCACAGTTTCCTGGAAGAGGCACTAATTATTATTATTTTTATTTATTTATACCCTGCTCATCTGGTTGGGTTTCCCCAGCCACTTTGGAAGGCTTCCAACAAAGTATTAAAATACAGTGGTCTGTTAAACATTAAAAGCTTCCCTAAACAGGGCTGCCTTCAGATGTCTTCTATAAGTCTGGTAGTTGTTCTTCTCTTTGACATCTGGTGGGAGGGCGTTCCACGGGACGGGTGCCACTTATTGCTTGATGCCAGTGTACCTCTCCATAGACCCCATCTGCACTGTACATTTGAAGAAGTATTGTACCACTTTAAATAGCCGTGGCTTCTTCACAAAGCCTTCTGGGAAGCGTAGTTTATTAAGGTTGTTGAGAGAACCTCTAGCCAACTCCCAGAGCAACAATTCCCAAAGTTCCCTGAGAAGAGGGATTGACTGTAAAACCACTCTGGGAATTGTAGCCTTGTGAGGGGGAACAGGGGTCTCTCAGCACTGTGGTGATAAGTAGACAGTTAAATATGAATGTGTCTAGTTCTCTTTTAAAGCCATCCAAGTTGGTGGCCACCCCTGCCCTTTATGGGAGCAAGTTCCAAGTTTGTGCCCACCGCTACATCGAAGGCAAGTGTCCTTTAAGCTCTGCTTGTGGCCTTCCTAGAAGCATGTGGTTGTCCATGATGGCAAGCAAGATGCTGGACCAGATGAATCGTTGGTCTGACCCAACAAGTCTCTTCTGACATTCCTCTGTAGCAGGATCTGTGTGCTTATCTTTAGATGGCAATCAGGGAGTGTGATGGATTTCATCCTAAGATGGGATCCAGATTTCTCATCAGGGTTATTCAGAGCGGGATTCTGACTGGGCTGTTTACGATGTGTATTCCTAATTCATCATCTTTCATGTCGTACTCCACAAATAAATGTCTAGTCCAAGTCATCAGAATGTGTGTGTTCTGCCTGTAAGGACAATTCATGTCTGCTTTCGCAGAAGAACAAGTTGGCTATGCAGCCCCTAACTGATACGCAAAAGAAGGATTAATGGGGTGTCAGGAGAAGTGAATGAGTGTGTTTTTCTTCCTTCAGAGAGACTCCCTGGTGGTTAGCATCCTATTTACTTTGCTTAAAAACAAGTTTAAGCTGCTCCAGGACAGGGAAGGGCTGTGGCTCAGTGGTAGAACATCTGTCTTGCCCTCAGAAGGTTCTAGGTTCAACCCCTGACATCCCCAGCCAGGGATAGGAATGTCCCTTGCCTGAAACTCTGCTTCTCAATGTATTGCAAGCTTTTTGTGGAGATTTGTGAGAATATATAAGACAGCTGGGAGATGTAGGTGCTCGAACCAGGACCTGCCCCCTGTCCTCCACTAAGGCTTTGGGTTAGAGAATTCCCCTACACCGAGGCCAACCGATATGGCCAACACCGCCAGATAAGTGTTGGTTGGTAACCACTGAGACTGGTAAGGTAGAAGGCCAGGAGCTCAACAGTAGGTGGAGCCAGAACCCATGAGTTGTGGAGCCAATTAATGGTAGTTCTAGCCCCATGCTCCTCCTTGTTCTGTTCTAGAATGGAAGGACAGTGTTGAGACCAAAGAAGAAGCAGCTGACAGGCATTCCCAGCCCCTGGATTGGTTTTAAGTGAAAAGGCAGGTGGGAGAGCTGGCTGAAGGCACACATTGGTTGGTGGACCAGTACCCCATTTGCTCAAGTGAAGCAGCATTCACTGTTCCAGATTTTGTTGCACTTCAACTCCCATCACCCTATTCTGGCCAGGGTTGGTGAGTGTTGGAATCCATCATCACCTGGAAGTTCCCCATCCCAGAGCTAGGATCATATAAGACATTCATCAGAACATCACAATATTGGTTAAATTTCTCTTTTCCCCTCCCTCCTACCCTGATGTTGATTTCAGGTTCGCAACAGCAAAGCCAGTGGCTTCTGTTTGGATCAGGGTGCAGAAGACGATGACAAAGCCATTCTCTACCCGTGTCACGGCATGTCCTCCCAGGTAGATGAGATCATATGTTATTACATTTCTTCCGTGGCAAATTTGATTTTGTTTGCATTTTAAGGAGAAACTGCCCGATTCATACTTCTTGAACTGATACATGAACCGAAGCACAGCTGTCCTTTGCAATTTGCATGCCTCCAAACTTTGCATGGAGGCAGAGCTCAGCTATTGTGGCTAGTAGCTGTTGATAGCTTTATCCTCCATGAGTTTGTCCAATCCTCTTTCTACAGTTAAATTATTTTTCTTTTCTCTGCCCTGAATCCTCCAACATTCAGCTTCATTGAATGCCCACGAGTTCTCATGTTATGAGAGGGGAACACCCTTACTGTTATGTTAAAGATGTGGCCCGCCAAACCCCAATCTCTGCTGAGTGGTATCAAGTTATTAGGGGTGGTTAGGGGGATATCATCATCATCAAACCTTTTATTGGCATCACATACAAACATCCAAAACAAATCAATGCAAAATTACCACTTCCCCAGTGGCCCAAAACATTTGCTAAAAGAAAGGAGGCAGAACAGTCTATCGTCACATCTCTAGGTCTCCAGGAAGATCAGACGTCTGCAGTATATTTCGACGTCAAAAACCAAATAGAGATATTTAGCCACTAACTTGGTGAGCTCCTGATCATTCCCCAGTAATAGAAAATATATGACCTCCGACTCTGGTTTCCATTTGGGGATGCAGAGTTGATCTAGAAATTGCTGGCAGAGATCAGCATATAGTTTACAATTAAGAACCATATGTGTAAGGGTTTCCATCAGGTGGTCTTCACACGGGCAAGTTCTTTCTCCTTCCACCCTGCTGAAAACCTTCCCCAAAGGTGGTTGGATGGATTTCAATTAAACTTGGCCAGCAAAAATGCCCTTCTTTCTTGAGGGTTAAGCAGAAATTCAAGGTAATTGTGGTTTTTTTCATGTGCCCAAGAAAGTTGAAAATAAAGAGGGAAACATGTGTATATGTCAGGGACTGAACTGAGGGGGACGAAACTGAGGAGGAACCTCCTCCTGAGCTTCCCAGAGAAGAGGAAGGCAGTATTGAATTACAGCAGTGGTTTGAGGAAGATCACAGCTCAGAGACGGGTGAACAGAACAGCTGGGGGGTGTTAGGAGAAGAGAAGGGGGAGACAGAGACAGAGCAGCCAACTGACACATTATCTCCGGAGAGCATTTCTGACCCTCCATCCCCCAGAACCCGGCGTGCATTGAAAGTGGAAGAGCAAAGGACTCAGAGACTATTAGCCCCTGGCAGCCGCCATAAGGAGAAATGCTGTTACTAGGAAGGGAGGGGGAGAGGAGCTCAGTTAGAGCAATACCATTTTAGGGAAGGCTGCATTCCTTCATCGTTCTCTGTGAATTATTGAATAAATTGCTTGGTAAGAACTCTTATCGTTTATCTGATTCTGGGCTGCCCCGTGGGAGGGAGCTGATTCCCCAAAGCCTGACAGTATACTAGGATAAGTTCTCACTAAAACGCTGGTGAGTTTTCATGAGGGCTTTTAAAAAAGACATTACAAACTTGTGTGGAAATGTGGAGAAGTGAATGGAAGACTTGAAAAATATTAAACTGAGAGTGAACATAACTGACATATTTGCCCATCCGTAAGTACAACTAGATTACAAATGATGAGATACATTTCAGGGAAGGGGTGAGGCGGTGGAAGAACATCTGTTTTGCATGCAGAAAGTCCCAGATTCATTCCCTGGTGTCTCCAGGTAGGGCTGAGAAAGACTCCTTGTCTGAAACTCTAGAATCATGGAATTATAGTTAGAAGGGACCCCAAGGCTTGTCTAGTCCAAACCCATGCAATGCAGGAATCTCAGCTAAAACACCTCTGGCAGATGACCATCCAATCTCTGCTTAAAACCTCCGAGGAAGGAGAGTCCACAACCTCCCAAGGGAAACCGTTCCACTGTCAAAGAACTCTTACGGTCAGAAAGATTTTTTGTATGTTTAGTCTGAATTTCCTTTCTTGCAACTTGAAGCCATTGGTTCGAGTCCTACCCTCCAGAGCAGGAGAAAACAAACTTGTTCCCTCTTCCATGTGACAACCTTTAAGATATTTGAAGATGGCCTTCAGGTCTCCTCTCAGCCTCCTCTTTGCCAGGCTAAACTTACCCAGCTCCTTCAAGCGTTCCTCATAAGGCTTAGTTTCCAGATCCTTGATCATCTTGGTTGCCCTCCTTTGCACAAGTTGCACAGATGGAGAATCAATGCCAGTGGGAGTAGGCAATACAGTGGTACCTCGGGTTACATACGCTTCAGGTTACAGACACCGCTAACCCAGAAATAGTACCCCGGGTTAAGAACTTTGCTTCAGGATGAGAACAGAAATCATGCTCCGGCGGTGCGGCAGCAGCAGGAGGTCCCATTGGCTAAAGTGGTGCTTCAGGTTAAGAATAATTTCAGGTTAAGAACGGAACTCCAGAATGAATTAAGTACTTAACCCGAGGTACCACTGTATTGAGCTAGACGGACCCAATGTTCTGATTCAGTATGAGGCCACTTCCTACATCCCTTCCTGTGTTTCTAGGCACCAGGGGTCCAGGGGCAGGATGGAGAGGTGTGGTCAGTATTGCTTCCAAGTTTTGGAGGGCCCTTTGACAAGAGAACCTCTGTGACCCCCACCCCCTGAATCTTCCCCCTCATTGCAGCAGATCTAAAGAGCTCTTGTCAGTGGACCCCACATTGAGGAGCGGGTCCTCAGCAGATACACAGGCATGCCAACCTTTGATGCCAGCCCTGGGCACTGGGCATTCTTTCTTCAAGCCTATTGAGATGCTATGCATAAGCTTGAACCTCATAGTTCTGCAGAGATTTGAACCCAGGTGTCCTGAGTATTTATCCTACACCTTAATAATCCCATATACTATTGTTGTACTGTGTATTTTGGGTCGATGGACCGCAATAAAATTGTGTGTGTGCCTGTGTCATTAATTCCACCACACTGGCTTTCAGTTCGTTTCTTGCAAAAAAAAAAGAAAAGCAAGCAAAAAAACCGCAACCATTTGATATTTTAAATGGATTTTTATGTTACAGGAACTGTATGACACATTTTCTGTGCAAAGGAAATGCTAATGGGATGCATAGTTGTGCTGTTTCCATGAGCAGTCAAAACATTTCAGCTATTCCTCTGCCAACAACTTACACACATACACTTTGTACTTCCAGCTCACAATTAACATGCCTTCGTGGATTTTATACACATTTTCTTTTTAAGGCATGTGGGGCTCTGGCTGAGGGGTAGACTGAGTTTGGTATTTCAGTACTCCATCTCCCTGAATGGACCAGCCTCCACTGCCTATAGGGGTGGTGGAATCTATGTCTTATAGCAGAGGTTGGACAGCCACCTCTTGGGGGTGCTAACTCTGGTTTTCCTGCATTGAGCAGGAAGTTGCACTGGGTGGCCTACCAGGGCCTTCCCAACTCTATGGTACTATATATTCACCTCCTCCCATATCCCACCAACCCCAAGGCTGTCAATCCATCTCTCTTCTGCAGGGGCGAACAAAGGCGTTGTGACACCCGGGGCAGGGTGTTCCTACGTAGGGTGCATGTGTGGCATTGCTACATATGACGCATGCACCCTACGTAGCGAGGCCGCACATGCACTGTACATAGCGGTTTGCTGGTGGCGCTGCTCCAGCACCGTACGGACAGTGCTGGGATCCTCTGCTTGCTGCTGCAGCCGCAAAAAGAGGAGCATCCGTTCGCTGCTCTAGTAGCGACAGAGGGATCCCACCGCCGTCTGTATGGCGCTCAAGTGGCGCCGGCGGCAAACCGCTATGTACAGCGCATGTGCGGCATCATTATGTACAGCTCATGCATGCGATGCCGCACATGCACATGGCGCTGGGATCCTCTGCTCGCGGCTACAGCCGCAAACGGAGGATCCTCCACATGCTGCTGCGGCTGCGCAATGGCTGCTTGCGCAACCACAAGCCCCCAGGGGGTGCCTTCTTGTCACTCCCCCCCAGACATCATGCCCGGGGGCGACCACCACCCCTGCCCCCCCCCGTTCTTCTGCACACACACACTGCCACTGCTCTTCTGCCCCCTGTGCAATTCAGGTCTTTAGTCATGGCCACATCCAATCCTTTAAACTTTGACTCAGTATTAAATACACAGTTTTAATCTTCTCGGGACCCATAGGAATTTCAGCCCATATATTCATATTTCTAGGCTTGAATTTTGAATCATTTCTGTAATTATTATTATTCTTTTTTCATTCTAAACCATTCCTCTGCATTTTGCCCTAACCATTCAAAGACGATGATGATTATTTTATTCCGTGCGCCTTGAGGTTTTAAAAGAAAATCTCTTCTGATCATGCTTCTATTGCTATTCCTTACTTTTTAATGAAAATCAGATATCATTTAAATCCCAGATGGTTCCCCTCCCCACATAACCCTCCTCCTACGATGCCATTTTAGCCCTTTCTGATGTGTCTTCTAAATTGGAACGGCATTAATGAATTGTCACTCATGCGTTTATGCATAAATAATTCTGACCTTATCACCCACCAAACAATTACCTGAAGTTTAGCCGTACATGTTATTGGTTTGGACTGCGGGTGTCAGCTTGAACATTAATATTACAGGCAAAATTATGTGTGTGTGTGTTCCCTTTTTAATTGTTGCAGCTGAACCAACTGGGTGCTCTGTTGTCACTGTCACAACATCCATCTTGGATGGGCTTGTGGCACTTTCCGCAGCAAGTTTGGCCTTTGGTAAATAAGGGGTGGGGAGGGGGGGAGAGAGAAACAGAAAAGAGCCACTTAATTAGATTCAAGTAAGGTTTTCGTACAGAGCCCTATTTAGCAAGATGCTGACACAAGTTCACCTGGCTTTTAATTATGTTGGCCATCTTCCTGTTGGCCAAACAAAGGGGACCGTCCACATCCTCCAAGAACCTGCCTTGTACAAAAGGAACAGGATGAGGGGAAATGGTTCTGGCTGCCCTATGTTTTTCTGACAATCTCTTGGCTCAATGGTATTGTTGTGTGCCACCCCAATCTCCAAGTGGAATCCCCAGAGTTCTAGGCACTTCCCCAGGGTTTGTGTTTCCTTTGGAGAATGAGGCGCAGAGGAGACTGTGGTGTCTTTGTGATGTGTGGTTTATTCACACATATATACATTGGTACCTTCAGGTTACAGACTCTGCTAACCTAGAAATAGTACCTCGGGTTAAGAACTTTGCTTCAGGATGAGAACAAAAATCGCATGATGGTAGTGCGGCAGCAGCTGGAAGCCCCATTAGCTAAAGTGGTACCTCAGGTTAAGAACAGTTTCAGGTTAAGAACGGACCTCCAGAACGAATTAAGTTCGTAACCCGAGGTACCACTGTACAGCCTGAGTCTATGTTGGAAGAGTTCACAGCATTAACACTCCAATAGGGTCTTCTCCCTTAGCCACAGCCTTGGATTCAAGCTGAAATCAGCCATCTTTTTTTTCTTTGCCTATCCAACCTGCTTTCTCCCCCTTTCTCCCCCATCACACACAACTCTGCCCTAAGATCACTTCAGGAGGAAACTAGCCTGTTAGGATTATAGGGATTAGAATTCTGGCACCCACCAAGTCATAACACTATTTATTGATGTGTTAGTTTTATTGAATTAGGTATAATCTGCAATGCACACACACACACATACACACAGAATCATCCAACAACAATAGCAACATCAATAAAGACAGGTTGGTTAAAAGGGGGGGTGTCACATTCCAAGGTCCTGTCTGAACTGTTCAGGGTTTTTTTTAAAAAGGGGGTATCAAGTTCTATTGGCAGGGAGTTCCACAGGGCAGAGTTCCTCATTTAAAACTCAGTCCATGGTAAAGGATGATTGAACCCCAAGGATGTGGGCAACCACCAAGTTTCCCATTGGAAGTTTTCAGCAACTGAGATGGAGCATAAGGAATCAGGTGGTACTTTGGGCCACATCCAATATTAGCCCTGCTCAGAGTAGACCCTTGAAATTAGTGGGCATGATAAACTTAGGTCTATTGTTGTAATGGATCTACTCCAAGCACATCTTAGTTAACCACAACCCTTTGTGAATTAACAAAATTGACATTGAACCTGGCCTGGAGGCAAATTGGCGATAACTATAACAGCAACAGTCACCCTCAAAGCATCTTGTCTTAGAATCATAGAATTGGAAGGAAACTCCAAGGATTATCTTAGTCCAACACTGTTCCTTGCACTTTATCTTCCAGAGAATGTCCCTCTGGGCTTTGATTTTCTCTCCCCCCCCCCCCCGCCCTCCATACCAGAAAAGCTGGATGAAATATCGTACGCATGTGAGCCAAGACACATTGTCATGGTCCGGTCCATGGGCGATCAAAGTCCCAGCTGAGGATGTTGGGACCGGGGGCAAAATGGCAGGGTGGGAGCAGGAATGAGAGTCCAGAAGCCAAGGGTCCAAGGGTCAGGAAGCAGGGAGTCACGAAAACAAGGGTCCAAGGATCATGAAGCAAGGAGTCATGAAGTCAAGGGTCCAAGGATCAGGAAACAAGAAGCCAAAGGCAGAAAGCGTGTTGCTGTGGCAACGAGCCAAAGGGAAATGCTCACCTTATATCCCTCCCCGGCTCTTGCCACCAGGTGCTGTGGGTTACCAATTGGCCTCACCTATGTAGCCATGCCTTGCCTCTTCAGAACAAACTTAGGAAGGCCCCAGTCCTGCAAAACCCTGATGGTCACAAGGCCTGGCTCCTGCACGCACTCCTGACATACCTGGTTAATTAGGATAGTCTGGAAATGGGACTGTCAGCTGAATCCAAGGGTGCTAAATTTGCTTCACGATAGCAGCCGACGCCTTCAGGAGGTGCTGAGATCTGTAGGCACTGTCCCCTCTGGCGAGCCACTGAATTGCACATGGCAGCTTCTCAGTGAAGTACCTTCCGGCCTTGGACTGCCTCCACCCACCCAGGTTGGCTTCTGGATCATCCTGGTCCTGACTCTTGGTTTTGTCCCCTGGCTGCTGGAGTTCCTGAGGCTGCTGTGCATGTACAGAGCATGGCAAACCACTTATTGATTGAATGCAGGCAGGCGGAAGTTTGCTTAGCACTTTCAAACCAGCTTCAGGTTGGCGTGAGAAATGTTTCAGTGCCAGGTGGGACCGCGTCTGTGCTTGAAGGATGAGGGATGGGTTTTTAATGTTCGATGCTTTATTACGTTTGATATATCCTGTAAGTGGCTGGGGAAACCCAGCCAGATGGGCGGGGTATAAATAATAAAATTATTATTACAACAGCGATGATTATTTGCGTGTCTGCTTAACATCGTCGGCTGCTAGCTGTCAGACCTCTTCACACTCTCTGCCTGAGCATCCTTGAGAGAGGCTGTTGCAGCCCTCACACCAAATTAATTTTGCAAATTGTGGTGAAATGAGAGAAGCTTTTTCGGCTTTGTGAACGTTAATTAACTCGGCTACATAAGAATGATCCCAGCCCTTTGCTATCTGCAAAATGTTCCGCCGAGATAAAATAATAACAAAAAGCACCACATCTTCATGGTTGGGCTTCACCATTTCTTGCTAAATATGCTTTGCAAATTATTATTATTTTTAAACCCTAATGGCGAAGAACACCTCTGCTGCGTGGTCAAGATAGTTCTCAGAGGGAAAACCTTTGTCTGCTAGGGGACCTGTGGCCCTACAGGTTCTGTGGGGCTACAGATCCCATCATCTCTGACCATTCACAGTGTTAGTTGGGGCTGATGGGAGTCCTTCAACATCTGGAGGGCCAGCAGATCCCCAGCCAGCCATGTTTCCTGATTTGAAAAAGTCCCATTCCATTATTAACCTCAAGATATCTTTCCCTTTGATTTAACTGAAGTGTGAGAAGATGGGGTGGCGGGCTTCCAAGTGCCTGAGATTGGTAGGATCAGGCTGACTAATTTTGTTTTTAAGGGAAGTCCTTCCTTAAAAAAACAAAAAACAAAAACCCTTTCTGCACTGATTTTGTGAAAATTAAGTCTTTGCTCTAAATAACAATAACAACAATAATAATGACCAGTTCTTAGGAGCACATTGGACAGCCTTCCTGACTTCTCATACTTATAGGACAGCGCAGCCAGGGACATAATAATAATAATAATGGGTTTTTCATGTTAAATGAAAAACAAAAGCATAAAGTCCTGCATCCCAGACACAAGGATTTCCCTGAACTTTCTACCCTTTCAGTAATTTTCAAATCCATTTTTTTTCTCATGACTAGAAGAGAGAGGGGGGGGGGGGACCAAAATAAATTTTCAGCACAGCACTAGCGGCAAGTGTGAATGCTCTGTACAACAGAGGAGGGTACAGCTCAGTGATAGAGTATGCGCCAGGTCTCAGGCTCAATTACTGGAATCTCCAAAAAGAGCTGGAAAATAATCCTGTCCTCAAAACCTGGAGAACTATTGTCAGCCTGTGTAGATAATAGTGTTAAGAAGGGTTTGGGGAGGCAGGGGGAGTCAGTCTGGACAGTGTCCTTGGATCCATTCCAGGCCTGTGATTCTGTATCCAGTGAGGGTTAGAATCCAGTAGAGGAGGTTGCTGAACTGGTCAGACAAGTTTCTTTATAAGACAATGAGCTTAGCTGGCCACTGAAGTGCTCTCATCCTCATCTCAAAGAATGCGCTAGGTTGCAATAGCTGCAGCTAAGTGATGGAGAACAATAGGCCAAATAGTGGCTGGACTGAAAAGTTGTGTGTGTGTGTGTGAGAGAGAGAGAGAGAGAGAGAGAGAGAGAGAGAGAGAGAGAGAGAGAGAGAGAGAGAGAGAGATGGAAGAAGGCTGGAAGCTGGAGATGCAGAGAGTTGCTTGTACAGTGGTACCTTGGTTCTTGAATGGCTTAGTTGTCGAACAAATCGGCTCCTGAACGCTGCAAACCCAGAAGTAAGTGTTCCAGTTTGTGAACGTTTTTTGGAACCCGAATGCCCAATGTGGCTTTCGTTTGAGTTCAGGAAGCTCCTGTAGCCAATCAGAAGCCGTGCCTTGGTTTTCGAACAGTTTCAGGAGTCAAACTGACTCCTGGAACGGATTAAGTTCGAGAACCAAGGTTTCACTGTACGGCACTGGACTTTGGGGCTCCTCTGCTAACCTAACAGAGAATCCAGCTATGCAGGCATGCTAATGCTGTGAGCTCCTCCATCCCATGCTCAGATTGTGTAATTGATCATCACAATTATAACAAATAAAGGCTTGACATATCTCTCTTTGCATGTCATGAGTCTATCTCATATATTAGTCTCACCTTTTAAGTTGAATTATTGAAATAAATGAACCTGTCCACGATATTCTAATTTTTCGAGTTTCACCTGTACATGTGTAAATAAAGCCACATATGCTAAAGACACTACAGTCTCCGCTGACCTTGGTTTCCAAGGAAACCAAGCCCTGAGTAAGTTCCTCGAACCTCTGGAGTCTCTCACTGCCCGGAGGTTGGGGGGGGGCATGTAAACAATACTTGGCGGCATGGACCCCTGGTTTGACTCTGTAGAAGGCAGCTACCTATCTTCCTAAAAAGAATAGGAAAGAATAGCATGGGTAGCGTATTGCATAAGTTCCCCTTTGGAAACAGAACTAGAAAACCCATAGCTCCAGGCTTGGTGGGGTTTATAAACACTCTTAGGGGAAGTTCCAGTGGTTTTGAGAAATGCTGCCTTCATGATATACCACCAGCTCCCCTCTGACTTGCTTTCGCAACCCTGCCCACCCCCCAGTAAGACCCCACTACAATCAGTACATTAAGGGAAAAAATCCTTGCATTCCCCCAGCACATTCAATTTCCTTCCCTCCTGGTGCCTTGCATTTGCTCCGCAGATGGCTTCTTTATTAAGAACAGCTTCCGACATGCAATCTAGTCATTTAAAAAAGGAGAACAAAGAGTGAATTCCAAAGGGCATTCTACTCCTACAGGAAAGATTAGCATATTATGTGCTGGTTGTGTTAAGCCATTACTGCTTGCAAGCAGCGGTACGCATGAACTTTCTTTCCCTCCCCTCCCCCTCCCTTTTCTTCCGTTCTTTTCTTTTCAAAGAGCCCTAAAGTAACAGATGCCATTTATGGGACCTCTGCATATTTATAGGCAGGGCTGTTTTCGCTCCATGTTAAAATGAATGCAGAATCCCCCACTGTAGCATTTCAGAAAGCCATCATGGAAAGATGGGGAGGACAGGGCCGTCTTAAGCATATCCGGCGCCGTGGTGCAAAGCTCCCTCCGGTGCCCCCCCACCCATTTCCCAGAGTTTTTTAGGGCAGACGGCGCTGCCAGCAGGGCTGGAGGAGGCAGGCAGTGGCTGGAGGGCGGCTCCTCCAGCGTGGAAGAGGCGAGGGCTGGACACGGCGCCTCCCGGCTCAGCTGGCCACTCCATGTTGTGGTGGCCACAGCAGACGGAGGCTCCTGGCACGGCACTGCTTTGGCATGGCATAGGCGGGTGAGGGTGGTGAGTTGATGCCCTGAGGCATCACGTCCAGCCTCCGCCTCTTCCCTGGTACCCTCCAGAACTTGGCGCCCTGGCGCCCCGCGCCACTAACCTCTATGGGTAGGACCCCCCTGGGTGGGGAAGCAGTCGAGCATCTGCTCTGCATGCAGAAGGGTCAGAGAGGTCTGAAACATGAGAGTCACCACCAGTCAGGGTAGCCTTCAACCTTTTCAGACCCAGGATTCACTTTTAACCCAAACATGTGTTTGGGGGACCCATCTCTTTTCTTTTCTTTTCTCTTCTTTTCTTTTCTTTTCTTTTCTTTTCTTTTCTTTTCTTTTCTTTTCTTTTCTTTTCTTTTCATGATATTTATTAAATTTTCCACTTTAACGATCCAATAAAAACCACATTTAATCATTCCTAATTATAATATATTTTGAATTATGGTGCTGGAGGAGACTCTTGTGGAGCCAGTGTGGTGTAGTGGTTAAGAGCGGTAGTCTCGTAATCTGAGGAACCGGGTTTGCGTCTCCACTCCTCCACATGCAGCTGCTGGGTGGCCTTGGACTAGTCACACTTCTCTGAAGTCCCTCAGCCCCACTCACCTCACAGAGTGTTTGTTGTGGGGGAGGAAGGGAAAGGAGATTGTTAGCCACTTTGAAACTCCTTAAAGGGAATGAAAGGCGGGATATCAAATCCAAACTCCTCCTCCTCCTCCTCCTCCTCCTCTTCTTCTTCTTCTTCTTCTTCTTGAGAGTCCCATGGACTGCAAGAAGATCAAACCTATCCATTCTTAAGGAAATCAGCCCTGAGTGCTCTGGAAGGACAGATCCTGAAGCTGAGGCTCCAATACTTTGGCCACCTCATGAGAAGAGAAGACTCCCTGGAAAAGACCCTGATGTTGGGAAAGATGGAGGGCACACGGAGAAGGGGGCGACAGAGGACGAGATGGTTGGACAGTGTTCTTGAAGCTACCAGCATGAGTTTGACCAAACTGTGGGAGGCAGTGGAAGACAGAAGTGCCTGGCGTGCTCTGGTCCATGGGGTCACGAAGAGTTGGACATGACTAAACTAATAAACAACAACAATTATACTGCAACAAAACAGCCAAATAATCATGCCAAATTATATATCTTTGGGTGACTTCCCATGCTCTGAAGTTCAGGGAGTGATGATCTAATATTGTTACTGCATTCCTTAATTAATTCAGGTAGTCCCAATAAACATTTCCGATGTTGATCCTTCATTTATTTTTAACAGCCTCTGAGTTCATTTAACAAGCGGGTTAATCCTTTGTAGTTCTGTGTGAAATATTGTCCTGTTGTAATCCAACGTTCTCATCCACTTTCACTTTCTGCACAAAGACATCTCTTAGTGCGTCACGGCCAAGATCGAGGGGGATGTCGCCTTTCACCATTAACACGGGGCAGATAACCAAAGTTCCCTCCTGTAATCTTATTCCAGCTGCTAGCAAGCTGGTGCCTCTGAAAAAAACGCCATCGCTCCCATCGTAAATTCTTTTTATCATTCCATTAAAGGTCTTTGCCGGAATCATAGCCCAAATTTCACACAGTCAATTTTGTAGTTGAACCATAACAATAACGGTAATAAGATTGGGGGACCCATTTCTTAATCTTTTACCATATATGTGCAAGGTGGTAGTGCTCCTGTTGTGACCCACCTTGGATCAGATCATCACCTGCTAGTGGATACAAAGGAAAATCCTGCAGTCAACAGGATTCAACTCTCTGCTATCCAGTCGGTGAGTGGGACAGGGGTGCTATCTCACCCTCAGGATTGTGGGTACCTGCCTCTGCATCTGAGGCACACCCACCCACCCACCCACCCTGGAAAAGGGGTGCCTTGCTGGCTGTCTGCAGAGGGCAGAGCTGAACTGCTTCTCTCTCGCAGGCAGCGCCACTGACGCCTGCCAGCTTTTCTCATAGACTTTGTGGGTCCCAGCCCCCACAATTCTATTGTTGTGGGTGCCCAGGCACCCAAGGCCCCTTGCGGTTAGCTCCTATTGAGTGGCAGGTTAAATCCTGTTTCCCCAGTGCATTCCCTGCCTCCAAAAGTAGAGGGAGAGCATAGCCAACATGGCTCATACCTAGCCATCGAGAGTCTTATCATCCATTAATTTACCTAAACCTTTTGTGGGTACCAATTCCATAGTTTAACCACACGCTTTATGAAGAAGTCCTTTCTTTTCCCTTTCCTGACTCTTCCAACAGTCAGTTTTGCAGGATGTCCTAGACAGCTAGCGTTAAGAGAGAGGGAGAAAAACAACTGTCTCTGTCTACTCACATGGCCGGGGGTTAAGGGAAAGCTTTCTACTAATGCAAAGAGTCTCAATTGCAAGGCAAGCTTGACCTTTAGCACGTCTTGCTTTTTCAGAAATGCCTCATGGCTTACTTGACTGCAGCCTTCTCTGTTTTAATTTGGTTCCAGCTTGTTCGTTACAGCTCTGAAGGACTTCTGCAGCTGGGCCCTCTGGGATCTACTGCATTTCTGCCTGACTCCAAATGTCTCATTGACGATGGGAAAGGGAGGACCCCCACTCTGAAGAAATGTGAAGACACCTTGAGGCCGGCACAAAGGCTGTGGGATTTTACACAGGTATTGGAGCCAGCTGTGCATGCAAGCAGGACCTGTCACAAAATATTAGTGTTTTGTGTTTGTGTTCAGGATTCTCAGTTGTCTGTTCCATCTCCCTTTCCCCAGGTTTGTGACTTGCCCTCATCAGGGACAGATTTCAGCAATCTTTTGTAATATGGCATCCTATGCGAGGCCAAGAGTTGGCGCTGCCAAATGGACCTTCTCAGTTATGGATCTTCTCAATTTTGCGCCCCCTCAGCTCAGTGGCCTGTGCAGCAGAACTGCCCGCACCTCCCTAAATCCGGCACCGTGCCCATGTTCTGAAAAAGTTTTTGTTTTGTTTTGTTGCCAAAGGCAGCCTTTCTTGTGAATTCAAAGTCAAAAAAATTCACTTGTGAGTGAAGACTTTGGGTGTTCATGGTTGCACAACTGCTGGGAATTACAAACTGGGAGCGTTACTGTTGCACGCAGGTCTTGTTTTCAGGCTAATAATAATAATAATAATAATAATAACGACAACAACAACAACATTTATACCCCGCTCATCTGGCAACTGAGTTGGCCACTGTGTAAACATGTGGCTGAACTAGATGGACTTTAGCCTGATAGATTATCAGGGCTCTTTGATTCCTAGCTGATATTGACAGGCTTGAAAGCAAATTAAATAGATACTTAATAGCAGACTTATAAACATATTCCAGCAAGTTGTTCAATGGATTTAAGGGTAGACTGTATCCTCCAATGCCTTTAATTTTTCTCCTTTGCCATTTCTCTCTTTTCCCCCCTATAATTTTTATAAAATCTTCTGTTTTACATTTTAGAATGTCCATTTAAACAACCTTTAAATATCAATGACTTCCCTTCTTCTCTTTCCATGGTTCATTTTGCATAACATAAATCCCTGCATGTTGTTGTTGTTTAGTCGTTTAGTCGTGTCCGACTCTTCGTGACCCCATAGACCAGAGCACGCCAGGCATATTTTATATAAACAAACCCATTATGTTTACATATGTTCTATGTAACAGACAGAGGGCCTTCTCGGTAGTGGCACCCACCCTGTGGAACACCTTCCCTTCAGATGTGAAGGAAATAAGCAGCTATCCTATCTTTAAAAGACATCTGAAGGCAGCCCTGTTCAGGGAAGTTTTAAATATTTAATGCTGTACTGTTTTTAACACTTGATTGGGAGCCGCCCAGAGTGGCTGGGGAGACTCAGCCAGATGGGCGGGGTATAAATAAATAAATTATTATTATTATTATTATTATTATTATTATTATTATTATTATTATTATTATCTTATTCTATATGTTAAGTCCGCAACCTGCACATATTCCATCAGCTTAAGTTGCCATTCTTCTTTAGTTGAGACTTCGCTTGTTTTCCATTTTGGGGCTAACAAAACACAGGCTGCAGTAGTGGCATACATAAATATCCTTTTTTGACCCCTGGGAATTTCCATCTGAATTATCCCCAAGAAAAAGGATTCTGTTTTGTTTTGGTTTTTTTGAGAAGTACTTTTAAACATTTTTTTCCAATTCATTATGAATTCTTTCCCTAACCCTCTGCCATTTCTCTAATGACTTGATTTGTTTCCCCAAGTCCACCACATATCGGTTTTCAGTATTCGTTTGTTTGTTTGTTCATTATTGCAAAGTAACTACATCGAAACAAAGCATACATGAAAATACAATAACAATACATGAAAATACAATAACAAATAAAACAAAGAATAAAAGAATAGATGAAGGAAGGAAGGAGAAAAAAATAATGAAAGTGAAGCGAGAATGTAGAAAAGAAATAGAAAAAAGAAGAATAGTTAAAGAAAAATATTTTAGAAAAACCATTAACACCTTTTCTACATAAATCATAGGTGATTTACTGTTGATAGCTGCTCTGAGCCCGGCTTTGGCTGGGGAGGGCGGGATATAAATAAATTATTATTGTTATTATTATTATTATTATTATTATTATTATTATTATTATTATTTGACTTCCACCAATCTCACAGCACTTCCTTTCATACTTAATATGCCTATCTGTATTTCATTATTATTCTTATCTTAATATGTATATATATGTATTTACATTTTCCTTTCCATTCACGAGATCATTCTAAACACAGCCAGATTTTTACCCTTGAACCTTGTCTTTCAAAATATTCATTCAGAGAGTCCCATTCCTTCTTGATTAGAGAACCTTTTAATGTTTAATAGACTATTGTATTTTAATATTCTGTTGGAAGCCGCCCAGAGTGGCTGGGGAAAGCCAGCCAGATGGGCAGGGTACAAATAATAAATTAGTAGTAGTAGTAGTAGTATTGATTATATTTTCTGGTTTGTGTCTTATTGTGTATTCATTTCTTTCACCCCTACAGAACGGCCCAATCATCAGCCGAGACACTGGCCGGTGTCTAGAAGTAGAGATGTCCAAGGATGCCAACTTTGGGCTGCGATTAGTCGTACAAAGATGCTCGGGGCAGAAATGGATGATCAGAAACTGGATCAAGCATGGCCGGCATTGATTCAGAGCTGGGAAGAGGCTTACTCTTCTGGAGTCCTTTGACCAGTACGTGGGCGCCCCTCCAAGAGATTCAGGTTAAAGAGGACTATTGTGATGAGAAGAAGACAGCTCATTGAAGGAGAAGGTTTACTGCTGGGCACATGTTCTTTTATTTTTTTAAAGAAAGGAAAGATGGAGACTGGCATTCCACCTAAGGCCACGGAAGTGATACACCTGTACCTAGACCGTATCATTTCAGACTAGGGCTTATAGGCGCACATGATACAATCACCTCTCCATTAAGGAAAAGAAATCCCTGCATATAGAAGACTAGCATGTCAGGGAAAAACTCGTCTCTTTGATATGCTCTTTTCTAAGTTCACTAAGTTCTAAGTTCCTAAGGAGGAACTTTCAATCACGTGAGTCTGAAGTTTCATAGTCCGAGCAAAGGTTTACCACCTTGGTGAGAGCTGAGCCTATGCTCATAACAATGGGTGCCCCAGAAAGAGTTGTGCAAGCTTTCTGCTTTTTTGGAACTCAGTCGGAGAGCAACCACAGAAGCCAGACTTTGCATCCACTTTCTGGGAGGAAACAGGAGGGCAGCCATACTTGGGTCAGGTTTGCAGGACAGATCAGTCTCGTGCCTCACTGAAGAAGGTCCCTGGGGCAGAAGGATCTGTTAGCTTTAAGTTGCTGACTGATGCACAACTCTTATGGTGAACAGAACCGTGTGCCTTTTATACTGTACTTCCTATCCAAACGGACTGGGGAAATCCCACCTCTTCAGCATGTCTGAGTAACTATTCTGAACAATAACATCGACAACGACGACGAAATACTCTGTAAATAAATTACACTGCAAAAGAAAGAAAAGAAAAGAAAATGGAATGTTTCCAGAGTGTTTGCCTTGGAGTCTCAGTTTAATTGTTCTTAATTATTCTGGGGGGGAAAGGGAGAGTGGGAACAGATGGGGCATTTTTAGAACAGTGGGGCTGGTCCATTCATCTGGAAGCAAATTCGGGGGGGGGGAATCCACTAGTCTCAGATTTGTGCTTTTTAAACACCTGTATTTTTTGTATTGAATAGGGCAAAGGGCAGGCCCAGTGCTTTCACAAGGCATACTGCAATAGCTGCCAGTGCTTTGTGAGGCCACACCCAAAATGTCTGCCCTGGGCGCCATTTTTAATTTACTGCCTCCACCACCACCCCATCCAATGAGCAGCTTCTCTTTCGTTCCCACAGTCCTGAATATGAAGGTCACACACACACACCATATGTTTAAAACACTATTATACCACTTTGTTTAATAATTAAGAATACCTTTTCCATAATAGTTGGCTGATTTTGATTTTTAACTCCTTTATATTTTTAACTGTATGGTTTTATACATAGCTGCTGGAAACCACACTGATATTATATAATAAACAAACAACACTCACAGACAATCCTCGGATTCTTAAGGGTGCTGGGAACTGTAGCTCTGTGAGAACAGCGCTCTTAACAAACTACAGCTACCAGGATCCTCCGTAACAGTTAAAATGGCATTTATAGTGTGGATGTAACCTAAGTCATTGTAGAGTATGGTACAAGAGACTGGTGCCATGTTTGGTAGCAGAAATCATCTTTCCGTTTACTCCTCTCACAATGCTTCAGAATAAATCAACTTCCAGGGCTTCGGAGTAGGGATCCAAAAAGGTATTGTGGGGTGTTAGAAGACACTTTAAAACGAAGGGCAGGGCAGGCATCAGAAGTGGGAGAGGACCCACCAATAGGTAGCATTTTTGCCACAGGTCCTCTCATCCCCAGAGCCAGGAAAAGATGGGTGTTCAAAGTGGGAAACTTTATAAGGCTATGTGCAGCATGGGTAGGCAAACTAAGGCCCAGGGGCAAGATTCGGCCCAGTCGCCTTCTAAATCCAGCCTACAGGTGGTCCGAGAATCAACGTGTTTTTACATGAGTAGAATGTGTGCTTTTATTTAAAATGCATCTCTGGGTTATTTGTGGGGCATAGGAATTCATTCATTATTTTTTTTCAAAATATAGTCTGCCCCCCCACAAGGTCTGAGGGACAGTGGACCGGCCCCCTGCTGAAAAAGTTTGCTGACCCCTGATGTGTAGCCTTATCAAAATAAGCTTCAAATGGACAATCTTACCATGTTGGGAAGGTGAGGCTGAGAGCTGAACCAGCATTCAGTTTGCGGACAAAGACTGTTCTCATTCAAACCACAGCTCTGAAAGCAATTTAGGTTCACATCACAGCTAGGGAACCTGCTCTGAATCTTTCCTCCCCCCTCCCCCTTCATTTTTAAAAATAGAATGTCTTTGTCTTTATGTAGTGCCAACAGGGCAGCAGAGAAAACAAAGGTGACCTGTTAGTCAACAGACTCTGTTTTATCATCACAACTACACCATAAGGTAATTCAGGCTGAAAAAGAGCAGCGAGCCCCAAGTCATGCAATGATCTTTCCAGCTGAGTTATTTGACCTCAAGTCTCCCAAGTCTAACTCTAGCCACAACACCACACTTAGAACACACACACACTTATTGTCTTAACAGTCCAATATCTAAACCAGGGATGGAGAGACTGTGACCCCTTCAGATGTTGTTGGACTCCAATTCCCATCATCCCCAGCCTGTCCAGTTGTCATAGATGATGGGAGCTGGAGTCCAACGAGGTCTGAAGGACTGTGAGATCTGCATTCATGGTTTAGTGATTGTTGATTGGTTCCTTTCCAGATACACACCTTTGTATGATCTAGTAGTTGTTCATAGAAGCCCATTCAGCCCCTGCCCCCCAAGGTAATGTTGGAGTGCATCAGTAACATGCCAAAATTAAGGAACACAAGAAGCTTCCTTCTACCAAGGCTTTCCAAATTGGTCCACGCAGCTCAATATTGTCTACAGTGACTGGCAGTACCACCCCAGGGTTTTACACTGGAGATATTTACCATCCTATCGGAAGATGCTGGGGACTAAAACTGGGACCTTCCTGCAGGTGCATAGCATGGTGGGAGTTGGTTGAATTATGGTGCTGGAGGAGATCCTTGAGAGTCCCATGGACTGCAAGAAGATCAAACCTATCCATTCTTAAGGAAATCAGCCCTGAGTGCTCACTGGAAGGACAGATCCTGAAGCTGAGGCTCCAATATTTTGGCCACCTCATGAGAAGAGAAGACCCTCTGGAAAAGACCCTGATGTTGGGAAAGATGGAGGGCACAAGGAGAAGGGGATGACAGAGGACGAGATGGTTGGACAGTGTTCTCGAAGCTACCAGCATGAGTTTGACTAAACTGCGGGAGGCAGTGGAAGACAGAAGTGCCTGGCCGCTCTGGTCCATGGGGTCACGAACAGTCGGACACGACTAAACGACTAAACAACAACAAGCAGTGATTGGGCACGGTGGGCTCCATTTGTCCTTCACCCTCACCCTGCCCCAGGGGCAGGTGGGCACACAGACAAACCCACCCCGGGCACTATCAAAACATGTTCTGTTGCTCCCTTCTGGGTGCACATGCTCTACCACTGCGATTCAGCCCTTTCTCTGTGTGGTTTTCAAATCTTTCACAATAGAGTCCCTGAAAGTCCTGGGGTGAAGAGGACTCTCCTTGACAGTGAGGTGGGATTATCAAAGAATTATGCTCAAAGGGCAATAAGTGATATATGGAGTTTGTTGTGTGGAACAGTTGGAGGACGAGGCAGAAGGGCCTAGCTCAGCGGTACAGCACACGTCTTGCATGCAGAAATCTCAAATGCTAGCATCTCCAAGTAAAGTTGGGAGTGTCCCCTGCCTGAAACCCTGGAAAGAGCTGCTGCCAGTCAGTGTAAACAATACTGACCTAGATGGATCTGACACAGTATAAGGCAGTTTCATATGGCCCAGAATAATCTGGAGGGCAGAGGCACTGTTATTTTACCTTTGATAGCAGAATCCCCCAAATAATACAGGGGGAGTCCAGAGAGAAAAGAAACTGATAATATATGACCAGTCATCTGAACAAATCTATATATGGTGCAGGGAGAGATAAACAGAGAGGCTTAGGAAGAGCAGGGAGACATATAATGACTTAAGGGGGTGAAGGGGGGCAAGAGGCAAAAGTGGGTGGAGCAATGAAAGAGAATTGCAGCTCTGTATTGCACTCACATACCTTTCTCCATCCTCCAGCCAGGCAAACAACCACATCATTACATAGGAAGCTGCATACCATAGCTTCCTGAGTCATGATGAAAGCATTTTAACCAGGTGTGGCAGAAGCCGGGCTTTGACACTCCTCCTAGAAGTTTTACAGTATTAAAAACAAAGGAAGATGCATAATAGCTCTCTCTATATCCCATAAAGGGACGTAGGTAGCGCTGTGGTCTAAACCACTGAGCCTCTTGGGCTTGCCGATCACAAGGTCTGCGGTTCGAATCCCCACAATGGGGTGAGCTCCCGTTGCTCGGTCCTAGCTCCTGCCAACCTAGCAGTTCAAAAGTATGCCAAAAAGTGCAAGTAGATAAATAGGTACCGCTCCAGCGGGAAGGTAAATGGCATTTCCGTGCGCTGCTCTGATTCTGGTTTCCATTGCGCCAGGAGCGGCTTAGTCATGCTAGCCACATGACCCGGAAAAACTGTCTGTGGACAAACGCCAGCTCACTTGGCCTGTAAAGCAAGCAGTGGTGAAGCTGCATGCTCTGCTACCAGGGGCAGAGAACAGGCAGGGGCATGGCGCGCCGCCCACAGGGATGTGACGCACGTTCTGGAGGCATGGCATGCCACCTGAGCAGGCATAGCAACCAGCGCACAAGGGGTGGTGCATGTCCGGGGGGGCACCGCAATGGCACCCTACTGGAATAGTGTTGCCAGGGGTGGTCCACTCCCTCCGCACCCGCATTCCTTCACCAGTAAAAGCGAGATGAGCACTGCAACCCCAGAGTCATCTGCAACTGGACTTAACTGTCAGGGGCCCTTTACGTTTACATTATATCCCATAAGTACTCTCAAATTATTTTATGGCTGGGGTGGGTGGGGGTGTTGCAGGGTTACTGCCTTGTGTGGTTTTTCCAAGGATTTCCCCAACATCAGCAGAGGCTTGTCCACTGGAGCCCTGCTCCACACACCTCATCTGGACCTCACCTGCCTGCCTTCCTATTTATTGCCAGTCCAGGGGCTGGCATTGGCTTGTCAGCTTCCTCCTCCTTCCTCCTTCCTCCTTCCTCCTTCCTCCTTCCTCCTTCCTCCTTCCTCCTCTCCGTGTTGCCCTTGTAGAACTCAGCAGTGGGGCAGAGGATGAGGAGAAAAGTAGTATTCATTGCCTCTGCCTCTCATTGGTTCTGACTTCATTATTGGCTTCTCCTTGCCTTCTGTCTCACCAGACCCAACAGCCGCCAACTGTCGCTGCCCAGAATTATCCTTCAGAAAGCACCAAGATAATAAAGGGTCTGGAAATCAAGCCTTATGAGGCATGGTTGAGGGAGTCAGCTATGCTTAGCCTGGAGAAGAGGTGATTGTGATAGCCATCTTCAAAGATCTGAAGCATCTTTCCTACTGCTCCGCAGGGTAGGAAATGCACCAGTGGAGTCAAATGACAATAACAGAGGTTCCGACTAAACTTCAGGAAAAGCTTTCTGGTGGCAAGAGCTGTTTGACAAGATAGCCTCAGAAGGTGGTGAACTCTTCATCATCAGAGCTTTTTAGACAGAACTTGGATGGCCATCTGTAGGGGGTTCTTTAGCTGTGATTCCTGCATTTCAAGGGGTTGGATTAGATGACCCTAGAAGTCCCTTCCAATTCCACGATTCTATGAACGGGGCGTAACATACTTTAAGACAGCTGCAGATTGAAACAGCATGGGATGGGACAGGATAATGACACAATCACACCCCTGCTGTGGAGCTTCTGATTTTAAATTTGATACTGATTTGATAGTGCTTTGCACCAGTCCTTTCCCCCCTGATAAGAGATGGAAGGTTCCAGGCACAAGAGATTTAAGTTATCTGCATAATATTCCTTTATTTCTTAATGTGAGAGCAGAGCACAGTAGAAGCAAAGGTCTATTTATTGAGCGTATAGCCAACCTTTATTCCACTTGACAGCATGTGGAGTTTTTCCACTCATTTCAATGTTATCCGCATGTGAAATTGGCTAGACTGAGAGATAGGGGCTCATCAAGTGAGCTTTGCCAACAAAGCCCTCTTTTCACATCCCATCCAACATCAACACCCAGGCTCCTAGGTCCCCAAAGTAGCAGGGTAGGAACATCACAACTCTCTAGGATGCTTTCGCACTTCAGTCTCCTGTTCTTAAGTCTCCATCAGATGCTATCCAAATTCAAACTTCCTCAGAACTTATGTTCTCCCTTTCCCACTCTTTCCAAAGGCTGAGGAGAGATTCCATCATATAAAGGGAACCATTCCAAGTCATTCAATGTCAGGGACTGGTTGAACCAGTGCTGGATTTACATATAAGTTAAACAAGCTATAGCTTAGGGCCCCAATCTCTTGGGGACCCCAATAAAAATTAAAGGAGAAAAAAACAACTGGATGTACATTTCCAAAATATAAGATAAAAAACAAATAAAATAAAACATACATACAGTTAGAGCTTAATAATTATTTCACTATTAATATACTTCTTAATTGTATTTCACTATTAATATACTTCTTCTTAATTGTATTTCACTATTAATATACTTCTTCTTAATTGTATTTCAGTTCAACATTTACTTTGATAAAATACGTATTTTGTTATGTGCCAATGGCTTTAGATACCTATTAGGTCCATAAATTACCATATAGCATATATTCAACACCAAAAACAGCGACAATTTGTTGTTGACAAAGGAGAGCTGGACATATAAAGGGCCCCATTAACTTCAGTAGCTTAGGGCCTCATCAAACCTAAATCCAGCCCTGGGTTGGATGAAGAGAAATGGTTGGCGGAACTCTCAAGGTAAGAAGGCTCAGAGCCTGGGGAGTGGTAGTGGGTCAGAAGGAGAAAAACGGAAAGAGGAGGTGTCAAAAGCTTAGTGAGATCTGGCAGAAAGAAGTCCGGAATCAGAGGCAGAAGATGAAGCTGGTGAGCAGGAGGCAGGAGGCCAAGAGGCAGAGATGAGTCAGGTTGGTGAAGAGGCATGGGTGTCTCCCCTTCCTGCTGCAACAAAATCTTCTCCCCAACCCCATCTTCCAGAACCAGGAGGGGGCTGGAATGGTCAGAGCAGTGGCAGATTCATAATCAATGTGGTCAAGCTCATTAGTCCACAATTGCTTTCAGACATTCTGTTTATGGAGGAATGGTGGAGACCACCTCCCCATCCTCAGGGGCGAATGAAGGCTAACCAACATCCAGGACAGGGCAAACTGCCGGCTGCGCACATGTTGTGATGCTACGTATGACACCTGCGTAGTGTCACTACATAGGGCGCATGTGCAGCGCCACTATGTACAACGCATGTGTGCGGCACTGCACATGTGTTGTACATAGCGGTTTGCCGCCAGCACCCCTCGAACACTGTACGGACGGTGGCAAGATCCTCTGCTCATGGCTGCAGCTGCGAACGGAGGATCTACCACATGCTGTGGCAGTGCGATGGCTGCTTGCGCTGCCACCCCAAAGGATGCCTTCTTGTCACTCCCCCCTAGACATGACACCCAGGACGCACCGCCCCCTGCCCCCCTTGCAACGCCAGTGCCCATCCTGACCCTTCCTGGGATGAGGAAGAGGAAGACAGAATAGATTTACAACAGGGGTTTGAAGGAGTTTGCAGCTGAGAGGCAAATGAGGGGGAAAGTTGGGAAGTCATGGGAGAGCCAGAGCAACACCTGGCTGACGTGTTGTCATTAGAAAGCATCCCAGACCCTCCATCCCCCAGAACCCGGTGAGCCTTAAAAGTAGGAGACCAAATAGCTTGAAGACAGAGGGCATGTAGCAGCATCCCTAGAGGAGAGGATGAGAATGGCGAATGAGGGAGTGGGAGAGATAGGGGGTGGAGATTCACTCGGGACAACGCCATTATCCAAGAGGCTGGGTTCTATAGCCTCTCTCTGTAAAGACTGAAATTAAAAAGGACTGTGAGAAACTTTTCCTTGTTGTTATACTTTCCTGGGCAACCAGCCAGGAGTCATTGACAGCACCATGACACCCATCACTTTCCTTATCACAAAAAGACTGATTTGGGCAGGAGGGCAGCTTTGTTGCTCAAGGACTCCAAGTCAACTTTAATTGCACAACCGAGCTTGCCATAATGCGACTGAATTCCACTTAAAAATAGCAAGTCAAGAAGCAGTTTGTGTTCCCAATTTCTTGCAAAGAGAGGAATTGTGGCTAACAAGTTTGGAACAAACCAGGATCTTGAACTTGTTCCTAAAGTGGTAGCCATAGCTTCTCTGTCTGGATGAAATGAAAGACTATGCCATCAGAGACTTTGTAAGAATATGTAAAAAGGTGTCATTGGGTGGAGGGAATGTCATGGCTTTATTCTGTTTGGGAACCAATTTTCAAAAATGTAAGTTCACAGAAATCCTTGTGATGGTGACTATAAAATCTGATATGCAAAAGTGTTGATAGTTTTGACAGATTGTAAACAAAGAAAATCGGTGACCTTTTTTGCAAAATGGCAGCCCAATTTATAAGAAATAAATTGGCAACCTTTATTTTTGGGATTTGGCACGGTTTTCTTTCATCAGAAACACCCAGCTGCTCTAAATACCATCACCTCCCTCAATTTTGGCAAAGTGGTTAACTCCAGCAATCCTTACATAAATGGGTTGTAGCCAGCTAGGTTTTACTCTGTGCCCACCTGCTGGAATGAAAGAGCCCCAGTTAGTCATGCTCATTAATTTTGATGACTCTGAGCACTGGAGGCAACCCAATGTATCGAACAGAAGTTGCATAAACTGCCCTTCAACAAAACTGAGTCTGAGGCTAGTCTTTCCTCTCCCCCTCCCCTTATCTGATCCGATCTCTGCAAGACATCAAGGGAGAACTGTTTCCTCCCCACCCCAGGAGTAGATTCTCTTGAGAAATGAGTGAGAAGCCAGCAGATGTTTCTTGATGCTAAAACGAAGGATGGGTGGGTTTTATGATTCCCTTTCTGGCATCATGTCTCCAAATCAGTCCTGCTTTCCAGCTGCCTGTCACAGCTCTTAGATTTCATTTGCTCTCTCTTACTATAATTCATCTCACTCTCTTTATATTCATTTGTCCAATCGAAATTATACATGGTGTTTTTGTTTTTGCTTTTTTGCAAACCTACCACGGGAGGGAAATGGGAGATTAGCAATGGCTTTTTCATTATGAACAAAAAGTCAAAAGAGATAGCAGTTGCTGTTATTTTCTAGATTTTGGTGGCAAATCTCATATCTGCATTGCCAATTGTTACTGAGTTGGCAACACAGACAATGTGGAATGAATGACTGAATCTTTATTTGCGTCAGCCATTGGCCGTAGCTATAAAACAACAATACATTATACAAAGACTAGAAATAAAAAGTCAATTATATAAAATACATTTTTGGGTTTTGAATCAATAGTCAAATAGTGGATCTTATTCTGATTGCCCCAGCTAAAAACCTTGCAAACTTTGCTGTCACCTGCTCATCTTGATCTGCCAAGAGAAAGGACACTGTGGCAGTGGCTGGGCGACCCGGAATGGACAATACAGTCATACCTTGGGTTGAAGTAGCGTCAGGTTAAGCATTTTCGGGTTGTGATCCGCAGCAACCTGGAAGTAACGGAGTGTGTTACTTCTGGGTTTCTCCGCTCGCACATGCGCAGACACTCAAAATGATGTCACACGCATGCACAGAAGCAGCAAAACGTGGCACACACAGACGCGCAGTCGCATGTTACGTTCTACTCAGGATGCGAAGGGGGCTCCAGAACAGATCCCATTCACTTCCAGAGGTACCACTGTAAAAGAGGGGTGATAGCCTCATCCCTCAAGTTTTTATAAAGAGTGCAAGCCAGCAGGGCATGTGCCACCGATTCGGTACTGCCATCTCCACAGAAACATAAGTGTTTTTTGTGTGGAATCTGTTGGAATCATCCCTCAAGTACAGCCGAGGGCAAAAGACAATGTGGAAAAGGATGATGGACCCAGAATGTATTGCTGCTGAGCATGCTGGGAAATGGTGCTTCCCAGACCTCTCAAGGCAATTCAATGAGGCAGGAGCCTCAGGAAATTTGATTTCTCGGGTTCCCAAGTGGCAATCTTGAGCAGCACCTGCTCCTTAAGAGTGTAAGGAAAACCCTTCTGGATCACAGTGGCCAATAGATGCCTTTGGGAAGCTCACAAGCAGAACCTGACGCAACAGCACTCTCCCCAGTTTCTGCTAATGAGTGGAAAACCTTTTCCTTGACCTCCATGGCAACCCAAGTAAGGATATTCCCATTTATCTCAAAATCCATATTCCATGTCCACCCAGGGGTTGATCTCCTGCTGAGCTTCAAACATTTGTTCGCAGAGAACAGCTTCATTTGCTAACACTTGAACAATTTTTGCAGTGAGCCAGCAAACTATTCCGCCTCCTCCCCCCTTTCTGCTGCACTTGCCAAACCATCTGATTTTTCTGAGAACTCATTTTGCTGAGGCTCAGCAATCAGATGCACTGGAGCCAATATTCAGTCTGGTGCCGAGCAAAAGTGTCGTGAGGATTTAATTACCTGAGCACACACGCTTATTCTGCATATGGTGGATTTTAAAGAGAAGCATGGGCTCTTCCTCTGGGGATGAAAAACTCCAGCAGTTTCACTCCACCTTATTAAAGTTCCATCTAATGTTGATGGCAAAATAGTTTCAAATTAGATTTCCAGCTGAGAGTAGAGATCTGAGGCATCCATTTTTTAGACTATTTGGGGATAGTAGAATAATAATAATAATAACCCACAGAGATGAGGATTGGTTTGACCTTCTCTAAGGGCACAGACTCGAGAATGTGTACCTCCGTTCCATAATTCCCTTAACATGTGGAAGGCTTTTTTGTATAGTAGACAAAGAACAAGTTTGCTTGCGCTGCATTTCAAAGCAAACCAACCTAATTTGCAGTTCCCCGATTTATAAGTAGATTGGAAGACAGTGAACTGGTTTGCAAATTTACCCCCTCCAAAAAAAAGTGTCTGTCTGGCATAGGAAATGAGTACAAAGAAGGGGGAAATACTGTATTTTTCACTCCATATGACGCACCTGCAACTGTTCTTAACCTGAGGTACCACTTTAGCTAATGGGGTCTCCTGCCACCACCACACAAGTTCTGTTCTCATCCTGAAGCAAAGTTCTTAACCCGAGGTACTATTTCTGGGTTAGCGGAGTCTGTAACCTGAAGTGTCTGTAAACTGAAGCGTCTGTAACCCGCACCGTCTGTAACCTGAGGTACCACTGTTAATTATTTCCCAGAATGCTTTTGCAATCTCATTGATGAGATTCAAATCTCTATTTTAACTTCTCCTTCCACCTCTGTTAACAGCTCCCTATCTGTTACCCATGTACTTTCTTTTCACTGGGAGACTTGGAAGGTCTGATGTATGTATGTATGTATGTATGTATGTATGTATGTATACCTGGTCCTCAGGACTCTCCATAGAGTTCCCAATCCATGCCTCTCAACAGCTCTGCATTACACCCTCCTTGATTGTTTTGGAACAGGTAGAATGTGTTCTTGAACTCTTATCATTCCTCTTGCTTGCTTGCTTGCTTGCTTGCTTGCCTGCCTGGATGGAAGAAGAAGAAGAAGAAGAAGAAGAAGAAGAAGAAGAAGAAGAAGAAGAAGAAGAAGAAGAAGAAGAAGAAGAAGAAGAAGAAGAAGAAGAAGAAGAAGAAGAGGAGTAGTAGTAGTAGTAGTAGTAGTAGTAGTAGTTTGGATTTGATATCCCGCCTTTCACTCCCTTTAAGGAGTCTCAAAGCAGCTAACATTCTCCTTTCCCTTCCTCCCCCACAACAAACACTCTGTGAGGTGAGTGAGGCTGAGAGACTTCAGAGAAGTGTGACTAGCCCAAGGTCACCCAGAAGCTTCATGTGGAGGAGCGAGGAAGCAAACCCAGTTCACCAGATTACGAGTCCACCGCTCTTAACCACTACACCACATTGGCTCTCATGGAGGACAGAGAGGGGTGGGTGGGGTGTAAAAACTAGCTTACTGCACTTCCAACTTTTGCCTCTGGCCCCAACCAAAAGGGAATGTGGCCCTCTAACTAAAAGTTCTTCCCTTCTGGTCCTTGTTTCTGTTCATTTCCACTGTATTAGCAAGATACTCCTTTTTGCCTCAGCAACTGTGGCTGGAACTCATTAAGAGATGCTTTCTGTCTATGGATGTCAAGAGGCTGGCATTCGACTGGACATACATATGTGTGCATTCAGTTAAAATTTATTCCAGCTCTGCTTTTCTCTGGTCCTTCAGGAAGCCAGTGGTTTTTTGGGGGGAGGGGGTTGTTTTGTGAGCAGAACCATCAAAGATCACCTCTTTGGTCTTTATAATGTTAATTTTGAGTCCAGAAAGGTGAGTGACTGAGGAAGAGGTTCACTGAACAGAATAATATAATCTCAACATGCATATCCAATCTCTGAGCTGGGACGCTGCTTATGTTTTAATAATGCCTTCCTGTTGTAGATAACATTCTAAATGCCATGTAGCTTCTGAATATTGATTTGTTTGCTTTAGAAATTGCTTTCCTCCTCCTTGGAGAACATTGTTAGAAAGACTCAGCCATGACTGGAATGGCCAAAGACAGATTCTGATTAAATTAACTGATGCTAAATTAATTCTTTTTCCCTGTGTTAGAATTTACTTTTTCAGGGAAACTTGCTTCCTCCACAGGGAGTTATGAGGCCTGGAATATAGCCCATGGTTAGTAGGGCTCTTAATTGGCCTGATTCAAACCTTCTCAAATAAACATTTTGACCACATTTTTAGGAGTGGCAGGAAAGAAAAATGGCAGGGAGGACCTGGCATTGAGTGGTACTTCCAGGGTGGCGGACCTAACTTATTTTATTTATCGGTATTTAATACCAGCAAAAAACAATGTAAGAGGCTTCTCTTATCCTCTTTCCCTCTTGCTTCAAACTATTTTGGCTCTGGCTTTCCCTTTGTGGAAACTATCTCCCTCCATCTGTGAATTCATCACCACCACTTATTCAATTTATTAGTTGTTGGACACATCACTTACAAAAAATTTAAAAATATGAAGCATGACATAAAACCAGAAGAAAAAGTACAATGTGGCACACAAAAATAACAATGCAATAACCTCTGAAAGCCAATAAAAGCACAGCAAAAATGTACCATTCACCATCTCACCATGCAACTGAGGATGGAAGGAAGAGCATCTTTGAGTTAAACTTCACCTGCTCCAGGAGAAAAGCCACAGAAGGATGCTGTCAAAACAGCGCAAGAGCCCGTGGTGAACTGGAGGTGGTCCATATCATGTTCAAGTCACTGCAGGAAAGGTTTAGGGCTGCAGGTGGCCAGGACTAAAGACCCTGGATTATGGTCTTAAGGCACATGAGGACACCGCCACCATGTTACTGAAGCTTAATACCAAGCTGAATTTTGAGAGCAAATCCATGTGCATGGTAAAGGTGTTCACCTCAGAATCTGTGGAGTGGAATGGGGGGAGGGACTTTGATCAAGAAACTGTGGTCTGTCTTATGACTAAAGTAGAAGAAGAGAAGAAGTAGAGTTTGGATTTGATATCCCGCTTTATCACTACCCAAAGGAGTCTCAAAGCGGCTAACATTCTCCTTTCCCTTCCTCCCCCACAACAAACACTCTGTGAGGTGAGTGAGGCTGAGAGACTTCAGAGAAGTGTGACTAGCCCGAGGTCACCCAGCAGCTGCATGTGCAGGAGCGGGGAATTGAACCCGGTTCACCACATTACGAGACTACCGCTCTTAACCACTACACCACACTGGCTCTCAAATGTCTGTCTTGAGAGCAGAAGAATTATTCTGTCCAGAGTGTGATCAAGCTAAGACAATACAGTCCTACCTTGGATCTCAAACGCCTTGGCTCCTGAACAATTGAAACCCGGAAGTTAGTGTTCTGGTTTTCGAATGATTTTCAGAAGCTAAATGTCCAACGTGGCTTACGTGGCTTCTGATTGGCTGCAGGATGCTCCTGCAGCCAATTGGAAGCTGCGCCTTGGTTTTCGACCGGTTCCGGGAATCGGTTCTGGGAATCCCAGAACGCATTCTGTTCGAGAACCAAGGTTTGACTGAACTCCAAATACATACGGTTCAGCAGTCTTCTGAAATAGGCATTTTGTATCAATTTTCTTGGAAAATGTGCCTTTTGTACACCTTTCTTTAAACCCTAGAGCTGCATTGCAAAATTTGGGAGAAGTGTACCTTCCAATGGTTGGCTGTATTCCATTATCTCTGCATTGTATCCAATCTGCTCCAAGCAGGACTTAGCTTGGGTACAACCCTCTACAACTCCTGGAATTGCAAATTTAGTCGTTTGCTCTAAAACTGTTACAGAAAATCACCAAAGTACAATAGAACTTCCTTTGCATGTCTGGCCCCTTGGCAAATTTGGTGATGTGATTAGGCTTTCCTTGGCCAACAATCAGCTCAGCAATTGTCACCTCTGGGAACTTCCTGGAGTCCCTTTCAAGGGGAAAATAGCTTTGGAATGGAGGAAACTGGCAAAGGAGTTGATTTTATATTATTTTTAAAGCTAGGTATCTTCCCTGAGCTGTCAAGTTGAAAGGATACATTCAGGCATAATATTTGTAACATTTAACTTTAAAGATGTACCCCCTCCCCATAATTTCCATAACAAAAACACAGATTCCCCCCCCCCTCCGTTCCTAGTTGGCATATACAGTGGTACCTTGGGTTAAGTACTTAATTCGTTCCGGAGGTCCGTTCTTAACCTGAAGCACCACTTTAGCTAATGGGGCCCCCTGCTGCCACCGCACTGCCGGAGCACGATTTCTGTTCTTATCCTGAAGCAAAGTTCTTAACCTGAAGCACTATTTCTGTGTTAGTGGAGTCTGTAACCTGAAGTGTATGTAACCCCGAGGTACCACTGTACGTGAGTTTGAAGTTTGCCTCCATTTTTAATTCAGAAGAGAAAATGTGCCTGAAGCAAAGGCAGATCTAGGGGAGCGCAACCAGTTTGGTCGCACTGGGTGCGGAGCTTCTGGGCACCACAGCAGGTGCTGCAACAAGAATGTCCAACAGAAGGCGAAAGGCAGGGTGTGTGTGTCAGATTTTGACGTTGCACAGGGGGCCACTGAAATTTGAGAAGCCAAGATCCACCGCTGCCTGAGGGATCAGCAATTCAAAAAACACTGATGCAGATGTTTGCTGGTAGAGCACACTTTTTAACAGCCAAACCAAACAGCACTTAATGAACAACAGAGAGAGAAGGAGAGGCAGACGTTCATTGTGGAGTGGAAGGGAAATGGAATAATTTCATTTTGAGATTTAGGAGTTCCTTTGCTTCAGTCCCTCATTCATAACAATAGCAAAACTGGGTTGAAGAAATCTTCTGATCATATATATTCTCTTCCCTCACCCTTGGGAAGAATTATAAAGCTGAAACGTCTATTCTTTCCCATCTCCATATTTTATTTTTAATGCTAGAGTAGCTTCTCATACTCGACTATGCAAAACACAATGGCTTTATGATTCCATGATGGCACTTTCTTCTGATTACCACCCTGAAGAAGGAGCTGACAATCTTCCTTCGCTCAGAAGCCAAAGTACAATCTCAGGTCTCCATTCTGAATAATAGAGACATCGTCACTCTTCTTCACTGCAGTCAAATCAAAGGGAGATTGGAGCCTGAGAATGTAAGAAGTTAACAATGGTGTGTTTCAGAAGCTTCTCAGCAACAGCATGGACCTTGTTTCATGTGTCATTCTTTGAACACTCTGCTTCCCCCATGCCCCCAACCCTTCCCCCCCTTTTTTTCTTTTTGCAGATCCCACACATGGTCACCTAAAAACAGCATCCATTCAGCACCGGTGACCAGAGTGTCTGAACGGAAAACCTTATGAGAAAAAGACAGTTTTGAATGGCAGGCAAGCTTGTGAAAGAAAAAGGACAGTGGCCCTGCTAGCTGGGGAAAGAGCCTCATTTACAGTATATGTTGTTAATAGGCAGCCACAAGATGTGCAGTTTTGTTGTTGTCGTTTAGTCGTTTAGTCATGTCCGACTCTTCATGACCCCATAGACCAGAGCTTGCCAGGCACTCCTGTCTTCCACTGCCTCCTGGTGCAGTTAAAGGTAAAGGGACCCCTGACCATTAGGTCCAGTCGTGACTGACTCTGGGGTTGCGGTGCTCATCTTGCTTTATTGGCTGAGGGAGCCGGCGTACAGCTTCCGGGTCATGTGGCCAGCATGACTAAGCTGCTTCTGACGAACTAGTGCAGTGCACGGAAATGCCGTTTACCTTCCCACCAGAGCGGTACCTATTTATCTACTTGCACTTTGACGTGCTTTCAAACTCCTAGGTTAGCAGGAGCAGGGACCAAGCAACGGGAGCTCACTCCATCGCGGGGATTCGAACTGCCAACCTTCTGATCGGCAAGTTCTAGGCTCTGTGGTTTAACTGCACGCGTCCCGGTGCAGTTAGGGGCTTATAAATAGATCACCCATCTATTGAGCATTCATCCTGAGTTGCTTGCAGCAAGCATATGTGAGGGTTAGATAAAATCCAGTCATTATTGAGCATTTGTTCTGAATTGTTTACAGGGTGGTTTTACAACAATGAGCATTCTGATTTGATTGTGCTGTGTTTGCAAGTCCTCCTGTTAGTCATTTGTTCCTCCCACACTTTTCAATGCACTTCCTGGTCACGTTCCAAAGCCTCTGTCAGCATACAGCAATCCCCCCCCTCTCTCTCTCTCTCTCTCTCTCACACACACACACACACACACACATCATAGCTGTGGAACTCCAATCCAAAAGTTATTCCTTGAAGGGTGGGCCTTATCTTCACAAGAGGGGTGGGTTATCAGAAGATAAATCTCAATCTACTAATAGAGATCTCTGGGCAATTTGCTTCAGGTCAGGTCAAACTTTTAGCACTTATGGTCAAAGGCTTCATAAAAATTCAGACAGGCTCAAAGGTAACATGACAAATTACACTTGCAACCCAACTGCTAAAAATACTAGGTCTATAAAACACAATAGCTATAAACCAGAAAGAGGGATTTTGGCGGGGAGGAGCAATAAAAGAAATGATTTCTTTTTGAAAAAAAGCAATAAAACACAGAATAAAGTTATTCACAATAAAAAGCAATAAAACAAAAAAATTAAAAAGCAATAAAGTGAAAAATAAAATTATCATCATCATGACAATGAATTTATGTTTGGAAGCTCTTTTGCATAGATTCTTGCAGAAGCCAAAGCAAAAGGAGATAACTTACAAAAAAGTCAGCAGCTGACACTAGATTTATATTTTCTGCAATGTTGTGTGTGTGTGTGTGTGTGTAATATCTCAATAAAACAGTATCTGGAAACTTGAAGACAAGGTTCCAAATCCAAAGGACAAAATGAAATTTAATGTGTGGAATTTGCAGTAGATCAGCAAACGGCTTCTGACTCTCTGTTGTCTAGCAATAAGCCACAATGATAAGATTGCTGAGAAAGAATGTTTGGGGGGCAAAGTCTGGAGCGGGTTTTTGTGTTTAAGGACTTGTTGGCTTGGTTCTGGTGCTGATCCCAAATTCCCAGGCCAAACAAGCACTCAGAGCCGAGGTGCCAGGTTGTCGTGAAGACTGAGTGGGCCTGGCACACATAACTCATGTGTGAGGTCATGTGCATGATGTATGCACAACATCACATTATCTGGAGGAGGCAGAGCATTCTGAAGGAGCCAGCTGTTGAAGCTGCAACACACATGACATCACGTGTGCATGATGCGTGCTGGGCCCACTCAACATTGAGGGTGCACAGCCCCTTTCCAACACATATTGAGAGGGTTGAAGATACCTGGTGCACCTGGCTTAGAGGCACACTGTTCCTTACTGTACAGCTAACTGAATGGGACACTAGTTTGCACCTGGAACTGGTTGGTGGACTAGGTTGGCTTGAATCCAAAGCAAAGTAGATCCCACAAACCCAAGATCTGCTAACCTCTGCTGTACATGGAGCAATAGTAGTAGTAGTAGTAGTAGACTGGGTATTGAGTGTATGGGGTGTTAGGGGAGGGGTAGCGCCTCTGGTGGGGGACACATCAGGCCCCTTCTGGGGGAGTTTTTCCACCTTTGGTCCCCACCCAGCTCTCAGTTCTTACCTGTGGCTCCTAGAAGCTGTCAGCATGTGACAGCAGCCACACACTAGGAAACAGCTTTGAGTGGGTGGCTAAACCAGGTGAGGGTAGCCAATGGGTCTCAAACATTCAGTGAGTTAGGAGTTTCCTCGGCATGCAATGACAGGCTCTGGTGGATTGAGCAAACGAGAGACCCATAGTGCCCAACATTCAAGAAGGCAGTTCCTGTACATGCTGTAGAGGGAAGTGAGGGACAGATGGCACTCGTCAACCTGGGAAGGTAGCCCATCTAAGACAAGGAAAGCTCTGATCCTAAACCTCTACTGCCTTTTGGGATATCTTCAGGAGAAGAAAGGGCCAAGGAATTAACCCAACACAAATCCAGAGTAGAGTCCCTAAGAAGGTTGGATGGCGCCTTGCATGCCTCCTTCCAGCAACTCCTGCAGCCAAGCTGGGGACAAATGTATTGCTCTGCTTTCCTCTGGACCACATCAGTGAGGGTGAGAGAGATGCTGTATTGTCATCTGGGCAACCCAATACCTCCATACACACTACCCGGGCTTGAGCCCCAGTTCTGGGAGCTAACACCCAGTGCCACTTCCTAGATGAGTGGAATGTTGAAAGGCAGACAGGTGGGGATTGGCTCAAGGCAACAACAACAACAACAATTTATATGTGGCCCATCTGACTGGGTCGCCTGAGGTTGGTGGGGCATTAGCCCTGCACACACATCAACTTTCGTGCTATTTGATGGCAACCTGAGATCTCTCCTGGCACTCCTTGTAGTCAACCCAGTGAGATCCTTTCAAAATGTGCAGCTGCATCAAATACCAACACAATTACAAAAGACCAACAAAATGCCAGCGGCAAATCATCTTTCCAGGATGGTTTATATAGCTGTGACAACTTGATATATTGGCTGCGCAGGCAGGGGGTTTTCCATATCCCACCAGCGGAGAGAATTATGCCTTGCAGTCTGCCCCAGCGCTGGCCTCTCCAGGGCTCCCAGCTCCAAGGCACTTACATGTTTCTGTTCGACTCATTTACAAGCAAAACTCAGAAATCCCCGCCTATAGACAAGCTTCTTATAGAGCTTTCCGAGAGCATATTGACAGAGCAAAGACGGGATCCAAATCCTAATCCTGCTAGCAAGCCAACTTTTATATTTTCTCTGCAAGATGAAACCTTATGATCCCTGCCAACAAAATCAATAGCATTATAGATTTCTTTGTTGGGGCAGCGGGAGTGGACCAGAATGTAGAGTTACTCCTAATTCTTAAATAAAAAACCCCTGGCTGTTAGGATCTAGCTATTTTCCGCACTGGTTGTACAAGCCAATCTGGATTTTATGAGAGCCTTCACATGATACAATAAAACTCTGCCAATTTGTTCCACCACCTCAATACTCTTCACTGCAGAGAGTAAACAGAGCATTGATGGATTGTGTTTCAAGCTACACTACTCACAGACATATTGTAGTTCCTTTCCACAAAAGTCTGTAAAATATCTAACCTGCTTTCCAAATATGTGGAGTATTTGAGAGGGATGCTGCCCGTTTCCTGATCCATGTCCCTGTGAAAAAAACGTGCTAATTGGCACCTTTTCTGAAACGGCTGGTTAAAAGTATAAGTTAGACTCATAGAGGGGACCTTGAGAGACATCTGGTTTTGGGAACCTGAGGCCTCTCTGTATAGCCCTCTATATAGTCCTAGGCTAAGCATGTCCCCTCCTCAGCCTCCCTCCCCAGGCCACACCTAACCCTTCTTCATACCCTCTGTGGGTGTTTTCACCTAGCTAGAACATGCCCCTGAACTCTGTTCATTCCTCTTGGCTGCCTGGATGGAGGATAGAGAAGGGTGTGTAGAAACTAGCCTACTGAGCAAAGGTCAACTTTACATATATTGCTCCACTCACTTCTGCCTGTGGCCACACACACCACTGGAAGGTGGCTGTGTGGAAGGTGGCCTTCAGGCTGAAAAAATGTTCTCCACCCTGATCTAATTCTACCCAATAACTCAGTGTAGGGCAGGGAGCTGTCCAGCTGCTAGTTGAAGACCTTCAGCTGCACTTGAACCCATGGAGCTTACACGATGCCACATCGAGCAATTGTGAGCTGCTACTTTCCAGTGCAATTTCCTTTCACTTTCTGTTTGGGGGCTTTAAGAGGGTGGGAGAGTGTGTGTGTGTGTGTGTGTGTGATTGTTTGCACAATAGCCCAGATCCACTGTAATTGTGCAACTTGAATTTGCTGGTACACAACTGAATGCCACCCACACAATCTCAAGGTTCTGGAATAAACCAGACAGTGGACAAAAATGTGACGCTATTCACCTCTAGAGCCCTTCAAGATCACTGGAAAGATTTGGAGCTCTCTCTTAATAGTACAGTCCTATGCATGTCTACTCACAAATAAGTCCCATTGCATTCTATACCCCACATAAGTTGGTGGCATTATTATTATTATTACAATTTATTACCCTCTCTTCACTCCATGGTCCCAGGGCAGGTTACAGCAATTAATAATAATAATAATAATAATAATAATAATAATAATAATAATAATAAATTTTATTTATACCCCGCCCTCCCCAGCCAAGACCGGGCTCAGGGCAGCTAACAACCAATAATAAAAACAAGTTGATTAAAATACAACTTAAAAAAACAAGATTAAAATACAACATTAAAACATTAAAATGCAGCCTCTTCACAGGAGGAGAAAGGAAAAAAGAAAGAGGGGGAGGGAATCAAATTGATTCTAAGCCAAAGGCCAGGCGGGACAACTCTGTCTTACAGGCCCTGTGGAAAGAAATCAGATCCCGCAGGGCCCTGGTCTCATGAGACAGAGCGTTCCACCAGGCCGGAGCCAGAGATGAAAAGGCCCTGCCTCTGGTTGAGGCTAATCTAACTTCCTTAGGATCCGGGACCTCTAGGGTGTTGCTATTTATGGACCTTAAGGTCCTCCGTGGGGCATACTGGGAGAGGCGGACCACTAGGTACGAGGGTCCTAGGCCGTTAATTAAAAAACAAATGTTAAAAACAGTTATGAAAAGCTTGTAATTATGGGAAAAGAGAGGGTCCTAAAATATACATCTCAAGTGCCTAAAGCTAGGATTAAGAGATGTGGGTTATAGCCTAAGATCTTCCTTGAGGAGTGATGGGGAGGGGGAGAGATGGATCTTATACCAGTTTCTTCCATCCGGGGCCGTAAAGAATACATTGCAAGATGATTGAGATGTCAGCTTGTTACAAAATGTGTCAACATGATTTTAAACCTGAGTTTAAATGCTGTCAGATTTATTGACAGTGAGAAAAATAGCTTCGGTGTGCAGTTTTCAAGAGCAAGACCCCCCCCCCCACACACACACACATCTGATGTACAGATTTAAGCACTTCAGCAACAGAGGCTGTCTAACAAAAGGAATAAGGAGAGAGTACAAAGTTCAATGGTCCAATGTTTTGACTTTAGCAGCCAGATCCTTATAATCATCTGTCAGTGTAATAAGCCAAGAAATGAATGAGCTTTGCACCACTTAACACGTTCCCTTTTCTCACACCTGAAGTCTACAGTTAAGCTTAGTTTCCTACTTCACTGGGACTGGGCAGGGGTGCCATCTAGGGGGGAGCCAGGGGGCTGAGCCCCTCCTAAAAAACTTCTAGGAGGGGGCTAGGCGGACCCCGTTGGGCCTGTCAGGAGCTCGTCCTACACTCGAGTAGGACCCTGGCAGAAACACCTGCCCAACTGGCATGTTCTCTCCCTCCTGGTCGATCGTTTGGGAGCTTCAAAAGCTTTCTTCAGCCCGAACATCACAGCGACCGATGCCAACAGATATCAGCACACTTAGGGATCCGCAGCTTGGATAACAGACCTTAGCAAATCAGCATTTTGGCTAATCTACTTTATTTACATATAAACACACAGAGAGCACGGCAACATGGCTCCCTCTCTCTAGCATCAGACAGCAAAGAGAAAAAGAACAAACGGCAATAGTCCCACTTCACGGAACACAGTAACACAAACATCCTGTCTCTGTCACTTCCCACTCTGTGGAGTCAAAACACACACCGACATGTGATAGACAAAAATCCCATGACTGCAATCATGGAGCAGGAATTCTAACAGGGCCTACCCGCAGCCATGGTGGGCCCTACCAGAAGTTCCTGTGGCTGAAGTGGGCCCTGCTGATAGGCCCTGTCAGGCCTTTCCATGGCCATGACGGGCCCCGCCAGACCTCTTTCCACCATGTGATACCATGTGTGGTGGGCCCCACCCCAAGTTGGGTGGTAGCCAACGCATGTGGGACTGAGAAATTATGGCTACCAGCTTTTGAACAACCCAGGATCTTTCAGCATGTTGGAGGCAGCAATGCTTTTGAATTCTAGTGGCTGGAAACCACAAGGAGAGTGCTCTTGTGCTCATGTTCTGCTCCCTAACTTCCCACAGTTATCAGTTTGCCCACTGTGAGAGCAGGCACTTCTTATCTTCTTGTTCAGATTGTGGCATCTCATATTCTGTAGCCACCTTTGCAAGGATTACAGAGAAGGCTCATAAACAAAAGAAAGCCATTTCCTTATCTCCCACTATGACAACAGTTCACAAATTCTTACAAAGTTTCTGACAGCACTGTCTCTCATTTTGTCCAAATTGGGTAATGAAGGCTACCAGCTTTTGAAAAAGTCAGGATCGTAAAACAAGTTCAAACTGTGGTTTAAGATACTGACTTGTTTCAAAATGATTAGCCCTAGTTTAGTAGTTTCGAAGAAATGGGAAATGTGGTCAGTTGGAGACTTCCACCTTTCATACAGGTGTGCTGTGAAAAGAGGGAAACCAAAATGATCAAGAAGATGGAGTGACAGCCCCCCCCCAACTGCTTCATGAGGAAAGGTTGCAGCATTTGGGACTTTTTACTGTGGAGAAAATGTGAATAAGGTTGGGCACTGTTTAGGCTTGCCATATGCCAGGCAAATTCCTGACATGTCCTGGTTTTGGGGTGTAAAAATGGCATGGGGGCAATTGGCAAAATGTCAGGGAAAACCTGGATGTATGACTCAGACAGCTTAAAATCACTATTTTGGGGTTAGATTTTCCCCAAAAAGCTCCAAAATTTTGGTGGGTTTCTAAAATAAAAAATATTTTTTGTGGTTTCCTTTAAAAAAGCCCAACAATTTTGATATGGCAACCCAAGCACTGTTGTCCCTTTTGGAGAAGACTGTCAAAGTAGATGCTAAGCAGTTCCACCATCTCTCTGTCACCTAACAGCGTTTCTCCAACTTCTCCATGCAGAGGAACTATGACTTCCTTGCTCTTCCTCTTGCTTTGAACCCTTCTTTTCATTATTTTTAGAGAGGCGCTTTAATTATCTTTATTAAGTCCAGGATCTAAACTTACCTAGCTGCACCAGTGGTACAACAGGACGGTAGCCCTGCCAGCCATCCCAGCAGGTGAAGCTGTCCCCATTGTTGCATCACATGGCAGAAAGTCTTCCCCAGCTGGATTTCCGCCTGCAGATAGGCGTTGTACTGTTTTGTACTGTACAAAACAGTACAACGCATCATCAGAGATCTACAACCTCTCCTGGACAATGACAGTTCTCTTTCTCAAGCTTTGGGAGGAAGACCTTTCATTGCCTACAGACAGCCACCCAATCTTAAACAACTCCTAACCCACAATAATACTACAACCAGACCTAACACGGACACTGGCACCAGAGCCTGCAATAAACCCAGATGCCAACTTTGCTGCCACATACACCCGGACAACACCATTACTGGCCCCAACAACATCACACACACCATCTCGGGACTATTTAATTGCTCATCGTCTAACATTGTGTATGCCATCAAATGCCAACAGTGTCCTTCAGCTCTCTATATTGGACAAACAGGCCAAACCTTACACCAAAGAATAAACGGACATAAATCTGACATCAGGAATCACAAGACAGAGAAACCAGTAGGAGAACACTTCAATCTCCCAGGACATTCTATACAAGATCTCAAAGTAGCTGTTTTACTACAAAGGAATTTCAGAAATAGACTGGAAAGAGAAGCTGCTGAATTGCAACTTATTACCAAACTTAAAACCATGGAGAGACCTGGTCTGAACAAAGACATTGGATTCTTATCTCATTATACATGACAAAGCCATTTTTCACCTTCTCACCCCTTGCTTTTTCCTGTAAGACCTATTGCAGTCGTTAAGAGTCGTCAACAGGCTCATTAGAGCTATCTGCCAATCACCCATTCCCACCACCCTTCTGAGTAATACCCCTCCCCACCTTCTCACTATATAGAAGGGTCTGGTGACTTCTGTTTCAGTGTATCTGAAGAAGTGTGCATGCACACAAAAGCTCATACCAAGAACTAACTTAGTTGGTCTTTAAGGTGCTACTGGAAGGAATTTTTTTTGTTTGGATTTCCGCCTGTCATACACCTTGTGAAAGGCACAACAGTGCCACTGGGTGCTCTGATAGCAGCCTTCCATCAGCCTGCTTTTCTTGGCTGGACGTCTCCTTCTCCTCCGCAGTCAGGAGACTTGCCCAAACTAAGGCTCTGATTTGGTCTCTGCTCTCTCCTTCTCCCTCGCATGTTACCGGTCCCTGTGGATATAACTCCAATTAATAAAAAGGCATCTTTATCTAAGCATTATCATAATACAAAGACTCAAGGGGGACACAATTCCTTCATGCTTTTTGCTGATTTAAAACCCACAATTCTCCTCAGAGCTGGCGGGGGGCGGGGGGGGGGCTTTGCTGGGAATGAAAGGGAAGGGATAAAGGGCATTGTAACATTTCATCGGAACGAGGCCTCACACTTGGCAAAAGCACAATGGAGCTTGTTAAATTTGGAGCGTTTATAAGAGCCTTATTGCTGTTAGATCCCATGACGGAGCTATCATTTTTTAACACACACACACACACACACAGAGGGTTCACTTGGACAGAAGCTCTGTGCTCCATAGTTCATTGCTTCTCCGGGAGAATCTGTAGGAAATTAAAACAGGCAAGCTACAGAAAATGACCAGAGAGGTGTTTTATTTCTCTCTCCCCCACTGTGGTTGGCTGAGATAGCTCTATGCTGCCTGTTGTAAACAAGATCTGCCCTTTTTCCCTTATGGGGTATCCAAGAGCCTGTATAGAGTCCTTACGTGGGTTCCCTATTGGTAGGAGAAAATAACAGAGGCCAACCAGAGAATACTGAGAAGCAAAGCAGCTCATAAGCCTGATCTTTATTGAACTGTTTGCAACAGGGTGCTCCCCTCACATGCAGGAAAGGAGGAGGACCCAGAACAAAGGTGTGCCGGCCCTTATATAGACATTTTAAATTCCCTGCCCTGGAGCTCAAGACCACCCCTCCATACATCATACATACATCACAGAAGGGGTGTAACCCAAGACCACCACCCCACAAACATCATACCTACATCACAGAAAAGGTGGTCTACAGCAGAAATTTGAATGTTGTTGTTTTTTCTGTCTGCCAGGTTATCTGAATAATGCCTTATCTGATTGCCTTTCCTGGTAGTCTGTCACCCTTTGCGATGGTGATTTCCCAATTCCTGAGACAATGGGAAGGCTCCCTGACCCCCTTCCTCCTTGCAGACAAAACATCTGGTCAGTTTGGGAGTCAAAATGGTTTCAGGTCAGTCTTCCTGTGCTGATCTATGTACGTGCTTGGTTGGTACATTTATGAACATTTATTATTAATATATATAAGACCTTAAATTTTATTATTATACTGCCGGCCACTGCAGCCGCATAAATAAGACAATGGCTGAGTGCTGCTCTTTCCTTTTGCTAGGTTTTAAGAACAGCAGCATATTGAGGCATCTGATCAAGGTCTGTATTTTAAAATGAGCTTAAATATATATTTGCAAATGTTTTTATGCCAGGCAGAAAAACCAGCTGGCTAAGGACTTTGGCAGATGTTTATCCTCCTGGACAAGGGCCCCCCTGATTTATAGCAGGAGCCAAAATTCTCAAAGTTGTAAAAGGGAATTATAGGCTGGTAGCAAGAAGGTTACACTGACCCCACATATTACAGAATACAATCAAGCTGCAAAAGCACTAATTAAGAGTTGGTAAATAGTAGGATTTATTGTTTAACAAAATATAATACCATGTGCCTCCCATTAGAGACTTTAGCCACATTTTCCTAAGGTTAAAGGGCAAGAGCTAATGGGAAAAGCAGCTGGCCAGGAAAGGGGGGTGTAAATTGAAGTTTTACTTTAAAAATGTCTTTTCTCCTAAAAAGCTATCTATGTTAATGTATGAGATTTGTTGGCTTAAATGTAATTATGCAAAGGATTTAGAAAGTAAGAAATGTTAGATTCTTATGTTATATTCTTATTTCATTGATGGTATGTGAGAATGTGAACCCAAGATCTCTGTTTAAGACAGAATGAGCCATCTGTTTTAGTCATCTATTTTAGAATGGAGGGGTAACAAGGGCAAAAGCTGATCTGGTAATTAAGGTGCCTTGTCGAGGTAAATGTAAGATATATGGCTACTTGTTTGCCATTTATGGATAGAAGGAAATATAGCTCTTTGTCTCCCATAAAAGGTAATAGGAAATGGGTGTATCTTTTATGATTGGTTCTAGCAAACAGCCAATAGGAATTTCAACCAGGCTGATTGGACAGAGGCAGCCAAAGGAGGAGCAAGGGGGCTGGGTTGAGGAAATGTAAGTGCTGGCCATCAGGGCTGGAGCATAGGCAGAGCTTTGGTAACCATATACCACTGTGCCTATCATTTATTTGTCTGACAAATAAATTATTGTTTTAATTTCTCTATTGCTACATTGAATATTTCATTCCAGCTAAGCGTTAACCACAAGCAGGGTGCTACAATATAAGGAGCCTCTAAGCCAGGGGTTGGGGAATGTTTCTAAGGTAAAGGGCCACAATTGCTTTGGAGTTGCTTTGGGGGGGGGGCACATGCCAGCGGAGGGGAGGGCCAGAAGCAAAAAATAAATGGAGCAGCGTACGCAAAAGAAACAGCACATTTTCCTTATTGGGTGTTGAAACCTGGTGTGTGCTGGTGCAGAGCCCCTGTTCTCTCCTTCGCCCAAGAAACCTTACAAGGCTCACTGTGTACAAAAGATGCTCCTCTGAACATATGCAGAGTGTTTTTTCCTCACCCATTGTGTGGGTTCTCACCACCCCATGACTAATCTCTTTTGTGCACTACAATTCCCAGCAAAGGAAGAATGGATACAATAACTTATGGAATATGCAGAAATGGCAAAACTTACCAGAAGGATAAGAAATCAAGATAACAATTTTTAAAGAAAAGAATGCAAATGGCTTGTTGAATATTTACAGATAAATTGTCGAGAGATAAAACCATTGGCAGGATTATTGTAATAACCTGCAGTTTCATAAGAGTACATATTTAAAGAAGGTGAATTAATGAGCAAATTAAGTTAATTCGGATATGCAGAAGATATTAAAAATAAATTTAAGGAACCGCAGAAAGAGGGGAGCAAGTCAGGTTTTGAAATGTCAAAATGATTGTAAAATTAGTGAAATGTATAAACTTGAAAATTATAAAAAATAAATAAATAATACCCCCCCCCCCAAAGAACCATCTGTTAACAGCCTTGCAAATTGCAGCATGATAACAAGCTAGTGAAAAATATAGTAAAGAGACACACAATATCTATTGGGTAGTATCCAGCTAAACATTTTCACTAGTGCAAGGATTTTTCACTGTGCAATGGGTCTTCCTTACCTTCTCCTTTCCCAGGGCACTTCCTGCGCATCCTTGTAAATCACCAGGGGAAGGAAGGTTGGTGAACCTCCAGAACAGAAGTTGCACAGAGGGTGTGTGAGGAGAGGAGAGGGCAAGGAAGTTCCATTACACAGCTAAGTGTCATTGCACTAACACAGGCATAGGCAAACTCGGCCCTCCAGATGTTTTGGGACTACAACTCCCATCATCCCTAGCTAACAGCACCAGTGGTCAGGGATGATGGGAATTGTAGTCCCAAAACATCTGGAGGGCCAAATTGGCCTGTGCCTGCACTAACAGACCTGTTCAGCTGAACACTGCCCATTCACCCAGTGAAGGGGAGGGGGAGATAAGGAAAGCATAGGAATAAAAAGAAATATTATACAGCCATCTCAGCTAAAGAGCAGGTATCCATATTTGGTGACCTAGAGAATCAATACAGTGGTACCTCGGGTTAAGTACTTAATTCATTCTGGAGGTCCGTTCTGAACCTGAAACTGTTCTTAACCTGAAGCACCACTTTAGCTAATGGGGCCTCCCGCTGCCGCCGCACTGCCAGAGCACAATTTCTGTTCTCATCCAGAAGCAAAGTTCTTAACCCGAGGTACCCCGAGGGTTAGCGGAGTCTGTAACCTGAAGCGTATGTAACCCGAGGCACCACTGTACTGTGGAACCTTGGTTTAAGAACAGCCCTGTTTACGAACGATTTGGTTTACGAACTCCACAAAACCAGAAGTAGTGTCCAAAGAAGTTGCAAACTTTACCTTGGTGTAAGAATGGAATCCGAATGGTGGAAGGGCACCGGTGGAAGGGCCTCGTTAGGGAAAGCACACCTCGGTTTAAGAACGGTTTTGGTTTAAGAACGGACTTCCAGAACGGATTAAGTTTGTAAACCGAGGTACCACTGTATTTGGATTTTCTAAGGAGCTTGGTATACTCAGGGTTAAGCAGCTAACTAGACTGGCTCCATGATATTATATTCCTTAACAGGTCTGGAATGCGATCTGAGGCTGGCCCATCCAAGGAGCTCTGAATCCTGGGAATTTGCAAATGGAACAGGTGAAAATGTAACTAGTGATAATTGATGATTCATTATCTGCAATTAACATTTGGTAAACAGGTGTTCAGAGCCATATAAAATGAGGGATGGGAGCAGAGGGATGTTTAGATTCTGGGGTGGTTGGGAATGGAAGTTCACAGAGCATTAAGTCTGTTCAGCTTTTAGGAAAATAATAGAGTTGTCTCCATACACCTAAATGAAAGCGCAAGATGGGTAATGTGGTTAAATAGTCACAACTTTATTAAAGGAACTCACCAACTATCTGCAAGGAACTGCATCCGTAACCTGCCTCTGCACCATGTGGGCATATCTAATTTGAGGTGAGATGTGGAGCAAGCTCCCTTCCTCTGAGAGCCAGTGTGGTGTAGTGGTTAAGAGCGGTGGACTCATAATCTGGTGAACCGGGTTCACTTCCCCGCTCCTCCACATGCAGCTGCTGGGTGACCTTGGGCTAGTCACACTTCCTTGAAGTCTCTCAGCCTCACTAACCTCACAGAGTGTTTGTTGTGGAGGAGGAAGGGAAAGGAGATGGTTAGCTGCTTTGAGACTCCTTAAAGGTAAAGGTAAAGGGACCCCTGACCATTAGGTCCAGTCGTGGCCGACTCTGGGGTTCCAGCGCTCATCACGCTTTATTGGCCGAGGGAGCCGGCATTCAGCTTCTGAGTCATGTGGCCAGCAAGACTAAGCCACTTTTGGTGAACCAGAGCAGAGCATGGAAACGCCGTTTACCTTCCCACCAGAACAGTACCTATTTATCTACTTGCACTTTGATGTACTTTCGAACTGCTAGGTTAGCAGGAGCAGGGACCAAGCAACAGGAGCTCACCCCATCGCAGGGATTCAAACCGGAGACCTTCTGATCAGCAAGCCCTTGGCTCTGTGGCTTACCCACAGTGCCACCCGCGTCCTTGAGGACTTGAGACTCCTTAGGGTAGTGATAAAGCGGGATATCAAATCCAAACTCTTCTTCTTCCTCCTCATCATTTCACAGGGGTGACACAGCTCTGGCTTGATGGCTGCAAGCCTTTCATCGCCAACTCACCATAAGGTTGCCATGTTGACAATTCCAGTCTAGACCATTGCTCTCCCATTGGCATGCTGCCCAACTGTCCCATTTTAAGAGGGGCATCTCAGATTGATCCCAATCCTGGGTGTCTCATTTTGGCTCCCGTGCAGGACCAAAAAAAACAGGTGTTGGTTCTGTGCCTTGGCAGAAGTCAGTTGGCTCACGCCAGAGCTCAGGACCCCAGAATGCAAGCAAAAGCTATGTATCTCGTCCTTGAATGTTACAACTCTTCTTCCTCTTTCCATCACAGCACATCCACAAGCCAGCATCTGGAAATATATTTGAAGTGTCACTGCTGCCGGCAGGCAAAGCTGGGAGGGGGAGGGAGGGCAAGCGACATGAGCAAAGGAGTCCAAAGGTGGGAGGAGTGGGGAGCGCTGAGATTGGGTGGGAAGGTGGACAAAGGAGAGTGGAGATGTGTGGAAATGTTCAGGGATGCAGGAGAGGATATATTGTTTGATTATCACCTTTCCAACTTGTGTTAACAAGCTCTACAATTTAGCAGAGTAACATTCCCCTTCTTAAGCTTGCACAGCGGATGCGTTTGCTCAGGCTCGCTAAAGCCTCTAAAATAAGTTACCTGGTAATTTCCCCTTTAGTCCCTCATAAAATAAGTAGACACGACACAGTCTTCTATAAAAGAATAAAAAGAGTTTACTCACACATTCTGTTCACAGATGGATCCCAGAAGGCAGACTTAAGTCACAAAAGTAATATTCTAATATTTTATTAAGTTTTAAGAATAACAACAAACAGAAAAAAGAAAAAACACGAGAAAAATATAAAGGCACAAAGATACAAAATACAAAAAATACAAACATTTAACATAAGAAAAAAAGAAGAAAAACAAAAACACACACACACAAAGAAACAAAAATCCCTCTTTTTAATTTCTCATCTTTGATTCACTTATTTTCCTGACTTCCTCACGCCTCCCTTTTTTGTATCCCTTTTAAAAATTAATTCAGCAAATTCATATCCAATTAATTTATCTATTATCAATCCAATCTTATTTTTTACCTTGTTGCTAGAACCCCTTCAGTTCATTTCAATGTCATCAACATTCAGAAATTTTACAATGTTTCTGTAAATAAATTTTAAATTTCCTCCAATCTTCTTCCACCAACTCTTCTCCCCGGTCTCGGATTCTGCCAGTCATTTCCGCCATTTCCATGTAGTCCATTACTTGCATCTGCCATTCTTCCAGAGTGGGTAGGTCTTGTGTCTTCCAATGCTTTGCGATGAGTATTCTTGCTGCTGCTGTAGCATACATAAAGAAAGTTCTATCCTTCTTTGGCACCAATTGGCCGACTATGCCCAGGAGAAAGGCCTCTGGTTTCTTCAGGAAAGTGTACTTAAGTACCTTTTTCATTTCATTATAGATCATCTCCCAGAAAGCCATAATCCTTGGGCACGTCCACCAAAGGTGAAAGAATGTACCTTCAGTTTCTTTACATGTCACAAAAGTAATATACCTGGAAACTATCCCATAAGGCTAAGCAGATGTTGCTTCTTCAATGAATGTAGTCAGGGAGAGAGAGGTGGCGGCCAGTCCTATGCTTTTGTTACCTGCACAGGTGAGGCCATGCCCACATCTGGTCACATGTAGAGGAAGTCTGTCCCAGTCTAGGAGGAAACAGGAAGTTCCAACTGGCTGGTCCAGACATCCCCTTTTTATGTCCACTCTAGGGATGTTGCACTTGACTGCTCTGTGTTTCACATCGCACAATATGGATTAGACAGAATGGGGGAGCAGCCCACTTTACCCTCCTGGAATATTGGAGCAAATGCACTGGTGGGTCAGCAACATGCAACTAGGTCATATCCCAGTCTCAAGTGTCTGCACAGCACTGGGATGCTCTCACTGGAGAGGCCTCCAACTCACTCTTGGATTTCTACTTAGAAACTAGGGAAGACTAGTTTGGCAATTGTATGTTTTGTTATTTGATGTTATTATGACAAAAATGTAAAACTTAATAAAAATTATTTTAAATTTTTTTTTTGGAAGACTTTCTCCTAGATTTGAACACATTTTAGGTAATTTGAGGACTTTGTGATTTATTTATCTGTGCTAGCTGTAGCCTCCAGACCATCTTCAAGAGCAGCTCCAAATACAGTACAATTCAGTTGTCAAAATGGGACAACTACTATTTTTCCTTTTTTTTTTTTTTGCATTATCCGGTATATGTTGGTTAGGTCCTTCCTACAGCCACTCACACCTTTAATCCATGCTTGGTCAAAATCTGACCCCAATTTTTCTCAGTATTTCAAAGCCATTCAGTGGTGGTGGATTTGTTTGTATGTATGAGTTGTTGTGGACTATGTTGTAAATAAATTATTAATAAAATAAATAAAATCTAAAACTAAAAAGGAAAGGAAATAAAACGGAAGTGGGGGTTTTCATGTTGGGGGGGGGGAGGGGTGGAGCTCAGACCCGGCAACTGCTGCCTTGAAGGACGACGCTGAGTAGCTGAGCTCCATCATGATTTGTTTGTTTGAGCAATAAATCTGAAATAATTGACTGCTGGAGTTGTCTCGTATCTGTGGGAGAGACCAAGCCATTACAATGCCATAGGGAGTACCAACGTGATGCACACATGCCACGGTGATGTTGGTCTGCCCCGGGGAACCCACTGTCACGGGGACAAGGTGGCACTCCTGCCCACAACAACCCCCCTGGAATGATAAGGCTAAGAGAGAATAGCTGGCCCAAGGCCACTCAGTGAGCTTGAGGGAACTGAGGGTCTAACTATCACTAAGGCTATATCTTTATTAGCCTGATGATTAATGTGGACCCGATTTCCACTTTTCACACTACATTCCTCTTAAGTCTGGCACATCAAGCATATGATTGAATAATATCCACTGTATCTGAGGGCGGGAAGAGAACCGACATCAAACAAAACACAGTAATCCAAATGGAACAATAAATAAAAGGGGGGAAATCAAACTTGAATTAATAGCTGATACTAATGAATGAATAAGCTTCCAGCCTGAAGTCATGAAAAGGCCATTAAGTTTTGCAAAGCATCTATCCATCAAAAGAAAAATATATACATACAGCAGCATCATAAAGATAATAAATTGTCAGATGATGTTCTATCAAGCATCATTGTAAATACATTTTCATCTTTGGGGAACCTTTTGCTTGTCAGGAGACTCAGCATGTGTGTGTGGAAGCAGGGGAAGGAACATAATTTCTAAAACAAGTCACATAGCACCCAGATCAAGGAAAGTAATAGTAGCACTCTAGTCTGTCTTAGGGACACGGGTGGCGCTGTGGGTTAAACCACAGAAGCTAGGATTTGCTGATCAGAAGGTCGGCGGTTTGAATCCCCGCGACGGGGTGAGCTTCCATTGCTTGGTCCCTGCTTCTGCCAACCTAGCAGTTCGAAAGCACGTCAAAGTGCAAGTAGATAAATAGGTACCACTATGGCGGGAAGGTAAATGGCATTTCCGTGCGCTGCTCTGGTTTGCCAGAAGCGGCTTAGTCATGCTGGCCACATGACCCGGAAGCTGTCTGCGGACAAACGCCGGCTCCCTCGGCCTATAGAGCGAGATGAGCACCGCAACCCCAGAGTCGGTCACGACTGGACCTAATGGTCAGGGGTCCCTTTACCCTTTACCTTTATTCTGCCTTAGTCAGGAATACTGTGTCCAATTCTGAGCACCACAATTTAAGAAGGATGCTGACAGACTGGAACATGTGCAGAGGAGGGCAACCAAGATGATCAAGGGTCTGGAAACCAAGCCTTGAAGGAGCTGGGTATGCTTAGCCTGGAAAAGAGGAGACTGGGAGGAGATGTGATAGCTATCTTCAAATATCTTAAAGGCTGTCACATAGAGGTGGGAGCATGCTTGTTTTCTCCTGCTCCGGAGGGTAGGACTCGAACGCATGGCTTCAAGTTGCAAGAAAGGAGATTCCGACTAAACATTCGGAAAAATGTTTTCTGACAGTAAGAGCTGACCAGCAGTGGAACAGTCTCCCACAAGAGGTGGTGAACTCTCCTTCAATGGAGGCTTTTAAGCAGATATTGGATGGCCATCTGTCATGGATGCTTTAGCTCAGATTCCTGCATTGCAGGGGGTTAGACTAGATGACCCCGGGGTCCCTTCCAACACTAAGATTTTAGGATTCTATGATTCTTTGGTATCTGGCTTCTCATCTCCTATTTCCCATTTCCCTTTTTAGAACTTGAGCTGTTCAAGTTAAAATAGTCATGCTGACTATATTTGTTGAAATGGAGACTGTGTCTTCTGTCTACTGACATTTGCGCTTTGTATTTTAACTTGACTGGCTTCTGGCCCTATTAAAGGCACTGACCGCCTGACCATTTACGACAATCCACTGTAGATCAGCAACAGGGAAGCAATGTCCCTCCTTACGTTGTTGGGCTTTGTGGCTGTAGGGTCCCACATGGGTCCAGTCTGTCTCCAGTGCTGTTTAACATCTCCATGGACAGACAGCATAAAGCATGGGTAGGAAAACTAAGGCCCGGAGGCTGGATCCGGCCCAATTACCTTCTAAATCCGGACTGCGGATGGTCCAGGAATCAGCATGTTTTTACATGAGTATAATGTGTCCTTTTATTTAAAATGCATCTCTGGGTTATTTGTGGGGTATAGGAATTCGTTCATTTCCCCCCAAAAAAATACAGTCCGGCCCCCACACGGTCTGAGGGACAGTGGACCGGCCCCCTGCTGAAAAAGTTTGCTGACCCCTGGCATAAAGCATCCCAACCAAGTTCCATGTTTCAGGCTGGTGTTAAATGTTGGGTCTTCCTGGATCTAAAAAGGTTGATGGTTACTGTACAGTACCACACTGTCTCACTAAAGATACACCTCGATGCATGCAAGTAAGTAACAGCTGAAAGATTTGGATTTTCTGGTAATTAATTTCAGTCCCCTTTTTGGCCCATATGGATGCTGCTGCTTTATACAATTCTGTGGAAATTAAGAGGGTCCGACACATGCTCTATAAATTGTGATATTCTGGATTAAGAGTTGCCAGGTGTCGTTCCCCTTAACAGTATTGCTCTGCTTCAGTTTTTTTAATAGATGCTAGAATTATTCACTGTGAATTATTTCCATTCCAAGCAGGCACCTTCTGTCTTCTGGTGGAAATTTTGGCTAATGAGTTTCTGATCAGGAACATAATTAACTGTTAACTATTCAGCGCACCATGCAGATAAATCTTTGTTTTAGTATGCAGTATATTTGCAAACTACTGTGCGCTCAGGATAAGGTCTTTGTTTTAAGATGGCATGCGGGGGAAGCGGAGCTTTCAGCCCCAGAGCTGCATTTCCTTCTGGCAACTTCCGGAGGGTCACAGGCCAGTGGCAGGTGCGGCTAGAGCCAAAAGTGCGTGAAACAGCAAATGTGTCTACACAAACTCTGACCCCCATCTCCAGTGCTTTTTTTCCTTAAAAAATGTTTAGGGGTACTCTCATTTTGACTCAAGAAAAATCACCATTTTATAGTTCAAATCAGAAAAAATAAATACAGTAAATGGACAAAAGTACAAAGAACATGCATTACCTCATCATGATGAAAAATAGTAATTTTCCTACTCATATTGAAACATTGCCCCTCAATGAGGCCAAACCTTCTTTCTGCAGGGCCTGTAAGACAGAGTTGTTCCACCTGGCCTTCGGCTTGGAATCAACTTGATTCCCTCCCCCTCTTCTTTTTTTTCCTTACTCCTTCTGTGATGGAACTCCTATTTGGGGACTTCCTTGGCTTTTTTCTGGCCCGTGTAGGACCAGTCTGGATAGTTGGCCTTGGTGAAGACTTGACATTTTCATCCCCCCCAAAAAGTATTTGATTGAGTTTCCATTGAAATGAGGCTGTATTTTAATGTTTTAATGTTGTATTTTAATCTTGTTTTTAAGTTGTATTTCCATCAATTTGTTTTTATATCAGATGTTAGCTGCCCTGAGCCCGGTCTTGGCTGGGGAGGGTGGGGTATAAATAAAATTTATTAGTAGAAGAAAGAAGAGTTTGGATTTGATATCCCGCTTTATCACTACCCGAAGGAGTCTCAAAGCTGCTAACATTCTCCTTTCCCTTCCTCCTCCACAACAAACACTCTGTGAGGTGAGTGGGGCTGAGAGACTTCAGAGAAGTTTGACTAGCCCAAGGTCACCCAGCAGCTGCATGTGCAGTTGCATGGAAGTGAATCCAGTCCACCAGATTATGAGTCTACTGCTCTTAACCACTATACCACACTGGCTCTCCAGTAGTAGTAGTAGTAGTAGTAGTAGTAGTAGTAAAACACCACACATCCACATTACACACTGCTTCAAACATTAAACCAGGGTTTGGCAAGGTTTACCTCGCCTGGGCTGGTTCACTCCAGCGGAGATCCCTCTGTGGGCTGTATTGCAAATGCATGCATGAGCATGCGCGCCCATGATTTCTGGCTTCTGCATCTGCGCAGATGCGATTTCCGTGGTTTAGCGCAGCGCATTGGAACTTGCTGACCGGGCGGCTTGGTTTGGGGGCAGTTCATGGGACGGTTAAACACCCCCATGGGTCGCTTGTGGCCCATGGGCCTTAGGTTGCCGACCCCTGCATTAAACACTCGCTTCCGTCTGAGACTCGGGAAACACCATGACAGGAAAGAAGGGCCACCGTCAGGGGTAGCAAAGCAACTGACGATTCACCATGCTAGAGAAGAAAATATTTTTTAAAAAATAAAAAAATAGTTTATTCTCCGATTAGATGCACAAAATGTTTAGGGGTATACATACCCCTGCATCCCCCCAGAAAAGAAGCACTGCCCATCTCTATCTTCCACCCAGGAAAGCAAGTGGAATTATCAGAGTTCCAGGGACACATGTAAGCCAGGTTAAAATACTTGAGGAAAGTGCAAAATCAGTCTGGTAAGGGGAGCAGTCTGTGGAGAGTCTCAAGGGCCAGACTGGGAGGCCTGGAGGGCCACGTTTGGCCCCTGGTTTGAGTTCCCCCACCCCTGGTATACAGTGTGAGCTTTGTATAAGACAAGCCCTGCAGGATCTGCCCAGATCCAAATGTTGGCAAGCAAACTCTGGACTTCAATGTTTTTCATCCACTGCATATTTAAGTTCAGTGAGAATTTTGCTTATTTGGGAAGGATTACCGCCTGTTGGTGCTCCACCTCAGGGAAAACCTCAAATGCCACTCTGATCTCCCTGGAAAGCAGAATGGGGTAACGAAAGCATGCAATAAATGTCACTTCCATGGCAACGTACTTTATCCATGGTGCTATAGCACAGAACGAGGCTTTTATTTATGAGGTCTTGTTTATTACATTTTTACCCCACCCTTCTTCTAAGTCAGGGGTGGGCCACATGTGACCTACAGCAAGGGCCGGATTTAGGTTTGATGAGGCCCTAAGCTACTGAAGGTAATGGGGCCCTTTATATGTCCAGCTCTCCTTCGTCAACAACAAATTGTCGCTGTTTTTTGTCTTGAATATATGCTATATGGTAATTTATGGACCTAATAGGTATCTAAAGCCATTTGCACATGTTGTCATGCAACCAATCCATGCAGAATGTAGGTACCCTATATATAGAAATGAGCAAACCGGTGATATTCCAGGGAGCAGGCTAGCAAGCGGGGCCCATTACTTACATCATAGGAGCCTACAGAAAACAAAACACTGTTGCTATAAGTTGGTTTTATTTTATTTGTTTTTTATCTTATATTTTGGAAATGTACATCCAAGTTTTTTACCTTTAATTTTTTTGGGGGCTCTCAAGAGAGTGGGGCCCTAAGCTATACCTTGTTTAGCTTATACGCAAATCCGGCACTGCCTACAGCCTAATTTTGTGTGGGTAGCAAGGGGTGTGGAAATGCAGTGCATGGGAAAGGATGGCCTCACCCACTCTTGGTACTACCCAGTGGTCTTTTTGTGGTAGTACATGCCGGTATGGGACGCAGGTGGCACTGTGGGTTAAACCACAGAGCCTCTTGGGCTTGCAGATCAGAAGTTCAGCGGTTCGAATCCCCACGACAGGGTGAGCTCCCATTGCCCGGTCCCTGCTCCTGCCAACCTAGCAGTTCGAAAGCATGTCATAGTACAAGTAGATAAATAGGTACCACTCCGGTGGGAAGGTAAATGGCATTTCCGTGCGCTGCTCTGGTTCGCCAGAAGCGGCTTAGTCATGCGGGCCACATGATCCGGAAGCTGTACGCCGGCTCCCTCAGCCAGTAAAGCGAAATGAGCGCCAAAACCCCAGAGACGGTCACGACTGGACCTAATGGTCAGGGGTCCCTTTACTCTTTACCTTACATGCCGGTGTGCAGTACTGCCACCTCTTTCCCCCCCGTCATCATCTTGCCTCCGCCACTTGCATGCCCGCTCACCCCGCACCTTTGCCACTTCCTCTGCTGCCACCACTGCCACTTCCCAAGGCTGCAGAAGCGCTTTGGCACAACCCTGACGATAGCAGATTGTAAAAAGGTCACACCATAGAGCTTCTGGAAGGCCATGCCTGCAGCCTCAGGAAGTGGAGGAGGAGGAAGCAGCAAAGGTACATGGGAGAGGGAGGGAATGGGTGGGCAGGCAAGCAGGGGGGGCGAATGGTGCATACCGGCTGTTATGTATTCAGTGGTCTGTGTTTGCCTTGAGTCTGGCAATAAACTGGATGTATATTTCCAAATTTTAAAATAAATAAATAAAATAAAATATATAGCAACAGTGGCAAATGGCTTTAGATACCTATTAGGTCCATAAATTACCATATATAGTGGTACCTCGGGTTAAGAACTTAATTCGTTCTGGAGGTCCGTTCTTAACCTGAAACTGTTCTTAACCTGAGGTACCACTTTAGCTAATGGGGTCTCCCACTGTCAGAGCACAATTTCTGTTCTCATCCTGAAGCAAAGTTCTTAACCCAAGGTACTATTTCTGGGATAGCGGAGTCTGTAACCTTAAGCGTCTGTAACCTTAAGCGTCTGTAACCCGAGGTACCACTGTAGCATATATTCAACACAAAAGAATTGCAATTTTTTGCAACAATTTGTTGTTGACAAAGGACAGATGGACATATAAAGGGCCCCATTACCTTCAGTAGCCTAGGGCCTCATCAAATCTAAATCCAGCCCTTGTCGTAATACAAAATTAAAGAGACAACAACCCCTGACAATCTTATGCTTACCCTGGGATGTGAGATACGTCCATCTGGTCCTGATTCACACACACACACACACAGAGAGAGAGAGAGAGAGAGAGAGAGAGAGAGAGAGAGAGAGAGAGAGAGAGAGAGAGTTGCATTCTCCTAACGGATATTCTTAATGCAGAATGGATCAGTTTGAGACCAGAGCATGGCAGGCAACAACAGGAAAAGGTTTATTTAAGGAAACTAAAAATAGAACATCAAACCACTGGGCACACATATAAAAAACAAAACAAAAAAAATCATGTGCTGATTTTAATTAAAGCCCTGCCTCCATTTAGGGTGGAAAACACTCCAGAGTCGGAGCAAAATTACAAGGATTTCAAAGAATGCTAAGCTTGAAAGGTTGCCCTCTGCTTCGTGACACAGTTTCTGGCATTTCTTAGAGCTGCAAATAAAATTCTGATCATTGGTGGAGCTTTGGGGTGTGAAGTGGTCTTTCTGCAGCAGCTTTTTCTAGTCAAGGTTACACATTAAAGGTGATCACCAAGGACAGCTATTTGGGTTGTGAAGCTCGTCGCCTATTCAAGAAACATCAGATGTGCAAATCAGAACATTGCTACCCTTGCCATGTATATCCAATTAAAGCTTTTACCTGAGAGTGCTGAACAACTCTATGCCTAGTGCAGAGATTTTTTTTATTTTGTTTTTGGGGTTTTTGCAGGATCCTGGAGAGAAACAAATGGTGGCTGAATCGTGACTTGTGTAAGAAATGGGACTGAGAGCCATCACTACTGCAACCCACCTTAAATTTACAGTTCCAAATTGGATCCTGCAATTCTGTTACAAAGTGTGCTGTTTGCACGCTAGTCAGTGGTTCTCACATGCAAATTTCACACTATCTCTCTCCTCCCCCTCCCCCTCTTTTTCTCTTTGGGGATCTTTTGACAGTGAGAACTGAATGCACTGCAGGATTTGGCACCCCAAGGGTTAACAAGGACAAGATAAATAAGAGTCAGATTGTATTGTACCAAAAGGGAATTAGCATGCCTATTGCAAAATATGGGAACAGATGTTAATTGGCATAGACTTTAAACCTAGCCAGGAGAAAGGGTTTGGGCAGGGGGGTGCTGTCTGTCCACAGCCATGAAGAGAAATTATCCTAAACCATGAGCCTTAACAAAACAAAATCTGCTGTCATTTTAAAAGTCCCAACAGAGTAAGGAATGCAGAGGGGAGTTTAGGAGATTGTGCCTGGATGTCAGGCTAATACACTAAAGCATAACAAAGGAAGGAAAATGGAAAAGAATGAGTGATGGCCACCCACTTTGATGGCCATCATGGGAAACAAAGTTCTGGATAAAGTATGGCCTAATCCTGCAGGAAGCATCTTATGTTTTTGTGTTTTTAGATGTTGGACTCCAAGTCCAACTCCTATCCACCCCAGCTAGGGTTGCCACCAGGATTCTCTCCAAATGCATGAATTTGAAAGGGTATGTCATGGAAAGGGTCATGAATTTAAGCTCTGGGTAGCCAAAAACAGAGAGATTTACAATTCATGTGTATGCATACCCTCCAACATTTCACCGATGAAAATAGGGATGTCCTATTCAACAACAACAACAGCATCACATAAAAAATTATTTTTATTTATTTTCCAATAAAAAACATCCAATTAATATATCCAATCCTAATACTCTAATTAAAATAAAAAACTAAAATAAAAAAACCAAATCATAGTCCAAATTATAATTATTAATTTTTCAGAGCTCCCCATGGTCTGGATCTCTGCCCTAATGACTGGGTTGCTCCAGCTCCTCTGGGAGTAGTAGCGGAGAAAGGGGAGTGCGGTGGGGGCAATCCGCCCTGGGTGTCATCCTGAGGAAGGTGACATTCAGCAGCCCCCCCCCCCACGACTCCCACGTCTCACCTGACAAAACGAAGGGGGGAGGCTGGCAGCAAAGCGGCACAGCTCCTCCTTTCCCCTGATGGCTCGGGGTAGAGTCCCGAGCCGTCAGGGGAAGGGGGAAACTGTACCGCTTTGCCGCCAGCTTTCCCCCTTCATTTTGAGAGTCGGGAGTTGGGGGAGAGTCACAAGCAGGCAGTGCACCGTTGCCCTGCACTCCCAGTTGGAGGAGGCAGGCAGGAGCTGCGCCACTTTGCCAGCGGCCTTCCCCCCTCAATTCGCGAGTCGAGGGTCAGGGGAGAGTCGCAGGTGGGTGGTGTGCTGTTGCCCTGCGCTCCCGATTAGAGGAGGCAGGCAGGCAGGGGAGAGGATGGGAAGGAGGCACCCCATCCCATCCTTCCCTATGGGTTCTCCCCGCCCTGGGCGCTCCGCCCCAGGTCCCTGAGAGGCTTCCTCCGCCGTTGTCTGGGGGGCTTCCAACATACATAAGAACATGATAAAACTATACAGAGCTGCTGTCAGATGTCTTCTAAAGGTTGTATAGTTACTTATCTACTTGGCTTAGGAGTCGAAGAAGAAGAAGAAGAAGAAGAAGAAGAAGAAGAAGAGGAGGAGGAGGAGGAGGAGAAGAGGAGGAGGAGGAGGAGTTTGGATTTGATATCCCACTTTATCACTACCCGAAGGAGTCTCAAAGCGGCTAACAATCTCCTTTCCCTTCCTCCCCGACACCAAACACTCTGTGAGGTGAGTGAGGCTGAGAGACTTCAGAGAAGTGTGACTAGCCCAAGGCCACCCAGCAGCTGCATGTGGAGGAGCTGGGATGCGAACCCGGTTCACCAGATTACAAGACTACCACTCTTAACCACTACACCACACTGGCTCTCTTAACTCCATACCGTCCCCTCCCACACTTCTCCAATGAAAATAGGGACATCCTAAGGAAAAGTGGGACATTCCGGGATGAAATCAGAAACTGGGATGGCTTTTGTAAATCCAGGACTGTCCTTGGAAAATAGGGACACTTGGAGGGTCTGGGGTGTGGGTGTGGGCGGGTGTGTCCAATTCCAGATGGGCCATCCTGTTAGGCTGCAATAGATTGTAATGGATTGCTCTGAAGTCACCAGATAAAAAAATAAGGTAAAGGTAAAGGTACCCCTGCCCGTACAGGCCAGTCTTGCCAGACTCTGGGGTTGTGCGCCCATCTCACTCAAGAGGCCAGGGGCCAGCGCTGTCCGAAGACACTTCCGGGTCATGTGGCCAGCGTGACATCGCTGCTCTGGCGAGCCAGAGCCGCACACGGAAACACCGTTTACCTTCCCGCTAGAAAGCGGTCCCTATTTATCTACTTGCACCCGAGGGTGCTTTCGAACTGCTAGGTTGGCAGGCACTGGGACCGAACAACGGGAGCGCACCCCGCCGCGGGGATTCGAACCGCCGACCTTTCGATCGGCAAGCCCTAGGCGCTGAGGCTTTAACCCACAGCGCCACCCGCGTCCCTCTGATAAAAAAATAACTGCCCCCCAAATGCACTGCACCACCCTGTCCCGCATTTTGCCAGAACAAAGGGGGCAACCCGAAACCCAGCCATCATAGTCAATAGTTAGGGTGAATGAGAGTTTTAGTCCCACCCTAGCAGGTAGGTCAAAGGTTACCTGACACTGTCACAAGGAATCCAAACCCTGACCTGAATCCAGTACCTGCTAGATTAGACAGGCCTTTGGTCTGATCCAGGATGTTCTTAAGTATTATCATTATTACATGCAAAAGGCACGGGTGCCCAACTGCAAAGCAAGAGCTAAAATAGAATGAGACCCCTTAGTTTGAGTCCCTCCTGAGATTTTCTACTGATCCTCCCCTTCTCAAAGGAAGATACTTATACAGTGTGCTGCACCTCTGCGGGAAGCCGCAATCAATAGCTCCATCCAATAAGGCCGACAAGTTATTTACTCATCAGCTCATTAGAGGAGAGGAACAGATTACACTCCTCATAATTTTACATGTTGACAAGGACTGTTTTTGAGGTGTTATGGGGTCATCGGTCCCAGGCTTGGTGGTTTTGTTGTTGTTGTTGTTGTTTGGCATTTTGATAGACGACTTACAATAAATGCGCCTGAAGTTAAGGAATGTAAACCATTCATGTTTACAGAAATGCTCTGTTGCAGAAAATTAAATCTCGCATTTGCATCAGCATGCTAAAGACCTCCGAGCACTTTGAACATGAATAGGACCATTTGATGTGCAACTGGATATTTGCTGTTGGCATCCATCAGTCTCAAGAGAGAGAGACTTCACCTCCCAGGAGTGAAGTCAAACTGCTGTGCTAGCAGCACCACAGTGACCTCCAAGGGGTGCAAGCCTGGGCAATGTGTATGGAGGTCCTCAGCTGATGTAGTCCAAAGGAAAGCAGAGCAATATGTTTGACACCAGCTTGGCTTCAGGAGCTGCTGAAACCTCTGGATTGGACAGAGCTACTATAAAATCTAAGAGAACCCACATATCTGCTTTTGCTTGGTCCATAGTTACTTGCTTCTAGGTCTTCAACAAAGTCCATTGACAGTAAGGCCCCATAGCTGGAAGACTCACAGGTATGATTTTTCCAGTCTTTTGTTCAGTTCTTCACAACAGTTCATATAATTTTTTTAAAAGAAAAAATCCTCCTTTTACCAGCATTTTAGTGCCTACTTCTCCTAAACTCTATGCAATTTTCCTTAATGCATACCTCGTTACAATGCCATTTTCCCATATAAAATCCATTTTTTTTGTATGTCAGTAAATGCATTTTGATGGACTCTTTACCCCAGCCTACGCATCTCGTACACAATGCTTGTCCAAAGAACTGCATCGCAAAATTCAGGGAAGCACGGATTTCAAAGGGTTGCCATTGCTCACAGCACTACAGGAGTCCAATGCACCCATAATTTTCATTAACAAAATACAGCCAAAGTGATTCAGCGTCACTGCCTATGGAAAATATTAAAGCAAGGCAAGAGTTATTTTTAACTAGGGTGGGGTGAGGTCGATTTATATTCTGGGCTTCATTGCTGGGGCTGGGGGGGTGGCAAAAAGCAGAGGGGGCACAAAACCTCTTTTCCAGTGACTCATAAATGACATGCTACTAGGAGAGGTGCAAATGTGTGAAATTAAGATAAATAATGAGAGGGAGAGCAATCAAGTCAAAACCAAGGTCGGGTATGCAAATGAAGCAAACAGGAATCATTGGTGAATATTTGAATATTTAAATATTTCCCAGTTGTGTCTAGATTAGGAAAGGGGGGGGAGGTCTTGCTTGAGACAATGCTTTGGAAGTTGGTGTCAGATATTAGCTGCAATAGCACTCAAAAATGGACTCTGTAGGTGCATCCCATTCCTCTCTCTTCACCTCCCTACTGACAGCACCGCTGCAGCAGCAGCCAGTTTAGGGTTCTGCAGAGATGAATTCAGAAACACCATCAATAATGTCATTGGAATATTGGAAGCTTTTTTCCTACCAAGCCGGGCAACCAATCCATCTAGCGTCGAACTCTCCACAATGACTGGATCTCCAGGGTTTCAGGGGTGTCAGGACTGACCTTTGAACCTCATGCATTTAAAGCAAGCATGGGAAATGGTTTATAGTCCAAGTGCTGATTTTTTACACACCTATAAAGAGAGTGGGGTGTGAGTAGCTTACTGTACATTCTTTGCTCTGCCCACCTTTCCATTTGGTCCCACTCAGCAGACAGCATGTGGCCTCAGAAGGTTATGCAGCCCTAGTGCTGGAACAAGTTCCCCAGCACTGCGATATGCGAACCAAAAATCACATTCTTCCCGATGTTGCAAGGCAGATCTCCATTTATTATTGTTATTATTTAACCCCATATTAGGGGAAGGTGCTCACACACAAAAAGTGTGTGTTAGTAAAAAAAAAAAAAGACACAAATGCGTTACTGGAAAATGCTTCCCCCCAAAAATATTGCATTAGACAAACACATCAAAATGCATGCACTGGAAGAAAAAGGCATGAAAATGTTTTTGTAGCTTTTTCAAAACAAAAGCAAACTGTAGCCTTTTCGTGTTGGAAAATGCCTTGCACATGGTTTGAATGGTGGAAAGAGAGCGTACACATAAAATTATGTATGCATGCATGCATGAAAAAGATCCCTTTCTCCAATATCAACTGTCTTAGACACCTATGATTGGCAGGTGAGGCCTTGTTGGTGCTGCTGCACTGGGTTCTGCCTGGTTAGCATTGACCTATGACAGGGCCTTCTCAGTGGTGGTTCTCCTTTTGTGGAATGCCCTCCCTGGCAAGGTGCACCTGCCTCCCTCATTATTAACTTTCAGGAGGAATTTGAAGACATTAATGTTTACCCAGGCATTAAATAGTTGAAAGATACTGTTGCCGGCAACCCTGATCAGTGGCGGAGAGAATGTTTTTAACTGTTTTTGTATTTTTGTTATTGATGTGTTTGCTGCCCTGGACTCCAGAGGGAAGGGTAGGATGTAAATTTAATAATCTAACAAGAAGGAGAAGGAGGTAATGAATGAGAGCCAGTATGGCATAGTGGTTAGAGTGTTGGACTAGAACCTGGGAGACCAGGATTTGAATCTCCACTCAGCAATGAAGTTCTCTGGGAGACCTTGGGCCAGCCACTCCCTTTCAGTGTAACATGCCTCACAGGTTTGTTGTGGGGATTAAATTGGGGCGGGTCATGTCTGCTACCTTGAGCTCCTTAGAGAAAAAGGTGGGATATAATCAGGGGCGAACGAAGGTGTTGTGACACCTGGGGTGGGGCGTCGCTACGTACGGCGCATGTGCCGTACATAGCAACGCCACACATGTGCTGTACATAGCAGTTTGCCAGCAGTGCCGCTCCAGGGCCGTCTGGATAGTGCCTGAATCCTCTGCTCATGGTTGCAGCGTGAAGAAGCAGAAGAGTTTGGATTTGATATTCCACTTTATCACTACCCTAAGGCGTTTCAAAGCAGCTAACATTCTCCTTTCCCTTCCTCCCCCACAACAAACACTCTGTGAGGTGAACGAGGCTGAGAGACTTCAAAGAAGTGTGACTAGCCCAAGGTCACCCAGCAGCTGCATGTGGAGGAGCGGGGAAGTGAACCCGGTTCACCAGATTACGAGTCCACCGCTCTTAACCACTACACCACACTGGCTCTCAGAGGAAGGGAGCTTGCTCCACATCTCACCTCAAATTAGATATGCCCACATGGTGCAGGTTACAGATGCAGCTGCTTGCAGATAGTTGGTGAGTTCCTTTAATAAAGTTGTGACCCAAGGTCACCCAGCAGCTGCATGTGGAGGAGCGGGAAAGCAAACCCAGTTCACCAGATTATGAGTCTTAACCACTAAACCACGTGGCTGTAGTGGCAACGGAGGGATCCCACCACCGTCCATCCGGTGCTCGAGCGGCGGTGGCGGCAAACCGCTATGTACAGCGCATGTGCAGCATCATTACATACAGCACATGCGTGCGATGCCGTACATGCGCTGTACATAGCGGTTTGACGCCAGCACCGGAATCCTCTGCTCGTGGCTGCAGCAGCGAACAGAGGATCCTCCACATGCGGCTGCGGCAGCGCGATGGTTGCTCGTGCCACCGTGAGCCCCCGCATGGTGCCTTCTTGTCACGCCCCCAGACATGGCACCCAGGGCAAACCGTCCTCACCCCCCTCCTGTTGCGACGCTACTGGATATAATGCAATAAACAAACCCAAAAAAAATCTGAAGTCTGGGTGGGCAGGGAGAAGAGAAACTTAAAATATTGCCTATTCCTAAGTGCCCTGCTTGGAGTAATGATGGATTGGGCCCTGCATTTTGCCAATCCCAAAGCAGACAAAAGATGTCTTTCGCTTTGTCTTCACAATTGTTCTTGAAAAGAGAGCTCAACAGTGAATTGACAGGCCACCGAAGACAAATATGACGCCTTCTTTTTGGCATTTATTCTGTGGGTACCTTTCCTCCGAGTATGCTCCAGCTTCTTTCCAGCAACTGGATTTAATCAGGAAATGAAAGGAAAGGAATATTGGCACATAAAGACACCAGAGTTTGCTAATGACAAATCAAGAATGTGCACCCAACATTAATACAGGAGAAGGACTGAGCCTATGAGGCAGAAGTTATCTGTGAGGAGATGAATAGCTGAACACACAGAGCTATGAAAGAGAATTTATAAAAGAGGAGTTAATGCATTTTCTGCCGGGTCGTGTTTCATCCCTCCCTTCAAAATGATTATTTGAAACTGGAAAATAAAGAATGATAATTAAAAGAAGAAGAAATTATATTTCACAGAATGCGATGAACTGATTTTTTTTCAAAACCAGAGTGAAGGAAATTAAAAGAAGACTAGAACACTGTGCACACAATTCTTTTATAAATATTGAAGAAAAGGGCAAGTAGAATGGGGAAATGTTAAGAGTGAACAATGTTATCTTTCCACCTGAATAGGGAATGGTTGTTTGTTTGCACTGAAGAAGCAATACTGTGAAGTTTCGCGAGGACGAATCCATGAATGCCTGTTTAATTTGGGTCCTGTCCCCCCGCGCACACACATGCTTTTACACATGTTTCATGTGGAATTTTTGTTGTAAGAATATTGCTTGCTTTTTTATTGTGCATGCTTACAGAGGTTTTCAAAATATTAAGCAGTTTATAAATACTTATGAATAAGTAAGTTAAAGGTAAAGGGACCCCTGACCTTTAGGTCCAGTCGTGGCCAACTCTGGGGTTGTGGCGCTCATCTCGCTTTATTGGCCAAGGGAGCTGGCGTACAGCTTCCAGGTCATGTCGCCAGCATGACTAAGCCGCTTCTGGTGAACCAGAGCAGCGCACAGAAACGCCGTTTACCTTCGCGCTGGAGCAGTACCTATTTATCTACTTGCACTTTGATGTGCTTTCGAACTGCTAGGTTGGCAGAAGCAGGGACTGAGCAATGGGAGTTCACCCCGTTGCGGGGATTTGAACCGCCGACCTTCTGATCGGCAAGTCCTAGGCTCTGTGGTTTAACCCACAGCGCCACCTACGTCCCATTATGAATAAGTAAGTACCAGTAAATAAGTAAATGAATAAGCAATAATTATTCTCTCAAGCGCCACCTTCAACATACCTGTCAGTCACCTGAGTCTCACTCAGAGGAGCAACAGTACTCACACTGCCCAGGCACCATCGGGGAGGGGGTACCATCACGGCCGCCCCTCCAGACGTGCGCCACGCACCACCCACTGTGCTGGGCACCACACCCCCGGGACGTGCCCCAGCCACGCCCACGCCTGCTATCTGCCCCTGGTGCCGGACCATGCAGCTTTGCCTCTGCTCAGGAGGAGCTTGTTACTTCTGGGGATACCCTGGTCCTGACCCTTTAGGAGCCAGCCTTCACTTAGACTTGAAGGTGGGTTGGACTTCATCTCCATTTCTAAGTTCAGGCATAGGAGATGGTGCACGTCGAGGGATGGCCCTGATTCTGCTTCAGTGACCTCTGGCACCACCTGTTCCTCCACGTGCTGCAATTTGGGCAATGCCAGGCCCTCCTCTGAAGAGGACTTCTCTAGAAGAGCACAACAGATCCATAACAACACCAGATATCACCAGAAGTGGCTTGCTGGGTGAGTCAGAGCTGCAGTGCCAGCTTCCTAGCAGATGGGTCACTGCTACTTACCAAGAAGGAGAGGGGAAGGAGTGAAATGGCAGGGATGTCATTGTGATGCAAACCTCACTGCAGCCCTGGTGTGAACATATGCCAGAAAGCAGTTCTTCTCCAACCACTAAGCCACTACCGCATGTAATACGGATCTGATTTCTTTCCGCAGAAATTGATTTCTTTCCGCAGGGCCTGTACGACAGAGTTGTTCCGCCTGGCCTTCGGCTTGGAATCAACTTGATCCCCTCCCCCTCTTTCCTTTTTCCTTTCTCCTTCTGTGATGGAACTCCTATTTGGGGACTTCCCTGGCTTTTTTCTGGCCCACATAAGACCAGTCTGGATAGTTGGCCTTGGTGAAGATTTGACGTTTTCATCTGCAAAAAGTTTTTGATTTGAGCTTCTACTGAATGAGGCTGCATTTTAATGTTGTATTTTAATCTTGTTTTTAAGTTGTATTTTAATCAATTGTTTTTATACCTGGTGTTAGCCGCCCTGAGCCCTGTCTTGCCTGGGGACGGCGGGATATAAATAAAATTTAAAAATAAAATAAAAATGCTCTGTTGAACCATGAAACCCTGCTCTTTCTGAGCCTTCTTGACTGGATAGCGATCCTGTATCCGCCTCTTCGTGACTTTCAACACTCGGTCCTACTGGGCCATCCAGATTACCATATTTTTCCCTCTATAAGTCATGCTTTTTCCCCTCCAAAAATTAAGGGGAAATGTGTGTGCGTCCTATGGAGCGAATGCAGGCTCCTTTGTTTCAGCGATAGCAACGCGAAGCCTCCGAAGCGCAGAGGGAGCACTCCCTCCACCCTCCGAAGCGCAGAGGGAGCACTCCCTCCACGCTCCGGAGGCTTCGCGTTGCTTTCGCTGAAGCCTGGAGAGCGAGAGGGGTTGGTGCGCACTGACCCCTCTCGCTCTCCAGGCTTCAGGGATAGCTGCCTGAAGCCTTTGGAGCACCGCGCGAGTTTCCGCTGCGTCCTGGAGGCTTCAGGTTCCTTTTGCTGAAGCCAGGAGAGTCTTCCTCTCCCGGTTTCAGCAAAAGGAACCCAAAGCCTGAGGAGTGCAGCAGGAACTCGCGCTGCGCTCCGAAGGCCTCAGGGATAGCCACGCACAGCCCCTCTGGCAGGGAGAGGCTGCATGCGGCTATGGCTTCTTTAGCCCCGCACAGCCTCTCCCGGCTGGAGAGGTTGCGCGCGGCTAAAGAGGAAGCCGAGGCTTCTTTGCTCTTTGGGGTTGGGGAAACCCAGCTTCCCCTGGCAGCCCCAGCAGATTTTTTTTCTTGATTTCCCCTTCTAAAAACTAGGTGCGCCCTATGGTCTGGTGCGCCGTATGGAGCGAAAAATACGGTAATTGATGGCCAGTGGTAGCTGGGGCCTATTGGGACTGATAGGGCAAAAAGGAGGGAGCCAAACAGTAGGTGTCTCTAGAGCCAATGAGAGGTAGAGGAGCCAACTAATTCTCTCTTTGTCCCCATCCTCCTCCTTGCTGAGTTTTGTAAGGGGCAACCCTGAGACTCCGGAGGAAGAAGATGCCAACGAGGGCCACACCTGTGGACTGGTTGTATAATTAAGAAGGCAGGCAAGTGGGGGCAGACACTGAAGTTGGAGGGTCAGGGTCCCATTTGCCCCAATGGGGCAGACTCCACCACATAAAGATCTCAACCTTTCATCTATTTGGGAGTTGGGGGGGGGGGCGAATCAAAAATGCAGTAGTGAACAACTCTGCTTGCTAGAGGTTACATTGTATTGACCAGTGGCCAGTTAATTACATTGTCTGAAGTATCGCAACCAAGTGTGAGAGCACTTTTAAGAAGTTAAGTCTATTGATCACGCACCCTGAAGTATTGACAGAAATGATGGCAATTAAATGGAGGCAGTGTGTTCGATCCGGTTATAATTAAGATCAAACAGGTGGGACACCTTGGGAACAAAATCAAGCTAATAATCTAGTCTTAAGTAGAGAGGTGATTAATTATGGAAGAAGGAAAGGAAAGGGGGAGATGTGTAATATCGGTCTCGCTTTCAAGGTCTTGAGAGCAAGTCTGAAATGGTTCTTTCATGCTGGCTTTGTGCAGGAACACACTTGACCCATGGAGTTCACACTTTGCCATGCCATATGGGCCCTCACTACAGAAGAAGTGGAAGGACTGCACCCCTCCAGATTTTGCTGAACAGCAACTCCCATCATCGCTGACTCCATGCTGGCTGGGGCTCATGGGCTTTGTAGTGCAGCAACATCAGAGGGTGGGCACAAGTTAGCCACTCCAGCACTATGAAGGTTAGCATCGATGGTACGGATATGTTCCCCTTGCTTTGACTACGTGATTTCTGTCTGGAGATGAGTCATAGACAACTGTCAGCTGGTAAGCCACAGCTCATCTCCTTCTGAAACGTGTGCCCAGCAAACTCCATTTTCCATCCTCTTGCAGCTAAGAGCAACTCTGCTCCAGAACGTAAGGCAGAAAGAATGAGACATTCAAACACTGGTTCAACCTACCTACCCTGGCTACTCACAGTAAGAGATACAGTACAAAGGAAGGATGAGCATTTAAGGGTCCTTAGAGGAGACCCTGTGGATGAGGCACATAGGGGCAAGAGCAAAGCTACAAACGTTTGCTCTGCTTTCTTCTTAAGCCTTGGAATTATGGAGGTCATGGAGAAGGTTGTCTACTGAGCACGTAGCAAAGAGATGATTTAAAAAGTATGTTTGAGGCACAATAGGACAGATACTGGAGAGGAAAGAAAGGGCAATACATGAAAGAATATATAACAAGCTATCATTAAAGACTTTGGGTATTTGGGACTGGAGCAATGTTAATTATCAAAAGTGAATTATCAGAACTGGAACAGGTTTGAACAATGGGAAGGGAAAGACATTTAAGATAAGCAAAAGAGTGAAGGAACATGGGGTCTATTCGGGGGACAGAGTGCAATGTGTTGAAAACGTCACATTAATGAATGGGTTGAAATATGGCAATGAATTAAGGGCGATATGGCTGCTGGGCTTTCAGTATTATTCTTTTCAGAGGTTGGATGAAATGTGTATTGGATATGAAAGAGGTTTTTGGAATTGATCAGATGAAAATGAGATATGAATTAACAAGACTTTTAAATATATATTCTAAGTCACAGGGGTTCTTACAAATTGATTATATGGAAGTAAGAATTAATGTTCATCATAAATTATAAGCGCTCGTGGGGGGAATTAACTAATTAATGACTTGATTAATGACAAAAAAGATTGAAGGACTTCATAAAAATTTAATTAGTGATCTAACCATGAAAGGGAAAGAAGTCTACAAAAAGTATTAAGGCCTATTATCCAACTGTAAAAACAGAGATATTTGACGTAACAAGTGTAAGAAAGTAAATTTGCAATACTAACTCCACTTACCTGGGAGTAAGCCCCATTGAATTCAATGAGTGGCTGGTGTCCAATAGATCTGGTAGTGAAGAAGTCAGGAAGCCAGAGCCATTGATTCATTCTCAGCCCCTCCCTACTAAAGCCAGAGCCATTGATTTATTCTCAGCCCCTCCCTACTAAATTCTACAAGGGCAACATGAGGAATGGTTGAAGGAGCTAGGTATGTTCAGACTGGAGTAGTTTGAGGAGTGATACAATAGCCATCTTCAAAGATCTGGAGGGCTGCCCCATGGAAGATGACGCTCCAGAAGGTAAGACCTGACCCAAGAGATTCAAATTACAAGAAATGAGATACCATCTAAACATTAGGAAGAAGTTTCTGACTGTAAGAGATGTTTGACAGTGGAAGAGGCTTCCACGAGGAGAGGTGGGCTCTCCTTCCGTAGAGGTTTGGAAACAAAATTCAGAGAAGTGCAATTTTTAAATGATAGCTGTATTTCAATTTGAAATATCCCCCATCCACCCCCAAAAGTCTGAATTAGGTAAGAGCTAATTCAGTGGAGCAGACTACCTTAGAAGGTTGTGGGGTCTCCTCCATATGAAGTTTTAAAAGAAAGGATGGATGGCCATCTGGGATTCTTTAGCTCTGATTCCTGCACTGCAGTGGGGTTAGACTAGATGTCCTTTGATGTCCTTTCCAACCTTACAGTCTAAATCCTGTACTCCATTTATAATTCATCTTGAATCAGGGGTGTTCTTCTGATAACTTGTGCCTCTCTGTCTCTCTTGTGTATTTCGGAAGTGCGGAGGGAGGGAGAGAGAGAGGTTAGTAGAAGCCTTCCACTCCAATAATCATATATTTTTTAAAAGAATTACCCTTTAAAAGAGCACTCAAGACTATTAAGCGCAGGCATTACATCTTACTTTCTAAACTGAATGGAATGTTTAAATAGCAAGTGATTATTTTGACTGCATCCATCTCCAAGCATTGACACGCTAATGTTGCTTTAGGGGTAAGCCTGTCAATTATTTTGGGAAAAAGTAATTCTGCCTTCCAAGAGGAATATAACTCTCTAATAAAGAATATTTATAGCACGGCATAATTTTGTCTAACAGTGGCCACGTTAGGAATATGCTCTTACTGTAACTAAGCAAAACATTTCCTAAAACAATTACAATTCATTTTTGAGATGTGCTGGCAATTAACTTTTAGAAAACACTCCATTTTTATTATTATCATTTTTTTATAATTTTTTTTGCAGAAGTGAGAAATGATTATGGCTTTGAGGGGTTTGCCTCCCTCCTTTGCCAACGTCAACAAAAAAAACAAAACAGAAGGCCAATCCCGCTTTCGCTGTAACAGCACTGATGTGCCCAAACTTCAGTTGAAAGACCAGCATGGGGCGCCTTCCACATTGTCAACTCATCTCTGGTGGTGAATTTTGGAATGCGGAAAATTCTCAGTAACTTTCAGGGGCAAGATCTCACTGGGAGTGGTGGCAGCAGAGGCGTCCCTCTTCTTTACCATTTTGCTTTGGTTTGCTTTGCTGTAGTGCCCACATTTTACCCCCAAACAATGACTTGTTGGAATGCCACCATATCTGGGGGGGGGGGGGATTTCAGGATGACTAATAATAATGATAATAATAATAATATATTATTATTTATACCCCGCCCATCTGGGCAGGTTTCCCCAGCCACTCTGGGCGGCTTCCAACAAAACACTAAAATACAATAACCTATTAAACGTTAAAAGCTTCCCTAAACAGGGCTGCCTTCAGATGTCTTCTAAAATTTTGGTAGTTATTTTTCTCTTTGGCATGTGGTGGGAGGCGTTCCACAGAGCGGGTGCCACCACCAAGAAGGCCTTCTGCCTGGTTCCCTGTAACTTGGCTTCTCACAGCGAGGCACTGCCAGAAGGCCCTCGGCGCTGGACCTCAGTGTCCGGGCAAAACGATGGAGGTGGAGACGCTTCTCCAGGTATACTGAACCAAGGCCGTTTAGGGCTTTAAAGGTCAGCCCAAAGATCTCTCCCTAGGCCTGGAAGTCTTTGTCCTAGAAACCAAAGTCACTGGTACTCATCCTTAGGAGTGGAGATTGCTGGAAAGAGAATTCAAGCTGCCCAAGAAAGCACATCACTTCCTCATGGTGGCTTTTGTCTTCGTTTGTCACCATCTTTGTTCCTGGAGGTGATGTAGAGACATCCCAGGCATGTACAGGTCCCTGGATTCAGCAAGATGGCTTGTGGAGCTGAATTAATCAAGGATCGCAAAAGCCAAGCACAATCATATGTCTTTGCTTCTGTGGTTGTCAATCAATGGACAATTACATAGTAAACTAGCGAGTGGCGCTGTGATCTTAACCACTGATCCTCTTGGGCTTGCTGGTTCGCGGTTCAAATCCAGACGATAGGGGTGAGCTCCTGTTGCTCTGCCCCAGCTCCTGCCAACCTAGCAGTTCGAAAGCATGCCAGTGCAAGTAGATAAATAGGTACCCCTGCGGCGGGAGGGTAAACGGTGTTTCCATGCACTCTGGCCCTCGTCACGGTCCTTCGTGCGCCAGTAGCGGTTTAGCCCTGCTGGTCATATGACCTGGAAATCTGTCTGTGGACAAACACCGGCTCCCTCAGATGAGAGCCACAACCCCATAGTCGTCTTTGACTGGACTTAACTGTCCAGGGGTTCTTTAACTTTACCTTTACCTAGTAAACTATAGGCAAAGTCCCACAGAGTTCAGGAGATCTCATAAGATTTAGGTGAGAGCTTTCCAGAAATTGCCGCTGTTGCCAGTGCCGTTCCTCCACCAGTGGTGAAGCTAGCAAAGCAGGTGAGGTGCCCATCAGGATGCCGCCTCTTGGGTTTCCATACCTGAGGTGACTACCTCAGTCTGTCTCTTAGGTGGACCAGCTCTACCTTTGAATACCAGTTTGCTAGGATTGGTTGAATGAATGAATCTTTGTGTCAGCCATCGGCCATAGCAATAAAACAACAATACGCTATACAAGGACTAGAAGTGAAAAGTCAATTATATAAAATACATTTTAGGGTTTTGAATCAATAGTCAAATAGTGGGTCTTATTCTGATTGCCCCAGCTAAAAGCCTTGCAACCTTTGCTGTCACCTGCTCATCTTGAAACGCCAAGAGAAAGTGGCTGGACAACCCGGAATGCACAATAAAAGAAGAGTGATAATCTCATTCCTCAAGTCTTTATAAAGAGTGCAAGCCAGCAGGGCATGTGCCACCGATTCGGTAATGCCATCAAAATTGTTATCTATGGTGAATACTTTCCCATTTTTAAATCTTCATTCTTGAACTTTTCTTCTTTTCCTCTTATATTTTTTTTCTTCTTCTTCTTTGTGAATATTGTTTTACAAATCTGTAAATAATTATATGCATGTGAATAGGTAAAATATTTGTATTCTTTATTTTTCCTAATTTTCCTTTGGCTACATGTATTTTTCTTTATTTCTTTGTATTTGGATATTTGTATTTTTTTCCCCTATTTTGTACTCAATAAAATTTATTTAATTTTTTTTAAAAAAAGAAGGGTGATAACCTCCTTCCTTATAAAGAGTGCAAGCCAGCAGGGCATGCACCACCAAGTCGGGACTGCCATCTCCACAGGCACATAAGCGTTTTTCATGTGGAATCTGTTGGAATCATCCCTCAAGTACAGCCGAGGGAAATACATTCAATCTTGCGAGAGTAAAAGCTAGAAATCACATGTAAGAAGAACATGTCCTGCTTTTGGGTCCTGCTTTCAGGCTTCCCTTAGACCAGGGGTCAGCAACCTAAGGCCCATGGGCCGGAAGTGGCCCACACAGGTTGTTTGACTGAAGGAAGGGAGGGTTTAGCCCTGTCACAATATAGATTGCAATATAGATTGCCTGAGCAGCTTTGGCTTTAGATTCCAATATAGATTGCTTAAACAGGTTTGGCTTGTGACACAGGTCAAGTAGATAATAGAAGAAGCCACGTAGGCACAAGGAAAAGGCTTACCAAATAAGACAAGGAAATAGGTGAGGAACTTGCTTAACGTGATTATCCTCTTAAGGTAAAATGCTTGGTTGGCGATTGGTGATTGGTGAAGGGAAAGGTGTACCTTCAGTATAAGAATGCCTGCCAAATGCCATGTATTGCGGCCAGTCTTTGGAAGTGATTCCACTGGCAGCCTCTGCGCAGATCTCAATAAACTCTTTTCTCTGAAGAACTCTGATCCCTGGTGAGTTTGTCTCTTCTGAGGTCCTGGGGAAGCGGGCAAATGAGCCTTGGCTCAGGGTCCCTATAATATAATAAGGCTTCATGACCAGCCCATGAGCTGCCCCCAAACCAAGTTGCCCGCTCGCACACTGTGCTAAACTGGCACAGCGTGGCACAGGGACTCGCTTCTGCGGCGCTGGAAATCGTGTTGCGCATGTGCCGAAAATTGTGTCTGCGCAGATGCCGGAAATCCCGGGGGGCACGATCACACGTGGGATCTCCGTGGGACCGATCCGGCCCAGGCAAGATAAACCTTGCTGACCCCTGCCCTAGACATGTGGCTGGCCACTGCGAGAAAAAGATTCTGGACTATAATGGGTCTTTAGCCGGATCCAACTACAAGGCTCTTCTTACATTCCGCGTAAAATGGATGTTTCCCGGTGTATTTGTATGAGCTTCAAGCCTTCTAACAAATAAATCATCTTCTGCATTGTCCCTTTAAATGGGGGGCTCACTAGCCCTCGTGAATAGTTCCTAAAACACCATAGAACAGAACTAATGGGTAACTGTTTGAAAGTATTCTAAACGTGCCACTAAAATTCTTACAAAAAGGAAATTGGTTATTTCCTCACAGAGGGAGGGAAAATGAGCAGGGGGGAAAAGAGATTGTGCAGGCCTATAATCAAGAATACAAAAACGCATCGTTCTTTGAATAGAGAGACAGTGCTTTCTTCCTTATGCAATGAATACAACTGCAATTTCAGACATTTAATCAGCTGCCAAAACCCAAGATGAAATCTGAACTATTTCTCTCTTTTTGGCACTCTCTGCTCAAAATGACACTTACGAATTTGCTTCTGAGCTGCTTAAAGGGCTTTGCTTCACAAAGGAGTGACAAGTGTCTCTCTCTGTAGAAGATTCTAGTAATTCTCCCGATGATAATAAACTCCCTATCTTTAGAAAAATTGCTGCACGTTGTTGTAAAAGAAAAACAGGATACAGAGAAGAAGCGTTTATTTTTTTTTAAAGAAAAAAAGTTATGTATACTAATAACAGCTGTTTGTCAGCTCCACTTTTGCTTCTGAAGTATTTGGTATTGCAGGGGAAAGAGACAGGGATCAGGAACCTCAGGTATGTGGGCCAAATGTGGCCCCCAGTTATTGTTATGTGGCCCTCGGGACTCTCCCAGGCCATGCCTCCTTCCAAATCAAGCCCCTCAGCAGCCCTGTTGCCCATCCATTTTGAGAGTTTCTGCCTGGCTGAGTTGTGTCCTTGAACTCTGCTTGTGCCTCTTGCCTGCCTAGATGGAGGACAGAAAGGACTGAGTAAGTGTGAAGAAACTAGACTGTTGTATAAAGGGAAACTAGGTAAAGGTAAAGGGACCCCTGACCATTAGGTCCAGTCATGACTGCCTCTGGGGTTGCGGCGCTCATGTTGCTTTATTGGCCGAGGGAGCCGGCGTACAGCTTCCAGGTCATGTGGCCAGCATGACTAAGCCGCTTCTGGTGAACCAGAGCAGCGCACGGAAACGCTGTTTACTTACCCTTCCCTATTAATCTACTAGCACTTTAACATGCACATCCCGCTGTGGCAGGAAGGTAAACAGTGTTTCCGTGTGCTCCGGTTTCTGTCACTGTGTTCCGTTGTGCCAGAAGCGGTTTAGTCATGCTGGTCATAAGGAAAGCTGTCTGTGGACAAAGGCCGTCTCCCTCGGCCTGAAAGCGAGATGAGCGCTGCAACCCCACAGTTGCGTTTGAATAGACTTAACCGTCCAGGGGTCCTTTACCATTTACCTTTACAGTGGCGTAGCGTGGGTTGTCAGCACCCTAACCCGTGGATTTGCGCCCCCTACCCATGGATTTGCGCCCCCTAATCCGTGGATTTGCGCCCCCTAACCCTAACCCCCAGATGTTGCACCCGGTGCGGCCGGGCCCCCCTGCACCCCCACGCTACACCACTGTACCTTTACCTTATGGGGGAATTATTATTATTATTATTATTATTATTATTATTATTATTATTTATACCCCACCGTCCCCAGCCAGGGCCAGGTTCAGGGTAGCTAACACCAAATATAAATTACAATAAAATGTAATAGAAAAGGAAAAACAAAACAAAGTACGGTAGTTAATTAAATCCTCACTTACCTTGCCAGGTTGTTTTCAGGACGGTTTCTACATAATACATGTGAAACATTTTGAGCACTTGCAAATGATGTACAAATATATCTGGCTAAGTATTTTCTATACTGATTGGCAGCCAGAGGCTCAGACTGGGGCACTTTTTAACCTGGGATCTTCTGCATGCGAAATAGATGCCCTACTATTGAACTACATACTTCCTCAAGATTCCTCTTGCATCCTTATAACAAATAAAGACAGGCACCGCTGCTCAATTTCCCAAAGAGAACCAAAACAGGATGAGAAATCTGTTGTTATTCTGCTACTGAGAGTTCCTACGGAGAGTACCTGCTGACCTCCCCTTCTTAAAAAATGCACAGCACCTCAGTGGGAAGCCGCAATCAATAGCCCCATCCAATAGGGTTCACAGTTATTTAGTCATCAGCTCATTAGAAGAGGGAAATAGATTACACTCTTCATAATTTTACTTATTGATTGGGGCTGTTTTGGGGAAAATTATTTTTATTTTTAGTTTAAGGCCCTCTTACGATAAATGTGCCTGAAGTGAAAAATAAAATAAAATGCACGGCTAATTAACTATTCCTATAAAAGCAGGTGATAATTAATGGCCCGTCCAGTAGCAGTAAAAAGAAGAAGAAGCTTTTTAAAATGGGGAGGGGGGGCTATGATAAAGTTTACAGAAATGCTCTGTTGCAGAAAATTAAATCCACAGTTTGCATCAGCAAGCTAACAGCCTCACAGCACTTTGAGCATTAATAGTGTTGTATGATTTACAACTTAATATTGTGAGCTAGCAAAAACAGCTATCGTTCTGATGGGTAGGAAGTACATATATAGAAGGGAGGGTTTGTGTGTGGCAGGAATTTATTGGGTGGGAGAGGCATAGAAGGGCTGAGACACAGGCTACCCTGGCAAGATTTTGCAGCCGGCAAGCGGTAGTTCAATGGCAAATGTGCTTCAGTGCAAGCAGGTGTAAAGGGATGCACATTTGGGGACCAAAAGCTTAAGATCACAGCTAGCTCTGACTATCCCACTAGGACTAGAAGTGTGCCATTCAAATTAGCTAGAATCCATCATGCATGCAGTGTGCATAAACCCAAAGGACCTCTAAGCATGGCTTAATGCACCCACCCCACATTTGCAGAGCTATAACTAGGCATCCCATAGTTCATCTTCCATTGTAATAAAAGTTCAAGTCTAGTCCTGATGAGTGCTGATCTTTAAAAAAGAAATTCCTAAGCAATCAGAGAAATTTTCTGAGATTTGCTCCCGTTGTTTTCATGAGGGTCACCTTCAGCTAAATGTAGGGGGCCCAGCCTCCGAAATTATCAATCAATGATGCTAGAGAGATTGCAGGCGGGGGTGGGAGGGAGAGAACTGATATACAGCTCAGAGCCACCTTGGGACATGGGCTTGATAGACAAGCTGGAGCTATAATATTAGCTCAGACGATCACAAAAAGATAATCTCCCTGTCAAACAGAATGTCAGCAGTACAGCAGAATATTTATCGAGGAAATCTTCTCCTGCACCCCAGGAAGTGATTTGTTTTGTACTGTCAGTTTACAAGGAGTGCAGCAGGTCCTCCAAGGACAAACATTGAGTTCCTCTATTAATCCCCAGAGAAACATGAGAGTGTAGCCAATTGCCAATGTTGATGGGACTCGTAGTCGCAAATGTCCAAAAAGTATTAGTTCTTTGTTTGTTTTCAGCATCTATGCCTTGACCAAAAAGGCTAACCCAAAATCAAGCTCACCATCTTAAAAAAGGCATGGCACGCAAGGAAAAAAGAAGGGAAGGGAAGAGGGCAAAACAAGCTCAAGCACAAGCTCTTAACATTACAGTTCTTAAAGTTGCAGCTGATGTTGGTGGCAGTTCTGGCTGTCTTGCCAGAATAGAATAGTTCCTCCCTTTGAAGCTCGCTCCTCTCCCAGATCAGATCCTGGACCAGAGCAGGTGATAATGCTCTGGCCAAGAGGATAGGGCAGCTTCTGTCACACAGTTCTTCCCTCAGACAGCTGACTTGATGGCAGTTGGACTACAGGTTTTTAGGAAGCTGCAGCACAGAGTAGCTGCAGAATAAGTGGTGATGCATTCAGCGGCAGTACCAGAGGAAAGTGGTGTAGTTAATTGTGAGGCACTGCTCAGGAGCTAGATACCTTTATGGAATGTAGGAAGCTACCAGGTCAGACTATCTGTACATCTAGTAAGGGAAAGGTAAAGAGACCCCTGACCATTAGGTCCAGTCGTGGCCGACTCTGGGGTTGCAGCGCTCATCTCGCTTTATTGGCCGAGGGAGCCGGCGTACCGCTTCCGGGTCATGTGGCCAGCATGACCAAGCCGCCTCTGGCGAACCAGAGCAGCACATGGAAACACTGTTTGCCTTCCCGCCAGAGTGGTACCTATTTATCTACTTGCACTTTGACGTGCTTTCAAACTGCTATCTAGTCCATCTAGTCCTGTACTATTTATTTACTCTGGCTGGCAGCAGCTCTTGGATTTTTAAGATTCAGTGCGGATTGTTAAAGCTGCATTAATGTTATGTTTTTAATTGATTTTGTATCGTGCCAAAGCATTTATTTTGTGAAGTCTGTAATTTAACTAATTAATGATCAATACCTACACAGCAGCACGACACTAATAAGTTTCCGTTCTTGGTTGCAGGCTGAGTGATGCTGTCCAAGTCACAATGGACAATAGGCTGCAGGAGGGGGGCCAGAGAGTTAAGAGTTCTGTCACTCTTCATCAGTGATGGCATCAGCACTAGCCAATTGACCCTGAACATCATGAGAAGAGCCTGCTGAATCTGGACAATGGCTCATCTGGCCCAGCATCCGGTTCTTAATGTGAACACCCAGATACCTGTGAGATACCCACAAAGAGGACTCGAGCACATGAACACTCTCCCTTCCTGTGGTTTCCAGAACTCCAACCATGGTTGTCATCTTCTGCAACCTAACCCCACAATGCACTGCTTCCCAGCTTTGTAGGACAAGGTCCAGGAAGGGCTGTGCTCCTGCCTGGCTCTCCCACAGTGCACTGTGTTCTTTTCCCCCAACCCAGCTCAGTACATTTTCAAGCCTTTTGTGTTTCTCCCAGATTAAGGCAGCTATTTTATCTATTTCTCTAACATGGCGAGTCGCTTCCAAGTATCCAAGCACATCATTAGGGGCAATCTGGCCTTGTCACGCTCAAATAGCCTTCCTCTTTATATATTAAAAATGCATTAAAAGGCTCTCTTGTTTCCCTACCAATTAGAGAGGCACAAATTCCTAGACTGCAAACATAACATTTTACCCGATTCTGCTCACACGTCAAGAGGAGCGTACCTTTGTTTTTAAATGAACGGCAGGTTTTTGTCAATTTATGGGTATAACATGGCATGCAATTTGAGCGTTAGAGCTGCTAAATAAAAGGCTGGGAGATTATCCGTTTGTTTGCATCTTCTCTGCATCAACTGTGTTGGCTTAGCAACACTCCTGCCTGACAGTACTTCCCCGCTGTTTCATGTGGCACTGTTTGTACAACTAAATATAAGAACACAGGAAGAGCCCTGCAGGATCAGGCCAAATGAACAGCCCACCTAGTCCATTATCCCATTCTCACAGTGGCCAGCCAGATGCCTGTGGGAAATTGACAAGCAGGATTCAAGCACAAGAGTCCTCTCCCTTCCTGTGGTTTCCAGCAACTAGCATTCAGAAGTATTACTGCATCCAGCCGTGGAGGCAGATCATAGCCATCAAGGCTAGTCATGTGCATTATAAAGACCATACACTATTAAGATCATTTCCGACAAAGCAGTTACTGGGCTTACTGTTCTCTCCTTGCCTTGGATCCATCTCCCCTCGTCCCTGCTTCCTGTCCCTCCTTCAGACTCCTCCCACACTATTGCTGGTTTTGCTTCTGAACTCCGTTCACATTGTTACACCTATCCAGGAAAGGAAGGAGGCAGTGATTTGGCACAACCTGGGTTCACAGCAATCAGCGCTGTTTCTGTTCCATTGCAGTTCACCTTGCGCTATAACCTATGTTTTTCATTTCGCTATCCACTACATCCAACACTTATGTGATTATTTAGTTATGTACCGTATTTTTCGCTCTATAAGATGCACCAGACCACAAGACGCACCTAGTTTTTGGAGGAGGAAAACAAGAAAAAAAATATTCTGAATCTCAGAAGCCAGAACAGCAAGAGGGATCGCTGCGCAGTGAAAGCAGCAGCCCCTCTTGCTGTTCTGGCTTCCGGGATAGCTGCGCAGCCTGCATTCTCTCCATAAGACGCATACACATTTCCCCTTACTTTTTAGGAGGGAAAAAATGAGTCTTATAGAGCAAAAAATATGGTAATTAATTTCAGTGCAATAAAATAACGTAATTATTTACATAACCTTTGTGGACTGAAAATAAACAACAGCCAATACTGCTCATATTTACTTGTGTGATTTCTGTTCCTAGCCCTGGATGAACATGCAAACTGCAGGAATGTATGTTTCCATACATGAAATTCTCCAATACATGTCATCTGCCACTAGCAATCTACCAGTTGTCAACTTCTGTCTCCAGGCAGAAGCTATTTCCCATGGACTTATTCATTATCTTTTCAGGGCCAGGATAAATATATCCTGAATTAACTGTATCTTTGGCAGCTACTACTTTTCCTTAGGCTTAATAAATTTTCTTGGTTAATAAATTCACAACAAGTTTGCTGTTGTTTGTTGTTTTACTCTTAATGATGCACTATTTTTGATTGTGAGCTTTTGAAACTGATTTGTGGTCCATTCTGTGTTGGCACAGTCTTCTCCAAGCCCTCCCAAATTCCCAAGCTTTGAACTGATGTGGCTCCACCCCTGCCTTTTCGCCTCCTCAACTCATGGGCTGCAATAGTTGGCTACACCACACACTCACATGTACACAGACAGACAGACAGAGACAAATACCCCCCTGTTTAGCTAATCCAGGGGTCGGCAACCTAAGGCCCATGGGCCGGTAGCAGCCCATGGGGCTCATCTATCCAGCACGGCACGGTGCAGGGACTGACTTCTGGGTTGATGGCGTCTGGGTTGATGGCATGCGCACAGGCTCTCCTCTGACCCGGATGTGCGCTGGAAATAGAATGTGTACATGCGTGCGGGATGGAAAAGTGCCTGTGCGCACGCACACACGCTATTTCTGGCGCACACTCAGGTCGGAAATAGCATGTGAACACGCCACCAGCCCATCCTCCCACAGGCGGAGCATGGGCTGGCCCGTCGTCCAGTAAGCTTGGATTAGCTCAGGGGTCATCCAGTAAGCTTGCTGACCCCTGAGCTAATCCATGTAGATCAGCAAAGGAGGGGGTTGTTGTGTCCTAAGGGCTCATCACATGATCACTTTGACGTACACAGAGAAAATCATTTGCACTGCCATCAGGGCATTGGGGTCAAGTAACACTGTGTCTATTTTTTTCTTTTTACCACTGCTGCCAAAAGTTGGGGGAGGATTATATGAAGCCCCCATTTGTTGGGTCTTCATTTGAATGAGGCCCCTGAACTAGGAGTATATTATTGGTCATAGCAATGTGCAGACCTTTGCAAAGTGTTGGCCACACACACACACACACACCAGCCGTCCATTGCTTAAGCCAGGAAATTTTCTGTCCTTGCAGCACAATTTCTAATGCAATGGTGAACAAATTTAGCATGAAATTTTGCTAAAGGCAGAACAAATGGTGCTACATTATAGGTCTCCACAATCTTACTGTGAGCAAATACCCTTTTTAAAAAAAAAACAACCTGTTTTTTGAAAGGAAAATCAATGTTCTCATTTCTTCAGTAGACCTGACACACACACACACACACACACACACACACACACACACATATATTCAGATATTCCTGGGATAGTGTACACACTACTGTCTCATAACACATCTAGGTTGTTCTTTTTCTCAATGCAGATTGAAGCTGGTTTAGGGGGAAATGCATCAAAACACAGCATTTTCATGAGAAACAACAGAATAGCTGTGGGTTGTAGCTAATGAATGTACACTCTTTCCCAAACCAGAAGTGTTAGGAACGTGTGCTCAGCCCCAGTCAAGATCCACTGGGCCTGGCATCAAAGTCTGGTAAGACCTTCTGGGATGAGGAGAAGCAAGAAGAACGTGTGATGGACCTCAGCTCAGGATGGGGATGAATTAAAAGCTCACCTGAAACAGGTAGAACCCTACCTTTAGGAAGCTATAGCACTGAAGGACCACATAACACCCTTGACAGCCTGGGAGCTGCCAGAAAGGGCAACCAAGATGGTCAAAGGGTTTGCAACAAACTATAGAGGAGACTGGCCACCTTGTAGCCAGCTAGACTGAAGCAAGCAGAAATGCATCTTTATTGGTCCTGCAAGGCGTAGGGGACTCAGGCTAAAGACCCTTCTCACAGAGACTTCAAACCTAAATACTGTTTTGGTTTGCAAGCTGCAGTGATAACTAACGCTGGAGCCTTGCTTCTCCACCACTGTGGCCTGAAGGAACAAGCACTCCAGAATTGCGGATAAGAAAAGCTATGTGAAGAAGCAGGGTGAAGATAACTCGGAAATTAAATGCTTTTTTGTTTGGAGTTGAAACTCAGCACTTTGCCTGCCTGCCTGCCTGCTTGCTAGCAAGTTAGATCTTGGTATTCTAAAAGAGAAAAGAAATGAATTATTGAACCATATGTGAGATGAATGAATGTATTATATTTGTGTGGACTTCTGACCTCTTGGTCCATCCTGTTTTATGAATACACAATGACCTATATTTTTAAAAAATAAAAGGCTAAAATAAGGATAACAGCCACTGTTCTTATGGAGTCAACTCAGCTGAGAATATGTTCTTTCGTTCTTCTTGATGACCCACCTCTCAGTGGGAACAATGGAAGAAGGGAATAAGCTTCACCAGCTCCAGGACTGGCTTAGTTTTCATCCTGGTTTTGGGAAATGCCATGAGATTGGGAATCTAACAGACTCATTACTTCCCCCAACATGCCCATGATTCTTTCCAGAACATCCCCATTTTCTGTCTTACTGATGCAGGAGTTCTGGCAGGGTTAGACCTTGGTAATATGCCTTCCTATGGAGGCCATTTGGCACCCCACCCCCAGCCCTCGCAGCACTGGTTTAAGCTGGGCTTTGGGAAGGTGGCGTGAGGCTCTGGCAGAGTCCTACCACTCTCCTATCATATTCCCAAAGCCTGCTAAGGACTTGCTTGGCTTTGGGAAGGAGGACAGAGGGCTCTAGGACCCAGGCAGAGCCCTCACACCTCATTCTCCAAGCCAGGCCAGTGTGGTGTAGTGGTTAAGAGCGGTAGTCTCGTAATCTGGGGAACCGGGTTCGCGTCTCCGCTCTTCCACATGCAGCTGCGGGGTGACCTTGGGCCAGTCACACTTCTCTGAAGTCTCTCAGCCCCACTCACCTCACAGAGTGTTTGTTGTGGGGGAGGAAGGGAAAAGAGAATGTTAGCTGCTTTGAGACTCCTTAAAGGGAGTGAAAGGCGGGATATCAAATCCAAACTCTCTTCTTCTTCTCAGGCAAGTGTTTACCAGGCTTTGAGAAAGCACACTCCTCAGCTATGTGCCTGATGCGACCACACTGCCCTAGATCTGCTTCTGGCTCCAGAACTGGAAAGGCAAAAACCACTGGAGTTATGCGCAGTGGTGGGGTGAGAACACCCAGCATTGTATCTATCTGCCTCGTCCCAAGAACCCGGCAATGCAGGAATCACACCTAAAGAATCCCTGACGTATGACCATGTAACCTCCCTTTAAATACCTCCAAGGAAGAAGAGTCCACCACCTTCTAAGCTCCACTTCCAAGTTCTACTCTCAAACAGTTCTTACTGTCAGATAGTCCTTCCTAACATTTAGCAGGAATCTCTTTGAATCCATTGATTAGGGTCCTACCCTCTGGAGCAGCAGAAAACAAGCTTGCTCCATCTTCCGTGTGACAGCCTATTAGATCAGGGGTAGGCAAACTAAGGCCTGGGGGGCAGGTGTGGCCCAATTGCCTTCCAAATCTGGCCTGTGGATGGTCGGGGAACCAGCATGCCCTTTTATTTAAAATGCATCTCTGGGTTATTTGTGGGGCCTGCCTGGTGTTTTTACATGAGTGGAATGTGTGCTTTTATTTAAAATGCATCTCTGGGTTATTTGTGGGGCATAGGAATTCATTCATATTTTTTTCCAAAATATAATCCGGCTCCCCACAAGGTCTGGGGGACAGTGGACCCGCCCCCTGCTGAAAAAGTTTGCTGACCCCTGCTTTAGATACTTGAAGGCCAGGGCCAGCCATCCCATGGGGCGGACTGAGGCAAAATGGAACAGGACACCCCTGGCTAGGGCCTATGTAAGAAGTGGGACCTACAGGAAGTCAAGTTCAGGTCTGAAGCCAAAAGCTACAGGGCAAGGTGGGTCAGAAGTTGCTAGATCAAGTGGGCAACTTGTGGTTGGGTGATGCCAATTTGGCTGCATGAGGACCAGCATTCAGAGAACTGAGATTGTATGCTACAGTCCTTCCCGCTAGCTGGTGCCCTCTGGATGTTGTTGGACTACAACTCCCATCAGCCCCAGCTCTCGTGGCCCATGGCCAGGGGTGATGGGGATTGTAGTCCACCAATGTCTGCAGGGAAGTCAGGTTGGGGGAAAGCTACAACCAAAAGAAGAGAGTCACTTGCAATACAGCTTCTCACATTTCCTGCATTGGTGTACAACACAAAATACCGAGGAAATGAAATGGTAAGCACCACAGCTGAAATGGTATCCCTTATCCCTGCTCCCAGATTGACTTCACTATATTCTGATTTAATGCAGTCTGACCTTTAGCTGGGAAGGGGACGGGGAGCTGACATTCCTCGTATAAAGCACCTTGTTTAAAGGCAGGAGTCGTTATGCCCAGGATACGCTTTCAAAATTAAGATTAAATTTGAGTGCCTTGGGACACTTGTAAGTTTTCATGGCTTCTTAAGCTCATCTCTAGGTACAAGTTCTTTAGAAGGAGGCAGGGAACCAATAGTTGAATTCACCTGGGAGGCAGTGGAGAAGGAAACTGTCTGAAGAGGTCAGGAATCAAATTGGAGACCTGTAGTCACTGCACCTAGAATTATTTCAGGCATATTTGCAACAGGACACAGCTCTATACAAGCTCCAGTAATCAACTGATCCTTGATATTGCAAAGTGCAGGGTTCTGAAGGCACTCTCAATCAGCTGATCAATGGTGCCTGTCTTTACCTTCCCCACACATGACATCACATAGGATGCCATGTTTCAGGATTGCTGGGAAATGTAGTTCTCCCAGTGCTAATGAAAGACAAAGGTGGGGAAGAGGACTTGACTTAAAACCGAAGATATTCTAGGATAGGCATGGGCAAACTCAGCCCTCCAGATGTTTTGGGACTACACCTCCCATCAACCCTAGCTAACAGGTGCTCGGGGATGATAGGAATTGTAGTCCCAAAACTTCTGGAGGCCCGAGTTTGCCCATGCCTGTTCTAGGACCATTATGCTCGGCTCATATTTGAGGTGAGCACTGCCAGTCCCCGAGAGTTATATTTAATATGACACTCAAGTGACCTCACTTAATTTCCCCATTTTCCATGCAACCATACACAACGGATAAGGTGTGCCAGTACAATTGACATCCAGATGACAGCAAAAGCCGAGAAAGAGACCAAGAATTGCAGTTTTTCCCTTCACTGGCCATGCAGAACACCTTATTCTTGCCAGGCTGAAAAACGTTTGGGCTGTCATGCTCCCACTGATGAGGTTAAGACTGAGAGCATCCTTTCTGCTGGCGTTTCCCCCCAAGATCAACATTCATTAGGAAGTGATGGAAACCTTTTGCCCCAAATCCCCCAGTGAGTGAATTGCTTTTCACCATTCTAAGGAGGAAGATGACCATCTGCAAAGAGACGAGTTGCTTGAAGGTGATGACAAGCCATATGGGGGCCTTGACACTTGCTGCAGTGCTTATCCTTGAAGAAATTCTATTTTCTCAGCAGTCGGGGGGGGGGGGAGTTCCAAGAGAGCACATAACTTTTTTCTCAACCCACCTGTTCCTTCAAGAGTGGACCTTGAAAGTCAGATTAATTACACAGCCACCTGCACTGAGCCATAACAAAATAGGAAGTGACCTTATACCTGATCAGTCCAGGCAGAGGTCTTTGACTTCCCTACCTAGAGGTGCCAGGGATTGAACCCGAGACTAAGCACCATGCTAAGTATATGCTCTGTCACTGAATTATGGGATATCAGATCTTTTTTTAACGTCAAGACAGACCACTGATCCATCTAGCTCTGTATTGCTTACACTAGGGGTAATCCACGTAGTATCTGTGGGATGTGAAACACAAGAGCAGTCAAGTACAACATTCCTAGAGTGAACATGTTTACACATGGGGAGGAATGTTTGTCCAGCCAGCAGGTAAACTTCCTGTTTCCTTCTGGGCTGGGACAGACTTCCTCTGCATGTGACTAGAGGTGGGCGTGGCCTCACCTGTGCAGGTAACGACAAAAGCACAGGGCAGGACAGCCATCTCTCTCTCTGTGGCTACTTTCATCGAAGAAGCAACATCTGCTTAGCCAAAGATGCTCTCTTGGCTTCCAGCCCAGAGAGGACAGAGGGACTGTCTCCTTATGAGATAGTTTCCAGGTGTATGTTACTTTTCTAAGCTAAGTCTGCCTTCTGGGATCCTATTGTGAACAGAATGATATGTGAGTAAACTCTTTTTATACTTTCATAGAAGACTGTGTAGTGTTTTATGAGAGAATAAGGGGGAAATACCAGAACAGTTATTATAGAGGCTTTAGCGAGCCGGAGCAAACGCATCCGCTTCAAGTTTAAAAGGGGAAATGTTACTCTGCTAAATTGTGAACTTGTTAACACAAGTTGGGAAAGGATATAATCAAACAATATATGCTCTCCTGCATCCCTGAACATTCCCACAGTATTCTCCAGAGTTGTTGGAGCCCTGGACCTCGTGGCCAGTGCTCAAGAATGATGGGAGCTGAAGTTCAACATCATCCTGAGGTTACCTCTGTCTTCACTGACCAGGAGAAGCTCTCTGGGGTTCCAGGCAGACATCTTTCCCTGCCCTACCAAGAGATACCAAGCATTGAAGATGGTACTTTTTACATACAAGTCATTCATTGTACCATTGAGTTATGGCTCTTCCCCATTGGATGAAGCCTACCGAGTATGTCTACTGACTTATAAGCAGAAAGCACTCACAATGATCAGGAAGAACAAAGGCAACTGCGTTATACCAAGTCAGGCCAATGATCCATCCAGTTCAGCACTGTCTACACTGACTGGCAGCAGGGTTTCAGGCAAGGAACATTACCAACCCTACCCAGAGATGACAGAGACTGAACCTAGGACCTTCTACATGCAAAGCAGATGCTCTACCACTGATATATCGCCCACCTGCTGCAAACAAAGCAACCCAGTCCATTCCCTCCACTTTGAGTGGAAGCCCAGCTCTCCTTGAGAAGAAGACATTATGGTAGACCTATCAAGACTATTATAAGAACAATGAATGATCAAATTAGAGCATAAATAGGTGTCACCTAGAGATCCTCATCTCCATTCCTTAGGCCCCCATCCTGTCTTCCCATCCAAATTCTCCCTCAACTTTTTAAACCTCTTCTAGCAATTTCAGTCTATGTTCAGCATGGTGGGTGGAAAAAAATCATTTGAGGCCAAGGAAGGTTGCCTGTAATCTTCAGACAAATGGATGATTTATTGATGGAAGTCACCAGGAGCTAATCGTTAGGTGTTAGGCAAAGCCCTGCTTTTGCTACCTCCAGACAACTTTGGGAACCCTTGCTAAGAAGCTCTGTAATTGCAGTGCACACTTTTTATTTCATAAAAAGCAAAATTGACAGCCTTTCCTGCTGCTTGCATTAGCTCCATTTCCCTCCTTGCAAAAATAGATCCAATTGGCAGTTGGGCGGGTGTGTAACTAAATCCAAGTGGCTTATCCTTTGTGAAGTGAGTGACAGAAAAGGCTGGAAGTAATCCCAATGTCATTGGCAATTGCATGCAGGAAATCCGAAGAAATGTCAGCGTTTTCCCCTTCACTATTATGATGAGTTTGGGGTGGGTAGGCTGAATACCTGGGCTGGAATCCCAGAAATGGGCGAGCAAGTGGATTGGGCCTCAAAAGTTTGTTCACACAGTGCTGGAATTTCCATGTCTTTGGCGACCGACAGGGGGCGGTAAACATTATCCTATTGGTTTGGGTGTTGTCACCTTCTCTGCTCTAGGTTCTGCTGTTTTTTTAAAAAAGAAATTATTAATATATTTTTTAAAAAAATAAACAATAATTCAACAACATTTCAAATTTTATATTCAGTCAACCTAAGACTTCCCCTCCATCCCTCCGTGGTTTCCCCACTGCTGCATGTTATAATTACTCTATATGCCTTCATTTCTTCACAGGAAAAAGAAACTCCACCATCCCACTATTGTTCTTACTCAAATCCTATTTGCGTTTTAACATATTTACACTGAGTTTTTAAATAGTCTACAAACATTTTCCAATACTCCTTAAGTTCAAACTCTTTTTTACCTCTAATTTTACAAGTCAAGCTTGCCGATTCTAGATAGTCTTTCAATTTCAGCTGCCATTCTTCTTTAATAGGTACAGTACTGCCTTTCCACGCCATTTTCATGCATTTATGATATTTTTGCAGCAGTTGTTATATAAAGAAATAGATTTGTCTGTTTTGGAGGACATCTGTTCCAGTTATCCCAAATAAAAAGGCTTCTGGACTTTAGGGGAGAGTTACCTTAAATATCTTTTTTATCTCATTATAAATCATCTCCCCAAAATCCTTACCCACTTTGCACTTCCTCCACATGTGGTAAAATGAGCCTTCTACAGTCGTACCTTGGATCCCGAATGCCCTGGAACTCAGGCGTTTTGGCTCCCGAACGCCGCAAACCCAGAAGTGATTGTTCCGGTTTATGAATGTACTTTTGAAACCCAAACATCTGATGGGGCTTCTGCGGCTTCTGATTGGCTGCAAGAGCTTCCTGCAGCCAATCAGAAGCCACAATTTTGTTTTTGAACATTTTGGAAGCTGAACGGACTTCCGGAATGGATTCCGTTCAACTTCCAAGGTACGTCTGTGCTTCTTTACATTTCCAACAAAGATTTGACACTGAATTACAGTGGTACCTCAGGTTAAGTACTTCATTCATTCCAGAGGTCCGTACTTAACCTGAAACTGTTCTTAACCTGAAGCACCACTTTAGCTAATGGGGCCTCCTGCTGCTGCTGCACCACTGGAGCACAATTTCTGTTCTCATCCTGAAGCAAAGTTCTTAACCTGAAGCACTATTTCTGGGTTAGCAGAGTCTGTAACTTGAAGCATATGTAACCTGAAGCGTAAGTAACCCGAGGTACCACTGTATGTATACATCTTTGCTAATTTACTTGGTGTTAGGTACCATCTATATATAATTTTCACAAAGTTTCCCCTCAGAGTATAACATGCTGTAAATTTCCACCCAGATTTACACAGCTTTCCCTATTATTCTAGTTCTATATTGTGTCCCACATCCCTTGCCTTCGCTCCAGGTTCTGATCTCGGAGAGTGGTTCTGGGGAGAGACATTGATCATTTCCAACTTCCTCATTGTCTGCATAACATGACAGCAGGGTTTCTGAAGATTATGGTGATGTCTGAGTCATTCTAACGCTGGGGCAAACCAGCATTCTTCAGGTCTCACTGTGACAGTCTGCTCATTACGGCGTAGTATATTTCTCAGGAAGCATCTGAACCACATTGTCAAAGGTCGTTAACAGCCGGCCATTTGAAAGTGCAGCTGAAGGGTCATAAATGGAACTGAAGGATAAAAACGGGATGAAGTGCTCTCTGGTTCACAGTCGGATAGACACTGCGATGGGTTTCTTCCCCAGCTGGGCCTGTGCAATGATATTAATGGCAACTCATAGGAGCAATTCAGTGGGCATCAGTACATGAAATGTTCCGTGTTCATCAAGACGTCTTGCCGTCATGGTGTGAGTGGATAGGCCCTTCTTGGCTAGCCAAGTGCACTCAGTCTATCAGCTAATTAACACCAGGGACTGGGGAGAAATCCGATTCGATCGCATTTAAAGGCAAACCTACCTCATTCATACTTTCTGAAACAATGCATGAGCCGAAACACTACTGCCCTTGCAAATTTGCACCTCTCCCAGTTTGGCAATCCTGTTCCCCAGCCAATTAATGTGTATAAAAAGGAATGCTTGGAGGTAAGATGTCCATAAAAAATGGAAATATCAATGGAAATTACATGCAAAAATATATTATTTTAGAGAAACTGCTTTGCAAAAATGTATGTTTTTCCATATCTCGTAGTTTATTGATTTGGGCTCTTTTTTTAAGTGCAAAGATAAGAAAAAGAAAGAAAACAAAGAAATGCAAACTATGAAGCATCACAGCCTGGAAGGACAAAAGTACAAAGATACAGCTCTGCTCCAAAGGGATAATAATGTTTAGGGCAGTTTTTAATGTTTGATGCATTACTGTATTTTAATATTTTGTTGGAAGCTGCCCAGAGTGGCTGGGGAAGCCCAGCCAGATGGGCGGAGTAGAAATAAATTATTATTATTATTATTATTATTATTATTATTATTATTAAGCATTAACCCATGCAAAGATTCCCCTTACAGATGTCAGCGATACATAGAAATAAAAGTATTCTGTACCTGTGAGTTTCATCATCGTTGAGAACAAAGGTTCTACAAAGCCTTAGACAAGCCAGATGTTTGCATACATATTGAGGTGTATAGTTTTAGGACCCACCTTATTGTTGTGATTGTAAGTTGTTTTAAACTGTTTTCATTTTGTGCTTTAATTCTGCAACCCACCCTTGGATTTTAGGGTGAAGATGGGTAACTAACAACAACTACTGGTGGCACAGAGTGACCATATGGCTCAATATTCATGTTAGAAATAAAATCGTGCAATATAGCAAAAGCAACAGCAACCCACCCACAGTCATTGCAGCTCTGTCCTTTAGATACTTTTAGTTTATGAGATATCTTTTCAATTTGCCCAACCCCAGAGAACCACCAATCCAAATTATTAAGACTGAAGGTCTTCCAGGAGTTGGCAATAGAGCCCTGGGCTGCTGTTAAGAGATGAGAGATAAGTTCTTTGCTTTTCAAATCCTATTCTGTTTCCATAAACATATTCAAAAGTGCTAGGTGAGAAGATGGGGCAACAGTTGGATTAGATAACAAAGATAGCGAACACCTTTGAGTAGCCCCACTACATAGGCTTATAAAAATAAATAAATAAGCATGTTAGGCAAAGTTGCATACGAATTTGTTTCTTTCAGGAGAAAATCACACCAAAAATGCTTGTCAAGTTTCATGAAGGCTTTTCTTTCTTGAAAAAAAAAATGCTCAAGATGATGTGGAAATGTGAAAAATTGAAGTTGATATTGGGAAAATGACCAACTGAAAGGGACAGATTCACCCATTCCTATACCAGCCTCGGCCCAGTATACCTGAAGGAGCGTCTCCAGCCCCATCATTCAGCCTCCAAGGGCCTTTTGACATTTCCCTCGCTGCGAGAGGTGAGGTTACAGGGAACCAGGCAGAGGGCCTTCTCGGTAGTGGTGCCAGCCCTGTGGAACGCCCTCCCATCAGATGTCAAGGAAATAAACAACTACAGTGGTACCTCTGGTTAATAACTTAATTCGTTCTGCAGGTCCGTTCTTAACCTGAGGTACCACTTTAGCTAATGGAGCCTCCCGCTGCCACCGCACCGCCACCACACAATTTCTGTTCTCATCCTGAAGCAAAGTTCTTAACCCGAGGTACTATTTCTGGGTTAGCGGAGTCTGTAACCTGAAGCGTCTGTAACCCGAGGTACCACTGGTGAACTTTGCTTCAGAATGAGAACAGAAATCGTGCAGCGGCAGCACAGCAGCAGTGGGAGGCTCCATCAGCTAAAGTGGTGCTTCAGGTTAAGAATAGTTTCAGGTTAAGAATGGACTTCCGGAATTAAGTACTTAACCCGAGGTACCACTGTAGTTGACTTTTGGAAGACATCTGAAGGTGGCCCTGTTTAGGGAAGTTTTAAATGTTTGATGTTTTATCGTGTTTTTAATAATATAAGGGTACAAAAGCTCTCAGGAGGCCCCTGATCCCTTCAAGAGAGCTACAATTCCCAGAGTGACAATTCTTGTCAGGGAACTCAGGGAAGTACTATTAAGGGGGAATACGGATAAGTGATGTCTGCAAACAGGCAAGACCTTTTTCTCTTCTCTTCTTTCCTTTGGTTGTTTGACATTAACTGTATTTTCATATCCACCCAATTTATAACTTCATAACCATATTCATTCCATTTACTCCTGATTTTTGATGTTTTGGTTTTTTAAAATATATATATATAATTGATTTTCTTTTCTCATAACAATTATTCAATATCATCATTTAACATCCATTTTCTACTTTCCCCCCCTCCCCAACTTCCATTTCTGGTTTTTTACATCAAATGTTACATACTGCTGTTTATACATAATGTTCTGTTATCACTAAATACATTTCTTGTTCTCTGTAAATAAAATCGTAAATGTTTATTTAAATCCTGCCAATGAGTCCATGGTTGTTTTTTTCGTTTCTGCAAGTATGTTGTAAAGGGTTCCCATTCTTTCCCAAAATCACTATTGTCTTCTTCACACAGTTTGTCCGTTAATTTGGCCAATTCTGCATAGTTCATCAGTTTTTCTTGCCATTGTTCTTTGGATGGTATTTCTCCAGTCTTCCAGTTTTGTGCTATTAAGATTATTGCTGCCGTAGTACATACATGAATAATGTCCTATTTTCCTTCGGCATTTCCTGTCCTAGAATACCTAACAAAAAGGCTTCTGGTTTCTTCACAAAGGTTAATTTAAACTTTTTTTTTTCAATTCGTTATATATCATTTCGCAAAAATTTTAAATAATCTTACAATCCCACCATATGTGATAAAATGTACCTTCCCCTTTTTCACATCAACAATTCTATTGTTCTGTTTTGTACATTTTGGCCAGTTTTAATGGTGTAATGTACCACCTGTGCATCATTTTCATATAATTGTCTGAAAAAGGAACAGCATTTTTGGCAATACAAACTCATGTTAGTTAGTTATTGCAGCAATTTGTCCTAAGAAAGAGAGATTCATCCTATTCCATATTTCCAAATTCCTTTTTATTTCGTTCAAAATTTTCTCATAATTGTCTGCGTAAATATTAAGATTCTTTGTCGTCAGCCATATTCCTAAATACCATATTTTTTGCTCTATAAGACTCACTTTTTCCCTCCTAAAAAGTAAGGGGAAATATGTGTGCGTCTTATGGAGCGAATGCAGGCTGCGCAGCTATCCCAAAAGCCAGAACAGCAAGAGGGACTGCTGCTTTCACTGCACAGCGATCCCTCTTGCTATTCTGGCTTCTGAGATTCAGAATATTTTTTTTCTTGTTTTCCTCCTCCAAAAACTAGGTGCGTCTTGTGGTCTGGTCTTATAGTGCAAAAAATACGGTACTTTAGCTTTTTGTGGATTTCTATATCTATAGATTCTGATAATTCTTTTTTTCCGATTCTTTAAGGTTTTTAACTAACAGATTGGTTTTGTTTTTATTAAGTTTAAAACCTGCCACTTGTCCAAACTTTTGAATTTTTTTCTATTACTCTGGGGAGAGAATTTTTTAGGTCTTCTTCTACAGAGATAACCAAATCATCAGCATATGCTTTCAATTTATGTTCATTTTTCTTTATTCTTATTCCTGCGACTTATTTATCCATTCTAATATTCCTTGCCAAAACCTCCAGGACCAGAATGAACAAAAGCAGTGATAATGGTCATTTATACATCAGAATCATTTTCTTGATTTTTTAAAAAATCATCATAAGCTCCTTGTATGGGATGCATATTATTTTGGGGGTTGTTCGTGTCCGTCCTTTTTTACATCAGTACTCTGTGTTTCATTGTTTAATAACAACATTATTTTAAAAAATCAAAAAGCAAAATATGTACATAAGATACATCCATAAAGAAATGCATAAATAAATACAAAGAATTTTGATGTGCATATATTTTTAAGGGTGGTGAAAGTTACAATTCCCAGAGTATTCTGGAAAGAGCAATTGGTTGGTCCAGTACTCTTAACAAACTCCAGTTCCCAATATTCTTTGGGGAAAGCCATGGCTGTTTAAAATGGCATAGAGATAGCAGACAGAGATTCTAGTGGTGTGTTGTAATGGGAGGCGAGCCAGACAACAATCCTTGTTATGAAAATATGGCTTACAAACTTCCCTTTATTTTTATCTGCAAAGTGTTGGAGGCTACAGTTGAGTAACGTGAGATGGATGACAAAGGTAGCCCTGAAAGAGAAGACTATTTTCTGTCCCGTTCCCTCAGGATAACGTGCCCTGCAGTCATCACTGTTTGCTTTACCACATTTCATCTCCGATTTCATATCTTCCTCTTTTATTACAATAATATTCTCAGCTGAAGAAGTGGAATTATTCCGCCTTCCGGGCATGAAAGTTTTCTTGTTATTAAAGCACCAAACCATTTGCTGTTCTCCTCAGGTCAATGAGGTCAGAATAACTTTTCATAACCCAGGCAGCTGCAGGGGTGTGTCCCTTATTGTCGTTCGTGGTGGTGGTGGTATAATTTACTACCCATCCTTCACCCAAGGTTCCTGGGTGAGTTACAACAATTAAAACACAACATTCATATTCAATCTTAAAAAAAAAAGGTAAAGGATCCCTGACAGTTAAGTTCAGTGCTGAACGAGTCTGGGGTTGCGGCGCTCATCTCTCTTTACAGGCCGAGGGAGCTGACATTTGTCTGCAGACAGTTTTTTCAGGTCATGTGGCCAGCATGACTAAGCCGCTTCTGGTGAAACCAGAGCAGCACACGGAAACGACATTTACCTTCCCGCCAGAGTGGTACCTATTTATCTATTTGCACTTTTTGACGTGCTTTCAAACTGCTAGGTTGGCAGGAGCTGGGACTGAGAAACTGGAGCTCACCCCGTCGCGGGGATTCAAACCGCTGACCTTCCGATCGGCAAGCCCTAGGCTCAGTGGTTTAGACCACAGCGCCACCCACATCCCAATTCAATCTTACAATAATATTAAAAGCAGTTCAAAAGAACTTAAAAGAGCAAAAAGCTGCGTCCTAAAAAGGCACACCTCAAGTGTCAAAAGCCAGAGTAAAGAGGTATGTCTTCAGCATTCACCGAAAGCTGTACAATGACATTGCCAGATGCACCGCTTTGGGGAGGGAGTTCCACACCTTAGAGGCTGCCACAGACAAGGCCTTCTCCCAGTTATTTTTTTTCCATCTGGTGACTTCAGAGCAATCCATTACGATCTATTGCAGCCTAACAGGATGGCTCATCTGGAATTGGACGCACACACACACACGCACACACGCGCACACACACCAGACCTTCCAAGTGTCCCTATTTTCCAGGGACAGTCCCACAGTTACAAAAGCCGTCCTGGTTTCTCATTTGACCCTGGGATGTCCTGCTTTTCCTTACGATGTCCCCATATTCATCGGAGAAATGTTGGAGGGTATGGAGTTGTCCAGTGCTTTTTTCTTAAAAGATGTTTAGACGTACTCTCATTTTGATTCAAGAAAATCACAATTTTATAGTTCAAATCGGGGGAAATAAATACAGTAAATGAACAACAGTACAAAGAACATTACCTCATATTGCACAGCTGACAGCTCACAGTAACTTCCACATTGGCATGAGGTTGTGTGAATAATAATAATAATAATAATAATAATAATAATAATAATAATTTATACCCCGCCTATCTGGCTGAGTTTCCCCAGCCACTCTGGGTGGCTCCCAATCGAGTGTTAAAAAAAATACAGCATTAAATATTAAAAACTTCCCTAAACAGGGTTGCCTTCAGATGTGTTCTAAAAGTCAGATAGTTGTTTAATTCCTTGATATCCGGTGGGAGGGCATTCCACAGAGCGGGTGCCACTACCAAGAAGGCCCTCAGTCTGGTTCCCTGTAACCTCATTAACATCTTCCCTCCTACTTCCAACTCCTACTTCACACATTAAACGCTCACTTCCGTCTGAGACTCAGGAAACACCGTGACAGGAAATGAGGCTGCCATTGGGGGGTAGCAACGGAACTGACCATTCACCATGCTAGAGAAGAAACTAAAAAAATTAAAATTTTTAGTTTCTTCTCCCATTAGATTGACAAAATATTTAGGGGTATGCGTGCCCCTGCGTACCCCAAGAAAGAAGCACTGGAGTTGTCCAACCCCCCAAGCCATCTGAAGGCACCCCTGTGTAGGGACGTTTTTTAACAGACTCTCCAAGTGTTCCTTTTTTCCAGGGGGTGTCCCAGATTTACAGACGCCGACCAAAGACCCATCTAATTGAAAACTGTTTGCCCCATGGTGACCACCAGATGCCTCTGGCAGAGCCACAATCCTTCCCCAGTAACTGATATTCAGAGGCATACAACCAGGTATACAGCCTTCATGGCCAATTGCCCTTGATATCCTTCTCCTTCATGAATTTGTCTTAAAGAAGGCTGATCGCTGAAGAATTGATGCTTTTGAATTATGGTTCTGGAGAAGACTCTTGAGAGTCCCATGAACTGCAAGAAGATCAAACCTATTTACCGTATTCTGAAGGAAATCAGCCCCGAGTGCTCACTGGAAGGACAAATTGTGAAGCTTAGGCTCCAATACTTTGGCCACCTCATGAGAAGAGAAGACTACTTGGAAAAGACCCTGATGTTGGGAAAGATGAAGGGCACAAGGAGAAGGGGACGACGGAGGACGAGATGGTTGGACAGTGTTCTCGAAGCTACTTAAATGAGTTTGACCAAACTGCGGGAGGCAGTGGAAGACAGGAGTGCCTGGCATGCTTGTTCCATCTTGACCCCATGGGGTCACAAAGAGTCGGACACGACTAAATAACTAAACAACAACAACAAAGCTATCCAAACTGGTGCCCCTTTCTACCTCCTGGAGAAGTGAATTATGCAGTTTAACTCTGGGCTGTGCGTAGGAGCCCTTCCTTCTTTTGTGTCTGCCTTCTAATGTTCAGCTTCAATGGATGACTCATAACACGAGAGAGGGAGAGAAAGTTCTGCCTGTTCACTTTCTACACACCAAGCATACTTTTATGCAGGGTTCATGCTGTGAGAAGTGAGTCACCACTCTGTAACTGCTGTCATCACACCAAACTCCCCCAAAGGCACTGATGCACATGAGCCAACACGGCTGCTGCGCATAAATGAGCAGAAGGATGCTCCTGTTGGGTAGCCAACATGTGTCTTAAATATAAAATGATGGTAATCAGGGTCACCACATCACCTATATGGTCAGGGAGCATGACATTTAGAAAAGCAGGTCTAGCCAAGATCTCCTAAAGAGCACAATGATTGGTCGATCATTGTGCTCTTCAGGAGATCTTGGCTAGACCTACTTTTCTAAATGTCATGCTCCCTGAGTGAGGGGCTGTCCAGGTCCAGACCGAGAAGATGAACAGCCACTAGATGGCGCCAGGTGGGATCCAGTGGGCTAGGAAGGTCTTTATCAAGGTTGGGAGAGCTCAAGGAAGGTCCTCGTTGGGGGGGGGGGATTTCTGTCACCTCACCCCACAGCACAAGGCTAGGACTCCACCTCCATCTCCAGATCTGTCAGAGGCTGTTTCTGACTCATCCACTTTGCCAGTTATGCCCCCAACTCTGCCTCCAGAGTTGCCAGAAACCCTGTCCAGTCCTGTCACTCCAGGTTGGACCAGTTTGTGGCCCAATCTGCTTCTGAGGAGGCAGTCATCTTCACTGACCAGGTCATGGAGACACCAACACAGGCATTAGCAGACAGGGCTGCTTCAGCTTTCCTAACCAACAGCATTCCTCCATATGATCTCGGTGATCAGGCTGAGAGATAATAGCTCAAGCATTCCTTAAGTTATCCCGGATCCTAATTATTCAGGACTAACACAAGAGCCTTGAACACGGCCCTAAAGCATGAGGGTGACCAGTGCAGATGTTTTAGCAGAGGTGTCCCATGTTGTCTGCCCCCATCAGCCATCTAGCCGCTGCCTTCTGCAGCAGCTGGAGCCTCTGGATTGGATCAAGGCTACATTGCACACATTATAGCCAAGCAAAAGCACTCAAGGAGGGTGTGGAGCAGGGCTAGTGAAAGGCATGTCCTGGAGATGGAGCATGATGCAGCAGCGACCACCAACTTGGCTAGCTTCACAAGAGGATGAAACAAATTCATGGAAGATAAAGCTCCCTGACTGCTAGCCATGATAGCTAGCCATGCTCTCCTATGTACTCCCAAATGTACTATGCTTCTGAATGCTGGTTGCCAGTCTTAGGTGGAGGAGTGTGCGACTGGACAGGCTTTGTGCTGTTTGTATACAGGGACCATGCTTTGGAGGACTGTACTGAGGAGGAATGGTGGGAGCCACCCCCTCCCCCTGACCCTGAATCTTCCCATATATACAGTATAGATTTAGAACAGTGGTTTGCAGAAAGGCATATTTCAGAAGGCAGAAGCTGGGAAATACTGGATGGGGAACAGCTAGGAGAAGAAACACTGGAAGAGTGAGGGTTAGCAGATTCACATTCTCTGGACAGCATCCTCCCCCCATCCCCAAGGACACAGAGAGCTGAGAGAGTGATAGAACAAAAAATCTGAGGGTACAAACTCAGATTACAAGACGTAGGGGTGATGTAGATTAGATTAATAGGAACGGAGGGGGAGCACCACCATTCTAGGGAGACACCTTCTTTTGTCTCTTGCTGTGTTTATTAAAGAAACTAACTGGTAAGATTTTCCTTTCATTTGATCTGCTTATTTACTGCCACAAGGAAACCGATTCCCCAAAGCCTGACAGAGAGTGAGCAATCCCTGCCACCCCCAGGTGAGAAAGACCCCTCGCTGAGGTCATGGAGAGCTACTGCTAGTCAACATAGACAGGGCTGAGCAAGGTGGACCAAAGTTCTGAAGGCAGATCCTTGCCTTCCTTGTGTCCTGCTTGTGGGATTCCAATGGGCACCTGGTTGGCCACTGTGCAAACAGAGGACTGCACTTGCTGAGCCCTTAGCTTGATTCAGCAGAGCTCATCTTACATTACTATGCCTGGGGAAAGTCCTGAAGGCCACACAGAAAACCCTGGAGGGCTACACTGAGGTCCCAGGGTTGAGGTTTCCCGCTCTCACCCAAGAAGGAATTCAGTTTGATGTTCTGCCTTGGGCCTACCAGAGTAACATTTGCTGGGAAGCTGGGTTTCGGCATTAAAAGATGTTCGTGGCAGCCATCATGCTTGAAAGGATCAGAGAAAAACAGAAAAGGATGCCTGTTACATTTAGACTCAGCCAGCTCTCTTCAAAGTCTTGCAGCACATCGCGTTTCGGGAATATTGGCTTTGCACTCCTGTTCCCAAAGAAAAATTAACTTCATTTTTAAAACCCAGGATAAGCAACTTGTCTTGCGCAGGCATCTGTTTAAAATAAAGCAATTATTTGATGAGCTTCCAGAGGAATTGCATTTCGGGTGAAGAATGCACACATTATTTTAAACATATATATTATGCACACGTTTTCCCTTCATCATTCCGCCCCCCCCCCCTCATTGGTCACTCATTTGGGCACAAAATCTGCATATTACATTTACGAAAACCATTTTCACATACATCGTTGCCTTCCAAGAGCTCCTGATGAAATGCGTTTCATCTAGCAAGTTAATTGAGTGCAGAACTTTAGAAGGGCAGGAGAATCGACAATGAAACTCATAACAGAAATAATGTGCTAATTCCCATAAGAGTTTTAGTGGTGGTTGGTAATTAACAGGGCCGAGCCAAATTTTTCATGGGCTTGAAAGGGGGACTCTCTGGACATACAAACCAACAAATGCTTTTTATAAGCTGGTTCTGATTAATCTGAAAGGAACGAATCACAGAATTTTAGAGTTGGGAGGGACCTCGTGGGGTCATCTAGTCCAACCCCCTGCAATGCAGGAATCTCAACTAAAGCATCCATGACAGGTGGCCATCCAATGAATGAAAGGCATAGTTGGAAACCAGACTTGAAAGGAAGTGTGCACATATATTTGAAATGCATTGTTGCTGTTTTTAAAACAGTAAATTATTTAACTGATATATTATTTAGCAATAGACAAATGGCAGATGTTTTTATTGCAGTGGTACCTTGGTTCTCAAACGCCTTGGTAGTCAAACAACTTGGAACCCAAAAACTGCAAACCTGGAAGTAAGTGTTCCGGTTTGCGACCTTTTTTCGGAAGCCGAATGTGCTCCGTTTTGAGTGTTATGCTTCTGGTTTGAGTGCCACACTTCCATTTTAAGTGTTGCATTGAGGTCTGTCTGTTTTTGCTATTTATTTTGCGTTTTTGTGGTTTTTGTAACTGTGTGGAACCCAGTTCAGCTACAGGTTGGTTGGTTGGTTGTGGGACTGCATTACATTGTTTATTGCTTCCATTTTATGGATCCGTGGTCTCATTAGATAGTAAAATTCATGTTAAATTGCTGTTTGTGGGGTTGTTTTCAAAAGCCTGGAATGGATTGACCCATGCTGCATTACTTTCTATGGGAAAGCGTGCCTTGGTTTTTGAACGCTTTGGTTTTGGAAAGGATTTCTGGAACGGGTTAAGTTCGAAAACCAATGTACCACTGTATTTGCTAATCCTCAGTCCGGGGGCTAAATTCAACTCATGGGATGCTCTCAGGGAAGAGGTGAATTTAGGGGAGCATGGATGCACATGGTGCATAACCTCAAGGGTGCCACATGCCTTTTGCTTGCGTGGATGGAGGAGAGAGGAAGACTGCACAGAACAATGTTCCCCACCTCTGATGCAGCCCATGCTCCTTTCTCAGGAGAGTTCTGTTTCTTGGTCAGGACCAAAGTGTAGTTTTCATGGAGGTAGCAGTGATTTATCCATATGTCAGGACTGGGTCATAGGCAGCTGTCTGAACAGGAGCTGGGAATGAGGAGCTATGGAAACTACCAGTAGGCAAGACTAAAGAACTCACCATGGCTAGAGAAAGCCGGGAATCAAGATTAAATAACAACCACCAGCACCAGCACCTTCAAGGATGTCAGTACATAAGAACTGAAGAATACTTGATTGCTCAAGCAAGGCTCAGTTGAAGCTAATGATTGTCTGCCTGGGTGAGCATAGTTTCTTCATTCAGGAGCTGCTGCTAGAAGTTCAGTGGTTCACCAGAAGGGGGAGCTGTGTATGGAACCAGGCAGGGGGCCTTCTCAGTAGTGGTGCCCGCCCTGTGGATTGCCCTCCCATCAGATGTCAAGGAAATAAGCAACTATCTGACTTGTTGATAGCTGCTGTGAGACCGGCTTTGGCGGGGAGGGCCAAATTATTATTATTATTATTATTATTATTATTATTATTATTATTATTATTATTACATCTGAAGGCAGCCCTCCTTAGGGAAGTTTTTAATGTTTCATGTTTTATCGTGTTTTTAATATTCTGTTGGGGGCTGCCCAGAGTGGCTGGGGAAACCCAGCCAGATGGGCGAGGGTATAAATAAATAAATTGTTGTTGTTGTTGTTGTTGTTGTTATTGCCAGCAGTTCCTGACACTGTTTCCAGGAGCATTCCATCAAGCCTTCACAGAATATTACAGGCACACACACACAAACAAAAATCCCTGCATACAGAAAAAAAGAGTTACAGATAGGTAGCCGTGTTGGTCTGCCATAGTCAAAACAGAAAAAAAATTCCTTCCAGTAGCACTTTAAAGACCAACTAAGTTAGTTGTTGGTATGAGCTTTCGTGTGCATGCACACTTCTTCAGATACCTTAGTATCTGAACTTCAGATAACTTAGTTGGTCTTTAAGGTGCTACTGGAAGGAATTCTTTTTCTGTTTTGACTATGGCAGACCAACACGGCTACCTATCTGTAACTGGAACTATGGAAGGCACCACATTGAGCCACATGAAATGGAAGGTATCTGAAGAAGTGTGCATGCACACGAAAGCTCATACCAAGAACTAACTTAGTTGGTCTTTAAGGTGCTACTGGAAGAAAAAAAGAGTGTTAGGGAAATGGGTTCTAGGTTCACCTACTTCCTGACATGATCCAGTTCTACGTGCAGAGATAGGGGTGGAGAGGCATGACGTAGTACTGCTATTTCAACTATTGGTGGCACTGTGTCCAACAGGGAAGTGAGTCATGCTGCTGTTCTAAACTGCTCTTTTTAGAATGAAGCTGTTCCTCCGTTAAGCAACCATTTGGGCTTGGCTTCTTCTCTGAAATAACCTGACTGGGAACAGGGAGAGGAGTCGCATGGAGAATCATTCCTCATCCATAGCCTGAAGTGACACTGGTTTTACCACTTCTGGGAGAACAAGGCCAACATTTGACAGAATCTTGGCAACTGGCTTACGGACACAACAGCCTCTCCTTTTATGATTAAGTTCTAGTGACCCAAGAGCATGCATACGACATTAAGGGAACTTGTGTCAAATTCACACACACACATCAGTCAGTGATGACTGCTGCCTCTGTGCCGCTATTTGCCTGTTTAAACTCTGCATACATATCTCACTCTTTGGGTTTGGGTTGTTGCTGGGTTTTGCAACACACACACACACACACACAAACTGGGAAATAACAGAGATTAGGGTGGTCTAATGTTTTTGCTCCAGAGTCAGCTCCGATCAATGGCTTGACGCAACATGCCAGACAGTCTGGCAATGTTTCAGAAAACTAATAACGCTGCAGGCCTTTTAAAACATGTAAAAATAACAATAATACCATTTTCAGTTTCTAGTGAATGCTGTCCCTGAAGGCAGCTGGACCTGAATACCAATAAGGAGCACTTGAGTTGAGAACTGGACAGTTCACAAGCTACTTTGGGAAAGGAAGGCTGAGCTATGACTAAGGAAAGCCCTGCTGTATTAGGCCCATCCTGTTCTTACATCATTATTTTCCCCCCATTTCCAAAGTGATTCCTTATGCCTGTTCTTAGGGTTCCAAGCTGGATTATTTCAGCAGGGAGCAGGTGGGAGGAGACTGCCCTGGAGGTGGAAACAAATGGGGGAGAGGGGAAACCTTGCTGGAATAGAACTGGGAATGTCCCAATCCAGCACTTTCTTGCCTTCTGCCTCTGAAGCAGCCCCACCCTACGCACGTCCCCCTGAAATTATTCATCTAGACCAGGGGCCGGCAACCTAAGGCCTGTTAGGATATACTTCCGTTCCACCTTTAAAGGGAACAGGCATGACTGTTGTGTGTCACATGCCTGTTTACTTCCAGTACTTGCTGGGAACTTCCGTTTGTATATTGCTTTTGCTTTTAGCTGTTTTGCTGGACACAAAGGGAAGCAGACATGGTTTTTTCCTTTGTTCCTGAACTATGTTGAATAAATGCTATAAACATGCTTGCACATTTCTCTGTCCGCCACTTCTGTTGCGAGAAGATTTACCATATTTTTTGCTCTATAAGACTCACTTTTTTCCTCCTAAAAAGTAAGGGGAAATGTGTGTGCGTCTTATGGAGCAAATGCAGGCTGCGCAGCTATCCCAGAAGCCAGAACAGCAAGAGGGATTGCTGCTTTCACTGTGCAGTAATCCCTCTTGCTGTTCTGGCTTCTGAGATTCAGAATATTTTTATTCTTGTTTTCCTCCTCCAAAAACTAGGTGCGCCTTGTGGTTCTGGTGCGTCTTATAGAGCAAAAAATATGGTGTTCACTCTGCTGAAAGAGCGTGCCGAGTCTCTAAACGTATCTGAGGCTCGTGTCGCTGTTTGATGCTGTTCCAAGGGAGACCGATGATCGCCCGTCTGCCGGCCGGGGGCCTGCCTGGGGGCTTGCCTCATGCCCCCGTCTCCCCATTTAACCAGCCCATGGACCCCCGCCGCCCAGTCGGTCAGTTGGCTCCCGTGCAACGCAGAACAGAGAGGAGACCGCCTTCCACAATGCTGGCCAGCTTCACATTGGCTGGCCGCCTCCTCCGTGCTGGAAGGAGTGCCAGAAATAGCCTTTGTGCCATGCATGCATAGTGCGTGCACGCACACACTCCGGCCCACCGCAGCGTCTATGGGACCGTGAACCGGCCCAAGCCACAAAAACTTTGCCGACCCCTGATCTAGACTCTGCTTCAAATGAAAATGAAATAAAATTTAGAAAAGTTGTTCAGAGGTTAGGCTACATCTGCTCTTTACTGCGTAATTGCTATGTATAGAACAATGGGTGCTCATCCTGATTTGCTTGCATTGAGGTTCTACGTTTTCTTATTTATCAGTAGTTTATTCTAAGCTTTTAGAGCTTTTCCCCATCACTTTCCTAACAGTAAAATCTGCTTTGTTTGTGTTGTTGTTGTTGTTAAGTGGATTTGTTGAGCCAGAGTGCTTTAATCCACTTCTTAATTAGACAAGCCTAGATTTCCAGTAGGGAAATCTTCTCAGTACTGTATATCCCTTCCCCGATATACTGGCAGTCTGGAGGAAACCTGAGGGAGAAACAGGTGAACTCTGAGTGTGTCTTCCCCAGGTGGGGAACCAGAGCAGACAGGTAGGAATGCAGATTCACCCTGGCAATGTGGACCCCCAAATGCCACCTGTTCTAATCGCTCATAAAAAGTCAGGTGCTTTCAAACCCCCACCCCTGTGGAGCGTTTAGATGGAGATTTTTCCGTGAGACAGATGCGAACATCAAAGCCAACTAGCATCATATGTTTAAGCGCTGATGTACTTTGGGGACGTCGCAGGCATTAAGGCAATTTGCATATCATAATCTGTAAGAAGCGATCATCAAAAAGAGAAAGGGGAAGAAACCCCGTCATTAAGGTTAGCAGCGTCCAGAGAAACCCATTATTGAAATATATACTGCACCGTCCACAGAGATTTGCCCAGTGAATTTAGCTACAACTTTTAATCCAAGAACTGGCTCCTCATCCAGTGCCAAAGGAGCAAACCCCCCCCCCTTGAAAATACGCAGTGCATCAGAAGAAAAGGTGCAGCCGATGGGAGAATTATAACTTCATGCAATTTATGTGCAATTTGCATATTATAGTCACGTATGTGACAGGGGTTGAGCAACCACTAATGGGCTCCTCTCCCGTCTGTAGAAATATGTTAATCGTGAGCAACTGAGGATTTGGAAAGCTTGAGACTGCCTTTCATATAGATCAGGAGCAGGAAGCACTTTTCAGCCTGAGGGCTGCATTCCCCAACCTTGGAGAGGCAGATGAGAGTGGTTGTGAGGGGCAGAGGCAAAAGCGGGTGAGCAATGAACATGAACTTTACATGGCAGGCTAGTTTCTATACACGCTCTCATGTCCCTCTCTGCTCTCCATCTGGCAAGAAGCATGATTGGAGCTCGAGGGCACAGTCCAGCCAGGCAAAAACACTCAAGGAGGGTAGAAAGCAGGATTAGTGAGTGTGGAATAAATAAATGCAAAGGAGTTTTATTCTTCGGGAAGGTATGGTGAGGATGATCACAGTGGTGAAGCTGCATGCTCCGCTACTGGGGGCAGAGAGCAGGCAGGGGCTGCTGCCTGGTGCACAGGGGAGTGGCACGCCATCTGGGGGGGCATGCTGCCTGGTGCACAGGGGAGTGTGTGGCGTGTGTCCAGGGGGGTCAACGCAATGGCACCCTACCGGAATAGTGGTGCCGGGGGTGGTCTGCTCCCTCTGCACTCCCGTTCCTCCGCCAGTGGCTGACCATGCCTGCCTTAAGACCAATTCTGTAAGCAAAGAGGTACAAAGGAGCCCCAAGGAGGGCCCCTTTGCAGAACTGTTTATCTGCATGTTTTACAACCTATCTTTACAACCTGAGTTGTAAATGTCTTACATCCTGTGTTGCTGAGACAAAGCAAATGTTGGACTCACAAGCTTGACTCCCTAAGAGGCTCTTTTGCTGGCTAATGTCACAATTAAGTAAAGAATGTGTTAGAAGTAGATTGTTAGCCTTGAAAGAGGGATAGACTTATAGTTTAGAGGTGACCCGAGATAACAAGGAGAAATAGCAGGTGATAGTTTAAGAACTAGTACTCTTGCTCAAATGCTTCATGAGTATTATAAAACACACCCCTATTGTAAAAACTGCTAATTTAAATGCACACGGGATGTATGTTATTGGTGGGGGCACATATTAAAGGTAAAGGGACCCCTGACCATTACGTCCAGTCATGACCGACTCTGACTGATCATTAGGTCCAGTGGCGGACAACTCTGGAATTGCGGCTTTCATCTCGCTTTATTGGCCGAGGGAGCCGGCGTACAGCTTCCGGGTCATGTGGCTAGCTGCATGACTAAGCTGCTTCTGGCGAACCAGAGCAGTGCACGGAAACGCTGTTTACCTTCCCGCCAGAGCAGTAACTATTTATCTACTTGCACTTTAATGTGCTTTCGAACTGCTAGGTTGGCAGGAGCAGGGACCGAGCAACAGGAGATCACCCCGTCGCGGGGATTCGAACCGCCGACCTTCTGATCACCAAGTCCTAGGCTCTGTGGTTTAACCCACAGCACCACCTGTGTCCCTATGCTAGAAAAAGGAAGCAACAAAACTCCCTTGGTACATATCTGGATATGCAGAACTGAAGCTTTTTGTGGCCACATTTGGTAAAAATAAAAATGCGGGTGCAGAGGCCTAGGCAGGAGCAAAGAGGCACTCAAAGACTCGCAGCTGTATCACAGATGTGCTTGTTCACAAGTAAGCCATACCTATTTCCCAAGGAAATTTCTGTCCACAGACAGGAGAAGCAGCTGACTAGACACGGAGATTCTGCATTGCCTGGGCATCCAGACAAAACAGCTGCTTTCCCATTCGTCAGTGATCCCCTTCCATGCTCTCTAAGTGCACCAAAAACAGCCTGGAAATTAAACAGTGAAATAGAGGCTGCTGTGATAAATACAGTGAAATAATTACCCTCAAATTACTGGCTCAGTTTGGTAGGTAGGTACTGGTAGGTAGGTAATAATGTGTTTGTGTTGCTATAAGCCTTAACAAAACAGAAATACTATTAAAAAAACAAACAGCCTGAGTTGAGTCACAAATTTTCCTGGCGACCAGCACAAATAAGGACAGAAGGTGACATATCGTAATTTTCATGATCAAACAGCAAAATACATACAGACCATGTGGAATGAAGTCCTTCCTGCCACTAAACACTGACAAATATTTTTCCATGGGGATCTTTATAAAAGTGGACACTGAGTAATGAGGTTGGTTATGCTTCTAACATGTATACCGGAGGGAGACGGAGCTCTTTGGAAGTACCTGGATCTTGTCACATAGATCTGCCTTCTAATCTAACCTGTTGGCTTGACAAAGAGCTTCTGATCATCAGAGGCGTTTCTCAACTGTCAACCCTTCAAACAAGATCTCGTTAACAGAATGAGACATGGTCCTCTGAGAGGAGAACCTTCTGTCACCTTCTGACAGCCTGCTGTCAATGGAATCTGTCAAGGGAGTCACCACTGATCAGGATTAGCAAAAGATTAAGTTTCTGAAGAGTTGTCTCCATACACCTGGAAGTGATCTTCAGATCTCACACTATGCATGATCGAGTAAGAAGGCTGTTTACAGAGCTTTTGTGGACTCTCCTTCATTGGAGGTTTTCAAGCAAAGGTTGGATGGCCATCTGTCAAGAATTCTTTAGCTGTGATTCCTGCATTGCAGGGAGTTGAACTAGATGACCCTTGCGGGACTCTCTACAGGCTGGGCGTCATGAGGAAGACTTCAAACAGCTCACTTGGCTAACTGCCAAATGAAACCAGACATGCAGAGACCTTCTTTTCCATTATTTTATTAGTAAAGGTAAAGGGTAAAGGGACCCCTGACCATTAGGTCCAGTCGTGACCGACTCTGGGGTTGCGGCACTCATCTTGCTTTACTGGCTGAGGGAGCTGGCGTACAGCTTCCGGGTCATGTGGCCAGCATGACTAAGCCACTTCTGGCGAACCAGAGCAGTGCACGGAAACACCATTTACCTTCCCACCGGAGCGGTACCTATTTATCTACTTGCACTTTGACGTGCTTTCGACCTGCTAAGATGGCAGGAGCAGGGACCAAACAACGGGAGCTCACCCCGTCGCGGAGATTCGAACCGCCGACCTTCTGATCGGCAAGTCCTAGGCTCTGTGATTTAACCCACAGCGCCACCCATGTCCTTTCTTTTATTAGTAGTAAACAGAAATACATGGAGACCATGGAATAAGGAGGTGGTGGAAGCTCTCAGTCAATGCTATCCTATAGACTGGGTATAAGTAAGAATATGGGCATGTGGAGGCTGGCTGAGATGGATGGGTCCTGTCCCTTTGCACTCTAACAGACCCGCCACCACTGGTGCACCTGCCAAGCTGACATCTGAATTGGCTCTCAGTCTCCAAAGTAACCAGCCTTCTGTCACCACCAGGCAGCCTTGACCCACTGAGCTTCTTCTTCCTTCCATTGTATTGCCTCTGTTGTCAATACAGTGGTCTGTTTGATCAGCACTGCCCTCCTGTCCTGTGATTGGGCCTTCGGACTTATGGCACTTCATAAAGGGGTGTGGCCTTTGCTTCAGCAAGCATCCAGCTTGGCGACAAGGTCTTCAAGTCTGTTTACAACCCCAAACGACACAGCGTACAGGATAGAAATAAAAGATTTCTATTGAAATTAAAGCAATGTAGAAATAAGCAGCCTAAAAAGGTACAGTCTTCAGTAATTCAGTGGTACACTGAATCGGGGAGGTACGTTACAGGAAGCCTGGGATAGCTCAGTTGGTGGAACATGAGACTCTGAATCTTCCCACGTTGAGCAAAAGATTCTATGATTCTGTGATTCTATTCTGTATCTACAGAAACCTCTGGCTCTGCAGATGCTGCTGAACTACAACTCCCATCATCCCTGGACATTGGCCATGCTTGTTGGGGCTGATGGGATTTGCAGTTCAGCAACATCTGGAGGGCCAAAGGTTCCTCCTACCTGATCTACAGACTGGGGAACCCAGATCGTATGAAGATCTTAAAGAAAGGACAATGTAATAGAGGAGACTGTGGTTCTGAAGATATTGTTCTGATTAGGTTTCTTCTTCCCCTCCATCCCAATAACATGAGCAACATGTCTGCAGGCTCCTGGGGATGTAAATACAAACATTAGTAGCAGCAGCCTGATGTGAGATGAAAGAGGCTCCTTTAGAATTCTCTTTCAAAGACCCTTCTCAAAATCACATCTTTTCCAATCAACAAAAGCTCTTGCTCTTCGCCTGCGAAGTGTTCCAAAAAGGAAAACTTTAGAGCAAATGACTTTTCAGGCATCTGCCAATATTTTCATCTTAGCCTAACAGGGGATTTGAATTATTATTGAGCCCTACTTTGCAAAGACAGCAAAGCACGCAGAAATTTGATTATACCAAGCCTCTAACTGGATACCCAGGAACACCAGCCCCAGTGGAATAATTCCATTAAGAACAGAGCTATCCATCTTACATGGTGCTCATGAATGCAGAGAAGAGTCTGGATGGCTCAGTATGCTGCTTGTATATTTGTGCTTCGCACAGAGATGTGTGTGGTTCTTTTGAAAGGCATGGCTTTGATAGCATCATTAAGCACTTCGTTGTCACCTTGAATGTGCCACTTACCTCCTTTCTGCACACCCACCCACAAGTTTTTAAGCATGTCTTACAATATCATTAGCCATTATGGCTATGCTCTGCTTCCACAGTAGGAATGCATCTGAAAACCAGTTGCTGGAATCAACAAGAGGGGATAGTGCTCTTGTGCTTGAATCCTGCTTGTGTGTCTCGCATAGCAGTAGTAATAATAATAATTTATTGTTTATACCCCGCCCATCTGACTGAGTTTCCCCAGCCACTCTGGGCAGCTCCCAATCGAGTGTTAAAAACAATACAGCATTAAATATTAAAAACTTCCCTAAACAGGGCTGCCTTCAGATGTCTTTTAAAGATAAGATAGCTACTTATTTCCTTGACATCTGAAGGGAGGGAGTTCCACAGTGCGGGCACCACTACCAAGAAGGCCCTCTGTCTGGTTCCCTGCAACCTCACTTCTCACAATAAGGGAACTGCCAGAAAGCCCTCGGCGCTGGATCTCAGTGTCCGGGCTGAACAATGGGGGTGGAGACGCTCCTTCAGGTATACAGGACCGAGGCCGTTTAGGGCTTTAAAAGTCAGCACCAACACTTTGAACTGTGCTTGGAAACGTGCTGGGAGCCAATCCAGATCTCTCAGGACCAGTGTTATGGGGTCCCGGCGGCCACTCCCGGTCACCAGTCTAGTTGCTGCATTCTGGATTAATTGTAGCTTCCGGGTCACCTTCAAAGGTAGCCCCACGTAGAGCGCATTGCAGCAGTCCAAGCGGGAGATAACTAGAGCATGCCCCACTCTGGCGAGACAGTCTGTGGGCAGGGAGGGTCTCAGCCTGCATACCAGATGGAGCTGGTAGACAGCCGCCCTGGACACAGAATTAACCTGCACCTCCATGGACAGCTGTGAGTCCAGAAAGATTCCCAGGCTGCGCACCTGGTCCTTCAGGGGCACAGTTGCCCCATTCAGGACCAGGGAGTCCCCCACACCCGCCCACCCCCTGTCCCCCAAAAAAGAACTTCTGTCTTGTCTTGCTTAAATCTGCCGCAGTATGTACTTTGCCATCTGCAGCAACATCAGTTTGCAATGCTGATGAAATGGCATGCATGTATTCTCTGGGGTGCACTAGTTTTGCACCTCTGGGAGACCAGCAGATCTGAATATGGCACGTGAGACCAGAAAATTAGAGATGGTTTTGTGTTGGGGGAGGGGCTCTTCCCTTTTAGCCTTCAATGCTCCATGCTGAGTCCTCCCACCAGGTGTACTGTGGTTTTGGAAGTCATTAATGTGGATCAAAGGATAATTAGGCTTTGGCAAGCAGAAGGGGGTTTGATTAATCTAATGGAACAGGTTTCCGTTATCCAGAATATTAACTGCTTGTTGATTCAGCCTGGCATGCTTGAGTTTGGGGAGCATATACCTTTCCTTCTTTCTCTCCTTCTCTCTCACTCAGTCTTTTCCTCCCTCCCTCCTTCCTTCCCCCAGCTCTGTTCTGGATCTTTTTCTTGGGGAGGGAAAGAGCAGGCTTGACTATCTCATTTTGCCTCCATGTGTCCCCACACAAACACATACATAGGAAACAGCAGCGGGCAGGAAAAGAGAGAAAAAATTAAAATCTCCATATAGCAAAGTGCCATATATTGAAACACTTTTGTGATGCCACATTGATTTCAGAGTCATGTAGACGGGGGCCAGCTTGTGTGTGCAATGAGACAGTCACCAGGGGTTGTCACCAATGTTATGCGTGCATGCTGACGTTGCAGGGCCCCTGGTCCTCTTTGCAGATATTGTTTCAGCTGCTGGCTGGTTGGTTTTACCTGTTTAACAACACAAGGAATTAAGAGGAGCCTGCTGGATCAGGCCCATCTTGACCAGCATTCTGTTCTTACAATGGCAGGAAATGTTGAAATGTATGAATGTCAATTTAAAGGAAAATTTCCAAAGTCACGGTTCAGAAGTATTATAAGCAAATTATTTTGAAACATTCAAAGTTCAGCAGTCTTCTTGCCCTCGACTGGAGTATTAAGTTTTGACTTTTGCTGTGTTTTTGTTGTTGTTTAGTCGTTTAGTCGTGTCCGACTCTATGTGACCTCATGGACCAGAGCACGCCAGGCACTCCTATCTTCCACTGCCTCCCGCAGTTTGGTCAAACTCATGTTAGTAGCTTTGACAACTCTGTCCAACCATCTCGTCCTCTGTCGTCCCCTTCTCCTTGTGCCCTCCATCTTTCCCAACATCAGGGTCTTTTCCAGGGAGTCTTCTCTTCTCATGAGGTGGCCAAAGTATTGGAGCCTCAGCTTCAGGATCTGTCCTTCCAGTGAGCACTCAGGGCTGATTTCCTTAAGAATGGATAGGTTTGATCTTCTTGCAGTTCATGGGACTCTCAAGAGTCTCCTCCAGCACCATAATTCAAAAGCATCCATTCTTCGGTGATCAGCCTTCTTTATGGTCCAGCTCTCACTTCCATACACCACTACTGGGAAAACCATAGCTTTAACAATACAGACCTTTGTCGGCAAGGTGATGTTTCTGCTTTTTACTTTATTATTTTATTGCTTCTTTACTGTTATGACCCACCCTGCTGCTCATAGGTGCCAACTCCCTGGGGCCATGGGGGCCCAAGCACCCACAAAATTCCCCATGAAGGGCTGGGCACCCACAAATTTTGGTGCCAGGGCCAAGCGCGTTGCATGGCACCCACAGCCCCGGGCACCCACGTTGGCACTCCTGCAGCTGCTTTCACCCTTGCCTGGGAATTCAGTAAATTGACAACTCAAAGCAATACAAAGGTGTACATTTGGCAACCTGATTGTGTTTTAATTCAGTTAAATTGAAAAACTTACATCATGCTCTGCAAAGCTCAGGGCATCCCAGCCTTGATCAGAACATATCCTTCAACATTTCTCTGGTGAAAATAGGGACATCCTTTTCAATAATAGCAATAATAATAATAATAATAATAATAATAATAATAATTATACCCCGGCCATCTAACTGGGTTGTCCCAGCCGCTCTGGCAGGTTCCCAACATATATAAAAACATAATAAAACATTTAATGTTCAAAAACTTCCCTCTACAGGGCTGTTTTCAGGTGTCTTCTAAAGGTTGTACTGTATCTCCTTGGTTCAGGGGTTGCATAACTCCATGACCGATGAAAATCAGGGTGGCCTAAGGAAAAGTGGGACATTCTGGGATCAGATCAGAAACCAAGGTGGTTTCTGTAAATCTGAAACTTACAGAAAATAGGGCACTATTTGCAATTGCAAACCAGCTGGGACTGAAGAGCCAAAATTTGTCTGTTTTGTGTATGAATGTGTTACAAACACAAACAGGGGGAGGAACAAACTTGGGTCATGCTGTTGCTGCTATTAAAAACTGGGTTGGCTTTCCCTTGTTTCAAAACCAATACAATCACTAACATACTTGAAAGAGACATAAGGCCAAAAACTTTGTAAAAAAAAAAAAAAGGGAACAGAGCGCACAGGCTAGAAAACTGCAAGCTGGTGAAAAAGGATTTACCATTTTTGTTTGCTGCTAGTGGGACACTCCTGGAACCAGTGAAGGAGTCTTGCCATTCTCTGAAATCTGGAGACTGGATCTACATACCAAGGGAAACTTTAAAACAATTCCAACATAGATGGAGACTGGGATAAAGATCTCCACTCAAAGGGCTTGCTGAAAGAGAAAGGTGCTGAAAACACAACAGAAATGGCACCTGTCTAATATTAAACAGGAATAAATTCCAAAGGTTCAGTGCCGCCACAATAAGGCCCAATTCCTGTTTTGTATGGAACCAACCTCTCAATAAGATGGTATCTGCAGAAGGCCTTCGCTAGCAGAGTGCAATGATCAATCATTTACCGTATTTTTTGCTCTATAAGACTCACTTTTTCCGTCCTAAAAAGTAAGGGGAAATGTGTGTGCGTCTTATGGAGCGAATGCAGGCTGTGCAGCTATCCCAGAAGCCAGAACATCAAGAGGGATTGCTGCCTTCACTGTTCAGAGATCCCTCTTGCTGTTCTGGCTTCTGAGATTCAGATTTTTTTTTTCTTGTTTTCCTCCTCCAAAAACTAGGTGCGCCTTGTGATCTGGTGCGTCTTATAGAGCGAAAAATACGGTACATGAGGGGTGAGCTGATCTTTCATGTATCTTGGTCCCAAGTTGTATACACCTAAACTAGTAACCTGAACTAATAGCTACATCCTGCAGTGTAAATCTTGCATTGAAGTGAGAGTGTTGGACTACATGATCTCTTCCCTTCCCCTTTCCTCACCACTCTGTGATTCCATGGGTTTTTGGAGAATAAATGGGCCTCCTTTATTCCATTTACTTCATTTCCAGATTATCCTCTTCTACATCTGCGTGGTTAAAGGGGAAAAATTGCCTTCATAATGGCTTTCTAATCTTCCTTGTTTACTGCTCACATTTTTGGTTCAGAATCATTACAGCGGTTTTGGAAGATTCTGAGTATGATGCAGTTATTGAATTTTAAATGAAAACTAAATTGACTGAGGGAAAAGGGGGAGAAAAAATATTTCATAATGCCGTAATTTTTCCTCGGGGTACAGTTGCTACATTTTATTAGAAATAAGCAATTTTCATGGTGTCTGTGCAATGTATGGAGCAGATATATGGGAAGGCATTCATCTGCAGAAGAGGCATTTTTTATTTTATTTTTTGCAAGTAATTCACACTAAGGCAGTGGTTTAAAGTTTGCATCTTTTCAGCATTTTCCTTGGCACGCTGGAGGTGCCATTTATTAATTTTATGAAAGGAGAAAGCTGTTTGGGGGCTGTTTCTCAACATCCTCCGTTGGTCAACAGCCCCCTCCCCTATCAACCAAAAGATTCTTTATGGAACCATTTGGAAACTTCTCCTGCTTAGTTTCCATATTTGATGGGGAAGGATAATTCTACACAGGCAAAACTAAACAGGCTACTTTAGGTCTGCAAAAAAGAGTGCTTCATTACATTGGTGTGTGCTGGTGTCTAATTGCATTCAAAGTGATATGTTGGGATTCTTAGGGCTTTTTCCCACAAGTGATGTCCTGCATGTGTAAACACACAAGCTTATTATTATTATTTATTTGTACCCCGCCCATCTGGCTGGATTTCCCCAGCCACTCAGGGCGGCTTCCAACAAAGATTAAAAATACATTAAAATGTCACACATTAAAAACATCCCTGAACAGGACTGCCTTCAGATGTCTTCTAAATTTCAGGCAGTTGTTTATCTCTTTGACATCTGCTGGGAGGTTGTTCCACAGGGCAGGTGTCACTACCGAGAAGGCCCTCTGCCTGGTTCCCTGTAGCTTTGCTTCTCGCAGTGAGGGAACCGCCAGAAGGCCCTCGGCACTGGACCTCAGCCTCTGGGCAGAACGATGGGGGTGGAGACGCTCCTTCAGGTATACTGGGCCGAGGCCTTTTCTGTTTCTTGTTGATATAAGAATTAGAGACACAAGGTGTATTTTTTTTTAATTTCAATAACGTTTCAATGTTTCACTTTTAATTGCATTTAACCTTTTAGATAGTTGCACGAAGGGAAAGGTTTGATTTCTGTGTAAGGTTCTACTGTCTAGACCATGCATGTCCAACAGGTCAATCACGGTATGAAGTATCACCTTGTTGGTCCTTACCGACACCCGCCTCCCTTACAGTGTTGTAGCCTAGCATGCGGAGGGCAGTACATTGGCTACCCCTGCTTTATTCCATCCTGGGTGGGAGGAGGAAAGGGGAAGAGAGGCTTGTAAGGGCGAAAAGAAGGCAGAAGAAGCAGTGTGCGCATGTACTTTTTGTGCAATGCACTTTTTGTGTGCAGTACATTGATCAGAGAACTGCATCACAACTTTCAGAGAAATGCAAATTTAAGTATATGGTTGTTTCGGCTCACATACTGGTTCAAGAAGCATGAATTAAGTAGTTTATATTTGTATATGCTATTTATTTATAATAGTATTTATATAGCACTATATCTTGTGTGTGTGTGGTTTATAGCAGCAGCAGCAGCAGCAACCACCACACTACAGAACCATTTTTTAAAGGGATAAAAGCAGATCCCTATCAACCATTGTAGAAGGACGTACTCTTAATAGTGTGCAGAGACCTGGTGGAATAGGAAATACATCAGCAGGCATTTAAAAGTTGGCATAGAAGGTGCCCGCTGAATATCTATTGGCAGGGTGTTACACAGGACTGGGATGATGATGCCAAAGGTTTGGTTTCTCATTGTTGTGAAATGAGCCTCACCAACTCAGGAGAAGGCCAACGAAGTTCCTTAAAATGCAAACAAAATTCCTGATCCGTATACCATTCTGCAGCCTTCTGCACTTCAGCAGAAATTTTGATTGCCCAAACCCAGATCTCTGCCAAATATGTGCTTCTAAACTTAGGCTGTGTTCCTGTCAAACCCCTCCCACCCACCCCTCCCTCCCTTCATATTAATCGCAAGCCGTTATGTTTTTACGACTTACCGATATTGTTTATGACTACTAGCATTAGAGAAAATTATGAGGCTCTTTCAAAGAGAGAGCTTTTAAGAAAGAAGAACTGTTTCCCAGTGATTACTACCATAGTTCAGAAATAATTGGGGGAAGAGAGGGCGCAGTTGATTACTTCAGAATGCAGAAAGATGACAGATAAAGAGGTCGCTTCCAACACGCACTGTTGGAATAAAGTAATCATTGGCTTGGTTGCCAGATGGAATTCTTCAGAAACAATACGCCATGATTGCAGGGTTGGTGCTTGTGTTGAAACTTGTTGCTCTACCAGCGAAAGGGGAGCCAGCAAGTTGAGAAAAGAACAGCGCCGGGTTAACAGAAGATGTCATGTAAGCGACGACATAATTTTCCAATTCCCTCTATTTATTAGGCGTATTCAACGTCGTGTTAGCAGGCTGGCAGGTCTCCTGTTGCGCAGCCTGTTTCATTCTGTTGCTTGTGTGGGCAAGGATATCGTAAACAGAAATGGGGAGATGCATATAGCTGGGATTGGTTTTGAAGGAGGATGGTTAAGGGAGAGTTCTCACATGCGTGCTATTGCCCCCGATTGCACCATCAACGGCAGGGTTTTCAGTCCAGGGGCCACATTCTCTTCTGAGCAAAATTCCAACAGCCACACTGCAAAAATTGGTGGAGCAACAAATGCCAATTGTTTCTAAAGGCTAGTTTCTACACGAACGCCCCATGCGCTTCACTGGATTCCCATACAGATAAGCAAGAGGTGCTACCAGAGTTTAATGGCACATTCCAGCCGGGCAAAAGCTCTTGAGGAGGGCCAGGGAGAGTTAGGGCCTGGGGAGAGTACTAAAGGCCAGGTGGAAAGGCCCTGATTTAGACCCTGTGCCTGAGGATCCCCATCTCTGATCAAACGGAAGCTTGCATGTGTGAATCAGCCACTGCAGATCAAACAGAGATGGGGAACCTGTGGCTTTCCAGATGCTCTGGGACTCCAACTCCCATCAGCCCCAGCCAGCATGGCCCAGTGATCAGGGATGATGGGAGTTGTAGTTCAAAGCACTTGGGAGCTCCCTGCTCTGCTGTACCGAGTGATTCAGTTGCAGATATATAGGTCAGCCACTGGTGTCAGGGAACTGACATCGGAGCCAGAAGTGGAGGCAGGGCTCCCAAGCGATGCCAGAGAAGGGCCAAGCAGGGAGAGAGGGGACTCAGCAGCTGGGGAAGGAAATCAGTGTAACACCAGGGATAAAGGGGGGCGGATGGGGGAATCGGAGAGAGGGCTCCAGGACTCTTCGCCGGAGACCAGCGGGGAGAGCACAGGTCCTCCGCTACCCACACCCACCCTGCACAGAAGACTTCCGCGCAGGGAAAGCAGGCATAGACTGGGCATCAAAGAACTTCTTTGCTGGAAGAAGTTCAAGAAACGCCCACTGACGGATTCTGCTAGCGACTGAACAGCCACGAAGTGAAGGGCTGTCCAGCCAGGAAAGGTTTAACCAGGCAACCTAGCCAAGAGTGGCGGCAACTTACGCATGAGCAACCCCATATAACCATTACAACTGGGTATGAAGGTTGAGAAAAAGAGGCTGTGTTTACAGGGCCGTCTTTACCCAGGGGCGCAAGGGGTGCGGTGCACCCGGGCACTGAATTCTGGGGGGTACCTGCCGCTAAAGCTAACTAAGCTCTGAACTGTGACCCCTGGGTGATTGTGGTCGATGGGTCATTTCCATTTTCTTTTGCGGAAGAGCTAAAGAATCAACATATTCGGCGGCGCTCCCTAATGGTGTCTTTCATTTCCACATGAATGCAAAAACAAAAAGACTCCCCCCCCCTCATGTTAGCGGTTTTTGCTGTACCCCTCCTTAAAAGCTCAAAAACTTTGACCTGCCCCCTCCAAAAAAAATTGGGGGTGCAGGGCAAGTCTTTACACCCCGGCGCTGCATATGCTAAAGACGGCCCTGTGTGTTTATCATTTTCTACCTCCGCCTTTGAATTTTCAGGCATGAGCTGTAAAAATGGTTCGGCTTATCTGAGCTTGCACCCCGTTCCTCCAAGACTCCTGCTGCGGTTATCCACATGAGATCCAATTTAAGACATCATGTCATCTCTTATGGAAATCTAACTTGTAGTGACAAATGGATTGCAGCTGACAGGCGTGACTGCAGAGTACATAATGAAGTCCCGCCTGTGTGTCAGTCGCAACAACACAGACATAATTAGACTCCGACCAGTTGAGACACATACATTTCAGCCGGCAGTGGGCAGGGAGGTGTGGGGGCGGACGGACCAATCTTACAAATTGTTATTAAAGAGAAGAAAATAAGATCATGCTTGGAATCACAAAGACATAAACGACGTGTTGCGGCCTAACCCTGCATATTGTTCTCCTGCACAAGCCCCAAATGAACAGGAGCTGCGCAAGAACGCATTCATTTGGACCTTAGTCTCCATCTGTGCCATATGTTTAAAGCAGTGTCATGCATTAAGGAGTTAAGCGTAACAGCGGTGAAATAGAGGGATGTAATTAAGGACCAGCTCCTGAGTCCCTGTCTTGTGTCTTGTGACTCTCCTTAACAGACTCTTTCTGGCTGAGAAGCAGAGTAGGGTCTGAGAGGAGAATGCAAAGAACATGCAGCAGGAGGATGACTGCTGTGGGAGCCAGCTGGCTGAATGGTCTCAGCGTGGAAGAGGCTGGAGAACGTCCTACCAAGAGCCATCCAGGAGAAGAAAGGGGCACCCAAGCAACCTTGGACTCCTGTAACAACTCTCTTGTAAGAGAGAAAGACTTTGTATCAAAGCCTTGTATTAGACCGGTTGACCATTTGCTCATCTAAATGCTACCTTTGAAGTAAAAACTCACCACCCTCCATCTCTGTGTGCAGTGGTAACTTCAATATTGTGGTCAGAGAGCGAAGCAGAAACTTAACCAGCAAAGAATCTTGTTCCACATCCAACAGGCTTGCTCAACAAATCAAAACAAAAAACTCAATCATTTCATTAAAACTTGACTCCCCTGATTGCAATTTTGAGAATGCAATTTGCATTATGTCTCCTTTGTCCCCCTTAATGGTTGGAACTCTCAAGATTACCTCTGCGGATCAAAATTGGGGGTGCCACCGTTTCACTAGTGAAACCTTCTCTTTCCCTCTCGGGCAGATGAAAAATCAGCTCATAACCCACCCCAGCCACCCCCACTTTCTTGTTATTTACTGTTTTCCTAAAAATCAAAACAACGATTCATAACAAGGCAGTGCTTTCTGCTAACCGTGTTAATTATGTCGGTGCTCGAGTTCGGCTTGTAAAATGTAATCGCTTGGAACATAAATCCATTCTTGCCACATGTTCACATATCATTAATATTATTCAGTCCATTCTTATAAAATCTTTATAAAGCATGATTATAAATGTGCCATTAACCTGCTCACTTGTAAGGAGGCAGTAACCCTTCTCATAAGAGTCGTTGTGGCTGGGGGGGCGGGAGTGTTGCAAATGAATCTTTGACCTTTTGTAAATCTCTTGAAAAAGAGAGGAGGGAAGGAAATGAATCCTAGACTGTGCTACAGGTAGATTGCTTTAAGGAATGCTCCTTTGACGCATCATTTATTTCCACCCCGCCATTCCCTCAAGGAGCTCAATACATAGACCTCCACCCTTCCCATTTTAACCTCACAACAGCCATGATAGGTTGGGCTGAGAGCCAGTTATTGGCCCAAGGTCATATAGCGAACTTCATGGCTGAGCAAGGATTTGAACACAGGTCCAGAATTCTAACCAATTAGTATTAGAATTCTAACTCAGTAGTAACAGCACATCTGTTAGTAGCAGTAAAGGTAAAGGTAAAGGACCCCTGACAGTTATGTCCAGTCGTGAACGACTCTAGGGTTGTGGCGCTATTTTGCTTTACTGGCCAAAGGAGCTGATGTTTGTCCACAGACAGTTTTTCCGGGTCATGTGGCTAGCATGACTAAGCCACTTCTGGTGAAACCAGAGCAGCGCACGGAAACGCGGTTACCTTCCCACCAGAGTGGTACCTATTTATCTACTTGCACCGGTGTGCTTTTGAACTGCTAGGTTGGCAGGAGCTGGGACAGAGCAACGGGAGCTCACCCCGTTGTGGGGATTCAAATCACTGACCTTCCAGTCGGCACGCCCAAGGCTCAGTGGTTTCCACCACAGCGCCACCCCTGTCCCTGCCAGTAGCAGAGCTAGTACTATTAGTAGCACTACTATAGCATTTATAGTATTACTTCTACAACTACTGCACCCCCCTCCAACATTTCACAAAGGAAAACAGGGTCCACTTGAACCCAATGGTCCACAAGTGTTGAATTGATCTATGAGCAAACCATTATTTCTGATTATCACAAATCTCCTGACTTGCCCAGAGGGCTTGGGAGATAGGCAGGGTCTTCTCTAATTTGTGTGGGGCAGTGGCATGCGGTGAAATTTTCCATAGGGGAACAGTTAAGGCCAGAGGCACCAGCTTGTAAGAGCAATTGGAGAGGGCACATCACGCTCATGAGCGTTGTGCCTCATTGCCTAAGCTGGGCAGAAGCATCCCAGGCTTTGGGAAGGAGGTGCCAGGTCTCTGACACTATCTCAAAGCCAGGCGGGCTTTGGGAAGGTGGTGGGAGAGCTCTTGGATCCCATCAGAGCATCACGCCTCCCTTCCTAAGCCAAGCAGAAGCTTCCTGGGCTTTGGAAGGGAGGCACCAGGCTTTAATACTTTAATATTCTGATTTGCCATGAACATTTAGTCCCCTAACCTAGTCCCCCTAGTCCACTGACAGCACACCACTGGTGTGGGGTTTGGAGAAAGTAAAGAAGAGGGGGAATCTTTCCCCACTGCTCACAAGGGACTGCTGCCCCTGGAAATCTGCAGTAGGAATGAGAGCTCTGCCATAGGAATCTGTATATGTTCTGCTCCCCAGAGGACTGGGTAAACTCCCCTTGGGCGAGCTGGAGAGTGGAGGGGTAGGTGCCGGCTTGTAACATCCCAAGGACCACTGGTCTTGCCCCCACTATTACACTCTGCTGAAGATTCTACTCTGCTTTATTCACTGCCCGGGAATTTGTAGGCAAACCGAAATATGTTTTTTAAATGGATAATGTAATTTGTGAGTTTGGACACATCATGCCAAAATTCAGGTCAAGTTATGCCAAAATGATGTTTCAGCCCACCATATTGATTCTAAATGGTGCCTGTCATCCAAATGGTTGCCCCCATCTCGTGAACCCTCATGCTGAGCTTGGTGATGATACCTTGAGAAATGACCAAAAGCTATGCCCCAAAATGAGCAAAGTCACGCCAATGTAACTTTTTGTTCCGCCATCTTGACACAAAATAGTCTCCAGTGTCCAAACAGTGACAGCCTGCCACCTCCACCTCAGGAACCCTTGAGTTGAGTTTGGCGGCGATTTTTCGAGAGTCAGCCAAACCTATTGCAAAAAAATTGGCAAAGTCACACAGAAGTCATGCTTGGGTGTCATGAACACACCAGCTCCAAGTGTAATCTTGCAGCCGGCTGCAGAATGCAGTCAGGAACGGGGAGGCTGGGCTTTCATGCTGGCACAGGAGAGCCCACAGCTGCCAGCATCGACTCCCCATGACTTTGGATGGCCGGCTGATAAGGGAGGAACGGAGAACAGGCTGGAACACAGCCAAAGCTCCCCGGAAGCCCAGACAGGCACGGAAAGCCACAGAGACAGCTTTCCGGAACAGGAAGGGGCTGCAGCTGACCAATTAAGTCTGAGGCGTAGGCATATAGGAAGGCTGCTAGACAGGAAGCAAAATAAGAAACGTAAAGGTCGAAGGTTCAATCTCTTCTGTCGACACAGGAAGAACTCCTCAGAAGGGTCAACTGAGTGATGGGGGCTGGAGACTTGCTAGAGCCGTCCAGAGATAATTACTTGGTTTTTTGTTTTTGCAATAAATCCTCCTTTTTAATTACGTACGCTTACTGTGTTATCAAGCCGGGAACCTAGACCCCTAACATTGGGTCTGCCATCTTGATTAAAAATGGCGGACAGCATACAAACAGCACTATAACCTAATGAATAGAATGCAGCACTGTAACCTAGCAAGTACTCTCCTTACCCTGGAAAAGTGCACCATGGTCTAACTAATGCTCCCTCACCCCCTAAAATACAGCAGTCTAAGGAGTGCTCCACCTTGCCCTGTAAGAGAGTATCATAGCCTAACAGATGCTCTACTTTGGCCAGGAATGTAACACCATAGCAAGAGTTTCCCTCCTTCTTCTTGTGGAACAGCAGCAAAATTAACAAGTGCTTCCCTTACCTCTGGAATACATGCCCAGACACAGACTCTGAGCCCTCCAAGAATAATGGCACATGTCTATGAAGGGCTTACAATGCCATGACAGAGCAGAGGAGCTTCTGCTGTGCTCCTCTCGTGTCCCTTCTGCCTTGAATGCAATCCGTTACATTAGCAGGGGAGGGATTCTCCACCCCCGCTGCCCCATTTTTCAAAAGTTATCAGTGTCGTGCAGATTGCACTGTCAAAAGGTCAATGGAAAGTAATGGGCTCGCTTCATCCCGAGCGAGGAGCTCAGACAAATACCGCATTGTGGAATTTGGGCATCATCAGCTTTAACGGTGATAAACGCTCAGCAGCCGATGGTTTGTTACAGCACTTGATGACAAGAGAGGGTGCAAAAGTGCCATTTAAAACTAAATATCTTCCACTGGTTATCTGAGATGCAAAAAAACTGGGAAGAGCTTTGTGGGATGGGGGAGAGAAAATCCAAGAAACATCTGGAAACAGAAGACAGCAAATTGAATTAATGGCATTGCAAGGATCACCTTGCCGCCAGTTTCCCCAATTTTCACCAGTCTGCAAAACCAGCACTTTTACAAGTACCACCTAATGTCCATTTGGCACTTCCAAGGAATCAATCTTTTAGTGCACCTGCTCTTTGGAACTCCTTGCCTGTTGAAATTAGGCCGGCACCTGAAGGAGCATCTCCACCCCCATTGTTCAGCCCAGACACTGAGGTCCAGCGCCAAGGGCCTTCTGGCGGTTCCCTCACTGCGAGAAGCCAAGTTACAGGGAACCAGGCAGAGGGCCTTTTCAGTAGTGGCACCCACCCTGTGGAATGCCCTCCCACCAGATGTCAAGGAAATAAACAATTATCTGACTTTTAGATGACATCTGAAGGCAGCCCTGTTTAGGGAAGTTTTTAATGCTTGATATTTTATCACTTTAATATTAATATTAATATTCTGTTGGGAGCCACCCAGAGTGGTTGGGGAAACCCAGCAAGATGGGCGGGGTATAAATTATTATTATTATTATTATTATTATTATTATTATTATTATTATTATTATTACTACTACTACTACTACTACTACTACTACTACTAAAAACTTTTTTTGTTTAGGCAAGCCTGCCCACAAATGTCAGTTTCTTATGCTTGTTTCTAAAAGTGTCGGTTTTCACATACATCTGGCTAATTTTATGTCTGCTTGTCTTTAAAGCCTGTTGATTTTACTGGTATTTTTGTATGAAATCTTTACTTTGTATAAATCATCTCGAGGTGGGCTCTTTAAAAATTAAATAGCGCATGAATCTCTTTAAAGAAATAAATAAAACTGGAGATAGTCGGTGAAAAATGGAATACACTAGAATGATGAATTGGCAACTAGAAGCCACTATGCCAAACATGACTTTTGGAGAATGCTCCTGGGTTCATCAAATGCCACCCAAGAAGCAAAAGGCTTAGAGACAATGGATGGCATTGAATTTTGCAGGCCACTGGAAGGGGAGCTTAAGGCACTGGCATTGTCAGAGGACAGTGAGGAAGTGTAATTGGAGGGCAGGACTTTTAATTGGATTTAATGGTGCTGAGAGTCAAGTTGGGCCTGGTTTAGGCTGGAGAAGAGAACACTGCGAGGTGATATGATAGCCACCTTTAAATATAAGAAGGGTGTTCACGCAGAAGATGGAGCAAGCTTGTTTTTCACTGCAGGGTAGGACCTGAACTAAAGCGTTTAAATTACAAGAAATGAGATTATGACTAAACATTGGGAAGAACTGATGGTAAGAGCTGTTTGACAATGGAATGAATCACCTCAGAAGGTGGTGGGCTCTCCTTCATTGGAAGTTTTTTAAACAGAGGTTGGATGAACCTATACAGTGGTACCTCGGGTTACAGACGCTTCAGGTTACAGACTCCGCCAACCCAGAAATAGTACCTCGGGTTAAGAACTTTGCTTCAGGATGAGAACAGAAACCACGCGGCGGTGGCGTGGCGGCAGCGGGAGGCCCCATTAGCTAAAGTGGTACCTCAGGTTAAGAACAATTTCAGGTAAAGAACGGACCTCCAGAACGAATTAAGTTCTTAACCCGAGGTACCACTGTATATTCAAATGACAAGAAAGGAGATTCCAACTGAACATCAGGAAGAACTTTATGACATTAAGAGCTGTTTGGCTATGGAATTAGGCTACCTGGCATTGTGGTGGACTCTCTTTCATTGGTGGTTTTTAAACAGAGGTTGGATGGCCATCTGTCAGCTGTGATTCCTGCATTGAAAGGACTTGGACTAGGGGGGTGAACCTTGAAGTCCCTTCCGACCCTACAATTCTATGATTCTAAGTTATTTTAATACTCCTGCCGAGTTCCATTCCTTTGGCAATTGGGCATCTGAGCCACTAGCGCTTTATCCTGTGCATACAGAAGATGAATGGACCGATCACTTCTTGTGGCACTAAACACCCAGGAGAGATGAAAGAAACGCATGCCTGTCCATAGTAAATATATTGACTCAAAGCCTATTTGAACTAAACGCTCCCATTTTCTGAAAAGTTCATCTAATAACAAAGGTCTAGAGAAAGTCAATTGAAGCATAATTCTCCGGGTTATCTCCTGGGGGCGAAATGCACAAATCTGGATGGATTCAATTATCTAATGCAAATAAAGAATGTGTAACGACCTTTCCTCCAAGGTGCATCGTGCACCAATGTTACTGGCATTTCGTTGGCAGGTGACAAAGTACCTCTGTGCCCAGGCTTTGGGGAGCGGCGAAGTTTCCTGTTGCAAAGGTATCATTTCATTTTATTTGCTCACTCGCTGCTATGTAGATTGCTATTGATGTTTCATGCATGGCTTAATGTTTTGTGGTTTTCAGCCCTTAGAGACATTATTAATTATTGTTTTAATGTTATATGTATTTCCACCCTGGAACCATTCAGTGAAGTGTGGATTATAAATTTGGTAAATAAACGAATAAAGTGAGGTCCCTCCTCCCCCTGGAACGCTCTTGTCATTTTCTTGTGGGATGGCAGGTTGGAGAGCTGGGTTTCTTGCATCTGAGCAAGTCAAACGTCACATACGGTAATATTGGCTGGTTCGAAGGGTTTGTTGCAAGAATTATTGTCAGGATCTTCACCCAAAGGCATGGTGTGGTTCAGCCCTTGATGTTAAACAGGCAACCTGTGGGCCCTATCTGGGTCCCTGGATAACTTTAATTCACCTCTGGGGGTAAAACTGGGGGGAGAAACCTACCTTATGTCCACTTTCTGAAACAAGAGACGAACCGCAATGCAGCTATCCTTTAAAATTCAAATTTTGTGATGCAGTTCTCCAAGCAAATAATATGTACAAATATGCGGGGAGGAGGGTTATTTCATAAACTTTATATACCACAAGGCAATTTGCAAAAGAAGATAAAACAATAAAATGACCACTAAAAAAAATTGTATCCAAAGTTTAAAAGATACAGAAAGTTAAAACCACAATAGAATAGACTGAAACAAATTAAAACTCAAACAAACTTTCTAAGCAACTGCATGGCTGTTGTTGTTGACATCTGTCTCTCTAGAGAGACGATGCAGTGAGCCTCCAGGGGTGAAGTCAAATTGAAATGTTAGCAACACTGAAGTGACTTGATGAGCTACTGTATTCTGCTCTGGTCAGACCTCACCTGGAGTACTGTGTCCAGTTCTGGGCACCACAGTTCAAGAAGGACACTGACAAACTGGAACGTGTCCAGAGGAGGGCAACCAAAATGGTCAAAGGCCTGGAAACGATGCCCTATGAGGAACAGCTAAGGGAGCTGGGCATGTTTAGCCTGGAGAAGAGGAGGTTAGGGGGTGATATGATAGCCATGTTCAAATATATAAAAGGATGTCACATAGAGGAGGGAGAAAGGTTGTTTTCTGCTGCTCCAGAGAAGCGGACACGGAGCAATGGATCCAAACTACAAGAAAGAAGATTCCACCTAAACATTAGGAAGAACTTCCTGACAGTAAGAGCTGTTTGACAGTGGAATTTGCTGCCAAGGAGTGTGGTGGAGTCTCCTTCTTTGGAGGTCTTTTAAGCAGAGGCTTGACAACCATATGTCAGGAGTGCTCTGATGGTGTTTGCTGCTTGGCAGGGGGTTGGACTCGATGGCCCTTGTGGTCTCTTCCAACTCTGTGATTCTATGATTCTATGACTTCTCTGGGGCACAAGCTTGGGCAGTGTGTCTGGAGGTCCTGGGCTGCCCAGATTACAAGACCCATCTTTCGGCCACACTGATGTGATCCAAAAGAAAGCAGAGCAATACATTGGTACCAGCTTGTCTGCAGGAGTTTCCACAAGCAGCAGAAGAAGAAGAGTTTGGATTTGATATCCCGCTTTATCACTTCCCGAAGGAGTCTCAAAGCAGCTAACATTCTCCTTTCCCTTCCTCCCCCACAACAAACACTCTGTGAGGTGAGTGGAGCTGAGAGACTTCAAAGAAATGTGAGTAGCCCAAGGTCACCCAGCAGCTGCATGTGGAGGAGCGGAGATACGAACCCTGTTCACCAGATTACAAGTCCACCGCTCTTAACCACTACACCACCCTGGCAGGAGTACAAGGCACCATCCAACCATCTTAGGGACTCTAGAATTGTGTAGAGTTTATTCTTCACCTGAAGATATCCTACAAGGCAGCAGAGGTTTAGGACCATATGTTTGCTTCTTCTAGATGAGCTAGCTTCCCAGGTTGATGAGCCCCATCTGCTCCTCACTTGTCCCTGCAGCATGGGCTGAAACTGCCCTCTTGACTGTTGGACGCACTATTGGTCTCATCCGCTCAATCCACCGGAGCCTGTCTTCTCATGCAGGGGAAGACCTTGACTCTTTGAGGGTTTGAGACCCATTGGCTACCCTCGCCTGGTTTAGCCAGCCAGTCAAAGCTGTTCCCAGGGTAGGGCCACTGTCACATGCTGACAACTTCCAGGAGCCACAGGTGGGAGCTGAGTGCAGGGTGGGGACCAAAGGTGGACAAACTCCCCCAGAAGGAGCACAACATGCCCCCCACTAAGATACTACCCCTCCACTAACACTCCAAGCAACTGGGTAAAGGCAAAGGGACCCCTGACCATTAGGTCCAGTCGTGGCTGACTCTGGGGTTGCGGCGCTCATCTTGCTTTATTGGCCAAGGGAGCCGGCGTACAGCTTCCAGGTCATGTGGCCAGCATGACTAAGCGGCTTCTGGTGAACCAGAGCAGCGCACGGAAACACCATTTACCTTCCCGCCAGAGCGGTACCTATTGATCTACTTGCACTTTGACGTGCTTTCGACCTGCTAGGTGGGCAGGAGCAGGGACCAAGCAACGGAAGCTCACCCCGTTGCAGGGATTCGAACCGCCGACCTTCTGATCAGCAAGTCCTAGGCTCTGTGGTTTAACCCACAGCGCCACCCGCATCCCAAGCAACTGGGTAGGCTTTTCTAAATAAGAATGCCTTCAGCGGGTGCCAAAAAAATACAGTAAATGCACATTGCTCGCCTCCTCCTCACAATTGCTCCCTCTCCTCCACACCTCAACTTTCCAGGTGATGGCAATAGAGGACCTCTGGATCACTGAGCTAAGTGGGGTACCTGGAAATCTTCCAGAAATGCCAACCCCAGGGCAAGGTTGCCCTTGAGGCAAGCTGAAGTAGCCATTTGGTGCAGCAGAATCCCACGGGGAGACGCTTTCCGCAGGCACCCCTACCACCACCACTGGAGAAGTGAGAAGTGGCAGCAGCCATGTCACTCAACATCTTGTGGAACTCTTGTAAGATCTCACCGGAAGCCACCATCATGTGACCCCAGTAAGCAAGGCAGCAGCACCTTCCTGTTTTGCCTCAGGCCAGGCCATCGCAGGCCAACCCTAGTGGCGCCACTTAGCCTGAGAGGAGTAAGAGGCAAAAGGAGCACTTCTTGTTGGTGCAGAAGGAGCAAGCTCGTGACACAGCGCAGAGCTGGACAGTGAATGCTTACTCCTGCTGGGGAGCCCAAGAACAGATGTTGCCAGTGCTGCCTAACACAGCAAACACATTGCTGAGAGGGTTGGCCAAGCAGATGTTGGTCCCAACAGCTGTAAACCAGTAAGGGCTTGGGACAAACTTTCCAAAAGACTTGCTGACCTTCTGAGTGGCTATGAACATTCCACCTCCTATGGTTCCACTCAGGGCCGGAACTAGGTATCTTGGTGTCTGGGGCAAGCACCATGAAATGCACCCCTAAGCTAGCTCCCTATTTTATGTCTTAAACATTGCTGAATTTGTTTTGTAGCTGAATTTGTGAGCCAGTGTGGTGTAGTGGTTAAGAGCGGTAGTCTTGTAATCTGGTGAACCGGGTTCACTTCCCTGCTCCTCCACATGTAGCTGGTGGGTGACCTTGGGCTAGTCACACTTCTCTGAAGTCTCTCAGCCTCACTCACCTCACAGAGTGTTTGTTGTGAGGGAGGAAGGGAAAGGAGAATGTTAGCCGCTTTGAGACTCCTTAAGGGGAGTGATAAAGCAGGATATCAAATCCAAACTCTTCTTAACTTCTTCTTCTTCTTCTTCTTCTTCTTCTTCTTCTTCTTCTTCTTCTTCTTCTTCTTCTTCTTCTTCTTCTCCTCCTCCTCCTCCTCCTCCTCCTCCTCCTCCTCATCCTCTTCCTTCTTGTATTAATCTAAAAGCTTGAACACTTTTACACACAGTAGACAAATTTGTCCCATTGCTGTATCCTTGGCCTTGGGCCTTTTAAATTTCAGTGCCATCTTGTTTTAATCTCTTCATTATTTTGTCTGCTAAATCACTGCCTGTTCTCTGTTTCACTTCAATGAACTCTACAGAAAATTTCCTAGATCAAAAAGTTCCCAGCATCAATATGGAGGCAGATGATAATTTTGACATTCTGCCTAGTGATGAGAAATGTCTGGAACACGTTCAAATAGTAGTGAGTAAAACTCTGTGGGTTTTTATCCCAAAAATCGTCTCACCATGAGCATTTCCCCCCGATAATTTAAGGAGTTTATTTTGTATTTTATGTGATAAATACTTCACAGCCCATCTTTTATAGCTGAACAAATGGCTTTTAACTTCACTATCATAATGGTTAATCAATTCATGAAATTTAGAAAGGTTCCCACACTAGGACTACCAATAATTTCTCTTAAGCGCCACTAAAAACTGGGTTGTTTTCTGCCCCAAACAGAATAACATCGAAACAACCTGCAAATCATGTTGCCGTTTCTCTTTTTTCTGTCTGAATTGTCTTTTGTGGGCAATCAAAAAGTCTACCACTTTATATATTATTTTCTAAGCTCTTCCACTTGAAAAACTTGTCTCGGTGGCAAATGCATTTTTGCACAGTCTACACTTCGCATCAAATGCTTCCAGTCATTGGAACAAAATGTTGCACTGTAGAGTGCCCTGCTCACTGTTCCAGCCAATCAGCCAAGCTCTTTTCCAGACTACTACATTCCATTTCTGCTCTGAAGAGTTTTACGTTCTCCCCACCATCACCACAAATCTGAATTTTGTGGCCACTCATCACATCTGCATCATGCATTTAAAGCACATGTAAAACACATGACCTCTCCCAAAGAATCTTGAGAACCAGTGCTGTAGCTACAATGGGGGGGGGGGTGTCTAGCTGGGTTTATTGCCCTGGGTGAAGCCTCCAGAGGCTCCCAACCTGTGTGTGTGTGTACACAAATGCACGGGGGATGCCAAACTCGGCCTTTGACCCAGGTGAAAGAAAGCCTAGTTTCACCCCTGAACTGTAGCTTATTACAGGTGCTGGAAACTGTAGCTCTGTGAGGCATAAACTACAGTTCTTGTGATTCTTTGGGTGGAAAACACATGCATTAAATGTGCTTTAAATGTATGGTGAGGATGTGAACTTAGTGAACGCATTCTCTCTTAATTTGGCGGTTTTTAGATAATCCCTCCCATTCAGGTTTTCTTTAAGATTTTTTTTTGTAACTAACACAAAATTTGGGGAATAGTGTGGCTTGCAGACAAAAGGTGATTCCATGGAATGTCACCTAGGATACTTCCTCTAGCCCATCCTACAGAAGCTGAATCCCCATCACTCCTTGCTTGTCTGCTAGAGTTTAAACCCCTTTATGCTATTCCTCAGTTTGGGGAACCACCATCTCGGGCATTTGTTGGTGCAAGGATATATAGATATTTAAAATCATAGCACATGCAGCAAATGGTGGAAATAGAGACCTTTAAAATATGCTCTTGTGAGTTCCAAAACTTCCTTCGTCCCCTAGCGTAGAAAAAGGCCACACATTTGGCAAGTTAACAATGGTTTACTTGCAAACTCTCCAAATGTCAGATTCATGTGCTTTTCCAAACAGCATTCAGAAAAAGTTGCACAGGCAGTAAAACTAGGCTTATTTGCATGGGCGACACAGTTCCTAAATTGGTATAGGAACTCAAAAGAGGCTTGTAAGAGCCATGCGGTCTGAGCTGGAGCAATCAGCTTAGACCTCCTCACACGTTGATCTTCTCTGGTAGACTGGAGGGGAACAAAGGCTTGATTACCCAGTCCCCCCATCCCCATGGTGAGTTAATCCTGGCAGGACAGCTTACTCGCTGGTCTTAACCCTTTCATGCATTAATTAGACTTCAGCATGTTGGTCATATGAGGCTGGTTATCCCACAGCATTTTCAAGTAACCAAGCATGATCATTAAGTTTCTCCACGAATTAGAGAGGCATAAATTCCTTGACTGTGAACTTTACCTGATTGTGCTCACACACCTACTAAGAGTGCATTTTTATTTTCAAATGAATGACAGGCTGTTGTCACTTTTCAAGTATAACATGACATGCAATTAAAGAGCTAAAGAAAAGGTTGTAAGCTGAAGAGCATCATAGCAGCAACACATCTTTTTTGACTGTCCCTCTCTATTATCTGCTGCTAGCTTTTTACAAACTGTTAAACTCTCTCCCTAGACATCTCCCTAGACATGCCTGGGTCCTTCATAGGGATGGATGAACATCTCAGTTTCGAGTTCTCATTTTTCCAATGTTGAATTCACTTATCCAGATTTCTGCATCAGTCTGCTTAAAAAAAAGTCCTCATGAAAATCTGTGTCAGTGTGTATTTCTAAGAATACACATGTTTTTGTAAGCAATCTTGTCTGATATGAATTTCTGCACATTGTGTTCACATTTTGTGCACATGTTCCCCTAATACAAGCCTTTTGAGATACATTATTTCACTGGAGAATTGCACCACAAAATCTGGGGACATGCAGATTTCAAAGGGTAGCTGTGCTTTTGTTTGCATCTTGTTTTGAGACATGAAAATTAGATAGGCTTAAATTCAAATGCAAACTGTTCTGAATATCTTTCTCCATCCTTTATTTATTAGGAGGCATGTTTTGACTTCATCCAGAGCCGATGGGCTGTCTCTCCCACTGGCTCACTCTTTTCCTTTTAAAAAACAAAACAAAACATTTTTTATAAAATTTTACATAACAAGGTTCACTTTAAACATATCAATCAGCTTTACATTTAGGATTCTCAGAATCCCTTGACTTCCCTTCACCCTTCTCTGGTTTCTATTTTCCATCCCTTTTTATTCAACTTATCCTCCCCCCACCCCAATTTGTCATATCTCTTATTAACTTTTTCATTATTTTTTATCTTTTACAAGTATTACTCGAATCCTGCCAAAGCTTTTAGCTGTTTACAATGTTCTCTTAAATATAATTAATTTTTTCCCATTCTTTCCTAAACTTCTTCTATAATTTTTTCCCATTCTTTCCTAAACTTTTTCTCATCCTGGTCTCTTATTCTCCTGGTCAGTTTCGCCATTTCGGCATAATCCATCATCTTCATCAGCCATTCTTCTCTGATTGGAACTTTGTCTTCTTTCCATCTCTGGACCAATATTCTTGATGCTGTCGTCGCGTACATAAATAGTCTTTTCTGCTCTTTTAGAATCTCTGTACCTAAAATGCCTAACAAGAAAGCCTCTGGTTTTTCCACAAATGTTATTTTAAACATTCTTTTCATCTCATTATATATCGTTTCCCAGAATGGCTCACTCTTTTCCAGTCCAAGACACAAGCAAAGGGTTCTCCGTCTCCCCTTCTCCCATGTGAACAGTGGCCCACGCTGCCACACTTACAAAATTGCAAGGGCAGTGTAAAACGAGCTGGATCTTGTCTATGTCTCTGCATTGGTGCACTCACGACCTTGCACCAGCGGTGGAGCAAGCCAATCAGGCATCTGGGGTGGCGTGCGTACCCTGAGTCTGGGGACGGAGCCAGCCACCCGTGGTGGCGGGGCCGGCTGGGGCAGGGTGCTCCGTGGGGCCTCCAATGAGTCTTCCTGCCTCCTCCCACTCAGCCGCCCTACAGCTGAGGGGGAGATGGCGAGAGGACTGTTTGGGGCAGCACGGAGCCTGCGAGCACCAGCGCCACCGCGTCACTCCCAGGAGATATGCATGGCTCAGACGTGCTGCAGGCCCCACAGTGAGTGCCACCCGGCATTTTGTCACCCCCTGTGATGGCCTGGGAATCTGATTCAGAGGCTGAACTGGAGGAATCCCAGCCTGCACAGGAGTCCCCACCTCCAGGGCTGGCTGAGCTGGGGCAGGGCCTTGAATCTGAAGGGCCCACACCTGTGCCGGATCCTCAGGAGCAGACACCAGATGAATCCACTCTGGCTCCAGGGGTGATTGAGGACCCATTGCCTGCAGGTGCTCCTCTCCCAGCCCTGTCATGGGAAGGTGAGGCGGCCTCTGGGTCCAGTAACCTTCCAGCCTCTCCTGAGCTGCAGAGGCTCAGGGCAGAGAGGTGGAGGGAATTAAGTTCTCTCAGGAGGAGTGCTCGCCTTAAGGCCAGGAGAGGCGAGTCACCTGTGGGCTGGGACCACCCTAGGCCCCAGAGGAGATAAAGGCCAGTCAGCCCAGTCCCAGGTTGCGGGAGCAACGTCGTTGGAAACCTGTTTCTGCCAGCACCCAGACCTGTTTTTTCCGGAGTCCCCAACCACGCCCGGCTTCGCCCTTGGTGGACAGTCTCCAGACCCTCAACCCAGGACCGGACTCTGACCACGCCTCACGGTAACCCCCCGCCCCCCGGACCAGCACACCCCCCCAAGTGATGACACCTGGGGTGGCCCACCCCCACCACCCACCCCTTTCCTCCGCCACTGCCTTGCACCCTTGCAGCTGTGCCTTCCTGAGAAATCAGTTCTTGCCTGCTGTTTGCTGGAAAAAGTGTGGGGTTCTCCCCAGCTCACCCCAGCTAAACACCAAGTAGAATTTCAGCGGCTCAAAATGGTGCCTCCACTTTCATTAGCGCGAGCGTTCATCATGATTAACACCACCCAGGTCGGTACATTGTTTGTCACTGATTATTACGCTGCGTCGGACAGAACATTGACTCTTCATCGAACCCTGAAAACAATCGGCTGCAATTGGGACGTTAAGGTTCTACTGTTGTGAATTCATTTCCTTTTCTGGTAAGGCCGTGTGAGAAAAGACACCCAACAACCGGGCCGGGTGGGGGGAATCGTAGCATGACCATTTGAGAAGCTCTCGTTGTCTCATAAGACCTGTAGGTGTCCCGTTTTAATTCGAAACAACAGACATTGCACAAGAAGAGAGATCTGCATTGGCTCCCAGTACGTTTCTGAGCACAATTCAAAGTGTTGGTGCTGACCTTTAAAGCCCTAAACGGCCTCGGTCCAGTATACCTGAAGGAGCATCTCCACCCCCATTGTTCAGTCCGGACACTGAGGTCCAGCGCCGAGGGCCTTCTGGCGGTTCCCTCATTGCGAGAAATGAGGTTACAGGGAACCAGACAGAGAGTGGCACTCTCCCTGTGGAACACCCTCCCCTCAGATGTGAAGGAAATAAGCAGTTATCCTATCTTTAAAAGACATCTGAAGGCAGCCCTGTTTAGGGAAGTTTTTAATATTTAGTGCTGTACTGTTTTTAACATTTGATTGGGAGCCACCCAGAGTGGCTGGGGAGACTCAGCCAGATGGGCGGGGTATAAATAAATTATTATTATTATTATTATTATTATTATTATTATTATTATTATTTAAGAACTAGAGAACAATCATTTCCGCCAGGCTTGCTCTAGAGCAGGGGTGGGGGAACTTTTTCAGTCAGAAGGCTGCATTCCCACCTGGGCGACCTCCCTGAGGCCACACGACGGTGGTGGACAGGATGAGAACGAGAGAAAACAGGAGGAGCAATGAATGCAAATTTCACCTTTTGCACTGTAGGATAGTTTCTGTCCACACTTCCACTCCCATCTCTACCCTCCATCCGGATGATCATGCAAGACTGCTGACGTATGGCCCCACACATGAGCTACACAAACATTAGATGAACATTAGAAGAAACATCTTGCTAAGAGCAGTTCAGTAATGGAATGAGGTCTTCCAGCAGTGGCTAGACAGATCAGGATTTCCCAAACTTGGGTCTTTAGCTGTTCTTGGACTACAATTCCCATCATCCCTGACCACTGGCTGATGAGAGTTGTAGTCAAAAACAGCTGGAGTTTGGGAAACCCTGCTCTAGATCAAAGAGGTGCTGGACTAGGTAGCCAGCTTTTGCATGAAACGTACCCAGAAACTTTAACCAAGAAGTCAATGATGTCCTTACTCATTTATTCGCCAGTGTTCCACACACGCTGCCTTGTCTTTAGCTTGCGGTTATATATGAAGGCACATATTCATTCATCACTAGGATTTTGGGTTCTTGTTCTTGCTTTGTTTTTTTGTTTTTAAAAAAAAGCTTGATGAATTTACACTCAGCTGGCCAGAAGCAATGGTATGATTGCAGCATTTCATAATCAAGACTCCTTTCTTCAAGCTCTGAATTCATTTGCATGGGCAATGAGTTGTTGTTACTTTTACAAAATTGCTGCCAGTAACCTGGTGCAGAGCTGTGGGGACCACATTCTGACAAGAGTTGGAGGCTGCCAATAAAAAAATAGGAAGAACTGTTACTTGTGGAATCAGTTTTTATTTGCAACTTTTCATAGCATCATACGATTGTAGAGTTGGGAGGGATCAATTTAGGCTTACAAATCTCCAAGGAAGGAGAGTTTATCACCTCTTCTTCTTTAATATATATATATATATACTTTTCAGATATATACATGTCACCGATTTTACAAACATTTTGACATATTAAAACTTGACTTCCTTCCCCTTCTTTCTGCGCTTCCTTAAATTTATTTTTAATATCTTCTGCACATCCAAATTAACTTAATTTACTCATTCATTTGTCTTCTTTAAACGATTACTCTTATGTAACTGCAGGTTATTACAATAATCCTGCTAAATGACCAAACCCCTAAATGTTAATTACAGGGGGCACGCTAATAATTAATTTTAATTTTTTATATTTAAATCTTTGTTATATTCATATTGTCCCTTGTATTTCTGATATGTTTTTATGATCTATGATATTGTGTGTGTTGACGCTGGTCTGTGACCGTATTAATAAATTCATTCATAATCCTGCTAATGTTTTTATCTGTTTACAATTTATTTGCAAATATTCAATTAACCATTTCCATTCTTTTATTTTAAAAATTGTTATCTTGATTTCTTATTCTTCCAGTATGTTTCGCCATTTCTGCATATTCCATAAGTTTTTGTATCCATTCTTCCTTTGCTAGGACTTCTTCTTCTTTCCATTTTTGGGCAAGTAACATTTTTGCCACTGTAGTAGTATACATGAATAAATTTCTATACAATTTAGGTAGTTCTGTCCCTATAATTCCCAAGAGAAAGGCTTTGTTTTTTTTTTACAAATGTTATTTTAAACATCCTTTTCATTTCATTGTATCTCATTTCCCTCTAAGCCTTAACCTTACTACAAGACCACCACATATGATAAAAAAGAACCTTCTTTCTCTTTACATTTCCAATACTTATTTGATTTATTTTTATACATTTTTGCCAATTTACTTGGTGTTAGGTACCATTGATATATCATTTTTTATATAATTTTCTCTTAAGGTAAGACTATAAAGGACTATAAAGGTAAAGGTAAAGGACTATAAAGGACTATAAAGGTAAAGGTAAAGGACTATAAAGGTAAAGGCAAAGGATTATAAAGGACTATAAAGGTAAAGGTAAAGGACCCCTGACAGTTAAGTCCAGTCACGAACGACTCTGGGGTTGTGGCACTCATCTTGCTTTACTGGCTGAGGGAGCCAACGTTTGTGCACAGACAGTTTTTCCAGGTCAGGTGGCCAGCATGGTTTCTGGCGAAACCAGAGCAGTGCACAGAAACGCTGTTTACCTTCCCACCAGAACGGTACCTATTTATCTACTTGCACTTTGACGTGCTTTTGAACTCCTAGGTTGGCAGGAGCAGGGACTGAGCAACGGGAGCTCACCCGGTCACAGGGATTCGAACCGCGACCTTTTGATCGGCAAGCCCTAGGCTCTGTGGTTTAGACCTCAGCGCCACCCACGTCCCCTCCTAGACCATAACATGCTGTAAATTTTATATCCATATTCCACAATCGTTCCCATGCTTCCATATCTGTATCATGACCAATATATATTGCCCAATGTATCACTGAGCATTTTACTTGCTCATCCTTTGCCTCCCATTCCAGCTATAGAGTCCATCACCTCTTGTGGGAGTGTGGTCAACTATCGGACAGCTCTTACTGCCAGAAAATTCTTCTTGATGCTTAGACAAAATCTCCTTTCTTGTAGCTTGAATCCATTGGTTTGGGTCCTATCTTTTGCACATAAACTCAACCCCTACAGAACTGGTGTGTCTATATCTCTCTCTGTCTCCTGATCTTATATAAACCTGAATGATAAACAGAGTTGTAATGGGAATGGGGGCATTTGAAAAATGCCAGGGGGTTCTTATCCATTATTTTGGTCAAAGAAACAGAAAGCATTTATTTATGTATTTGCTTGGCCATCAAGTTAAAGGTGAAGGTAAAGGTACCCCTGACCGTTAGGTCCAGTTGTGGATGACTCTGGGATTGTGCTCTCAACTTGCTATATAGGCCGAGGGAGCCGACGTTTGTCCGCAGACAGCTTCCAGGTCAAGTGGCCAGCATGACTAAGCTGCTTCTGGCGAACCAGAGCAGTGCACAGAAACGCCGTTTATCTTCCCACCGGAGCAGTACCTATTTATCTACTTGCACTTTGATGTGCTTTCAAACTGCTAGGTGGGCAGTAGCAGGAACCGAGCAACGGGAGCTCACCCCGCCGTGGGGATTCAAACCACCAGCCTTCTGATCAGCAAGCCCTTGGCTCTGTAGTTTAGAACACAGCGCCACCCGCGCCCCTGGCCATCAAGTTAGATGGCTTCAAGGCAGGAGCTTGACAAATTCATGGAGGATAACGCTATTATTATTATTATTATTATTATTATTATTATTATTATTATTATACCCTACCCATCTGTCTGGGTTGCCTCAGCCACTCTGAACACAATAGAAAATCACACATTTAAAGCTGCCCAAAACTAGACACTGCAGGACAACAACAACAGCAACAACAAGGGAATGTGATTGTGCTCGTGCCCAGCTTGTGGGCTTCCCTGAGGCGTCTGGTTGACTAATATGAGAGATGAAGTAGAACAGGCATGTCAAAATGGTTGATTGGGGGGTGTCCCTGGTCAATGTTTGGACCCCCTGATATGTCTACAAAAGCTCAACAACTCTGGTCAATCCTCCAGCGACAACAGGTAGATCGCTGCCAGGGTTTTTTTATACTGTGAGTAGATCGCAGTCTCTTGGGAGTTGGACATGCCTGATGTAGAAGATAGGCCTTTTTTCCTGATGCAACAGAGCTCTACCTAATTCACACGTTCCAAAACAATTCACAATCTGAAATGCAGACCCTGTGGAAAGCACCCTATGCTATGCACAGAACTGCTAATGGATTGAAATTGCATTGCAGGCAGTTAGACTAGTTGACCCATGTGGGTCCCTTCCAGCTCTATAATTCTATTATTCTATTAAATCGTGCCTGAGGCAGGGCATGCCATGCTATGCACTAATATGGTATAATAATAATAATAATAATAATAATAATAATAATAATAATAATAATAATACAAATAAGCTTTGTAGGAAGAATCTTCAATAGGAAGATAATAAAATAAGCAGGTCTCCGTAAGCAGGCAGGACAATGACATGGATCATGAGGAGTTGAGAAAAACATTTCATTAAGGAAAAATGTCTAAGTCTGAAACAGAGATGGGCTGGCGCAACCGCCGCCTAATTACAGATTCACTCTGGGACTTGTGGCTGCCTTTGAACCTGGCGTGTTTGTAGAAGTTCTCAACCTTCAAACCTGACAGTGTTCATCTTGTTTGCTCCTCAGGGGACTTGGAGGCCACAGATGGAGATCTTTGATTCTGTGATACTTAGCGCGGCTGTGTGCGCACATGGGATGGTGACCTTTTGGAAATTAAGATGAGATGCTGACGGGTCACACCGCCGCATAGACAGCTTCAACTGCCGTGCCACTTCTCTAGATGTGTGAAATTAGGAATTCACTCAGGGCTAGCTGCTGTTTTGAAGAAGTCGCATTTGTGCAGTTTCCCAGAACCTCAAGACCCCAGAGTCCCAGGTCTTTTCATTTTGTGTAGTGAGCTCTGGAAAAAGATTGTTTGAAAAGCATAGAGTCTCTTCTCCCCCCCCCCCCACCAAACCAACGACGACTTCTTGCCTTGATGAAGATTGTCAGATGTTAACTACTGATGTGTCTGTCTTATTGAATCTTTGGATTATTAGATCCCATATTTATTTGTTGCTTGATCAGACCACCCTGTACATTTTTGTTTTTTTGAAATATAAGGCTCCTTCTGTAAAGAGTCGGCAGGCTGACCTTGTGGTTTCCTTGACTTAACCATTTTATGCAGGGAGTTTTTGGGGTGGGGAGCTGAGAGAACAATATCACATACAAAAATTTGTTATCCTGTGCACGTTCTGTGTTTGTCTGTGCAACATACAAGAGAAGAGAATTTACAGTCTAACGCTGCCAAAACCTTGGCTTGAGCTGCGAATACACAATACAGTTAAAGCACATATCTGGGAACTGTAGTTTGTTAAGGGTGCTGGGCTCTGTGAGGGGTAAGCTGTAGTCCTGGGATTCATGTGTGTGTGTAAATGTATGGTGTGTACACAGCCCATTTGCTAGGCAGCATGATTTCACAAAGGGTAGCGAAGTTCAATGGGCAAGTCTTTTGGTCTGCCCATGCAAGGACCCAATCTGTGCAGCTGTCTCACACTGGCTGTGTTCACACATCATTCTAAGACAAACCATAGTTTAGCATGAACCTTGTTGTTGTTGTTTAGACGTGTCCGACTCTTCGTGACCTCATGGACCAGAGCACGCCAGGCACTCCTGTCTTCTACTGCCTCGCGCAGTTTGGTCAAACTCATGTTTGTGGCTTCGAGAACACTGTCCAACCATCTCATCCTCTGTCGTCCCCTTCTCCATGTGCCCTCCATCTTTCCCAACATCAGGGTCTTTTCCAGGGAGTCTTCTCTTCTCATGAGGTGGCCAAAGTACTGGAGCCTCAACTTCAGGATCTGTCCTTCCAGTGAGCACGCTGGGCTGATTTCCTTACGAATGGAGAGGTTTGATCTTCTTGCAGTCCATGGGACTCTCAAGCATGAACCTACTGGCTCCCAAGTCAGAGATTGCACCTGCTTTCTTCCTCCCCAGGCTGTTTCGGTCAGATCAAGTCAAGATTAGGCTTAGCACATTGTCCAACCCTGGGGTGCATTTTGGGGGTGGGCAAGGGCAGGCAGCTCCACCCCCCATTGAACCTTAACTCCTAGTGGCAATGTCCATTAATTCCAATTGGTTTACTCTGAGTAGGACCAGCATTGGCTACAGAGCACTGTCATGATGACAACCTAGAATCTTCCTGAGTCCAGAGTCAGGTGCCACTGTCTGTTACAATGCTCCCAGATCTTCTACTTTCTCTTGGTCTGGGCAAATATTTTCCTAGTGGGGGCACCAAACTCTACCTCTACACTGTCGGCCCACCTGCCTTTCTACCTGACTGCCATAAGTTGATGCCCACAGCTCAGGTTTGCCTGACATCTATGACAGGAATTAAGGTATGAGGTGTCTTGAAGAGCCAGATCATACAGCTTCTAGGTAGGTCTAACTCATGGACCTTTCAAGTATGAGACTAATCAGTGGCAATTAAAGGTTACAAGGGATAACCCACCAAATTATTGCCGTGTTAGGAGCTCTTGCTCATTGTTCTGGTCAGAGTCATGCCCTGTGCCTGGATACTCAATTCCATTTCCAACTCAAACCCAGTTTTCTCTTTTAATTCCAGCAGTCAATATTAGATGCTCGCTGAGCACACCAGTCCTCACTAGTCTGTTTTGGGGGCCGCTCTCCCCTTAGGCTCCCCCCCCCCAAGACTTTTGTCCTTCTGCAACCCTTGGGATTTACTGCAGGCTGCTTTTGGGTGTTGATGGTGCTGTTTTGACTGCATAAACTGTGACAGTCACTTCCACACACTTAAAACAGAAGGATGAATCCAGCGTTTTCTCTTGGGGTTTTTCTTCCTCATATCCCTGTCTTTTAGGACGGGGAGGGATTTTCTGCTCCATGTAGCAGTTTATGAACTCCTCATGAAATATGGATCACGGTTACAGTGGTAAATGTCAACACGTCCCACCAAAAATGAAAATTGATTAGGCATGAATTAATATTCCGATGAATAACTGACATTTGCGGTGAAATGTCCGTGTTCATTGATATCTAATTTGCTGCAGTTAATTTGCTCAATGCCAATTAGGAGCATGAACATTTCTTATCGCCTCCTTCTATTATTATCCAAATCTCATTACACATAATTACATGCAACTAAATGTATACCCCACTTGTGCCAACAGAATGCTTTTAAAGTCAGCTTCCTCCTACCAGCAGTAGAGATTTGCTGTTCACTGGCTTTCATGAATGCAGAAATGATAGATTCCAAATTCCACTTGCCCTCCAAAAGGAGGGCAGAAGACAGTGTGCATTTGCATAAATCTTGCATATGCTAATTTATAGAGAGGGAGATGCAGATTTAGAAATGATTAGTATAGTTTAAGCAGAAATACTGGGTTGCGTTCAATGCTTAGTCCTACTTGGAGTAGATCCATTGAAGTTAATAGACATGATCAACATAGGTGCATTAATTTCAGTGGTTCTACTCTGAGCAGAGCTCACTTGGATACAACCCATTATGCCAGTATGTCAGGGCTGGAAGGACATGCAGAGGCAGAGTTAATTGTCTTTATTCAAGGAAACAGCATACAACTCAGCAACCTTTACCAACAGGTCTTGCGGCTATAGGGCAGTTGCCAGGACTGAACCTTTCAGCACAGTCATTGGGGCTTGTACCCCACAGCAGTGCAGCCGTGGAGTCCAAGGCATTTTCCCCAGACAGCCTGCTGCCAGCCTGCCCAAGATGGATCCCAGTCTTCTTTCTTCCCCCTCTTCTTCCCAGCAACCCTTGCTCAGGACTCTCTTCCTATCACCTCACACCCAGTTACCCTGGCAACCTTTCTGCTGTGGCTTAAACTCAAGCTCCACTGTGAAGGAAAATTGGGTCTTCTAGTGTCATAATAACGTCAGTTGATTGGCAGGTGGATGGAGCCCAAACCACCTGCCAAAGTGGCTTGCCAGAGTGTAGGAAACCCTCGATTCCCCCTGCCAGATCATATTCATTTATGAGTTTGTTTGCTGTTTGTATTGATCATAAAGTTGAAGTTGACTTGCAGGAAATCCCCATATAACCCATATAACCAACATGCTTTAATTAATGCATGAAGCGGTTAAGACCATAGAGTAAACTGTCCTTCCAGAACAGCTATGTCACTTCCCTTACCTTGGGAGGAAACAGGTAATCAAGCCTTTTGTTCCCACACCAGTCTATGTGAGAAACTCACTCGAGGTCAAGCACATGGTTTTCACAAGCCTTGAGTTCCTATACCAATATTCTATGGACTAATGCCACCGCAGCCTGTGCCTTTAATGACCTTAAACCCTACAACTTTCTTAACAACCTCAAGATCACCAAATATTAACCACCAACTCATGAAGACAACTGTTGCCATGCTGCTCATTCATACCTATGAACAGGACCTTAACCGTTAATGTGCATGATGCAGGCCATGTTTGGCCTTGATGGCCACAGTCCCCTTGAAATCTGTATTTCGAAGAATCAAGTTGTGCTAATCTAACGTCGAAGAGCTGTTGTCTCCAAAAGAAGTCAGTCGATGCTCATCCATCAACTGAATTCTCTACAGCTCCCAGATATAATGCAGACCAGCAGCAAGCCGGTTGTTAATTGATATAGTTTTTGAGAACAATGGGTGGCTCTTTCGCTTGATGCCATACTGATCGAAGCTTTGAGCAAATGGTAAGATTTTTCCCTCTTTCCCTTATTCCAGCTCAGACAGCATTCGTAACATTTCCCTGCAATGTATGACCTACTTTTAGCAAAGAATAGTCAATATCTATTAACTTCTCTCTTGTAACATTCAATAGTTTGCTCCAGCAACTCCTTCTTTGACTCTCTTCCTTTGGGCTGAAGTTTCTGAATGGGCATGTAGGCAGAAGAACTCAGAGGTCACTGGGTAAGCCTACTACCGCTTGATTACTTTGAAATGGACCGTTTCAGACTGAACGTCACTGAGCCCTGAGTCAAATTCAAAACAGGCTCAAAAGACCCATCCAAGCCAATGACCTGGACCATCTTCAGGTATCTGAAGGGCTGTCACGTGGAAGATGGAGCAAGCCTGTTTTCTGCTGCTCCAAAGGGTAAGACCTGAATCTATGGATTCAAATGGAGATTCCAACTGAACATCAGGAAGGACTTTATGACGTTAAGGAGATTCCAACTGAACATCAGGAAGGACTTTATGACGTTAAGAGCTGTTCAGCTGTGGAATGGGTTACCTGGCATTGTGGTGGACTCTCTTTCATTGCAGGTTTCTTTAAACAAAGGTTGGATGGCCATCTGTCAGGGACTCTTTAAGTGTGATCCCTGAATTGCAAGGAGTTGGAATGGATGACCTTTGGGCCCCCTTCCAACTCTGCTGTTCTAGGAACACAACTTACTTTCAACATGTCAAAGAGGGGTGCAATAGCAACAAAAACAGCAGCTCCACCCATGAGAATCTACCTGGTTGCTCTAGCTCAAGCACATGGCTTTCACAAGCCTCTTGAGTTCCTATCTATGGACTGATGCCACTGCAGCCTGTGCCTTTAAATGACCTTAAAACCCCTACAACTTTCTTAACAACCTCAAGGGCAGATGTGTGGAATTGTTGTGTGCCACATGTCTGTTTACATTCCAGCCCAGTATGCTGGGAACTTCCGTTGTGTATAGCTTTTGCTTTTAGCTGTTCTCTCTGAGAAGACATGAGAGAGAGACGACATGTTTCTTTGTCCTGATTTATGATTAATAAATCTGTAGTTGTAGTATGCTTCCACAAGCCTCACGCCTATTCTGTGTGTGCAGTTCTCTCTGCTAATAGCGTACCCTGGCTTTGAAGCCAGGATCACTGATTTACGTCGGAGCGTCGGCCAATGGAAGGAGTCGGCCGAGCTGGGGCTTGCCAGCTGGCCTCCCGGCCCTCTGCATGCCAACAGCCCCATCACCAACCACCAACTCATGAAGACGACTGTTGCCGTGCTGCTCATTCATGCCTATGAAGAGGACCTTAACCGTTAATGTGCATGATGCAGGCCATGTTTGGCCTTGATGGCCGCAGTCCCCTTGAAATCTGTATTGCTAAGAATCAAGTTGTGCTAATCTTACGTCGAAGAGCTGTCGACTCCGAAAGAAGTCAGTCAATGCTCATCCATCTGCTGAATTCTCTACAGCTCCCAGATATAATGCAGACCAGCAGCAAGCCGATTGTTAATTGATATAGTTTTTGAGAACAGTGGTTGGCTCTTTTGCTTGATGCCCCTTTGATCATTTTCTAATGGAAATTCTTTTCTCATAAATTGTTGGGGAATGGGGGTGGGAACATAGGAGAAATGCTCAACAAGGGGCTAAACAAGTGTTCTAAATCTAGAATCAACCTGACCCAGTCTCTTTCCTGTTGCAGCTGTTCAAATAGCCGGAGGCATTTTTTAGATGTGATCCCTGCATTGCAGAGGGTGGGCCAGATGGCTCTTGGGTTCCCTCTATATTTGTTGTATTCCACTTTCCCACAGTGGCTCACAACATTCTAAATGAGTAATAATAAATAGAACAATTCAATATCTATATAATAGACAATATTCAAGATGTCAATAAGTACCAAAATAAATCCTTATATAAAAACAATGCAAATAAGGTCATGTGCTTTAACAACTTAAGACTAAACTGGAGAGAGAATAATGTCCAGCATAGAAATAAAAAAGTGGAAATGCCACTATTCCCAAAGAACATTCCACAAAAGCTTACACACCACAATTAATTTACTCTTAGGATGGTAGCCACACCTCTTGTGGCAGCCTTCCTACCCAGGTCCCTCTCATTCTCTTCCCCATCTCTCCCCTCTCATTCTCTTCCTCATCTCTCACCTGGCCAGGTAAAGATTGCCACTCAATCTCTAGTAGCAATTATCTCCTGTATCTCCACTGTCAGAGTCAGCCTTCCTATGAATGCCAGTAGCTGAGAATCCCAAATGTAGAGCACTGTTCGCTTGTGTCATGCTTGGAGGCTGCCCATGGACACCACAATTGTGAAACCAGATGGGCCTTTGGCCAGATCCAGCAGGGCTCTTAAGTACCTGTTGGGAATCAAAAGTAGCAAAAATAGTAATTTATTATTTATACCCTGCCTATCTGCCTGGGCTTCCCCAGAGCCACTCTTGGCAGCTTCCAACAAAATATTAAAATACAGTAATGCATCAAACATTAAATCTCCCCTAAACAGGGCTGCCTTCAGATGTCTTCTAAAAGTCTGGTAGTTGTTCTTCTCTTTGAGGGTGTTCCACAGGGCGGGTGCCACTACTGAGAAGGTCCTCTGCCTGTTTCCCTGTAACATGGCTTCTCACAGCGAGGGAACCACCAGAAGGCCTTCAGTGCCGGATCTCAGTGTCCGGGTAGAACGACGGGGGTGAAGACGCTCCTTCAGATACACTGCTCCTTCAGATATACTGGACCGAGTAGCTGTTAAAGACCTTCATTTCCCCCAACCTTCATGTTGTTATGGACTTTCATGTTACCGGTTGCTGGGAATCGTGAGTGGGGAGAGCAGTTCTGCGCTCAGGTCCTGCTTTCAAGGCTTCTCAGAGGCATCTGGTTGGCTATTGTGAGAACAGGTTGCTGAAGGATCTTCTTATGTTCTACCCATGCCCTCACAGTTCTGATGTTGCTCACTCACTTGCCAAGTTGGGCTCCTAAAGTACAGCTGGTCAGCTTGGATGGGAGGCGCTGTCTTCTGCCCTGAGCTCATTGCACAAAAGGCAAGGACTCAATGTATTGAGTAAATATTAAATATCAGAGCAACACCGTGCCTTGCGAATCCTTGCCTCAACTGCCCACCCCAAGTTAAAATTCCTTATAGAAAAGTTACAAATGGTGTGTGTGTGTGTGTGTGTGTAATCATAGGATTCTCAAACTTCACAAGCTAATGAGCTCAGTGGGGAAACTGGCTTTACTCACAAAGAACGCATTTGTTCATGGTACACTGTAGGTAAGGATCTGACACACCGTAACTGAGAGGTTTTTGTTCTCCTCCTCGTCCTGCTGGGATTTGCTTCAATTATGCCAAAGAACGTCCCTTCTTTCTTGCCCTAATAAACACTGCAAAGGAAATTAAATTACTCAGACAGAACAATGGCGAACCAGTTTTGACACCTCTGCGAGGCAGAAAAAGAGAAAGAGTGAGCTGCCTAAGTGTGTTCCAACTGCACTTGAGGCCTCATGTATATGGATATGGGCAATCGCTCATCCTCAATGTAGGCGCCCTGCAAGAACATAAATTAACTCCAGGATGTAATGGGGTTTGCCAGGAATGGTTTCTTTTCCTCTCGCCTTCTCTCTGGCTTTGTGGATGTAACAGTTCTGATTATATGCAAGAGCGTTAAGAGGCAATTAATCAATTGTATTCATCTACAGCTGATGCCTTGTGATCCATGACTAGGGCACATCCTGGATGTAGATGGCTGGAGATAAGCTGCTAAGGGAGAACCAGGTTAGGATGGGGGAGAAATCTGATGCAGTTCAGATTTAAAGGTGAATCTATCAAATTTGCACTTTCTGAAAGGATATGAGAACCAAAACACAGCCCAACTTGAAAATTTGCACTTATCCGAATTTTCTGATGCAGTTCTCCAACCAGACAATGTGTAGCAAAATGCATAAATTAGTCATACATGTTTATAAACATGAATGTATTAGTGAAAATAACATGGAGGAATGCGTGGTATCAAGAGAAATTGCTTGCACAAATGTGTACATTGGTCAAAAGCTGCATACAAAAAAATTGTTTATTGGGAGAAATTTGCACTAAAATGCTGAAGAATTTTCATGAGGATATTTTGTTTTTGGTTTGTTTTTTTAAAGCAAAAACCTTGAGAAATGGGGAGAACTGAATTTAAGACTGGGAAAATGAGAAACTGAGAGGACCAAAATTGACAGATCATTCCATTCCTAGAGCCAAGTGTCAGGACTGAGAGGTCAGAATCAGAACAAATGAAAACAAGGCAAGACTATTGTTGTCCAGCGCGCAAATTGAAATAGAAAGCCTTTATATCATTTCTGCTTGAAAACACCCAGTGACCAAACAAGATAGGGGAAGCTACTCCAATTTCTGGAAGACTTTACCATTGCAGAGTGGTTGGAGGATAAATGATGAATTGCCCTTTGATTGCCCCTTTATGTTCTAGTGAAACAGTGCTATTTCACTATAAAGGAAAGAAACAATGGTTAAAGGAAACCTGTAATTAACTTCATCCCCTTGGAAAACAGCAGCCAATTAAGCAATAGTTCACCCCCCAGTCATTCTGAGAAGGAAGAAATAATGTAGTCAGAACCTACAAGCAGGAAGCTTTTAATTAAAAACACAGTAGCCCATAGAAGAGCAGTGGGGAACTGGATTCAGATAGGAGGACATCCAGAAATCCCCCAGCCTCTGCAGGCCCCTTTGACAGGTTGGCAGGGCCACCCACCTATCAATCATCTGATGTCAGGTGATTCAGCTTTGAATCTGTGGCTTGCAAAGGAAGAATTGGCACCATACCCCTAAGTGTGCCTAATTTTCCTTTGTAACCATGGTTTGAATTCAATCATCAGCTGCAGATACAAAGGAAGAATCAGGAGCGCAGTCTTCCTTTCCAGTTGTACTTTGACAAAAGCTAAAGGCAGAAAATCAGTGCCTAATTCTACCACTGCTTGCTCTCAGCTCTTTCTGTCTGGTGGTGGGCAGGTAGGCGTGGCTTGAGCCAACCCACGCTAACAGACCATATAGGGAGATTTTGTGGCCCTAATTTGGCGTATGGGCCAGTGGTTGCCTACTCTTGTCTTAGAAGCTTCAATAGTGCTTCACCTGTCCACACTGATAGTTTTGTACCATGATTGCATTTTATTGCAAAATGTATCTGTAATGAGCAATCAGGTTTGAAAAAGCAGGAGACAGTATAGAAAACACTGGGCTGCGTAATAACAATGAGCATTTCAACTGTCTATGAGAAAGTGAACAATGAATGGTGACATAAGAGAAAATGGCTAGGATGCAAGCAACCATGGTTAAGATATAGCCCCTTTGAATCCCATGCATGTCTACTCAGACATAATTCATACTTAGTCCAATAGAACTTGTTCCCAAGTAGGTATGTGTAGTCCATGATCACTGCAGATGGTGACAGCAGTCATGAAATTAAAAGACACCTGCTTCTTGGGAGAAAAGCAATGACAAACCTAGACAGCATCTTAAAAAGCAGAGACATCACCTTGCCAACAAAGGTCCGTATAGTTAAAGCTATGGTTTTCCCAGTAGTGATGTATGGAAGTGAGAGCTGGACCATAAAGAAGGCTGATTGCCAAAGAATTGATGCTTTTGAATTATGGTGCTGGAGGAGACACTTGAGAGGCCCATGGACTGCAAGAAGAACAAACCTATCCACTCTGAAGGAAATCAGCCCTGAGTGCTCACTGGAAGGACAGATCCTGAAGCTGAGGCTCCAATACTTTGGCCACCTCATGAGAAGAGAAGACTCCCTGGAAAAGGCCCTGATGTTGGAAAAGATTGAGGGCACAAGGGGAAGGGGACGACAGAGGATGAGATGGTTGGACAGTGTTCTCGAAGCTACAAACATGAGTTTGACCAAACTGCAGGAGGCAGTGGAAAACAGAAGTGCCTGGCGTGCTCTGGTCCATCGGGTCACGAAGAGTTACGCACGACTAAATGACTAAACAACAACAAGGTGTGTTTAGTATGTCTGTCGTATTTTTCCCGGTTTTGCTGGACAGATATGGGAATCACTCAGCAAAATGGCGTTTCAGCAGATTTTTACCAAATCGGAAAATGGGGAAAACCTAGACGTATGGCAAGTAGGGCTCAGCAACTTTGTCCAGATTTTCACTATTGGGAATATGACACTAGACACTAGGATTGCCATCTAATTCATTTAGAAAAAGCACCTGGGGGGGGGAGTTTGAGAGGGATAGAGACTCTGAGGCCCTCCAGATGTGGTTGGACTGTCTCTTCCAGCAGGTTGGGATTGATGAGAGTTGGAACCCAAAGACATCTGGAATGCAAAAGATTTCCTACCCCTGGTTTAGCCATAGATTGAGCCTGGGACCGTCTGCATGCAAGGGAGAAAGTGGAAGGGCCGTGGCTCAATGGTAGGACATCAGGTTTTTTTGCAAAATGTTCCTGGTTCAATGTCCAACATCTCCTGATAGGACTGGGAATATCCCGTCTTGCAAATCTGGAGAGCCAGTGTAGACAATATTGAGCAACGTGGGCTGATGTTCTGACTCAATATAGGACAGCTTTCTCTATGCAATGCCACAGAGCCAGATGAAAAGTAAGTTGCGCTTTGCGATTGGGGTGAAACGTGCTCTCTGGCTACAGAAAGGTGAACACCTCCTGCTTTAAATAGTAAGCAACGTTGAGTCCGTGATCTTTGACATCCCTGTGCTATTCAGCCTTTAAAGTGCAATTGTTGTCAGTGGCCTTTCTTCATCCTCGCTGAATGCCCTGCTTCAAAAACACCTCAACATGAATGCCATTCTAAACATATGTTGCTTTTTAAGGGCAAAGGCATCTTGAAAAGAAGTGGTAGTTAGGTTTCTCTTAAGAGAAAGGTACGTACGATGCATCGAAAGAACCCCTCCATTAGAAATAGTGAGGAGATCTCGTGTGTGTGTGTGTGTGTGTGTGTGTGTGTGTGTGTGTGTGTGTGTGTGTGCTAATTAAGCCCTTTGCTTAACAATGCAAAACTAACCTTAGTTGCCGTCTGGCAGAGGCAACCTTCCATTTTGCCCTTTTTAAAAATCCCTGCTATTGAAACTAAAGGAGGTACTAGGCCACAATAACTAAACCATGACATCTCCCTCTTTGGGTATCTTTTCTTGCTCCCCCCCCCCTTCTTCTTTCCCTCAAATACTGCAGCCTAGATGCCCTGGCTTTTGAGAATGTATCCGAGCATCCATCAACGCGACAGACACTTTCCGTTTTCATACATCCTGTTAAGAATGATGCGTTTGACAGTGAAAAGCTGGCTCTGCCATGTGCGCCCCCCTGGAGAGAGCACTGCCATGTATCTCTCCAATTTCAGTCATATGTCACTGCAAGCTGGGAGCGCATAATAGATCCGTAGAGATTATTCAATAAAAATAATAAAAAAAGACTAGAGAGATGAAGAAGCAGGGGAAATCTGGAGGCCCACAGCAATGTGAGAGCAATGTGTGCGCCTGCTGTCCCTATGCACAGAAGCCGTCTCTAACTTCTCATTCCCATTGCTGATATATCCCCATTGCTATGGTTGTCTTTTTGAAGATTATTAAAACTAGGTTAGGGTTGAATTGCTAGAGTTGTCATTCTTCAGGATACCTATCCCTTGCTTTGGAGGTAGTTCAATTTTTGTTTGTCTTTCCCTGCATGTCTTGCTCTTTGAGGAAAGTGTGGTGACCTTCATTTAATGCAGTCAAATTTTTGATTGGCTGGCTGACATCTTTGGAATGCTTGCATGTTGATAGATATTAGTTGGGGAAGACCATCAGTGGTATAAAGCAGAAGGTTCTAGATTTGATTCCCAGCATTACCAATTGTCAGGGAACTGCCATCGGAGCCAGGAGTGGAGGTAAGGCTCCCCAGCGATGCCGGAGAAGGGCCCAGCAGAGAGAGAGGGAACTCATCCACTGGGGAAGGAAATCAGCGTGACACCAGGAAGAAAGGGGAGCAGGGGAGGGCTTCGGAGAGATGGCTCCAGGACTCTTCCACAGAGACCAGCGGGGAGAGCACGGGTCCTCCGCTGGCCACGCCAACCCTGCGCAGAAGACTTCCGCGCAGGGAGGCTAGGCGGAGACTGGGCGTCAAAGAACTTTTATGCTGGAAGAAGTTCAAGAAACGCCCACTGACGGATTCTGCCAGTGACTGACACAGCCGCGGAGTAAGGGCTGTGCAGCCAGGGAAAGGTTTAACCAGGCAACCTTGCCAAGAGTAGCGGCAACATACGCACGAGCAACCCCAATTCCCATTACACCAATTGTTGGTTGTTGTTTTTTCAAATAGCAGGTAGACCTCTACCTGAGGCCTTAGAGTAGTCAGCATGGGAACAGATGGGCCAGAAGTTCAATCTGAATACAGGGCAGGTTCCTGTGTGTTCTGAAAAAATACCCTCAGCCCATCTCATCTGGCTTGTATCTTGTGCTTACACAGAGATGGGGAACCTATGGTCCTCTAGATGTTGTCAGACTCCAACTCCCGTCTGTCTTAGACAACAATGACTAATAGCAAGGGATTATGGGAGCTGCAGTCCAGCAACAAGAGTCCTCTGGCATCTAGTTTTGCTTTGGGGAAATAAGAAGCCAAACTATGTGTGATGGATTCTCTGCTGCGCCAAAGGGTGCCGAGATGCTGTCAAATGTGTCATCATTCTAGAGTGGAGAATACAAGAGGCATGGAAACAAATATTCTGTGGTGAAGTAAATGGCCTTTTCACTGCGAAAGGGGGTGTCTTTTCAGCAATGAAAGAGGAAAGGGAAATGGAGACCGATGGGATACTTTTCATCGCATGGGATACCCTGAGGATTTGTCTGCAAATCATAATGCGACTGTTAGCCTACCATGGCAGAGGTGGAGGTAAATGTATGTTTGGCAAGGAATGAAAGTATATAATGGCTGAAAGAGGGGCACTCCCCCCTCTTTCCAGGCCGTGTCATCAGGGAGTGGGGGCACCTCACTGAATAGTCTCCTAACATCGAACAGTCCAGAGGGATCCTGGAAAAGTCAGTGACTTTCTTAGAAAATTCAGCTCCGCTCTAGTCCAATGAAGGTGTCAGTAGCAAAACTGGAGTCCTGTTTATACTGGAAATGAAATTCCTGCACCAAATGAAATAAATGGTGAAGCTGACATATGAAGGCCATCCTACAATTTAAAAAGGGAAATGTACCCAACCCACTTTAAACTCTTGAATTGCAATAGTTCAGCAGCCAGCAGTTATTTAGAAAACATGTGGCGTTTTTGTTCCTTTATTGTAAATAGAGTCTTACGCTGCTAGCCTTTACATGCCTACTCAGAAGTAAGACACACTAGAGTAAGTAAGATTCAATGGAGCTTACTCCCAGATAACTGTGTAGTCTTACACTGCAATCCTAAACATTTTTACTCAGAAGTATGTCCCACTGAGTTCAATAGAATTTACTCTCTGGTATGTACCCAATCAGATCCTAAAGTTGAGGCTCCAATACTTTGGCCACCTCATGAGAAGAGAAGACTCCCTGGAAAAGACCCTGAAAGATGGAGGGCACAAGGAAAAGGGGACGACAGAGGACGAGATGGTTGGATAGTGTTCTCGAAGCTAACTGCGTCTGTGCATGTCCGCGGCACTGGTAAACACTTCTGCGCATGCCCAGACACAGAAAATGGCACCTGTGCAGAAGCGATTTTCAGTGTCTGGGCATGCGCAGAAGTGATTACCAGTGCCATGGACGTGCACAGACGCGGTTTCCGGCGTTGTGCTGTGCCAGTCCGGCCCACAGACAATCTCCGCGTGAGCGATCCAGCCCATGGCCAGTGAGCCTTGCCAACCCCTGGAATTTGTTGTTGTTTAGTCATTTAGTCATGTCCGACTCTTCATGACCCCATGTACCAGAGCACGCCAGGCATTTCTGTCTTCCACTGCCTCCCACAGTTTAGTCAACTCATGCTGGTATCTTCGAGAACACTATCCAACCATCTCGTCCTCTGCCATCCCCTTCTCCTTGTGCCCTCCATCTTTCCAAACATCAGGGTCTTTTCCAGAGAGTCTTCTCTTCTCATGAGGTGGCCAAAGTATTGGAGCCTCAGCTTCAGGATCTGTCCTTCCAGTGAGCATTCAGGGCTGATTTCCTTCAGAACGGAGAGGTTTGATCTTCTTGCAGTCCATGGGACTCTCAAGAGTCTCCTCCAGCACCATAATTCAAAAGCATCAATTCTTCAGCGATCAGCCTTCTTTATGGTCCAGCTCTCACTTCCATACATCACTACTAATATTTTCTTTTGTGCAGCAGGCTAGTTTCTCAACACAAAAACATATCTCCATCCTCCAATCCACACAAGCAGACTGCAGCATCACAGCTCAAGCACACATTCCAGCCAGGAAGAAACAATTGGGGTGTGAAACAGGCCCAATGGGGTGTGTGGCCTGGAGAGAGCACTGGAGGCCAAGCAGAGAGTAACGGAGGGCCGCATTTCTTCCTGATGCCCTCCACCAATGAGCGACGACAGACTAAATGCTCACAGCTATTTCTGCTGGAAGAGAAACAGGAAGAAGCCAAGTTGTAAGTTGTAGCAGGAGCCAAGTTGTAAGAAGCTCAATTAAATGGAACTAATTAAATAGGTTGGTATGGGGTTGTCGTTGTTGGTAGGTTTGCAATTTCCCCCCCCCCCTTTGAGGATCCATTTTATTAAAGTTTCAGGGCCTGTTTCCTAATAAATAAGGCACAGAGATAAATGGAGACAGAACAATTAACAAACGCGATGATTCAGCCCTGCGAGCTTTTAAACAGTTTATCTAATCTTTATTCACAATGCCAACTCTCTTATATATCACGGCGGTGGCAAGTTAATTCAACCGTTTAGAATGCTTAGTGCTCACACACTCAAAATCGCTCTTTGGGGGGTGGGGTTCTGATTCCTTTGCATATGACCACACTCACGTTTAGGGTGAACACAGTGTATGGACAGAAAAAATAGATATAGCAAAGGCCCCCAGAGGAGCAATGCAGCTCTCTGTTCCCGTCAATGAGCTTAAGAGCACAAGGAAAGCTCTGCCGGGCCAGGTGGAAGTTCCACTTAGTCCAGCATCCCTTTCTCACACTGGCCAAACAGATACTCAGGAGAAGATCTCAAGCAGAACCCGAGCACAACAGTGTCCCCTTTCTTCTCAAATTATACGCTGTCTTTGTTCAGTTTTCCTCAGTGAAATGTTATCGGGATCTCTTTTCTCTCTGCACTCCACCTGCATTACTTAAGCGACTTCCCTAACAAGTCCCACATAGAGCACATGGCGGTAATCCAGCCTTGAGTCATTGTGGCTAAACTAACCCAGTCCAAGAATTACTGTTGCTGGCATACTAGCCGAAGCTGGGAGAAGGTGCTGTTAGTGCCTAGGTAAAGGGTAAAGGGACCCCTGACCATTAGGTCCAGTCGTGGCCGACTCTGGGGTTGCGGCGCTCATCTCGCTTTACTGGTCAAGGGAGCCGGCGTACAGCTTCCGGGTCATGTGGCCAGCATGACTAAGCCGCTTCTGGCGAACCAGAGCAGCGCACGGAAACACTGTTTACCTTCCCGCCGGAGCGGTGCCTATTTATCTACTTGCACTTTGATGTGCTTTCGAACTGCTAGGTTGGCAGGAGCAGGGACTGAGCAATGGGAGCTCACACCATCGCGGGGATTCAAACCGCCAACCTTCTGATCGGCAAGCCCTAGGCTCTGTGGTTCAACCCACAGAGCCACCCACGTCTGTTAGTGCCTAAGGTCAGATTAAATAAAGGCAGGGGCAGATTAAAAGCAACAAGCATTTTGTGGCACCCTAAAGTCCAGTGTATTTGCTATGGCAGAATCTCTCATGAATTACAGTAAAAGATTGGTGCCTCAAAGCAGAGGTCCTCAAGTGCAGCCACAATCTGCAGGATAAAGCCACACACATCGGAGTCAGTGGCGTAGCGTGGCGGGTGCAGGGGGGGCGGCCGCACCGGGCGCAACATCTTGGGGGGGGCGCTCGCACTCGCAGCTCTCTGCCCCTACCGGGTTAGGGGGCGCAAATTACTTGAGTTGCCCCGGGTGTTGACAACCCACGCTACACCACTGATCGGAGTACTCAGATAGCCGCAGGGCTATTTTTCAGCTGGAGCGCTCTGAAATCAGTTTTGCTACCTCTCTGGTGTGTGCCAGTGCTATTCTAAGAGAACAAGGGAGGTGTTCGTGGTGAGTTCTGGCACCTCTTTTTCTAGAAAAATAGCACTGGATAGCAGCATGACTGTTAATGCTGACCTGGTACAGTAAGTTTCGAAAGACAACCTGGGTTCAAAAACTTTCAGGGAAAACTGCTTTACGCCCCAGTGCCCCAGTTGGGGGGCAGAATAAAATCAGCAAAACCTGAGTTTCCCCCTAGACCATGTCTTTCTGTCTCTCTCGGCATTCTGCCTTTTTTCAATATCTACTTACCAATTTGAGCAGTTCAGACTGATCAATACCACTCTCAGTTCTAATGGCATCTATAAATCAGCTGCTATATAAATGGCTAAAACGCGAGCGAGGCGAAATCCCAGAGTTGTTAATCTTGGATGCTTTATCACCTGTTCGCGCATGTAAAGATGAAGTTAGGCCTGAGAAAGGAGTTTTGGATTTGATCCTGTATTTACTTTTCACTTGAGGAAGTATGGAGGGAGACCACCAGTAAAAAATCATAGGCTGGAGGAGCTCCCTGGTATCTCCAGCATAAACTGGCTTCTGCATGTTAACCTCAGGCCAGAGATTCCCTGTGGGTGAGGGAGCTCCCATGCATGTACAATTCTGCGGCACAATTGGGCTTCTACATATTCACTTCAAGCCAGATGTGTTCTGTGGCCCTTCCCCCTTCTATCCCTGTGGGGGACAACTCCCCTGTCTATATATTAGGAAAACTTGCTTTGCAAAAATGTCTTTATTAAAATTGCTCTGCAAAAAAAAACCAACGCATTTATATTAGGCAAAATTGCTATGCAAAAATGTCTGAGCAAAAATGCTTACAAACGTGTATATTAGCAGAAATTTGTGGTGACACATTTTCATACAAAATAATCATCATCACAAACTGATGTGGAAATGTGGAGATTTTAAGACTGGCAAAATGAGAAATAGGGGGAATTCAAAATTGACATTTTGCCCATTCCTACCTCCCAGTTTTGCTACAGCATGTCCTAATCTGTCCTAATATCTTTGAATATCTCCATGACATTTTTGCAAAAATGAAAATGGTGGGGGGGTGGGGTAGCGCACACAGTGCTTTAAATAGATTCTGATCTGTGTTTCACCTTCCCTGGGAAAAGAAAAAATAGAGATGTGTTCAGTACAAGGGGAGATGCAGGTGGTGAAAGGGAGAGGTGCAAGGAAGAGGGACAAGAGAATTTGGAGATGGAATAATGGACATCCCAAGAGATTATTAGTTTGCCTTCCAGCAGCTTCTTATGCTTCACACACACACAATCCACAACTACCCCCACTTCCAAGATCCTTTTATTTCTGCAGGGTTTTTGCTGTAGAAATATTACCTTCTTGTAACACCACCAGCATCGATCCAGCTCTAATTATTCTTTGGTTGGAGCACAGCATGAAAATAAAAGACGAACAGTGACTTTATGTGTGTGTGCATGTTGATGGAAAACAAAAACGGGGCGGGGGGAGCAAACAAATATGTCTGTAAACAGAAGGTAAAGTGTGAGACATTATTTATTTTGAAACGTGGTTCCCCAGCCAAACAATGAGCCACTGTGGTGTAATGGTATAGTGTCAAACCAAGGTTTCAATCCCAACCCCACTAGGAAGCTCACTGGGTGACCTTGGGCCAGTCATGGTCTCTCAGCCTAGCCTACCTCACAGAGTTGTTGTGAGGAGAGGATATATTGTTTATTAATATCCTTCCTAACTTGCGCTAGCAAGTTCCTTTATGTAGCAGAGTTACATTCCCCTTTTATATGCACAGCAGATAGCTGGTTCAGGCTCGTGTGAGCCTCTCACTATTCTACAATTCAGTCCGTCTCAGATTGAATTGTACATTCCTGGTAAGTTCCCTTGAAGCCCTCTTAAAATAATAAAGATGCAACAATCTTATTCAAAGGCAATAAAAGAAGTTTACTCACATCAGTTCACAGTTGGATCCCTGAAGGCAGACTTAGTTACAAATATGTACATGAGGATCTATCCCATATGGGGGAATAATCCCAGTGCTTCTGCTAGCTGAGAGCTAGCAAAGCAGTCCTAGCTAGAAGCTGGTCAAACAAAGAAGGAAGCCAAAAAGAGGAAGGTGTGCTGTGTGACTCATCCTTTTGTTACCTGGACAGGTTAGGTCACACCCACCTTCTATCACATGCAAAAGGAAGGATGCTCCAGCCAAGAGGAACAGGAAGTTTCAACTGGCTGGACCAAACATTCCCTCAAATGTCTTCTCTAGCATCACAAGGAATGTTGTACTTGACTGCCTCTCATGGATCGCATCCCACAGGGATGATCTCCCATTGCTCTGACCCAGCTTCTGCAAACCTAGCAATTCAAAAGCATACCAGAGCAAGTAGATAAATAGGTACCACTGCGGCAGGAAGGTAAACAGTGTTTCCATGCACTCTGGTTTCCGTCATGGTGTTCCGTTGTGCCAGAAGCGGTTTAGTCATGCTGGCCACATTACCCAGAAAGCTGTCTGTGGACAAATGCCAGCTTCCTTGGCCAGAAGCAAGATGAGCACCACAACCCCATAGTTGCCTTTGACTGGACTAAAGTGTCCAGGGGTTCTTTATCTACCTTTGTTGTTGTTGTTTAGTCATGTCTGACTCTTCGTGACCACATGGACCAGAGCATGCCAGGCACTCCTGTCTTCCACTGCCTCCCGCAGTTTGGTCAAATTCATGTTAGTAGCTTCGAGAACACTGTCCAACCATCTCGTCCTCTGTCGTCCCCTTCTCCTTGTGCCCTCCATCTTTCCCAACATCAGGGCCTTTTCCAGGGAGTCTTCTCTTCTCATGAGGTGGCCAAAGTATTGGAGCCTCAGCTTCAGGATCTGTCCTTCCAGTGAGCATTCAGGGCTGATTTCCTTCAGAATGGATAGGTTTGATCTTCTTGCAGTCCATGGGACTCTCAAGAGTCTCCTCCAGCACCATAATTCAATCTTTACCTTTTCCTATGATGCTATGACTAAACGTTAGGAGGGGAAACCCTGAAGGCACAAGCTGATTGACAGTGGCAGGCTGATGGAGTCATGGCATGAAGACAGGGGCAGCCCATCCCATTTCGCCACCTGAGGCGAAATTGGAAGGTGTGGCCCACCCCTGGAAGCATCGCTTACCAGGTTTGCACTGTGGGTTTTGATGACATCTCACTAGAAGATGCCACAGCCACGCAACCTTGATGGCAGGGGTGAGCAGGGCACACATAGGGCAGTGCTCTGTGGGATTCCGCTGCCTGATGTGTTTGCTTCAGTCTTTTTCATGGGTGGGCCAGCCCTGTATGGAGGCACAACTGGGAGAGAAGCCAAACAACAAAATTTCTTGCAGCAGCAGAAGTATGAGAAGGGTGGGGAATCGACATTAGTATGCTAAGCCTTGCAAATCGGTCACATTTGTAATAGTTTCCCCTTCTGGCAGTCTAATAATATATTTAAGAATAGTCTCATGTTGCACGGTGTCATGCCGAATTTACAACAGCATTTTAAGGAAAAAAATTGCTACATTGGAAGGAACAAGCTTCAATCTGTCATGCGTTCTTGAGCTTGACCTTTACCTGCTGTTCCACAGCACAGTTGGCAAACTGATCCCGGTTGCGAATTTGTCAAGTTCAGCAAGAACGGGTGCGTTGTCGAATGCATTGCAAAATGCTTGAAAGGTTAAGGGAATCTGTTGCAACCTCTTAAGTAAGCAAGTCTGGTGTGCCGTAGCTTGCAGACTGTTGAGATTTACTCGGTGGGTGCTAGTCCTTTGGCACGAATGGGGGGCTGCTTCACAAACCTCAGGCAGCCCCCTGCCCCCACCGCCCTTGCCAATCAATCAAGGGGGGTTTCCTGGCTGTCAGCTTCCTATTAAATTGATAAATACAGCCTTTTCCACCAACGCATGGCCTCAAGAGTCTTTATTGTAGATGTGGTGGCAAAGCCATTTCTGAAGAACACTTGGTCCACACTGATTATTTCTCTGGTGTTGGAATTGACATCATTATCAGAAATAGCAAAATTTTGAAAAAATGGTTTGGGAGAGTGATTCCCAATTAGCTAAGTACTGCAGATCCTCTGTTTTGCAAAAGCTAAGCCATGGACCCCCTACTTCTGAAATTTTTTATCTTCTCTTCTTTGTCGATCACTCGTAGCCGAGTAAGATTGTCTTCCATAAACACGGTTTTAACAATGAGACCGTAAGTGACTGTGGAGGCCAATCCTGGACCCACACGTCCTTCCACAGTGGGGACATTAGTTCCCAGGCAGGAGTTGATCACGATGTGGATTTCCCAAGCGTGCCTTCCTGTTAGCACATTTCTCCCTTGTGTTCTGAGTTCGAGTGGAGCACTTGCAGGCAATGGGTCCTCCATCACCTCAGGAGCCAGAGCAGATTCAGCTGGTGTCTGCTCCTGAGGATCCGGCACAGGTGAGGGCCCTTCAGGTTCAAGCCCCAGCCCTGGCTCAGCTGGTCCTAGAGGTGGGGACTCCTGTGCAGGCTGGGATTCCTCAGGTTCAGCCTCTGAATCCGATTCCCAGGCCATCACAGATGCTTTAGTTGAGATTCCTGCATTGCAGGGGGTTGGACTGAATGACCCTTGGGATCCCTTCCACCTCGACAAGTCTATGATTCTAACAAACCCAAACACTTGCCAGGAATCATCAGAGCTTTTACAGTTTCAAACCAGTTCTTTAATCATGGCCTTCTCCACATGCTGTCTCAACTTCCCTGAGAAGCGACGTCAATCAATAATGAAAAATGCTTCAGAGGAGGAAAGCACCGCAAAAAGAGTGACAATATTGTGACGAGGCAGGTTTTTAAAGTGTTTTGGGCCCGGCTGGTAGGCAGACATGAAAAAAACAATAATCTTTTCTTAGTATTTTTAACTCTCAGATTAAAAAAAAAAAGCCTGCAGAGACTGGGTTGTCTCTAATCACATCTCAGGTGAGCTCTGATAACGCCACCTGCCTGGATGGATGGAGGCTAGAGAGGGGCATGTGACGGAGTGGGTAGAAATTTGCCTGCTTCAAAGAGGAATTGGTATTTGCTGCTTCACCCAGTTATGCCTGTGGCCAGTGACGTAGCATGGGGTGCTGGAGGCCGTGGCCCCAGGCACAGTTTTTTTTAGGGTGCACAACCTGGTCCCCACACCACAGGCTCCCTCATCGAGGCCAGAGCCGCAGGAAAGGAATAATAATAATAATAATAATAATAATAATAATAATAATAATAATAATTTTATTTATACCCCACCCTCCCCAGCCAAGGCCGGGCTCAGGGCGGCTAACAAGCAATAATAAAAACAAGTTGAATGAATACCACTTAAAAACAAAAATAAAATACAACATTAAAATAATGGAACATTAAAATATTAAAATGTAGCCTCATCGCAGGAGGAGAAAGGAAAAGAAAAAAGAAAGACGGTGAGGGAATCAAATTGGCTCCAAGCCAAAGGCCAGGCGGAACAACTCTGTCTTACAGGCCCTGCGGAAAGAAATCAGATCCTGCAGGGCCCTGGTCTCATGAGGCAGAGCGTTCCACCAGTCCGGAGCCAGAGTTGAAAAGGCCCTGGCTCTGGTTGAAGCCAATCTAACTTCCTTAGGGCCCGGGACCTCTAGGGTGTTGCTATTTATGGACCTTGAGGCTCTCCGTGGGGCATACCGGGAGAGGCGGTCCCATAGGTACGAGGGTCCTAGGCCGTGAAGGGCTTTAAAGGTCAAAAGCAGCACCTTAAATCTGACCCTGTACTCCACCGGGAGCCAGTGCAGCTGGAAAAGCACTGGGTGAATATGCTCCCATAGCAGAGACCCCATGAGGAAGCCATGCCTGGGACAGGTTTTCATGATTGGGGCAGCGGTGGCACCTCCTTCTCCTTATGGCCAGCAAAAGGGTGCCACGTGCACCCTGCTCCTTGGCTGGTTGGGGGAAGGAGGGTGCGACCCCTGATAGATCCAATTTGCAGTATCTCACAATAGGGCTGGCCTTGTCTGCAAATGCAGTAACTCAGGCTCAGATCAAAGAAAGAACACTACAGGAACATCACAAGGCTTGATTGTAAAAGTTAAGCCAAGATCAGATCTCTTTGATTTCCTATGATGGTCTTTCTAGGAGGTAAAGGCACCTATAACTTATAAACAGAGCCTTAGCATTGTCTTCACAAAATGTGTGTGGGGGGGAGCTTTTTACTGGAAGCATTGATCATCCATGACAAATTTACGACTGGTGGTGCTCCACAAGGGTCATACCTGTTAATCAGAAAGATGGTTTGACAATGGATTGTATCAGGTGACTTTTCCCACAAACACCTTTCATCTATCATGGGTGGACTGAAAGACCTTACTGAAGTTATCTGTCACATCCTGTTCCTTGCTGCGGAAAGATTTTTTGTAGAAAGAAAACAGGCAGGTTTTGCAGGAGCTTACGGTATCCCTGTTAATGAAGTGGAGAGACATGTTTGGTGCATCGTTTAATCTGAATAATAATAATAATAATAATAATAATAATAATAATAATAATAATAATTTCATTATTTATACTCCGCCCATCTGGCTGGGCCTCCCCAGCCACTCTGGGTGGGTCCCAACAGAGGACTAAAAACAGAATAAAACTTCAAGCATTAAAAACTTCCCTAAACAGGGCTGCCTTCAGATGTCTGCTAAAAGTCAGTTGTTTGGGTATTCCACAGGGCGGGCGCCACTACCAAGAAGGCCCTCTGCCTAGTTCCCTGTAGCTTCACTTTTCGCAGTGAGGGAACCACCAGAAGGCCCTTGGTGCTGGACCTCAGTGTCCGGACTGAACCATGGGGGTGGAGATGCTCCTGTTGGTTAAACAAGCCGCTTCCGGAGAGGCTGGCCCCTCTCACTGCTCTCGGAGCTCGTGTACCGGTAACCTCTGGCTGAATTCCCGGACAGACTAGGGAGATTTTGATAGGCGACATTTTCCCAGCATTGGTAAATTCACACCCCCTCCTCCTGCTTCCCTAGCAGTGGAAAGAAGAGTACCGTATTTTTCGCTCTATAACACGCACCTGACCATAACACGCACATCGTTTTTAGAGGAGGAAAACAAGGGGAAAAACATTCTGAATGAAACAGTGGATGTATCATTTTTGTGCTTCATGCTGTGGCCACAGACATGTGATCTGATGGTGAATTTGGGGTGACCCAATGCAAAAATCCTGAGAATCCCTGTGGATCCATGCTTTTTAACCACATTTTATGTGGGGAGGGAAGGAAAAACACAGAATGGACAAGGAGCACGAGAGGGGTGTGCAGAGAAGCAGCTGGCTAAGAATGCAGGAGAGGGGTATAACGGGAGGGAGGAAAGGAAGGCAAAAGTTTTCCCTCACCTACCCACCCAAGCCAGCCAGCCAGCTCTCTCTCTCTCTCTCTTTCTCTCTCTCTCTCTCTCTCTCTCTCTCTCCTGCATGTTTTCAGCAGCACTGGAGCACAGAGACGACACTCTGCTTTCCCCTCTGCTTGCCTGGAGGGGAGGGGCTTTCCCTGCTCTTTGTTCCGTTTGAGCAAACACAGCAAGGAAACAGAGGAGGGTGGGCAGTAAGACCCTGAGGCAGAATGCAGGAAAGCAGCCGCTTCCTCTTTTCAGGTTTCCCTTCTCTGAGACACGTGATTTGATTTTTGCCTGCTTTTTTTTGCCTCCACTCGCGCCATTTGGCTCCAGGGACCACACATTCGCTCAATAACACGCACAGACATTTCCCCTTCCTTTTTAGGAGAAAAAATCTGTGTGTTATAGAGGGAAAAATACGGTAGTCAGAAATCTATTTACATGATGTTTATTTCTGACATTACAACACTACAGAAATCATGTCCGACCACTTCAAACATCATCCAGCAAGTCTGACAAACTTCCTGTACATATGCAAACGGAAGGTCTCAAATTACACTCTTCACAGAGCTCTGAGAAGCCTGTGAACTTCCGGGAAAGTTCTTTCCCACAGCTAGCCGCATCTTGCGATGTCAACAAGCTGGCTATCTGCAGCTGCGATGTTCTCATATACTGACAGCTCCTTCAGGTATACTGGGCCGAGGCCATTTAGGGCTTTAAAGGTCAGCACCAACATTTTGAATTGTGCTTGGAAACATAGTGGGAGCCAATGTAAGTCTTTAAGGCCCGGTGTAATATGGTTTATTGTTGATTTTAATTGTTTTGGATGTTTTCAATTATTCTCATTCATTGTTTTTATCAATAATTTGATTGTTTTATTTTTTCCCGCAACCTCTTTGAGGGTTTCTTTCTTTTCCCCCAATCAAACGATATATAAATTTTATGAAATAGATAAATAAATGCGAGGTAGCAATGTCTTCAACATATGTTGTAAGCCACCCTGGGGGACAAAAGTGCATTGGAAGAGCGGGGGGGTGAATACTCCGTGTGTGTGTTTTCGTTCAGCAGCAAGGCTTCCATTTACCAGGCAAGAGCACGTCGAAGCTGAGGTTGCTTGCGCAGACCCTCCTAGATATAGGAGTTCCATTTACAGTCCCCAAAATAGGCTGGCATGATCTTTATAAGCTGCCATTCTGATTTCCTGGGTTCTTGGATGATATGTCCTCGAGGAACCAATTGCAATGGAATGGAAGTTCCTGGTTTCCAGCGCCTTGCTCTGTGACCTTTTGCAGTTGCTTCTGCATCTATCTGCCGATCCTTTTCTACTTCCAAGGAGCCTGCACTTCTGAGCTTGCTTCCCATGAATGACAGGGAGTGAGGATGCTGTTGCACAGTGAGGGAAAAGCTTCTGGGGTCTTTGTAAGGCATGGACAGGGAACCTGCAACCCTCCAAATATTGTTGGGCTGCCATTCCCACCAGTCTTGCCCATTGGCCTTGCTGGCTGGGACCGATAGGGATTAAAAACTGCATGCACATTTTGCAAAGCTAAGCAGGGTCCGGTATGGTTTTAGATTGGATGGGGGACCACATGTTGAGATTCCTGCATTGTAGGGGTTGGACTAGATGACACTGTTAAGATTCCTGCTCCGTGTTTGCAGTCATAAGAATGTTGTCTATCACATGATGGTGTATGTTTTCATTCCACCTGGTGGGAAGTGAGGGAGACAGGATGTTTCTGTTACTGTGTTCCGTGAAGTGGGACTATTGTCCTTTGTTCTTTCTCTCTTTGCTGTCTGATGAGAAAGAGGAAGGAGCTAAGGCAGAATGCTCCAAGTGTATTGTATATAAATAAACGTAGATTAGCCAAAATGCTGAGCTACTGAGTTCCGTTACACAAACTGCGAATACTTTGTGGATCCCTGAGTGTGCTGGTGCCTCTTGGTATCGGTCACTGTGATGTTCAGGCTGAAGAAAGCTGTTGAAGCTCACAAACGATCGACCAGGAGAGAGAACATGCCAGTCAGGCATGTGTCTCTGCCAGGGTCCCACACAAGAGTAGAACGATCCTAACAATGGTTATGGGCCCAGGAATTGGGGCCACAGACCCGGTGCCAGCAGAGGTAGGACTGGGGGCTGTTTTTGTCCCGGGTGGCATCTCCTGGAACTGGCAGAGTGAAGCAAGCCTCTTCAGAGACGGAAGGGAAAAAGCAACTGCATGGAGACTGTGTGAGTACGGCGAATGCCTAAAAGTGAAAGTAAAAGGCAAGCTGGACTGTTTTGTGCCAATGCCAGCGCTAGCGCACAGAAGAAGGCAAGAAGCCTTTGAAGTTCTTGCCAGGCAATTAAGGCCGGCAGAAGAAGGCTTGATTTATAGCTTGATAAGGACAGGAAAAGGTAGTTCCAGCTTGAACTAAGCTGCGGAACGGACCTTTTGGAAGGGGTAAAAATCCCAGTCCCTAAGTTACATAGAGGGAAGGGAAAAGCAGCCTGATGCAGCAGGACTTTGCCAAGAATGTAGCCCTGAGTTATGTGCCACAAAGGGAGGATGATCCTAACAGACATTTGGGGTGACTTCCAACCTAGCAGTTCAAAAGCATGCCTGTGCAAGTAGATAAATAGGTACCGCTCCGGTGGGAAGGTGAACGGTGTTTCCATGCGCTGCTCTGGTTCGCCAGAAGCAGCTTAGTCATGCTGGCCACATGACCCGGAAGCTGTACTCCGGCTCCCTCAGCCTATAGAGCGAGATGATTACGCAACCCCAGAGTTGTCCACGACTGGACCTAATGGTCAGGGGTACCTTTACCTTTTGCCAACTCTATGCGTTTGCTACAGAATCTGATCTTGGTGATGACAGATGTGATACAGAATCAAACTGGGTCTAGAGTGCAGCATTGTTGCCCACTCTCTTGCAACAGCTCTCTGAAGCAGTTGGACTCCCCCCCCCCCCCCGCTCTCTGAGATCCTTTGTGCAAGAGATGGTGGAGATCAAACCTTAAGAGAATGAGCTGGAGATTCGGAGCACAGAATGCTGTCTTACATGCTATTTGGTCCAGTATTTGGAATCTGCTCTCCAGGGTCTCAGAAGATGCTACTCATCCTTTTAACTGAGGATGTCACAGACTGAACCTGAGACATTCTGCTTTGCAAAACTGGTGCTCTGCCTGTCACAGAGCTGTGGCACTTCCTCCTGTACATGGCTTATAGAAGAAGAAGAAGAAGAAGAAGAAGAAGAAGAAGAAGAAGAAGAAGAAGAAGAAGAAGAAGAAGAAGAAGAAGAAGAAGAAGAAGAAGAAGAAGAAGAAGAAGAAGAAAATAATTTATTATTTATACCCTGCCCACCTGGCTGGGTTTCCCCAGCCACTCTGGGTGGCTTCCAACATAATATTAAAATACAATAACCTATTAAACATTAAAAGCTTCCCTAAAAAGGGCTGCCTTCATATGTCTTCTAAAAGTCTGGCAGTTGTTCTTCTCTTTGACATCTGGTAGGAGGGTGTTCCACAGGGTGGGTGCCACTACCGAGAAGGCCCTCTGCCTGGTTCATTGTAACCTCACTTCTCGCAGTGAGGGAACCGCCAGAAGGCCCTCGGCGCTGGACCTCAGCGTCTGGGCTGGACAATGGGGGTGGAGGTGCTCCTTCAGGTATACTGGACCGAGGCCGTTCAGGGCTTTAAAGATCAGCACCTGGCTTAGCAGGGGTGCTTACGAAACTCTCCCCATCTTAATTTTCAGTTGCCAAATACTGCTTCCATAGCAGCAGAAACAATGTGTTGGTAATTGATGCGCAAGCACACATCAGTTCACTACAAATTTCCTCGTCTCTTTCCTCCCCCCCATACATGTTACCGGTGTGATTGACTCAGCTTAGCCCACATATGAACTGCTGTACATGGAGTGCAGTCCATCACCACCCAGTAACAAAAATGAGATACATGGTAAAAGGTATAGCAGGTGGCGCCCTTTCCAATCTATTGCTATAGATGTGGGTAAACCCAAGAAATTAGTAAAGGCTGAGATTTTGGTTACTGGTACAGTCATACCTCATGTTACGTTTGCTTCACGTTGCACGTTTTCAGGCTGCGTCCCACGGTGACCCGGAAGTAACAGAACAGGATACTTCCAGGTTTCGCCACCTGCGCATGCGCAGACGTCACGCACATGTGCAGAAGTGGCGAATCGCGACCCGCACACACGCAGACGGGCAGCCACGGGTTGCATTCTTTTCAGGTTGCGAACGGGCCTCTGCAACGGATCCTGTTCGTAACCAGAGGTACCACTGCAGTGCTTTTTTTTTCTTTAAAAAAATGTTCAGAGGTACGCTCATTTTCCTACTCATATTGAAATACTGCCCCTCAATGAGGCCAAACTTAGAGTCACAAAATGTTTAGCGGTATGCGTACCCCTGCATTCCCCCCCAAAAAAAGCACTGGTTATTTGTGGTATGACGGGATAATGTGAAGCGCAAAGAAATTCCTGGGCTGGCATATGCAAACCAGCTTGGCTGGCTAGGTGAAGAGCAAACCTGTTTGTTGTTGTTTCATCCGACTCTTCGTGACCCCATGGACCAGAGCACGCTAGGCACTCCTGTCTTCCACTGCCTCCCACAGTTTGGTCAAACTCATGTTAGTAGCTTTGAGAACACCATCCAACCATCTTGTCCTGTCGTCCCCTTCACCTTGTGCCCTCAGTCTATCCCAACATCAAGCAATGGAGGTAGTGAGAGATTTTACTTTCTTGGGCTCCATGATCACTGCAGATGGTGACAGCAGTCACGAAATTAAAAGATGCCTGCTTCTTGGGAGAAAAGCAATGACAAACCTAGACAGCATTAGCATGACAAAAAGGTGTTACTGGGCTGTCAGAGAAGGATCCTTTGGCCTGCGGAGTCAGATGTCACAAAGGCTTCAGGGGTCACTGTGTGTTCGAGGAGACAGGAAAAGGGAGTTTGGAAGCAAGGGCTTGTCTGGGAATCAGGAGGAGGAATCTGAGCTAGCATCCATCTTGTCCAGGGAGCAGGAAGGTTGCCTGCAATGCCCTGGGCCATGCTGTAAGACGGAAGGTGTAAATAGGTGAATAAACCATATTTCTTAAAGCACAACAGTCCCTGCCATGTCTGCCATTCTCCAAAGGGACACTGACCTTTGACATGCCTGTGACCCCATGGGCTCTTGCTGCCATTCGGCAATTATCCAAATTAAAACCAGTAGAATCCTAAAGAAACGGCACCATAAGGGCTAGCAGCATGAGTTTTTGCTTTTGTTTCACAAGGAACAAACACCAAGATAGTCAAACGAATATTTTAGGGTAAAGTTCATCTAGGTTTCTGTTCTGCTATGTCAACCACAACTCAAAGAAGCTTAGCGCATAAATATGGAATATTTTCCTCTCTATTTACAAGCCTTTATTTCTGTACTCAATAGATTCGGTCCTTGTTTTAAAAGCACAGACCTGAACATCTCACAGCTGATATATTACATCGAAGCTCATTGGGCCTTAGCCATCGATAATTAATTCTTTCCATTTTATTTATAGTATGGCGTTCGATTCCCCCCACCACCACTCCCGGAGAGGGGGCTTAATGATTGCTTCTGGATAAGGGAGAATCTATTCCTCATGCTAATCCAAGTCGCATATTCAGCTGGAGTGTATTACGGAATCACAGAATTGTAGAGTTGAAGGGGACACCAGAGGACAACCCGCTGCAAAGAAGCTAAATGTAGTGGCCTGGAGCAATCCGGGGATGTCAGGTGTCAGAGCATCAGCTGCAGAAGAGGGAGAGGGACTGTGTCATGAACTGGCAGGATTTTGGGGAGGAGGAAGAGGAGGAAGAGGATCCCAGCGAGGGGTGTGGTGCAGCTGACTGGGTCACACAGGGGCAAGCTGGGGATGGGGAAGGAGAGGTTGTTGTAGGTAGTACTCGTGAGGTGACAGAGGATGATGAGGGACCAGGGGCCAGTGCACAGAAAGCCAAGCAGTGGGACCCAGAGCCAGAGAGGCCCCCATCCCCATGAACATGGTGGGTCCTGAGGCGTAGGGAACAGTGGGCAGGGCACTCCAGGAAGCAGAGGAAGGCCAGGTTCTGCAGCCTAGTTCACTAGCTGGCCAGTTGGGGGAGGAGGCATGTGATTCTTCAGCTGGGGCAAGCGGAGAGCAGGAGACGGTCACCTGCCTTATCAAGCCCAGATCGGCAGGCACAGTGTCAGAAGGCAGCAGAGCTGAGGGGCTGGATGTGCTGTGTGGGAATGTTCAGGGTGGCAGGAGATGATATATTGTTTATTAATATCCTTCCTAATTTGCGCTAGCAAGTTCCTTCACGTAGCAGAGTTACATTCCCCTTTTACATACGAGCCTCTCACTATGATACAATTCAATCTGTCTCAAATTGAATTGTGTGTTCCTGGTAAGTCCCCTTCAATCCCTCCTAAAAGAATAAAGACGCCAAAATTTTATTCAAAGTCAATAAAATAAGTTTACTCACATCAGTTCACAGTTGGATCCCTGAAGGCAGACTTAGTTACAAATATGTACATGAGGATCTACCCCATATGGGGGAATAATCCCAGTGTTTCTGCTAGCTGAGAGCTAGCAGAGCAGTCCTAGCTAAAAGCTGGTCAAACAAAGAAGGAAGTCAAAAGGAGGGAATTGTGCTGCATGACTCGTCCTTTTGTTACCTGGACAGGTTAGGTCACACACACACCTTCTATCACATGCAAAAGGAAGGATGCTCCAGCCAGGAGGAACAGGAGGCTTTGACTGGCTGGACTGAACATTCCCTCAAATGTCTTCTCTAGCATCACAAGGAATGTTGTACTTGACTGCTTCTTATGGATCAAATCCCACATGCTCAACTGCTCATGTTGAGGTGCCTTGTCTTGGATGCTCCTGGACCTCTGTGGGTTTCTATTTCAGCCATGATGCTGGGCTGCATCCTGACTTGGACTGACCCTGAAGTGAGGTTACAGGGAACCAGACAGAGGGCATTCTCGGTAGTGTCTCCCACCCTGTGGAATGCCCTCCATTCAGATGTGAAGGAAATAAGCAGCTATCTTATCTTTAAAACACATCTGAAGGCAGCCTTGTTTAGGGAAGTTTTTAATATTTAATGCTGTATTGTTTTTAACACTCGATTGGAAGCCGCCCAGAGTGGCTAGGGAAACTCAACCAGATGGACAGGGTATAAATAAATTATTATTATTATTATTATTATTATTATTATTATTATTATTATTATTTATTAAGCTCATTTTCTGGCTTTCAGCTTTGGATCTTGAACTGTGGTTTTTGCGGATGCTGAATGACCCTCGGATTTTGGTCTTGGGTTTGGCTGCCAAACAGGCCAGGGGATCAGGACAGACTGCCTGTCAGTGTAGGGAATGCTGAGCTCGGTTGGCCGGTGGTCTGACACAGAAGATGGCAGCTTCGTGCAAAAGTCAGAGATTTCTAGACACCTGTGCATGATTACTCTTCAGTAGCATAAAATTCCAGCCAGGGAAAGACACTCAAATAGGGCTCATAGCAGGGTGTGGGAAGAATGTGGCCTTGTGATGAAGAGACACAGGAAAGCTTTTGGTCCACAGGCCTGGGGTTCCCTACCCCCCCACACCATTCCAGTGACATTCTAAAGGGGGAGTTGAGAATAGCAGCGACTCAGTGACAGCAATGAGTTTTGTCCCCAGAACTCCTGTATTTGTGTGCATGCATTGTACAGGACAACAGAGCATCGGACAATGACAGGCAGCCGCAATTCATTCCCGTCTCCCCCTCCCCTCTCCCTGCTCCATAACGACTCTGAATCACCCCTCCCCGCCTTTCCCCTTATGGTTTACGATGTTATCATATGCCCGTCTCAACGGCTGCCTTACAAAACATTCTTCAGGGTTATTTTCCCCATAAAACATGGCAATAATAATGATTTCTCCTGTAAAAGCCACTGGTTCCTGCTTGCACTGTAATTTCCATTCTGCCGAGCCGTCCACGGGCAGGTGATGGCTAGACAACTGCCAGGCTGCAGATGGCTCTGAGCAGGAGGGAGAGACATCAGTCACTCACACTCTACACCACTGCGATGGCTCACTTGCCAAATTGGTGAATGCTGACTTGTTACTCGGGATCCTCTGGTTTGTTCTCCGCCTCCCTGGTTCCTGGAGCTGACGCCTGATTTACTCAGCGGCGGAGTAAGCTGATCGGGTGGCTGGGGCAGCGTGCGTGCCCTGAGCCCAGGGGCGAGGCCAGCCACCTGCGGGACAGGGCAAGGCAAGGCAGGATGATCCGTGGGGTCTCTGAAGAGTCTGCCTGCCTCCTCCCACTCAGCTGCCCTACAGGTGAGAGGGAGGCAGTGGGCAGATCGTTTGAGCAGCGCGGAGCCTGAGGGTGCCCAAGCCACTGTGTGACTCCCAGAAGAGACGTGTGGCTCGGGCACACTGCAGGCCCCGCGGTGATTGCTGCCTGGCATTTTGTCACCGCATTCAGTGGTGACACCCGGGGCGATCCGCCCCCACCGCACCCCCCTTCCTCCGCCCCTGGATTTACTCACCATGTTTTCAGATCTCTGAAGGGCTGTCGTGCAGAGGAAGAGAGAGCAGGCCTGGGTTGTGCTCACATTCCCATTTGACATTGCACTCACGGCATTCCCAAGCTGGGGTTTCTACCCGCAAGACGCTTGTCCACAATGCATAAGGGCCCGGTGCTTCCTTACAAAATGCTGCTGCTTGTTGTGGCTGCTCAAACCGGCTTCATCACACTGGTTGGAGTCCTTAAGCCAGGCTTCCTCAACCTTGGCCCTCCAGATGTTTTTGGCCTATAACTCCTATGATCCCTAGCTAGCCGGACCAGTGGTCAGGGATGATGGGAATTGTAGTCTCAAAACATCTGGAGGGCCGAGGTTGAGGAAGCCTGCCTTAAGCCATTCCTAATTCCTCTCTGGCCAAGATGTGAGCACCTTTGTGTAGGGTAAAAACACTCCATCCCTATCAATGTCCATTGATGCACACGCAAACAGAAATTAATTGCACCTGCCCTTCTTTGCAAATGGTTGTGCTTGTCGTTTATAAAAGCATTGTGCTGGACCAAGGGGGGAGGGTTACTGAGAGGCGTGGTCAGAGTCCGGTCCTGGGTCGAGGGTCTGGAGACTGTCCATCAAGGGGGAAGTGGGGTCCAAAGCAAGAAGCCAGGCGTGGTCGGGAACTCCGGAAAAACAGGTCTGGGTGCTGGCAGAAACAGGTCTCCAACGTCGTTGCTCCCGCAACCTGGGACTGGGCTGACTGGCCTTTATCTCCTCTGAGGCCAGGGGCGGCCCCGGCCCACAGGTGACTCGCCTCTCCTGGCCTTAAGGCGAGCACTCCTCCTGAGAGAACTTAGTTCCCTCCGCCTCTCTGCCCTGAGCCTCTGCAGCTCAGGAGAGGCTGCAGGGTTACTGGACCCAGAGGCCGCCTCACCTTCCCCTGACAGGGCTGGGAGAGGCGCACCTGTAGGCAATGGGGCCTCAATCACCTCCAGAGCCAGAGTGGATACACCTGGTGTCTGCTCCTGAGGATCTGGCACAGGTGCAGGCCCTTCAGGCTCAAGCCCCAGCCCCAGCTCAGCCGGCCCTGGAGGCGGGGACTCCTGTGCAGGCTGGGACTCCTCAGGTTCAACTTCTGAATCAGATTCCCAGGCCATCACAAGCGTGCTGGTGCACATACATGAGGTATTTATCTAACTGCAATAAAAAAATGTTGTGTGTGGTTTTTGTTTTTTTAAAATCCCACCAGAAATTAATTGAAGCCCTGCTGTGAAATGCAATGGCGGTGGGGGGGTGGACAGACAACTTCACTGTGCTCGAAGGAGGTAGTGTTGCTCCAGAGAGCAGGGCTGGGTCCCAAAGCTGTGATTCCTGCATTGCAGTGGGTTTAACTAGATGAGCAACACCAGGCTCAGGACAGAACCCTGCATCATTTATTCTGTGGCCATCAGCTTGGGCACTGCTTTCCTTTTGGCTGAAGAAAGAGGCAAAGGAGGTGTTGAGCAGTTCTAACTTCTCTCTGTCCCCCAATAGCGGTTCTCCATCTTCTCCACACAGAGGACCTACCACTTGCTTGTTCTTCATCTTGCTTTAAACAAGAAAAACCCTTCTTATTATTTTTAACCTCTTGGAAAGGTAAAAGGTAAATGACCCCTGGGCGGTTAAGTCTAGTCAAAGGCAACTATGAGGAGATTTCACCCCTCCCATACCCAAGAATCTCCTGATCATCTCCTGAGGTCTCTGCTGACTCTACAGAGAGGAGGAGCAATGTACTGCTCTCTACTTAATTAGTCAAGTGAGTCAGTCAGTGTGTGTGTGAGAGAGAGAGAGTCAGTCAGTGTGCCGGAGAGAGAGTGCAAGAGATATTATTTAGAGATATTAAGAGACTCTGCAGGCACTCAGAGTATAGCATTGATTTATGCTGAATCTTTAGCTCTGTATATAGTTTGTATAATAGTTGTAGTTGTAGAATAAAAGGAAGATATTTTACAGAGCTGCTCTCCGAGTGGTTTATACTCTGCAAGACTCTGCAAAACGCTGCTGCGCAACGACTGCATTACAGAGAAAGTAAATCCGGTGCTCCCAGCTCCAAGCTGTGAGTCCGCAGCACTGTCACCTGTTCCTGTGTCAAAGGAGGACTCTGGCAGTGCTACCCAGCTCGCCTAGCCCAGTCGGGGCTGTAGTGCATGAGTCCAGTTGGTACACTGGCTCAAGGGCGATGCTGACATCGGTTATGGGCCCAGTCGTCTGACCAGTCGTTCCAGTCATCCCAGTCGTCCCAGTCGCCAGAGGTGTCTGTTGCTGATCGCTGGACGGCGGAACGGAGGCTGCATGCTGGACTGATTTGTGGTGCCTAGAAGCAGAGCTGTGTTGGAGCAGAGTTCTCAAGCTGCCGCTGTTGCTGTTGCTGCTGCTTGAGGTATGTTGCTGACTGCCAAAAGAAAGAAGATAGCTTCCCTGTTTGCCTGTTAATTGCGCTCTGAGTGGGGGAGAGAGTGGCTGAAGAAGTCCAAGGCTTTATCTGTGTTTGCACGAGGGAAGTGTCTTGCTCTAAGTAATAGCAGACATGGCCTGTGCACATTCTGGCCAGATGGCTATGTCCTTTCCCCTCCTCACGCCTGAAAACTATGCAGTTTGGCAAGTTAAAATGAAAGCGTTTTTGCAGAGGGAAAAGCTATTTCACACCATAGAAGATGACCCTCCAGATAAAGATGATGATGATTGGGCTGAGTGGCATGCTGCAGATATGAAAGCCCGAGGGACAATTGTTTTGAGTGTTTCAGACCACTTGCTGGTGAACTTAGAGGGTCAAGAGACTGCACAAGCTGTTTGGCATAAGTTGAGAGACATGCATCTGAGACAAAATGCTGGTTCCAGTGTGATTTTCTTCAAGAAGCTGTGCAGGTTGCAGTTGCAGAAAGGTGGTGATTTGCCTAGCCATCTATCTCAGTTAAAGCGTCTCAGACAGGACCTTGTTCAGCGAAACCTGGCTATTTCAGAGGCTGTGTTTGCAATGCTGATGATAAACAGCCTAGATGAGTCTTATGATGGAGTAGCTGCCCAGATTTCTACAATGCCTTCTGACCGGCTAACAGAAGATTATGTGTCTAGCGTGCTCTTGAATGAGTGGGATCGCAGACAGGCTGTTAGAGAAAGCCGGGACAATGGTGCTGTTAAAAATGTGCCTGAAAATGTGCCTGAGTCTTCAGCAGGGGAAAGTGAAAGTGAAACTGCTGCTGTTAAAGCACTAAAGTTGAAGCGGTGCTTTTCATGTGGAGCACAAGGCCATTTGAGTTTCCAGTGCTGCAAGAAATCTTCAAAGAAGAAGGGAAACTTCAGAGGCAGAGGGGGAGGAGGACGAAATCCCCAAGCACCTGCTACTTCAAAGGTTTTGCTCTCTCGCTGCTGCAATCAACGTGGGCGGAGTTTCTTCGTGATCGACTCTGGCTGTACCAACCACGTAGCCAAAGATAAGGATCTCTTTGTTCAGCTTGAGAAGCAAGAGAAAGTAATTCATCAAGCAGATGGGACAGTTCTCACGAGTGAGGCTAAAGGAACTGTGTTCTTAAAGAGCCTGAATACAACAATTAGGAATGTCCTGTATGCGCCTGAAATTCAGGACAATTTATTGAGCGTTTCCCAGCTTGATCATCAGGGTTTTAAGGTGGTGTTTGCTAAATCTCGCTGTGAAATTCGTCGAGATGGCAAGCTCATTCTATATGCAAAATGTGTAAATGGTCTGTATCAATTGCCTTTTGTTTCAGGTACAGGTACTGCAGAAGCAACTGAGAAAGAGTGTTGCAATTTGTCTGTTGATAAGAATGAGAAGTTGCATGACCAATGTATTCATTATTACCACCGCATTTATGGTCATTTGAATTTCCAGGCTGTGGCAAAAATGCCTGACATGGTTCAGGGTATGAAGCTGAAAGAGTGTCCCTACCACATGAAATGTGTTTCTTGTGCTCAAAGTAAGGCAAGGCAAGCTCCCAAAGGTACAGAGTCTGGGAGAGAGGCCAAGAAACCATACGAAGTCATTCATGCAGACTTAGTGGGGCCTCTAGCGCTCTCTAGAGGCAATTCAAGGTTTTTCATGGTTTTGATAGACTCCTACTCTAAATATGCATGGGTCTATGTGCTGCAGAAAAAGTCTGAAGCCTTTACTAAGTTTCGTCAGTTTTGTAAATGGCTCAGAAATGTACATAATGAGAATGTACATTTTTTTTTACTGACAGGGGTGGAGAGTTTTGTTCAGAAGAGTTTGAGGCTTTTCTTTCTGAACAGGGCATTGAGTATAGGACCGCCACGCCCAAATCGCCCTGGCAGAATGGTTTGTGTGAGAGATTGAACCAGACCCTGCAGCAAGGAATTAGAACACTGTTGCATGATTCGGGGCTGCCCAATCCTTTTTGGGCCGAAGCTCTTTCGTTTTTCTGTCACGTGTATAACAGGAGGTACCAGTCTAGTATAAATTGCACCCCATATGAAATGCTTCACGGAAGGAAGCCATGTGTGAAGCACTTTAAAATTTTTGGTTCGGAGGTTTGGGTGCGCACCTCTCAGGGTGACAAACTGAGTAAGCGTGGAGAACATGGTGTTTTCCTAGGATATGAGAAAGGGTCTTATCGTGTCCTGATCACAGACACGAAAACCATAAGGCTGACCAGGAGTATTGACGACAATCCACAATGGGACAGAGTTGGCGTTTTTCAGTGCCATCCCATTTGTGATGATGGTGCAAGAGGGGCAAAGAAAGTTAAAAGGGAGACAGGTTCTGATGTGATTGATAATCCTGATGCCAGTGTAGATCCAGATGATGGCACAGATTATCAGAGTCCAAAAGCCTCAGGTGAGTCTGACGCTGATTCAGACTTAGCAGCTTCATATACTTTAGCTCCCCATTCTCCTGAAGAGGAGGAAGCACCAGAACAAGAGGATCAAAGAGTTTTGCGCAGATCTGAGAGAACAACCAAGGGGGTACCACCGAAAAGGTTTTCTGAAGAGTTTGCAAAGGCTGCGGTCACATGCAACTCTGGTGGGGTTTTTAAACCTAGCATGAAGTGTGCTGAGAGTAGTGACACAAAACGCTGCGTTTATTTCCTTACCTGACCTTAAGTGGTTCATGTGTAATATGTTAAAAGGATCAGGATTGAAGGAGCAAGCATGTGTTTAAAGTGGTTTGTTCAAATCTGCCTAATTAGAAACGTCAATTTGTATTTGAAAGGAAGAAATGTGTGTGAAGATTTTTCCAGAAGCTGCTTATTCATTTGCATGTTCACAATGTGTATTTTGTGTAACTACAGGTTGAGGTTTATGTTTTAACTCTTTCCTAATAGACACAGAAAGGTTGAAGTAACTGTTTAATGATGTGATAAAGTGTCTTAGATAAGGGGGGAGAGAGATACCTGCAAGTATGTTACCAAGGTTGTAAGCAGAGAACAACTTTTGGAGTGTGTGTGCAAATTGCAGTTATGTTAAAGATTCTTGAATGGTCGGATGAAATGGGGGAGGATGAGGAGATTTCACCCCTCCCATACCCAAGAATCTCCTGATCATCTCCTGAGGTCTCTGCTGACTCTACAGAGAGGAGGAGCAATGTACTGCTCTCTACTTAATTAGTCAAGTGAGTCAGTCAGTGTGTGTGTGTGTGAGAGAGAGAGAGAGTCAGTCAGTGTGCCGGAGAGAGAGTGCAAGAGATATTATTTAGAGATATTAAGAGACTCTGCAGGCACTCAGAGTATAGCATTGATTTATGCTGAATCTTTAGCTCTGTATATAGTTTGTATAATAGTTGTAGTTGTAGAATAAAAGGAAGATATTTTACAGAGCTGCTCTCCGAGTGGTTTATACTCTGCAAGACTCTGCAAAACGCTGCTGCGCAACGACTGCATTACAGAGAAAGTAAATCCGGTGCTCCCAGCTCCAAGCTGTGAGTCCGCAGCACTGTCACCTGTTCCTGTGTCAAAGGAGGACTCTGGCAGTGCTACCCAGCTCGCCTAGCCCAGTCGGGGCTGTAGTGCATGAGTCCAGTTGGTACACTGGCTCAAGGGCGATGCTGACAAACTATGGGTTGCAGCACTCATTTTGCTTCAGGCTGAGGGAGCCAGTGTTTGTCCTCAGACGGCTTTCCAGGACATGTGGCCAGCAGGACTAAACCGCTTCTGGTGCAACGGAACACCGTGACGGAAGCCAGAGCACATGGAAACGCCATTTATCTTCCCGCCACAGGGGTACCTATTTATCTACTTGCACTGGTGTGCTTTCGAACTGCTAGGTTGGCAGGAGCTGGGACAGAGCAATGGGAGCTCACCCCGTCACAAGGATTCGAACCACTGTCCTTTCAATCAGCAAGCCCAAGAGGCTCCTCTTCCTCTTGGTAGCTTGAGCTCGTTCTGAGCTTTAATCCGCCTGATCTTCTGCATGTTACTGTTGGCAACTCATTTATACCCTTCCTTGGTGTTTTCCCCAGTGGCGTAACGTGGGAGGTGCAGGGGGGGCCGGCCGCACCGGGCGCAACATCTGGGGGTTAGGGTGCCCCAGGTGCTGACAACCCACGCTACGCCACTGGTTTTCCCCCACTGTTCACTTCTTATGCACACTCCTTTTAAATCTCAGCTATTGTGTATGCTCCATCATGCAGGCAAACTGCTTTCTGTAGATGCCTGTTTCTTTATGGTTGTATGTTATTGTTTACAGAAACTTGATAAATATACCTTACCAAAAAAAAAAAAGCAACACCCCGATGATGGCAATGAATTTTCAATGAAAAAGAGCAGCATAGCTTAAGGTAGCCTAAGCACAGGCGGAAAAGAATAGCAGAGTGTGAAGAAACCCCCCTTTGCTACAGATTTCTCCCTGCTCAGTTGTACAGCTTTCTGCTCATAAGGGATACATCCCATCACTGTGGCAGGCTCTGCAAAAAGAGACGGCATAAGGCCCACTGCAAGGACTCAGTGGGGTATGAAATGGCTCGGCTTGTCTCTTTGTCAGCCAGCGATAGTCCATTCATCACCCTCAAAGTATGTTGTGGATGGTGGCTTTTTTTATTGCTATTTTTCTCACCGAGAGTACAACAATGAGGTTGTGAATCAATCAGATACGTTTTTTAAAAGAACAGTCACTGCATATATATATAGCTAGAGAGAGAAGGGGAGAGCGGGGCATCTTTTTTTTAAGATAATATTTATTAAAGTTTTAAAGGTTACAGAAAGAGAAAAGAAAAAACACCAAATTACACAAAAACAAGACAACACATCATGATAAAAAAAGGGGGGGAGAAAGAACAAAAAAATAGAAACAATTTGAAACAAAAACAAAAACCTTCCCATAACTTATCTTTCATTTGCTTGTTTCCTTGACTTCCTCACACCTCCCTTTTTTGTATTCTAGTTCGGTTAGCTATTTCAGCAAATCCTTTCCATCTTTCCCAATTTTTGTCCTGTAATTTATCTTAAACTAATGTAACTTTACTTCCCCTCCTTTCACCAATTAACAATCTATTTTTTCTTAATCCTTTATAGCATTTCTGCTAAAACCACATAACTTCATTCCAACATCCTTCTAACATTCCTTAATTTTACAATGTTTCTGTAAATAAACTTTAAATTTCTTCCAATCTTCTTCCACCGACTCTTCTCCCTGGTCTCGGATTCTGCCAGTCATTTCCGCCAGTTCCATGTAGTCCATCACCTTCATCTGCCACTCTTCCCTGGTGGGTAGATCTTGTGTCTTCCAATACTTTGCAATAAGAATTCTTGCTGCTGTTGTAGCATACATAAAGAAAGTTCTATCCTTCTTTGGCACCAATTGGCCGACCATGCCCAGGAGAAAGGCCTCTGGTTTCTGAGAGTGGGGCATCTTTAAGGCAATGTTGAAGCCACCCTGGTCTCCAAGCCGTGAGAAACCCCAGTGCTTACCAGCGTTCAGTGTCCTTGGAATGAAGGCCAGCCGAGACTCTGGAGCAGGGTTGGCAACCTAAGGCCCGGGGGCCAGATGCGGCCCAATCGCCTTCTAAAGCCGGCCCACGGTCTGTCCGGGAATCAGCGTGTTTTTACATGAGTAGAATGTGTCCTTTTATTTAAAATGCATCTCTGAGTTATTTGTGGGGCTTGCCTGATGTTTTTACATGAGTAGAATGCGTGCTTTTACAGTGGTACCTCGGGTTAAGAACTTAATTCGTTCTGGAGGTCCGTTCTTAACCTGAAACTGTTCTTAACCTGAGGTACCACTTTAGCTAATGGGGCCTCCCGCTGCTGCTGCACGATTTCTGTTCTCATCCGGAAGCAAAGTTCTTAACCCGAAGTACTATTAGCGGAGCCTGTAAGCTGAAGCGTATGTAACTCATGGTACCACTGTATTTAAAATGCATCTCTGGGTTATTTGTGGGGCATAGGAATTGATTCATTCCCCCCCCCAAAAAAAAATGCATTTTCAATCTCCTGTGTTTTGCACGTAGCTCAGTGCTGAACCATCTGCATGCAGAATGTCCCAAATTTGATCTACAATGGCAGCTCCAGTCAGGGCTGGGAGAGGCTCCTGCCCCACTCTAACTCAGCATAAGGCAACTTCCTGCATGTTGAAACTTCTGATTAGAACATTGCTTTGTAATACATTTAATGAGCATTTCTTTTTGCATGTTTCTCTTCTCATTCCCATAGCACCCTCCCACTGCAAACGATCACCTCTGCTTATTTTCTCCCGGAGTGCTAAGACTGGCTGTGTACGAGGCAAAGCATTAGAATATTCAGGGGTTCCAATCATCTCACTCTGATCCCTGAAGCCTAGCTATTATATTATGGGATAGCTGGCTAGCTTGACAGCATTTTCTATGTAAATATGGGATTACTGCCTGTAAACACAGATAAGGAAAGGAGATTTGTGTCAGTAAGAAAATTGATTAGCTGCACGCCTGGCCTGTTTTAAAATAATCTACCGAAGGGGCAAGATAATCCCATTGTGCAACAGTGTTCAAGGTGGAAATTATCAAGTGAGATGTGGCTAAATCACCACACTTTTGCTTCATTCATAGGACCACAGGAAGCTGCCTGTCAGGTCATTGGCCCAGTGGCGTAGCGTGGGGGGTGCAGGGGGGGCCGGCTGCACCGGGCGCAACATCTGGGGGTTAGGGTTAGGGTGCGCAAATCCACAGGTTAGGGGGTGCAAATCCACGGGTTAGGGGGCGCAAATTACTTGCCTTGCCCCAGGTGCTGACAACCCACGCTATGCCACTGCATTGGCCCCCCAGCTCACTATTGTTGACACTGGCTGGCAGCGCCTCTCTGGGATTTCAGACAGTGTTGTCTCTCCCAGCCCTACCTGGAAATGCTGGGGACTGGCTCAGGAACCTTCTGCATGCAAACCTTCCCCACAGAGCTACGGCCATTCCCCATTTCAGTGGAGGCAATTCGATGGAGTCTTTTATATGAAGGGTTATCTGGTCCAAGTCAGGTTTAGAAGTCAAGCACCATAAGAAGGGAGAGCAAGCAGGGGCCTTGAGGTCCAGTGCCGAGGGCCTTCTGGCTATTCCCTCGCTGCGAGAAGCCAAGTTACAGGGAACCAGGTCTTCTCGGTAGTGGCACCCACCCTGTGGAAAGCCCTCCCACCAGATGTCAAAGAGAAAAACAACTACCAGTTTAGAAGACATCTTGAAGGCAGTCCTGCTTAGCAAAGTTTTTAATGTTTAATAGACTATTGTATTTTAATATTCTGTTGGAAGCTGCCCAGAGTGGCTGGCGAAACCCAGCCAAATGGGCGGGGTATAAATAATAAATTATTATTATTATATTATTATTTTCCAACAACAGTAAGTGGACATTGACTAAGCAGACGCACAGGTCACAGCCATCTCCACTATGGGGGGGGGGAATTTGTCCCATTAAACTTTAATTAGTTTAATGTAAATGCCCAGTGCACTTCCTTCTTTAAAAGTCTCACCACGGCAGAGGATTTCGCGCAGCAGCTAAGAAGGGCAGGAGAGGCAGCATCTTCCCAAAAAGGAGTCCTGGAGCATGCGGTTTGTAAATCAAAAATAAGGTTTATTTACAAAACACCAAAAAACAACCCTGGCGACGAACCACACATCTCAGCAAAACACACACCCAAAAAGGGAGAAGGGAGAACAAACAAACAGGGGGACTATTTATACAGACTCATGTTCCTGGAAGCCTAATGACCTCCAGCTGCTCAGTGATTAGAGCGTTTCTGCTACTCTTTTAACCCTTTGATAGCAACACCCCCTCTCGCTCGTAACACTGAGCTGTACCAACCTTAATACAAATTTAAACCTGAACAGAAACATTTATGAGATTGCGGACTCAAAGCTTTTGTAAAACCGTCTGCGAGATTTTCTTGGCTTGGACAATACTTTAGTTCAATTAAACCTTGTTTTACACTTTGGCATACATTTTGATAACGGATATCCAAGTGTTTTGTGTGCGCCTTGAATTGACCTGATTTAGCTAGTTTAATACAAGGTTGATTGTCTTCCCACACTCTGATAGGTAGGGAACATTCTCCAAACAATTCTTGTACCAGTTGCTTATAAAATTCCAGTTCTCTACATATATCTGATAACGCATTGAACTCAGATTCAGTTGAACTTAAAGCTATAAGTGATTGTTTTCTTGATCTCCAACCAATTAGTGCATTTCCAAATTTTATCGCTATTCCTGACACTGATTTTCTATCTGGTCCAGCATCTGCCCAACTGCTGTCGGCCCAACATTCAAGTTGTGTGCTGCCCTCTGCTGATAGTTTTAAGCGAAAGCTTTTGGTAGTTTGGAGATACCTTAAAACTCTTTTTACTCCTTGCCAAGCATGCATTGATGGTTTTCCAGCTTGTCTACACAGCATGTTGACAGCATATGTTATATCGGGCCGAGTCCACTGTGCAATGTGGAGTAGACTGCCTATCGCTGACTGGTAAACCCCGGGATTACAGAACTCTGCCTTTTGCTCAGTTTGAGCATCCTTTGTGTAACTTAACTCCATTGGGGTTTTAACACCAGCACAGTTGTTCATTTTAAACCTTTCCAGCAACTGCTGGATTTTAGCTTCTTGGCTAAGCCAATAGTTACCATTTTCATCTTGCTGAATTTTAACTCCTAGATAAACAGATACATTGCCTAGTGATTTTATCTGAAACTTTTCTCCAAGCTTTGTGGCAAATTGTTGTGCAAGTTTATCATCCTTTCCACTGTATAATAAATCGTCAACAAATATCAAAACTGCTTCTTGTTCACATCCCGAGCCTTTTAGATAAAGACACGCATCTGCTGCGCTCTTTCTGAACCCCATGCTCTCTAGAGCATCGTTTAAGCAGGAATTCCAATTACGGGCGGACTGTTTCAACCCATAAATGGATTTGTGTAGGCGCCAGACCTGGTTTGGCTTGTCTCCTTCAAAACCTGGTGGTGGTGTCATATAGACTTCCTCCTGTAAGTCTGCATTTAAATAAGCCACATTGACATCAAAATGAAACAGCTTATTTCCCTTCTTAGCTGAAGAGGCTAGAAGCATTCTTAATGACTCCGATCTTGAAGTAGGGGCATAGATTTGAGAATAGTGAACACCTTTGCGCTGCGAAAACCCTTTTGCAACTAGTCGGGCTTTATATTGCAACTCTTCAGTAGTTGTGGGCTTTAAACGATATACCCATCGACAACCTACAGCTTGTTGCCCTTTCGGAAGCTCTGTACTTGTAAACACACCGAGAGACTTCATTGAAGCCATCTCTTTTTCCATTGCTTCCTGCCACTTTACGGCTTCTGAGCTTGGAAGCTGTTGTACTTCCATATAGCTTTCTGGCTCACACTGTGCCATATTTACGTATACACTTGTCACCTTAAACCGCTCTGGCGGCTTGCCCTTCGTGGCGCGTTTTGACCTGCGCAATTGCTCCTCTTGTGCCCCCTCTGACCGTTGGCTGTCAGAATCTGTCTCAGACTTTATGTCTGGACGCGCCCCTAGGGATAAAGACCTCCGTTTAGATACCTCCCTTGGGCTTGGTGTTGCAGGTGACCTGCTTTGCTTTTGCTGTCTGCTAGGCCTACTGACTGGCGAAGTTGGAGCACTCCTAGATTCTGGCTTTTCTACCTTAGGAGAAGAACCTCGTGCCTGATCAGAATCTGCATCTGAACCATGTGCACCATCCCCTTCTGGCTCATCACTCTCTGGACTTTCTTTCTCAGCATGAATGCCTAAATCATCTCTCAAAATGTCAGGGTTAGCGTGTAAGTGAGTCCATCCGGACTGCTCACAAAAATCAGCGCTCCTACTGAGGACCACTCTTGTAGTATCCCCACCTGGGTCCACAAACCTCCAAGATTTGGCATGTGGTTCGTACCCGCAAAAGATGAGTTTCCTAGCCCTTGGACTTCCCTTTTTCCTTAACGCTTTTGGGATAAGTACATAGGCTTGAGATCCAAACACCCGAAAGTAATTAACTTTGGGCTTCTTCCCATATAAAGCAAAATAAGGCGTAGTATCAATTACCGAATTATATACTCGGTTCAGAATATGAGTAGCCGCCTGCCAGGCTTCCGCCCAGTAACTCTGAGGAAGTTTAGCATCAAACAACATAGAGTTTGCCAACTCTTGCAGAACCCTATTTTTACGTTCGGCCACGCCTCCTTCTTGGGGGGAATAAGGTGTAGACAGACGATGCTTAATTCCCTTTTTCTTAAAGAAATTCTGCAACACAGACCCGGTAAATTCTGACCCTCTGTCTGTCTGAAAAGCAAGTACTCTAGTACCGAATTCAAGTTCTACTGCATGAACCCAATTTTTAACTGTTTCTGCAGTATCTGCTTTTGTTTTGAGAGGAAAAAACCATGTAACCTTTGTTTTGTCATCCGAGAGACACAGTGCATACTTCGAACCTCCCATGCTAGCAACAGGCATTGGGCCACATAGGTCCATATGCACAAGTTGGAATACTTTGTCAGATTTCCTATCTGAACTGGGATAGCTGCATCTATGAACCTTCGCACTTTTGCATGCAGTACAATCCAAATACTTAGTACATTTGTTCAATTTGCACCCTTCTGATAATTCAGGTTGCCTTTTAACATACTGAAAATTAATATGCCCTAAACGGCGGTGCCATAAATGAACACAAGAATTATGGGTAGGCGTGTTCACACAACCAGCATGAACCTGTTCAACTTCATCTGGACTTGTCTCAAAATAATATAACCCATTTCTGCATTCCACCTGCAAAAGAGATACGTTATTCTTTGAAATAGTGCAAACCCCATTTTCAAACACAGTTTTAAACCCATTTCTATCAAGTTCTGACACAGACAAAATACACCCCTTCAGTCCCTTTAGCACGTAGGCATCAATTTCTGTTTGCAAACAATTCAAGAACACTGTGCCTACAGTCTCTAAGGAACGTTTAGTTGAATCTGCCATTGTCACAACTTTAGGGGTTTGCAAATGTCTGCAATTCTGCAAACGTACACTAGATGGCGCCACCAGGTGGTGAGATGCACCACTGTCGATCAACCAGCGTAGATTGCTGCCTTGGCCACGCCCTTGCATCAACGCCATTGCTGAAGCCATGTGCTGTGTGCTGTGGGAGTAGCCACGACCTCCTCCTCTTCTTCGACGTCCCCTGGAACTCCTTGTCTGGTAACTAGGGGTAACGGCCTTGTTGCTGTCTTGACCAGGTTCACGTGTGCAATTCCTGATTAGATGGGAAGGGGAACCACAGCGAAAACAGTATCTAGCTGCAAAAGCATTTACTGTGTGCTCAAACTCAGCATCAACACTCTTAGGCACAGCATAACTCCCCTTTAAAGACAAACCTCTTTCTCTTTGCCTTTTATCCTGTTCATCCGCAAGCCGAGAAGAAATGTATTCAAGGGTTAATTCAGTTGAAGGCATAGCTTCCAAAGTTAGAGCTAGAGTCTCATAGCTTTTATCAAGAGAAGACAACAATATGTATGACTGCTGCTCCATAGAGAAAGGAATGCCCAGCTGTCTTAGTTGATTAAAGGCAGACACCATTTTGGCAATATGTTCTTTCACACACGCTCCCGGTTGGAGACGTAAATCAAACAAACATCTTGTAGCATGGATCTTGGCCCCCGCAGTGTTTCTGGAATTTAACCGCTGCAGAACCGTCCAGACCTCATGCGTGTTCTTTAACTCAGAAACATAAGGCATTTGCTCTGGTCCCACTGCCAAAACTAGTAGACCTTGGGCTTTCCTGTCACGTTTCTGTGAAGCTGCTGCTGCTGCTTTGGCTTCTGCAGACGCGTCTGCAGCTGCCTGTAAAGGCGGTGCTTCAGTACAGCTCCACAACTCTTTTGCTTGCAACCAAACCCTTACTCTAGCCTTCCAATCTTGCCAATTTTTCCCATTGAGTCGCGTAAACGGGACAGTAAAACTTTCCTGGGACTCTGCCATCCTCCCTGGGACTTAGGAACGATACTCACACACCTGTAGACCGTCTCCCAGCTGCTGAGGTGGCTCCTTGAGGAATCAGACGTCTTCCAGCGAGTACAAACTGCGCAGTGCCTCTTTAAAACTTTTCTAGGCACGTTGCAGGACTCAAGCTGCTTTGGAGGCTTTCGTTGTCGGCAACCGCTTCTGTCTTCACTCCAGTCCTTGCATAAATCACTCTGAACTGCTCTCCTTATCTCCTTCTTGACGTACAAACATCCATAACCTGTCCATTAAACTTTAATTAGTTTAATGTAAATGCCCAGTGCACTTCCTTCTTTAAAAGTCTCACCACGGCAGAGGATTTCGCGCAGCAGCTAAGAAGGGCAGGAGAGGCAGCATCTTCCCAAAAAGGAGTCCTGGAGCATGCGGTTTGTAAATCAAAAATAAGGTTTATTTACAAAACACCAAAAAACAACCCTGGCGACGAACCACACATCTCAGCAAAACACACACCCAAAAAGGGAGAAGGGAGAACAAACAAACAGGGGGACTATTTATACAGACTCATGTTCCTGGAAGCCTAATGACCTCCAGCTGCTCAGTGATTAGAGCGTTTCTGCTACTCTTTTAACCCTTTGATAGCAACAGAATTGCCTCACTATTAAAATAACAGTAATCATTTCTAAATTTCCAGCCACACCTATTGATCAGTTAAACTCTTAAAGGTAAATGTAAAGGGACCCCTGACCGTTAGTCACAGACAACTCTGGGGTTGCGGCGCTCATCTCGCTTTAGTGGCCAAGGGAGCCAGTGTACAGCTTCCGGGTCATGTGGCCAGCATGACTAAGCCGCTTCTGGCGAACCAGAGCAGCGCACGGAAATGCCGTTTACCTTCCCATCGGAGTGGTACCTGTTTATCTACTTGCACTTTGACGTGCTTTCAAACTGACTGCTAGGTTGGCAGGAGCAGGGACCGAGCAACAGGAGCTCACCCCGCCGCAGGGATTCGAACCACTGACCTTCTGATTGGCAAGCCTTAGGCTCTGTGGTTTAACCCACAGTGCCACCCACATCTCATTTCTTTTCTTAGCAACATGTAAAAATGAGCATCCGATACTCTATGTGCATGTGGGCTCTAGGAGCCTTAGGTAACGTACCTGGGGAGCCATGCACATAAAGGCTGGGGATGGGGAATTATGTGTACAGTGGTACCTTGGGATGCGAATGGGATCCGTTCTGGAGCACCGTTCGCATCCTGAACAGAACGTAAGACGCGACAGCGCATCTGCACGTGCACGGGTCGCGTTTCGCCGCTTCCACGCATGCGCTGATGTCATTTTGACCGTCTGCGCATGCGCAAGCGGTGTCCGCAGAGCACAACCCGAAAATACTTATCCTAAAGCGTATTTATCCCGAGGTATCACTGTACAGTACACAGAAAAACAAGGTGGTCCACTTGGGTATTATGAGACAACACCCCAATCTCTGAGTGGTGAGAGACTCTGGGGGTTCCAAGCACTTATCCAGGGCTCAATTTCCTTGGGATATAGGTCAGTGGTGTCTTTAGGATATGTTCTTGCCATCCAGCTGTCTAGAGAGACAATGGAGTGTGCGACTGGAGGTGAAGCCAAACTGCTGGAGAATCACAGCGCCTGCTGTGGCTGCAGAGACTGGTAACTTGCATCTGCTGCCTCCTGTATTGTTTCCTGGGCAGTGTGTCTGGAGGTCCTGGGCTGCCTAGATGACAAGACATCCAAAGGAAAGCAGAGCAATACAATGGGCACCAGATTGGCCACAGAAACTGCTGGAAAGAGGTGTACAAGGCGCCGTCCAACCATCTTAGAGATTTCTCCTTAGCCATTTCTGCTTCCGAAGGTGTCCCACATAGCAGTGGGTACAGATTTTTCCTTATACAGTGGTACCTCGCAAGACGGAATTAATTCGTCCTGTGAGTTTTTTCGTCTTGCGAATTTTTCATCTTGCAAAGCACGGATCACCAAAGTCTTCAAAAACCTCAAAAAGGGCTACCACACTGCGTGCTATGAGTTGCTCCTCAAAGTCAAGTCGCAACTGCACCTCTTCAAGCAATGCACCCTGGGTATTAACGGTTTTAAGAAAAAGGAAACAAACTTGCAAGACGTCTTGCGAAGCAAGCCCATAGGGAAATTCGTCTTGCGAAGCAACTCAAAAACGAAAAACTCTTTCATCTTGCGAGTTTTTCGTCTTACAAGGCATTCGTCTTGCAAGGTACCACTGTACATATATACAACCCGAGCTTAAGATGGAGAGCCTTGCTGCATTCACACCCCCAAAGGTCTTGCTTCTTTATGAGTCATGGCAAAACATGTCTCTGGCTTAATCTAGACACCTCAAAAAAAGCAATTAAGTTAAATGTGTTGTAAATTTTATACGGGGAAATCCCGTTGGCGAAGGATGGGACTCTACAGCGCCATCTGGTGTGACAATGTTATAATGCATATAAAGCACTTTATCTTTACAAATGTAGCTGAGTCCTCTGTGTCTCCCACTTCCGGCCCAGCTCTCACATGCTTCCTCTGCTATTGTTTCCCTACCTAGCAACTAGTTGGGGCAGAGGGAGCCCATCCATTTTTGTTATGCTGATCATGGTACTTAACTAGCCAGCCAAAGTCATTATCTAGAGCAGCCTTTCTCAACCTGTGGGTCCCCAGATGTTGTTGAACTAAAACTCCCATCACCCCTAGCTAGCAAGGCCAGAGGTCAGGGATGATGGGAGTTGTAGTCCAACAACATCTGGGGACCCACAGGCTGAGAACCACTGATCTAGAGAAAGGAACCGGTTTGCTAGGCTTGCTCTTATGCTCTGTAACCCTCACATGTACGCAGGATCACAGGTGTGGAAGGGGCACAGGATACCAGCCAGACTCACCTGCAAACTCATAGCACTATGTATGGCATCAGCTGAGTCAGGATGTGGATAATATTATTGAGAAAAACATTTTTCTTTTCTTTCCTCTCTCTCTCTCTCTTGCCTCCTACCTGAAACAAATTGAGCTATTAAGGAGATATTTTTATGATCACGTTGATTCAAAAGAAGCTCCTGCCATCTGTTAATCCATGTCATTATAAATGCAAAAAATATCATAATTCACATGCACATAACACTGTTTTGAAAAGAAGGAGGGAATGAGCAATTTAAATGCATGCACACCTTTGCAAATTAATCTAGATTTTTCATGTGTGTGTCTTCCATCCATCAGTTATTGAGCAAGTAGCACCAGAAATGGAGGTGCATGATTTGTTGAGCTTTGAAGGCCACATGGGAAATATATCACGCAATGGGAAACCCTTGTTAATGCACATATGGTGAAGGCATGCAATGAACATCATTTATGCATTTTTACTGCATGGACTTGGTGGTTGGTATGTTGCATTCGTAACCATACCATTAAATGCTTTTTTTTAACCCACCTGGGAGCCAGTCATTAAAAAGCAAAGCTTAGCATCATCTTAATGTGCTGAATTTCTAAGACTTACCTGGGGAGTAAGCATCAGTGAATCACTGTGAGATTTACTTCCAGACATATGGCTGTTCAATTTAACAACTGGAAAGTGCAATCAGCTGCCATCAAACCTATTTCAGAAGCTTGGTTTATTCTTTATTTTTGCTACAAACAAAATCACACTAAAGGCTCAAATAAAACTTACGTAACAGGTTAGAAATGATCCAAGCAGGTCCCCAAAGAGATCATAGGATTGGTTTTCCCTATAGGGGTAGTGCTGTGTGCAGGCAGAACAGGACAGACCCAAAGATCTGACACTGCTTACGCCTGCAGGCAAACCAACTGATAGGAATAGGTGCAGATCTAATGAAACCCACATAGCACATATATCAAAGGTGGGAAGCCTCAGGCCCGCCAGATGCTGCTGAACTCCCATCATTGCCAGCCAAGGATAACGGGAGGAGTGGTCTAACAATGTCTGTTCGTTCATGGGCCATTGGTCCATCGAGCCCAGTATTGTTGACACGGGCAGGCAGTTCCCCAGGGTTTTCAGGCTGTGTGTGTGTGTGGCTTTCCCAGCCCTACATGGCGATGTCAGGAATTGAACCTGGGGACTTTGGCATGCAAGGCAGATGCTCTGCCACTCAGCTATGGACCTGCTCCTTATAAAGAAGATGGCTGTTTTATGGTGAGTCAGCCCATGTAGCCCAGGCAAGGAGCAAATCTCCAGAATTTCCCCCATTACTAGGGCTGGGCCAACCAAGCAGTTTGAGGCTCTCTCAAGTTCTCCTTTTTCCAATCTTAAGCTGAATTCTTCACATTGATCTGCTCTTTTCTTTTCTTTTCCTTGTGAAAATTTACCAGCATTTTGGTGCACTTTCCTCTAAATCTACAAAATTTAACATTCGGTTTTGCCCCAAATCCACATTTCTTTTGCAAAACAAGGGTGCTGATATATGCATTTTATGCACCTTTTACCCAAGCAAGTGTATTTTTGTACACATCACTTGGCAGGAGAGCTGTACTGCAAAATCCAGGAAAGGCGCAACTTTTGAAGGGTGGCTGCGTTTCGGGAGACATTGCTGGTCTCCTTCCACACCTAGGGAGGAAATGTCTAGGGCTGCCCTCTGGGGTCTCCTGGGCTCTGCAGCCAACCAGCATGACTCAGAGTGAGCCCATTTCCTCACTACAATGGCTATTGATTCCCACTTCAACCATTGGGTAAGGCTGGTTTGATCCCCTGTTTGCTCCCAATGTAGATCATCACTCACCCCCTTATTGCTGATGGATATCGTTATTTCCCCTCTCTTGTTCCCAAGACACTTGGGACCCTTCTTCTCTGGCTGTGGGGGGCGGGGTGCCATTTTGCGGTTTGCCTCAGGCGCCAAAATGCCTTGTGCCAGCGCTGCTTCCACCATACCTGTGGGCAGCTGGCTAGCTTAAGGGAAGCAGGGCAGGGTTGCTCAGCAGACAAAGTTCTCTTCTCCAGCACCTCCTCACTGCTCCTTGCCTCCCCAGCACCTGCCACCTGAGGCAGCTGCATCACTCTGCCTAACGCTAGGGCCGGCCCTACAGAAGACTACACACACTGCAGACAGTCTTCTGCTCAGTTTTGTTTTCAATCCCTTGCTCTCGAGTCTTCAAGCTCCCTTAACCGTTTATGCTTTAATCCACTACTTCAAGACATATAATGTTTTCCTTTCCCCAGGAGGGAGTGGGGAGCAATGCAATATGGAGGGCCAACCCTGCTGGCAGCTGCAACGCCGTACCCCAGCCTCGTCCCCATGCCATAGCACAGCGCGGCCGAAAGGCGGAAGAGCAAAACTGTAATGTCGATATGGCGCCATCACTCACGCAAAACAAAGCAACGCCGGCGACAGGGACAAACAGGCCTCGCTCGGCTAGATCAGCAGCTGGCTATGCCCCGCCAGCTCTAGAAAGTACATAGCACAGCTTAGCAAAGAGACATTCATCATGTTGCACCAGCGATCGGCTCCCGACGCAATCTTCAAGTACATGCCAGGGAATCAGAAAAGGTAGCCATCTATCATAAGTCCGGCTTCATTCTCCGCTGCCTGCGGTCCTGCTGATAACCGGAGGCTGGTTGAGCTCAACCAGATTTCAGCTGTTTAATCTCTGTGAGTGGATTCTGCCCCACAATATATCTCAGGAGCTTAGGAGATCTTTGGGGGGGTGGGGGAAGCTGCTGCCTCCAACCAGGTGATGTTGTTTGCTTGGCCCAAGATTGTCTACTGAGTAGTGGCAATAGCAAATTCTCTGCCCTTGTTCGCCCTGCCAGGTGCTTATAGGGTGAAACTCCCTTTGATTCCAAAGCACAGGAGCAAGCGAAAAGGAGTCACCTGGCTTCATTGTAACATCAGACCATTCACAGATGAAAGTAGCTGTGTGTGTGTGTGTGTGTGTGTGTGTGTGTGTGTGTGTGTGGAGGAGGTAAATATCTAGCCCTCCCCGGTCTGCTCTGGGTGGCAGCATATAAATAGTCAAACCAGTGGTACCCAAAGTGGGTGGCACTGCCCCCCTTATGCACTTTTTACCCAAGCAAGTATTTTTTTAAGTGTATTAAGTGTGAGATTACTTAGGGGGCGCTAAGAGGCAAGGGGCAGCTGGGAGTGTAGGTGACTAAGCTGGTCTCACCGAATCAAGTTATCAATTTTGTTGGATTAATGGAACAAAATAGTTCTAAGAGAAATGTGCCATTGTTACTACAGTGGTACCGCTGGTTATGTACTTGATTTCTTCCGGAGGTCTGTTCTTAACCTGAAACTGTTCTTAACCCGAAGCACCACTTTAGCTAATGGGGCCTCCTGCTGCCACCGCACCGCCGCTGCATGATTTCTGTTCTTTTCCTAAAGCAAAGTTCTTGACCCGAGGTAATATTTCTGGGTTAGTGGAGTCTGTAACCTGTACCTGTACCTGTAACCTGAAGCGTATGTAACCCGAGGTACCCGAGGTACCACTGTATTCAGAGTTTTATTGTGTTGTTATGTTCCTTAGTGGGTCATGCAAACCGCTGTTCCAAATAGCGGTTTTTATAGGTTAGGGGGCACTGGGGGTGAGTTTATAGAACTATAAAGTTTGGGAAGGCATAAACAAAGAAAAAACTTTGCCCAACCCAGCCTTGCATCTATATTCCCCAAGAAAGAACTTAACCGAAACTCATTGAGTCAAAGAGCATATTTCCTGCGCATCTTTGCAAATTCATTTCCCCTGCCCACAAATCCTCCAGCCCTGTTGGCACATCCTGTTCTTATTAGGAAGCTACCAACATCACCAACTTGCAACATCCAAATACCCACTCCCTAAACTTGTTTTTGCACAATGATGACAAAAATAAGAAAAAAGGGGGCAAGTTGACGCCCTCTTGGACAACGAGTTCCACAACCTTGGAGCCACCACGGAAAAGACTCCGTTTTCACATAGCCGCTTTCAGCACTTCCAACTGATGTGGAAGAACAGAACAAGGCAGCTGTGGTTCAAGTGTATGGGAGGTTTCACAGGACAGGTGACAGCCTTGTGGCAGTGGCTGAGATAAAACCTCTTTCCCCAAAATCTCCAGCAAAACTCCGAGACTCTGGCCCAGGAACTTGGGGTTCCACTGCAGACATGTCCATAGGATAAACTTGGAAAATGCTGTGATGTGGGGAAAATCGAGATATTGTAACACAGAGGGCTCAGAGCACTGGAGGGGAAAATGCTATATAAATTAGTATTTTTAAGTCGTCAGGGTCTTTGGCTCAGCCCTGGATCAAATTAAACCCTCGTTTCCTTGCCTCAATACACCTCCCTCCCATTTGGTTCTTTTTCACTCATTTGTAAAATTTATCACGTTAAGAACGAACTCCCTTCCGCTTTCCGCAATGCGCACACCATCGATAACACTTGGGTCAAAATAGATAACTTTAATTACTCAACAAATGAGATTCTTACTCACGTGCGAGCACACACACACACACACACATATATCTAATACCATTACATAGTGGGGGAGGGGGGCGAGGAGAATATTTATTAGCGTTTATTTATCTATTTAGCCTGGAGAAGTTCAAAGGGAGATCTGAGAGCCACCTTCAAATTTTGAATGGCCTGTTGCATAGAAAGTGGCGATCTGTTCTCCGCAGCTCCAGAGGGCAAACTGGGACCACTTCGTGGAAATGGCGCAGAAGGAGATTGTGGCTAAACATTACAGAGAAAGTTCCTAATGGCAGGAAGAGGCATTCTTTCCTCAGAGTAGACCTATCGATTCCACCTGACACAGCTTGATTCCTTTGTCGTGCTCTGTCCCGCTATTTTAGCTTGGCAGATGGAAACCAAGCCGCCACTGCCAGCTCAAAAAACAAATATACGTTTCCGAGCACAATTTAAAGTGTTAGTGCTGACCTTTAAAGCCCTAAACGGCCTCAGCCCAGTATACCTGAAGGAGCGTCTCCACCCCCATCGTTCTGCCTGGACACTTAGGTTCAGAGCCGAGGGCCTTCTGGCGGTTCCCTCATTGCAAGAAGTGAGGTTACGGGGAACCAGGCAGAGGGCCTTCTTGGTAGTGGCACCCGCCCTGTGGAATGTGCTCCCACCAGATGTCAAAGAGAAAAACAACTACCAGACTCTTAGAAGACATCTGAAGGCAGCCCTGTTTAGGGAAGCTTTTAATGTTTAATACACTATTGTATTATAATATTCTGTTGGAAGCCTCCCAGAGTGGGGTGGGGTATAAATAATACATTATTATTATTATTATTATTATTATTATTATTATTATTATTATTATATCATGAAATATGCCTTTTGCTCTTCCCAGAATGAAGGTTCTTGCAAGCAACAGCTTGTCAATACTTTGGGCTGCATTCAACATTCACTGTCCGCTAAGGAAAGGGCTCTGGTGAGTTTTAATGCTGTGCAACAGAAGAATCCAATGCAATAGCTCTCAGGATTATAGAACGGTAGACTTGGAAGGGACACCAACGGTCATCTAGCCCAACCCCCTGCAACGTTCTTCCAGGCACACTGCATGCAACCTTCTGCTCCTTTATGCCACCACCAGGTTCCAGGTACCTCAAGAGTGATGCTGTATACAGACATGTACGTGCAAAACACCTAAGTAACGCCACACCTCTGCTTTGCAACCTCTCCTTGCCGTTAACCACAGCTTGCTAGTTCTCCTTGCTCTTTGCAAAAGCCGTTACTGACCTCTAGTGTCCAATCTCTAGATCCAGATTAATGTTGGTGAACACCAACAGCACAGGAATTCTGAGCTGAGCACTCTGCAAAACTTTCAGCTTTCAGGGAACTCTTGGCACCCACCACCAATGCCCTCATGCACTGCGATGGATTCTGCTTACACCTGACATCTCCAAATGGTATCCTTGGGCAGGACTACCGCTGGCACCTGCTGTCTGAATTAGATAAACCAGATTATTTTCATCTCCGGCTCTGCCCATCATTCCCTTTCTCCATTCTTGCTTTACATGTGAATCGGATCAGACCCTCCAGGTGTCCCTGTTTTCCAGGGACAGTTCCGGATTTTCAGAAGACATCCTGGTTTCTGATTTGATCCTGGAATGTCCCACTTTTCCTTGGGATGTCCCTATTTTCAAATGTTGGGAGGATATAGAGTTATGTGACCCATGAGCCAAGGAGTTAAGTAACTATACAACCTTCAGCAAACATCTAAAACATCCTTATAGGGAAGTTTTTTTAATGTTTAAAGTTTTATTATGTTTTTATATATGTTGGAAGCCTCCCAGAGTGACTGCGGCAACCCAGTCAGATGGCCAGGGTATAAATAATTATTATGAATATTGTTGTGGTGGTTGTTGTTGAATGGGCCATCCCAATTTTCATCAGAGAAATATTGGAAGGTATGGAATCGGTTCTTGTTAATCCTTAAACTCTGAATAATAATAATAATATAATAATAATTTATTATTTATACCCCGCCCATCTGGCTGGGCTTCCCCAGCCACTCTGGGCGGCTTCCAAAAAAATATTAAAATACATCAAACATTAAAAGCTTCCCTAAACAGGGCTGCCTTCAGATGTCTTCTAAAAGTCTGGTAGTTGTTGTTCTCTTTGACATCTGGTGGGAGGGCATTCCACAGGGAGGGCGCCACTACGGAGAAGGCCCTCTGCCTGGTTCCCTGTAACCTCGCTTCTCACAGCGAGGGAACCACCAGAAGGCCCTCAGAGCTCGACCTCTGAGTCCGGGCTGAATGATGGGGCTGGAGACGCTCCTTCAGGTATACTGGACCAAGGCCATTTAGGGCTTGAAAGGTCAGCACTAACACTTTGAATTGTGCTTGGAAACATACTGGGAGCCAATGTAGGTCTTTCAAGACCGGTGTTATATGGTCTCGGCGGCTGCTCCCAGTCACCAGTCTAGCTGCCGCGTTTTGGATTAGTTGTAGTTTCCGGGTCACCTTCAAAGGTCGCCCCACATAGAGCGCATTGCAGTAGTCCAAGCAGGAGATAACCAGAGCATGCACCACTCTGGCAAGGCAGACAGTTCCCAGATTCAATGCCTGGCATCTGCCGGTTGGGTTGGGAGAGGCCCGTCTGAAATCCTGGAGAGATGCTGCCAGTCAGTGCAGGCAATCTGAGCTAGATGTGCCAAGGGTTTCACTAGGTGTTAAGCAGCTTCCTGTATTCCTATGAGCTGCCCAGAGAGATGGAGGCAAGGCCTGTGTTTCCAGAGAGGTGCCTTCCTTTCAGTAATCACACTTTATTTATTTATTTTAAAAGACTGATAAAAATCAAATCACGGCTGGAATGATTTATGCTCCCCTCTGCATTGCCGCTTCCATCTCGCCTTGCAGTTAATACCAAAACTGATTAAAGCATCTATAATCTTCAAGCCTACAGAGACCCCGGAATGTCTCGTGGGAGAGCGGGTGTGCAGGCCGATAAGGCTCACGCCGTCGCCAGGAACAGCCTCGCACTTTTAATATTTATAAACAGCCAGCTTTCCAACTCGGCGGAGAATGGGCAGAGCATCCTTTCCCCACCCCCCACCCCACCAGCCCCCAGAAATCCTGCATGAAGTTTAAAGATAAGCAGCTCTTTGAGCAGACAAGAACACACCTGCTTTCAAGGACAAGACAGTCGTCAAGTCGGAAAGAAAAGAGAGGTGGCTTTGCGGTCCCCATAAATCAACAGCAACACAAAATCATGAGGAGCGTTTTGAAAAGCCCATTCTGTCTGTGGTCAGGACACTGACAATCCCAAGTCATGTAATAGTTTTATCACCCCTCTTTACAGCAACATGGGTTGAACTATTTTCTTAGCTACTGGGCCAAATTCAAGGTGTTAGTACTAGCATAGAAAGTCCCAAGGGACGCGGGTGGCGCTGTGGTCTAAACCACTGAGCCTAGGGCTTGCCGATCAGAAGGTCAGCGGTTCGAATCCCCACGACGGGGTGAGCTCCCATTGCTCGCTCCCTGCTCCTGCCAACCTAGCAGCTCAAAAGCACATCAAGTGCAAGTAGATAAATAGGTACCACTCCAGCGGGAAGGTAAACGGCATTTCCGTGCACTGCTCTGGTTCGCCAGAAGAGGCTTAGTCATGCTGGCCACATGACCCAGAAGCTGTCTGCGGACAAACGCCGTCTCCCTCGGCCTATAGAGCGAGATGAGCGTGCCACCCCAGAGTCGTCCACAACTGCACCTAATGGTCAGGGGTACCTTTAGCTTTTTAGAAAGCCCCAAGTACCTAAAAGTCTGCCTTCTTCCATGTCAACCATCTTGGGAACATCTGCGATCGGCAGGTGAGGGCTTGTTGGGGGTGCCACTGCTGGGGGCCGCCTGGTTGGCACTGAGCCCTGACAGGACCTTTCCAGTGATGGCTCCTGTTTGTGGAATGCCCTCCCTGGTGAGGTGCACCCATCTCCCTCATTATTAGCTTTCAGGAGGGCTTTGATGGCTGAAAGATAACTGTCTCTAGCAACCCTGGTTGATGGCTGGGATAAAGTTTTAAAATTCCTTTGTGTTATTGTTATTATTATTATTGATGTTCTTGCTGCCCTGAACTTCAGAAGGAAGCACGGGATGAGAATTTAACAATGCAACAAAAAGGAGATGAACTGAAGACTGAAAAAAATGAGAAACTGAATCAGAAAGGTTTGCCTATTCCTAAATGCCGTACTTGGACTTGCGACCTAAGAACGTAAGAAGCCGCTGCAAAATCAGGCCAACGGCCCAACAAGTCCAGCATTCGATTCTCACACCAGCCAGCCAATTGCCTTGGCCCCATGACAGGGCCTTTTCAATGGTGGCTCCTCATTTGTGGAATGTCCTCCTTGGTGAGGCACATCTGTCTAGGAGAAATTTTAATAAATTCCTGTTTACTCGGACATTTGATCGTTGAAAGAGATTCCTGGCAACCTCAAAACCGGTTTTTAGAATGCTTTTTAAAATGTTTTTATTTTTGGTGTGCTTACTGCCCTGAGCTCCTTTAGGAGGAAGTGAGGAGTATACATTGAATAAACAAACAAGTAATATATGTATATTAATAATATACATATACCATCAGTGTACCTTACATCAGGGGTCGCCAAACATTGTGGACAAGTAGGGCCAGATTAAGACATGATGAGAGTTTTCCTTTTACTAGATGGACCACCTTCCCTAGAGCAGTACAGTGGTACCTCGGGTTACAGATGCTTCAGGTTACACACTCCGCTAACCCAGAAATAGTACCTTGGGTTAAGAACTTTGCTTCAGGATGAGAACAGAAATCGAGCCGTGGTGGCGCAGTGCAGCAGGAGGCCCCATTAGCTAAAGTGGTGCTTCAGGTTAAGAACAGTTTCAGGTTCAGAACAGACCTCTGGAATGAATTAAGTACTTAACCAGAGGTACCACTGTATTGGCCAAACTTGGCCCGCCAGCTGTTTTGGGACTACAACTCCCATCATCCCTAGGTAACCGGACCAGTGGTCGAGGATGATGGGAGTTGTAGTCCCAAAACAGCTGGAGGGCCAAGTTTGGCCAGCACTGCTCTAGATCATGTGCACAAAACGCCTTCTGGAACATTGGACGCACTATTGATCCTATCCGCTCTATGCGCTGGAGCCTGTCTTCACATGGAGGGGAAGTCCCTGTCCAAAGGTTTGAGACCCATCGGCCACCGTCACCTGGTTGAGCCCCACCCTCCCCTAACACCCCATACACCCTATTCAGGTTGTAAAGGTAAAGGGACCCCTGACCATTAGGTCTAGTCGTGGCCGACTCTGGGGTTGCGGCGCTCATCTTGCTTTATTGGCCAAGGGAGCCGGCGTACAGCTTCCAGGTCATGTGGCCAGCATGACTAAGCCGCTTCTGGCAAACCAGAGCAGCACACGGAAACGCCGTTTACCTTTCCGCCAGAGCGGTACCTATTTATCTACTTGCACTTTTACGTGCTTTCGAGCTGCTAGGTGGGCAGGAGCAGGGACTGAGCAACAGGAGCTCACCCCGTCGCAGGGATTCGAACCACCGACCTTCTGATCGGCAAGTCCTAGGCTCTGTGGTTTAACCCACAGCGCCACCTGCGTCCCTACTCAGGTTGTATATATGCATCAATGAAACCGTGCATCTTGAAGGCACCAGTCTCTGCTGACCTTCCTTCCAAAGGAACTGAGGACCAGGGTAAGCAGCACCATAACCCCAGGGTCCCTCACCACTCGGAGATTGGATTTGCATGCATAAACCAAGTGGCCGGTACTTTTACTGCACAAGAGATTGTGCACTCAGCTGCACAGGGAGTTTCCACTAGCACAATTGCAGGGTTGCACAACATTAAAACTTAGCCCTTGTACCAGTGGGCAGAGAATTATGTTGGATACAGTTTTGAATAAATCATCATTCTCTCACACCCACCAGTCTGAAGTGGTATGATCTGTTTCCCATCCCCCCACTGGTCACCCCAGGGATTCAACCACATATTTAGACATGGTCTGTTTTGGGTGCAAAGGTGCACTGAGTATTTTTTTTTTAAAGCAAGCAATGTGCAACCTCTTAAATAACAAAAGCAAAGCTTTATTTGTACAGTATTTCCAACGCTACAAGTTGTTGTTGTTTTTTAATCATCCCAATGTAAAATATTCAGCAAAAATATCATCCTTCTTGCCAAACAGACCTCGGGCTTGTTGAAATTCCAGCGGAATATCTGTGGCTTCTTTCTTTACGTCCCTATCAAAGATCTGGTAGCGGTGGGGAGAGAGACAGAGAGAGAGAGAGAAAGGCAGACAAAATATCAGTCTTTTGCAATTTGGTTTGCCAATACTGCGGACCCCCATTTTCTCCCCCTGGTGGGGCAAATTTGACTGGGAAAACAACATCAGTGGGGCAGACTGAACACCGACTCTTTGCCTGCCTAGATATAAGACAGAGAGGGGTGTATCTGTGCATGTGAAGAAACTAGCTTACTGTGCAATGGTGGCATTTGCATCCCATTGCCCCACCCACTTTTGCCTCTGGCCCCGCCCACTACTGGAATATGGCCAGAGGCATGTTGGCCGGGGGGGGGGGGGCCCTCAGTCTGGGAAAAGTTCCCCACTCCTGAAGTTAGCAAATAAAAAGGCTGTTCTCCTGTTTCTAGAGATTCTGCAAACGAAAGCGCTGGAGATGCTCAGCTTCTTTGTTTTTAAAAAGGGGCTCTGGAATTTCACTCTCACAACACACACTGCTGCATTCACACAAAGAGCATGTGTTACCTCGTAGGCCGTCAGCTCCAGGAGTTCTGATAAGTCATCTTCCATCTCCGACAGCGACGTGTTGATTGTGGTAGCAGCCTTGGACACCTCTGGGTGGTAATGGCTCTGCAGGGTCTGAGGTGCCGGGAAGAACAGAACACACCGTCAGCTGAAGTCAAGGCCTTGCTAGAGTGGCCCCGGCAAATCCCTGGTGAGATACGGCAGCTAAGTGTGCAAGTGTCATGGACTGGTTGGACACAGAGGAGTGGTGGGAGGCACGAGCTGAGGAACCCCAAGGGAAGAAGACTCAGAGCCATGAGATTGGTGGTGGGATGATGATAAGTGGTCAGAGGGAGAAGAGGGAGCAGACTGGGAGGAGGACGTGCCGGAAGCTGGAGAGGCGACAGGCTTTAGTGAGCAGGATGAGGATGTGGCGGGGAGCAGTTCAGAAGCAGAGGCAGAAGCGGAGGCTGGAGGGGAGGGGGACCAAGAGGGACCAAGAACCAGAGATGAGTCTGGTTGGTGAGGAAACTAGGCTGTCTTCCCCTCCTCTCAGTTCCCAAGGAGGTATGAAGAAGACACAGCAAAGACAGACCAGGTAGAGAAGTCTCAGATTGCTTGGGAAGGACCTGGAGAAGGAGACTTAAGAGAGTGGAGGGAAGGCAGTCCTCACAACTGCAGGAAGGGGAAGGGTTGCTGTGCCCACTAGGCCTGGCTTCCTGGGCCGTTTTGTTTCTTTGAAAAAAGACTTAACTTCACCAATGCCATGTGAGTTATTGCCAACTTGCTTCTGACAGGCACTCCTGTCAGCAAGCTGGGATAGGCTCCCCTGTCCAAACCTCAATTTTGCCACAAATTCCCAGTGCCTTTGTCTAGAAAGGGACTATCTATGACAACAGGTTGTACACGTAATAATGCTTCTTTGACACAATGTCCTATGCCTATGGAGTTTTAAGAGAGAGTACTAGATTGTACAAATATTACTTTGGGGGGGAAGTTAACGTTGCCAGAGGGTGCTATTATTTTAAATTACCTACCTACTACATGGAATGTGACAACTGGCTAACATAAAAGGATTCTACATGCCCTCACTACAGCTAAAAGACCGATATTGATCTACTAGAAACATAAATCTATGGCTCCCTTTAATGAATGGATAGAAGACATGACAACTCTTGCTACATACGATTGGAGAGCTTATAGACATAGACTGTGTATGGACAAATACTATATTTGGAAAACATTTATAAAAATTATAGTAGGTTATAAATAAATGGATATGTATTAGAATAAAAGTTTCATTTGTATACCTTTGTAATAGATAAGTAGATATAGAATTATAATGTTGTTTTGCTTTGGGGTTTTTTGATTTTTTAAAAATTACGTACTACTTGTTACCGTATTTTTCGCCCTATAGGATGCACTTTTCCCCTCAAAAAATGAAGGGGAAATCTATGTGCGTCCTACGGGGTGAATGCAGGCTTTCGCTGAAGCTTGGAGAGCGAGAAGGGCAGGCTTCAGGAAGCTATCAGCAAGCCGGGGGAGCCCGAGGGAGTTCCCGCAGGGCTCCCTAGGCTGCGGATAGCAGCCTGTTGCCCGAAGCGCGGGGTGTGCTGAAGCAGAGCGCCCCGTGCTTCGGGCAGACATCCGCAGCCTCGGGAGCCCTGTGGGTGGGTTAAAAATGTTCCTTAGCCCTTTTGTTAGAGAGAAGGGCTACCCGCTCCTGTTTGCAGTTGCCTGTGTCTCCCTCGGCAAGCGTTAGACATTTTCTACATTTTAGGCAAAACGAAGTGGCGAAATTCTGGACCGTTCCACTTCTGAAAGTAGGGAATGCAGGAATGCTTTCGAATGCTGCCCGATGCAAAGAGCTCCCTGCATGCAGAGAGCAAGCACATCAGGGAGAGGTCTCTGCAAAACCTTTCTCCCCAGTGACCTGGCTTTCTAGATTCAGGCCAAGCTGAAGAGGTACACAGTGCTGAATCCCACCAGCGCATTCTGCATCACTTATGGAGCAGCCCATCAATGGCGTAGCAAGGGGAGGGCTGTGGCAGCCATCTTTTGGAGTGGGTGTGACCAGGATCCCTCACTGGAACCTGGCACCAGCACACAAGGAAGCCGCTCAGATACCCAGAAACGTACCTGTATCTCCCAAAGGGAGCTCTCCATCGCTCTGCTTTCCGAAGGCTCTTCTTCACTCATCAAGTAGGGATCTTCTGACATCTCTACAAGGAAACACAGAACGCCATTACCAGCAAACATGTGAGGCCCGTGTCCCAAGAGGCTACACCTCAGAACCAGCTCTAGCGCCACCTACTGTTGGCCTCCTGCTTTACACCTTTAGGGGTCATCGACTCTGGCTCTCCATGCTGTCGTTGGGCTACTTGCCTTCCACCCTACCAGTCCCAATGGTCACCAGCTGGCATGACGAGGTTGCCCAGACAATTTGGCATATATTTCATCTAGGCCAGAGGGCCTGGTACCCTCAGGCACAACAGAACTCTCTTGAGGTCTTTCCCAATCCCTACAAAGCTCCCTACCCCAACAGCCTCCCTTATTTATGATGTGGTGAAAGGGGGTGTCTTCTTCTCCCTTGAAAGGTACCTAGAAAACAGAAGCGCCAACACGCTCTGGCAGGTAATAAAACGTTTGGAAGTGGCTGAAATGGATAAGTACGCTCCTTCAAAGAAGAAAAAGCAATGCTGATTTTGAGGAAAGGTGGGACAGTTTTTTGTTGAGTATCTGAATGCATGGTATGGAAGCATTAAGATTGGAAATGCTTTTTCGTTGTCGGTAATATCAAATAAACAGTACTAAAAAAAACCTCCAAGCTTGCCTCCTTCCATAGCAGGGGTCGGCAACCTAAGGCACATGGGCCGGAAGTAGCCCACAGAGACCGTTTAACCGGCCCCCGAGCCACTCCCGAACCGTACCGCCAGCACAGCATGGCGCGGGGACACGCTTCCGTGGCTCTGGAAATCGCTTCTGCGCATGCCCAGACGCCGGAAATCACGTCTGAGCAGAAGTGATTTCCACGGAGGATCTCCGAAAGTGATCCGGCCCATGCCTGGTAAGCTGACCCCTGTTCCATAGGGTTCAAAAAGTTGGCGCCCCTTTGATGCAAGCTATGTGCATGTCCCACAAATTTGGACAGAGGCAAAAAAACCCCAAAAAACGCTTACAGAAATGCTCAGCCCTGCCTTTGTCCAGAAATGGTTCAAGGTTGTGCCACCCTCCTCTTACCACAAAAGACATAACCGGCTGTACATTTGAAAAAATAATATATACTATTCATTGTATTGTAGATTTCAACTGAAGTAGCTCATAAAATTCAACGAAAAAAGTAGAAGACCCAGTGGATCAGTTCATTCTCTAATCAGTTCATGCATAAGATCCATATATGTGAAAGTGCCTATTCCACCTGTCTGTTCATAGAGTCCATAGCAGCTACTACTATGCTATAAGAACCACTGTCCTGTGATATCATATACTGTATGAGTTTGTACTACTGGTGAAGCCCAAAACAGCGAAACAAGGCTAATATTCCGGAATTCCTTGTCTTACTCTGTGAAAGGATTCTGTGGAATTGCAGCAACCTTTCGTGTGGATTGTTGGACTCTATGAACAGACAGGTAGAATAGACACTTTCACATATATGGACCTTATGCATAAACTGATTGGAGAATGAACTGATCCACTGGGTCTTCTACTTTTTTTGTTGAACTTTATGAGCTACTTCTGTTGAAATCTACAATTCAATACAATGAATAGGATATATTATTTTTTCAAATGTACAGCCAGTTACGTCTTGTGTGTTTATTGAATATGTTTCATGTAACCACAGGTTTGTTGTTGTTTTGCACCTTCCTCTTACCTGCAGGGCCTTCGGGCCTGTGGATGAGGACCTTGCACGCCGGATGCCTCCGCAAGAGGTTGCAGATGAAGGGGATGACGATTAGTAAGCCGTCAGGCGGAGCTGTGAGTGCCAGGCGAGCGAGTCGCTTTGTGAAGGCAGCCACCAGATATGCGGGCAAGTGCCTATTGGAAGGGAAGAGGAGAGGGTGGTGAAAACTCTCTTCCTCTCTTTCCCACCATCACACAAGCCCAGTTCAAGGTCACTCAAAGAAAAGGCCTCTGAATATCAATACAGTCACACCTTGGTTGTCGAACGCCTTGCAACTCAAACATTTTGGCTCCTGAACACCACAAACCCAGGAGTGTTCCGGTTTGCGAACGTTCTTTGGAACATGAACGTCCGACGGGGCTTCCAAGGCTTTGTTTTCAAATGTTTTCAGAAGTCGAACGGACTTCCGGAACGGATTCTATTCGAGAACCAAGGTACGACTGTACTTGGGTACGCAACTCTTCAAATTGTAAACCACTTTGAAGGGATTTGGGGGTTTTTTGTTACAATTAAGCGGGGTATAAATTTCACGCAATAAAACAAATATGCAAATCTGCTTATTTGCATAATTTAAACATGATGCGGAACACAGCTTCCCCCATATATTTTTCTCCCCTGCTTCTGAATCTCAGTGCCTGTCTTGCCAATTGCTTATTGCAAATTATGTTTAAGGCATGCTGCAGAGAAAAGCAGGCCTTTCAAAAGTACCCCAGCACCTTAAATCAAAGTAATTATAGTGGGGGGGGGGTGTTTAGTTTTTTTGGAGGAGGTGGGTGGGTTTTCAGAGGTTCTTTGTGGATTTAAAACCTATCGAAAAGAGATCCTCAAACCTGTCTCATTTACAGTGGTGCCTCAGGTTAAGTACTTAATTCGTTCTGGAGCTCTGTTCTTAACCTGAAACTGTTCTTAACCTGAAGCACCACTTTAGCTAATGGGGCCTCCAGCTGCTGCCGCACCGCCAGAGCACGATTTCTGTTCTCATCCTGAAGCAAAGTTCTTAACTTGAGGTACTATTTCTGGGTTAGCGGAGTCTGTAACCTGAAGCGTATGTAACCTGAGGTACCACTGTATTCTCTGTTCCCAAAGAAAATGAAGAAGGTTTTAGGAGGGCTAGGCCAGCCTTTGGAAACAGCCAAAGGGAAAATGAGCCTTCAGGTTACTTGATTAAAGTCTAAGCAAGAAGGAGACAAAAGGGCCTTGTGGCATTTTGGTCATGTGCGTACTTACGAGGAAGACAGGAATAAATCCAATAAACGGAAAAACCTGGCGCGGTATTTCACGTGGAAGATGGATGGGTCCAGAAGGCTGTAGAGCTTCTTGTAAAAATCTGGATATTCCCTATGGAGACCAAAACAGATAGGCAAGCTGCCTCGCTGAACCCTCTTACACATCTGAGTGACTATTGACTCCAAAGATAGTGAAAACTCATTTAACACAGCGGCTGTGTTTGCACTTCACACCAAACCACAGAAGTGGCTCTTTGGTTCAAAGCCAATCTCAAAGTCATCTCTTAAAAAATGAACAAACTACGCCTACCCAGCCAGTTTCAAGGCTCTAGAGTTAATACACAAAGCTCTTAAGGATTGCCTGAGCTCTTATAAAGCCTAGCTTGATCACCAAAAATATTTTGGATGAGGGTTCTTAGTTGCCCCCTGTGCTACAGAAATTGGAGATTTAGCCTCACTGTTCCCAAGTGCTGTGGAATTTGGTAGGAATTTTTGCTTTTGCTTTGTGGGAGTCTCTTAAAGACTTTTTTCACACAGACGCCCCTGTCCAGCTGCCCAAAACTCTCTTGTCCAGCCAGTCACTTAATGATTATTTTGTGCTGCGTCGTGTGGTGTTCTGTGTTTTACTTATGATGCTTCTATAATACGGTTGACGATAGATGTTTGGGCACAACTCGGCTTGCAAAAGGCGAGTTTCGCGTGGGGTTGACGCAGATAGAGATTGAGGGACCTGCACATTCCCTGTACAGTGGTGCCCCGAAAGAGGAATGCCTCGCAAAACGGAAAACCCGCTAGACGAAAGGGTTTTCCGTTTTGGAGGTGCTTCGCAAAAGGAATTTCCTATGGGCTTGCTTCGCAAGACAAAAATGTCTTGCGAGTTCCTGCAGGGTTTTTTTTCCTCCCCCCCCCCCCCTTTTCCCCAAGCCGCTAAGCCGCTTATCAGCTGATCCGCTAAGCCGCTTAACAGCTGATCCGCTAAGCCGCTTATCAGCTGATTCGCTAAGCCGCTTAACAGCTGATCCGCTAAGCCGCTAATCAGCTGATCCGCTAAGCCGCTAATAGTGCTAATCCGCTAAGCCGCTAATGGGTTTGCTTCGCAAGACGAAAAAACTGCAAGACGAAGAGACTCGCGGAACGGATTCTTTTCGTCTTGCGAGGCACCACTGTACAATGTCCGTGTACATTTAGCATCTTGAGCTGGCCTCCCTATCTCTGTGAGAGATGGCAACAACCGAGATCTTTAACTAAGATTCACTCGCCAAACACCGCCCATTCTGCATACGAAAGGGCTTCAATGCATGATTATCCCAAGAGTGGCTCACATCCCAGGGAGCCGGGGAAACTTACAGGTTATGCTGCAGAATCAGGACAAACAACCCGTTCAAGGCAAGAAGGCTGATTGCTCCACCTGTGAAAGAAGCATTCATTCGTTTACTTAAAATAAAAGCAATTCTAAACTGCTTAATTTTTTTCTAAGCAATACACAGAAATACAAAAAAAAATTAAAAAATCAGGGGCACACCACAGAATTGTAGAGTTTGGAGGGGACCCGAGGGTCATCTAGTCCAACCCCATGCAGTGCTAAAGAATACTCGACAGATGGCCATACAACCTGTTTAAAAAAACGTCCAGTGAAGGGGAGTCCACCACCTTCCACCAGAAAAACAACAACCGAAAACAGTACATATTATAAAAGCAGAAATTCTGTAATAATAGGGTTCAGACTTATGCATCAGGGAAAGCCAGGGAAAACGTTATTGGGGAAACAACAAATGGGTAGGAACCGGGCTCTCAGCTCATAAGCAGGACTACACATGTGTGGACTGAATGCTATTATTTAAACCTGAAGGAACGTCTCCACCCCCATCGTTCAGCCCAGACAGTGAGGTCCTCCTCCAAGGGCCTTTTGGCAGTTCCTTCACTGCGAGAAGTGAGGTTACAGGGAACCAGGCAGAGGGCCTTCTCGGTAGTGGCGCCCGCCCTGTGGAACACCCTCCCATCAGATGTCAAGGAAATAAACTACTATCTAACTTTTAGAAGACATCTGTTTGATTGTGTTTTTAATATTCTGTTAGGAGCCACCCAGAGTGGCTTGGGAGGCCCAGCCAGATGGGCAGGGTATAAATAATAAATTATTACAATAGATTATTATATTAGAAACAAATTTCTAAAATGCTGAAAACCTGCATACATAAGTCAGGTTCACCCCAAAGCTCATATGGCCCACAAGTGACTTGCCAGTCCAGCATCACCATTCTCCATCGCCTGGAGAACGCAACCTCTCGACCTACCTACGTCATAGGCAACCGTCAGGAAATCTATCATGAGGGTTGGCTCGTTCATATGAGGGAGGATCGAGTCGTGAAGTATTACCAGCACTTTTTTGTAGAGGCTTCCAGGTAGCTGGGGAGAGAGGAAGGATAGTCAGACAGTCACAGTCAAGCAGGTTTTCTTTCCAGCATCACCCACCATGGATGATGATCCATCAGGCTGTAGAAGAGGAAAGGAGAGGAGGCCCACACCATCGGCTCTGCTGGAAGAATAACAACTTCCGGTTCCTCCTGTCCCAGAACCGTTCTTATTCCAGATGATCTTTATGAAGAACCTTAGACCTGGCACCCAGCTTTTGCATTTCTCTTCCTTCCTCCCAAATCCCCCTTTTCCCCCTTTTGCGCTGTCCCCTTTTAGTCTGAGGGGCCAGTACGATATTTGGTCACTGCAAACCACTCTGGGAGCCCCCTTTGGGGTAAAACCGCTTGAAAGAAATCATTAAAAAACCTACTTTAACAAAAGAGTGCAGTTGTTGTTGTTTTTTTAGCATGATATTAAAGCAAAAACCACGGATGCTTTAATTGAGATTCCTGCATTGCAGGGGGTTGGGCTAGATGACCCACGGGGTCCCTTCTAACTCTACAATTCTACGAAAACCTTCAACAGCACCAGCCACTCACCTTGTACTTGAGAAATACGAGCCACATCCTCTCAAAAGCTCGTCTGTGCTCCTGTAAACGGAAAGGGCAGAAAGAACATGGAGGAAGTAGGTCTCCGCAGGAACCATCTTGCGTTCATTGGGCTTTAGTGGGCTCATGTCAGAAAGCGTTATCACACCAAAAGGGGCTTGCTTCGTGGATCGACCACCAAGGAGAAAACCAGGGAATTCTTTGAAAGCTTCTCGGCAGGTTCAGATTTCCTCAGTGATAGGATTTATAAGAGCAAGCACCTTTTCTTCCCCAGCAGCCTCCAACCACGGGAGGAGCGTTCCAGAATGGATTCCGGAACATTCCAGGAGACCCTAGAACTTTCTGCAGATTGCTTTGCAACAGGGAGTTCTACAGCTGATCCTCTGGGGTTGGCTGGTATAGGAATATATGCAGAGCAGTCCCTCTGAAGGAAGAGAGTTTGAGAATGGCTAGCCCGCACTTCAGTCGGTGGCTACTGACGCAAGACCACAAAAGGAGCCTATGATGGCCACCATCCCTGCTCCCTCGTCACTTCCGGGAAGAAACTATCAGTTTGCATTTCTTGGTACAGAAAGTATCAATCTGATGTGTGGAGATCTTTCCTATTCTAATTAATTCAAGAGGCTTCTGGAAGCTTCTCTGTGTGATACAAACTGGAACCAAGCAAAAAGTTCATGATGTTTGGGTTATTCCTTCAGAGAAGCTGAGTACAGCTGGCTTAACCCGGGCTTGTTATCTCTTTCTGTCTGACTAGAATGATAAGGTCAGAAGGAACCTGGGCTTCACTTTCTATCTCTCTTTCCTTCTGGTGTGGTGTTCTGTATATAGTATGCTGAGCGTTAAGCTTTTAGTCTTATTACAGTGGCACCTCTGGTTACAAATTAATTCGATCTGAAGGTCCGTTCTTAACCTGAAGCCATTCTTAACCTGAGGTACCACTTCAGCTAATGGGGCCTCCCACTGCCGCACGATTTCAGTTCTCCTCCTGAGGTAAAGTTCTTAACCCAAGGTACTACTTCCGGGTTAGCTGAGACTGTAACCTGAAGTCTTTGTAACTCAAAGTGTTTGTAACCTGAGGTACCAGTGTATAAGTTACTGTAAGTTGCCGCAACTGGATTTTTTATGGGCAGTGCCAATCCTGAATGAATTGGATTTGTGACCATTATGCTCATTTGCCTTCAAATAACAGTAAAGCTCTGCTGGATGAAATATTAATTGTCTGGTCTATTTTTGGGGAATCCTGCAACGTGTTTAGGTTTTTACTCTGCTAACTACGTTGGAATCCGCTCTGGGTCAGTATCAGTAGAATTCATGACAGAAACACTCAGACAGCCACCTGCACAGGTGCAAAACAGTTGCATCAGAGAGCAACCCTAAACCCAGTTAGCCAACCTGGTGCCCTCAACCCCACGCCCAATCGTAGGACATGCTAGTTGGGGCTGATGCTAATTGCGATGCTCCCCAGAGGTCGGCCGCCCACCCAGGCTGACCCTCCCCATCCTGCTGTCAATGAACCAGGACGTGCAAGTCAAGAGCAGAAACGGAATTCCATTCAGCCACCCAAAATACCTACCTTCAGCTTTGAGACTTTCCATTCTTCCTGGTTAGCTGTTGCAGGGGGAGAGGAAAAGAAGGAAACAGTCAGGTAAACAAAAGTGCTCTGGGGAGCAAGTCTGCGAGGCAGGAGCCACACCTCTGCAGTGGAGCCCATGTTCCGCCTGCAGAAAGTCCAGACCCCAAAACAGCAACAAACCTCTGGTTACGTGAAACATATTCAATAAACACATAAGACGTAACTGGCTGTACGTTTGAAAAAATAATATACAGTGGTACCCCGCAAGACAAACGCCTCGGAAGACGAAAAACTCGCTAGAAACCCTCGGAACCGCTCGGAAGACGAAACCCTCCGCCCCTTGCTTCAAAAGAAGCACGCCTTCCCCTCTCTCCCCGGACCGCTTTTGAACCAAGGGGCGGCAACGGGGAGAAGCGATTCTCCCCGCTGCCCCTTCCCTTGCTTTAAACAGTTCCGGGGACAGAGGGGAAGGCGCGCGGCGCTTCCCCTCTGTCCCCGGACGGTCTCCATAGGAACACATTGATTGATTTTCAATGCATTCCTATGGGAAACCGTGCTTTGCAAGACGAAAAACTCGCAAGAAGTAAAAACTTGCGGAACAAATTAATTTCGTCTTGCGAGGCACCACTGTATCCTATTCATTATATTGAAATGTAGATTTCAACAGAAGTAACTCATGAAGTTCAACAAAAAATGTAGAAGACCCAGTGGATCAGTTCATACTCTAATCAGTTTATGCATAAGGTCCATATATATGAAAGTGTCTATTCCACCTGTCTGTTCATAGCCCAACAATCCACAGGAAAGGTTGTTGCAGTTCCACAGAATCCTTTCACAGAGTCTAAGACAAGGATTTCCAGAATATTAGCCTTGTTTCACCATCTTGGGCTTCATCAGTAGTACAATCTCATATATGAAATCACAGGACAGCATTACCTACAGTTTGTACTACTGATTTACTGGTTTATTGACTGATTTACTGGTTTATTGTTTTGTTTCATTCTTGTTTTTATCGTGCATTTTGATCTAGGACCTTTATGCTGGGATTTATGGATGAAGGGCATTACAGTGGTGCCTCGCAAGACGAAAAGAATCCGTTCCGCGATTCTCTTTGTCTAGCGGTTTTTTCGTCTTGCGAAGCAAGCCCATTGACACCTTAGCGGATTAGCGCTACAGCGGTCTAGCGGCTTCTAGCGATCAGCTGTTAAGCGGCTTAGCGGCTTAGGAAAAGGGGGGGAGCGAAAAAAACCCGCGGGGACTCGCAAGATTTTTTTGTCTTGCGAAGCAACCCCATAGGGAAATTCGTTTTGCGAAGCGCCTCCAAAACGGAAAACCCTTTCGTCTAGCGGGTTTTCCGTCTTGCGAGGCATTCGTCTTGCGGGGCACCACTGTATACAAATCTAAATAATAAGCAATAATAAGTCTGGGAATTTTAGCTCTGTGAGGCTGCCCCCTAACAACTCTTAACACCATTAGCAAACAACAGCTCCGTCCCCAGGATGCTCAGATGAAAGTGGCGTGATGCTGTTTCAAATGTCTGGTGCTTCCTAGGCCAGGGAGCTTGGAGAGACATCTGTACAGGTAGAAACCTCTCGACATTCATGAGGACGGGATGCAGCCTGCTGCATGAAGGGCTCTGACCACTTTTGCCTCTGATCTTGCCCACCCCTAGCTTGCGGCCCCCAGAAAGCTGTTCTCAGGGGAATGTGGCCCTTGGGCTGCCTCACTGAAATCTCCAACGCTGGCAAGGTAGAGTCGCTGAGCACTTTAGGGGGGCTGCGTGGGTCAAAGCGCCCCAGTCCTAACAAAAATATGTCCGAACGAGCAGCTGCCACATTTCACTCACTGTTTCTCACTAGGAAGTTCTGTATCTCGCTCTCCTCGCTTGGCATGGAAATAGATGAAATGAGGGCAAAGGCGTTTTTCTGGTACACTGGAAGTGGCACCTGCAGAAGAAGAAAAACCCCACATTGTTGTATCGTGGAAGACACACAAAGAACCAAACTTGAATGCAATACCATCAAATAAATGATGTATTTAAAAAAGATAACAGGAAGAATGGCCTTGAAACGTTTAGATCTAAGCTAGAAACCGAATTGTGGGGAGGAAAAATAAAAATCTTATCAAAAATGTATGACTTAGAACGGCATACAAAAGCTGAAGAGGTTAAAGAGGTGGTGATTAAGTGGGCAAAAGAAATTGGCCATAATATTCAATTCAAAGCCTGGTCAAAGTTATGGAATTACAGAATTAAATTCACTGCATGCATGGCATTGAAAGAAACTATAATGAAAATGATGCATAGATGGTATTCAACACCAACTAAATTAGCTAAAATGCATAAAATGAGTAATAAGAATTGTTGGGAAAGAGGGTGATTTTTATCATATGTGGTGGAATTCTGATAAAGTTAAAGTATTTTGGGAAAATATTTACAATGAGTTTAAAAAAAAAGTTTAGATATACTTTCCCCAAAAAACCGGAAACATTCTTCTTGGGGATGACAGGAGTGGGAATATTAAAAGTTGACCAGAAATCGTTTATGTATGCTACTGCTGCAGCTAGAATTTTATTAGCCCAGAAGTGGAAGCAGCAAGAATTACCGACGATAGACAAACGGCAGGTGAAGATGATGGACTACAGTGGTACCTCGGGTTACATACGCTTCAGGTTACATACGCTTCAGGTTACAGACTCGGCTAACCCAGAAATAGTGCTTCAGGTTAAGAACTTTGCTTCAGGTTGAGAACAGAAATCGTGCTCCGGTGGCGCGGCGGTAGCAGGAGGCCCCATTAGCTAAAGTGGTGCTTCAGGGTAAGAACAGTTTCAGGTTAAGTACGAACCTCCGGAACGAATTAAGTACTTAACCCGAGGTACCACTGTATGTGGAATTGGCAAAGCTGACAGGGAGAATCTGAAACCAGAGGGACCAAGTGTTCCAGGGAGAGTGGAGTAAATTTCTTCAATACACAGACCATCATTGTGAACGTATAAAGACACTAGCAGGACAGCGATAAAGCTCGCAACATTTAAAAGAAGAAACCTTCTACTTGTGCTTTAGGTTTTAAATAATTTAAGATAAATGTAGAATTTCAACGGTTATAAATGTGCGGATTTAAGTTGTGTTCTATAAAAAACAGATGATGGAATGGAGGAAGATCAAAAGCTAAGCAGAGCTAAAAATTGTAAAAGGTGATATGATGTTATAATATTGTTAAAAATATTGTTAAAAATGGAAAATCAATAAAAATATCCGATTTCAAGGTGAGGATGTTGCGCGAGTCCCCCGCTTTAGGCAGTGATCACAAGCACCAAAAAGGAGGATGGGGAATCTTTTCCCGGCAACGAGCAAAATGTCCCTCCTTATTTCTAACAGAGCTGGCAAAAACATTTCTCGCAATTTATTTTAATGAGCGGTTAAATTTCTCCCCAGCTCAGAGAAGGCTACATCTTCTTCTCTTGATGCAAAAATCCTGCCTCCATGTTACCATGTGCTGAGAATCATCTGGTGTTTAGGTGAAGGGGTGTTGCCAATCTGCAATTGGTTTTTTTTAATTTGTGAACTGTTTAGAAGCCATTAACCCTAAATAGTAGTAGTAATAATAACAGTAAAAGTAATACGACTACTAATAACATGATTTCATGCTACTGCTGCTTTAGAACCATGCTTTCTTAGCGCATTTCTCCAATCTGAATTTTTTCATTATTATAATAAGTAGTCGGTGCATGTAAAAAAGAAAGTAGTATATAAAAAAAAATCCATTGGGAGACATCTGAAGGCAGCCCTGTATGTTTTTAATGTTTAATGCTCTATTATGTTTTTATATACTGTATTTTTCGCTCTATAAGACTCACTTTTTCCCTCCTAAAAAGTAAGGGAAAATGTCTGTGCGTCTTATGGAGCGAATGTGTAGTCCCTGGAGCCAAATTGCCCAGGGGCAAAAAGCAAATCATGCTTTTTTTCTTTTTGGAAAGAGGGAAAGGAGTGTTGAAACGAAGCCGTTGAGCAGCTGATTGGCAAGCAATTGGGAGGTAGATACGGGATGCTAGTGATAAAGGAGGCTACCTGGGAGGGGGGAGGTAAAAGCACATGGATCCTCAGGATTTTTGCACTGGGTCACCCCAAATTCACCATCAGATCACATAGCATGTCCATGGCTATAGCCTGCACCCAAAAAAATCACGCATCCACTGTTTTGTGGGGCCGCAATGGCGCAAAAACATGGTTACAAAGCATGGATCCACATGAATTCTCAGGATTTTGGGGCTACCCCAAACTCTCCATCAAATCACATATCATGCCTGTGGTCGCAGCATGAACCACAAAAATCATACATCCACTGTTTCGTTCAGAATTATTTTTTTCTTGTTTTCCTCCTCTAAAAACTTGGTGCGTCTTATGGTCTGGTGCGTCTTATGAAGCGAAAAATACGGTATGTTGGAAGTTGCTCAGAGACTGGGGCAAACCAGTCACATCAGCGGGGTATTACTACTACTAATAATACTAATAACAATAATATTGCAAGGGCTGGAAGGGATGGCAAGATGCCTCTACAGAGATGCATTTCAGCACACCTTCTTGTCAACGAGAGCCAGGCTACCCATTATGATGTGTTCAACTGAAATGCTTCTGAATGGCACTTGCTAGAAACCAGAGGAGGAGAGAGTGCTGTAGTACTTGGGGGGGGGTCCTGGTTTCAGGTTTCCCACACGCATCTGGTTGGCCACTACAGGAGCCGGATCCTGGACTAGATGGGCCATTGGCCTGATTCAGACGAACTGCAGTGAGAGTGGGGGACAGGGGACACACCACTGATTTAAGGACTGCAGCTAGACTGGTGACTGGGAGCAGCCGCCAAGGCCATATAACACCGGTCTTGAAAGATCTACACTGGCTCCGAGTACGTTTCCGAGCACAATTCAAAATGTTGGTGCTGACCTTTAAAGGCCTAAACGGCCTTGGCCCAGTATACCTGAAGGAGTGTCTCCACCCCCATCATTCTGCCTGGACACTGAGGTCCAGCGCCAAGGGCCTTCTGTCGGTTCCCTCACTGCAAGAAGCCAAGTTACAGGGAACCAGGCAGAGGGCCTTCTTGGTAGTGGCACCCGCCCTGTGGAACGCTCTCTCACCAGATGTCAAAGAAAAGAACAACTATCAGACTTTTAGAAGACTTCTGAAGGCAGCCCTGTTTAGAGAAGCTTTTAATGTTTAACAGACCACTGTATTTTAATACTTTGTTGGAAGCTGCCCAGGGTGGCTGGGGAGACCCAGCCAGATGGGCGGGGTATAAATAATGAATTATTAGTAGTAGTAGTAGTATTAGTAGTATTAGTATTATATTCTCCTCTGCTTCTGGAGATAGCAGACTTTGGAGACTGACCCTTATCCGATAAGCACCACCTGTTCATCTATATAGACAGGCCTCGTCATTTACAAGGCTCCACCCTGGGCTCAGCCTCTTCGCTGCAGCCGGCTGACATTTTCCAGTACCTTTTTGGTCTTCTGCATGACGCCACCCACGTTTTCAGTCACTGACTTCATCACAAAGTACCGGACATCGTCACGTTCCAAGTATTCTTGGAAGCGAGAAATCAAGAGCGAAGAATTAGCTTCCACCGGAATTAAGCCGTCCACAACCACCTAGCAAAAAATAGTTTTTAAAAAATGTTTTTTAAAAAAAGAAAAACGCAAGAAAAGGAAGCCAGGAGCTCAGCAGGCAAGATCAGCTGAACCATCATACTGCCCATCCCTTTTCACTCAATGCTCCCCCCATTTCACTGAGATGCAGTTTCTTGCTCAAATAGAACCTCCATTTTCCAAGACAGTGTATTTCTGAATGCTATGTACTATGAAAACAAGCAACCACGCAAAGCAAGGCCTTCCTACATGCTTGCATACCTCCCAGGCCATTTGGTTAGCTGGATCAAAAATGCTGACCCAAATGGACCTTTACTTATGCCACAATACGCGTGGCTGTCCAACAATGTTGATGGAGTCCAGCTCCCATCATTCCCAGGCAGCAGGGATAATGGTCAGAACTTATGGGTGTTAGGAGTTCTGCAACATCTGGAGAGCCACATGTGAGCTGGCTTGCAATACACAAACAACAAACTCGCCTTCTTAGTGCCAAGGTAAAGGGGCCACTGACCATTAGGTCCAGTCATGGCCGACTCTGGGGTTACGGCGCTCATCTCGCTTTATTGGCCAGCGTACAGCTTCCGGGTCATGTGGCCAGCAGGACTAAGCCGCTTCTGGTGAACCAGAGCAGCGCATGGAAACGCCATTTACCTTCCCGCCGGAGCGGTACCTATTTATCTACTTGCACTTTAATGTGCTTTCGAACTGCTAGGTTGGCAGGAGCAGAGACCAAGCAACAGGAGCTCACCCCATCATGGAGATTCGAACCCCCGACCTTCTGATTGGCAAGTCCTAGGCTTTGTGGTTTAACCCACAGCGCCACCCGCGTCCCTAGTGCCAATCTTTAAGCACCCTCAAAAAAGAGGGTGATAAAAGGATGCTTAAGGGAACAAAATACCCCAAGAGGGAAGAACCCTAAAACAGGCCAATAGAGGACAAAGGATGATCTGTGAGAAGGGAATATCCAGAAGGACTTTCTTTTACGTATAAAGCAAAGATGTGTAGAGCCAATAAAAGCAGAAGCATTTTGGAGGAAATACGAAAAGGAACTAGGAGATAAGCAGGTGGAATAGCGGGAGGAAGAAGATAGTAAATAAGGTCATTACAAATTTTTTAAATGACTTTAATCTGTATAAAAAGAATCAATGATGGATTTAAAATTGCTCTCTCGGAATGCTAATGGTTTGAACAATAAAAACTGACGAATTAGGATTACACATATTTTGGCGAGACAAAAACTAGCTGTTATTTGCTACCAAGCAACCTGTATAAAGAGACAACACAGAAGACTATTGTTAAATAAAGGATTAGGACAGGAATTCATATGCTTGAAGAAGAAGAAAAAGGGGGGGGGGAGTACTTTATGTTAATCCCAAACTGGACCATAAACAAATCTTCAGAGACGAAGAGGGAATAAATGATGGCAAAAAGGGAGCTGTGAGTCCAAAATGACTCCCAGGCTGCGCACCTGGTCCTTCAGGGGCACAGTTACCTCAGTCATGACCAGGGAGTCCTCCACACCGGCCCACCCCCCCCCCAAAAAAACACAGTCTTGTCTGGATTCAACCTCAATCTGTTAACCACCATCCATCCTCCAACCACCTCCGAACACCCTCACAGGACATTCACCACCTTCAGTGGTTCTGATTTAAAAGAGAGGTAGAGCTGGGTATCATCCACATACTGATGAACACCCAGCCCAAACCCCCTGATGATCTTTCCCAGGGGCTTCATGTAGATGTTAAAAAGCATGTGGGAGAGGACGGAGCCCTGAGGCACCCCACAAGTGAGAGCCCAGGGGTTTGAACACTCATCCCCCAACACCACTTTCTGAACACAGCCCAGGAGGAAGGAGCAGAACCACTGCTAACAGAGCCCCCAGCCCCCCTGGACAGTCCAGAAGGATGTCATGGTCGATGGTATCAAAAGTGTGACTTACTTTTAAAAGTTCTCGCGGGAAGTTAAACCGCCACTCGTTCTTGACCAGAGGGTGCTTGGCTTCCAATTCAACAAATTTCATCAGGGTGCAGAGGGCAGATTCCTTTAAATAAACAGGGGGAGAGGGAAAGAGAACATTAGGAAACAGGAACGAAGAGCTAGCCTTATAATCAGTTAAACTGATGCAACACACGTGCGAATGCAGCCACAGTCTTAATTCGTGATAGTCATTCTGCCCAGCCTTCTTCCCAAGCATTCTTGAAACTGTATTGTTTTTAATATTCAGTTGGAAGCCCCCAGAGTGGCTAGGGAAACCCAGCCAGATGGGTGAGGTATAAATAATAAATTATTATTATATTATTTTTATTCTTATTACAGGCAGCCCCCCGTTTACGCAGGGGCTATGCTCCAAGGCACCACACACACCAGTGAAATTGCGTATAATTGAAACCCATTGAAAAAGCCTGCAAACTCCACCCTTTCCAGTGACGCCTTTATGACATTTCCGAGTCTCTTCCAGGTTCGGAGCGATGAGCGTAAAAACGGTTGTGCACATGTTAAACTTGCGTCGTCGTCTTCTTCTTTGGCAATCCCTCATAGCCAAGAAAGATTGTCTTCCATAAACACGGTTTTAACAATAAGTCCGTAAGTGACTGTGGAGGCCAATTCTGGATCCACACGTCCTTCCACAGTGAGGACATTGGTTTCCAGGCAGGAGTCGATCACGGTGTGGATTTGCCAAGCGTACCTTCCTCTTTCCTCAAGGGCCAACATTGATGCTGAAATCCAGCACTGCCTGAGCTCTGCGAGTGTAGCTTTCTCCCGACTGAAATGCAGAGTGTTTGAGGACCGGGACATTCGCAGTGAAACCAAAATGCTTGTTTACAAAGCTATAACCTTGTGTAAACGGGCTTCTGCCTATATATTTATTTATACCCCGCCTTTCTCCCTGACAGTAGAGTCATGTAGCCAAACTCATCACCCCAGAAAAACTCACCTGGACTTGGAAAGACTCGTGGCCCATCAGTTCCCCCAAGCAATGTACGCAACTGTTGTATCGATGCCTCATCCAAATTTTGTACTTGTCTTCTGCACTGTAACTCTCTGGAGGGGGCAAGATGAGAAAATGGGGGTGTGGGACCAGCGGGGAGGGAGCAAAGAGAGAAGGCAGATGGGAATGACGAACGGGGTTTTTGTCAATCAAATGTTTATCACTCAACCAAGTTCAGGTTATAGTCAAGAAAGAAAGAAAGAAACGAATGAGCAAACAGATCTTTGTCAGGATTTTCAAGCTCAACAACCTTATTCTATGTATGACTTCTCTTGTTAGGAATTTGTTTGGGTTTTTTATTTTGCTGAACAATTCCTGAGTGTTTCTCCCATGGAAAGAGTGCTCCGCCTGTTTTACTGTACATTGGATAAGTCTGAGAGTCCTTTAATTATACATGTTTTTTAAAAAACTCATGGATACTGTTATTCAATATCCATTTCAGATAGAGCTGTGTTGACTGCATAAATACAGTGGTACCTTGGTTCTCAAACACCTTGGTACTCAAACAACTTGGAACCCAAACACTGCAAACCCAGAAGTAAGTGTTCCAGTTTGCGAACTTTTTTCAGAAGCCGAATGTGCTCCGTTTGAGTGTTACACTTCCAATTTGAGTGCCACACATCCGTTTTGAGTGTTATGCCGAGGTCTGTCTGTTTTTGGTATTTATTTTGTGTTTTTCTTTTTGCAGGTCTTTTTTTGGTGACTGTGTGTGGAACCCAGTTCAGCTACTGATTGATTGTGTGACTGCAGTACATTGTTTATTGCTTTCATTTTATGGTCTCGTTAGATAGTAAAATTCATGTTAAATTGCTGTTTTAGGGGTTGTTTTTAAAAGTCTGGGATGATTAATCCGTTTTGCATTGCTTTCTATGGGAAAGCACACCTTGGTTTTGGAATGCTTTGGTTTTGGAACAGACTTCTGGAATGGATTAAGTTTGAGAACAAAGGTACCACTGTATTGGCACCCACACCTGTATATCAGAAATAGGAGTCAGTGGTCTTCAGCTGGTTGTGGATCAACCACAGAGTTGTTTTAAACTGGTTTGAATGTTATATTTTAATGTTGTGACCTAGCCCTAGGAAGAAGAGAAGAAGAGTATGGATTTGATATCCCGCTTTATAACTATACGAAGGGGTCTCAAAGCGGCTAACAATCTCCTTTCCCTTCCTCCCCCACAACAAACACTCTGTGAGGTGAGTGGGGCTGAGAGACTTCCAAGAAGTGTGACTGGCCCAAGGTCACCCCGCAGCTGCATGTGGAGGAGCGGAGACACGAACCCGGTTCCCCAGATTACGAGTCCACCGCTCTTAACCACTACACCACACTGGCTCTCCTAGGATCTTAGGGTGAATGGCAGCAAGCAATAAATAAATACCAGTGGTGCCCATCACAATTTCCCCCCTAGACCCGTTTCCTGCCCAGATATTCATCCTCACCTTGCAGAGATGGCTCTTCCGGAGGCAGGTTCCCAACAAAGAGCTCTCCCCGTTCAAGCAAAGCCCCAAAGAGGCGGCTGCATGTCCGGATGGCACACAAGACAATCTCCTTCTGCTCATCCTGTACGGGAATGGGAAGGAGGGAAAATGGAAAACGAGCAAGGTCCCAACCAAAGAAGAATATGCTCAGCTTGCAGACTTAACATATAGAACAACACCACAAGAAGAACGTACGTTTAGAGAAGATTGGGAAATGTTTATTGAATATATGGGAAATAATTGTGTACAGCTGAAAACACTGGCAGCATTAAGGTAAATTCAACAGTGTAAATAAGTTTTGACGAATGCAATAATGGAATAATGAAGGGTTCATCAGTATTTTCATTCTCTCCTGTTGCTAGATGTGTGATTGTTACATCACATGTCTGTGTTAACATTACATGCTTGGAAAGTGTGGGAAACGGAAGCCAATAAAGTGGGGCCCTAAGCTATAGCTTGTTTAAAGGTAAAGGGACCCCTGACCATTAGGTCCAGTCTTGACCGACGCTGGGGTTGCGGCGCTCATCTCGCTTTAATGGCTGAGGGAGCCAGAGTACAGCTTCCGGGTCATGTGACCAGCATGACTGAGCCGCTTCTGGCGAACCAGAGCAGAGCACAGAAACAGTGGCGTAGCGTGGGTTGTCAGCACCCGGGGCAAGGCAAGTAATTTGCGCCCCCTGCGAGTGCGAGCTGCGAGCGCCCCCCCAGATGTTGCGCCCGGTGCAGCCGGCCCCCCTGCACCCTCCACGCTATGCCACTGCACGGAAACACCGTTTACCTTCCCACCGGAGCAATACCTATTTATCTACTTAGACTTTGACGTACTTTCGAACTGCTAGGTTGGCAGGAGCTGGGACCGAGCAACGGGAGCTCACCCCGTCGCAGGGATTCGAACCGCTGACCCTCTGATCAGCAAGTCCTAGGCTCTGTGGTTTAACCCACAGCACCACCCGCATCCCTTGTTTAGCTGATACATAAATCTGGCACTGGTGAACTATGGGAGGTCCTGGCTTGGACTGTATGTGTGCCTGCCTGTGTGTGTCCGTGTGTGTGTGTGTGTGAGAGAGAGAGAGAGAGGGGGGGGGGAGAGAATATCACCTGCCCAAGGCTGCAATGTGAATCACACTTGCCAGGAAGTAAGCACCTGCGAACTCGGTGGGGCTTCTCCTTTGAGTTAAACCCAGTATCCATCTACCCAAGCATGGGAAGCATTGAGACCGGCGTCCACTCGTGGCCAGAGGCAACTGCCCTTCCTGAGCATGGCTCCTCCTCTCCATCCTCTTTGCTCCTGGGATTTCCCCCCACCCCACTCCACCCCCCAAAAAAGAAAGAGGTGCCGGAGCGTCCGGTCCCCCCGGCGGCGCCCGTGCGCCTCGCTCACCTGCAGCAGCTCCAGGATCTCGAAGACGCGGTTGGCGCTGCTCCGGCTGCCCAGCACCGCTTCCAGGCAGGCCCCCAGCGCGGCTTCGGCGGCGGCGGCGCCTTTCCCTCCGGTCCCACGGCCCGCCATGGCTCTCTGCTCTCCTCCGGGGCCCAGGCGCCCACGTGCGCGGAAGGAAACCCGGCCAGGCGCCGCCTTCCAGAGCCGATCCTCCTCCTCCGCCCCCGGGGCGGGAAGAGACTCCGCTCGGCTCCGCCTCCGCTCCGGATCAGCGACAGCAGTGGCCGCCAGTTCTGGCACTGTGTATCCTTATGTTGCTATTATTTCCTTCCTCGCGAGGAAGCCGCACGAGGCTCCGTTAGATGCAAGAGCAATGCGCAGCAAAGCGCCCCAGCCAAGGCGCGCGTAAAGAGCCGAGGATCCGCCCGGAGCCGAAGAGAGAAAGCGGCTCTTCAACACGTGCATTTTTACACACTGTTTTTTTATCAGATTTTTTGGGGGGCCTAGACAGTAATGTTGCAAACTTGTTTTCTAAGCTGGAATGGTATGCCCTTTTTAAAATGTGTGTGTGTTATTGGGTTGTTGTTTTTATTTTGATTATGTACTTTGGGGTTTTATATTTCTGATTTTATCCTGGAAACAGCCCTGAGACCTGCGGATATAGGGCGGTACAGTGGTACCTCGGGTTACATACGCTTCAGGTTACAGACTCCGCTAACCCAGAAATAGTACCTCAGGTTAAGAACTTTGCTTCAGGATGAGAACAGAAATCGTCCAGCAGCAGCGGGAGGCCCCATTAGCTAAAGTGGTGCTTCAGGTTAAGAACAGTTTCAGGTTAAGAACGGACCTCTGGAACGAATTAAGTACTTAACCCAAGGTACCACTGTATAGAAATTCATGTGGCCAGCATGACTAAGCCGCTTCTGATGAAACCAGAGCAGCTTACGGAAACGCCATTTACTTTCCTGCCAGAGCGGTACCTATTTATCTACTTGCACTTTGACGTGTTTTCGAACTGCTAGGTTGGCAGGAGCAGGGACCGAGCAACGGGAGCTCACACTCTCGCAGGGATTCAAACCGCCGACCTTCTGATCAGCAAATCCTAGGCTCTGCGGTTTAACCCACAGCGCCACCCGTGTCCCTATATTGTGGATACATTCCCTTTTAACAGCAATGTCTCACACAGAGTGTAACTGACATGTAGAAAGGACTCTATGAACTGAAAACGGAGGTGTTATGTGTATCTTTGTTATCCATGAAAATCTTTTAATAAAAGCAAATAATAAAACCCCTGAAAACTGGGGGGAAATACGTTTGGCACCAGGTGGTGTACAAGGTGCCATCCAACCATCTTAGGGACGCTACTCCAGATGTGTAAGATATACCAGTATCCCACAAGGAAGCAGAGGTTTAGGGTTAGTTTTCCTCCTTCTAAGTGGGCTCCCTTCCCAGGTTGACAAGCCCCATTTGCTTTGCACTCTGGTGCCTTGGCTAGAACATTGATTCTGACCCTGGGTGAATCATGTTCAAAGCCCTGTTCAGTCATTAATTTAATTAATACCCCCCCTATTTTATACCTACATTCAAAATACCAGAACCCTGAGCTCTTTTGGCAACTGCCCCTCCAGAAGCATCTCCCTCCCTCGACAAGGCAAGGTCTGCCTTCCTCTCTCTCAAGTGATCTTTTAACAAAAAAAATTCCTTCCAGTAGCACCTTAAAGACCAACACGAAAGCTCATACCAAGAACTAACTTAGTTGGTCTTTAAGGTGCTACTGGAAGGAATTTTTTTTGTTTTGACTATGGCAAACCAACATGGCTACCTATCTGTAAGTGATCTTTTGTTGTTGTTGTCGTTTAGTCATGTCTGACTCTTTGTGACCCCATGGACCAGAGCACGCCAGGCACTTCTGTCTTCCACTGCCTCCCGCAGTTTGGTCAAACTCAAGTGATGTTTACTCCCTGGTAAAGTACCCAATAGACGGACGCAGGTGGCGCTGTGGATTAAACCACAGAGCCTAGGAATTGCCGATCAGAAGGTTGGCAGTTCGAATCCCTGCGACGGGGTGAGCTCCCGTTGCTCGGTCGCTGCTCCTGCCAACCTAGCTATTCGAAAGCACGTCAAAGTGCAAGTAGATAAATAGGTGCCGCTCCGACGGGAAGGTAAACGGCGTTTCCGTGCACTGCTCTAGTTCGCCAGAAGCGGCTTAGTCATGTTGGCCACATGACCCGGAAGCTGTACACCGGCTCCCTCGGCCAATAAAGCGAGATGAGCGCCGCAACCCCAGAGTTGGTCATGACTGGACCTAATGGTCAGGGGTCCCTTTACCTTTATGTAAAGTACCCAATGCAACTTTTCCTTCTTCTCTAGATCAGTGTCAAAGTCTTGCTCTTAGCCTATACTGCAACTGTTCCTTTTGTTTCAAGACTTGCTCTCCCTATTTATTTTGGAGTTGGGGGAAATGTCTCTGTTTTGACATTAGTGCACATGGAGTTCTAATTTCAACTTCTTCCTGTTTATCACCTCTAGGATGATGCATCTTGATAAAAGGCTGAACCTGCAAAGCTGTTTTAAAGTTTCTGGGGTTTTATCAGCCTCCCCTTCCCTCATGGTTTGCTAATATTTTGTAGCAAAGAAGCAGATCCTAAGGGGTCAATGCAAAATACAAAAGTCCCAAGAAATAATGGCAGCCGTGTGTTATAAAAATGTACACTTTATTACACCTTCAGGTAGGATACATCACAAGTCCTTACAATCCTACTGGTCAAGTACAAATGTTTTATGTTCATAAAGATATTTACAAATTAGACCGGCTTCCTAACACACTTTTTTTGTGAGAGGGAGGGAAGAGGAGGGAGAGACAGAGGGGAAGAGTCTAATTTTCATCTTCACTGTCTGTAGAAAGCGACATTGCTTCTGCTGACACAATCAAAACCAAACACAGAGGCTGTCAAAAAAAATGCAGGGGAGGAGAGAAACCTTTACTTTTTCTTTTCTGTTTACATTTGCACCCCACTGCATTTATACACATAATAAAGATATAAACTTTTTTTTCAGAAGTAAAACCAGAACTAACTACACTTTTTGGAGGGGTGGGGTGGGGTGGACATCAGTATACAGTATGAAATAGGCGCAATGATCTACCAGGAACCAGCTTCTATGCATGACCCACTCATCTCCAAAGAGGCTAACGCAGGAAATATTCTGGGTGGTTCCCAGCCAACTCTGCTAGTGAGGGCTCATGGGAGTTGTAGTCCATAACATCTGGAGGGTTCCAGGTTGACAAGCCCTCTGCTAACACAAGAGACATTCCAAGTGGTTCCCAACCATCTTATTTTGTGTGTTGCCATTGCCTTCAGCTTGCATTTTAATTCTTCCGCTGCCTGTGTAATAGCAGCTCTCACAAACACAAACCAACAAATGTAATAGTACCAAGCTATAGAGGGAGGGTTGATCTGTCTCTACTTCTTTTATGTACAAACACTTATTTTTTTATAAAAAAACAAAACAAACAAACACACACAACTGACAATTGTAAAAACAGGTTCCAAGAAAAGCAGGCATGTTTCAAGAGGGAACTGAATTTAAATGAAAGGGCTAGGGGCTCTGCAGGTTCAAAACGTTGCCTGTGCTCTCTAACAGTTGCAGTCCAATAATTCATGTATGCAGAACAGGAATCTACGTTGGTCACAATCCACAAGAGCTTAGCACAGAGCCCACTGTGACCCACAAGCTTTGGGCAGGCTCTGTAGTCTGAGAAGAACGGCAGAACCCCCACCCCACCAAAAATGGGGTCCCAGTTGTGTAGCATGCAGATATATCACTTCCCTGCAAACCATGGTCCTTTTTCTAGCATTTAATAATTTCTCATTTTGTTCTCATGGCACATTGTGCAGCATCGTAACTAAAACAGCGGACAATCTGAGGTTCCAGAAGCAGGGTCAGTTTTTAAAACATGGCAAAGACATTTTGCCATGAATTTGGGGGGGGGGGTGAGGGAGTCAGAAGCTGCTGTCCCTGATTGTTTCACAGTTGCTCAGGAACTCAAAAATTAGTAAGGCAGATGAAATTTGCAAAATTAGCAACCCACAAATGCCCCGCATGAATATTTCATTTCTTATCGTTTGGTAAAAGAAGAGCACAAAAACATTTAGATCCAATTATTAATACAACCAAAGAATTTAGACTGAAATTTTTAAGTTCCTCTTCCTATAAAGCAGAGACATTTAAAACAGATCCCAACAGTGAAAAAAATACCAGAGCATTCTCCTAGTCTGGCTGCTCCAGGCAAGAAATAAGGGCAATAAACCGTTTTTGCTTATCAATTGTTAACGAAACCTTTCTTTTTAGAAATTAAGTGGGGTAGGAAGAGAAACAATGGGTAATAATTAAACACACAGATACTATCACATAGTATTTATTTCCCCAAGACACATGCCTGGATTATTATTTACCTTAAAGGTGGGAAAATGAGAGTGAAAGCCTATGGGTGAGTGCTTTAAAAAAACCTGTACAGTTGGGGAGGGGAACAGGACACACAACTTGACACACAGCTAGCAAATGTTTTGTTTTTTAAAAAAAGGACTTACAAAAATGGAGACTGAAATATGGTTCATAATTACAGATACTTACAAATCTTCACATTTATTGGCTAAATGTTCTGGAGAGAGCTTCCAGCAAATCCCCACTCCTAGCCAACTTATGAAGGGCTTGTCACAACTCAACTTCAAAACAAGTGGAGAGGACTCTTGCTCTGCCAGTCACTGACTGAGCATTGCCTTTTAGTCATTTGAAACCCACTCAAAGAGGATTTCCCTATGGCAGTGATGGTGATATGCGAGACTATGCAGATTTCTACGGATACTTGAGAGCAACCTCTTCGCTTATCTCTCTTATGAAAACAAGCAGAGATCCAAGTCTTTAAATATTTACACGGCGTATGGTTTGAACGTGCGGCCTTCCTGGGAACTCAGAGTCACAAAGTCCGCCTGCAGCTTTTGGGGAGAGGCTCTCTGGTGAAGGGACTGCCGGCAAAGTTTTTCCTGTGCAAACAGGTCTGCAGGCTCCAGCTTTTGCCAGGTTGCAGGAAGCACGAACAGCGTGTCCTCCTTTGCTCACTGCTGTGAGGTCACCATGGACTCAGCTGGGTTTGTTGGGCGCCTTTATCCTGACCGGAGTCCTCATTTGCACTTTCGCTTGCTGAGTCTGGCCGTCGGACGATGCCGGAACCTGGGATGGGTTCTGTACGCCGGCTGCCTGAATCTGGGGAGATGCTGCCGTGACCACCTGCTGCTGGACCAGTTTCTGTGGGACCACTTGAGCGGTGGCGGTGGTGGCAGGGATGACTTGGACCTGATGCTGTCCTGCTGTCGTCTGGGACAAAGTCACCGTCTGCGGCTGAGCTTGAACCTTGGGGGGTGCGGGGAGGAAGAAAAAGGGGAAGAGGTAAACAGAAATGCTTGCTAGTGAAAATCCTTTCTAAAGGCAATTTCAGAAGTTACACTTCCCTGCTCAAGATTTTGAAAAAAAATGCATGCAAGTTTGAAATGTGGGATCCCACAAACCTTACCTGTTGGGAAACAGACACCACCTGCTGAATATTGGCTACTGCTGCCTGCTGCGAGACCACTTGTGGGAGCTTTGCAACCTTTAAGAACAACACATTGGGGGAGAAGGGGTTTGTCATTTAAAAAGGATCCAGTATTCCGCAAATGTGTGAATTAAGCCAGTGTCTGTGGGTTCCACACCTGACTGGGGACGATCTGGGTAGAAACAGACATCGAACAACCGGCAGGGAAACGGAAGAGGCTCTTATTGTATGAGTACCAATATCAGATCCTCGTCAAAGAGAGGGGAAGAGGCACAGTAGCCTTACCTGTATTTGGGTCTGGACTTGTTGGGCTCCACCCGGTTTCTGGGCCTGAGAAATCGGCGTTGGTAGGAACTGTGCCTTAATGGCTGGCTGCGTAGCGTAGACTTTCTGCTGCTGTGATGTCTGCTGTTGGGCCTGGACGGTGACTTGCTGGGCATTTAACTGAAAGGGCAAAATAGGGCATTCAACCTCTATGAGTCAGCGCACTGGTTAAATATGTAGATTACGACCAGAAGAATCAGGTTCTGATTCCCCATTTTCCCCAGGAAAATCACTGGGTGACCTTTGCCAAGTCACGACCTCTCTTCCCAACCTACCTCACAGGCTTGCTTAGAGGATACAGGGGTGTGCGGAAGCATGAACATTGCCCTGACCTCCTTCGGGGAAAGGCAAGATATGGAACGTAACAAACAGAATGGAGTTCTCTGAATCCAGGACATGGTTAAGTACATGCAAATCTTTGCCCTATGCAGCTGTGCTCTACTGCAACAATTTACTTACAGGTAAGAGTTGGTGACAACAGCAGGCCATTCCTCCATCTTTAGCATGCTTCTAACAACCAAAGTATCCAGTTTCCCACCTTAGTGGTAATGCAGCGTTTGCAAAGGCAGTAACGGGAACAGAGAGGGGTACCTTTTGCTGAACAGCAGCTTGTCCTTGGGCAACCTGAGGCTGGATGGCTTTCTGCTGCTGGGCTGCCTGGTGATGCTGCTTGAGTTTCAAGAGCTGCTGGACGTTCAGCGGCTGAGCCACCACAGTCTGTCCTCCTATGCAGGATACGAAGGACAGAACTAAAAGACTGGACACTGCAAGTTCTGAGACACTGTTTACAATGATGCTCCGCAATACCTTTTTGGAATTCCTTCCTGTTGTGTTTTCAGTGCCTGCTGAAGACCTTCCTCCTTCAACCTGCTCTTTCCCCACTACTGCTCTTTTATCAGTAGTCAGAGGCGCACCTGTCCTGGCTACTAAACGAACCTGACATTTGTGGTAGCCACACAAGCCTGCTTCCAGAAGGATGAGGCCTTCACCTGGGGTCCTCTTGAATTTTGGAGGTAAGTGCCTTTGATGCCCATTGATGATCCTACTCATCTCCTTCCATGTTTCTGGAGCAGCTGTGCTTTGGAAGGGTTTTTTTCCGAAGCACTGTGAACCTGAGCACCCTCCTCCTTGGCACTGCTGCTCCTGCCCTCCACTAGAACGTCCCCACAACTTTGCTGACCTGATTGGAGCAGGATGACTGTAGGCAATGTGTTGGGCAGCAATTTGTGTGCACACAGCACAACCCAAAGTGGGGTGGTTTTGGAGAGGGGGGGGAGGAGGAGAGCTATTTTGGGAAGCTATGGTCCCTCAGGTGCCAAGATGAAATATAGTTCCTCTAAAAAGTCTTTGAAATGGACAGGTGTTTTGCGCAACTTGCATTCATTCTGCTCTTTTGTTCTTGCTGGGATGTATTTATTCTACTGCTGTGTTTTTTGTTTTGCTCTCTTACTGTTTTCATATCTTGACCTAAATCACCTTGGGATGAAGCAAGTGACAAGTTTTTGATATAGAAATAAAACCTCTTGCCATTTCTCCACCAGCTCCTGTCGGCTAAACTGACAGCTTTCCTTCTGCTTCACAGAAGCAAGTCTGCAATCTGTTTGATTCCCTGACCCACTGAATATCCCAAGTCCTTGGACAACTGGAGAATTCACTGTCACAAGCATGGTACAGTATAGGCGTTAGTAAGTCTCTGATTTTAAAAAGAGAAAGAAAAAGAAAGCGACATATTGGGCATCACTCTGAGAGAGGAAAAGGGGGGAAAGAGACTTAGAAAGCTCGGGTTTTTAAGGATAATTCTTTCACATGTGGTGGGAATGTAAGAAGGTTAAGGGTTTCTGGGAAATGATATACAATGAATTGAAAAAGATGTTTAAATATACATTTGTAAAGAAACCAGAAGCCTTTTTGCTAGGAATAACAGGAAGAGAGATTAATAGAAGGGACTATAAACTTTTTAAATATGCAGCAACAGCGGCAAGAATACTAATGGCCCAAAAATGGAAACAAGAGGATCTACCGACACTTGAAGAGTGGAGAATGAAACTCATGGATTACACAGAATTGGACAAAATGACTGGGAATATTAGATATCAAAAAGACCACAAATTCATCGAGGACTGGGGAAAGTTTACGGATTATCTGGAAAACAGATGTGATGTACAGACAACGTTAGTCGGTTTCAAAGAGGCTTTGTGACTGTTAAAGATGTATTGTAAAAAAAAAAAACAGAAGTGACAAGTTACTATTAACTGGCAATACAAGTCATGAAAAATGCGCAATGAATAGAAAATATGGATGATTGGTGGAGGAGCTGGTGGAAGTACAAAAAAATGGAAATTTGAGAACATGATTGTGTTGATTAATTTGTAAAAGAAAATTTAATAAAAAATTATATATAAAAAAGAAAGCTCGGGTTTTTTCTTCCAAAGGTTTGATATGCTCTCGGTCTCACACACAGGTTAAGAATAATGATTGACACACCTGCTGCTTTCTGTGGTTGTCCAATAGCGACACTAATCCCAGCGACTGTGACAGGGAGCGTGGTGACCCCTGCAGATGACACTACGGCAGCTGGAACAGACACCACCGGAGGCTTCGCCAAGGCCACCTGGGCTGCTTGCGGTGCCTGGGCCTGGATTTGGCCTTGCGCTTGAAGCTGGGAAGCAGGAACACGAGTCTGAGCAGTAAGGAATTGGGATTATTGCACAAGCATGAGAGGAGACCTGCCTATTTCTGGTGGAATGCAATCCGCTCCACAGGACGGCAATGCAATGAGGCAGGAACAAGAAACCTATCTGGCCCTTGCAACTCTACTCAGGCCCTCACTGGCCCTGCTTCACACCCTCCTCGAGTCACTTTGCCTGTCTGTAATGTTTCCCTGAACTCTGATAATGCCTCTCGCTTGTCCTACTTGCAGAACAGAGAAAGGTTCGTGAATGCTCATATGAAGTGCTCCAGCCACTTTCACCTCTGGCTCTGCCTGTCACCAGCATGTGGCCCCCTGAAGGTTCTCTGCCAGAGAATGTGGCCCTCAACTTTAAAAGTGTTCCCCACCCCTGGATTAAAACAGGATGGGGAACCTGTGGCTCTCCGGATGCTGCTACACTCCAACTCTCAGCCAGCAAACTCCAGAAGTCTTGTACTATGACACCCATAAGTCCAACTGGCCAATGGACAGGAACAAATGGTGGTTGTCCCAAACACCTGGTGGACAACAGGTTGGAGAAGGCTGACCCAGATGGCTTCAAATGGGGCTTAAGACAAATCCATGGAGGAGGGGCAGGCTCCATTGACCCCCAGAAGCCATGAGGGCTAAATGGAGCCCTGGTGTTCAGAAGCAGTGTCCTCTAAATGTCAGTTGCTTAGGGGTCAACAGTGGGGAACGGTCTGCTTCCCAAATATATACTGTCTGTGAGAAAGAAGACAGCTGTTCCAGAAAGACTTTTCATCTTGCGTTCACAACGAAGAGTGCTCTAGCTGAGCAGAATTCTGCGGCTGCCAGTCCAGTGCTTAAATGCATTTTAAGAATTTGCCCAGCCAGTGCAGAAGTCCATGCAGGAGGGTGAATGAGCCAGCAGAGGAAGGGCAGAGCTCTCTCTCCACACACACACACACACACACACACACAGCAGGCAGCGTTTAGCCAAGCCGAAAGAAAGAGAGAAGGCTTGTGCCCAGTCTCTCTTTGCCAACCGTCCCACCAGTGCCAGGCTAACTGAAATTTCTGCTGGCTTGTTAACCTCTGTGGGATCCCCAAGGCTGACTTACAAGGCGAGCAACCTGGAGGTTCGTGACGGTGGTGCCAGTGAGGACCGCCCCTGGCCTCGGTGCTGCAACGGCCGTGAGTTGCTGGGTCTGCTGCTGCTGCTGCACTTGAACCTGAGAGGCCTGTTGCTGGGCTCCAGGCTGGGCCTGCTGCTGGGCAGCCTGCTGTTGGGGAATCTGCATCTTTTGCTTCTGTAACTTAATAAGCTGCTCCTGAAGAGAGAGAAATACAACATCATACCACCACCACGAATACTGGCTCTGCTAAATGGCTTCTGATACCAGGACAGAATTAGAATCAAAGTTTTTCTTTTCTGATACAGTACCAAGATTTGCTGAGCACAGGGTGGATTTGATTTAAATCAAATCAATTTAAATCATAATTGAAATCACAAGTCAGTAAGACCTGATTTAAATCACTAATCATTTAAACCACTAATCATTTAAATCATTTATTTATTTTACAGAAAGACTCATTCTTGCTGGTATAATCTTAATATTTACAACCAGATGAAGGTTTCATTTTTGGAATAATCAATTTTCAGAGCAGTTTTTAGTTATATCAAAAATTACTGATTTGGTTATACTATTATAAATACCTGGACAGATAATTATGAAATCATTGTGAGGTTTAATAAGTTAACTGTTTATATTTGGACAATTTTTCTGCTGTACTTTATTGGAAGGATAAAAATGATCATTTCCTTAATAACAATTTATTTAACTAAAACAATAACATTATAGCATATGTATCCATGTCTGCTAACTGATGTGGTTAAATGGGGTTTTTTATTAAACAACTTAGACTGAGTTTTAGCACTCATGAAAAGGAGAAGAAGAAGATTATTTTGGATTTGATATCCCACTTTATCACTCCCTTTAAGGAGTCTCAAAGTGGCTAACAACCTCCTTTCCCTTCCTCCCCCACAACAAACACTCTGTGAGGTGAGTGGGGCTGAGACTTCAAAGAAGTGTGACTGGCCCAAGGTCACCCAGCAGCTGGATGTGGAGGAGCGGGGACACAAACCCGGTTCCCCAGATTACGTGATTACGTGACTACCGCTCTTAACCACTACACCACACTGACGTAAAACGAATACTTATTTCCTGATGAATAGCCTTTCGACTGTAATGTAACTTAAATAGAAAACTATCTTTAGAAAGATTTCTCCTCCAAAAGCATTTTAATTTAAAAATCTGATTTAAATTTAAAAATCCGATTTAAATAAAAAAAGTCTGTGTTTTTTTTAATTAATCCTTGATTTTTATCCACTCTGACTGAGCATATAGATCTCAAAACACAGTGCATGTTACGTAATGCACTGCACCTTCCCCCATCTGGGTTGCTCTCGGCGGTAGAGTCTTTGCCTTGCATGCAGAAGGTCCCTAGTTTAATCCCCGGCTTCTCCAGGTAGTGCTGGGAAAGAGTCTGTGCCTGAAACCATGGGGAGGCGCTGCCAGTCGGCACAGGGAGTAACTGAGTTAGACAGGGCAAGGGTCCGACTCAGTATAAGGCAGGTTCTTATGTTGCCCTCCAAATGCTTTGGACTGCAAACTCCATCAGCCCCAGGTTGGAGAAAGCTGCTATATATATATTAGGTGCACGTGTAAAATCAAATGCCACGTTATCAAAAATACATGAACGCTATGTGTATGCGAAGATTCCATGGAAGTGACGGAGCTAAACATACAGAATCTGGTGTTGAGAGTGGGAGCCTCCTTTCCCAGAGCCCCTGCTTTTATCTTTTGGTTTCAAAGAGCAGGTTTCCAGTTCTGATGACTGTAAAGATATACTTGACAGCTGTGCATGGGCAAAGCATCTCAGAAGTGAGAGAGGATCAGGTTAAATCTCTAGGTGTTGGAGGCAGGGCTTCAGCACTCAGGCAAACTCCTTGCCCTTCCCCACAACTCCATGATGCAAATATGCCTAATTTACACCGCTCTTCTACCAAGCTACAGACTCCCCAACCCCTGAATACTTGAAAATTGCTGTGGGTCTTGGAGGGCCACTTCAGGATTTTTCTCGTTCTTAAAGCAGCATGGTGCTGCTTTCAACGCATGGTGCAGATGGGGTGCAATGCAGCGCTCTGACCGACGCTAGTGCTCACAAATCGAGGAGCCTCTCCCTCACCTGGGATAACTTCCCCACAGCTTTAATCTGGGCTGGCGACTGGGCCTGTGGGACTTGGACCTGGCCTGCTGCCGCCTGCTGCTGTTGCTGCTGCCGCAGGAGCTGGAAGTGAGCCGGGCTGATAGCCTTCCCCGACAACTGCACACCTGCTGGAGCTGCTGGGGGCAGGGGGAGAAGAGGAAACAGAGATTTATTACACTTCCTAGCCATTCGTTACACACACACAAAAACTCACCTCCAAGCGACCTGTAACGTTTTTAAGGAACAAAACCTACAGCATGCAATTCATAAAGATTTCACAAAACAATCCCCAGTAACAAGCAGCACAAAGCTTCAGCAGCACAATTTACAAGTCATCAACAGCCCCCCTACTCGGCCAGCCCTGTTCCCAGTCCACACTCTTGCTTGGCCCTGCTTCACACCCTCCCTGAGAGTTTCTAGTTTCTGAGAGAGCCTAGAACGTGTCCTTGAACTCTGATAAAGCCTCTGGCTTGCCTTGATATGGGATAGAGAGGGGTGTGGGAGTGGGTGCAGAAATGAGGTAAGTACAAAGGCAGCATTTACCTTGGTGCCCTCCTTCGTCTCTGCCTCAGTATTCTGTCATGCGCTCCCCGCTCCGGGGAGGTTGCCCTTCGAGTTGAAAAGGTCCCCACATATTTAACTGAGGGCAGGGAGCCTTTGGCCTTCCAGATGCCCCAGCCAGCATGCTCAGTGGGCAGGCACGATGGGTACTGGAGTCTAAAACCATCTAGAGAGCCGCAGGTTCCCCATCCATGGGCTAAATATAATATACTCAGCCCATTATACCTAAAGGAGCATCTCCACCCCAATCCTTCAGACCAGACACTGAGGTCCAGCTTCCCGAGGGTCTTCTGGCAGTTCCCTCACTGCGAGAATTGAGGTTACAGGGAACCAGGCAGAGGACCTTCTCGGTAGTGGTGCTCACCCTGTGGAACGCCCTCCCACCAAGGAAATAAATAACTATCTGACTTTTAGAAGACACCTGAAGGCAGCCCTGTTTAAGGAAGTTTTTAATGTTTGATGTTTTATCGTGTTTTTAATATTCTGTTGGGAGCCGCCCACAGTGGCTGGGGAAACCCAGCCAGATGGACAGGGTATAAATTATTGTTGTTGCTGCTGCTGCTGCTGGTGTTAAAACCCACGCAAGGTCAAGTCAGCAGAGAAACAAGAAGCAGATGTTACTACCAGTTTGGGAAAGTATCCCATATGTAAGATTTAACCTTTTTTTTAAAAAAAATCAGACTATGCAAAATGTACACTCTTTACCTGGCGTAACCTGAGTGACTAAGGATCTTGCTTGGGTCTGGACTGGGGTCAGGTTAGTAGTGACAACCGCTGGCGCTGTCACCGATGTCACTGCTCGGACCCCTGGGGTAGATGCTATGGTCACCAGTTCTGCAGATGCAGCAGGTGCGGCAGCTGCTCTCTGTTGAGTATGTACCACCTGGGCTGTAGCCGTTCCTCCTGCGGTCTAAAGGAAAGGAAAAAAGATGTAAATTGTCGCAGCTCTCAAGTTAAGGTTATCCTTGACCAAATGGCTCAAACTCAAGACATCTTGGCAAACCAAGCTTTGTCCTTGCCGTAGTAAAGAATCCCACTTCCAGGGTAGGATTTTTTTCCAGGTGCCCCTATCTATAAGCAAACTGCATCCACACACACACTGGACTCTAGTTGAAATCGCTGCCCTCATTGGGAGCCTGAAAGTGACACACTGGGCATCTGAAAATACTCACCGCCAGGGATCCCGGTATCACGGGCGAAGCCAGCCGCTTGTTGATTGGCTGAAAGGTCGTTCCAGGAACCCCGGCCACTGTATTTACAATAACGTTCCCGCTCACTGTAGCTGAGAAACAAAACCAAAAGGTCAGTCTGGGCCTGCAATGGAGGCGGGCATAGTCATTTCTCCACCACCCACAATGCTTTACTACGGCAGGTGCAACTTACCTGTCTGCATGCTTGTCCCAGTCACCGAGGTCTTCATTGTGCCAGCCTGGCCAAGAGATAATTTTGGTTAAAGAGAGAAACATACCGGGATGTGGAAGGGTTGGCATGCAATGTGGCCAGGATATGGCATGAGCTGTGTGCAGCTGCACACAACTTCTTTGCAAATCTCTGAAGCCGGCAGTTAGTTTAAATGCTGGCATTTTAATGAAAGTTCCCCTTTGCACATGAACCCCAAACCTGTGGTTGATGCCTTCCAAACAAGCCAGGATATGATGCAAAGTATAAATGATGGCTTCCTATCCTGGTTTGTTTGGAAGACATTAGCCCTATTTTCAGAAGCAGCTGGAAAATACAGTCAAGTGCTAAATCTTGACTTGTTCAGGCGAAGTGAAGCGACAGGAAAAGGGCTGTGGAAACTTGTTTGTGCTCTGGCTGAAGCAGCCAGAAATTTCAGCATTATGCATGAATGTGGGCACCATGTAAGAGTCGTGAAGCTATCTGCTCATATGTGACGCAGCTTTCTGAGAATTAGCCAGAGTCCCAAATGATCTCCATGGATATTCAAGCTATGTTTCTAACTGGTTTAAGGATTTAGGGCAGAATACACAACGATAAATGTAAGCACAAGTGAAAAAGTAAAAATTAAAATTAAAAAACGGAGTGGGTTTGCTTATAAATCCAAAACTTATTTCAAAAATAACAGGTCCTCTTTGGGGGGGGCGGGGCGAGGAGAAGTACAAAACATGAATTTAGCCTATAACCATCTGATTCCCTCCCGACAGAAAATCAGGGTTATGGTTTGCAGCCTATAGCAGGTAACATCCTTGCTGCCACGGGTCATACAAACAGTCAGCATATAAATGGACGTGCCTGATGGTCACTGCCTGTGCCTGTAGTGCTACAGGATGCTGGTCTTAAAACAAGAATGCAGCCACACAGTTTTGCCCGTGAAAGTTACAAGCCCACAAGAACCCCTGCAAATGTGGCTTGTCATGCCTAAGTGACACTTCTTAGCCTGCCCCTCCCGCACTTTATGATGCTATGCGTCCTTTGAGTTTTAGAAATAAGAGAAGACTCTCGCATAGCTTAAGTGCTGCGTCAATCCGGACATGCTCTCCACTCCCCACAGGCATCCGGGCCAGTGGCTATTTGCAACCCCTCGAGAGTGTCTTACCAGCACTGCAGTGTTTGCCACAGTGGTAACCGCCGTCTGCACCACAGCCTGGGGCTGCTGGACTACCTGGGCTTGAGCCTGGGGCTGAGGCTGGGCTTGCTGTACCGCCGCTTGCTGTGTTTGTTGCTGGCCGGCCTGCTGTTGCTGCTGAGGTCCAGCTTGCTGCTGGGCCCGTTGCTGCTCAGCCAGAGCCTGGGGAATAAGGAAGGAGAAAAAGCAGTTGGTTTCTATTCAAAGGGCAGATAAAAGCATCCTGAACAAGGCGAGCCATTCTCACGCTCCTCTCTTCAATTGGCTGTGAATAGGTGGTTATGTTGAATTTGCCTAGACTTGACATCTTCATATACAAGGTCCAGTCCCTTCATTTCGTGTCAGTTCTTTAGGGCAGATCTTCACATTACCTTTCCCAACATAGATTGGGGGGGGGGGGGGAGAGAAATATATAAAGACTTGGGAATAGCTGTTCAGATGCCTCTTCCACCCCATTATATACAGCGGCGCTAGTGGCCCCGAACGAGCAACAGGTTCATCACAGGATAGTCTCTCCTGCCCTCGGAAGCAACAGAGAAACCCCCAATCCAGCTTGGGACTGTGGTACAGAAGAATTCCATGTGCCATTTCCCAATAATCTTTTCCTCCAACCTGCCCCAAAATACAAATTTACTTGAGGGGTAAATAGCTGAGATTTGGGGGATTTACAGCAAGAAATTCCTTCTGCTCCACCTTGGTCACTAAGGCTTGGGACAATCTGGTTGGTCTCACATGCCCCTGAGGTTCAGCTTGCCGTAATCAGGGACCGAGTCTTTGGTGTGGCACGTTTTGCCCCGTGGAACTCCTTGCCAATAGAAGTTTGGCAGGAGACATCCCTGTTCATTTTTTTTATGTCTTCTAAAAACTGTATTATTCAGACGGGCCTTTGAAACATGGGCGTAGTCAGGGGGTGCAGGGGGGCAGCTGCCCCCTCCCATCAAGAAAATAATAAAAAATACTTAATTGACCAATCATGTCACAGATAACTCGGTTTTGGCCCCCCCAACATAAAGCCTGCCCCCCGCATGCTTTTAAATCTCAGATTCTCTGCCAACCTGCTCTTACTGATCTGTTTGGCATTTTTATTGCAATGCTGTGTCTTTAGCCTGTATGGCACCTTTGATTATTATGTATGGAAGTGTGGTTTCCAAATATTTAAATAAATAATGGTGCAGGGAGAGAGGATCAACCCCACACACTGCTGTCTGAGTCTGGATCATACCCCACCACCACACCCGACTTCCTCTCCTGTTTCTAAACAGAACAAGAAGCATGGGAGACACTTACCACATGATGAATGAAAGATACACCCATGACGCTATTCCCAAGTTTCAATATTACTGTCCCCGCCCCCAGCCGCACTGGCAAAATGAACGTGAGAACCTGCCCTCAAAAACATGAACTGGTAACACAATGAGAGACCAGCCGTGCTGGTAAAACAATAAATTTCATAAATGAACTAAGTCCAGATTAGACTGTGAATAAAGCCCCTACAGTGCCAATACAAAGCCTTTATGTCACATATTTCAAATAGCTGCAGCATACCATATACATTAGTTCATCCCCACTATGGAGGGGGAGGGGTGAGACTGGACCTACCACCAAACAACATCCCCCGACTCACTGTTTCAGCGCAGGAACTGGAATCTCCTTCGCAACGTACCTTCTTCTCCTTTGCGATACGCTCTGCTCGGAGAGATGCAACTTGAATGGGAGGAAGTGGCTTGTCGTAGTTGATGCCGCTGGGAATGAAGAGGAACGAACTAAATTAGAAATTACGAAGGGGAAAGAACTGCGGCACCACTTGGTTAAAAGTCCAGAGCTTTTATGAAGGCCTACTGAATTTGATGGAAGAGTTCAGCACATGCTTAAAATCACTTCCAGCAATATCAACAAGGACTTAGAAGCATTTCGCTTTAGCTGGATTGCACCCAATGCAGAGCATCTCTCTGTGTTTGTGTGTGTCTCTGCTAAAAAGATCAACTTCATGGGTAGGCAAACTAAGGCCCGGGGGCCGGATCCAGACCAATCGCTTTCTAAATCCGGCCCACGGACGGTCCGGGAATCAGCATGTTTTTACATGAATAGAATGTGTCCTTTTATTGGATCACTTGGTGATTTGTGGGGCCTGCCTGGTGTTTTTGCATGAGTAGAATGTGTGCTTTTATTTAAAATGCATCTCTGGGTTATTTGTGGGGCAAATGAATTTCTTCTTTATTTATTTATTTTTTTCAAAATATAGTCCGGCCCCCCACAAGGTCTGAGGGACAGTGGACCGGCCCCCTGCTGAAAAAGTTTGCTGACCCTTGATCAACTCCATCCTTTCCCTGTTCTTTGCTTAAAGTGCTTGGAGAACTTACTGAACTCAAAGCATGGGAACCCCCAACAAAAATTTATAATTTGGCAAAATATTTGGACTTTATGATATACATTGGTACAATTTGGAATAATTAATGTGATATGATTGGATTGTTAAATGGAAAACTTAATAAAAATTATTATTTTTTTAAAAGTGCTTGGAGAAAGAAGAGGGGGGCGGGTGCTAATCTTGCCCTGTCACACCCCTCCATCCCACCTGAAGATTCTTACCTTTCTGCAAGTACTGAAGTGTGTTTTGGATTCTTCTGGAAAGGGTTCATACCAAGTCTGAAATACAACCCAAGAGGACATTTGTTGTCAAAGAAACACATTTCCAAAATGCCCCTTTATTTAAAGTTGGCCGAGGAGGGGAGGGGAGGGGAGAAAGAATACTCCTGAAGAGAGGAGTAGTGCTGTATACTCTAAAGTCACTGCACCAACACATGCACTGACAGATCCACCAGAACACTTTTTGACCTTAAGAAAACACAACATATTTGCATTTGGCAAAGAACCCCAAGGAAGAATTATATAGTGGACCAGATTTCTATTCTGTTTACAATCAATACACTGTATATGAAGAACTGCCATTGGAGACTATATGAAAACACATGGGATATTTGTCAATTACATGTGTTAATTGGCTACCCAATGCCACAACGTTTGTGTTATCAACAGCTGTCTTCTGAACTAACCAAATTAAATATGGAATAATCACTGGATGAAGTTTTTTTCTCATGTCATTGCCATTAAGTCAAATCCACCTGATTCAAGACTCAAGGATAGCACTTCATGCACCTGATGAACTGGACTAGGGTCCACAAAAAGGCTATGCCATAAAAAGCTACTTGCAATGTGTTTTTGTTGCAATGGACTTGCATAGCAAATGGCTTTCGTATAGAATAGTTTTACTGCAGTGGCTGCAAGAGGAGCGTCTTCCCTATGAACTTACAAGGGTTTGATCGGTGGGCTTCTCTTCCCAGCAATGATTTTCATAATCTCAAAATGATTAGTGTAAAGCTGGGTGTGCGTGGAGCCCTCATCTTGAGCATAGAGCTGATTTGTTCGAAGTGGTCGGCTATTCTTTGTCTAAATATGAACAAACAACAACAAAGTTTTACAAGGCGCAATACAAGACTCTGTAATGTTTCTGCCTACGTAAGAGATCTGGTACAGTAAACTTGCAACTTATGTAGGGCTTCTGTTCCAGGAACTGTGCCTAAAGCCAAAATCGCATTTGATTCAATGACAGGTGGGACTGCCAAAGTCTCCCCCCCAAAAAATTCACTCCCTTTCTGCCCCCCCTTTTAATTTGCTATTTTTGCCAAGCACGTGAAGTTGAATGCACACAAGTTAAATGCATAAGTTGCAGGCTTACTGTATACTAAGTATACAAATACTAAGAAACAAGTAAAGCACAAACTACGATTATAAACTACTAGAGCTTAATCCCAATAGCAGGGTGACCCATGGATCTGAATGTTCCATTTCTCACGTTTGTCCCTCTTCCTTTGCTTTTCAGAGCTAAACACGGTGTGGGTAGATGGTTCCTGGATTTATTGGGAATCTACTGAATTAAGGGCACTGTACAGATGTATTTAATGAATGAACAAATGAATATCTGTATTATTGCTCAACATGGCTGGCTTCAAGCTAGCTTTGTATACAGAGATTGAAGGAGGCTTGCAAACTCTGGTTAAAGCCAACCATGGTTAGCGCTGTCATCAGTGCAGAGATAAACCTGCTCTATAAACAGCCGTGAAACAGAAAAGGAAGAGAGAGCATGTGTAAGAGATGGGCAGGAGGCAAAGGGGGATATGTGGCTTGCTTTCCCTCTTATAACCATGGCTAATAGGTTATGCCAAATATTGCATCGGTACCAAGTTTGTAAGCTGCCGATTCAAGTGTCAGAAATGTAGGGAAAGAAAAATAATACCAGATTAATTTCCCATTTTATATAATCATGAAAATGGAGACTGGAGAATTAGGAACACTTGGGAGGTCCTGGTGGGTAGTTTTCTGAAGTGTACACAAACCTGAAACAACTGACTTATCCCCACACTCCAAAACGATTCTGTCTCATCTCCACCCCCTTTCTTATTACTCTCCTCTTTCCCTCTTCTCCAGCCCACCCTCACTCTTCCCCAATCCCACAAGCCTCTCCAGCTTGCCAGAAGATTAAGGCTGAGCAGCTGAATATTCTCATTATTGACCCCCTATTCCATGGGGCAGGTAGGAACTCTGGGCTGACCGGGACCAGAAACAGGGAACCTGGCCTGACCAGTCAAACTGCACCACTGAGAAGCAGCTTGGCTTGGTGCCCCACAACTCCCTTTCTTTGATTAAGTGCCAAAGGTTTTGTTTTGGCGCTAGGTTTTGTTTTTACAAAATGGCTCGTTCCCCCTGTTTTGGCCCCCACCCCACCCCGCCTTGGAGCTCCCGTACCCAGGGCTCCTAAGACATCAGAGCATTCAAGTCAGTGGGCCAGAGTGCTTAGGGCAGTTACTCTGCCTAACCAGCCATACAGTCACATCAGACCATATCGGCCACACACTGCCAGATGGACTTGCTAGCACTAATTTGCTTCCTGTACTTATTTAACCCTGCTCTTCTGTGGAAAGCACAGAGCAGCATGCATGGGGACTTCAGAGGCCTAATGTAGCTGAGCCACTGATCAGGTGCACACCCGCTTGTCTTCAGTGATGCTACTTCCTCAGGTACTCCTTCACCAGGTGCACATAAAAATATGCACATGTGCATTCTCTCTCACACTCACTGGTCTCCCGACAAATGCCATGTTAATCGGCAACATCCCATAAATTTCCCTAAATATGATTATCTTGGTCAGAAGAAGTAGTTTAGCAGGAACTGTAACTTGAGGCCAAAAGCTCTTTCTCCATGGCACCCAACTTTGCCCCTTTGCGGTCTGGTTTCCGGAAAGCTGTTTATATTTGCTGCTATCACCTCTAAGCCTACAACAACTAATTTACAACTACGCTTCTGCAGCTGTTAAGTTGGGGGTGATACATTACCTGATGGGGCGTTGCAGGGATTAATTCATTAAATGTCTGCAAAGCAATCAGATTTCAAAATGAAAAGTAAAAAAATGCTAGTAACAAAACATATTTTTTTTCAAAACAAAAAACAAAAAAAAAGGTACTAATTATAATAATCATGCGGAATGAGGTGGCATTTCTGGGAGGTGGACAAAACACTTTTTTATTTTTTAATTCAAGCTGGCTAAAGTGTGAGAAATCACTCTTCAAATCACATCTTTGAGACAAAGGTCGCCTGGCGCCACAATCTATTGCGTCAACGCGAAATAGATGGGAAGGCTTTAAATGGCTGATTGAGCGTTCAAATCAGGACTCAAATATGGATCTCCTACTTCATCTTGTGTCCACCTCTGCTGATGCTTAAGATACCAGACTGTCTGAATTGGAACAACAATTTGTAAGTGCACACCTTATAAATGCTTTTTGTCTTCTTCTTAGGGTTCGCTTCATACATAAGCTGTAAAATAAGAAGCAAAGTTTGACTTTCTGCGATGGGTTTGGATTTAGATTAGTGACATAAATAGAAAGTCTCTATAAGAGCCAGTGTGGTACAAGTGGACAGAGGGTGAGGCTTAAGGCCCAGGAGATCAGAGGTCAGTACCCTGATCAACCCAAAAAAAAGAGGGGGAGGGGGAACGCATGCCGGGAGGCCTTCGACAAGCCACTATGTCTCAGTCTCAACTCCCCATTGGTAAAACGGGCAAAATGCTGGCCTAACTCACAGGGCTGTTGCAAGAACTCTATAGCACATTGCAGATTTTATTTTATTTCCAAATACAAAAAAAAGGGAGGAAAAAGAGTGCCACGTAAAACGATCCAAAAGAGAAAAGTATCACAAGTACGGGTCCTCTCTTTACAAATTTCATAAGGATTTGCTTATGCTTCTGACTCCCTAAAGCGTGTGAAAGAAAGTTGCCTACTTCGGCTTACACCCACCTTCCCTTCCTCTCTCGGAATGACGACGTTTTCGTAGCGGTTGCGACACTGTTTCGGGGAGCGGTAAACTCGGCTGCAGGAGTTCACTACGTCGCTGACCAGATCCCAGTTGGGCGTGTGAGCCGGGGACACGACTGCGAGGTTGAGAGGCAGCTCCAGCAACTGTTTGACCGCCTACAAGGAAGAGGGAGGACAGACAGGAAGTAAGACTCTATTGCTATCCTCTTCACTAGTGATATCTGGGGGGTGAGTGCTGATTCTGATGTGTGGGTGGTCCAGTTCTGGTTCCCTAAGAGGAGGCACTTGGGAGGAACACAAGGTTTGCAGCAGTACAACAGGGGGGTGACGCAAACCTGAGGGGGGGGTGTGTGAGACAAAACAGGATTACACATGGTCAGTGGCCACAAAATGTGGAGTATCTGTTGGAGTAGAGGACCCAGAAAACAGGACAGGAGAAGGGAATGGAATGAAGTAACCAGAGAGACAGAGCTGCTTTCTGGGGTACTTGAACAAGAGCACCCCACACTGCAAGACTGCGGGTCCCACTGGCTTAATAAAATACGTTACAGGTTAGTATGTTGCACATGAAGCTGAACTCACTATTTTATCACACTTTATCAGCACAAAACTGATCGTAAGAGCCCTGTGTAGCCCGATTAGGCTGAAGGCTCATCTAGTCCGGTATCCTATTCTGCACCCATGGGAAGCCTGCAAGCAGAGCGTGAGCACAACAGCACTCTCCTTTGACCCCCAGCAAATGATAATCAGAGGCGCATTGCCTTTGACAGCGGAAGCAGAAGACAGCCATTGTGGCGAGTGAGGACTATGTAAATGAAGGAATGGGGTATGCAGAGTGGGGCTGCAGTTTTGCAAAATAAAATCAACACAACTGCGAAAACCTGACTCCTCCATATTAACTGGGGGGCATTGGGGTAGGTTTAGTAAACACCCCATCGGTGTCGCCTTAACCTTCTCCAAAATTAGCAAGTGTCTTCCATTTACTTTACAGGTAATAGTTTAGGTCATCATTGTGGTTGAAGCAAAACTGGCTCGATACTGGTTGGCCATTATGTCCACCAAGCGGGATCCCAAAAGGCACAACACATGCCAGATGAATCAACCTATACAATATAAGGTCGTCTTTGGACACACACACACCTCTGAGTATCTTTGGTAAGAGGGGTAAGATGGGGAGCTCTGCCTATGGAATACCCCCACCTGGGAGGGTTACCTGGCATCCCACTCAACAAATTATTACTTTTAAGCTTTTAAACTCATTTTTAATTTCAAGCAAGAAACATACCCATACAAGGAATACAGAGCTTAGTAGCTGCACAGAAAATAAAGAAAAATAGTGGCTAACGGTTGTAGTTTTAGACATTCCAAGAAAGGCAATCAAATGAAAGTGTAGAACTTTTTAAATTATTATTTTCAAAGGCTTTTAAAACTTCTGAGGATGCTGGTTTATGCTGCAACCAAATCCACCTGTTCTTGCAGTGGTTTATTCTGTTGTCTTTGCCTTTTAAATGACTTCATGTAGCAATGTCTACCACCCTGGGAATACTCTTATTGGGCACAGGGGACTGAATAAATAAACGTAAGCAGCACACACACACCCTGCCAGACCTTATGTATGTACGCTGCAGAGGCAGGTGAAGGACTTGGAAATGAGCCCAGTTCTTGCCAAGCCTTTCTTGGAACGTACCTGGCACCTAGTGGATGGAGTGGGAAAGCATCAAGCACCCAGGACCGCCAGATGGCGACAAACTGGGAGAAACGCACATTTAGCTATTCAGCAATGGAGTTCTAGCCAACTAAATTCTACTCAGAGCAGACTCGCTGAAAATCAATGGTCCTACGTTGGTTATGCCCATCAGTTTCAATGGATCTATTCGGAGTACAGCCAGAGCTGAGTGTAACCCAAAGACTTCTTGCATCTGCGGTAAACCCAGTGTTGCAGACGCCATCTCACCTGGAGGAGCGCCCAGTCCTCGCTGATGAGCCACTCGGGATTGTCTTGGCCCGCCTCTGCAGCCGGCTTCACAAGAGTCGGGAGCGGCTTTGCAAACTGGGTCTGCTGCTTCAGAAGGATGTTCTTCTTCTGCTCTTTGCCTTCCCGCTTCATTTTCAGCATCCCCAGAGTGGCTCGGTCAAAGAGTGACCGGGGAGGGATAACCGTCTCCCCGTGGCGCTGCTTCTTCTTCCTTCCTGCAGCTGGGAAGAGGGATGCTGGGCTCAGTGAAGCAGTTGGTGGCGGGGAGTGGGAAGGGGCAATGAACATACAAACTACGCAAGGATGTTAAAAGTTATGAAAGGGTTTCCAAAGCCCTCAAAAGGCCACAGGCGTAATAAGCTTTGATCCACCACAACGCCTATGGTACTCTGGCAGATCAGGGAGGTTTTGAGCTGTTTGCTGGGGAATAATTAAAAAAAAAACCCAAATCCCTAACACCGTCATAAATTTAGTGATCTGGGCAGGTACTAGTTGTACCAATGTGGAGGGCAGGGGGAGACCCACAGCCATAAGACAAATGAGGGGCAAAGAGCACTTGTGCCACTGCAACCAGCCAGTAGTGCTAATGCTTTAGCACCTCTGCCACCCATGTGCTGTATCATCCACAAACCTGGCAGACTGAGCTCTGTGCTTCGTAGATGCCCCCTAGGCTGCACTACCAGAAGTGTTATCACCTGCCTGAGCACTTTGTCAGCTGACCATAACAGTCAATCCTTGAACATCCCCTGCAAAAGCTCGAGCCCAGAGAACCTGGGGCTCTTCAGGTTGAACTTCATTTCCCATCATCTCTGACCACTGGGCTATGCTGTCTGGGGCTGACAGGAGCTGAAGGTCGCAAACATCTGGAGGGCCACAGACTCCTCAACCTGAGCCACCTGTTCATTTCAGAAAACCTAACCTTGTAACACCACCTCCTGTCTGCCTTGGTTTAGACTCCCTGCCTCTGGCCCTGAGACTTCTGGGTAAGAAACTTGTGTGAGGTCAGATTGTTTGTCCACCCAACCCAAGGTTGTCTACTGCAGGGGTAGCCAATGTGGTGCGCTCCAGATGTTGTTCCCATCAGACTCAGCCAGCACAGCCTATGGTCAGGGATGTTGGGAGATGTAGTCCAACAAATATCCAGAGAGTACCACACTGGCTATCCCTGGTCTGCTGACTGGCAGCAGCTCTTCAGCGTCTTACGCAGAGAGAGGTCTTCTGCATCATCAGACACTTCATACCTTATTTTAAAGAAAACAAACAAACTGGAGATGCCACAGGTTGAACCGGGAATTTCTGAAAAGCACATGCTCTGATTTTATCTCTTGCCTATCCTGGAATGTTCAGAATTTGATCCATGCCTGCCTCTTGCCTCGGACTGACCACCAGCACCCTCCCACAACCTAATTGCCTGAGGAGCCCCCTCCTGCTGGGCCTTACAACAGCACAACCCCACTTCCCAACAGCACAACCCCACTTCCCAGCCGGTTTCTCAATGTTTAAAATAATCTTTGGAAGGCCCATGACACAACAGCAACTTTCTCAGCTTGGGCTTCCTGCAACAAAGGAGTTCCACACCCACAGAAGCAATGCCGGGAGGTGTCTGACAATGTATATCCTACATAAAAACCCGATGTTTACCGGATGGATCCGTTTTGTGGCGCTTACGCTCCTTCCTGACATACACGGGGGGCAGTTTGGACTCTGGGATCGGGGTGCTCTCATACATCAGGCACATGACGGAGTCGATATAGATGTCGTTGTCATCCTGAGGTGGCGTTGGGGGAGTCCAGAGCTGTACAAAGCATTAGAAGAGAGTTACCTCGCTTTGTGTTCTTGGATAAGCAGAGGGTGTGCGTGTGTGTGGAAGAGGAAGAGAAAGAGAAAGAGTGTGTACGGGGTACCTCCAGTTGCAAACGAGATCTGTTCCAGAGGTCCGGCCGCATCCCGAGGTTTTTGCAACCCGGAGGACACATGCGCATGGCACAGTTTATCGCTTCTGTGCATGCACGCGTGGCATGGTTTAGAGCTTCTGCACGCACGGGGAAACCTAGAAAAATACTTCCAGGTTTGCCGTGTTCGCATCCCGAAGTTTATGTAACCAGAGGGATACATAAGCAGAGGTGTGAATGCACTAACATAAGAAGGCCCTGCTGGATCAGGCCAATGGCCCATCTAGTCCAGCATCCTGTTCTCATAGTGGCCAACAAGCTACCTGTGGGAAGCCTGCAAGCAGGACCATGAGTGCAACAGCAATCTCTCCTCCTGCAGCTTCCAGGAACTGGTACTCAAGAGCATACTGCCCCTTTGCATACAGCGTGTGTGTATGCGTTTTCCTCGCCTCCGCCCCACATCCACCCCCACACTGAAGAGGTAATAATATCAATATAGACTTACCGGCATTATTTCAGTTTGTCCATCTGGGCCTTCATAAATATATTCCTGGAGCAGGGAGCGGGGGGAAGAGAGACACACTTAGTTCTGATGAAACCAGAGGACAAAATAGCTGTCTTCAAATATCTAAAGGGCTGTAACATGGAGGATGGAGCAAGCTTGTCTATTCCTGCTCCAGAGGCTAGGACCCGAACCAATGGATTCAAATTACAAGAAAGGAGATTCTGACTAAACATCAGGAAGGACTTTCTGATAGTAAGAGCTGTTCAACAGTGAAAGAGACTTCCACAAAGGGTGGTGTGCTCTCCTTCCTGGAGGTTTTCAAGCAGAGTTTGGGTGGCCACCTGTCATGTATGATTTAGTAGAGATTCCTACATTGTAGGGAGTTGGACTAGACGACCCTTGGAATGCCTTCCAACTTCTTCCAAGAATCTATGAGAAGCACAATTCATTGTGGGTTTTATCCCCATGGTGGTCCTACTTAAGAGTATACTAAATGAAATTATGTCTCTACCTTTGGTCCATTAATTTCAATGCATCTAGGATTAACAGTGGATACAACCTTTTTTAAAAAAGAAAAAGCTAAGGGGAGGTAATACACCCCCCTTAAATTAAAAAAGCCCAATGAAAACTAAGGACCAGTATCCAATGAAATATTAGAAAAATGGAAAAACTCTGGAGTGGAAGAGATGGCCTGCCCTGCTTGAGGTTCTTATAGCTTCTAGTATCCTAGAGGAGAGCTAGGTTGGCAATCCATTGGAGATGAAGGGACATAAGTGTTGTTTTCCTGCAGGTTTCCCTCAAATGTTTTAAGAACTGCATAAAAGCTGGCTGGTAAATTACTTTGTTATATGCATCTTCCCGAGTGTAGGTGAGCAGTTCCTCCTCTTCCCTGTCCAAAAGCATTTTCTCCTCTTGTTCTTTCAGCGACTTCAGGTGATGATTTTCCCACACCTTTTTGGCAGTTCTTACTTCCATCTAGGTAAGATATATATTTTTATATATTTAAAAGAAAAATGTAATGTATTAAGATCAATTACAAAACTCACTCAGGAATCAGCAGGAGGTATAAATTTCTGGGTTACTTGCAGTAGACCGATAAGGATCTCTGACCCCAAATACTATTTAACAATAGCAGCAACAAAATGACCTCCCTGCAATCTAAATTATACTAGGCTGAAGTAATTAGGAGGGGATTTTTGCAAGGAAAGACCGAGAGCTCCGTTCTGGTATTCAAAACAATATTGTGGGCTCAGAATCCTTTAATTCTAAGTGCACAGCTGTTACATCAAGAGCCAGTTGGTGGATATCCAGGTTCTGCTACAACAACAACAATAATTATAATAATAATAATAATTTATTATATGTACCCCACCCATCTGGCTGGGTTTCCCCAGCCATTCTGGGCGGCTTCCAACAAAGACCAAAAATACACTAAGATGTCACACATTAAAAACTTCCCTGAACAGGGCTGCCTTCAGATGTCTTCTGAATGTCAGGTAGCTGTTTATCTCTTTGACATCTGATGGGAGGGTGTTCCACAGGGTGGACGCCACCACCAAGAAGGCCCTCTGCCTGGTTCCCTGTAGCTTTGCTTCTCACAATGAGGGAACCACAAGAAGGCCCTCGCCGCTGGACCTCAAAAGCCCAACAAAGTAGATCCCACAAGTTTGCCCACACCTGAGCTAATTATTTCAGAGGCAATGATTTCCAGGGTGGAAATAACTATTATATTTATATACAGTATGTGTGTGTGCATATTTAGGTGCCATGACATAAGCTTTCATGGGCTACAGAAATAAAAATGTCACTCTCCCATGTCTCTTTTTTTAAAAAAAAAATCCTGGGTCTTCCAAGAATCTTCTGTAGTTTTTGCTTTCGTTCACATGAAGTCCTTACAGATACTTTGCTGCATAATACTGTAAGAGCAGAAGAAGGCCTCCCACAGTACTTTATGTGCCCTTAGGAATCTGCTCTGGCCAGATCCTTCAGTGGCCAGGCTGTAATGTGTCTTTGAACTGGGGTAAGACTTCTTGCTCGCCTGGATGGGGAGCGCAGTATGTCTGGCCACACACACCAAGGGCATGCACCCCCAACCCCCCAAAAGGTTACTGCTGTAGAAGTGACTGCATATACATGCCATACCTCATTTTCCTTCAGTTCACTATCATCAGTGGAAACATGGAAGAGCTCTAGGTAATTCAAAGCGTACTTTTCAATTGGGGTGAGCTGAGAGAAGATACAAAGAAGTAATTATCCGACAAAGAGTACGTCAATGCTTCTTCTAGGGACTGCCAAACCATAAATGCAATAAGCACGTCCAATTAACCAGCCAACAGATTTCAGTGTGCATTATTTTTAACAGATGTGTTTGTAAAAAAAAAAAAGAACATGGCAAGAATCATCTTAGAAAATGAACCTCTCCTCCTTCTCTCTTGTCAAGGGCAGAAGGCTTTTCTAAGATTGTTCTTGTTTTTAGAAGAAGAGTTTGGATTTGATATCCTGCCTTTCACTCCCTTTAAGGAGTCTCAAAGCAGCTAAAATTCTCCTTTCCCTTCCTCCCCCACAACAAACACTCTGTGAGGTGAGTGGGGCTGAGAGGCTTTAGATAAGCGTGACCAGCCCAAGGTCACCCAGCAGCTGCATGTGGAGGAGCGGAGACACGAACCCGGTTCACCAGATTACGAGTCTACCGCTCTTAACCACTACACCACACTGGCATTAGAGACAAATGTGTATCTGACAAACAAAAGTGTGCTTCCTGCTTCAAAACGGTTGCTTCTGCTCATTTGGAAAATGATTCATCAAATTAGCTGTCATTTCCCTCAATTAACTAACAGCCATAATAATAAGTTCCAAAGCGATTCAGACAACTTAGGTAAAGTTGGCATTTTCCACAGGAAGCTACTGCGTACACAGTCAAAGTTATTGATCAATCTAACTGATTTAATCTACACTAGCCTTATCCTGACGTGCTCTGGTCCATGGGGTCACGAAGAGTCGGAAACGACTAAATGACAAAACAACAACAACAAGCCTTCCCCAACCTAGTACCCTCTAGATGCTGTTGGATCCCACCACACTTGACCACTGGCCATGCTGGCAGGGGCCGATGGGAGCTGGGAATGAACGATACCTGGGAAGCGCCACATTGTGGAAGGTTGGTTTGCAATGCTCTAAAGATACCTTCAACTGTTAATGTAAAGCAAGTGTACCTGATCCACAACAGCAACCAACTCCTGCAGCTGAGAAGGCTCATCAAGATACTGGGACTTGCCGATTTCAGAAATGAGAGGTTCCAAAGCTGTTTCAGTCTTTGAGACCTGAATGCATGTGTTCAACTCCTCCTCCTCTTCTCGCTCTGTACTTTTGAGAGCCTTTTTAAAACACACAAAAGGTGTTTTTTTGTATAAATGCAGCGGCACATCCATCACATTTTTAAAAAAGTTATTCTGATAAGAAAACCAATTTTGTATCAGTTAAATAAACTGAGCAAATTAAGGCAATTTCTACTGCTATTCATAGGTAAGAGATTGTTCAGCCTGGCACTCGGAGCAATGGAAATCCCATACTCACTTTACCTGTGAGATAGGTGGGGTGAGAGAGTCTGACTGGTCCAGTGTCACTTAGCAAGTCTCAAGGCTCAGGAAGAATCTGAACCCAAGTCTCCAACATTCTGGTCTAACACTTAACCACTGTGCCACATGGGCTCTCAAGGTAGATATGTGCAGGGCACTTGTTTGTTGAATAGTGAACTATTCACTTGGGTTATGTGGAAGCATTCTTGCATAGAAAGGGCCTTCTAGATTTTGCAGTAATAATTAGGAATTTGGGGGAAATGTGATGCTTTGACTAAAGGGAATACAACCTCCCCAACTCCACCCTGGACAAGGGCTGCATTCCCTTGAGAGTAATCTGTCTGTAATTGGACTAATTAATCCAGGATAAAGACATCCCATTTCAGTCTTCACTGTGGCTCCCTCAGACCCCTAATACAATGCAGGTCTACTCAAAACTAAGCCCCATTTTTTAAAAAATCTCATTTATAAAAACCCCAAAATCTCAGAAGCCCACTTTGCAGTAACTAAAGCAGGGTTTTTAGTGTTGCTGCCGCCACTGATCTACGAAATAGAATCTTTATCAAGATATGACAGGCACCCACTATTCTGGAAACAACTGGAAGACATTTTTGTTCCCACAGGCTTTCCCAGCTGGATAAATGAGTCCTTGCTGTATCTATCCCATAGGGTTTTAGTTTTATCTTAAATGCATCTGCTGTCTCTAAGCTTTCAACTGGTTCCTGCAGTTGTTATTGTACGTTGCCTTAAGACGACTGTATAGAAGGAGATCAACAGCTAGAAGATGATGATGGCGGTTATCAATGGCTGTATGCTTTTATTTAATAAAATACTATGGCATGCAGTTGTTCTCAAACTATATAAGAGGGGAGACATCAAAGAGGCATGAAAAATCAGGGAGGGAGGAACTCTGATGGGATGGGAGAATGGGGCAGCTTCAAGAGGTGTAGGAGGCTGCATAAAATGCAGCCAAGTTGCAGACATCCCTCCTGGGGTGTAACCAGTACATTCCATGTTAGGTTTCTGTCAAAATAGTTGCAGGCAACCTTAATGTTGTGCAGAACCAGTAAACATTTGCATCATGCAAATACTTCACCCTATTCATCTCCTAAATGTGCTGAAATACTGCACCCAGAGAAAGAGGAGGAGAGAATATATGTATTATTAAAAGGCTTAAATAGCTCTCAGGGGATGTAGTGTATTACCTACATGAATAGTTTATAAGCTTTCAAGAAACCTTTAAAAGAAATGATTCAGACGATTAAAAAAGGAAGACGACATGATTATTCTGAAGGGAGCACTTGGAAAGTCCCAAAAGGCAAACAAAACAGTTCTGCCACACAGTTATATATCCTATTTTATTTCTGTTCAAATTATTTGTGCTTAATTACCTCTATAAAAGGTCTTGCAACCTTAGGAGAGATGGTTTCAGCCGGGGAGGGCTCCTGTGTAAGCATCACAAATTCTTCAGCCTTCACGCGGAAGCCAGAGTCCTCCATTGGAGAATGAACCTCAAAGAGTTCCTGAATCGTTTGCTGTGGAAGGAGGGGAAATACGTCTCATATCAAGCTCCTGAAGAAGTGTCAATTTATTTATGCTCCCCCCCCCCAATTGTAACTTAACTCAGGGCCAGATTTCTATCTGAAGGAGGAACAAAAGGAATGTCTCCTCACCCCACAGCACTCCATTAACAGTTCTCTTTGAAGGGGAGGGATTTGCGGCCAAAAGAAATAAAAATTGACACACCTACTCCTTCTTCATTCATTAACAAAATACAGATGCTGCTACTGGCCAGGATTTGGGAAACCCGTTCAGAGGGGATCAGAGAGGCTGGGTCTGAAAACTGACACCACCGAGACACTCTAGCTACTGATGCACTGTGCAAAGAACCCTCAGCATTTTCTCAGATTCACAAAAGACACAATGAGCAGAAACTCTCCTCAAGGAGGTCAAACTAATAAGTGCATCTTTTTCTCCATTTCCTTTCTTATGATTAAACTATGTGGGTGGAGAGTAGAAGAAAAGCTGTAGCCATCAGATACCATGATCAACACTCTCCACCAAATCTGCTATGAAGTCCCAGTGGCTTTGAAGCTGGCAGGACTACGAGGCTCCTCCTACTGGGAGGGGTCAAGCACAAATACATTTGCATAGTCCTCCCAACTTTCAAAGGCAAGTTGGAGCAGCCCAATCCTAAATAGCCTCCATGATGAAAGCCAATTAGAAGTCCTGCTAGTTGTGTCTCAAGACAACAATAAAGCCTCAGGAGCCGATGCTTTGAAACAAAGGGTATAAAGTATCTGGGGAAACAAGGAAGGTTTCTTGATAAAATTATTATACTTATTAAAAAATAATATATACCTGTGTTAAAAAGGCCATAGAATAGTCGTTTCCCTGAGCTGCCACTTCTCGGATCAAATCCTTAGTGCCATTTTTTAAGAGCTTCTCTTCTACTGAATTTCCACTGACAAGCCTAGAGAAGAAACCAAGGAGATGTACCAAAACCTTTAAGGTGAGAGCAAAATGAGAATAGCCAGAACAGACTGAATTTACTGAGTAGTCAAGATTAGAAAATGGTTTTTAGACAATGTTTTATTGCTTAGCAGAGCAAAGTTGACTGCTCTAGGACATAATCATTTATCTACTACATATTTTGAAAAGTCCTTTGTTCACTATGGACACCCTTCACAACCAAATATTGCATCATGATTATTGGGATCAAGAAGCAGGTTCTCTTCTATGTTTGAATACAAACAGATGCCATATTAAATCAACATGACAGACTAATCTTTCAAAAATGCACTGCTTCCTTCCTTCCTTAGAACTCCCAAGTGATGGTGTGTGCAAATCTGTTAAGATTATCACAAAATATGGGTAACGCCTGCCCTCTTTAGATGACATGATGAAGTTATGGTATCAGGAATCACCGGAGCACAAATAGCCTCTGTCATGCCTCCTACCATGGGCAAGGCTGCATGTTGCCAATCTCACTAGAGGAACCATTTTCTATTTGTAGAACAGCTACTTTGCAAGCATCACCTGTAGATGTGGATGTCTTTGCATCTGCCAATTCTGTCACACCATTCCTGAGCCTTAGCATCCATCACTGGATTTAAATCGTTGTCATAAAACACAACTGTGTCAGCCTCCACAAGGTTGACACCCGTGGAGCGGCTGTGTGAAGAAAGAATTGCACAGAAGATGCGCTTGTCTCTGTTGAAAGTCTTCATCAGTTCCTTGATCAGAAAAGAGGGGTGGGGAGGAAAAGCATCACAGACCATAAGGATTTAGCACTCACTGTTGAGATGACACGTATCACATTACTTATTCTCAGGGCAGACACCTTTGTCACACATGGGATCAAGTGCTCGGCCACTCTATCTGATTGGATGTGGTGTTCGGGATCCAAAAAACAACCTCAGTTGCTGAGCGTACAGAGATCCCTTTTACCTGGCCTGCACAGGGAGCCAGACAGGAAGGAACTGAAGAGAGGTTTCCCTCTCATGTGGATGTACAGTAAGTACAGTTAACATAGGACCTGCCAAGTGGAACAAGTGGGAGGGGCAAACCGGTCCAGCGCCGAGGGCCTTCTGGCGGTTCCCTCATTGCGAGAAGCAAAGCTACAGGGAACCAGGCAGAGGGCCTTCTCGGTAGTGGCGCCCGCCCTGTGGAACGCCCTTCCAGCAGATCTCAAAGCGATAAACAACTACCTGACATTCAGAAGACATCTTAAGGCAGCCCTGTTCAGGGAAGTTTTTAATGTGTGATATTTTACTGTATTTTTGGTTTCTATGGAAGCCGCCCAAAGTGGCTGGGGAGGCCCAGCCAGATGGGCGGGGTATAAATAATATATTATTAATTATTATTATTATTATTATTATTATTATTATTATTATTATTATTATTATTATCCGAGGATCCCCTCCTCCCTGTGGGAAAAGTGATGAAGTACTCAGAACCACCAAATAGCTTTTGAGAACAAATGAACAACAAACAAAGACAGAGACTGAAAATCAGAAGCAAGAAATAAATAAAAAGTGATAGCAAACTATTTAGAGAAGGAGTGAAGTGCTCTTTACTGGGCAAGGTAAAGCGTTAAACCGATGAGGAGCTACCACGGAGCTGGATAGATACTAAAGCTCATGATTCATTGTCTCTCTTGGGCAAGTGGGGATGGACGTAACCCACTTAACTCCCATTGCCCCTGACCATTCACTATGCAGGCTGGAAGTTGGAGTCCAGCAGCATCCGTTGGGCACCAGGTTAGCCACCCCTCGTATAAAGAATGAGATGGAGGGATTGCTCCAAGGAAAGTTTACCTGCCGCTCTTCCTGATTAGCACACTCATCAATCCTCACGTAGGTGAAGAAATGGAAATTCAAGAAGAGCTCCAAGATGTCTAGCATGAGGATCATCTGGGACAAGATCAGCACCCGACGTCCTTCCGACTTCAACTTCTGAAGCAAGACCGCCAGGGCTTCCAGCTTGCCTAAATTTTGGAAAATAAGAAAGTGTAAAGCCTTCCCACAGAACATTCGCCCGATTCCAGGTTCTACACAATCCAACCAAAAGGAAAAAAAGAAAAGAAAGAAAAGAAAATAGAAAAAGGTTCTCCTCTACCTGCATCGTACTGAACAAGTCGGAGATCAGGAAACTGAAGCAATTGTGGGGTGGTGAGTTGCTGCAGCCGACTCAAGTAAGGTGAGGCTGCCTCTTTCAGACGGTGCCTGAGTAGTTTCATTCTATGGCTGTACAAAGGAGGAAGCCTTGCCATGTGCAAAGATGGAGGAGCAGCCACTGCAGATGGCAGCACACAGAGCAGCCTGGGAAACAAAAAGCAGACACGTGGCTAAGTACCTTGGATATATTAATCATTGCATGGTGGCCTTGTTAAATACGGAACCAGCAGCCTAGATTCTCATTCTGGTCTCTTTCAAAGGGGTGGCATGGCTGGGGAAGAGGGACATGAGAGGTGGCTGAAGGCAGGCTTCTGCTCCAGCGGCAGCTTCAGGATCAAGAGCAAGGGAAACATTCCAGTGTTCACCTGTTAACAGCATCCCTCAGAGAGTCCTGCTGCTGCTCCAGTGTCCGTGTCATCCCCTGCAGTGGATCACTGTGGTCCCAAGAGGGATTCGACGAGAGGAGACAGTTTGCAAAACCAGCCCAGCTCCATTTGCTGCCTCCAGCGGAAAACTGAGGGGTCATCTTTCTGTCCCCCACTAGAGAACAAATTCTCAGGAGGTCCTGGCCATACACTGGTGCTCTGGAACAGCGGCGCTCATTGCAAGAAAAGATGCGGTCGAGGCGCTCCTTTAGAATCCTGTTTTTTTCCTCAAACGACTCCTTTGTAATAAAAATTTGAAAAAAAAAACCCCACAAGAAAAAGTGTATAACATGGGCAGAATGCTTTAAAATCAGAACTATAAAGAGTTCAAAGTCTGTTACTTGACTACAATCCTAAAATCACTTACCCCAGAGCAAGTCCCACTGAATTCAATGTGTCTTAATTCCAAGCAAAGATGCATAAGAATGCAACTGCATATGCACCCCAAAGCAAAGGGATCCCCCCCCCCGTTTTTTGGCACAACCTCCAACAAAACAGTTCTGATTCATACAGCTATATGCTAGCATCGCTACTGGAGCGCTCTGTAGATTCTGTTCCAGAATAATCAATTAAATCCCCCCATTCTGCTCTACTTCTATTAAATTAAATTCTGTAAGGTTATAGTCTACATTTTAGTCTTAAGCATAAATTTAGCAGGTGGGGGCATAATTCAGTAGCAGTGTACATACATAGCATACTGAAGCTCCCAGATTCAGTTTCCCAGCACCTTCCATTAAAAAAAGGTCTCAGGGAAAAGGGAAGGGCCAAGAACTCTTCCTGAGACCCCAGAAAACTGCTGCCAGTCAGAGCAGACAATGCTGAGCCAGATGGTCTAACAGTATAAAAGGCAGCTAGTTACAATCATCTATTTTGTTGATACTGAACATTATACAGCTTCCAAATCAGACAGAAGGTATTTTCCTTTATTTTTTGTTGTTTAATACATAGCTTCCCTTTCATATTTCTGTGGGTACCTTTCATTGTCCCTCTTTCAAAAATCAAATTTCACCATTTAATTTTTGAAAGTGAGCCAAGCTGCATTTTTTCCTTCTCCATACTTAAAATATGTTCATAACCTCTCCAATCTGCCAAAAGTTGCTTCTACATAATTAAAGGTGGGGTTCACTTCTTTACAAGCCCAATTTATATCAAAAGTAATTCACCTGCAGGAGTGCATCTGTATCTGTATCCACACACACCCCACACTTGGGGAGTAGAAGCTACAACATACAACTTGGTTGACAAGCAAAATAAAGTGGAAAAATCAAAGAGCTAAATATTCCAACTTCATTTATTTTCACTTTTCAGTCCTCGAAGGAATTGAAAGGGAAGCTATTTCATCTGACAACTGAACGCACACAGTAAAAATCAGTAAAAGTACCTGTGAGTGTCCTCCGTGAATAAGGCCAGGTTTTAAAGATGACGCCGAGTCCCCCGAAGCTAAATTAGTACCACCCATTGTTCTACCTAGAACACACACTTGAAGATAAACCATGTGTTTATACATCCCAAATACACTCTTTACAAAGGACTTCAAGCTACTACAAGCCGTAACATGCCACACGCCACCCAAGGCAATTCCAAGGCCAGCCTTGCATTTAACCACATGCCTGGTTGTCACAGGGAACAAGGAATTGTACACCGTGCAGGTCGGCAGGTGGGAGGACAGACATTCTGTGCCTCTTCTGCCACTAGCTAGCCTACTTCGTTTAGATGCTGTGTTAGGGAGAAGAAAAAGTCTGCTTGCTCCTGCAGCACACCTGGTGTAGGAAACTAAATGAGCTGCTGTAAGAGGTGCAGAATACTCTACTTCACCTCTGCCAACCCACTGCATTTCTAGCATGCAATTTTATTTTATTTTTACTATCCCTTGAGGCACCACTCCTGTCGTGAATAAACCATAGTTTATGGCGATGTCCAAACACAGCTTCTGTGGTGGGGGCAAATGATTACCTGGGGGAGGTGGTATTCAGCTTGCAGGAGACACCAAGGAGGGAGAAAGGGGCAAGGGTGCAGAGAGGAAGAGCTGTTTCCTGAATTTTGGGGTGTGGGAGTTCTTGTAAGGGATGTAAAAAGCTGGCCGCAGAGAAACAGCTCCAGTTGAGAGCCCTGCAGGCTGCAGATGCAAGTCTAGGGATGGGGAAGTAACTGCATCTGCTTCATCCAATTGAAATCATTTCCCCTGTTTACTTATGGGATGGGGAGGAGGAGGGAACATAGGAAGGCCAGAAAATCCCCATATGGTTTTAAAAATCTGCTTCTTAAAATGTCCCAGAGGTAGACATGCAGGAAAGAGCCCCTACCTTGCTGCGCTACTGCCGGAGCTGGCAAGCCAGCTGGATGCTGGTTTCCCAAAGCGTTCAGAGCGTTTTGAACAGTCCCCGCCGGAGACACTGTCTGCATGACTACCGGGCCCTGAGGCCGCAAGTACTGCTGCCCAGGAGCTGACACAATTTGTAGAACGCTGCCTGCATTGGTAGAAATTGAAACATAAGAGGTCATAAACTGATCCAAAAATTAACAAGGAAAAAACCCGCCACCGGTTTTCTTTTTTACACCATGCATCACAAAAGCAGGCAAGCCTAAACCTTCCAAGTCTCTTGAGTTATCCTTAAAATGCAGGCAATAAAAGTGACAATGCCACATGACTCTCTCCTCCTCTCAACTCCTTTTCTTAGCCCATGGATGGGTAAGCTGTGGCTCTTTCAGAAGTTCTTGGACTCCAATTCCCTACAGCCCCAGACGGCATAGCGAATGGACAGAGATGATGCAAGCCGTGGGTATATTGTGTGCATGAGAGAGTGTGCATTTGGAAAAGGGAGAGAGAGATGCGCTCTTTTGAAATTAGGTTTGTACAATACCTTGCAGCTGCAGAGGTTGTCCTGCAGTGAGCTGGCGAAGCTGACTGTGGGATAAAGTAAATTTATTCCCCTGAAACTGCAGCGTCACAGGAGTCTCTGGCTGAGCAATTCTGCCCTGTGCTCCTGCAATGGATGCCAACTGGGCTATCTTTACCACTTCGCCACCTGGAGGAGGGGGAGGAACAGAACCACACATTAAGGGGAGGGGCTGCCTTCCAAACAGTCTTTGTCCTCACTCCAGTTAGTAAAACTGATGCTGAAGCTGCTCCCATGCAGAATTATACATAGTGCAGAGGGGGGAAAGTGTCATATAAAAGTTCCACAGGTACTGCTTGCATACAGGGGGTGAACAAATAGGTTTCTTTTGTTTGGTTTTAATGTAGAACAACGCAGGGGGTTGCGGTGTGTAGAAGTTACCCTTCCATTTTTGCAGGAAACAACAGCAACCTGAAAAAACTCATGTGACACTTTGTAAACCAGAGAGTAGAAAGTCATTAAGCGGGACTCCACTGCCTTTTCAAAAGCAAAACGCATTCAAGGGACGCCAAGAATTTCAGCAGGACTGTCAGTGTTTAGTGACTTGGCTGAAGCAATTTTGTTTCCTGTACTCCCTGCCTGTAAGCCTGTTTGATAGAAAGAAACAAACAAACAGGAAGGCAACAAATCAAGAATAATAAATCATTATCGTGCCTGTGGTAGAACTTCCACTGAAAGCATTTTATAATGCATTTTCAAAATGTGCCAAGTTTGTTTCACATCAGTTCCACGATCTACTTAATTCAAAAAACTGCATTGTTAAGCTATGTTTGTTGGGTTTTTTTAAACAGGTGATTAGGGTGTCTCAGAACAGATTTAAAGTAATGATAACACCAATCATAAAATAATTTAGGTCAACTGGAAAAATATTCGCAACAGGTTTTTAAAATCTGAAAGCACAGCTCTGTGCTTCAATGCACTGAGAAAGCTCCAAATAAAAAATTTACCTGAATTTCTGGATCCGAGTCACCATGGATCTTTGAACTTTTGCAAAGGCAGTTTATTCCCCCAGGGATGAAAACATTAGTATATCAGTGCTCAATAATCTCTAGACATGCTTGTAGGCAGTGCACATACAATCTGAACCGTTCCCCTCCCCATTCCACCTAACAGCTGCAGTTTTCGCCTCCAAGGAAGTCGAGAGGCCTTCTTAGCAGGATGAAGTTAGTGTTTTCAAAAAAAGAAAGAAAAGAGAGTCAAATTAGGAAGAGGAGAGCTTTGCAGGAAAGAAAAAAGGCAGGGGGAGTAGAAGTTGTTTCCGGGTCCAAAAGAAGTCTGGCCAGCGAAGGAAACATGCAGAAATGAAGAGATTAAGTTGACACCGCTAATGTTATGTCCACAGCAATTTTTTTTCTTCTATTTTTTTTTTCTTATCTAAATTTGGGACCTTTCTCCATGGTCATATAAGCAGTGGAAAACAGTGAGCAAGGCTACTCAAGAGTGAGGGGGGGGGGGAGTTGTGTTTAAAAAAACAAAAACAAAAAAACCACAAAACAAGCCACCACAACAAAATCATTCTGTACACATTTTTTTTTAGGGTGCCTAATAACTTAACCTCAGGGAAGCTTTGGAAACAAAATAAAAAATAAAAAAGTGGGAGAAACCTGTAGAGGGGAGGTGGGGTGGGGTGGGGAGTTGGGGCACTTACTAGGCAACCGTGCCTGAGCCTGAGAGGTCAATACCAGCCTCTGAGGCAGCACACTCTGTTGGATGGTGTGCGGGGGGGCCTGTGGCTGGGCCTGGCCTAGCTGTAAGGCCTGCACAGTGGTCTGACCCCGCAGTTTCGCAGGATTGGCCGGGCTAGTTGCTGCTGTGAAGGTCACTGCTGGCTGCTGTCTTGGAGGAGCACTGATGGAAGACTGAGTTGTCTGAAACTGTGGAGCTGCGGAGGAGACGGCTGCGGAGGCTGCAATCAATAAGGTTGGGTTGTGCAAGCTGTTAGATTCAGTCCGCTTTTTAAGGGTTATAGCATTGGAGAGATCTTTTTTTTAATTAAAAAAACAAAACAAAACAGCTTTTAGGTACAGAAGTGCTGCAAAATCCTTTGTTTTCACAGGCTATAACAACAACCAGCAACGTAAATACCAACTGGGTCACAGAAGTCATGGAAAACTACATGTGTTATCAATTAGGCCCTCCTGCTCATTATACACACACACACACAACTTTAGGTGGTCACAAAATCATCAACTGGCTATTAGTTTGTTTCCACAGCCGTTAGTATTGTAGGACATGGGGTTCTCGATCTGTGCCAAAGGTGAGCTGCCCGGACAAAATCTAATACAAAAATCAAAGATCCCGATGAACAAATTGGAATTATGCCCCCGCCCCACTGCCAGTATAACTAAGGCTGATAAAATCTTACAATGCTCATTCTCCAAGCTGATAGAAACACTGGAGGAGTGGAGGAATATGGTGCAAACCTTCCAGGACATTGCAAGCAAAAAGAGTGCAGGCTTGAATATCCTGCATTAGTAATCTTCCCTCCCAAAATGCATATGGTATCTTCCTTCCCAGGACAGTGAAGGTGAAAACGGCATACTTAAGATTAGCATCATAAGAAGAGCCCTGCTGGATTAGGCCAAAGGCCCATCTAGTCCAACATCTTGTTCTCGTGGCAGCCATCGAGATGCCTATGGGAAACCCACAAGCACAACCTGAGCACAACAACTCTCTTCCCAGCAACTGGTATTCAGAGGCCTTAATGTTCTTCCCACCTCAAGGGTTCCTTGCACATGGAAAACTAGCACATCAGCAAACAGACTAGGCTAGAATCCTTTTTCTCAATGTGACAAGGAGCTCTTGCCATGGGAAAGCATTAAAAAAACAACAACCCAAAGTTCACTAACCATAACCTAATATTGGCATAGCCCCCAAAGGACTGTAACCATAGTAGTATGTTTGTCCCATTAACTGGTTCAAAAGCTTTCAGAGAGAAGCTCCTGAAAAATCGTGGAGTGGTCTCCGCTTGATCTCAAAACGAACTGTTGTGTAGGCAAAAGCCTATGGTGCATCGTTTTTCAGGTGGCAGGCAAGGTTAGCACCCACAAAAAAGTGGTGTGGTCAGGACATAGCTTAAATCTCTTCTCAGGGAGGCTCACCTCACATTTTGAGGACCACAACTGCATGCAACTAAGGACCAATTTCAAACTGCTAAAACAGGACCCTGCTTAGGTTGGAAGGCAGCAAACCTAAGTCACAAAAATATTTCGCATTTCACACACACAAATTCCCCGTCAACCTATTTTGAGCAGCTTTCCGATGGCGTGGTAAACACAGGTAAGAGTGATGAGCAGAGTTTGAGAGGAAGCACTTACACCATGACAACTGTGTTAAATTTCACCCTGATCCACTCAGTGCACAGCTTTAACCTGGCAGTTTAGTTGAAAGAAATGGCCATACTTGTAGTCAGGTGGGAGGACAATTTCAATTTATCAGACTGGTATATGACAATCTGAGACCCAGAAGAAAACTAGAGTGGCAATACCTTTCGTACCTTGATTTGCAGACACTGTAGCTACAGGTGACCTTCCACGCACTTGCCCCTGTTGAGCCACCGTAGCTGTCGTCACTGTGCGTTGTTGCACTTGAGCACTGGGGAAAGCCGCAATTCTGCCTTCAGGCTTCTGCCCATATTGAACGGGTTGGAACAACCTGAAAAGGTTGGGCGTTACTTCATTATTACCTCCTCCCACAAGCACAACACTAACAAAACCTCGTTCTGAATTACAGTTTTCGACAACAGAACAGAAGCACTTGCATAGCTTAAAAGTACCATATTTTTCACCCCATAGGACGCACCGCCCCATAAGACGCACCTAGTTTTTTTGGGGGGGAGGGATAAAGAAAAAAAATTACCCCCCCCCCGACCCCAGCCCCCAGAACAGACTGCTGCCTGCAAACCTTGCAAGCCCGGCGGGACCTCCCGCCGGGGGAGGGAGGCTTGCAGACACCTTCCCGAACTACGGGGCGTCCTCCGGAGGGCACCCCATGCTTCGGGATGTAGGCTGCCGCCCCAAGCCTCGCGCGCCCGGCGGGACCTCCCGCCGGGCGCGGGAGGCTTGCGGACAACTTCCCAAAGCACGGGGCGTCCTCCGGAGGGTGCCCCGTGCTCCGGGCTGCAGGCTGCTGCCCGCAAGCCTTGCGAGCCCGCGGGAACTCCCCCGGGCTCGCAAGGCTTGCAGATAGCTTCCTGAAGCCTGGAGAGCAAGAGGGGTCGGTGCCCACCGATGCCTCTCGCTCTCCAGGCTTCAGCGAAAGCCTGCATTCGCCCCATAGGACGCACACACATTTCCCCCTCCATTTTTGGAGGGGGAAAAGTGCGTCCTATAGGGCGAAAAATACAGTACAACATGGGACGTGGTTATCATTACAGTAAACAGAATGTTTTGAAAGTAGCTTTTACAAATCACCTTTCAGTCACATGGCACTCTAGGCAGTGCACAACAAACATAAACTTTAAAGAACAGAACAGACAGCACTTTGCCCCCCTCAATGAAAAATATGTGCAATTGAGTCCCAGTTTATTAGAACATTTTTCCATACTGCCTTTTAGGGGAAAGCACTTCTTAAGGCAGCTTGCAAACATAAATAAAACATTAAAAGCAGACAAACCCAAAGCCTCATTCCAATAAAACTAAACCATTAGAAACAGCAGTCTAAAATCATTTCACAGTCCAGCAGAACGCTCAGTAAAACCCATGTAAACTAATTGCATTATTCCCAATGTTAGCTTCCCTTTCTTCTTCTCCCATCTGTACCTCGCCTCCCTTCAGAAATAATTTCAAACCAGCAGCGACATAAGCCATTAAACAGTCGAATGCCCAGTTCAATGCCTCAACTGAATAGCTGCTCAAATTAAATGGGTTTTCCAGGCTTGTTTTAAAAGCTGCATACCTGCTTGGCTTCAACTTCACTGGATTAGGCCTTGGGGGAGGTAGAGGAGAGGTGTATATTTCCTCAATGAGCTTTCTGGACACTTTTTGCTTTGGCAGCACTTGTGACTCATACAGAGTCATTTTATTCTCAATCCCAATCAAATCAAAGAGACTCAGGTCCGTATCCTACAGGTAGACAAAGAGAAATTTAAAGCATTAGTACCACTCATCCGACGTTATCGTTTATAACCTACTCTTCTGTTCACAAAACAAAACAAACCCAAGAAACATCAATGAAATAATAATTTAAATGGTAAAAACCCAACAAGTCAGTTACTTGAAGTATTTTGGGGGGCACCTTTCCAGACAAACTTGTCAAGGCAGCGTACCATATTATATGAAGAACCATTACAATTCCACACATTCAAAAATTCAAACAGTCAATGAGGGGCCTAATTAAAAATATTAGAAAGTGACAGGCTGCCTGAATAGAAATTGTTTTCAATTTCTGTATTAAAAGCAACAGTGATCTCCGAGTGACTGCCACTGAATTCTATAGATGAGGCCAGTTCCCAACATTGTGCTACTAACTATCTGATGAAGATGCCATGCTGTTCTGTGTAGACAGAAGCAGGCTTGTAAAGATCACCCTCTACAATGCCCTTGAGTAAAGCAGGAATGGTCATAAAACAGATAATTGAATGGTCGGTCTGTGAGCACTTAAAAAAGGATGCTGAGATTACTAAGATCCAGCATGGGTTTCACAAAAACAAGTCATGCCAGATGAATCTCTCTTCTTCTTCTTTTAAAATAGAGTTACAAGCTTGTCAAAGTTTGGTCTTGCTGTTCTCCCCTCCCGTCACTGCGCACGCAAGGCAGTATGTGGCCTGCAGGTTCCATGTCAAAGTACTCTTGCAGTCCACTTGGTATGAAAAGTTGGACCACCCTGCTCCAGATGCTGCTGAACTACAACTCCCATCATCCTTGTCCCATACTGGCAGGGGCTGATGGGAGTCCAAGAACATCCGCAGAGCCAGGGCTTCCCAATCCCTGTCCACTGTTTGACTCACCTTCCAAACGTCACGTTCAAGTGCTTTTAAGACCAGCGAAGCAGTTCTATACTGCAGTGTCTCTGAGACATAGGAGGAACTGGAGAGCCGAGGGTTTATCAGATCAGGATGGTTGCAGATCTTCTGCAGCTGCATCAGAACGTGAAGAACGCTGACAAAATGCCCACTTTTTAGAGCATCTTGGGTTCTGCCAAAGGAAAGAAGCATGTCAACTTGAATCAAATGTTAAGAAAGCCCCGTGAAACATCCTTCATCTCTTGAACCAGTGTTTTACGGCTGTGGTGCAGATTCTCAAACGTTAATTTATTACACAGTACTTGTATCCCACTTTTCTTTGGAAAGCTCAAAGAGGCTTACATGAGACACAAGGCAGTCTCCTATCAAAACACTAATCAGATCCACAGCAGCTTAGCTTAAGCAATTCTGCAACACTGGGCACTCTTCCTACATCTGTAGTGACGGCATTTTTAACACAGGTACACATTCCATACTGCAAGTCTCCACACCTGATAACTGAAGAGATGCAGCCCATTCTACCTCATTCTGAGCACGTGTTGACCAGGACTCACACGATTCAATTATAGTTCTAAAAGCTAGGTTAAAATTGTAGCTAGGACTCCTCCCCCCCCCCCCCCCCGCAACCCTTGCTACAATACACTGACTAAATTCTGACTTAATATGCCATAATATACATGAGTTATGAGTGCTGTTTGCAGCCAGTCTGTTCCTCCTTTCACACAAGAAGCTAAGCAAACCAGGAACCCACTAGTCAACCATACTTTCCTGTTACATGCAAACCACCTAGGTTTGGTTAAAGGCTTCCCAAATGAGAAGGATTCAGAAGCCAATTTTTAAACCATGTTTCTGAATCTGGCTCATTTAGAAGTCCTCAACCACACTTCCTAGTTTGAATGCAACATGAAGTTATGATTCCTGGTTCATTTTGCAGCTTGCACAGGAGGAGGAATAAAGCAGCAACAAGGCTTTTTGTGCAGGTGCTTACAACTAAACTACATCCTATTATTTGAAGGTGGCTAAAGAGTTGGTTAGCACGTTAAACGCAATCTAAAATTTCTGCATTGTGAACTGCATAACCGACATGTTCAACAAGTTGCATATCTCATACCCTGGCTGCAGAATGACATCTTCATACATCAGTTTTTGTCTGTTTGAAAGCCGACACTTAAGCACGTGCTCGTATTTTTTGGTTAACTGCTTTTCAACATCTCTTTTCGATCTGCGCAAAATAAACGGCTGGATCATCTGGGCGGGGGTGAAAATAGAAAAACCAAAGTTAACATAACTATTGTCTTCATTAAATTAAACCATATTACTAAAGCAAAGCTGGGAGAGCCATGCATGCGCTCAGACAAAAGTCAGGTCACTCACTCGGTGTAACCTGATGACAAGTTTGTGACAGTAATCCTGATTCTCCTCATTGGCTGCTTTTACTGGGAAATCCAGGTAAGGTTTGGAGATTCCTGGAATCAGGAAGTGCACCATGGTCCACAATTCCATCAATGTGTTGTGCAGAGGTGTATCAATTAGGAGCAAGCGGTGCTGGCTGTAAAATACAGTTCAAAATGCTATGAAGGGACAGTTATCCCACTGGTGTCCATCTAGCAATTTACTAGAACTAGTAAATAAAATCAAGAGGGGGAAAAACCCCACACAGGTAAAAAGGAAACACATTCAGGCCCCAGTTAAGATCAGGAATTAACAATAAAGTTGTCATGTGATTATCTATGCCTGGCTTATGTTTCCCTTAGAAATAGCAATTTCTAATTGGGTTCCCCAATTAGAACTGACACAACAACTACTCCAATTTTATCGAAAAAATTACACTGTCCAGCTGCTACTTGACTGCAAAGGTGCCAACACGCCCCCTTCTCCACATGCTGTGGTCCAGATCTATCTCGCTGTAGCTGTCTTCAGAACAGACAATCACATGGCAAAGATATAATCTGGCCCTGGCCTTAGATGTTATTTTGAGAACTCAGTATGATGGGAGCAAGTCTTCAGCTTATGGTCATCTGCACTCCAACCTCTCATGTAAGACAGTAGTGTCCTGTGCTACTGAATGCTGTGCTCACCTGTACTTGGGATGTCCCATTTAGCAATTTCACCCCCCTTTCAACCCATAGATTTCTTCCTGGTCCAAACAAGGATCACATAGCCACCATGGCCAACTGTCAGGAATAGTGGGAACTGAAGTTGTTCGACAATATCTGCAAGACCACAGGCTACCCACCACTGTCCTAGACCAACATAAAGCACTATGAAGTGCAAAGTGCAAGACTTCTACATGTGTCAGACCTGCGGAGACTGAAAAGTGCTTCCCAGTGTTTCTCCGTCATGTTTTTGATCTGTTGCATCTCATCAACAATGAGGTACTTCCATCGCATCTTTGTGAAGGCTTGGTGGCTTTTGAAGAGCTGCTTGTAGGATGTGATGCACACATTGAAGCGGTTGGGTTCCATCCACTCCTGCAAAAAACGAGGGAGGGAGGGAGGGAGGGAGGGAGGGAGGGAGGGAGGGAGGGAGGGAGATGACTATACTTGTCAAAACTTACAGGCAGAAGACAGAACTTCGCAAGCCCATGGCTTTATTCAAAATAAAGGCATTCATACTGTTATACATGTGGCAGCAGGCAGGCAAGATGGATGAAGAGCAAGGGGGTGGTGAATATCAGTCTTTTGGCTGCTCCCCATTTGAGACAACTTGAGGATTTCCCCTGGCCTTTTCTTTCCAGAAATCTCACTGCTTTGCTGGCACTTTAAAGCATACTTGCTAAACCACTAAGCATTTAGTAGAGTGTCACAGAGAGTAATGTTTATTTTTACTGTTCCCTTTGGATTCGATTGACAATGTTCACTGGATTTTTATTATTGCATCTTATTGCTCTGTTCTAAGCTGCCTTGAGGATGTTCATTTAAATAAATATCCATCAGCATGCAATACACTTTCTTCCCTCAGGCAAGCCCCTGCCCCTTACACTCTTTAGACTCTGCAAAGGGATGGGGAATTCTTGCAGCAGCTCCTTCCCAATGAACTGCAGCTTCTCCAGGCAACAACAAATAAGAAGGATCTACCCAGCAAAGGGGGCCATTGAGCCCAGGGATAAGAGTACAAGTTTTGCAAACTGATTGCAAACTGATTCCCTAGCTGAAAAGATACCAGGCAGCAAGGCTAGGAAAGAACTTGCCAGTGCTCTTGAAGAGAGCTACCGCCAAACACAGTAATGAACTATTAGGTCTTACAGAATAAAGGCACCTTCATATGTTCATATTGTATTTTCTTGCTAAGGCCCCTCGCGAATGTAAGGAAAGCGAAAAACATCCAGATTCGGGACAAGAAATCATGCCCATCTTGCCTGCCTTCTCAAGATTCTGACTTGAGAGCAAGGAAGAGAAAAGTCCTGGCTACCTCAAGGGCTAAATATTTTTTTGTTAAATAAGCTTGCAAACACTGATTTGTTGAGGTGTGATCCCTGATCCCTGTTGAGGTGTGCAGCTCCACAGATAAAACAGGAACATGGGAACAGGAACCTTACACCTTATACTGCCTTATACTGGGTCCATCTAGCTCACTCTTGTCTATACTGACACACAGAGGCTCCCAGGGTTTTCAGACCTTCCTAACCCTCCTTGGAGATGCCGTGGATTGAACTCCAGGCCTTCTGCGTGCAATGGAAAAATTCTACAACTGAACTACTGAACCTTCCTCTTGGTCTAAACTACTACAGGGGATCTCCTGCAAGGAGCCAAATCCACCAATACTGAATTAAGTGCTGCTCTGAGCAACTCTAAGGAAGGCGGGGGAGGGGATATAAATGCAACCAATTTATTTACTTATTGCACTTATATTCCACCTTTTTCTCCAAGGACCTCATGGTTCTCCTGCTCCTCATTTAATCCCCACAACAACCATGCAAGGTAGGTTAGGCTGAGAGGCGGTGCTGACCCAAGGTCACCCAGTGAACTTCACGGCCACACCATCCGTAGCCACAGATTGTGGAATGTGGACTGTGTCTCACGACAGGGGTCAGTAGAGGCCTTCAGGTCAATGGAAGGCAGTTATCTCTGTGAGTTGGCACCATTTGCTATTCAACAGCTCAGGTCAATCTGCCTCATCCCTCTGGTGCATGGGTAGGGAACCTGTCTCAGCCTAAGGGCCACTTTTCCTTCTTTGCAATCCTCTGGAGGCAAATTGCATGTGGTAGGCATGGCCAGAGGCAAAAGTGGGCAATGAATGTGAACTTTTGCCTTTGTACAGCATGCTAGTTTCTACACATACTTACACACCCTTCTGTATCCTCTATCCAGGCAATAAAGGGGCATTATCAGAGTTCAAGGAGACATTCCAGCTAAGGAAAACTACGTAGTGATCCAGTTAAGGATTGAGCCCTGGGAATGAGATCTGACCTGCGGAGATTTCCAAAGGCTAGAGGCCTGAAGGGACACATTTGTCTGCCAGGTCTGATGCTCCCCCACTCCTCCTTTACAGGCAAAAGCTTGGAACCTGGGGTATGACATCCAACTGCCAGGGGCCCAAAGACCCTGACATGTACATATACATTTCCTAATATTTTGCACATAGGTTTTGGATTTTAATTTTTGTAAGCTACTTGTTTGCTAGGCCAATCTCAGCTGGAAGATGGGGCATAGCTATAATGAAGGAGAAATATAGGTGGAATTTTGCTCAGCCGTCAGATGTTGAATTACTTTTTAAAAAATATCTACAGAGTGCTGTACCTGTCTTTTTGTTCGAAGTTCTTGCTGGCTGCCAATGTAGAGCAGGATTTTCAACCCAGGGCACCATCGCTTCAGTTCAAGCTCCCACTTCAGTATATTACAACTCCGAACAACAATGAGATGAGGGCCCCAGTCACCTGGCAAAGGGAAGAGAAGCAGCGGGATGTAGGAAAGATGTTAACTTCTGAGGAGCCCAACGCTGGCATGAAAGCCAGACCTTGACCATTTCCCATTTCGGTAAATAGTAGCCACAAAGCAGAGGGCAGGCTTACCCTCATTACACGCCAGATGTGCAAAAAAAGCAATAACTTGCACCGTTTTGCCAAGCCCGGCTTCATCTGCCAAAATGCCATTGAGATTCTTCTTGTACAGCTTGGCAAGCCAGTCCAATCCGATCTTCTGATACTCTCGAAGGGAGCCGTACAAGAGGGGAGGAGTGTTGTATTTAACCTGCAGCAAAATGACATGCAGCCCCACACTTTAAAAACTTCCAAGATTCCTTCACAGGGCAACCAGCAGCTTTTTACTAATGTAGTAAAGTTTATTTCTAAAGATCTAGACAAGTTTTCCCCTTCTCAAACAGAATTAGTAGTAGTATACCACCCTTCATCCTCAGATCTCAGAGCAGCTCACAAAGAAATTGTCTTGGATGCCTGTGGATATTTGTTTTTTAAAATATGGGGTAATTCTGTTTAGCCCACGGCCACTTTCTATCTAGCAACATTACCTCCACCATTGCAGAATTCTTTCATAATACAAATGTTAAAGGAATTCCAGGGGCACTCAAATGGTCAATTGAACAAAAATGACACCTTCATATCAATTCTTAGGCTTCCACAGAGAAAACAGTTTTGTAAGATTGCTGAGCACTCAAACTAAAGATCACTTTTGCACTTGTAAAACTATGGATGGGGGGGGGGCTGTTGCAAGAAGAAGGCAGCAAATAGGAGCAGTTAAGACAGCAATCCTGTGCATACTTATCTGGGAGGAAAGGGTCGTTAAACATAGCAGGTCTCACTTCTGAGCCAATGAGTTTAGAACTGCGCTGCAAGAATGCAGTGGGGACATCTCTACATGCAGTCAACTGTTTGCCACAAATGGAACAGAAAATACTTACCGAAGTTGTGATCCGGGCGCTGCCTTTTGGCAAAAGCGCTTCTGCTGCAGCCGCTACTTCTGCAATGTCCCTCCCGTGTTTCTTTGTAGGAACTGCTCTCTCAGCGCCCTTATACTGATCAATGCTAAGGAGAGAATCGATCAGGATAACTTCCTTCTGGACACTCTCCCTTTCAGCTGTGTGGTCTTCCATCTCTGACAAAACAATACACCAATCAATCAATTTTGCACAGGCAGAATCGTAAGAGTAACACCTGACACGTTAAAATATTTCTGGATATACTAGAATCCAAGACAGTGAAGCCAGATGAGAATGGGATTATAAACAATAACCCAGTGACCTAGATCAGGAAAGGGTAACCTGTGGCCCTCCAGATGTTTTGGAGACCAACTTCCATATACAGCTCAACCAGCACAGCCAATAGGCAGGGCTGGTGGAAGTTGGGAGTCCAGAAAGTGGGCCACAGGTTATCTACTCCACCTGGTTTAGATGGCATTCCATCTCAGCATGCAGGCTTTCGGGAGACAGCATGAAGCTGTTCCACTGTCAGGAAATATAGTGTAGTGCTGGTCTTGGATTCAAATCCATGCTCTTCCACAAGCCTCACTGGGTGGCCTTGAGAAAGCCTGTCTTTCTCAGACTAACCCATCTCTTACAAGTTGCTTACAAGAGAACAAAATAAAAATTAAACAGCAGAATTGTGAAAGGGTCTTTGGAAAAGGCCGGCACATTCACACACCCCGCACTGCCCTACCACTGAGAAAAAGAGGAAGAAATCATGCTTTGTTAAGTAACGCAGCCTGATCACCTCCTGTGGCAGCCACCAACTAAACAAAAATGCATGGGACAAATGCACACTGTCTGTAGGGATCCTGTGCACATGAGTACGTCCAATCCCTGTTAACATGCATAACTGAGGAAATGTTGCTAATTGTTTACACATGCTTTGAATTCTCTTCTCTCCTTTGTCTTCCTCCCCTGCAACCTTCCTAATGTTAAAGCATGAGCAAATACACTGTTGGTGTATTGTAGGAGTTTAAGAATGAATATGCCCTTATAGTTCAAATTTACAAGGTTGCAACTAGGTGGCCTTAAACAAGACTCTCATACTCAGCTTTAATTCTACCCATCATCTGTGATAAGAGGTTTATAACGCTGATAGAGCTGTTGCATGGATTCCTAGACAGCATCCTCTGAAAATTCTAAAGATCTACATCAATATGAAGTATTATATTAACCATCCCAAGGACATAGGATGAAGGTAGGCTACTTAAATCTAAAAAAACAAAACACATCTGTGGAACTGTGGATGCAAAACATTCTCCCTAAAAAGGTCAGAGCAGCTCAATGGCATTTTGGAATGAAAGGCCACCAAAATATACCTTCTTCACTAGTCTCTTCTTCAAGCTTTGGCTGGGGCCAGTGAAAATTCTCGGCAAAGGCACCTTCATACATCTTCACCAAATCATCCAAAGACAGTTCAGCTGAATGAGATTCAAAAAGCAAAGTGTGATGCTGTTCCAGTTACTTAGAACCAAAGTAGAGCACGACAAAAACCATTTTAGACAGGACAATGTTATTTTTAAAAGGGTACTTCCTAATTAACATCCACACAAGGCTTTCATGTTAACCTCAACAGAGCGCTTTAAAAAAAATGTTTCACAGATGGGTGGAGCGGTGTCATTTTGGAAGGTATTCGTATCTAGAGCAGAAAAGACATTTTTTTTGTCTGCATTCTCAAGCTTCAATTTAATTAAGATCACAAATGAGGTTAAATGCCCAGGCTCACCAGAGAGCAGAGTTCCCACAGGCATTGGGAGGGCTGGGAGAGGAAAAAGAGGACTCATTCACAGATGCGGAGTCTGACCAGGGGGAAGGTGGTTCAGCCTCCTTCTGGATTTCTTTTTCTCAACTACAGGGGCATTCTGAGTATGTCACACCACTCCTTCCCTATCACCTCTCTTGGGCTTTTGGGTTTTTCCAACTGGATCTCCATGCTCCTTCCACAGCTGGTCTCATCAGTGCTCAAACCAATATGGAGTAGTATGACCAAGTCTAACCAAAGGAGCATCTATGGATGATGGGAAGAGAGGGTAGAGAGAAAGACTCCTGATCCTGACTAACCTCCTTCGCTACACACACAATAACTTAGCATTCTGTCCAAACCGGAGGTTATCGTTTGTTTCACACAAAACAAACCATAGTGATAAGTCAAGGTTTGTTCTTGGTTTGCTTGGAGCAAAACAAACCAGAATTCTCTGGTACAGATGGAAGACTAAGCCAAGGATTGTGGTTTGTTTCTCCGCGCACTAGCAAGGAGGAATGAAACAACATAAAGATCAGCGTGTTCACAGTAAACCATTCGCTATGTGTGAACCAGACCATCACGCATTTCTTATCTGTGTCATGTTCCAACATATGAATTGGAAAGCGTTTCGAACTCCAAAAGTGTCTAGCCTACCACCTCTCCAAATAAGTCAACAAGAATTTCAGTGATGCTAAGGCTGAAAGCAGTATGCAAAGAGAAAGGGATATATTCTCAGGCATATATTCCAGGCATATATTCTCAGTCATTCAGTGGAAATGCTATTCAGAAGTCTTTGGACTCACCTTCTTTTGCCAAAGTGGATAGCTCACTTTGATGATTGACATTGCCTTCTTTAGCTTCCTGCTCTTCGATGGTTTCCTCTTCATCTTCAACTAGAAGACAACACAAATTCAATGAATCAAGTTGAGTGTAGGAAGCTGCATGTTGCTGGCATAAGATTCAGCTTGTCACCTTTAGCATTACAATATATAGCCTTCCCACCCTGTCCCTGTAAAAAGAACTAAAAATAAAACATAGTGCTAAAGATACACCCATTCATAATACATTCACCTAAGTTGCACTGCCATTAAGGGAGCAGCATCTATTGTAGGCTCCAACTCCAAGAGCTAGGGTCCCCTCAGCAGCCCCAGATATGTACACACACTTACCCTTAGCACCAACTAAGATGCTGATATTCTCTTTAAGTCTGCAACCTTTTAAAGTTTGGAACTTTTTTATTTTTAAACTTGGGCAACAACTGAACTGGCTGGAAAACAATATGTAGCCAGTGTGGTGTAGTGGTTAAGAGCGGCAGACTCGTAATCTGGGGAACTGGGTTCGCGTCTCTGCTCCTCCACATGCAACTGCCAGGTGACCTTGGGCTAGTCACACTTCTCTGAAGTCTCTCAGCCCCACTCACCTCACAGAGTGTTTGTTGTGGGGGAGGAAGGGAAAGGAGAATGTTAGCTGCTTTGAGACTCCTTCGGGTAGTGATAAAGCAGCATATCAAATCCAAACTCTTCTTCTAAGCTGCCCTGCCTTCTTCCCTTCACGTTTTTAAAAGGAAAGGGAGAGAGTGGGGCAGCTGGAGAGGAATCTGAGCTTTCCACCCTCCTGCTGAAACTCCTGGTAATGCTGCCATTACCCAGTAAGTTTGAGTAATGGAGGGGAAACTAGGGTGTGGTGTTTTCCCTGACCTTTTGTTTGCTGCTTTTTGAGAAGGGATGCTTCCTGCTTTTTGTGTATGCCCATTTTCATTTATTTTTATTATGAATGTGGTAGTAGTGTGTATATTGTTGGTTTGTTTCAGAGGAGCTAGCTGCTGCAAAGAGAGTTGCCTGTGGTTATGTGGGGGAGCACATGTGGTATTTTGCCTGCTGAGGAGTGTCTCTCTGAACATGACCAGTATTCCTTTAAGTGAAATGGGCACTATGTGGTGCCTATAACAGTTTCTCATCATTTCTTAATGCGCCACCAGGCCCCAAAAAGGGTGAGGACACCTAGATCAAGCCTTTCACTCAAGGACCTGATCTGGGTCTTCGTGCCTTCAAAGATGAGGCAGGCAGCTACTGAAGATGATATGACCTTCTTCATGGTCATATTCTACATACTACTACATCATCATCTAATTAAATTTATACACCATCCTTCAGCCAAAGATCCCAGGGCAGTTTAAAATAGAAAAACACAAAAGCCACGTACCATAACAACAACAAAAAAGAACAACACACAAACACACACACCGTTTAAAAGGCCATACAGTGGTGCCCCGCAAGACGAATGCCTCGCAAGACGAAAAACTCGCTAGATGAAAGAGTTTTCCGTTTTTGAGGTGCTTCGCAAGACGAATTTCCCTATGGGCTTGCTTCGCAAGACAAAAACGTCTTGCGGGTTCTTGTGAGTTTTTTCCCTCCCCCCCTTTTTCTAAGCCACTAAGCCGCTAATAGCCACTAAGCCGCTAATAGCCGCTGATAGCGCTAATCCGCTAATGGCCGTGCTTCGCAAGACGAAAAAACCGCTAGACGAAGAGACTCGCGGAACAAATTATTTTCGTCTTGCGAGGCACCACTGTAGATCGTTCCACCTGTTTGAAGTGGAACATTTCCGTGGCGCCTAAGGAGATGCAATGAAGGTGACAGACAAGCCTCCTTGGAGAAAGCATTCCACAATGGGGAGCCATCACCCATTCTCTCGTGGAGAGGGCACATGCAGAGGGACCAGATTATAATCGCAGGGTCCAGGTCAGTTCATATGGGCAGAGGTGGTCCCTGCAGTCCTGAGCTTTAGAGGTCAAAACCAGCACTTTGAGTTGGGCCCAGAAACAAATTGGCAGCCAGCGCAGCAGAGTCAGGATTGGAGTTATATGCTCAAACCGTCTTGCCCCAGTGAGCAAACTAGCTGCTGAATTCTGCACCGCCTGAAGTTCCCAAACCAATAATTTTGAGGCATTTAACAGATTTCTGTATTTTAAAGCTGTACTTTTCTCTCCCTTTCTTTCCACTCTAAAAATTCACTAATTCCTTTGGGTTTCTGGTGTGGTTTTTCCATTGTGATAGCAATTTAAATTATTCTAAGCCACCCTTGGGAACTGTATGGCTGAAAGGCAGCTATATGAGTTCCAATCCTTTACAAAGTCAAAATGGCACCATCCATGGACAAGTGGGAGGCATCAACAGGCTCAGGGAACTCACGAGGTTTGCAGAAGTACCAACAAATCTTTAGAAAGAATACCTTGAGGTGACAATCCCCATCCCCTATAAGAGCCCAGTGAGGACTGAGCATGCTCAGTAGCCACATAATACTGACTGACCTGTGTGTGGTGGTGGGGAACCTAGAGATAAGGGGAATGCAATACAGCATCGTGAACAGGAGCTTTCCAAGCCTCACCATTTTGTGCAGGCCCCCTCTGTTTTATCAGATTTACAGATAAATGGGTACAATAAGCGAAGATTAAAACAGCGGAGCTGAAAATTACTACAGTGGTAGCTCAGTTTACGAACAGTCCTGTTTACAAACTATTTGGTTTATGAACTCTGCAAAACCGGACATAGTGCTCTGGTTTGCGAACTTTACCTCGGTCTACGAACTACGAACTTTACCTCGGTCTACGAACAGAAACCAAACGGTGGAAGGGCACTGGAGGCGGAAGGCCTCATTAGGGAAAGCGTGCCTTGGTTTAAGAACGGATTTGGTTTAAGAACGGACTTCAGGAACGGATTAAGTTCATAAACCGAGGTACCACTGTATATTAAGTGACCAACCTTCATCATCTGTCAATGAAGTGCTTGCCTTTCTTTTTCTTCCAGATGTCCATGGCCCCTGAAAATACATGTAAATGTTTCCAATAAATTTTAAAAGCAGCAAGGGTATACATGCCAAACACATAGTAATATCTAGAGGAGACCTCTACCTAACACTTCCTGTTTGAAACAAGGGTCCCTAAGTTTAAAGTCAAAATGCAATTACTTCTTCCTGCTAATTTCAAAGGAAAGACAAAAAGTCTCCTACAACCCAGGCATATTTCCTGGTATTTGTAAGATCCAAGCCCCATCCATAAAGTGGGCCAACTTTATGTCATGACTGACAGCTGGAAAACTAAGAGAGCCATCGACAGAGCTTATGCTTCTCGCTACATTTCACTATTCCAAATCAAACTTTGTGAGGATCTTAACCAAGCTATTGAAACACATTGCTTTTATGGGTCAAGAGGTCAGGGAAAAGATACATTTCTATATAGGCCTCTCTCTATAAATCAGGGTTGGAAAACCGCTCACCTGCAGGCCTAATGAGGCCCACCAGGGCTCCTGCAAGGCTGTTTCACCAGCCCTACACTTGACACTGTATATGATCAGATGCACGGCAGGTAAAGGTAGGGTTTGGGTGAGAAGGGTTGTGTGCAGGGCTTCCTCAGCACTTACGATCAGCTGATTGTCAGCTCTTGGTGTGATTGTCAGCTCTTGGTGTGCAAAAACTGTGTCACCTGACATCTCATGGGATTTAGTTGGGGGACTCCATGAAATACTTTGTTATTTGCAAAAGCCATTAACCTATAGATAATCTTACCATGTCTGTTTCTTTGTCCATAAGAATATCTTCTAAATGTCTTGCATCTTTACCTGTAAAATTGTTAGGTGTTATGCCTCTTATAAGTCACTAAACACTTCCTGCATTTATTAGCCTAACATTTATATTTCCTAGAAACAAGGGGAAAATAAAGACATAAAATCAGAAAGGACCCAATGCTACGTACTCTTGCAGAGTAAAGAAGAACAGGTGAATATTCATTGAGAGACCATAGGGTTCATTGTGAACCTTTCGCAGTTCACAATGCAAATACAAGAAATATAAAATATTAAAACAAATATAGAAGAATAAAAAACTGTCTGTAACTTGCAATGTAAGGGAAACACTTAGCATTGCCTATCCTGTAAAGTTTGTATTTAAATTTTTTTTAAATCTTTAATAAACAAAGATTAGTAGGAACAGCAAGGAGAGCGGGCAGATTAGGGTAGTTGTTTAGTTAAGGCATCTCCAAATGCACTGCAGAATGCAAAGGTATTTACACCATTCTCAGTATACTACCATAGTTATCAGCGGGCATTCTATCTTTGAGCAACAACACACATCCTGCAATTTATGCAGCAGCCTTGTTTGCAGAAAGCAATCCAAAAGTAGAAATTCTTACCTCTCCTGGAATGTCGTCGCTTTAAATTTAACGCTTTTCTCCTTTTCTCTTGAAATTCAATCTGAAGCTTTATTTCTACAACCTAAAGGTGGGTATGAAATGTGACAGACAGAACAATCAGCTAACACTGAAGATCTTAAAACTATCTTAGTGGAAATAAGGCAGTTGTATCCTACAATTCAGGGCATCCGATTTTTACTTGTACTCCTCTACCTACTGCAACCCTCCACACCAGCAATGGAGCAGCTGCCAGCAGCTCAGTCTGCTCCCCGCCCCTTCAGGAGGCAATGAAAAATACAACAAGAGATGGAGAAGATTTAAGAGAGCCAAGGTGGTAAAAGAGACTGCCTTACTGCTAATCACTGGAAGCCACTCAAAGAGCCTTCAAATAGGTTAAAATGCTTTAAATGAAGTATTTGATATTTTAAACAAGTAATTAAACATGACATGCAATGCAATGTATACTGCATGTCTACTCAGAAGTTAAGTTTCACTGCGTTCACAACAGGACTTATTTCCAGGAAAGGTTTTATTTTGAAGGATTGTGGCCTAAGGCTTTAAAAACCAATACCGCTTGACTGCTGAGTGGCAAAGGAAAAGGAAAGCACTACCTGCTCAATATTAGACCAGAAATACTCTATTTCTCTCGCGATCGTCGCAGCAATGCGCCTCAGCTTGTTCTGTTCTTCTTTCCTGGCCCTCTCTTCATTAAGCTTCTTTTCTTCATGGTATCGAGCCACAGTCCGGACCATCTAATAAAAATAAAATCACCAGACAATGAGAAAGGATTCTTCAATGCCAATACACTTTTCTTTTTGACAACTACTTGTATGGCCATTTTAGCATATCTAATTATCGAGTAGCCAGCTACCAGAAAAACTGCTGTATTGCAGGTTAGCCTATTTGTTCATCCATTTCAGTACTGTCTGCTCCAGACTTTCCTAACCTGGTGCCCTCCAGATGTTGTTGAGCCACTGCTCTCATCACTCCTGACCATTAGCCACAGTGACTGGGACTGATGGGAGCTCAGAGCGCAACAACATCTGGAGAGCACCAAATTGAGGAAGGCTGGTTTTCTGTGGCTGGCAGTGGCTCTCCAGGGTCCCAAGCAAAAGGTTTTCATACCACCTGCTACCCAGTATATTAAACTGGCAGTGTCATGGACTGAACCCGGGAGCTTTCATGTATACTGGGGGGGGGGGGTTATGGGCTCCACTTTTGCGGGGCTGAAAAGCAAACTGTCAAGTGCAGGCAGAAACAGGAAATTTCTGGAAAAGGAATTAGACTTTGTCAAGCATAACAGGATGTGGATAAACCAAAACTAGGTTTTCACTGTTACTTCTGAAATTGAAACAGAAATTACCTAGCATGGAGGACACCGAGCCCTCCTTGTCACTGAAGCTTCCCCAGCATTAAGAGCTTACTGCAGGCTTTGCTCTTTGTTAACAAAAGTCATTTGAGGGCTTACACGCCATATTAACAACAACTGTATTAGCCATTTGTTAGGGGAGACCAGGCATTTCAATATCACAACCAGGAGGGAAAACCTCCATTATACTCAAGCACAGGAGAAAATTTAAGAAAATAAAAAACAGAAAACCTAAATTCGCGAGGCAAAAGAGCCGCCATGCCCAGCGCAGTCCCTCAGAACAGAACTTGGCTATTCCTATTATAGCTGTAGAGGTTGGATCCAATGCTGTCACTTGAGGCTCAGGTGGCCTTGATGGCACAGAGCGCCTTCCATCAGCTTTAGTTGGTGGCCCAACTGCACCCCTACTGGGCAGGGATAGCCTAACTTCAGTTGCCTATGCTCTGGTAACCTCTAGGTTAGATTACTGCAACATGTTATGCGTGTGGCTGCCTCTGAAGATGGTTTGGAAACCTAAGCTGGTGCAAATTTATTACTACTACTACAACAACTACTACTACTACTATTTTTCCTGATGGGAGTCGAGGCAGCTTACAGATAAAAATAAGAACCCCTAAAAACGTAGTAAAAAAAAATAGTTAGAAAGCAATTAAACACTGATAAAATGAAAACTATATACATACTTTAAAAATCTATTAAAACCATATCAATAATTACGAAAAAGCAGCATGGCACCGGCACTTTCATTAAAAGCAGTCAGTTCCCTAAAGCCTGTTGAAACAAGTAAGTCTTCACCAGCCAGCAGAAGGGAAAGTAAGGAGAGAGCCAGTCTATAGCTGCTCTAGGGAGAAAGTTCCTAAGTCTGGAAACAGCTACTGAGAAGGCCAGAGGCCAGGTTGCTCACTGGCACAAGACAGTTTGAGCATATAACACCAATCCTGACCTGACAGCACGGGCTGCCAATCAGGTTCCCGGCCTAACACAAAGTGCTGGTTTTGAGCTATAAAGCCTTAAAACGGATCGGGACTGCAATACCTCAAGGAGCTCCTCTCCCCATTTGAACCAACCCATACTTTGTGATCATCACCCAAGATCCTTCTTTGTGTGCCCACTCCACGAGAGGACATGTGGTAGAGCCCCATTTGTGGAATGTTTTTACCAGGGAGGCTCACCTGATGCCTGCCTTACATCTCCTTAGGCACCAGGCAAAAATGTTCCTCTTCAACCAGGCCTTTGGTTGATTAAACAATCTATGGTTGGGGTCAGCAACCTAAGGCCCATGGGCCACAAAAGGCCCATGGGGGTCGTTTAACCGGCCCATGGACCCCCGCCTCCTGCTCGGTCGGCTCCCATGCGCCGCGCTAAACAGCCACGGAGCAGAGTGAATACCACCTTCCACAACGCTGCTCGGCTTCCCATTGGCTGCAGGAAGCTCCTGCAGCCAATGGGAAGCTGTGCACACCTCCTCTGCACTGAAACGAGCAACGGAAACGGCATCTGGCCCACCGCAGCATCTGTGAGAACGTGAACCGGCCCAAGCCATAAAAACTTTGCCGACCCCTGATCTACAGCCTTTTAAATATGTCTGGGGGATGTTATTGTTTTGGTTATAATGTTAAGTAGTTTGTGGTTTTATTTTGAGTTTATATGTTGTAATGTGCCCTGTGATCTTTAGATGAAGGGAGGTACATAAATTTAATTAACAACAACATTTTGCCAATACAGTACAAATGAAACACAACAATACCTTCTTAGCCGTGGCCATCTTCCACCTCCTTTCTTGAGCAAAGTCTGTCGCCATCCACTGCATTTCTTCCAGGAGATAATCCCACTGAGATTTGGGTCGGGGAGCCTCTTGAAGTTTGGGCAGCCGTCTCAGAGACCACAAACCTTCCTTCCTCAGCTCTGCTATTCGTTGATGGACTTGGTTTTCCTTATTGAAGCAAGCAAGCAATAAAAATGGGTGTTGTTGGAAATAAATTGTGCTTCCAATACGCCAAAGAAAACATCAACAGCAACAGGTGAAAAGGTAATTCAGCTACCTGAAGCATTGTCATGTAATATATTTCAGGGGGTGGAGGAGTTACAGCTCACTGTATGGAAACAAGTTGGATTAAAAGGGCCACTTAAATAAAAAGGCACAACAGGCACCTGTCATGAATGACCTTTCTGTTTTGGATTGAACACTTTCAGTAGGTAATGGGTTAAGTAATTCTTCTGCCCAGGAAAAGTAGGGAATATACCGTATTGTTAAGCTTTATGACGTATCAGGTGCAATATATGGAAGAATCAGCTCCTACACGAAATGGATGGCCAAGGTCACCTCAGGAATACATCCACAGGATGGCTCCATCAGTGTAGACTACTCATAGATTGGATCCCTAGTTCAGATATTCTGTGAGCTGCAATTATTGGCCACCAGAAAAGCTACCTTCAAAGTAAGTAGGTAAGTGGCAACTCCTTATCAGGTTCAAAGAAAAAGAATGTGAGAGCTTCAGAGGACCCTCTGAAGACTCCAAGAGAACCTATGGACTACATGAGGGTTGTAAATGTGGCTGGATTCCTTTATTTCACAGTACGGAAGAGGGAGATGAAGCCTGCTCATATAGGCTGTTGGGCTCAAGTCCCCGGTCCAGGCCACCCTGAAGAGATCTTAGTAGTCCAGGCTTTTTCAGCAGAAGCACCTTATGAAGGCCTTCCAGGTTGTCTCATATATTCCACAGGCTACACCTCCAAAATTGAGGAGAGCCTACTATTCAGTCACCAGGATGCAGCCAGCTAGGATCTGGGAGCAGTACTGGACCCTAGGAAAGTGGGACTGGGGGAGATGTCACACTCACAGAGATTTCTGAAAACTAAGGCCTCCTCAGTCATGGAGGGGCAACCAGAAACATAGAGTAGCCCTTTGTAGGGATATCGCAGAGCGGGGAGTGGAGTCCGGAGGGAGCACACTTCCCTGCCAGCAGACAGCCACAGTCTGCCTGCACGCATGACCTTGGGGTGCAGGGACCCCCCCCCCAGACAAGCCACAGCTGTCTGTACATCGTTCCACCCATGTCTGACCTTTTGTGGTCTCAGAGTCAGCGGTATCCTGTCTGTAAGTTTTTCCCTGAGACCTTTTGTCTCCTACGTCATACACTGTGCAAGGGGAAAATGACGCTGTGGAACAGGTGCCAAAATTTATTTGTACCACCCCACGATTTCGGGACGGAAGATGTGTAAAGGTCACAGCCCAAAATGTATTTGCCTGGCTTGCATATTTGTCTCAATAAAAGGAGGCTCCACAGGAATGGTGGTAACTTGCTCGCTTCAGACCACCTGTGCGCAGCTCACATAATGATCAACACCTGTCTTGGGCCTTCACTTCAGCCCTTTCCTGCTTTTTTTTCTCTCAGCACTCTGGACAGGCGGAGAGGATGGGAATAAAGACATACAGGAGGCCCCTCAGCCCAGTAGAGTGAAACACATCTATGCTCCCCGCTCAAATGGAAAAGTACCATGGGAAAGTAAGGTGGTTTTGCATTTTCTGGAGATGCAAAAAAAATTCAAGAGAGGAGGGCAGAAGCACACTTGAAGTAGCTCTTGAGACAAGGCCCACTTTCCTAGATCCATAGTTTAGAAACTCAAGTAATAAAATTTGTCCTATGAGCTGTGCCAATATGGGCAACAGGTTGGCCTCTGTTCAAATGAGAAGGGATTTGGTCTGGATGCTTAGGGTGTTGGGCCTGGGTATTGCTGTCTGTTCACACAGGCCTTGGTTGTTATATTGTCTATCCTTACCAGGACATGCCATTAGTAGAGAAAGGGTTTAAAGGCACATAGGCAAAGGTTCATCGCTCTGACTTCCAGTCAGCTGATGCTATGTCTGGATACCTAGAAAGAACACACCTCCCACACTGCAAGATCTAGGCAGTTTATGCCCCATCCCATCAGACTGGCATCTGTGGTGACTTATCAGTTTATCAGGATTGAGATGGGTGCCCTGTGGTTAGCCGCTATCTGAAAGATCAGGAAACCTGTGGAAAGAGAGGAACCTAAAGTAATCTTTCCTGAACTATGTCTAACGGGGATGGTAAAAGAAACCGTTGCAACTGTCTGGAATCAAATCACGGCTAGAGGACAAACCCAAGTTCTGCTTTTGATCTGCAATCAGGAAAGGTTGTTCTGAGAAACTCAACAACGCTAACAAAGGGTCTCCTTGTTCAATACCGCTAATCATAAGGCAGATGATATTGCAAATATTCTCATGCAGCAGCAAAAGAATCCAGCCATCACCTCAAAGCTTCTCTTTTTAAAAAAAAATGAATAATCTGTGTGCATACTGGGAATTCTGGCATCGGATTGTGCGGTGGGTTTTCTTACCAGCTTAACTTGTTCTGCCAGCTTCTCTTGGGAGCTGTCCTGTGCTAGAACTGTTGTATTTTGAACCGGACTCTGAATCTTTGGTGCTGCTGCTGTCACAGCCAAGCCTGGGGGCTTGGAAGCAATAGGAGAAGTTGCTTTATTTGTCGCTGGCGAAGTTCGACTAGTTTGTGTCGGGTAAGTGGGCTGTGGTGCCACGTTGGAAACAGTTGCTGGTGGGTTGGATGAGGTAGGAGGAAGCACGCTTGCTGGAAGACGCTGGGAATTTTGGACGGTGTCTGCCGAAGGTCGCGCTGGGGTCACTGCCTGTGAAAGGCACACATCCATGTTAAAAAGACCAAATGAAAGGGGTTCAGCAGTGAGACACTGCTGCCATTTGTATTACAGTATGATACAAAGACACACCGACCAAATATTGGCCTAATTATGCAAACCAGGCTGTTTCAAAGAAAATACTACTGTAGCCAGTTACAACAGCACATAGGAAACACCTGCTGTTTTAGCCTGGCGCGATGCCTTTGTATTGCAAAAATGAGCACATAAGCAAGCGCCATCCCAAACTTGAAGAGCTACAGTTTACCTACAAGTAAAGGCCATGCCACCCAATGTCAGAAACTGAGGGTAGCCTTTGCATTCATCGTCCCCAAAAGCAGCACCCATCTCATCCTTTTTCCTTGTTCTGTGGAAGTCAATGGAAGCCACTGAGAACTGAGATAGCCTTAATCTTGATTAGCCTCACTCTGGGTGCACAAATATACACATGTAAGTAACACTAATTATCATCATTTTATTTATACCCAGCAGAATATAAAAGATAATAAAACGTCAAATGTCAATTCACCTTAAAGATGTTTGTTCTCATGAATTTATTCATTTATAGCTTTTTAAGTTGCAGTAAGCATGCCAACTGAAACTCTGCCAATTCAGGGGTTCAGACTACATGGTTTGGATTCTAACATCTGCAACTGTAACCATAAAACATGAAAAGCAGGGGAGTGTTGGGGGACAATGTCAGTTACACCCCCCTATAAATCTCCTCGTTCTAACTTCAGCTTTCACCTGGCGGGAGGGGGGGAAGCAAACCACAAGGAATGTTCAAATCTAGACCACCTATGAGCAGCTAGATAGGCATTGGTTACAATGTGTGAGAACAAAGTATGCAAGTCGTGTATTGTATCCAAAATGAATGCCTGTGCATTTTAGCTGCTTCTCTCCGGATGTGAGCAGTGACTGGAAAATGATCAGCTGCCCATCTTGCATATTTTTTTTAAGAAGGCAAGCAGCTGACATCACACATGTGCGCATTTCCACATGTATGCACCCTGTGCATTTTGTATCCTGGTATCACACTAGAATAGAAAATAATTCTGTTAGTGGTACCCCTGTGTTGAAGCCTGTTGGCATGACCGCTTACCCTCCATAAAAAGGAACAAGCTGGTCAGCTGCAAAACACACATTTGACAGGCCAGTTACGTATTTCTAGATGGGACCTACCAGCCCCTTACTTTTCCATGTATTCATTCAAGTTATATGCAGCCCTTCTTCCCTAAAGGGGTTCAGGGCAGCAAATAAATAAAATGATAACACATTTGAAACATTTTAAAGCTGTAAAAAAAAGTCTAAAAATAACACAATAAAACATCTGATTTTTTTAAAAAATAATGTGTCTAACAGGCCTGCGGAAAGAGAATGTTTTTTCAACAGGCGAGTCTAAAGGAATACAGTGATTGTGCCTGCCTGATATCAACAGGCAGGGAGTTGCAAAGTACAGATGCTACCACACCAAAGGAATGACTTCTTGCAAATGCAGAATGGAAATAGTGTGGTGCCTGTAGAAGTGTAGAAGTGCAGGCTGGAGTTCCTAAGATTGCACGGATAGACAGATAAATAAACATTTGGGATAGACTTTTCACCAGGGCTACATTTTCACATGCTCCTGCCCAAGTACCTGTTGCTGTGCTGGAGCTTGTGCTTGGGATACCTGGGCTGTTATCTGCCCTTGTACAAGTGCTGCTGACTGAACCTGCTGCTGAAGTGGCACTTGAACTTGGCCATGCGGCACGACAGCGGCAATGGATACGCTTTGCGGCTGGGCCTTCACGTGAATCTGAGGTTGCGCCAGAGAGTCTGTGATCGGCGGCTGTGGTGGCTGCGTAAGCTGCAGGGTCGCTGGGAGAGGCGGGAGGGGGACATTGCTTGACTGCAGCCTCCCAGGCAGCTGAGGCGGAGGAGTGTGGAGACTTGCCGCATTCTGCACAGGAGGCCCTTTGGAGGGGTCATACTGTTGCTGGCTCTGCTTCTGCCCAGTGAGCTGTACCGCTTGAGGGGTGGGAGGCATTCCACCTGAAAGCAAGAAGAAAAATGGAAAGAGCTGAATTACACAGGCCAAGACTTTTGGACTCCTAGGACACCAGAGCATGTCAAGGAGACAAAAGTTAATTCTTTACAGTGGTACCTCCGGTTGCGGACGGGATCCGTTCCGGCGCTCCGGTCGGATCCTGAGGTTTCTGCAACCGGAGGAACCGCTTCTGTGCATGTGGCAAAAATTCAGAAATATACTTCCGGGTTTGCCACTTACGGTATCCTGAGGTTTACATAAGCTGAGGGATACGTAAGCAGAGGTACGACTGTACTTACTTTGACACACTTACAGCATCACTTAAAATAAGATTAGCATTGGTGAACCGCAGTAAGAAATTCAGTCAACATCAATCTACCATGCACTGTTGGTTTTTTCTTATGATTTTTTCCAGTCATGAGTCACGTACACACAACACAAGACAAACAACCTTATTAAATGGTCCTATGGTCTTAAAATGTTGTTGACATGGTTAATGGTAAGCAAAAACAAAACAAAATACGCACAAATGCAAAAACTAATGTGGAATTAAAATGAAAAACATCTAAAAGAGAACCACCCTTCTTGCAAACTGGAAAACTCCCAAGTGAATGATTCTGCATCAACTTGCGTGGCCATTTTCCAGGCCCACATGCACTACTGGAGCCTACCATTCAGCTCCTTCAAAGGGAACGAGGCATTTCACACCAAGTATTAATTTACAAGGGGAAAGCATAGGGCAGAACCAGAGATCTCAGAAAGGCTGTGTTTTGTGAGGTTTCTGCTTCTGGTGCCAACGCCCCCCCTTGCTAAATTAATCTGCGGTTGGCATGTGGCAACACAGTACCTTGTGCTGTTGGCATGAGTTGTTGAAGAGGGACTCCTGAAGTCACACCTGGATGCTGAAAAACCATCCCATGACGGCCCACTTCAATTCGGGGTCTCTTAGACGAATCTGGTGATATTCAAATTCCATTTACGGCAGGGTATAGTGGAAGGGGTTCAGGTTACAGTGTTTTAAAAAGATGCCCCGTGAGTTTTAAATTCGGCTTTCTGTTTATCTACAACTCTACTGTGGAAAAGTACAGCATCAGGGCAGTAGTTGGCTCAAATGCATACCATGCCCATGTGAAATCCAGCTTACTGGCTGTGGGAGGAGCACATGGCACAAGCCAAAACTCACATCGCTAAGAACAGGCCACATGGTCACACTGAAGCACGCTTTTTAAAAAGTAAGCACTATATTTAAGTGTTAATAGCCGAAAGGGATGATCAAAGTTCCACTGAAAGGAACCATACCTGCTGATGTAAGTGCCTGTTGTCTCTTAAAAGCTTCAATTTCTATGGTATTCACAGTTCCTGTTACTGGAGTCCCTGCATGCGCCTGCTATTATAAAACAAAAACAGAGCAGTCAGAATTCAATTAAATCCTCAACTTCTTTGACAGAACCTTATATGCACGAACCCTTCTTTAAATAAGAAAAATGGTACATGAGAAAATCTAGAGAAAAATCTGTCCAAGAGCTGCTGGCCATTTTTTAAAACATGTCTATAATGAAGGAATGTAAAGCAACCCCAATATACTTACCTCTTAGCTTTCAATGATTGTTATTTAAGATGATTTTGAATCCATTTCACAAAGAATTTTTTTTTATATGACACAGTTAATGCTACAGAAAGGGAAATCTACGCGGCTTTCTCTCTCTCTCTTTCCTAACAAAGCAAAGTTAAGGTAAAAGCTTCTTCCCCCACAGCTGAAAACCTTCATGTGCTTGATCCTGGAATGAAATCATAACCTTTTTTTGCTTCACGTATAGAGACACCATGAATTTGGTGCTTTCAATACTACAACAAATCCCACCAAGATTCTGTGCCCCTCCCGTCACACCCAGTTCACAGTTTTCCCCAAAACAGTAGATGCCAATGTATGCAAGAAACAACAATGCTAGGACAGACCAATCCTCAAGATACTGGAGGCAGAAATCTGAAAACAAAGTGGATACCAGCAAAGGTGATTCAATAATCCAATCACCATACAATGGCAAAAAGTCCATCATTATTATAGGCCTGCTGAGTGGAGGGAGGGCTTGTAGTTCCCACTGGCAGGAGAAGAAGCCTCCCCCATTGGTTCCCCCCAACCTGGTGCCCTTCAGATGTTTCAGACTACAACTCCCATCACCCCAAACATGCCTATGTTGGCTGGGGCTGATGGGAGGTGTAGTACAAAACACTTGGAGGGCAGGAGGTTGGGCAGATATCTTCTCACGTTATCAGTGTCTCTAGTTCTCTGGAACTGCATAGCCACCACTGTCTTGATGGAAGCAAACAGATCATTAGACTGCTGCCGTCAGAGAGCTCATCTAGATTCCAATGGAAATGTCAATATAGTGTAAAATGTTTAATGGAACATTAAACTAACAGTGCAACACTACACATGTCTACTCAGAGGTAAGTCCCATTGAATTCAAGGGGCTTACTCGCAAATGAAGGGATGTGGGACTGTAGCCTCATTCCCAGGTAAGAGTGTCTAAGAATATGATCTAACATTGCTACAAATTGTGTGCATATTACCATTAGCACCAGTAACTAAGCACATTTATTTGGAAGCAAGTCCTACTTTGAATTCTCCTTTGAATGTGTGTGTTGGCATTAGTGTGTTGGCATAACAGCCTAAAGCTGGAGAGTTTCATCAAAGTCTACCAAATGGCTTCAGAATTGTAACTATAACTATAATAGAGGCAGCAATTTTTAAAAATGTACACTTTAGGTAACTATGAAATTTAGGTTTACATAAATTTAGATTTACAGATTGAGATATACTTGTAGACATTAGGTTTCTGTTTTGTGTTGGGTACAGAGGAGGTAATACCTGGTGCACATATCAGGTAAGGGTGGAAAAAACCTCACCCTGTGTAAAGAACTGATGCTTGCCATAAAGATACGGTTTAGAACAAAATAATAGAAGAAACTGTAATACCAAATAAAGTGTGGTACACAAAACAAGTTCTTAATATTTGAATGTATGCAATTAAAATATCATTAAAATAATGTCCCACACACTAATTGTAGATGACATTTTCTGTACACAATCTTTTGAACTGCCTTTCTGCCTAGGAGGCACCCTAGTCTGTCATAATGGCCTGTTTAAGAAACAAAACAAAAAAGCTAATTTGTCTTTATTAGAATGAGCTGGCCAAAGGCTCAAACTTATGTCTTCCCCGTTTCTCTGCCTGAAACCCAGGAGAGATGCTGCCCATTACTGTAAACAATACGAGCTAGATGGACAAGTGACATGACTCAGTATGAAGCAGCTTCCTATGTTCCTATGACAAAAATCTTCCAGTTTTGAACTAAGCCACAATTCCTTTATTTCTGAACTCAGAGAGCTATGGTTTGCTCTAACTGCAGTTAGTTAACAAACCAAGATACCAAACCACAGCTTGTTTGTGAAGAACAAGCTATAGTTATAGCAGACCACAGGAGGTCCCACAACTGTGCTTAGTTCAAAGCAGAAGCTGTCCTCCTCTCAGGAGAAAAAGAGAGAGAAAAATAGGATGTGAGTTAGGCTCTCTAACCTTACAATCAATCATGGTTTGCCATTACATCTGAACCAGACCATTATTTCGAGCACAACCCTTCAGCGCAGGGCATGATAACTCTTTCACTCTATTTTCTGGCACCCACAATTTAATCCAACAATTCATAAAGTCTGTTGTGCATACATTTGACTATGAAACAGCAAGGCATTTTATTATGCATTTGTAAAGTGTGGTAATTTAAATTGCATCAGAAAGAGAAAAGGTGCAGCGGCAGCTCTGCCCCTTTTTGTATCTGTATTCAAAAACCTTCAAAATCAAGGACAAAAGGGGGAGGAGAGAGAGAACAGAATTTTAGAAAGAATCCACAGTCATATTCCACAGACACAGAGACCCACACTGTTACTAGGCAGAACGCACAAGGGAACCAAAGACAAGCAAACCAAAGCGGAACACATCAAAAGCTGAAAGTTAATGAAATAAGCCAGCAACTTTGAAACAAGAGGTGGGAAAAGGTAACTTCCTCAAAGCTCCATAAACACTCATGCATCTGAAATTTTAAGAGGTTTTTACTATTCATTTCTGTTTTTTAGATGAAAAGGGATGGGCTCTCAGGGAGTGGGGTGGGGAAATGCAGGTTCTATTTTCAAATACCAAATCTGAATGAGAAAAAAGGAATAGTAATAATCACCTGGGATGAAACTACAAGTTTAGAACCATTGAAAAAGTACCTGAAATGGTTGCTGCTGGGATGAAAAAGCAGCAGAAACATTTGGAGGAAGCTGGGTTGCTATAGCAACAGGAGTACCAGTCTGACCATCCTTTCCTGTCACAACCTTTACCTGAGAGAAGATATTTTGGGGGGAAACAAAAAGGGAAATCATTTTCTTTTCTTCTGGTTTTAAAAAATCTGATCAACACACTCCACTTTGCATTGCATTGATGGTTCCTCACTGAAGAGGGGATTTTAAGAAAAGGCCCATAGGTGTGATGGGACTTGAACCCACTTTTTTTTAAGAAAAAAGAGAAGAAATAAGATGTTCTGCTTTGTCTTTATAGACAGCAGAATGGGGCGAGGCGCAGGCTACTTGCGACCACTCGCCACCTAAAGTCTCCACTGAAATTTAGAATAGGCAAATAACATGGGTTAACTTGAGATATTGGCTTTCTAACAGACAACAAAATTAGCATGACAGACAGTTCACACTCAGAAGAGCCCCAACATTTATTAAGCAATGAGCATAGCCTGCATTCTCTCCCCTCCTCGCAGCCTCCCCCAAACTCCCATAATAATCAGCCCACCCAGGCAAGGGATGAAGTTGCATTGCTTTAGCAGAAGGTGATAAAAGGAAGGGGGAATAAGAGTGAGGAAATGCACAAAATACAAAGAGAAGGAGGTACCCCCAAAGTGCCTTGTTTTTCAAAAGAAAATGTAACATTGTCAATGTTCCTGGAAGTTTATTGTTTCTTCAAACGTCTTCCATTAAGTCCATTCTATTTTTTACAAAGGGGGGGAAAGGTTTTCTTAAATTGAGTGTTAAATAGGGATACCTGCAAAACTGTTATAAATTTAAGTGAAAGGCTTTAAACATCCATTTATGTCACACAGGACCGGTTAAGCAGGTATAAATCATTTTGACCATTCAAAAAGTAAAGGGGTGGGAAATGATACACTGTTGGGGGGGATATAGGTTAAAATCAGACTCCTTAAAAATTATTGTCTATAGAAAGGAATGTACTTTATCAAAATTTAAGAAGTGATACATTTGATTTTATGTGCCATACCACCAGGCCTACTCAGATGAACGTAAATGCCTTTACTCAACCTTTATAATGAATTTTGGAAAGACTTTCTGAAGAATAACTATTTTGAAAATTAGGAGCATCTGTCTTCATAGCAAAAGTTTGAAACCGAAGGGATGCACACCACCAATGAGATAGCTTTTTGCTGCATTTCTCATTAGAATTGATTCTGCAGGAAAACATACCGTATTTGATTTTGTTTGACAAGCAAGAGTTGATTCCACATTTAGTGTTCTGAGTATTCATCATGCCTGACAAGCACTTCTGTAAAACTTAGAAACACTGGTCCAAAGTAGTATCACTTCGATTATAAACTGCAGAGGTTCAGCCATGTTGAGGTCCTCTATTGTCAAGCAGTACATAAATTTTATGAATTAAATAAACATAGTTGTACTCAGTACTATTTTTCTAGAAAAAGAGGTGCCAAAGCTCACCATGAACACCTCCTTCATTAGAATGGCAATGGCACCCACCTGAAAGGTACTGGAACTGAGTTCTGGCTGGAAAAAGCCCTAGTTGTACGTACTATTTTTTCAAGCTTGAGCTGGTTATATTTAATAATGAGTTCTTGAATTTTAAGAACTCTCAAGCATTTCAAGCTCCTGAAGGAGGTCTTACTTTGAAACCCCTTGAGGAGTTTTCAGTAAAATGAATTTCAAACTGATGTTCACCTGCTTTCCACTCTATAGTTTTGTGAGGCCACACAGCCCCCACCATTTTGATGGAAGCAAATAGGTCATTAGAGTACTAACAACTGCCATTAATTAGGTAATCAAGATAGTATTGAAAATGTCAACATATTTACAATACAGAATTGGAAGAAGAGACTGGCTCTTTGGAAATGGTAGTTTGCAAGTCAGCAACTATACATCCTTCACCTATTACAAGGTCTCAGTCCTGAAATTGTTTCAGAGGTATTCCCTGCATATAAGCCTCACTCGTGACATTGCAAGCTCCCATTATGTGAGTGATCAATTTGTTCCAAACTGGGGGATTAAAAGGCCTCCAACTCTTCACAGAAGGAAACACTTTGGAGATCTGGCATCACATGAAGAGTCACCTATTGAACTTCCAGTGCCTACTGAGGGCTTTTTTTATCCCAGCAGGCATTTTATATGAAGTTTGATTTTATAATTTTAACTTATTTTTATTCTTTGCATTGTATCTTTGCAAACCAGTTAGAGACTATTGTAGTTAAGTGGTAAATAAATTATTTAAATTAACAAATAAACACATTATTTGGAAGTTTAAAGTAGGTAAACATCGCCTTTAGAATCAATAGTATCATAAATTGGAATACCCCCTTTGAAATATGGGACCTCCAGAAATCCTGTTTATACCTGAGTTTTACCGGTAAACATTTGTATAAGTATTAGACAATTTACTGCTAAGCTTGCAAAACCATTCAAGTTGCAAATCTCAACGGAATTGACTTCTGAGTATGGATGTATAAGACTGCATTGTTAATTTGATTTTTATAAAAAAAGACACAGACTTTAGGCTTGACAGTTTTTGCAAGATAACAACAGAAAGTGGTGTCTGCGCCAGATAGTTACAGATAATGAAGAGTTTAAATTTCTTTTGGAATGCACTTTTTTTTAATGTAGCAAAATTAGACACATGGATCAGGATCCCAGTAGCTGCTTACAGCTTTCTTTCACCAGGGCTGATTATAAAAAAAACAAAACCATTTTTCAGCAGCAGACACCAGAGCCTGCTTGAGAAGTTCAGTTTCAAACTCTGCTATGCAGCAAGAGAGGAGGAAGCTATTTGATAAACATAGCCCCAGAGTGTATTATTTGCTAATGTGGAAAGAGCTATAGGGTTCTTTGTATACAGGCCTTTATCATTATTTTGCACTACAGTGGTACTTGGAGAAACTGGTGGAGCCCTAAATTAAGCCTGCTTCCAGTTTTCACTTGATGTTATTACAAAATCATGGCTGTAATCCTATGCACGCTTACCTGGGTGTGAGCCCCAATTAACATAGTGGGACTTGCTTCTGAGTAACCACACACTGGATAAACCACAAATTACATAGCTGAACCTTCTTTTAACTGACAGCTAAGTTTGCCATTTTAGCTGAGTACCAGTAAACCTACTGTGCAAATTTATACTCAAGTTTAAAGTTTCTGTGTGAGCATGACTGGTGAGAAAGCAAGCAAACAGAAAACAGAAAAATGCCCTACAGCTTCTGCTTCCATGTTAAACCAGCTTTTCTGACACTTTGGTTACAACTAGAAAATATTTATAATATAAAGTGACAATTCCCTAAGGGGTTCCCGAAGGATTCTGCCCTTATTTTTGTAACACTGCAAGCAGGCACATCATAACTTCATATCATTTTCATATGTGTACCCTGAGCTTGCTCTAAAAAGTTGAGGGCAACATTGCATAGGAATTTTCTCCATTTCCCTCACTTTCTAATTTTATCAAAACAACGCTGCAAGACAAGTTAAGCTGAGAGATGGCTACTTGTCTGGAGTCACCAACTGGATTTCATGGCTAAAGTAAGAACAGGACTTGAACTCGCATCTTCCTGATCAAAGAGGAACATTCTACCAACTACACCATAACCAATCTATGAACAAAACCACAAATAAGATCAAATGGAATTACAAATAACAGCTAAATTTAAGATCCTAAACCTAAGTCCAGCAAATCTGTTTGCAACATCAAAACACCAAACCTTAAAGACGAATGCTGCAGGATATGCTGCGCTACCTACTGGCCTAATAAATCTTGCAACCCAATCGTGCTTCGTACTCCAAAGCAAATCTGATTTCAAATGTACTGAGTTCCAAGTATGCACGCTACAAACTGCAGAAGTAAAAATCAAATAACTGGTATAACTAATTCTAGGCTTCAGTAGGTTTCTAAATTATTGGAACAGCAAGTTCCTACCTCGTCATTGATAACCTCAGATTGTTCCTCTTCCTCCTCTTCCTCCAAATCCAAGTCATTCTGCCTGAGGTATGCTTGCAACGCCGCACAAGGCTTCTTCTTGAAAGCTAAGAAATCCATCATATTTCCATGCAGGTGTTGCAGGAAAAACAACTCAATCAAATACTCTTTGAAAGCGTCTTTCAACACCTCCATTTCCTTGAGGTGGTGGTCCAAACATTGCTTTCTCAGCTGAGCGGTTTCTTGAGTGGCTGGGGGGATCTCCTCCAGTTTCTTTGTTTTTTTCACCACCGCACTTACTGAAGGAGTAAGAGGGAGGCTTGTCAGCCCCTGTGGCATGCTGGCCCGGGAAGGGCTTGTGGGAGGTGGCGGCGATGTCATTCCAAAAGCAGAAGCTCCTCCAACCCCAGCTATCAGCCCACTAGAAGTCCGGTCATATCCCAGGGATCTGCTCAACTGCTGACCTTGGAGAACCTGCTGCTGTTGCTGCATGCCTTGGATGATGTTGCTGATATGAGGTGGCAGGTTATTTGTTGCAATGTGACCAGGGCTAGGTAAAGGTTGGATATTTGCTCCACTAGCGACGGGACTTTGTGGTCCAAGGTGGTGTATGGTGCCACCGGTTTGCGAGTGGGGCTGCGACAGCCTACGTTCTCGAACCGCAGCAGGTGCTCCAGAAGATGAAAGCTGCACCTGAGCTGTGGTGCCTTGAGATATCTGGGTGATGCCGGAGCCTTCCTGATACACAAAGTGCCCGCCATTTGAAGGGCTCAAACTAATCTGTCTCACGAGAACGCTCGCATCAACAAAGCCTCGTGTCGGGCTCTGGCTGCACATCCCCAAGCCAGGCCCTGGAGTGCCCGCCCGAACATTTGATATGGACTGCACTGGCATAGAGCTGGGCTGCGTGGGGCTCTGAGACTGAGCCTGTGGCGGCAACGGCGAAGTAACTTGAATGTAGGAGGGGGACCCATGTTCAAACCTCCTTTGCTGAGGGCTGAACTGGAAACTCGGGGAGGTCGGACTCGGGATCGGCAACGGAGTAAGCGTGATCTGCTGGTTTCCTGTCGCAACCGGTCCAACATTCTGCAGGGTAATGTTCACATTCTGCCCAGCGACTGGGCTTCTGCTCATTATAAACTGCTGGATTTGGTAACTGGGAGACTGTGGTGCTGATGGGCTTGCTGAAGGAGCAAACGAAGGTGCTGGGGACTGGGGCAGGTTCGCCTGTTGGTCTTCACCCTCGCTGCCAGTGAAGGAGCGGGACCTTTGGAGCTGGCGTTGGGCATTTTGAGGACCACTGCCATGGTGCATTATCGCCTTGTTAATGTTCTCAATGTCTAAAGGGAAATTTAGAAAAGTTCATTAAGCAACACAGTAAAGACAGCATTCCCCCAGTGTTTTATCAGGCTTGTCTTTCCACTCCCTTTGTGCCCTCAACCACTTTGGAAATTAAATGATTGTGAGGGGTTTTTAAAGATTTCCCCGAGTTTCCAGTCCAGGCTTTTTTATGTTACCCTGGAAAATGCACGTTATGTACCTGATGGAACTATAGAAATAAATGTATTTAATTTCTTTCCAACTTTTCCAAATTATTTAAACAGATGAGCTCCAGCTGACTGCTACTAGATCTATTATCACTAGTTGCACCTTTCAAGTAGAAGACAAGAAAGGAAAGGTTAATACTCTCCTGGATAGTACTGCATACTCTGTTAAATGTTTTATGCTGAACCACAATAGAAGGATTAAAATTGTTTTCTGCAGTTACTGTCTCGTTTTTATGATGTGAAACATAAATAGAAGCATGAAATGGCATCTTAAAACCAAACACATTTATTATGACTTTCACGTCTGTGGACAATATGATGCACAAAGTCTTATTCAAGTTGCTAATAACGTGGGTGTAGGAACTGCCACCGTTAATGTGCTTATTCAGCATTTTATTTCTCTCTAACCTCTTTCTACAATCTTTCCCCGCTTCAACTCAGGGCAGCGCCTCACACATTTGAAGGACAGGACTCTAGCAGACCTTGAAAGCTTATGTCATAATACATCTGTTATTGTTTTGTTGTTTTGCTACTTCACAGGGTTGTTGTGGGTGTTTTTAAAAAGTGGGAGAGGGAGAACCACATTCTCTTGCTTCTGAATAATAGCAGGTTCCCAAAGCACTAATAAAAATTAAAATTCTTAAATATTTAATTAATAAGTTATTTCCAGGTGGCAGCTCTGCAGCTTTTGAACTCCCTTCTAGTTAACATTTGTGTGGCCCCTTTAGTTCTAGTATTCAGGAAAGCCTTAAAAATCTCATGCTTCTGATACAGAAGACTGTAGTCCACAAAAGCTTGTGCCATAATAAATTTGGCCACCTTTAAGGAGCCACAAGATTCTTTGTAGGCTTTTGCTGAAACAAACTTAAAATAAATTTTACTGTAGGAGTTAAAACCTTATTTTTGCTAATTTTCTTTCCTTAAGGAAAAAAAGAATTGGTGTCTTAATCCAGTACAGTATCTTTTTCTCTGCACCCAGTAGCACTTTCACAAGTCTATCCAGACATGTAATTTAATTACTTACATTTGTTTTAAACATTTTACAAACTAAATCTGAATTTTAAAAATTACTCCATGCATACTTTTTTTTGGTGGAGTTTAGTTGTATTTTATCAACAATTTTATTATGCATAGCACTTAAAAGATCTATTTGATTAAGCAGTTCATGATCCTTTTAAAATGAATCACATAAATCTGGACCCTTGTCTGAATGGTTCTATTACTTTTATTTCTCCAAGTCATTGTGTAAGGGTTTGGCTGTGAGAAGCGAATGATTGATGACACCCAAAGCAACAGCTCTCTACGCCCATAACATATCAATATTAACAACAATACAAAAAAAATAGGCATAGAAACACAAGAAAATTCCTTAAACAAGTCAGACAATTGGGTCCATCTAGCTTGGTACAGCTACAGAAGCACCTCTCAACCTTGGGGTGCTGTTGGACTACAACGCCCATCATCCTTGACTATAGGACCTGCTAACCAGGAATGATGGGCTTTGTAGTCCAACAACACCCTAGCCTTGGGAAAGGCTGTTCTACAGTGTGGTGTGGTGGTTAGTGTTAGCGGACTAAGAGCCTGGGTTCAGATCCCCAGTCACGAAACACAGTGGGCTTGCCCTTGGGGCCAGTTACGGCCTCTCGGCTTAGCCTACCTCTCAGGGTTGTTGCAGGGGGTTAAATGAGAACCATGTTTGCCACCTTGAGCTCCTTGGGGAGAGGAAAACGGGGCGTAAAAGCAATAAACCAGGCATCCCCAAACTTGGCCTGCCAGGTGTTTTGGGACAACAATTCCCATCATCCCTGACCACTGGTCCTGTTAGCTAGGGATGATGGGAGTTGTAGTCCCAAAACATCTGGTGGGCCGAGTTTGCGGGTACCTGCAATAAAAAAAAAAAATGCAATGACTGGCTCTCCAGTGTTTCAGTTTGACTCCTCTCCTCCCAGCCTACCTGGCCTGATCCTGGGACACCCTGCGTGCAAAGCGGATGCCCTAAACCGCAGCCACGGACCGGCACAACCCTTCCCTCCCTACCACTGTTGAGACCAGGATGCTGGGGATACAGGAGCCGCTGGCCCGATCCGGCAGGGCGAAAAAAGTCCCCTCACCCTGTCGCGGAAGCGCCCGAGTAACCCACCCGGTAGAAAAAGCTCTCCCTTGGGAGCCTGGAGCGGCGTTTGCGTTCTCTTGCCGGCGGGACCGGCCCTTCTTGGCCCTTCCCGGCGCCCGTTAACTCCCTCAGGCGCGCGAGAGGGAAAAAAAGGGGGGGAGGTCCGAGTTCGAGGCCTGGCTCGGTTCTCAGGCCGGGCCTAGAGCGGCCTAGGCACCTCGGTCCTCACACACAAGCCGCCAAGACCTCCCGGGACCGGCCGGCTCTACCTTGTCTCTCCGGCGAGGCGTCAACCCGCTGCGCTCCAGTCAAGGCGCCTCCCCAACTCGTCCCTCCCGCTCCGAGCCGGGCCCTGCTTCTGCCATCCGCCTCCTGACAGGAAACTGGCGGGGGGAGAGGAGGAGGAAACAAAAAAAGAGAGAGAGACGCATGCGCATCAGCTGGTTGTACGGGCGCCGGTGAGGGTCAATTCGTGAGACGTCGCGCCGGTCAACCCGGGTAAATGCGCTTACTCCAGCCTCGCCCCAACTTCGCCCGCCCGCCCAGCTCCACTAGTTGGCTTCGGGTAGGAGAAATGCGCATGCGAATAGAGGCTCCTCCCAGCGAGAACGTAAAGTACGTTCTCTAGGCGCTGGGAAGGGACGGCCCTGACGGCGCATGTGCCAAAGTGTGACAGAAAAGGAGGGAGGGAGGGGGAAGGAGGGGGAAGGAGGAAGAGAAAGAATCTGAATTGGTGCATGCGCACTAATAATAATAATAAATTTTATTTATATCCCGCCCTCCCCAGCCGAAGCCGGGCTCAGGGCGGCTAACAACAATCAAATAATCAAATAACTAGTTGTTTTCTGCATAATTTTAGACTCGGATTTAAAAATTAAATAGTCATTTTAAAAAATCTGCTATAATTCCTGATTGTAAAATCAAGCAGTAAATGCCAGCAATTTTTAAGAGTGCGATGTGCACCTCTTCAATCAAATACAATAGATAATAATCCATAATAAACATCCAACTTGAAAGAACATTGAAAACCGATGAATAAATCCACTAAAAGAAATGGGGAGAATAATAAATTCTCAATTATTTTTATTTATTGGATTTATTCATCTTTATTTTTTACTGTGATAACCCAAAGCCGCCCAGAGTGGCTGGGGAAACCCAGCCAGATAGGTGGGGTATAAATAATATTTTTTTATCATTCTTATATTACAATTCAAAACCGGCATAGAAGAAAAACAAAGAAAAATCTGAAAGGCAATCCTTTAAAAACGAGGCAAGTTTGAAACTTCCCAGCCACTCAAAAGGAGGCCACAGAATTCAGAGCCAAAAGTCTGGCACCTAAAGCTGTATATCAGTGCTTTTCTTCTGGGGGTACTGAAGGATAGGTATTTCCAGCACTTTTTTTCCAGAAGAAAAACACTGTACAGTATACAATTATGGTACCTGGTGAGTCTCCCTGGAGGATTTAACTAAGTACAGGGCAGTGCAGTTTACCTTACAAATTTGGGGGGGGGGGGTGGAATCCAGAAACTACAGATAATCCCTCCCTCAGTTACATGCTTATAGCCTGGGAGGGGGGCAGAGTATGTTAGAATTCCTGGCGAAGGCAGGATGTTTGTGTTACCGTGTTCCATGAAGTGGGACTATTGTCCTTTTTCTTTTTGCTGTCTGATGTTAGAGAGAGGCAGCCATGTTGCAGTAGTCCGTGTGTGTTTATATGTAAATAAAGTAGATTAGCCAAAATGTTGAGTTGCTGAGGTCTGTCACGCAAGCCATGTGCAAACTCTGCGGATCCCTAAGTGTGCCTGTGTCAGTTGGCATCGGTTGCTGTGATGTTCGGGCTGAAGAAAGCTTTTGAAGCTCCCGAACGAAAGACCAGGAGGAAGGGAACATGCCAGTCGGGCATGTGTCTCTGCCGGGGTCCTACTCGAGTGTAGGCTGAACTCCAGACAGAGTAAACACCATTTTCTTTCCTGTTACTCCATTTAAATACTTGCTCTTTTTTTTTGAAGGAGCAAAATTAAATACTTAAGCCAATGGCAAATGTGGGACATAGTTTCTATACATGATCTTTTTGAAGGGGCAGCTCCCAAATTAGGTCAACTTGGGTACGATATGAGTAAACTGGTCCCAGTTACATCAGTCTTTTCTTTATCTCAAACCAAAATAGCAGGAATCAGGCTATTAGGTCTTTTAACAGGATTTGACTAATTGATGCTTTTGACTTTACAATGAAAGTTCTGGCATCAAACATTTACAATGGGACAATGGGAACAGCCCAAAGTTTAAAAGAATAATAGGCACAAAACTTGTTGGAGGGATGGGAGGCATATTTCCTACATATGCTGGGAATGCCAATATGTGCATGGGTTTTGACAGGGCATCTTTAAAATACTGTAGTCTTATTGTAAAGAAGGAAATACAGATGGCTCCAAAATTAGTATCATTATCAAATATTTCATTGTCAAAATGTCCACATCCTATATAAGGAAATGCTTCTTCTTGTTTTTATCAGGGTATCATGGTATTTACTGGTTGAAAAATGCTGGAAATACTCTAAAGATCCATTATTAGAAGCTTGGTATAATAAAGTTTGCATTTTTATATTAGCAGAAAAACTAACTAAATCAAGGCCTGGCATAAAGACAAAAACAGGAAATGGATTCATAATATTAATGAACAGGATGAGATGAGGAAAATATCAAAGACTCAATGAGAATTGTGCAAAGGTATGCTTTATTTAATAATATATTAATATAATATTCAATATGAATAACTATCAAACTTTTTATTACTGTATTCAATTAACAAATAATGATCAACTTTATTACATCAGACACAGCATTAAAAAAATTAAAAAGCACCATCTTGGACTTCAAAGTTCAGAAATTATATATGTATCTATATCTAAATAAATATCTAATAAAGTGTGGATGAATGAAAAATATGAACATTAATAGGTATTGCCTTAAAGGTAAAGGTACCCCTGACAATTAGGTCCAGTCGCGGGCGACTCTGGGGTTGCGGTGCTCATCTTGCTTTACTGGCCAAGGGAGCTGGTGTTTGTCCACAGACAGCTTCTGGGTCATGTGGCCAGCATGACTAAGCCACTTCTGGCAAACCAGAGCAGCGCACGGAAACACCGTTTACCTTCCTGCCAGAGCGGTACATATTTATCTACTTGCACTTGACGTGCTTTCAAACTGCTAGGGGGGCAGGAGCTGGGACTGAACAACAGGAGCTCAACCCCGTTGCGGGAATTCGAACCACCGACCTTCTGATTAGCAAGCCCTAGGCTCTGTGGTTTAGATCACAGCGCCACCCACATCCCTATAGGTAATGCCTTAGATGCATACAAATTATTTACAGCTGCTTGGCTTGAACAGCACTAATTACAAAAACAGCACTAATGGTTCCTTCAACTAAAGCTTTGTTCCTTTCACAAACTTCAGAGTTTAGATGCCACCAGGAAGTTCCATTTCTAGCAGCTGTGTTGGAAACTTGGCTTAACTGCAGAATGAGTCCAATCATACAAATAGGGTTGCTATGGCTGAACATGATGCGGAGCCACAATCTCTCATCAGCATGAATACCGCAGCTGTGATCAAAGTGCCTAAAGAAATAATAATTAAAAAACAACAGAGGAGTATTAACTATATATGAATAGAAAATCAAAACACCACTTTTTTTGTCTCCATATATAAATAAATCTATGGCCTTTTAAACTGTGGGGTATTGTTTCTTTTTTTTACTATGGTATGTATTTTTGTGGGGTGGGGTTATTGTAAACTGCCATTTGATCCTCAAATGAAGGGCAGAATAGATATTTAATAAATAAAATAAACATATATAACTTTATGTATTCATTTATTAAATTTATCTCCCAAGGGGACCTAGGGCAGCAGGACACAGAAAAGTGATAAAACAATTCAACTAAAAGTAAAATTAAAAAGTTGTCTAAAAACAACCACATACTCTTGAAGCTAATCATTTTCATGGTTGCCAAGAACAGTATCTTTCAGTCATCAAGTGCCTGGGTAAGCAAGAATATCTTTAAATTCCTCCTGAAAGTGAATAGTGAGGGATACAGATGCGTTTCACCAGAGAGGGCATTCCACAAATGGGAAACCACCACCGAAAAGGCCCTGACATAAGTCAACACCAGCTGGGCAACATCCAGTTGCAGCAGCACCATCAGGGCATCCCCTGCCAATCTTAGGACCCAATACAGTTGATACTGGGGAATACTCTATGAAGAATTAGTGCCTGAATTTTCCTGCTACTCTGGTGCTCCTCTTCTCTTTTTCACTATCAGGGGCACTTGCAGTATATGATGTAACTCATATTCAGAGTAGACCCATTTAAGCACATTTATTTAAATGGTTATTCTTATCAAAGTATGACTTAGCTGGATGTCACCTTCCTCTGCAGCCAGTATGAAAACACACAACAGTAGCCTCTTTGCAGATTGTTCTGCTAGCCTTTAAGCCAGGCATAGGCAAACGCGGCCCTCCAGATGTTTTGGGACTACAATTCCCATGATCCCTAGCTAACAGGACCAGTGGTCAGGGATGATGGGAGTTGTAGTCCCAAAACATCTGGAGGGCCGAGTTTGCCTATGCCTGCTTTAAGCTAATCAGCTATCATGGGCTTCCTTACAAAGCTGCATTAAATAAACCAATCAACTTTTCAACCCGCTACACTCTCAAAGGCAGTCAGCCAACCTGGCAACCACCACCAACTGCAAAGATGTGGGATAATTATTAAAGAGTACTTTTTTGCTAAGCCCCAGATCTCATGCCCCTTCCCCCGATTTTGCTCACAGAGAGGTTGGGTATGCTGTAAAGCTGCAATCCATCGCTGTAATTTGCCAGTTTGCCTCGGTCTACGAACAGTCCTGTTAACGGACTATTCGGGTAACAAACTCTGCAAAACCAGAAGTATTGTTCCGGTTAGCGAACTTTACCTCGGTCAATGAACAGTGGAAGGGCACTGGCGGTGGGAGGCCTCATTAGGGAAAGCGCGCCTCAGTTTAAGAACGGCTTCAGTGTAAGAACCGACCTCCGGAATGGATTAAGTTTGTAAACCAAGGTACCACTGTATGCATTCTGTACATGTGCCGCGTCGTGCCTGCGCCCAGAGTCTTGTAAGTACCTACCATCAGATGAATGTTTGCTCAAATTGTAGACCCCAATGGGAACCAAACATCCTACTGGGGAGGGATATGAGCATGATTTCAATATATCCTCAGGCAATGCCAAAGCACTCTACTGGTCAGAGAGCCTCTGGAGTAAGGTAGAGGAAAACAAGTGCTAAAACAGACGCTCAAGACTAATTACCCACCACAGTACGGGTAGATTATATTACCATAATAGCAATAATTTTATTATTTGTACCCTGCCCATGTGACCGGGTCGCCGCAGCCCCTCTGGGTAGCTTCCAGCGTATACAGAAACATAACAAAATGCAGTTCAAAATTCAGTGCTGTTAGTTTATACAACCACCACACTGGAATGCTGCAAGGAATAAAGATATTGAGGCCACCATCACATGCAGTGGCGTAGCGTGGGGGGTGCAGGGGGGGCCGGGCGCAACATCTGGGGGTTAGGGAAATCCATGGGTTAGGGGGCGCAAATCCATGGGTTAGGGGGCGCAAATTACTTGCCTTGCCCCGGGTGCTGATAACCCACGCTACGCCACTGATCACATGCACACATATGTGGTTTTGATCGCTTCCTTTAATCACTTTACCTCTCTCATTGCGTTTTTAAAGCACCATGCAGAAAGGACAGCAGCTCAGTTGGGAATGCACCTGCTTTGCACGCAGAAGGCCCCAACAGAGATCCTGATTAAGACAAAAGAGGGCCTCCAACAGCAGGTTACATCTTCGCTTCTGTGCCACTTCGTGTCCTCTGGGTAGTGAATGCAAGGCTGGGGGGAAACTCTCCCGGTGGAACTTCAGCCTGCTCCATACCAACTGCAGAAGTCGTGTCCCACCCCCCACCCCCTCTTCCTGCAGAGGGAAAAGAAAAGGCAGTCATGCTAATAACGCTAATACCACCTCAGTATCTAACATTAAATACCTCACCCGCCCTTGCACCAAGCCTACCTACCCATTAAACACGCTCACCCCTCTCGAAAGGTTGCATTTGGTCTGTCCTGCCACCGCCCCGCGGGGGATCCACGGTGGGCGATGCCACTTGAAGGACACCGTAGGGGGGGAGGGCGCGCGCGCGCAAGCTCTCCCCTTCCACAAGATACCATTGCGAGCTCGGGAAGGAGGGGCTGCGCGAGCTCAAGGTGCCATTGGCCAGCGCCGCGCGAGAGCTCTCGCGGTATTGGGCAAGCGGTAGTGACTGTTAGAGCAGCCGGCCTATCACAAGCTCAGCAAATAACAGGACGGGCGGGCGAGTAAGGGTACGGTAAGCCAGCAGGGACGCAATAAGGAGCGTCATACGCGATGCGCGTTCTCTTTCCCAAGATGCATGACGGATCGGAAGCCATGAACCATGACGTTTGAGACGTCATATTACGTCACAAGTCACCCCCCACACTAAATTCCCATTCCTCTCAGAACTGGCTTTTACATTACTGAGGTGCAGCTGTTAAGGCTGTTGGGCTAAGGCAGAGGCTTAAGGTGACCTGGAGCCAGCTGCTTTCTGTCAGTGTAGCCTGAGCCTACCCAGCAGAGGATAAAATGTGAGGATAAATGTGAGGATAAAATGGGTGAGGGAAGAAATAGGAACCATATTATTACATACATACATACATACATACATACATACATATGTTTGTTTGAACCCTGACAGACTCAAGGCTGCTTACAGACAAAAAAAAAACTGCTAAAAACACAGAACAAAACTTTTTTTTAAAAGTATCAAACACTTATACAATTGAAACCATATAGATATTTATACTCTATTAAAAACTATACAGTATAAGTTGTCTTGGGCTCCTTATGAGGAAAGGCAGGATATAAATCTCTTTAATGCATAATAAACAAACCTGGCAGCAACTGAATGCCTGCTGTAGTATATATTCAGATGAAAAACAACTGACAGGGCTATTTCACAGAGAGAGAACCATGGGAGTTGTAATTATTGTGAGGAAATTATTGTTGGGAAATCTTTGAAAAGCAAACTTTCAAGGTGGACCATTAATTCCTCCCCACCCCACCCCACCCGCTTTACTACCATCAACTCTGTCCTCCACAACAACTCAGTGAGGAAGTCCAGGCTGAGAAATAGCAATCACCCCCGAACCATTCAGTAGAGTCGCTGGCCAAAGAACAATTTAAACGTGGGCCTCTGCAAACCTAGCCTAAACCATGACACCACACTTCACTTTCAGACACAGATCCCTACCTCCTCTGAAGTGAAAGTCACACATATAAATGAGAAAACATATTTTGGCTGCCTGCAAAGCACAATCTTAAAGCGCACACACCCCACCTTACAAAAGAATCCTGGGAACTGTAGCACTGTGGGGTAAACTACAGTTCTCAGCAGTGTTTTTTCTGGGGGGGGGGACGCATACCCCTAAACATTTTGTGAATCTAAGTTTGGTCTCATTGAGGGACAGTATTTCAATACGAGTAGGAAAATGAGAGTACCCCTAAACATTTTTTTGGGGGGGAGCACTGGTTCTCAGTATTCTTCTTAGGGTGTCTGTTCAGGTTGTGTAAGAGTCCTATGTGTATATGACCGGTGCAGCTTAGCAGTTAATGATACAGTCACAAAGTGTGTGCAAAGCCTTCTGCCTTCAGGTGTCAAGGAGGAAGCTGCTCCATTGCCTGTATTGAAGCAAGATCCCACTGAGAGCCTGTGCGGGGTGTAGTGGTTAGGATGCAGAACTAGGATCTAGGAAAACAGGCTCCAAATCTGCACTCAAGCCACAAAGCTCACTGTGTCCTTGGGCCAGTCACTGTCTCTCAGCATTGTTGCAACAATTTCACTTGGAGGGAGGAGAACCGTGTACCCCACTTTAAAGATGATGTGGTGTTCATCTGATGAAGTAAAGGAAGATGGAGGCACCTGTCGTTCCAGATGCAACTTCCCCTCTCTGCCCATGAAGGGGAGATCCACACAGAACTATGACCCCATAGTCACTGACCTATATGACTATATGATTGCAGACCTAGGATCAGGGCAGGAAAGCATCCCATAGTTACTATTATTACACACACGTGTCATGGAAATGTTCTCCCTTCTTTGTCAGAGGCAATGTGTTGCTGGGTACCAGTTTTTAGGAATCACAAATGGAGAGAGTGTGGTTGCATTCGGGTCCTACTTTCAAACTTCCCAAAAGAGTCTGGCTGGCCACAGGAAAAACAGGATGATGGCTCTTCTCGCAATCTTAAGCTCTTTTATTTCGTACACAGAAAACGTAGGTATGATTTTTCTTTTCTAATTGTGCCACGAGAAGTCTTTATTTTATTTTCAAAAAAGAAAACAAAAACCAGAGGCAATTTTTTTCTTTTGAAAGCCCTCTGACACAAGTAGCTCATTTTTTAAAGGAGAGAAAGCGAAAAGTTTGATATTCCACAGTCAGATTTTGTTCAGAGAAACTATTTTGTCTCTTAGGACACCAGAGGCAAAGACATGGCAATCTAAGGAAAGGAAGAGGGTGTCTCTCCTTCCGCAAGCTGAGCTGGAATGAAGTACAATCAGAAAAAGCCCAAAAGAAAGGAGGAAGAAACTTTGGCCTTCATTTTAAAAAGGAGGGGGAAATGATACTTAAAAAACCTTTCCATTGTCTTAAGAGTCCGATTATTAATTACTTTCTATTGTGCATTGGACACAGTAAAAATGACATAATTCTTTTGTAAAGCATAATTAATGCACTATTGGCTCCAGCTGACATTATTTCCCACTGTAGACAAAGTTGCTCTAAAGGTCCTTTTTCTTCTCCTCCCACAGCTTGGCCTGGTGGGCAATGCTCATCACCCAAGCAGATAAACACCACCAGTTGAGAGATGACCCCAAGGTTATCGAGCAGAAGTTTCCCAGAACGGTGTGGGGCAACCCACGTGCTGTTATATTTCTGCCCTCTGGAGCGGATTTCAGTTCAGTCCGAGTCATCTCCACATCCATCGCTGCCCTCAGGATCATCACTCTGGAAAAAGGAGATAAAGAAACAGAGTAGTCACAACTGTCGGTGGCATTCACAAACACAGGTTTTAAAATTATGGAATGAGTGGTGAAAGTGGATCCAGGAAGGTTTTCCTCCCACTCTCATAGTGGAAAAACCAACCAAGCTACACGTTATAAGATTCACAACAGATGGAAGAAACACTTATTCACACTGCACATAGTTAAACTTTGGAATGCAGTGATGGCCACCAATTGGGTTACCTTCGAATTCCTGTTGTCCACCGGTGCCCTCGAGACAGTGGAATTGAAGTCGTGGTTGGAGAGCGTCTCCACCCAGCACCCCATGGACTTCTCTTCTTTCTCCGTGCTTATGATTGTGGGGTAGATGTGTTGCTCTTTAAAAGCAGCAATCTTTTCTGCTTCTTCCACCCACTCCAGGGCCTCGTGGAGCCCATCGTTCCCAAAACGTTTATTGTACTTTTCAAAGTGAACCCGCTCCAAAACCAGGCCCAGCCCCGGGGCTTTGGGGACGTCCACCTTCTCCTCCCCCCAGCACCGCTCCATGATGGCCTCGGAAGCGAAGCCCTTCACGATGGCGATCACCAGCCCAATCATCTTCCGGATCTGGTGCATCATGAAGCTTTGCCCTTTCACCTTGATCACGGCGAACTCCATGCCTTCCCTCACAAAGGGCTCCTCGCAGTACATTTCCATGATGTAGCGTTTGGCGCTGGGGTCTTTGGGCCCCTTCTGAGAGGTGAAGTTGTGGAAGTTGTGTGTCCCCTTGTAGCAAGCCAGAAGGCTGTTGACGGTCTCCAGCGTCTTCGTGCTCAGGCGGTACATGTCATCCTGAAGGTCGCAGTCTTTGTGTGCCAAGGCAAAAGTTGGCAGCATGTAAGAGTATGTCCGGGCATCACATTTGTTCTTGGAATTGAATCCTCCTGTGACCCGTTTCAGTCCTAGATTAAAACACGCATGTTCTATTAACAGGAGCTGTACAATCCCATCAAGTTTCAGGTGAACCGTGGACCCAGGATACTTCACCACTGGGATGGGGGGAAACTTGTAACCCTCCGAATGTCACTGAAGCTCAGCTCCCATCATCCTTGACTACTGTCCATCCTTGCAGAGGACGATGGGAGCTGGAGTCCCAACATGAGAAGAATCACAGGCTCCCCCAGACCTGCTTTAGGTTCAGGGGTCCACAGTTTTGGCTTAATGGAACTCTCAAATTTCTCAGTACACCAAGGCTTCAAAATGTACAGGTGGCAAAACTATTCACATTCCATTGGTGGGGTGTGTGTGTGTGTGTGTATGGAACTGACCACACAAGGAAGTGCATCATGTCTGGCACAACCTGGGGCCTGTCTTGGCTGCTGCGCTGTTCACTTTCCACAATCAGCAATTATATCATTTTGGCCTGGCACATAAGCTTCTCCCATTTAAGTGAAAGGACCTACTTAAAAAATGCCAACTCACTCCAGGTCATGGGGAACATTGGTACTGGTGGGGAAAAGAATTGTGCTTGCCAAAGACACTGCCACTGCTAACCTTCCCGGGCCATGGGGAGCCAGTTCAGAAGTTTATTGTTCTAGCCAAAGGCCATGACAAACTTGCAGCAATAGGATTAATAAATTAATGCAATACATACACACACACACACACACACACACACAATATAAGTGGACTTCCATGATGTAAGAGAGGCTTTTATCTCAGAGTAAACCTCTGAATCACCGAAACAATGTATAGTGATTTTATTGAACCCCCTTTTCCTGATATTTTTTTGTAAACGATGCAGAAAAGGTTACTTTGTGCGTTACAAAGATACTACTGTCACTCAAAAGAAACCAAACCCTTTCTGCCATGATGCTTTTACAGAATCATAAAATTGTAGAGTTGGAAAAGATCACGAGGATCATCTAGTCCAACCCCCTGTATTGCAGGAACTATTCGCCCAGCAGAGGGCTCAAACACACGACCCTGACATTAAGAGTCTCATGCTCTACCGACTGAGCTGTCCCTGAGAACCAAAGTTTCAGAAACCTATATAAGGGGCAGGTTAACAGATAATGAGTGATGTCTTTCACCTGTGGTTGACCACAAATGCAAAGTCTGTCTGTGTATGGAACCTTAGTTATAGCGGCCATCCAAGACTGCGGCAGGCATCACTTGGAAACGCAACTCAGTAAAGGCATTTCTTAAGAAAGCTGGCAAGAATTTTGGTCATCTAACGAGATCTAAAATGCCCTGTTCTCATGTGGATACCAGTGAGGAAACGTGGTGTTCCTATCTAATTGTAGGTCCCTTCTGGAGTCTATCCAGAAGAGCCAGGAAGTCAAGTACTTAGATGATAACTCACATCATCTCTAACCACTGATTATATTGGCTGGGGCTGATAGACACTGGAGTCCAACATCTGCAGGGCTCAAGGTTGGCTACTCCTGCACCTGGGGGACAGGAGGGGTCTTCTGATATCACAGAGCTTAACTCAAAGCACCCTCAACACCAAGGCCCACCTCGCCTATGCATTTACAAGCTGGCGAGAAGGGCTAACCCCTATTGCTCTGGTTATGAAAGATTGAAAGGTGAGATCACCGAGATCAAGGCTCACAACCAAAAGCTCCTGTTATTTACTCCCTTACCTAGAATTCGTATATGAGGAGGAAGATGGTGGTTTATCTTTTCCAAGATATCGTCTATCAACCAGACCTTCAGCGACACGATCTGCCCAGCTGCAGATACACCCTGCGTGGATCAACAGGTAGGGATTAAAATCAACAGTGGGGAGGGAAACAGAAAAGTCTCCATCAGATAGTGATGGGCTGAGGGTCCTAAGCATGGATTCAGGAAGTTAGTATAATCTGAAAGCAAGCAAAACGGAACTGAGTTGAAGAATGCAAGGGTCTCTATGCCGAACCATAACCTGGGGACCATGTATCTTACATATGTGTTAGGGTGCCACATATAGAAACATAAGAAGCTGCCTTATACAGAGTCAGACCATTGGCCCATCAAGCTCAGTATTTTCTAAACTGTGTGGCAGGAGCTCCCCAGGGCTGCAATCCACAATGCTGACACTCCATGCTGTTGAAACTCCCATTCACACACGCAAAACCGCATCACCTTGTCTGTCCGGGCGCATCTCTGGAAAGACATCTTCTTCATGTCTTCACCGTGGTTCTCTGGGATGCAGCCTGATCGAATGAGGGCTGTCACCAAGTCATCCTCAATCGTCTTGAACTGAGCATTCCCCACATTGCGCTGGAATGAAAAAGAAGAAAAGACTGAATGCACCTCACTCACCAGAGCTGGAGCTGCCTGGTTGCTGCAAAGGATGAGCTAAGGATCAGGAAGTCAGCCCAGGTACAAGCGCCTGGGATGGATCAAAGAAAGGTGTTAACGTGGTAACTGGTCTGGTTTCTTTAGCCTGCCCTTTAGCTAAAAGGAAGAACTTGCAAACAGCAGTAGTGGGCTAGTCCCTGCCCTCAGATTTGCAATCTAGAAGACATGGCACTTGCAGGGAAAGTAATGGAGAGGAAGAAGGGAGAAAAGCAAACTCAGACACCAAGTCTTAAAAGTGGTGGCTAGGAGGGGGCCCAAAGGCACATGGTCTCTCAAGGGAGGCAAGATGGAAGTGGCCCTGCTTCTCTTCCGCTCTGCAGCCTTATGTTCAAATTCTACTGTCACAATGGCAGTGAAGGCTCCCTATAGCACAGGGGGAAGCAGTGGTATTCACCTGTGAGAATCATAGGGCAGGGGGCCTTTGGCCCTCCAAATGTCATTGGACTACAATTCCCACCAGCCTAAAAGATCTGGAGGGCCAGTGGTTCCCCACCGCTTTAAATAAATAAATAGGTGGACAAAACAGAGCAGCAGCAGCAGCAAGACAACCAATCCCCATCCTCATCTCATACCTACATGCCTAAACAAATCAGCCTGGTAACTCCACAAACACTCCCCAAGCTTAGGTACCTGAGCCACTCACCTGCATCCCATGATAGCCTTTCCCTGAATATGCCATCAGCAGCACAACTTTCCTTTTAGGGAACCTCTTCACCCCGTCCTCCACCTCCTCCCCACTGGTCTTGATCCGTTTCGTTTCATGCCCGTTTTCCTCCTGCTTTCCAACTTCTTCCGCTGCCTCCTCTATGTTGCTGCAGCTGCTCTTCAGCCTCTTGGCTTGGTTGCCGGCCACGGTTCTCAACTCCTCGGCCATTGCAAAGCACTAGAAGAGATCATCCGAAAGCTAATGAAGTCCTTCATTTAAAGGGCACGTCAGCCACAGAAACCTTCTTTACACAGATATTGAATAGGTCACTCAAAATCAGCTGACAAAAGACAATTTTCTTAAAGCAACCAAGCAAGTAAGTTCAAAAGGAGCTACTGGGGATTTTGGTGGCGTTTTAATTCTGCTTCACATATACATATAAAGACATCATCGTTCAACACAATGCCATACGCCGAGCTGAAACGAGCAACTTTGGCGCAGCTCACAATGAAGATCTCTGAAGATCAGGTAACGCATCAACAACAGAAGAACCCCTGCAATTCAGTGGACAAAGACGTAAAACTACTTTTTAAAAAAGAACGGAATATAAACCAACAGAAACACCACGTTGCATAGGGAAAGGCTGTAGCCCACTGGCGTGCATCTTATCTTTGTACTAAATCTGTTTTTTCTGCGTGGATTGGGTTTGTTATTACGGTATGAATCTGGGTGTCTTCGTAAACCGCCCTGTGATCTTCGGATGAAGGGCGGTAAAGAAATTTAATTAATAATAATAACAAGGATGACGATCATGCAGAACGGCCCCCCCCCCCCGCATCTCCAGGTCCCCTCTCTCAAACCCTGCAAGAGGCGGCAGTCGTGAGCTAGCTCCGCATCCAGGCACTTTCCTGCGCCCTGAAGTGAACTCCTTTCTTAAGAAGCGCCAGCTGATCAAAGTCATATTGTAAGGAAGCTTTCCCGGACGAAGATCAAGAGGCGATACCTACGCTAGCCATGCTGTTCAGCCGCCAGCTCCCGAGGGAATGAGCGGCCAGGCGCCCCGACCGCAGCCAGGCTAGGAAGGGCATACGAGCGGGGCGCAGCCGGGGTCCCTCTCCCTCTCCTTCCTTCCTCCACCAAGGGATCCCCTCGCTCCCCGCGCCTGCCCTCCGCCAAGAGCCGCCCTTGCTGCTGCTGCTGCAGCAGCCCCGGCAGCCACTCCGGCCACTTACTCAGCCGCCGCCGCAGCTGCTCCTGCCCGGCAACCACGTGGGAGCGAAGGGAAGGGAGAGCGGCGGCGGCGGCGGTGCCCGACTACGGCAGCCGCGGAGGGCCGGAACGGGGCAGAGCGCAGCAGCGCGCCGGCTTCGCGAAGGGGAGGAGCCCGGAGCTAGCGGGGAGGGGGAGCGCGCCGCGGGGCGGGCGGGGGAATGCGCGCTCCCGGGCATCGTCCCCCCCAGCGAAGCGGCGGGGGAGCGGCGTCTGCATATGTGGTGCGCGCTCAGATACCCTCCAGGGTTTCTCCCACGCAAAATAGGGACTTCCTATCCCATGATATTGTTACAAGAAAAAGAACAGCTCCTTTTGGCTTATGGGGTCCCCACGAGCTCATCTAGAGTCCTTTGGTGGGTTCTCTATCGGTAGGAGGAAATAACAGGAGGCCAAGCAGAGAATAGTGAGAAGCAAAGCAGCTCGTAAGCCTGATCTTTCTTAAAGCTGTTGCAACAGGGTGCTCCCCCCCCCAACACACACAAAGGGGGAGAGGGACCCAGAACAATGGTGGGCAAACTCCTATACGAAGAAACTTTTGAAATTCCCCGCCCTGGTGCTCAAGACCACCCCCATAAGATACATCACAGAAGGGGTGTAGCCCAAGACCACCCCCAATACATCATCATAGGTAAAGGTAAAGGTACCCCTGCCCGTACGGGCCAGTCTTGCCAGACTCTGGGGTTGTGCGCCCATCTCACTCAAGAGGCCAGGGGCCAGCGCTGTCCGGAGACACTTCCGGGTCACGTGGCCAGCGTGACATCGCTGCTCTGGCGAGCCAGAGCCGCACACGGAAACGCCGTTTACCTTCCCGCTGGTAAGCGGTCCCTATTTATCTACTTGCACCCGGAGGTGCTTTCGAACTGCTAGGTTGGCAGGCGCTGGGACCGAGCAGCGGGAGCGCACCCCACCGCGGGGATTCGAACCGCCGACCTTTCGATCGGCAAGTCCTAGGCGCTGAGGCTTTAACCCACAGCGCCACCTGCGTCCCATACATCATCATACATACATCAAAGAAGGGGCCAGCAGGAAAGCTGTGGATGGGTTTACCTGGAGAGCCTGGCTATTCTTTTGTGATGATAACTACTTAATTTCGGAAATCTTAAATGTGCCCTTAAGACAGGATTTGTGGGCAGAAAGACAATGGGGAGACAATATTTGAGGTAAATTTGGGAGGGACAAAAGGCTTTCAGGACTTTTTCTGTGGCTTCAGACATGTGGTATATGTATGTATGTATGTGTGTGTGCGTGTGCTTGGTACATTTATGAACATTTATATATGTAAGACCTTAAAATTCTTATAACAATAATATTTGATGATAAAATATTATAATATTAATGATATAATATGATAATGATAATAATAATTATTTTATTTATACCCCACCCATTTGACTAAGGCTGCCGGAGCCACTCTGAGCGGCTTCCAACATACATAAAAACATAAGAAAACATTACGCATTTCCCTATACAGAGCTGCCTTCTAAAGGTTGCATAGTTACGCGATCTTCTTGGCTCCAGGATCGCACGACTCCATTCCCTCACAACATTTCTCTGATCAAAACAGGGACACCATACCACACCCTCCAACATTTCTCCAATGAAAATAAGGGCATCCTAAGGAAAAGCAGGACTTTCCAGGATCAAATCAGAAACCAGAATGGCTTCTGTAAATCCAGGACTGTCCCTGGAAAGTAGAAACACTTGGAGGATCTGTACTGCCTCTCACACACCCCTGCAGTGTCAACCAACAATCCACAGTTGAGGGTCTTTCTTAAGATCAGCTGAATTTGTTTTTATTTTAAACCAGAACATACGCCTCAGTTTGTAGAGCATGAGACTCTTAATCCCAGAGTGGAAGCCATGCCATGTTGGGCAAAAGGATCCCTGCATTTCAGGACTAGATGACCCTTGTGGTCCTTTCCAACTTTACAAGAACTGTTTAAAATGCTGCTAAGTTACCCATTCCTGCAAAATTCTGGAATCCACAGCTAAGGGTCAGCAGGCACCGGTGTCAGTACTGGGATACGAACCATGCTTCCATTCAGAGGCAGAAGTACGAATGGTTTTCTGCTGTGAATGCCAGCAGGCAGACAGAGCAATACAGAGTTTTGCTGCTTAGCAAGAGATTTGGGGAAGTTGCAACCGTTCTTCACTGTGATCAGATTACACACTGAGTAGTCGTCTCCCGTTTACTGTGCAAGCAAGTCAGCCAGGCCGTAGCATGAGTACCTGCCAGCATCTCATCCTAGGTCATCACCTCCTATGCAGCATCAGGCAGGTGAAGTCACTAACATCCATGGAAAAAAATATACCTAAGGCAAATTCTGGGACTCCGGAATCCACAGATACCTGCACAGTCTCTAGCTCAGGTGTGGGGAACCTCTGGCCCTCCAGATGTTGCTGAACTCCTGCTTGCTGGAGCTGAGAGGAGTTGCAGTCTAGCAAGAGCTGGGGTGGCTAAAGGTTCCCCACACCTCACCAGAGGAAAAGGATTCTGCATATGCTCAGGAGCACATTTGTCCTGCAGTCTTTGAAATGCTACATCCCCCTTGGAGGTCAAGGATTTCTGTGCATGCTCCAGGACACTCAGCCAAGGTGCCAGAATTTTGGTCAGCCAAAAGGTAGCTGCTGCATTCTTTAGACACAACGTCTGTTGAAATTGCAGATAAATTTGCACTGGCTTCCTCGCCCTTTGAGACTATCTGAGGTGGGGACTGGAACAGGCCTGCCTCTATGAGCACTTGTTAATTGATTTTAGCACTCCTTGGGAAAGAAGCAGGTATGTGCTCTTTGCAGTCGACTGGGCATATTTCCAAATGTGAATTCCGCAGAAAGACAACAGACTATGAAGCATTCATGTCCCATGGCTCTGGAATTCATGTGCTCCCATGACAGAGAGGTTTTATGAGTGAATTTGATGGTTCCTTTCCCCACTTAGGCCAGAAATGTCCCCAACACGCCTGCCTTTAATGTTATGGCCCACCGTTAAACTTGCACGCACCACGAAATGTGCCCCCCACATGGAAAGAGCAGGCTGCATTTACCCTTTTCTCTCCCGATTTGAGTTCCACCTGAAAATGATGTGGCAGAATTTACAAATGCTTGCAAATCCATGCCCTGCTCAATTCACAGAGTGCAGAAGGGTAGTGATATTATTAAGCCCCCCACAGCAAACGTAGAAAAAGAGAGCCACCAAGCACCTTAGAAACAAATGGATTTATCGGGGCAGAGCCAGTGGTAGGGCTAGAGAGTTTGGGATCAGAGCATTCTGCAGGCGGAACAGCAGGTGCCTCCGAGTTCTGACAGAGGAGCATCACCACTCAGGTGGGGCCAGGTCCTGGTGGGGGGGTTGCCACGGTGACCAGGACCCGCCCTCCTTTGTGACATCTCTTGCTTCTCCTTTAAAAGCCACTGACTTGCAGGCGGCCATTGTGGGTTAGTGAGGAGAGCTTAGAGGAGAGAGGTGGTGTTGGCAGTTGGTGGTGGCAGTTGGTGGCGTAGTAGTGGAGGAGGAGGAGTGATTTGTTCTTTTTCCGTTTTCTTATTTTGATTTTGATTTCATTTATTACTTTCATTTTATTTATTTGATTTGATTTATTTTGATTTCATTTATTACTTTTATTTTTTTGATTTGATTTGATTTATTTTGATCTTCTTTTATTCTTTTATTTTAATATTTTTATTTATTTTATTTTATTTTTTGTTCTTTGTTTTAATTTTTTTTTGTGTGCACACCTGTGCATAGTCTGTATATATTTTTATTTTTTAGATAGAGGAATAGTTAGGGTTTTTGTGGACGACATGGGCAGGCTGTAAGTAGCATCCCTTTCTCTTTATCTCCGGGGGGGGGGTATGTCACAAACTGGGAGGTTTTTCTGGCGGACACCTGAGTATCAGGTTTGTCCCTGTTCCTCTCTTGACCTCCGCCTTAAACCCATTAAATAAAACAAAGAAAAATATATACATGTTCCTGTTTCCCAGCCAAGTTGAGTACCCCCTCTTGTCCTGGCCAAGTCCCCAATCCATGCAGGTTAGATCCACTCTTGTCCTTGAGATGGCTACCTGTCTGGCACTCAGAGACCAGGAGGGCACTGATGATCACCCCGGCAGAAGGGTTGCTGTGTACGTGGTCTCATGCTTCAGGGATGATGGCTGCCCCTAGCCATGTCCCAAGTGCCTCCTCTGGTCGCCATCTTCCTTCTGAGCAGAAAAGAGTGTTTTAAGGCAGATCAAAGAAAAGGTTTTGCCAAAGAACAATCGCTATGGATGAAGAGGTAAAAGAAACAATGGTCAAATGGGCACAAGATATCGGCCATACTCAGGGACGCGGACTTATAAAAAATATTGGGGGGGCCCGGGAAAGCTCATGAATAATAAATAAGCTCATGAATATGCAAATAAAGTGGCGCCGCCTCCTCGTGAGCGAATAGGGGAGAGCGTGCTGCGCCTATTAATCAGCTCCAAAGGAAATTGGGTGGAGCTTTTGCTCGGGAGGGAGGGCAGGAGGCATGCAGCCCGCCCCTCCCTGTGCATTTTGGGCTGGGGGAGGGGCGGCGATGGCGCTCTGCTGGAGGGGCGCCGGAGATTATTGGGGGGGCGGAGCCCCCCCAAACGAATTTTTGAGGGGGCTCGGGCCCCCTCAAGCCCCATGGAGTCGGCGCCTATGGCCATACTATATATTTAGAACAATGGGAGAAACTCTGTCACGAGGATATTCGCTTTACCACCCGCTATACGATAAAGGAAAATTTGGTTAAAATGTTTTACAGGTGGTATTTAACACCAGTTAAACTCGCCAAAATTTGTAAATTCAAATCCAACCTTTGTTGGAAATGTAACAAAGAACCTGGAATGATAATTCATATGTGGTGGGGTTGCAAGGAAATAAAGAAGTTTTGGGGAATAATACTTGAGGAACTTAAGAAAATGCTAAACAAACCCTTGATAAAAAAATCCCGAAGCTTATCTGTTCTGGTTGGTGGGCAAAGTGAATCTCCTCGCGACAGAGTTTCTACCATTGTTCTAAATGTATAGTATGGCCGATATCTTGTGCCCATTTGACCATTATTTCTTTTACCTCTTCATCAAATCATAGTCTAATACAGTGGTGCCTCGCAAGACGAAATTAATTCATTCTGCGAGTTTTTTCGTCTAGCAAATTTTTCGTCTTGCGAAGCACGAAATCCCATAGGAATGCATTGAAAATCAATTAATGCGTTCCTATGGTCAAAAGACACAACACAAAATACACAAGTACAAACAAAGCCAAATTTGGTACAAAAAGAGTTTATTAACTGCTCTTTAAAGTCCCCCAGCCACCCACCACACAGAAATTCAAACCCAGAATTTTTTTAAAAAACAACAATATGGCCCAATGGTCACAGAAAATCATAAAAGTTCAAAAAAAAACCCACACAAGCTCCCAGATTCTTGCAAACCCTTCCCCAACTGTTCCCCCAGCCACCCACCACACAGAAATTCAAATCCAGAATTTTTTTAAAACAACAGCAGAGTGGCCCAATGGTCACAGAAAATCATAAAAATTAAAAAAAAAACCACACACGCTCCCAGATTCTTGCAAACCCCTCCCCAACTGTTCCCCCAGCCACCCACCACACAGAAATTCAAACCCAGATTTTTTTTTAAAAAAACAACAACATGGCCCAATGGTCACAGAAAATCATAAAAATTAACAAAAAAACCCACACAAGCTCCCAGATTCTTGCAAACCCTTCCCCAACTGTTCCCCCAGCCACCCACCACACAGAAATTCAAATCCAGAATTTTTTTTAAACAACAGCAGAGTGGCCCAATGGTCACAAAAAATCATAAAAATTCAAAAAACCCCACACAAGCTCCCAGATTCTTGCAAACCCCCCCCAACACCAAGTCCTTGAATTCCAAACACCCCAACCCAAAATCCAAAAACCACAAAAAAAGTTTTAAAAGTTTAACTTACCAAATGGATGCAAAAGAAGTTTTGGAAAAGCTTCAAAAATTACCAAAGTCCTCAAAAGCCTCAAAAAAAGCTACCAAACCACGTGCTATGAGTTGCTCCTCGAAGTCAAGTCGCAACTGCACCTCTTCAAGCAATGCACCCTGTGTATTAACGGTTTTAAGGAAAAGGAAACAAACTTGCAAGACGTTTTCGTCTTGCGAAGCAAGCCCATAGGGAAATTCGTCTTGCGAAGCACCTCAAAAAACGGAAAACTCTTTCGTCTAGCGAGTTTTTCGTCTTGTGAGGCATTCGTCTTGCGGGGCACCACTGTAATACAGTGTAAATTTTTGATAATAATTTCCTATTGTTTCGTAATATAATGGTGCAAAATAGCAATTGTTCTTTGGCAAAACCTTTTCCTTGATCTGCCTTAAACACACTTTTTAATTGTATATATTGCCAATTATCCATCCCATATTGTTTTAATTCTTCATATGTTTTTAATTTTAACTTTCCTTGGTTTTCTTCCAGTATTTGTCTATACGTTGCCCAGTTCGGATTCATATTGTGTTTTTTAACTGCATGGGCTTCTAATGGAGAGATCCATAAAGGGATTTGTGGCTCTAATAGCTGTTTATTCCAAAACTTTAAACTTTAAAACTTTAAAGTTTATACAATGAATTTCTGAGTATATGATTTTTGAAGCCATTATGTACCTTAACCTTCTCGTATGCTAGGTAGGTCTGCCTTCCATACCTATTGTCAAAAATTTCTAGATTTAAAATACTAGTGTTTTCCAATATAATCCATTCTTTTAACCACACCAGACATTCTGCTTCATAATATAATTGTAGATTTTGTAATGCCAGTCCTCCTCTCTCCCTTTTATCTGTTAATAGTTTATACCTTATGCGTGGTTTTTTTGGTTTGCCATATGAATTTTGTTAGATCTTTTCTCCACTCATCAAAACAATTTTCTTTCATTATTATTGGTATTGTTTGGAACAAATATATCTTTTTGGGTAAAACATTCATCTTAATTATAGATATTCTCCCCATTAACGTCAGCTTTAATCTACTCCCGGTTTCTAGATCTCTTCTATTTTCCTTCCAGGCTTTTTCATAATTGTTTCCAAATAGATTAATATTTTTCATCGTCAATTCTATACCAAAATATTTTGCTTTTGTAACAATTTCCAAACCCAATTTCTCCTGTAGTTCGCTCTTTTCTAATTCCTGTATGTTTTTTACCATAAGTTTTGTTTTTGACATATTTATCTTGAAGCCTGCTACTTTCCCGAACTCCTTCATTATCCTCAGTGCTTTCATTAGACTGGTTTCTGGCTCCTCAGGTGCTAATATAATATTGTACGCAAAAGCTCTAATTTTGAAAACATCCTTGCCTCATGTAATTCCCTTTATCTCTTTTTCTTTATTTATTTCTAAAATCAGGATTTCCAAAGTTAGCATAAAAAGTAACGGTGAAAGCGGGCATCCTTGCCTGGTACCTTTCTCTAGATTTCAAGGATCCGTCTTTTCACCATTTATTATTAAACATCCCTGCTGGTTTTCATATATTGTGTTTATTGCTCTGCAGTAGTTTTCAGCAGTCCTACTGCTTCTGCTACTTCCTGAAGGAACGATCTTGATAGGTTATCGAAAGCCTTCTCGGCATCTGTTAACATAAACGCCGCTTTTTTGTTGGGTCTCATTTCCAAATATTCAATTAGATCAAATACTATTCTCCTATTTGCCATTATATGCCTATTTGGGAGGAATCCTACTTGGTATTGGTCTATTACATCCTTTAGGACCGATTTCAGCCTATTTGCTAATATCCCCGCGAACAATTTACAATCATAATTTAATAATGATATGGGTCTGTAATTGTTAACTAATTCTCTAGCTGTGCTTTGTTTGTGAATTAATACAATATTGGCTTCTTGCCAAAACTTTGGTATTTTTCCTTCTTGCATGATCTCGTTCATTAATTTTTAAAAAGGCATTGTTATAGCATCTTCTAACCTTTTGTAGTGTATCACGGATAGTCCATCTGCACCTGCAGCCTTCCCCAGTTTAAGATTGGAAATTGCTTGTTGTATCTCCATTGTTGTTACTGGTACGTTTAGCTGCTTCTGTTTGGTTTCACCTATTTTGGGGATTTGTTTTCCTTGAAGATATTTTATAATTTGTTGTCGAGTTTCTGCACCTTTTTTATATAGATTGGTGAAGTATTTTACAACGCATTTATTTATTCCTTCTTCCGTCTCCACTGCTTTTCCTTCATATACTACTTTATTTGTCTTTCTCTTTGTCTTTTCTTTATCTGCCACGCAAGTAATTTACCTGGTCTGTTTCCAAATTCAAATGATTTTTGTTCATCCATTTTATATTTCTTTCTATTTCATCATTTAAGAGCGTTGAGAGCTGTGTTTGTAATATTTTAATGGTTTGGTTTGCGATCTCTTTTTTGGTGTTTTCGCTGATAATTTTTCTTGTTTGCCTATTTCTTCTTGTAAATGCTTGATTTTAGCCTCTCTTATTCTTTTTTGTATTATGTTTTGTTTATACAACATGTTTTTAGATTGGCCTTGAGATAGTCTTTAAACCTCTTTTGTTGGCCACCAGCATTATGCCTTCCATTTTTAAGTTTGGAGTAGAGTCGTTGCTTTGGAAGACAATAATCAGGCATCCGAACCACATGATGAGTCCAACAAAGTTGGTGTTGAAGAATCATTGCTTCAACACTGGTGATCTTTGCTTCTTCCAGGATACTGGTGTTAGTTCGCCTGCCTTCCCAAGTGGTGTGTCACATTTTTCGGAGACACCATTGATGGAATCTTTCAAGGAGTTGGAGATGGCGTTTATAAGTGGTCCATGTTTCACAAGCGTACAGCTGGGTTGGTAGTTCAAGAGCCTAGACTGAAACTTGAAAGACTAGTTTCAATGGACCAAGAATGGTTTTCATGGCTGGTTCTGACTTTCCCCTTTTCCCAGTGGGAATTCCTACTTGTAGAGCAGAGGCCACGGCTGGTCAGCAGCTGCAGTGCCTGTGTGCTTTGTTCTGTTGTTGTTGTCAGTGCTTAGTGCTGGAGGGCACTGTTTCGTGGCGCTCATTGGTTGCTGTTGGATATTTGGATAGTCTGAGCGGATTGGTTGAGCGCCTTGCGAGCGAAAGGCTCAGCCTTCATTAGGGCAAATGTTCCACCCTTATTTATGGCAGCCTTGGAATAGAAAAAGGAAAGGACTGTGTCAGGATGTCTTTTGTGGGGACATTTGCAGACGTGAAGGTGTTGATCTGGGGTACGGTCGGAGGGGGGTATGGTGCCTGCTAGAGGGCGAAACCCCCGCCACCCTTTCCAAAAATTCTGGTAACAATGCTTCATGAAATTTATACACTGCTTGACTGCATGAATGAGGGGGCCAGGCTCTCTGGGCCCTGACATGGTGGTAGCTCTTGAACCCAGAGCATTGGGACCTCCTTTCTCTCTCTGCCAGCCCTTCATGCTTTGGGCTGCCTCTTTCAGGCTCTGATGATGCCCCTTCAGGTCACTGAACTGCAGAGAGATGGAAGGAATTGGTCAGAGTGGGCCGGCAAGGATCAATTAGGCTCCACATACATATTTCTGTTCTGCCAATTCGGCAGTGGTTCACTGTTTTCTCCAGACTCCCCTCCTCACACCCAAACACCCCCCAAGAATTGGGACTGCCAGCATCTGAGTCACTCTTTCCGCTCATCTCTTCTAGGATCAGGTGCTTAAGGCGCCTCTTCAGGCGCTGCCACAGGGTGGCCCCCCAGCCAATCACAGAGCAGCCCGTGGCGCCAGGTAAGCCAGTGGCCCTCCTTTTTTGGACAGAGGAGGGCAGGGATGGGCATGGGGGGCGACTAGTCCGAGGATGCAAAAGAGGACTCACCTCTTCCCCTGTCCTTCTGTTTGCAGTGCTGCTGCGGTTCCACGTCCCAGCCCCAGGGGTGAGTATTGGAGAAAACAAGCGCAGGGACTGGATCCCTCAGACCTGCCCCCCACTGTCCCCCCCCCGGGCTCTTTGTCCCCCACTCTGCACTCTCAGGTGCGGAGAAGCCCTCCCCTCACGAGGAACTGACAGCCTGACTTTTGCATTTCAGCTGCTGGAGGATGAACAGAAATACCTCCTGGGGGTCATCGAGAGCTGCCAGGCAGCTGAGCTCAGGGGGCTCCGATTCCTGAAGTGCTCCAAGGAGGAGACGGCTCATAAAATTCTGGTGAGTGATGGGGGGGTGAGGGACCCCCACGGGGAGGTGGGGGGAAGGGGTTGTGCATCTGCAGGGAGGAGGGCCCTGCCGGCTTAGGCCATGGGGCTGCCATTCCCCTGCAAAGCCAAGCCTGGTGTTTGGGGTCGGAGCTGATTTTCCTCCTCTGTTCTCTTCCAGGACATCTTGGGGCCCTTGGAGCACTTCAGGGATTGCCCCCTGACCCTGGCCCTTGCCTTGGAGGCCCTCCTCCAGCTCAGGTGAGTGGGGTCTTTGGCGTGGATGGGGTTGTGGGTGGGGGGGCAGAACTCCAGGGGGAAAGAGCAGGCGCGAGGGAGAAAGGGGCAAGGGAGACTCTAACCCTCTCCCTTTCATTTCTGCAGCACCATGAGGCCAAAATTCAACTCAGACACGGTCAGTGCCATCCTGCACAGGATGTTGGAGGCCGTTCTGAGTGGGGCCAAGGAGGAGGAGGAGGAGGAGAAGAGAGAAGTATGTCCTTTGTTTTGACTTCCCTTCACATTCTCTTTCTTCCTCTTCGTCACACCCTTGCAGAATCCAACTCTCTTCTCTCTTTTCCCACAGGAACTGAAGAGGCACTACCGGCTTCTCTTGGGTAGTCTACTTATGGAAGCACCCAACCCTGGCACCCTCCTCCAGCTTCTGAGTGTAAGTGTCCCGATGGCATCAGGTGTGATTTTAAGTTTGTCCCCCCCCCCGTCCCTTACCCAATGGACTGCCCCATTTCTGGGGCATAGAGACTATTTGGCCCAAGACCAAAGCTGGCAACCCCTCATGGTGCAGAAGTACCAGTGACTCCGTGGTGGGGGCAGTGGGGGCCGCTTTGGCCCAGACTGGCCCCTGACTCTGAAATGCTCTTTCCTCCTGCAGGACCTCCGAGGATACGCCCTGGGGGAAAGTGGGGAGGCGCAACAACTTGCGGCCAGCAGCATCTCTTTGCTGCTGGCCATCGCCAGAAAATACCCCAAACTCAGAGTAAGTACCTTGCCTTCTTTTATTCATTTCTTTGGTTACCTCAATCCCCCCAAGATCACATCCCCAAGTGATCTTTAGCACAGAATTTGCGGGGTGTGTCCCTGGGGGCCAGGATGAGGCCAGAGGCTTTTCCTGCCCCCTTTCCTGCTGCTGCCCTTCCACCTCTGCCCAGGAGGCTGTAGGGCCCAGGGAGGTCCTCTGGAACAAGGGATTGGGCCCAAGACAGAGGGAGACCTGTCCTTCCTGACTTGGTGCTGTTTCTGTGCTCTCTTGCTCCCATCTGACCCCAATTTTTCTTTCCTCTGCAGATGACAGTCGTTAGGCCAGAATTGGCTTGCTTCCGCCGGAAGCCAAAAGAAGGTAAGCCCCACACCTGGAGACAGCGACCTTTGACTAAAGGCCTGTGGGGAAATCTCATTTTCATTTTCATATTCATTTTCATTCTCTTCCATCCAGATGACATCATAATTGAAGACATATAGCCGTAACTGTCTGCAGCGACGCTGGAGCGGCTAGGATCTGAGGATCAGGAAAGCACTCAGCTTCGGCTACTGGAACAGTTTGAACTGCTAGAGGACCACAGTAGGTGACTCACAGAGCGGCTACACCAGTTGCAGAGCCAGGCAGGACCTGAGGATCAACAGAGGCAGCAGCTAGAAGCCGGTGAGTGCCAGCCAGGACTGTCCAGTCGGACTCTAAAGAGAGAGTCAGGAGAGATTGCTGGAGACCCCACAGAAGGGGCTCATCAAGCACCAGCAGAGATGGCAGATTTCCACTCTTCCCAAGTTGTAAATATTGGGGGAGGCATCCCTTTTGAACTTCTCTCAGAAAGCAACTGGCTGAGTTGGTCAATAAAAATGCAGCAGTTTTTAAGAAGAGATGGACTATGGGACTGTGTTGAAACTGAGGTTTTGAGATGGGACTCTACTGAGAAAAGACGGCTGGATGAAAGGGCTCATGCCCAAATTATGCTGTCTTTGAGCAACTCTCAGTTATTTCATGTAGCAAATGCCAGCACAGTGTTTGAGTGCTGGAATTTATTAAGGCAATGCATGTCAGAGAAACTGCTGGAACTATAATTTCTCTGACCAGAAGGCTGTTCAGGACTGTCATGAAAGAAGGTGAGAGTTTGGCAACTCATCTTCAAACGCTGAAATCTCTTTTTCTTCAACTACAACAGAGAGGTAAGCCTTAGGATGAAACTGACCAAACCTACGTTATCCTTTCAAGTTTGCCTAAAGGCTGGTTGCCTGTGATTAACAGCATGGAGAGTATGCGTCCCCGAGATCTGACCCTTGAGTATGTGGTTGGAAGATTGACCGAAGAAGCAGAAAGAAGGTCAGACAGACAGGCTGAACTCCAAGAGCGGAGGAGTTATAGCCGAGGGGGCCAGCAGCAGAATCTGCCAATGGGGCAACGCCAAGTTTGGGACTTGGCCATGGCAGTGAGGAGATGCTATAGATGCAGCCAAGCCGGGCATCTCCAACGTCAATGCAGGGCAAGACCTCCAGGAGACGACGTGGAGCAGAGACAGCAATCGGCACAGAAATGTAAGCAGAAGGGGTTCTCTTCAGGGAAGAAGAACACGCGTTCTGCTCAACTTGTGTCTGCATTTTCTCGAGACGAGAGGAGAGGAAGATACTTCGAGGAACATGGTTGCTGGACTCTGGTAGCGGCAGGATTATCTGCAACAGTCGGGAGGACTTTAAGACCCTGGGGAAGCCAGCTGATGGAAAAGAATCTATCTTGCTGATGATCGTAGAAGCAAGATTGATGGCCAGGGAACATGTTTCCTGCAGTGCTTGAACACTACTCTACCAGAGACTCTGTTTGTCAGCAGCTAGGACTATTGTTTACTGTCTGTAAGCTGTCTGATTAATGCAGGGTATAGTGTTAAGTTCACGCAGGATGGTTTTCTGATAAAGAATGGAACTCAGGTATGTGGCCATGCAAAGTTGGAAAATGGGTTATATGTAATGGAGGACAAGCCTGTTAAAGCAGCCCAGGTGGTTCAGGATAATTTGCCAGTTCATAAGGGGTGTGTACATGTACTGCACAGAAAACTGGGTCACACCAATTTCCGTGTGCTTTCAGAGATGCAAAAGGTGTGCAAGAACCTAAAAGTAAAGAGCTGTAACTGTTTCCTAGATTGCAATGTATGTAAAATGGCCAAATCTAAGAGGAAGGCTTTGGCTTCTAAAAGTGACAGAGTATCTAAAGATGTTTTAGAACTTGTCCATTGTGACGTGATAGGCCCTTTTCTACAGAAGACTGAAGGGGGCGCCAGATATGCTTTTCTGGTAATAGATGATAAACCACGTTTTAGTTGGTTGTTTTTGTTAAAGCAGAAATCGGAGTGTTTCCCCACATTCAGAGAATGGGTTGCCCAAGCTGAAAAGCTCTTTGCTCACCCTGTTGTGCAGTTGCAAACAGATTGGGGCACAGATTTTCTGAACAAACAATTTGGGACATGGTTGCGACGTAAGGGGATCACTCACCGTTTGACTAACCCTTATAGCCCTGCTGAAAATGGTCTGTGTGAAAGACGTGGGGCTGTAATACATTCAGTAAAGGATTGCCTACTAGTGGATGCAGGATTGGGTCACAACCATAGGCTGTGGGGTGAGGCTTTCCTTACAGCAAACTTTTTGATTAATAGAACCTGGTCTAGCTCTATAAAAGATATTTCTTATCGTTTGTTGTTGGGGAAAGAACCAGAGTGGACAATGCTTCATAACTGGGTTCTTGGGCTCATGTAAATATCCCCAAAGCTCAGCACCAGAAAGGGGGCGCTAGAGCGCAGAGACTGCGGTTTGTGGGATATCAACCCTATGGCAAAGGGTGGCGTTTCAATTTACGCCCAGAACGCGTGGTTTTGTCACAAAGGGCAGACTTTGCTGACCAGGACAGATGGACTGCGATCCATGCCAACCCAGATTGCCTACTGCCTCTGCAAGTAAGAGAAGAGGCTTCTTCTCAGCCATTGGCAACACAGATTTCTCCAAAAGATGTGGCAATAGATAATACTTCTATAGAGGAAGAAGACCCAGAGATGGGGGGGGGGAGAGAAGTAGTTGTGCCTAGGCACTCCCAGCATTCCTCCTCAGCGTTTGACCGTAGGAGGAGTGAGAGTATGCAATGTGAGTTGTGTGGAACCACCAAGTTATAAGGAAGTCTTAGACGCTGGGGAACGTGCTTTGTGGGAACAAGCTATGAAAGAATAAATGGACTCTTTTAAACGTAACAAAGTGTTTGAGGTCATAATGCCGCCACCTGGTGGCAGAGTGGTGTCATGCAAGTGGGTTTATAAAAGGAAAAGGGAACCACGTTTTCGAGCCAGATTAGTAGCCAGAGGGTTCACTCAGATTAAAGGGGAGAGTTATGATGAAGTGTTTTCTCCAACTGTAAAGAGTGAAACTTTTCGTTTAATGCTCTCTATTGCTGCTGCAAGACAATTAGCAGTGCACCATTTTGATGTTGATGCTGCATATCTGCATGCAAATTTAGACCATGAAGTGTTGATGAGACAACCCCCTGGGTTTGAAGAGGGAATGGTGCAGTCTGGCCTTTAAAAAAGGCTGTTTATGGTCTCAAACAAAGTGGAAGGTGTTGGAACCAGTGTTTAAATGAAGCCCTTGTAAAACTTGGTTTTAAAAGGAGTGTGGCTGATCCATGCCTGTACACCAAGGGGACAGGCAACAAATATCTAATGCTCTGAGTCTTTGTTGATGATTTGCTTGTAGCAGGGAGTTCCACAGATGAGATACAGAAGCTCACAAGTCAACTGGAAAAGAAATTTAAGCTTAAAGCCTTAGGGCCTGTAAGCAATTACTTGGGAGTAGAAGTAAGTCAGGAAGCTGATGGAAGCTTCCTATTGAGCCAGAAAGAGAAAATTCTTTGTTTGATAGAGCAGTTTGGCATGGAAAACTGCAAGCCAGTTCAGACTCCCATGACACCAGATTCCCCAAAGACAGTGTGTGAGGATGAATTTGATCAGCCTGAGTTGTATCACTCAAAAATAGGATCACTGCTGTATTTAAGCCAGTGGTCAAGGCCAGACATTGCATGTGCTACAAATGTTCTGAGCCAACGTGTATCTAAATCCAGTACTGCCGATTAGTGTGCTTTGAAAAGGCTTATCGGATATCTAAAGGGGACATTAGATGTATGTTTGAAGATATCTAGTACACAAGACGAAAAACTAGAAGTATTTGTTGATGCGGACTGGGGAAGCTGTGTAGCTACTAGAAAATCTACAAGTGGAATGGTTATGATGTTTGCCAATTCCATAATTGGATGGAGGTCAAAGAAACAAGGATTTGTTGCGACCTCATCCTGTGAGGCAGAATATGGGAGCCTGTCGCTAGCATGCAGTGAAATCATGTGGTTTATACAGATACTAAAAGATCTAGATTGTAAAGTAGATTTGCCTATCCAGGTGTATGAAGATAGCCAATCGTGCATTGCGTTAGCGGGCTCGGAAATAATGAAATCCGCATCAAAACATATTGCTATCCGTCATGCAAATGTTAGAGATTGTGTACAGAATGGGGTAATCAAACTGGAGTATTGTCAATCACAGGATAATATTGCTGATTTGTTTACCAAGCCTTTGCCAGCAACATGTCATAATGAACTGATGACAAAACTGGGTTTATGTATATAGTGTACTGTGTGTATGTATTTAACCCGCTGGGATTTGTCGCATTTAAGAAACAGAAGGGGTGTCACGGCTAAAATGGCCGCTGTTTCTTTAATGCTTAAAAAAGCTGTGTCAGCATGAGTCAGCGGTCTGCACCGGGTTGTATATATAGAGTGAGAAATGTTAGTTTGGTGTTGGGTTGGTTGGTTAGTGAAAGCTGGTAGTGTTGAGGTGTGTACAGTTGGTCAGTCGCTTTTGCACAGAGACTTTTAAGAATAAAAGCAGAAAGCACTCTGCAAAGATATTCTTGTGGACTCTTTTATGCCGACAAGGCACACCTGCACCACAGCTGAAAATACACATTTTCGAAATCTGTTTTGCCTGCTGAAACCCTGAAGCGTAGAACTATGGAGGGTCTGTTCACTTTTCTCGCCTATCATTAGACCAGGGCCACAAATTCTGCCTATTAGTTTTTCAGTTCTAGAGTCATGTTGCTCATTTAAAAGAAAAGCCCATGTTCAGTGTTTAAGCATTGCATAAAATTTGCTGACGCTTCCTTCTATCATTGTTTCCTATTGAAAACAAGGAAAATGCCTGTGGTTTCAGGGCATCATTAGACTGCTACTGCACTCCAGCTAAACTTCACTTCCGAATGCAGCTAACAATGCGCTTTGATGATCAGTGATCCTACAACTGAATAATAAAGGATATTCCAGCCTGCGTTCCTTAGTCTCAGGCACCCCAACACAGAAGCATACCCCACGATGTGCAAAGAGACTTTCTTCCAAGTAAATTGCCCTCAGGAGAGAAAGTTACACCCAGAAATGATCAGCAGCAACAACATAAAACAAACAAGGCAGAAAAGAAAGCAGGGCAGAGATTAGCTGGAAGGGGCATAGGAAACAGCACAGAAGTGCAGTTAAGAGACAGGGGGGGAAATTGGATAACCCAAAAGCCATATGGCCAAGCAAATCACCTATTCTAATTGGTTGTGAAACCTTCACTGTGCCAGCTAGTAGAAAGGCGGATTTCACATGTAATCGGCATGTAATCCGATCAGCATAAACATCCTATGGTTCGTCTGAAAAAACTGAAGGAGCAAGTGAAAAAAGATGCCGTTTTTCAGACTGGTGCAGATGGAGCTTCTTTTGCTATTGCAAGAATCTCACCTTCTTTCCCCGAAATGCTAGGACTGGGCAGCAGAGGGCAGCCTGCACCTCCAAACCGACCTGTGGAACTGCGGGAGGAGGAAGATTTTAGGGGAGATCGCAAAGCCTGCGATGGGTACCACGCGTTTAGTGCACAGCACTCTCCTCCAAGAATCCCAGGAGCTGTAGTTTGCTTAGGGGTGCTGGCACTGTAGCTCTCTGGGTAAGCCACAGTTCCCAGAAAGCAGGGGGGTGAGGGAGATATGCTTTAAATGCACAGTATGCCCTCTCATTTCCTGTTTTGTGAACCAGGGCTGGGGTACCCCTTTGAGCCTGAGGGGTGCCTTCCCTTCTGCACAAGCCACCACACGGCAGGGGCAATCGCGGGTAAACCAATAATTGCAAAATTTACTTTTGTACAGTAGGATATTTCAGGGGTCAGCAACCTTTTTCCACCATGGGCCGGTCCACCGTCCCTCAGACCATGTAGTGGGCCAGACTGTATTTTGGGGGGGCTGGACTGCATGCATGCATGCACACACACACACACACACACACATGCAGCAGAAGGGGGCTTCTCCCCCCCCAGCCCCTTCCCCCTCCTTACTTTCTTACCCCATCCTCCACTCTGCTTGCGGTTGGGAGCCGGCAGTGGTGGCAGCACCTCTCCTTTCCTGACGAGCTTTGCCAGGTGCCAGGCGCGCCAGCAGGCGCCCCAAGCCCCAGCTGAAGCCCCGCAACACACCCCTCATGATGCCCACAGTGCGGCCATAGACAGAGAGGCTGGTGGGCAGGTGGTGAGTCTGGATCGCGCCTCAGCACAAGGGCAGCGAGGCTTTGGATTGACTGGCTGATGGCACCAATCAAAGCCCAGGTCCCTTCCTCTTCAGGGCGGGGAGAAGCCAGGAGAAGGGAGGTAGGAGGCGCCGCCGCGGTGTATGTGAGGGGGGGGATGGCTCCCCCCAAATGCAAAATAATGGCACAGCCCGAATGATCACGCCGATCCAAGCAGTGATTCCAGGACCGTCCGTGGGCCAGATCCAGAGGGCAATTGGGCCTGACCCGGCGTGCGGACCTTAGTTTGCCGACCCCTACACTAGAACTATTGAGCCTCCAATGTAGCTGAATTTTGGGACAGGTAAGAAGTAACTTCATGCAGCAACATACAGTGGTACCTCGGATTACATACGCTTCAGGTTACAGACTCCGTTAACCCAGAAATAGTGCTTCAGGTTAAGAACTTTGCTTCAGGATGAGAACAGAAATTGTGCTCTGGCGGCACGGCAGCAGCAGGAAGCCCCATTAGCTAAAGTGGTGCTTCAGGTTAAGAACAGTTTCAGGTTAAGAACGGACCTCCGGAATGAATTAAGTACTTAACCTGAGGTACCTCTGTTGTTAAACTATGGAACTGACTCCCACTGGAGGCAGTAATGGATGCCAACTGAGGATTAGAAAAGGAGGCTGAGGCTATCAAGGACTAAAACCATGATGACTATGCTCTGTCTTGCAGCAGAGCTCAGAATGCCAGTTGCTGGAATCCATGGGAAGGGAAAGCGCTCTTGCGCGTGAAACCTGCTTGCGAGTTTCCCACTGCCAACTGGTTGGCCACTGTCAGAACAGGATGCTGGACTAGATGGGCCTTTGGCCTGATCCAGAAAGGTCTTTCTAGTTCTTGTGTGTTCTCCCTCTCTCTCATTTTAGTTAATGGCATTTGCTGCCACAAAACACGGCAAATCAGTAGTGCAGTGGTCAAATTTGTAGTGTAGCAGGTCACGATGATAGACCCCACAGCCACACAAACCCAAAAGGAGGCCACTGATTCTCCAACATCCCCTACTATGCTAATCTGTCACAAAGTGAATTTGAAACGCTTGCATGGGGCAGAGCAAGGAGGAAGGTCTGTGAACTACCCAGGTGCTATTGGTCATCATTTCTGCTCTGGAAAAGAAAAGCTGGTGGCAATGGCTCATGTAGATGCCCTTTAAAGGGAACCAGACAAATTCACAGGAAGGAGACCTACCTGTGGCAACTGGCACTCCTTCCATATGAAGCCTCCGTTGCCAGTACTAGTCTGCCACGGAATACTCTTTGCTGGGATGCAGCCCACGAAAACGACAAGCCTAAGGTTACCAGATGTCCCCGTTTCCCGGGACAGTCCCCAGATTTACAAATCAGCCCCCCTACAAAATCCTATCACTCCTACTGAAGTTAAAAAGTGTCCCCGGATTCATTGGGGAAAAAATCTGGTAACCTTAGACAAACCCCCCCCCCCTTTTACTCCAGATTTCTTCCCACACTTCTGAAGGGGAAACGCCTGCTTAGGTTTTCAAGCCAAACAGGCTCCCGTTCTGAGATTCCCAGCAAACTTCTCAGGCCTCCTCCATCGCAGCTAAGCTGCCCCAGAGGTCAAATTGTACGTCAGCTTCAGTCTGCAGAGATGTGTGGGGTTGAACTGTACACATTTCTCACTGGTTTTATTCAGCCTTGGCCAAGGGAAAGTACTTTTACAGAAGACAACAATGATGACACACAGAGGACAGGCTGCGACCAGAGTACCCAAAAAGCTGTTATCCGATTGACATCATTTAAACCAGAGGTGCTCCCCTATTCAGAGGCAATTGCTGATAAGCTATTGGCATAATACACCCACGTCTAAGATCACGTTAGAATTTTAATGGGGGCGGGGTTTGTGGGGGTTATACAAGACTGCATATAAAAATGAAACAATGGCTTCTGAGCATTTCCTGGATCTAGGCTTGACAGGGTGTTGGCGTAACCTCCCAGAACAGATTTAGAGGGGAGCTAGCTAGTTCCTTTGGGCATCTCAAAGTCCTCATGTATGTATGTAGCTGGATTCGTGTTTTAGAAAACATCCCATTTTTGTGAACAGATGGAAAGGTACATTAGCGGTCTTCGCACAAAGAACGAACAATTAAAAATCAGTTTATTTTCTTAAGTCGGCATTGTACAATTTAAAGCAAGAACGAACAAAAAAAAAGTCACACAACATGAAATTTTAAAAAAGAACAACCAACAAAAGTTATCAAGCATAACCATGTGGGGAAAAACCCCCCATACAGCACACTTTCTCACATACACGTTATCAGGGCTGAGGTTCCTTGAAATCTAGTGAGGACGCTACATACGGGACACTGAGACAGTAACAAACCCATGAATGAGAGTGAATAGACTGGATTAGCCACTTCTGCTTGGTTTCCTTGCTCTGTTTCCCAAACCTCTCTTCTATTCCTTAAACAAAGCAATAAATACTAGTTTTCCCGCCGAAAGCAAAACAAAAGCACACAAACACAAACCCACCCACCTGACGTTTCATGCTTGCGTGCAGTTTTAAGATTGAAAAATAATATTAAAATCACCCACATGGTGGCAAAAAGAGATAACTTGCCTCTACTATTTGTAATCCAAGCGCAGTGGCTAAATTTCAAGTATTGAGGAAAATATATCTATATCTATCTATCTATCTATCTATCTATCTATCTATCTATCTATCGAAGTTCTGTAAACCACATAATCTTTTTTGTGTGTGTGATGTGAGGGAGATGGGGAGAGCAACTAGGATGGTTGTGGACAACGTTTGATACATTCAAGTAACTACGTACAGCTGGAAAGTTAAATGCAGAGCTGATAGAGAATAGGTGGCTGTGCTAAACCCCACGGCTTTTGAAAGCTGGCTTCTAAAGAACTGCCTTTCAGAAACAGCTGGGAAGGAAAAGGTAAGTTTCTTTGTGAAGCGAACCTTGGAGCAAAGCTACTGGCTTGAGTACTACTGGGGAGTCCGGAAGAGCAAGAAGTGATGGCTGGGGTGATGGGACCCTCTCCTAGGTCTGTGGGTCCCTGCACAGGAGGGTGAACCCAATGGAATTAAGCTTGGCAGCCCCCACAAGGGCCTGGGTGCCTGGCACTGACTGGAGGAAAGATGGGAGCAGGCCTGAGCAGGCAAGGACCACAGCAGCTTCTCAAGGATCCTCCATGCTGGCACTGGGCCTGGTTCACAAGCATCTCCAGTGGTGTGAACCAATTTCTTTCTCTTAAGGCTGCCATGCTGTTATGGTTCCGCTTGTCTGTTTCGCTCTCACCTGGGTCCAGTGGACCTTTTTCTACAGAACCAACTCCAAGGCTCTCAGAGATCTCGTCGCAAGGGATGTAAGAGGGTCGGCTGATTAGGGATTTAGTGTTTAGTCAAGCAGCTAGATGAACAGCTTGAAAACTTCTTGATCGACTGGGAAAAAGCACCCTCAAATTCACTGGGCAACATGAGTTATTATTATTAAAAAAAGTTCTTCTAAAAATTTGAAGAGCATGCATTTTCTAAGATGGTGCTGATTGCAACACACACACATGTACAACTGGCATCCTATTTATATGGAAACAGATGCAAACTCAGTTGAATGGTTTAAAACTCAATTTATCAAGCAACAGCTTGGGACGACTTGAAATGCCCAGCATTAGCAGCCTATGTTTTTGCGAGGAAAAGCAGAATTATCAGGCAGTGGGGAAACATGAGAACCTGGGAAAGGATACAAATGATAGAAGTAGGAACGAAGGAAGAAAGAAACACATCGTGGGGGTGATTTGAGTCTTTGCTTTTATCTACTGGTTCTGTTCCCCCATTCTGTCTCTTGCATTGTTGCAGGCACTCGTCGTGACCAGTTTTGTTAATATTTTGCTTGGCAGGCAGGTGTCAGAATGAATGGAGCCCGAGAGGGGTGTGTGTGTGTGTGTGTGTGTGCACATGCATATTTGCATGCTAGGGTGATCACTGTGGCATTGCCAAAAAGATAAAATGCACTGCCAACCGTACCGAACCCAATAGGGCAATAGAGGACATAACATTTGCATGGGGTAATATACATGCAAATCTAGAAATGATTAATTTAACTAGAAATACAATGCGGGTCTCACAATAACAGGGAAGATGGTGTCCAAGTGGCCCGTTTGCTGTTGGAGACAACTTGTGAGGCCTCTGATCTCCCTTTTGCCCCTTGCAGTCCTTGCAAAGGAGGACGGGGGGGGGGTCATCCTATGTTGAAATGCTTTGCGTAGGATTCCTACTACGTGCATTGCCAAGCTAAGGAAAGACTTGTAGGTGCACAGTAACACCCTAAGGAACTTCAAATCCAACTTGGGGTGTGTGTGTGTGGAATACTACAGGGTGAATCGTACCAGCATAGAACCCCTTTCACAAGCAACCAGCAGCTCCATAACTACAAGTGACAAGCCTTTATGAAATTGGTATCATATCAGGAGGACGGAGGATCTTTCCTTTGTGCTAAGCACTGCTGAGTTGCCATAGAAGCGGAAGATAAGAGAAGCCATGCAGAAGGGCTGGGGCAAGCAACAGATTCCATCAAAATGTGCTGATTGAACACATGGAGGGGTGAGTGTGAGAAATGATTCCCCACCCACTGGGTGACACCTATTGCAAGGAGCTTTGAAACAGGGTTTCCAAAGTCAGTACGGCTGTCCCTTACATATTTTCGGGGGGATACACACAAGTGATGAAAAGCAAACCATGTGCGAATAGATATACTTGACCCACTCTTTGAAAAACAAAACCAAACAAAAGCCTGAAATCCAGGTTTTGTTTGCCAAGGATGCTTTCTTGCCCAGCACAGACAAAATACAGCTGCAAACTGGATCAGTTGCATTAAAACCATGCACAAGGGCTGGGGGGCGGGGCGTGAAGGACATCACTCAAAAAAGGTAGCCTATCAGGCATTTGCTTGCAGCCACAACACCCCCAAGCCTAAATGCACACACACAAAGCACAGCCCTACATGAAACACACACACAGTGTGTGCCTCCTCTTTCTCTTTGGCTGCTTAGTCGCTTTAAATCGAAGTGGGGAAGAGAGAGAAAACTTTGAAGAGGTTAACAACAACAGCCAAAAAAAGGGGGGGATTTGTTTTTATAAACAATGGAAGGGGCAGGAATGAAGCATGCACAATATCGAGATCTCATCCTTGAGTTTTCAAAAAACCTGGACCTCCAAACAGCACATCCGTTTTTTAAAAAGGGAAAAGACAAAATGGTACTGAATTTTTTTTCACGCTAGCGCCGCTGGTCATGAAAAGGACATAGACTGCTTGATTGTTAATTTTCTTTTTCTCCTCACAAGCATAAAATACAGTTCAGTTAACACATAGAGTGACATTATATATTATATACCATATACATATTAATATATATCAACGTGGTAATATATATGAATATGTATATACACGCGCACAAAAACACATACACACTTGTAGTGCAATTTCTTTTAAAACAACCACAACAACCACCCAACAGACAAACAACCAACAACGCGTGAGGCAATGGGAGGGCAGGCGAAAGGCAGGGGAACAGCATTCCTAGAAGTTGCGACGTTTTTGGATCACTGCGGGGCTGCCAAGTATCCAAAGCTCAGGTTCATGTTGTCCGTAAAGTGCTCCTTTGATTCACAAAGCTAGTATACGTGTTATGTGTGTATTTCTTATATTGCTTCCCACCCTTCTGGGAGGAGGGATTGCTTATCTGGGCAACAGCCAAGAGCAGCACAGATGCTTTCTCATGCTTAGATGCAGGCCATGGGAGGAGAGGGCTGCAAGCATGCATCTATTGAACGACTTCCCTTTTGGGCGAAGAAAAAACATTTTGGCTGCTTGAGACCAAAGCAAGAGAGTTTGGAGTCCAAGTCCCAGTGCTCCAGTCTGGATAGACAAGCTCTCTTTAGCTCTGCCCATGCCCACGTAGGAAATGAGGAACGGCTTCCCACCCCAAACCACCCTGCTTCTGTCTGTCATGTAGGTGAGGGACTCTGAACTCAAGATTTCCAGCATTGCAGCTGGGAAAAAATAACGTAAGAAGCCACAATTTCTCAGAGCAAGGTGAGCTTCTGGCTTCCATGCCGGCCACATAACCGCTGTTGCTCTTCCCGCACGGCGAGCAATGAGAGGCGTAGTAGGAAGAGTGCTCCCAAGTGATTGGCTATCAGCAGACGAGGGCTTGGATTGCAGAACTGGCCAACAGGGACATTCCCCCTTCTGGATAAATCTCTTTCATTCCAAGAGCAGAAATGTCTGGATCATTCACTGCCAGCAGTGGACCTCAGTGCTCCAGGCAAGGCCAGCTCAGCAGCAACTTTGCTCTCTGAAAACAGGCATGAAAGGAGGGCTTGATCCTCCTTCTTTTTTACCCAGCTGTTTCACACCAGATGGTGAGTTGGGGCAAGGGGAACAAGCCTTCTGGATCAGCCACCATCTTTCCCCGGTTTGTATTGTGGCCACACAAACACACACACAAAGATTGTAGCAATTCCATGTCCGACCCAGGGGAAGTTCTCCTCGAAGGACGCCAAAACAGGGAAACTGCCATGGACATCCGATAAATTCGTTGCTGACGGGCTTGCTCATACAGTGCTTTACCATCTTGGTAGCAGGTGCTTAGAGACGGAAAATGATCACCTGCAGAGTTTAGGGCTATTTTCCTCATGCACAGATGCCGGATAGTAGAGCTGACAGCCGGCGTTCAATACACATTTTACCTGGAAAGAGAAAGGAAATGGGGAAAATGAGATTTTAGGGGGTCAGCTGTCCTTGCAGCAACACCAATATCGTCCTTGTTCAAACACAACACTAAACCATGGTTTGGCACAGCTGTCTCAATCTCTATGCCCCCCAGACATGGTTGGAATCCTCTCCCCATCTACCTTGACCATTAGCCATGTTTGCTGGAAGTAACGGGAGCTGGAAGTAGAACATCAGGAGGGTACCACACTGAGGAAGACTGGTTTGAGCATCATCTGCAAGAGCTTTTGGGAGTCTGAGCAAAAGTTTGGACTTCAGCACTCTCAGTTTCACTTTCCCCAATTACTGGTTTGCCGTGATGTGCAAACCAAGACTTGTAGTCTAAGGTAAACTCTAGTTTGCTGAATTAGACAGCTTTGTAACCCATAGCTTGAAGGTGGCTTCTTTTGCAATTGCATGCATTTGGAATCATGAAATCCTGGTTCATATCTAATGATAAAGCCAGGAATCAAGACAAGTGAATCAAAAGATTGCTTTATTCCTTGCCTCAGTTGCACAGATGTTGGGGGTGGGGAGTTTAGCATTATTGGTGAACCAGGCACGCATATGGATGGATGGATATATAATCCACACTTTTATAAACATACTTCAAGACAGAGTAAAAGGTAAAGGTAAATGATCCCTGGATTGTTAAGTCCATTCAAAGGCGACTATGGGGTATGTTGCTCATATCACTTTCAGGCTGAGAGAGCTAGCGTTTGCCCGCAGGCATCTTTCCGGGTCATGTGACCAGCATGACTAAACCGCTTCTGGTGCAACAGGACACAGTGACGGAAACCAGAGCACACGGAAACGCCGTTTACCTTCCTGCTGCAGCAGTACCTATTTATCTATTTGTGCTGGAATGCTTTCGAACTGCTAGGTTGGCAGAAGCTGGGGTAGAGCAATGGCAGCTCACCCCATCATGGGGATTCGAACCGCCAACCTTAATATTGACAAGCCCAAAAGGCTCAGTGGTTTAGACAACACCACCCGTGTCCAACATCAATACATCGAGTACAACACACAATAAAACCAGCATAAAACCACCAACAGGTACTGATTACTGATTGGCTAAAAACAGATGTTCTAATGAAAGGAGGGATTGGTTCCTGCTGAATCACTGCTGGCAGCGAGTTTCACGGGGCACAATCTGCCACGTTAAAGGCTTGGTCTCTAGTGACAGCCAACAAAACCTCAGGGATGTGGGGAACCATTAGAAGTGCTCCATCAGATGATCTCAGTGATTGAGGTAGAACATAAGAAATCAATCCCTAAGGTGTGTGAAGTTGATTAGAATAAAGTAGAAACTGAAATGTAACAACCAAGACTGCACTCCTATAACCCTGTCCTGGGGTGAAGTCCAAGGGGCCTTCTGAGCAGGCAGGTAGAGGACTGCACTGTAAAGGTGTTACAAGGTTATGAAATTTCCTTGCATTACACTATCCTGAACTCTGATGTGCCTCCAGTTGGGGAATTACAGATTCTCCTTCATTGGTGGCCAGCTGCTGGGGTTTTTTAATGTTGGACTAGATGCGCCTTGGGATCCCTTCCCAACAATTCTACAGTTCATTTGATTTTCTACTGTCCTGCTCTTTTATTGTTCCTCCCATTTGCTCTGCCTATGATCCACTCACTCCACCTGCATTCTCATTTAAGCTAGGAGGATTTAACGTGGAATTGTTTGCTGTGCCTTTTAGTTTTTCAGCTCCTCAGAGTCTCCCCTCTGTTAAAGATGCACTTGCACAAGCACTGCTTTTATATTTTATTTTATAAAAAAAACCATATGCAGGAAAAGAAGCAAGGTGATTTCTGAGCAGTGCTTTACCAATTAGCGTCAGGGAACGCCCCACAAAAAGAATACGGATGGCACAGCCATATCGTACCATCGCATCTATACTTTTTTACTTAAAAAAAAGGGAAAAAAGCATTTCCCGACCCTTACATTTATTAATGTTCTCAATGTCGCCTTGCTCAGTGATGATGTTCAAGAGCCCCTCCATGAGCAGCAGTGCCTTGTGGTACCGTTGTGCACAATCTTCTCTGTGATGAAACATCTCATCCAGCGCTGCTGCCTGAACCTGGAGAGAGAATGCTTCATGCGATTACTCTGCCAGCAAATATAATGCTTGAGCAACTCTGCCTCAACAGACTGGATTTGCACATAAGCAAAGATTCACACACACACACACACACACACACACACCTCACATTGCTCGGCTGCTGAAAAGCGTAGAATGCATTTTCACACTGCCCTCTTAATAAGCCCACATCTCTCTGCTGTGGCTTTCAGACTCCAGTTCTCTGCCAGCGGGGATGGGCAAAAAGGGCTGATTCTGCTGCACTCCTGCAGGAAGATCCTGTGCACTGACGCATCATGGGGAGCATCACCTGAGTATTTCAAACTAGGAACGTGCCTCTCATGTGGATGTTGCCCAAGGAGAGCATCGTCAAAAGGTCTAGGCAGAAAGCAGGAGACTGACAACGGTGCGGAGGTCCTTCTTGTTTTGGCCATAGGGGGAGAAAATGCAGGACGTTCAGAAGAGGCACCCAGAAAGGATGCTTAAAAATATGCTGAAGACAGCAGAGGGATGAGAGTAGGGAGACACGGCTTGGTACAGTTGAGCACCTGCCAAAGCCCAGAGGCTGGTAAAAGTCCCTGAAGAGCATTTTCACTCAGAGCACCCAGGGAGGTTTTCCGTCTAGTTCTGCTTCCAATGTCTCTGGGGTACTCTGTGCAAAGAGAACTCTGTGGTTTGAGGGAGTGCAAAAATCCCAAAGATACGCCAGAGGGATGCAAAGTGACCATCTGATGCTGCCTTATATCTCATCAGGTCACTGGTACATCTAGGCTAGTTCCAGATCTACTGTGTCCATTCCAAGGTTTCCCCAAGTTACTGGAGACCCTTTTATCCCTGTGGGTACCCAGGATTGATCTGTCTAAATGCATTCTACCACCATGAATACACACAGCCCACAAAAGGTGCAAGGAATGCATTCCCAGAGAACTGTGGGGTTCTCTTTCGGTTTGCACGGCCCTTGCTGCTACTGCTACTTAAGGTGCATATGTGTTAAAACTCTTATTAGGGCCCCTTTGTATCCTGCAAAGAGGTGAGGGGAAATGGTGCTTGCCAGGGGGTTGGGCTAAGCCCTAGCCCATCCCTAGGGCTCAGCAAATGCCACCATACTAACCCCCAAATCCTGCACACATGCAATCCAGTATACATGAGAAGCATTTCTCCCTACCATCTGCACGGCATGGCTGAAGATGAGCTTCTCGGCGGTGATGCTGTTGATGCGATCCATGAGCTTCTGCTTGTCCAATAACCACCTCTGCAACCTCATGTTCAGGCAATGGCAGGAGGAAACACTGGATTTATACAGATCGTTGAGCTTCCTCACAACTAGGAGAAGGAGAAGAAGAAGAAGGGGTGGATAACACTACTTTACAGGACGGCCTCTGCTTCTGGCCACTCCTTATCCACATCAACAGTCTCTCGCCACAGTGTTTGCAAAGGGTGACCAACACCAACATTGTCAACTGACTGCCCATCATTTGCCCAACATTTGATGGAGGTTTGGGGAACTGGCTTATTGGGGGAATGGCTTCCAATTGGCGCATCCGAAGGACTCCCAGGTGCCTGAGCCTATCTGAGCACTGAGATCCTCAGAGGCCCTTCTCTGAGTGACCTCACTGTCCCAGGTACAGCATGTGACATCTGGGGAGAGGGCTACTTCATTGATGATGATGATACCCTATTTATGAGATGCCTTCCATAAAGAGGGTGGTCCATCAGGTGTCTCCTCTCTTAAATTTTAGGCACCTTTCAACTTGCCTGAGATGATGATGAGATGATCAACAGCAGATGTTCATTTTATTTGCTGTGGTTTATTATCTGAAACCTTACCTCTGCTGTAGCTGCTAAAAACGCTACTAATAAAAATAAAAATACTGCTAAGCTCCCCCCCACCACTTGAGGTTTCTTAACACAAGCTTTTCTTGTGTGCAGATTTGGAAGCATAACTTAAAACTGAGAATGGGGCTGTGCAATCTTGAAATATCATCAACAACATCATCATTTTATTTGTATGCACAAACAGAATCTTCTTCCACGGCAGAACCCAGAGAGTTGCAGCAAGGAATAAGCCTTTTCAGCCATAAACTCTTCCAAGATTTGTCCCCCTGCCCACTCCCAACAGCCAGTCAGCATTCTGTGGCCAGAATTCTTTGCTTGCCCTATCCTCATTGGGCCAACTCAGGGTTACTGCTGAAGGCTGCCCTCCACAAAGACTTCTGATACGTATGCAAAGCACTGAGTTCCCCAAGCTCACCAATACCCCTAGTCTTGTGCCCTAGATGGTGCTGTAATACGATGCTTACGTATATGTAAACATCATTCCTTTCTGTGGACTCTGCTTTTGCCTCCAGTACCCGCAGAGGATCCCGTGCCAAGGAACAAAATGATTCAGCCTGCTGAGTGACTGTGTGTTATTTAACAGCAGAGGCACAACATGTAATTATTAAGTTGCACCCACATCAATTATCGTTAAGCCCTTGCACATAGCTAAGAGCTGAAACATTCAGATCAGGCGACGTGTTTTCCAGACGGGCAACTGGAATACATGTGGAGACCCGTAGCACCGATCACATTTTACAGAGTGCAAAACAGTGCTGTCCCTAATTTGAGAGAGAGATAGAGGAAGATAAAAACAAGTACGCACAGGACAGATTGATCTTGTATGCTTGGCTAACTCAATTTTCACTTCACCCTGGAATGTAATAGCAGGAGGGCCAGGGGAGAAAGAAGCAGGACCTCTCTGAGTATTGCCTGAATACTGCTCAAACTGGCAGTGCCTCTCTGGAGTCTCAGGCAAGGGTCCCTCATCCTCTGCAACTGGATCCTTTTAATTTCAGGGGCTGAGGACCTTCGGCACGCAAAGCCTGGACCACCTAAACACCACCTCTTGTCACACTGTGGTCGGCATCGCCACCTGTCTGTGGCCAAGCAAACTGCAGCATGACAACACACTTGTGTTTTATTATATGTAACAAATGCATCAGTTCTGATGGCACAAGGGTTGACGGTGATGAACACGTTCTCTCAGTATAAACAAACCACTTTCTCTCTCTTGGTGTCTGTCTGTTTTATGCCTTATTTTGTTTTGGCAAATTGTCATTTTGTATTTGTATGATGGCTCAGGGTTTCAAAAGCCGGAAGTGGCCACGGCCTCTTGGGACCTCTGAGAGGGGGCGGGGCAGGGGCTGGACATGGATCAATGCCACCACTGGAAGCAGGGATTATTTTTCTGAGCAGGTATTGCTTGCGGCAAAGGTGAGAGAAAGGGACAATTCTATCAGCATCACAGTAGATGCTAAAAATATGGGGGCATAGCAAGCTAACAGAAGTGTGATTAAAGAATGAAAACATAAGATGTGTATACTAAGTCTGTGAAAGTGCATAAATAATTTTTTTTTAAAAGAGAAGTGGGTTGCAGCCTATGGTAGTCTTAATCAGAGTCGACTCATAGCTATTACTAATTATAGTGGGTCCAACCTAAGTAGGACTACCATGGGATACAACCCACCATCAGGAATCCCCCTGTGTGTGTGCATTTGAAGAAGAGTGCTTACTTTGTTTGACGGTGGAGGAGAGGCACAACTTGCCTGCCCGGATCTGGTCTATGGCCATCTGCAGGCCTGCGGACAGCAACTCTGCTACTTTCAAGTACAGCACCAACTGTTCTGCATAGCTGAAAAAAGGAAGCACCAGCAGATTAATGGAGCTGCCACCCACACAGCTGCAGGGGAAGATGCACAAAGCTGCTTTGAGCCCAAGCCAGGCCATCACAGTTCTCTCGGGGACCTCCCCAAACATCACCCTTTACCTCCATTCTTTGCTGAGCAGGCTGATCTGGTCAGCCACAACGCTTTCCTGAAGCTGGTACTCGGAGGCCACCGAGCTGCTCATCTCGCTGGTGTTCCCTTTGACGGCCGCTATCTCCATCACGTAGTGGACAAAGGCCAGGGTGAAGCGCAGGCTGCGAAGGATGTCCGTGTGCTCTTGCTGTGAGCAGGGAGACAAAGGGAGACGAGGTTTCATTAGCAAGCCAGTGTGGTGTAGTGGTTAAGAGCGGTAGTCTCCTAATCTGGGGAACCGGGTTCGCGTCTCCGCTCCTCCACATGCAGCTGCTGGGTGGCCTTGGGCCAGTCACACTTCTCTGAAGTCTCTCAGCCTCACTCACCTCACATAGTGTTTGTTGTGGGGGAGGAAGGGAAAGGAGAATGCTAGCCGCTTTGAGACTCCTGAAGGGGAGTGAAAGGCGGGATATCAATTCCAAACTCTTCTTCTAGAATGCAGAAAGCAGCAGATTCACGGAAAGACCAACACCTTGTCCTTGGCTGTGAGCTTTACACTATGGGTGGGCAACCTTTCCCCTGTCGAGGGCTGCATGCCCTTGGGAGTCATTGGGGAGGGGGGCTCCAGCAGGCCTCCTGTCCCTCCGCCTCCACCTGGCATCAGGCTGCCTCACTGGGACAGCAGGGAAGCGGGCCTCCTTCCATCAGCAGCGTTGAAAGACATGCTCCATCAGGTACTTCCTCTGCCCCTGAACTGTTCCTATGCCAGATGGTCATTATTTAATAATCCGCTTTCCCGCGCCTCTTCCCTGCCTGTGCATTTCCCTTTGTGTGTAGTTCTGTTGGTTTGTTTTTTGAAGATCGCACTCCTGAGAGCAGCGACTGTCCTGCTTTAACTGATATTAAGCCACCCTGGGAGCCTTTTTGGCTGAAGAGAGGGATACAAATGCTCTAAAAAACAACAACGCTGTATGGCTTTTATCCAAGCCAGTTGCTCTCTCACTCAAGAGCCCAATACAGTCCACAGGCTTCTTTTAATAAACTGGTTTGCATTTAAGATGCCAGAAACACATTTGTTGTTTCTGCTGCTTCGTAGGGTTATTGGCAGTGCACTTTTTCTAGAAAAATAGGTGCCGGTACTCATGACGTTGTTATGGTAAGTGTCACACTTTTTAACAAACAAAAAAGAGGTGCCAGTACTGCATAACCCCCTAAAAAGAGCACTGGTTATTGGGAAGATAAGTCTGGGGGAAGGGGGAGAGAGTTAGGAATGCCCCTCTGAGCTCCGAGAAGGAATGGCTGTGGGGATAAGGCCTATGCCAACACTCTCCCAGGCCACGGTTAAGAAAAGTGGAAGGAAGGGGCAGGATGGGTGGAAAACATGGACACACACTCCCAGGGCTCCCAACGCAGCACTGCAGGTGAAACTCGAAAAAATTAGAATATCGTGGAAAAGTTCATTTATTTCAGTACGCCATAATCATCACAATTATAACAAATAAAGGCTTGGCATATCTCGCTTTGCATGTCATGAGTCTATCTCATATATTAGTTTCACCTTTTAAGTTGAATTACTGAAATAAGTGAACTTTTTCACGATATTCTAATTTTTCGCGTTTCATCTGTAGTTCAAGGGGAGCCACAGGTGAGGAACATTCCCATGGCTCCCACTGTGGTTCTCATTCAGAGGGAGCCGGTGCCAAATCAGCAGCCACCTTTACGGGCCTGCCCACTCACAGAATTAATGACTTCAAAAATTAAAAAGCTGGGATTGAGACTTGTGCAGAGCCTGTGTTTGCACAGCTCTATAGAAACTGCTGAGGGTCTATAAATAGAGATGAAACAGTGACCTACTTTCCTTCCACTGCCCCCTCCCCCCTCTTCTCCCTCCCATCACTTTCATCTAGGTGCACATTTGCCAGAGGCTTTCGTTCAATTCACATACAAAAGGAGTGGGTGGGAGGGCTTGATGTCTTTGAGCTCAACAGCAACCTGAACCGAGTGAGTTTTTCAAATTTTTTAAAAAGGGTTGGAATCCCATATCTCCGCGCACCGACACAGCCAACCGCGTGGGTTTTGTTTTCATCTGTCTCCCTAGCCCAACTCCTTTGCACACTCAGGAGATAGCAGCTTGGAACATGGAGAACCACCTCTTCGGCCAGGATCGCTGGTTATTTTTAAACACGTGTGCAGCTTTGCAGACAATGCGAAAGAGCAGATCTGACTCAAGAACTGGAAATGGTAAGAATGCAATGCCCTGGTCGCCTGGGGGTGGGAATCAGGCTGCTGTGACTCAAAAGAGCACGACATTCAGTCTCCTTCAGAAAGCAGCGGCGCGATCCAAATATCAGGTGTAATTCAAGCTTTCACTACTGACGAGACAGCATTCTGACAACACTCCACTAACATTTCACTAGGTATTTATTACCTAGCAACGGTCTCAACTTTTACGGTTCAGAGCTTTCAATTCTACTCCCCTTTCCAGATTCGCAGGCTTCCTCTAAAGACATTTTCTTCTTCCTGTATACAGATGGAAAACTGAGGCTGGCTTTATCCCTCAGCGAGCTCCTGGCTGAGTCGAGAGGCTTCCCGTAGCCAAACAACAACAACCCTCCGCTCCATTCATGGGAACACAAGCCCCAATGTGATGCTGCCTTTCCTTCACTGTCCATAGCAACCAAATGAGCCAAGGGAGAGCCTTCTAATAATACAAGAGGGAAGTTTTTAAAAGGCCTCTTTTGCTTGGAAAAGGAAGCAGCTGGGAGGCAAGTGGCAGCAGCATATATCACAAAGATGAATGGAAGGAAAGAAACCGCCAATACATAGTATTCAGTGATAATTAACACTGCAGCTCTACACACACACACACACACACACCGTATTAATCCCCAGATGTGGTGCCTAAACGACTTTTGGAACTCCCTCCCACTTGACCTTATTTAACATTTCTAAGCTACAAGTCCCTGGAAGCACAAGTCAATTAATAATAATAATAAAATTGTTAACGAACAAATTGGAAGCCATAAAACGATGCCCTAAATGACAGTGTGCCATAGCAGATCAAATACTGGACTACAACCATGGAGATCTTGGTTCAAATCCCCATTTGGACACAAAGCTCTTTTAAGTGGCAAATAACTCCCCTAGCCTAACCTACTTCACAGGGTTGTAAAGACTGAACAAGACCTCAGAGGGCAAAGATGCTAAATATTCACCTAGATCAGGAACACCGGAAAGCCGCATGGCGGCAGAGGCACTGAAGAGCTTTACAATACAACATCTTAAAGTGGGGTAGCTAGAATCTTTTTTCCAGCAATTCTTTCCATATCTCATGATTTGTGCAGAAGTAGCAAACAGGGACAGGATGGGGAGCTGCTGTATTGAGCTACGTAAGGGACTGGAGCCCCACCTCAGCGCTGCTGAATCCCCATGACACTGACAACGTATTTTTGTTCTTTTACTCCCAACAGTCACAAGGACCAGCATTTTGCTTTTAATAAAACCCAGGGAGGCCAAGAATGTAAACTTCCACACCAGGCACCCAAACTGTGTCTGTGTCTGACAAGGTGAGAAATGCAAGGGACACTGATGAACCTGTGGAGGACCAAATGAATTTCCGCCTCGTGTTTTAATCTTGGGTCTCTGGGGTGGGTGGGGAGGTGGGTTTCAACTCACTTCCATGAGCGTCTCCTCCGGTAGCTCAGGTGCCTCAAAGGTGACTGCTCCCTCCAGGTTGGCAGTGATGGGGTCGGCAAAAGTATATCTGACGCCTGATGGGGCTTCGAGCACATCCCCGCCAGCGCTCATGATGAAGTGCCGCCCGCTGAAAGACCCTCCCGAACTGTGAGAGCTGGAAGATCCCACTAAAAGGGTTGAAACACAGAAGCAAGTTACCCAGACGTGACTCTTCGGGCCAAAGGAGAAAAACAAACACACACAGTTTAATTTATTGATTCAGATTAAGCTCCAATTTAGGGCTCATCCAGGATTCCTTTTGTGCCATATTTCTGAATTTCAGGAATTTTGGGGAAACCTGAATTTCCGCTTGTTCTGAATCAGCATTAAAGAGCAGCTTTTCCTGGGGAAAGTTAGATGGGGTGCACTCAGACAAGGAGCTTTAAAGCAGGGTGAAAGGTAAGTGTGGATGAGCCCTTAATTGTGACATTTTAATCCTCAGCTATCCTTATTAATCCCTTTCCATCAAGATAAGTCCAAACACAGCCTTATTTCATAGGACTATCATCCCAATGACAATGAGAACGGCAGTGCTTGCAAGCAAAGCTCCATGTGAGCAGGAGCTTCCTCATTTATGGTGCTTCTCCTGAAATAAAAATAGTCTCCATGTGTGCACCAGTACTCCAGTGGGTACCCAGAACTTAGAGAAGCTTTGGGGTGGGGCAAATCCCCTGAGCTTCCTTAGATCTCAAAAATTCACATTTTTTTTAAAAAAAGGAAGGTGTTTGTATAATTGCTAGCTCAAGATCTGTGACATAACAGGGAAGCAAGTCTCAGGCGGCTCAGAGTGTGTGCATGTGCATGTGAGACACTAGATTCCTTGTTCCTAGAATACACACATCCCTGAGTTAGGACACAAAGCCAGGACAGTAACTATGAAGATAACTCCAATTTCCTTCTGGACAGCAGTGTCAAGATGGCAGGAAGCGCTCATTACCTGAAAACATTCTGGTCCTGGTGGACTGTGGTGGGGTTGTCCCACTGGGAGGGGAACCAACAGTAAAGACCACTGGGGAAGGACTTGCAGAGCCGCCATCCCTGGCCCCTGAGTGTAAGTTTCCTCCACAGACAGCAGAAGGAGCTACGAGGAAAGAATGAGTTAATATTTTATGAGAGCCATAAAAGATATCAAGATAGAAACACAGTCAGCCTAGAAGTTAAGAGTGCTGGGCTGGGACTAAGGTTCAAATCCCCCAACTCAGCTATGAAGCTCACTGGGTGTCCCTGAGCCAGTCACTTGCTGTCTCTCAGCTTAGCCTACCTCTCAGGGCTGCTGTCAGGATATTATGGATCTGTGGGAGAGGGTGAGGGACGAGAACCCTGTCTATAGCTCCTCCAATTCGAGTAACTAAAAAAAGGAGCACAACAAAAAAGGAACCCCAGAGTTTCCCATCTCCCTGTACCTGTGATTTCCATGGGCTTCTCATTGTTCAAACTGTCATTGCTTCCAGCTTCCCCAAAAGCAGCTTTGAGGAGGAGATCAGTGAGGCGACCAGTGCTGAGCGACCTGGAGGAAGAAGAGAGGCAAGACAAGTGAATGTGAGGGGACAGACAGATGAACGGATGCACAGATGTTGTGGATTTCTGCTCCCTAACGGCTGGTTGCAGTGAAAAGCACAGTGGCCTTTAAAGAGGGACAAAAGGCCTCTCTAGAACAGGCATGCCCAAACTTGGCCCCTCCAGATGTCTGGGACTACAACTCCCATCATCCCTAGCTAACAGGACCAGTGGTCAGGGATGATGGGAATTGTAGTCCCAAAACAGCTGGAGGGCCGAGTTTGGGGATGCCTGCTCTAGAAGACATCTGAAGGCAGCCCTGTTTAGGGGAGCGTTTAATGTTTAATGTATTACGGTATTTTAATATTTTGTTGGAAGCCGCCCAGAGTGGCGGGGTATAAATAATAAATTATCATTTTTATTATTATTATAGAACATCAAGCCTGCAGGCCGGGAGGGCTCTATCTAAGGCAAAATGGAGCCCACCTTAGCTAACAGATGCAAGCTGGCCTGCTGGCTGGGGAGAGCTATACTGAATGTTTGAAAAGGAGCTCAGCCTCAGCCCCCAAGAGGGTAGATTTGCAAGGGTTGCCTCAGACCTGCCAATGAGGCAGCAGATCTGGGTTGCCAACTCATGAGGTAACCCATCAGCCTGAGCCTGATGGAAACTGTAGTCTAAAACATCTGAAGGATGCCAGCCTGGAAAAGACTCCTCACTTTTTTTTTTTTAAAGCCAGTTTCTTAGAGCACAGGTGAGCAATCTGCAGCCTCCTTTTATGCAACACCCCCCCCAAAAAAAGTCCTCCTGAAACCGTCCCGTTTTCCTGTCCCATCAGAGCTCCTCCCTTCCTCTCTATGGTTCCTGGCTTCAAAAAAACTGCTCCCCACCTATTTTTCCTGGGTAGTTTCAGAACAAATGGAAGCAGAGCTCGTCACTTAGTTTTTCGATAACAGTAAACAAAATTGATGTATGTAGTTTTGAAGATGTAAGACAGTTAGTGACAGACTGGCTGCAACACCACCAAGGAAATGATGTCTTGAAAATAGATAAGAAAAATGGATTTAGCACAGAAATTTCAAGGTTTGAAAAGGAATTATTGGAAAATAATGTGAAGTTACTTTCTAAAATGTATAAATTGTGGCTAGAGTGGCATACTAAGGACGAAGAAGCTGAATCAGTAATGATAAAATGGGCACAAGACACTGGGCACAATATTCAATTTTCATCTTGGGAAAAATAAGGGAGGGAAGACTTAAAATTTACAGCGTGCTTTGCATTGAAGGAAAACTACATGAAAATGATGTATTGGTGGTATTTAACACCTGTAAAGCTAGCAAAAATGTATAGAACTGCTTCCAATGTTTGCTGGAAATATGTGGTGGATGTGCAAGATAACTAAAGCATTCTGGGAAATTATTTAAAATGAGCTGATTTTTTTAAAAAAATAAATAAATAGAAAATAAGATAAGCAGATGAAAAAGAAAGATTGATAATGGTAACCACGGAAGGAAGTCAAGGGATTCAGAGAATCCTAAATGAGGAGATGAATAATGTGTTTGAATTTTTGTTATGTAAAACTTAATAAAAATATTTTTTAAAAAATGATGTATGTTTGTTTTACTTCCCAAGGCTTCGGGGAAAGAATTTCCGTCCCCTGAAATGTCTGAGAATCGGGAGCCTAGATCAGGCATAGGCAAACTCGGCCCTCCAGATGTTTTGGGACTACAATTCCCATCATCCCTGACCACTGGTCCTGTTAGCTAGGGATCGTGGGAGTTGTAGTCCCAAAACATCTGGAGGGCTGAGTTTGCCTATGCCTGGCCTAGATGAATGCCAAGGAATAGAATCATAAATAGATTAGATCTGGCGCTGGACCAAGCCTCCCCATGTTGGGCAATCCAGGATATCATCAGAGGAAATGACAGGAGGAGGAGGAGGAGGAGGAGGAGGAGAGGAAAAGAGCAATTATGGAGTCATTCCATTGGATGCTGGCCATTAGTGTGGACCTCTCAGCAGTTAAAGCAGGAAAAGTGTGGCATTTCTTTGGCAAACTAAGCTATGCACCTGTTTAGCCTGCCTGAGACAGCACTCCTTGTGTGCACTTGCTGCGCAAGGAGTGTCTGTCACACGCCAAACTGCTGAGCTTGTGCTCCTCATCTTAAGGAATATGGAAAACTGCCTTATACCGGGCCATGCTAGCTCAGTACTGCCCACTGTGATTGCCAGCAGATCTCTGGGGTCTGAATCAGGATCCTTCCCCTTATCCCTTGTAACTGGCGATACCAGGGGCTTCCTCCACTACCAAAGCTTCTCGTCACCAACCACAGTTGCTGGATATAGGGCAGTGGGCCGAAGCACACTCTCTTGCCTTGTCCCATATGTCCAGCACAGGACGTACCCCTCCCCATTATTTGATAAAAGGAGCCTTCATCCTGTTGCTTCACAGGACCCTATTTGACACATGGGCAAAGCAGAGGCAGTTGTGGGAGCTGGTGTGTTGCACAAAAGCCATGAGGCACAGGAAAAGGGGACCATGGTGGAGACAAGGATGGAGATGGAGGCGGTGGTTTGAAGCAGGTGAATCATGGAGACGGGAGCCTATAGCCGTGGAGGAGGCAGGGCTGTAACTCAGTGGCACACAGGAAGTCCCAAGTACAAGGCTCAGCATCACCACGCAGGGTTGAGAGTCCCCAGCCTGGTCAATGCACACAATTATGTAGCTAGGCGAACCAATGGGCTGACTCAGTTTTCTACCTGCCCCTGCTATACCTGACCTTGGGGTGAGGAGATTAAAGGGTTGCTGGCATGTGGAGCCACCAGAACTCCCAGAAAGGGACTGTGAATATGGTTTGCTGGGAATCCCATTTAGCCTGAGAAATAACCAACACAGGAAATTTTGAGGTGCTTTGAAGATTCCTTGATGTGAAATTTAAAAATCACCGCATTTTTCGCTCTATAAGACACACTTTTTCCCTCCTAAAAAGTAAGGGGAAATGTTGTGTGCGTCTTATGGAGCGAATAAAGGCTGCACAGCTATCCCAGAAGCCAGAACAGCAAGAGGGGTCGCTGCGCAGCGATCCCTCTTGCTGTTCTGGCTTCTGGGATAGTGACACAAAGCCTCTTCAGGGCAGCGGGAAGAACACTCCCCCTGCCCTGAAGAGGCTTCAGAATATTTTTTTTCCCTTGTTTTCCTCCTCCAAAAACTAGGTGTGTCTTATGGTCTGGTGCATCTTCTAAAGCGAAAAATACAGTATGTGGATGCAAGGAGAGTGGCAAATCAGCATCTATCCCCCCCAGCCCGGCCCATCATAACAGCAAAACTTGTCGTGTGCATTGTGAATGCCTTTCTGGTCAGCTTCGTACCTGCCCTTGGCTTCTTCCATAGGCCTCAATCCTAGGCCTGCCTGCTGGCAGTGGAAATGACCCATGTCCTTCAAGTCTGGCAGAGTCTTGTTCCTTGTCGGGATCATGACGCCCTGGTGCGCCAGGAGGGCAAGCAGGTTTTGGGAGCTTGGGGTTTTGTTGAACTCAAAAGGAGGCATGACCTATTTTTTGTTAAATTAAAAACAAAAAGTGGGGGAGGAGTGGAGAGAGGTGGTTCACTAGTGTTCAGTGTGAGAGAGTCACTGTTTGCACCATGGCTTATCTCTGCCGCTATTAATAAAAGCACCCACCCACTCCATACACACATAAACAGGCATTAAATGCAATCACAAACAGGGGCTGCATCTACTACCCCCACCATTTCATAACATTGCCCTCTACACAACCTCCTAAGATCAGTGGGCACCCAAACTTCTCCCCTCACACTCTTTAAAACTTGGGGATATATTTTCCTGCTTGTTGTGGCAACTGTCATGAGCTGTGCTAGATAACACACGGTTTTAACTGCATTTTTAATTGTGTCTTTTAGTTCTTATATTCCGTTATATTGCAATGCAATTTGAATTCCATGGAATATCATTTAGAATACAAAACACAATACAATAAATATGGGACACAAAAGCGCTATTAAAAATAAACGTGACTGCTTAATATGCCTGCACCTGATGCTCATTTGCAAATCTCTGTCCTAGATTTACAGCTTTAGGAGGCCACAAGCGAGAGCCCATTGGAGGCAGGGGGAAAACAATACCTTTGTTGGAGAGCCCATTATGGTTGGCAAGGGGCTCCTCTGCATAAACTCAGAGAACTTTGGCGAGGACCTCAGTGGGCGGCAAGGTTGCAGGCCGTGTGTCTGTGCTGGCTGGCCAGCAGCGGCCTGGTTGAAATGGGGAACCAGAGGATCAGAGTACTGCTTTGTAATCTTCTGCCGGCAGGAATGCAAATCTGACAGGTTGGGAGCACTGTGGAGACGGGAGCCCATCCCTCGAGGGGAAGGGTCAGGCACTGAGGCACCTGGAGGGACGAGAGGGGAAGAAGGATGCCCAGAATTACGCATCAGTAAGAAAGAATGGCAAGGGAAGGGCAGAAATCTCAAGATAGTGCCAAGGGCAAACCTACCAGGTATGGGCACCCGACTTCTCATCTCTGTTCCAAAGGGAGAAGGGAGAACGGTCTGGTCAGGCTGCTCTGGAATTGTTCCAACTGAAAAATTAAAAAGCACATCAATGCACTGACAGACAATAAATTGAACGCTCCCTATAGCAAATATTTCGTTTAGATTACTTATAGCAATATTGCTGTTGTTTTTTAAATCAAACTGGGGCACCGTTATACCAGTCAAACTTCTGAAAACCTACATAGGAAACAATGAGGTTTTGTCAAGATACAATTAGTCAAAGGTTCATAAGCTCGCTTAGGTTATGAGTGCTTTCAGATGTTCGAAGCAAACAGTAAAGCTGGTTTATATCAAGTCAAATCATTGGGACATCTAATTAGAAACCTCGCACTCTTGGTTTCTTTTTGAAAGGAATGAAAGATTTATTTCTTCCAGCAAGCTTTCAGTTGAAGACTTCTTACACCTGTTTAGTTTGATTATGGAACTTTGATATTGCTGCATTTTGTGTTATTTTTATCTCTTTATATTTCAAAGCAAACAACTCAGTAACTGGAAAAGTTTCTCTGTGTGTGTGTGTGTGCGCGCGCGCGCGTGTTAGTAAAAACAAAAGTATAGGAGCTGAGGCCCTCCACTTGTGTTGGACTCCAACTCCCATCAGCCCCAGTCAGTGACGATAGGAGATAGAGTCCTGCAATACACAGAGGGGTGACAGACCCCCCCCAAACCCCAGGATAAATAAATATATACAAAAGCTCAGCATAGTCTGCTGTGATGGCTTCTTCTTTTTCTGAGCTCTCCTCCTGAGATCCTTTTAACAGAGATGCTAGGAATTGAATTTTGGACCCTCAACATGGAGAGCATTGTGGTACCTCTCACTGGTAGTCCCTCCCTTAAACCATTGTCATTTTCAAACGGTTCCCTCTCAGTCCTGGGGAGGAACAGGCACATATGGGACCAAATATAGCTAGGACACTTCCAGACCAGAGTCACTGCTCTAATTATGCTACTATATCTGCATTCACCCACAAAATGCTGGTTGGAATTAAGGAAAGTGCACACACACACATATCGCTGAGGTTTCTAGAATCTGGAATAAGCAAACCCAGTAATTTACCTTGTGGGGATGGCGTGTAAGGCTTAGCACCCCCAAAGGAGAACCTTCTGGAGGTTGGGACAGCTCCATGCTCCCCAGCAGCAAAAGGAGGGGAAGGGCTGGCCTTCATGAAACCAAGTGGGCTGTTGCTGCTGCTTGATCTTCTGACCGTTCCGGACCTAATGGGAAAGGATTTGACCTCCATTATTCCACGGGGAACATAGTAGGCAGAAAAGCAAATGGCGAACAAGCTCGGAAGCATAGGAAGGTACAGAGTCAGGCCAATAGTTCACCCATCTAGTTCACTCATTTCTGTACTGACTGGCATCAGCTCTCCTGGGCTTCAGGCACCTGGAGATGCCAGGGACTGAACCTGAGATCTTTTTCATGACTGGATGCATGCCTCCAAGGCTGGAAACAGTAAAGATTCCTTCCGCCTTAAGGAGGAGGTGGTGTTGCGGGCTCTCACAACCCCCCCAAGTGTGCAGGGGGTGGGTAGCCAGCCCTGTGAGGCTGGGGGATTCCCAGCTGCATCACTGGCCAGGCTGACCAATCCAGTTGCTCCAGGGGTGTGGCCTGCCCATTAAAGGCAGGACGCAGCCGGAAGATCTCTCTCTTTCCTGCTTCCAGCTGCTCCGGTTTTCCCACCCTCCCGCCCTTTAAGGTATTCATCTCTTTTGACCTTGCTATGGACTTTGGTTGGTTGCTGTTGAGGGGCCTGGTAGGAATTTTTCCACTTGGCAAATTGGTACCAGCCACTTGGTTTTCACCTACCTCATAGCAAATTGTCACAACTTTTAAGGTTTGGCGGTTAGGCATTGGAATATTTCTGGAAAAGAGAAGAGGGGAGGTAGAGCCATCACCTCCCCCGCATATTGAAGGGTATTCCGTAGATTCCAGGGGGTGTGGCCCTGTCCGAAACCTAGCGAGGTGAGGGCCTAAGGCACGACCCCTATTGGTGACCCCCGGGGGAGCTCCTAGTTGATGTGCACCAGCAGGACTTCCCCTACTGGTGGTTAACCCTTCCCGGACTCCTTGCAGATGGGCTGGAGTCAGATATAGTTGGTTAGATCTAATGCCTAAGCCAATACCGCTCATCATCTGTAACAAATAAAGTTGTGGCCTTTTTAGCCCATTAACCTTAAATATTTGAGTCATGTGTCTTTATTCTACTAAGGGGGGGGGGTTGGGACCTTGCCACGCAACTTTTCTAATGCTGTAAATCACCTTGGGATTGTCAGATGAAGGGCGGTAAAATTAATAATATTAATAATAGTAATATGCAAAGCATGTGCTCTACATCTGAGTCTTGCCCCTACACTATCATATCAATAACATCCACAAGTCAATGGGGAAAATGGGCCTGAAACCCATTGAATCTGCAACACTAAAAAGCGGCGCGACCAATGACAGAGGTGCAAGAGAGGCTTTAAAAAGGGGGAAAGGGAGACATTTGCAGCAGAGACAAGAAATGCCACCTTGGTTCTTTATTTCCAGATGAAAGACAGTCACTGAAATATTGAAACACTCGTGTGATACCAGACTTCGCGGCTGCTCAGCATGAGATGATTTTCATAAAGGCCGATGTGGAAGACCTAAGATGGAACTGACAGGACGGATTCTGTGGCAACAGCAGCGGCCTGACTGGAGAAGAATCAGGGTGAAGCCCTCTGAGCTGATGTCTCAGAAAAGGATACCAGGAAGAACAATCCAAAGGATGTTGTTCGCAACAGGTTTATCTTTTGGTTTGTTTGTTTACATTTATTGATAGCTTTTGCTCTAGATACCGTATTTTTCGTCCCATAGGACGCTCCGTCCCATAGGACGCACCTACTTTTTTTTGGGGGGGGGGAATAAAGGAAATTTCCCCCCCTTTATTTCCCCCCAAAACCAGGTCGGGGAACAGTGGGATGGCGGTGCTGCGCCTCCCCGCTGTCCCCCGAGCTTGTAGGGCTGGCCGATGTCTGCCTGGCGCGAGGGGCGCTCTGCTTCAGGGCGCCCTGTGCGTCGGGTGGCAGGCTACTGTCCGTAGCCTGGGGAGCCCTGCGGGAACTCCCGCAGGACTCCCCACACTGCAAATGTCTGCCCGGCGCCAGGGACGCTCTGCTTCAGGGCGCCCGACGCGCCCCCCGGTGCGCAAGGCTTGCCGACACCTGCGCGGAGCACGGGGCGTCCTCCGAAGGGCGCCCCGTGCTCCCGGCTGCCGCCCGCAAGCCTTGCGCGCCCGGGGGAACTCCCCCCGGGCGTGCAGGGCGTGCGGATAGTTTCCTGGAGCCTGGAGAGCGAGAGGCGTCGGTGCGCACCGACGCCTCTCGCTCTCCTGGCTTCAGCGAAAGCCTGCATTCGCCCCATAGGACGCACACACATTTTTCCTTCATTTTTGGAGGGGGAAAGTGTGTCCTATAGGGCGAAAAATGCAGTACTTCAGGGAACAGCACAAACCTCAGTTGTTTTTCCAAGTCCTTCACTCTTTAACAGCTGCAGCGGGAACACAGCCGCAGCAAAAGAACAGAACAGAAAGATTCTCAGAGTAGAAAAGCATCACGCTGCTGGCAGCCTCTGTGGTTGCACTGAGAAGGCAGACCACAGCCTCAGAAAGCTGCTGTTCAAATGCAGCTAGCACATTGCGGTCCCTTTGGCGATTCGGGCTCAGACTGATGCGCATTGTCTCCACCCAACTCCATTGGAAACTTGGATAGCAGCATCACACCGGCAGGGGCCATCAAGAGCCTGTTGGCTGGCAACGGACTGGGGTCTAACTGCTTGGCACCTCTTCTAAGGAGAAGACCATTGTCCAGAGCTCAGAGGCTGAACCAGAAAGCAGGGGAGGAATCCACACAGCAAGGAAGTGCACAGACAGGTACACGAGAATCAGAGGGGCATGAAGGGGAGGTTGATTGACCACAGGTGGCAATCGATGCCAGGCACTGGTGGCTTGCAGCACAGGAACGTGCGCAATAGTTTCCCTGACCTACGTAGTGGCACCGACACCAGTAATGCAGCAGCTGCCAAAGACTGCATGGAATGTGAGGGCTGACATGGAAAACACAGAGATGGTAAGAAGATAAAAGTCCCTACCAGAGAAGAATGGCAGAACAAGTTGATGGGATTGTGCTAAAATGACTGGAAGAATCAGAAATCAGGAAGACCAAAACTTTAATATGGAATGGGGAAATCTTATAACCCATTGTAAACAGTTAAAATCGTTAGTAGGATTGGAATATCACTTATAGTTGGACGCAATGGAGATGTAAAAGATTGGGATTCTCATAAAAGATGCAGGAGGAAATGATTAACAATAGGACCCACAAAGGGCAGGAGGGAAGCCCAGGAGATTCCTTGGAATCTTGCTTTTTATGTTGTATGTTCAATATGTGACTGTAAAGCTTTAATCTGAAAAACCAAATAAATAAAGGTGTGGAAAAACAACAACACAGGAAATAAAGGACAGGTTAGGCAATCAAAAGTTCTATGTTGTAGAACAAGGTTTCTTAAAAAAACACACTTAAAAAAACAGACATTTTCAGACTGTACTGGCTGAGGATAAGAGGACCTGCAATAAAAAGAATTCAGGAGGGCAACAGGTTAGAGGAGACTCTGCCTATTCAAGGGGTCCATTGCTTCCCTGACCTAGAAGAACTATAAATGTTTCCAGGGATCTGCCTGGGCATGTTTCAGTTCTGGCTGCTGGTGCCAAGGCTTACCGTATTTTTCGCTGTATAAGATGCACCAGACCACAAGACGCACCTAGTTTTTGGAGGAGGAAAACAAGAAAAAAAATATTCTGAATCTCAGAAGCCAGAACAGCAAGAGGGATCGCTGCGCAGTGAAAGCAGCAATCCCTCTTGCTGTTCTGGCTTCTGGGATAGCTGCGCAGCCTGCATTCGCTCCATAAGACGCACACACATTTCCCTTTACTTTTTAGGAGGGAAAAAGTGAGTCTTCTAGAGCAAAAAATACGGTAATTCCTTGCTTCATCTCCTCTCCCCTGAGCAAGACCCAGTGCTGACCGTGATACTAGCAGGCAGGCACACGTTGTGGAAAGTCTGAAGAGAAACTCACCTCTTCAAATGACTGCACCCTTGAGGAGCCTTGCTTTTGCTTCCAATTATCAGTGGGAACTTGGCCCCCAAATAATTCAGTTCCACTCTTTTAGAGAGGCTGTATTTCTCGTATGACTCCCCCATCCCCACTTGTTCGTGTTTCGGGAGAACCGTGGAGGAGGAAATGGAAGCCTGGAATCCCAGAGCACCGCTGCTAGAACAGCGAGTGTGAGAGCCGAGCAGCTTCATAGAGGAGGAAGATCCGCCCGCACAGGATGGAAGGAGTCAGTCACACAGCCTGGGGCCATACATCCGGTGCAACTTGACTGCTCCCCAGCTGAAGTTCCAAGCCACAGGCATGGATTGCTCATGCGGCAACTGGATCATGTGACTGTGGCAGAGAGGCCTAAGATGCACGGCTGAGATGCCTTACTAAGCACATGAGCAAATGTAAATAAACACATTCATTAAAGAAAGGAGCACTCTGGCAGGGCCAATATCGCGCAATAATTACAGCCGCAGCGTTCAGGCAACTAATCCAGCCTTGTAAATAGGCTCATAAAAGTTACTAGCCTACGGAAAGTTTCAAATGACTACTGTTGGCAGAAGGTGAACAGGACAGAAACACAAGATGAGCCAAATCAATTTGATCAGGGGGGTGGGTAAGTTGGTGCCCCTCCAGGTGTATCTGGACTACAATTCCCAGCATCCTTTATGGTTGTGACCAGGCAAGCTGGGGTTGATGGAAGCTGGAGTCCAGTAACATCGGGAAAGCCAGATGATCCTCACCCCTGACTAAGGTTAAAATAAACATAAAGCCTTTTGATTGACTAGGAAAGTGCCACTGTTCCATCAAGAAGTCATATCTATAACTTTTCCAATGCACAGATGCAATTTTTTAAAAAATGCAAATGACAAACAAGAGTCATTTGTGCCTCACTTCGACCTCTCTTTTATCCACCACACACACACGGGAGGGAAGGCTTCTCTTAAGAATGCACCTATGGTGACACACGTATTCAACATCTGAAATCCCCCAAGAAAGTATGCTTTGTTCCCCTTCAGAAATATTGCCGCATTAGCATGCAAATTCCAAGGAATTTAACTTGGCTATTAAATTAACCAACAAGTTGTTCTGAGTAAGCATTGCTCCATGGTTGTTACTCTGCAACAAGATTGCTTAGGATTGCATGCTAAATCCAATATGGTTCACTGAATGATATCTAAGGGCTGCCATACGTCCAGATCTTCCTGGACATTGCCGGGATTTCAAAGGCAGAATATCCGAAAGGCGGTGGGATCTTAGACAAGTCAAAACTGAAAAAAGAAGCTCAACCACTTTGATAAAAGAACCATGTTAAACGACGCAACGCAGAGTAAAACCAACTTTAAAAAGAAGTCCCTACCCTCAAGGATCTCCCAATCCAATTTTTGGCAGGGTTAGGTAGCTAAGTAGCCCAAGCTTTGAACCTGGGACCTTGTGCATGCCATCTTTCGCATCTCTAGCTAGGGCTCAAAAAAACCACTGCTTGCAAAGCCCTGGAGAGCCACTGCCATTCAGTCTGTAGCAGACTCCAAGTCTGTCTTTGGTATAAGACAGCTTCCTTTGACGACAATGGAGAAAGAGGAGTGAAGATAACAGAAACAGAGACGGCAGGAATAGAAGAGACAATGGATGAAGGAAGTATGCAAACAAATGCAGTATAATACTTAAGGCTCCCCTTCCATATGCAACTCACCTGGCAGGATTGTACTGTAAGGCTCATTTTGCATGAGGAGGAAGAGGACTGAGAAACAAAGTTTGAAGCATCAAGGGGGGAAATAAGGGAAACAAACAGTTTTCCCCCTTTAGACTCCCTTTCCTCTCCCTGTTGTCTCCTCTGTATCAAACTTTAGTTTGCACTTTCCTCACAGCAGGACTATTTATTGTTAATCTAACATGTTATGCACATTGAAAAAAAGGAAAGGCATAGATGTTCAGGGATGGAGTTCTGAGCACAAGGAACAGCAATGAACAAAGTGCAGAGTCATTTACAAGAGTGGACCATTAGCTGGCCAAATGTCCTCAATCAACTAGAACAAAAAGCCTATCAAAATGCCCATGTTTGTATTGCACACATTTTTAGCCTTTTAGTGCATCAATGCTCTGAAGGCAGGATGCAACCTATTAGTACACTATAATATGAAAATCCCAAACAAACAGTTCTTAAAAACAAAGCCAACATAAAGTCACCCAAATTCAAGCTGATATAAAAAGATCTTCAAGGCTTTCCTGAAGTCCAGCTAAGAATGAGCCACACTCCAGAGATCCTGGGTCACCACAGAAAAGGCTCTGACCTGGTACATACCAACCTAAGAGCTTTCACTGGGGTGAGAGAGAGTAGCCTTGAGAGCATGTTTATAGTCATTTACTAAAAAGTTCTTTTGTGGCATAGAACCAAAATAAGATCCCACAGATGAGGAAATGGCAAGACAGGTTCCCAAGGTGTCCCTAATCTGCGTGCAAATTATTTCAGAGCAAGACCATTTCTTAATCCCAGTGAGATCATAATGAGCCTTCAGACAAGCTTGTGAAAAGGATGTTGGAGACAGGCTAATTGCATGCCACTGGACGTATGCAATTCTGCAACCTGCCGCCTGGTGCTCCTCCTTCATTTCCATGGGGCATACCAGACATTCTCTAGACTGCACCCAGGTGTTCTCTAGATTGCTCATGAACAACCCCCAGGGTTGCTACCTTTCGACACTGATTGATGCCGAGTCAATTATACCAAAGAACATTGGCAGCGAGACAAGAATACAGCCTCCCGGACATCTCGGCGCTATCAAAGCCTCAGTACTCACCGTGGGGAAGTGTATTGATTAGGAGACTGAAGGTTCTGCTCAATCCGCCGGTAGTTGTGGATCTGTGTGGGGACTGGGATGGGGACCGATTGCCCATGCTTGCTGCCTGATGAAAACTGCCCAGGCCGGCTGCAGGACAAAAAGCACAGAGCACTTTTAGGGGAGGACGGGTACTCGGAAAAGTGGAAGGGTCTGTTGAGAGGAGGAAACAGTAGGAAATGGGTGGTAGGAGCCTGGGAGCAGTGGAGAATTGGATCACAGAAATGTTTACGGCTGTGGAGCAGGGGAGCTGGGAACTGTTTTAGCAAACAAAACACCGGCTGCAGGTTTTGGACAGGGAAGATATGTTCAGTGGGCTTCTCACTCCTTCCTTGATACGGACACCAATTGCCCTCTCTTCTCCTTGATGCAAGTGGAGAATGCTGCCTCGCTGCTTGCATGCTCAGAGAGGGCACCGAAGGAGGCAACAGCAGCCAGGAGGCCCTGGGTGGTGGCCCTGCAGGCTGCAGCTCAATGGTAGAGCACCTGTTCCGTGTGCAGAAGAAGGTCCCATTGAGCTCAATAGATCAACAGTCTGACTCTGTAAAAGGCAGATTCCTAGGTTCCTAACTTACCGGGGGTTGTGGGCCTTGTCAAATGCCCACCAATACTGACCCCAATGCTGGACCTGGGAGAACCAAGTTATACTGGAGAACAGTATGGTAACTGACAGAGTGGGATTGCTGTTTGGGCCCAGAGAGGGAGAAGGAAAGCTGGCAACTGGAGGGTGTGGTGGTGCCAGTGAAGGGATTTTGGTAGGCAAGTTGTAGAAAGTGGTGCATTAGGACTGCCAACGTTTTTTTGAAGGAACCCACTGTTCCCCCAAATCAAAATATGAGGTCTCCTCCACCCAACCCTAGGAAAAAAATGTGGCTTCTGCTAGGTTTGGCTTTCCAGCTCATGTCTGTTCAGTGCCCTCTCTCCACCCCTATAAGTGTATAGAAGCAGCAGTAAGCTCAACGACCCTGGTTGCTCTTTGCTGCTGGTAGGGGAATTCAATTCTCCCTTTCCTCCAGTAGCAAAAGCTCCATGAAAGTATAGCAAAGCCCCAGAGATATTCCATGAGAGTTAAATCAAATCTGCACACACAGTCACACACTCCTCTTTTTTGGGGGGGGGGATGAGGAGTGCCAACGCTCTCATCCGATTTTCCTCTTACCCTGATGGGCTTGGAGAGCTGCTGTAAGGAGGGGACGGAGATGGGGTTCTTCCTTGGCTTTCCAAGCCTGCTGAAGCCACCAGGGAACTCCTGTAAAAAGGCAAGAAAAAAACAACAGCAACATTATTTGCAGTAGAGGGAGATGCCAGTGCTTCAGTGAACCTTGCCAAGCCTACTACAAGTTGTAGCGAGAGCTACCAGCTTCGACAGCCTGAAAGGATGATCAGACAAATTGTGGAGGGTAAGACTATCAAAGGTGATTAGTCATGCATAATGCTGCTGAACACAGTTGCCGGGGAACAGGAGCTTTTGCACTCACATCTTTCATGTGGACTTCCCCTGGTTGGCCAATGAGGGATAAGAATTTTGGGCTAGATGGGCCATTGGCTCGATCCAGCATGGCTGCTCTTGTGTTCTCAAGTTGCAAGCTTCTTAGTCACATTTGTTGTTTGCAACAAATGATTTCTTCACAACCTTTCCATGCCAGGAAATGAATTGGCTGGATCCACTGTACACAGCTTGCCCCATGGATTCTCCTGAGCCTCCATGGAGGCTCCCTCAAGGGATCCAGGGGCTCTTTACTGAAAGACCACAAGTCAGTGGTAAGAGCGCATGATTTATACATGGAAGCCGCAGAGTTCAGTTGCTGGTATCTCCAGCCACAGTCTCAAGAGAGCAACAAGGGGAAAGACTTTGGAGAGCTGTTGCCAGGTCAGGGACTGTGTTACTGGGACTCCCAACTCTCCAGTAAGCATGGCCAATGGGAGTTCCAAGGATGAGGGGAAAGACATCTAGAAGGCCACATGTTCTCATCCCTGGAGCAGACAGTACTGCGTTAAGCTGGTCAAATGGCCTCAGTATAAAACTGTTCAAGATGGTATCTAACACCAAATAAGCTGGCAAAAATGTACAAGTCTAAATCAAATAAGTGTTGGAAATGTAAAGAGAAAGGAAGTTCTTTTTATCATATGTGGTGGTCTTGTAGTAAGGTTAAGGCTTACTGGGAAATGATATACAATGAAATGAAAAGGATGTTTAAAATAACATTTGTCAAAACAAAACAAAACAAAACAAAAGCCTTTCTCTTCGGAATTATAAGGATAGAATGACCTAAATTGTATAGGAACTTATTCAAGTATGTGACTACAGAGGCAAGAATGCTACTTGCCCCAAAATGGAAAGAAGAAGAAGTCCCAGCAAAGGAAGAATGGATACAAAAACTTATGGAATATGCAGAAATGGCGAAACTTACCGGGAGAATAAGAAATCAAGTTAACAAACTTTTTATAAAAGAATTGAAATGGTTTGTTGAATATTTACAGATAAATTGTAAACAGATAAAAACACCGGCAGGATTATTGTAATAACCTGCAGTTACATAAGAGTATATATTTAAAGAAGATAAATAAATGAGTAAGTTAAGTTAATATGGATATGCAGAAGATATTAAAAATAAATTCAAGCAACCACAGAAAGAGGGGGAAGGAAGTCAAGTTTTAAAATGTTAAAATGATTGTAAAATCAGTTAAATAAATAAAAAGTATAAATAAAATAAAAGCACACACTAAAGATCCTTACCCACTGCACATCAGGCTGTCCTGGATAGTTTTTCCTCCTGCAGCCTCCACAGCGATATCACCTAAGTTTTAAAAAGTTCTGAAAAGATTAATTTCAGGCCTATGCTGCAGTAGTAACATAAAGAGCATGGGCATGCACAATTAATCCCCCCCCCCCCGGTCTGTGGACATGTGAGAACTGCACATAAAGGAGAGGTCTTTGAAGGCCCTCAAATGTTAGAAGAGAGAATTTTTAGAAGAGAGACTGAAGCCACGGAGGCCTCTCTTGCTTCCTTTCTTTGGGAACGACGGCTTCTTCTCAACACCACTAAGGTGAGCCTTTCCACAATTAGGTTAAAAAGAAAGCGTGGGGAACCTGTGGCTCTCCAGTTATAGCTGGACTCCAACTCCCATCAGCCCTAAGCCAGCATGGCCAATGGTGGGGGAAGAAGGGACCTGTAGTTTGGCAACACCTGGAGGCTGCAAGTAGAGATTCAGTACGGACATTCATGCCTGTGACGACCCCATTATTCACACAGTGGGAGGCTAGCTAGACCTTAGCCATGCAATAACCAGGTCTTGTGTGACCTTCTGTACAAACTTGTATGATAGGATGGGAGTGAAGACACTTTGCTCATATGCGAAGAGGTGTGATTGCTCAAATAACACAAAAGGTTATGGCCCAAGGCTTGCAATATCTGAAAAGCTGGACCTGTAGCAGGGGCAGAGGGTTCCTGTTCAAGGCACCAAACAAGCCCCTTTCTTGCATACTACAGTCAATCCCATTCCTTATGCCTTTGAACATATTCAGCCCTCAGTGGGCTGTACAATCCCTCAATGACATTTTGAACTTCCTCAAGCCTGCTGCCACCTCCCCGCTTTTGTGTATGGAGGGTCTCATTTTGGCTAGATAAAAGATTGGCGTTCAGAGAATGAGCTTCCTATTGGGAGCCTGTAGGGTATTTTTCAAACAATTTCAGTTTTGCAAATCCACGTATTTGTTTGTTTTTTAAATACATGTGCGATTTCATTTCCGTTTGCAGAAGATAGGAGATTTTCCAGCACTCTGTGGCATCATGGTGTGCTTGCGTCACATCCCTTTGAAAATGTATCAAGGTTCGCACACGTATGCACACCACAGCACCCTTTGCCTGGTGCCTGTGGCTCATCCCAGCGGATAAGTATTACTGAGGGTTCAAACATCAAAAATGGGCACCAACTTGCAGTGCCTCTTTCCCCGGGAACACTGGTTTCAGGGGACCCTGGGCAAAGTGTTCTCTGGAAGGCCTCCTGCATCTCTGGTCCCTCTTGGGAACTTATTGAATGGAGGAGAACTGTGGCACTTCAAGGAGGGACAGGGAATCATCAGTGTGGGTATGGGGGGCACCATTTTCATTCCCCCAAAGACCCCCAATATGGCATCACTCTGGGGCAATGAGAGGAATTTAAATAGAGGCCCACCACAAGGAAAAGGACCAGGGTGGGGGGCTGGACAAGCATGAAGTGTGCTCCCTACTAGCTGGGTCCCCAGCACCTGCCTACGAATAGTGGGTCCTGCCAGTGTGCCTTTTTCCAGCTCCTGGACATGTAATTGGATGGCAGGAGCTCCCAAACACGGACCTAAAACACTGGTTCCCAACAAGCCTGCCTGCTCAGCTATCTCCCCACCAAGGCTTCTCGCTACAGAAAACCCCAAGCTGAAGAACAAACGATTTCAAATCTCAGGAGCTTTGTGAACAGGGAAGCTGTTCCCCTTCTCCTGTTCAAAGCTTGCAACGCTATCTGGACATTAATCTGCCCAAATAATTCTGTTTGCAAAGGGGGAGAGTGGGGCTAACCATGCTAGTTTGGCCCCTTTACTCTCTGCAGTTAGAGGGCAGCTGCCTGCCCCAGGCTGCCTGCTCTGCTTGGGTCACCCTCCCTGCATAACAATGGAAGGAAGGACCCATGGAGAGGGGCAGAGCTCTTGCACTCGTCCCTGCTCCTTCCAGTCTCTCATGCGCTGCTGCAGAATGGAAGAGGCATACCTAAATATAACGATATATTACTCGCCCTTCACCTCCCAAGGTCCCAGTGCAAGTCACAGCAATTTGAAATACAATATTAAAAACAGCTTAAGAACAAATCGCAACCGCGAGAATAGGACGGGCTCATATGAGAATACAGGCTCATATGAGAAAAACGGCACAGATGCCCCTCTGCAGGGAGGGAATGCCCCAACTTTGTGGCTGCCACAGAGAATGCCCTCTCCTGGGCTGCTGCCACCCTGAGCTTCTGATAACGGTGGAACGACTCAAAAGGCTGTCATTGCTGATCTCAACAGCAGAGACAGTCTGTGGGCAAGGAGGTGGTTTTCCAGATAGTTGGGGCCCAAGTCTCTTAGGGCTTTAAACACTAAGGTGAGCATACTGATTTCGGCCAAGATGCAAACTGGGAACCAACAGGGCTCGTGAGATTATGGTTGCTGTCTCCTGCCTTTGAGGCATGCCCACAACCTCTTCTGCCACACCACGCCTCTGCTTCGAAAAGAAACCAGACTGCTTACTTGCAAACTGGGCTGGCACCATGACGAAGTCGTCGGTGTCACAGGAAGAGTTCTTGCTGCTGCCGCCAGCCGACTCCTTCGACCCATGAAGGAAGCCGGGCTGGGTAGGAGAGGCTAAAACCTTCTCAGGGAGATGTGCCATCTCTCCAAGGGACTGTTCAAGGGAAGGGGAAGGAGAAACAGGAGTGAAAACGCAAACCTCGGAAGAAACTCCTTCTGCAGGCTCTTCCGCACCAAAAAGCACTCCCAGAAAAGGAGGTTCTGCTAGCACATGGTGTCTATGGAACAGCTGCTTCTTTCAAGGCAGTTCTCCAAAGGTCCCAAGACAAAACTATGCCCTTTCAGTGGCCCCAGAACCATTGAGTGGTGCCGTCGGCAGGGAATTGGGACGGTTCTTTGACACAGAAAGTCCCCCAGTATGTGGTGGCTGTTATCCCATTATTACCTTACAGAAGCGATGTTGTGGGCTAGCGATGTTGTAACCATACAAAAATTGCCACCAAATTTGCTTTTAGTCTCTGCTTTCTTACAATATTTAGAGGGTTGAAGGAACAAATCTTCAAATTTGCAGGTGGAAATGAGAGCCATATTTTGAGTTGGGGTTCTCATTGTTCCTTTATTCCCTACACACTAAGCCCCTTGGGGCGGAGGGTGCCATGAAACCAATGGTGCAACCACAATTAGAATATAGTGCACATGGTTCTGCTCACTGTATCTCAAGCAAATGATACTGTAGAGCTGGAAAAGCTACAGAAAAGGTGCAATAACTCCCTTAGGAGGAGTTCTTGGGTTTGTTTTTGAAGAGAGCAAGGGAGGACATGTTAGAGGTTTAGAAACTGATGCGCAATACAGAGAAAATGGATTAAGCGAACTAGTTTTTCCTCTCTCCAGAACCCAGGTTCACCCAATGAAACTGAATAGAGCAAGATTCAGGGCAGACCAAAGAGATAGAGAGGAGGGCTCTTCCTCCCCCTGCCCCAGCGCAAGTATATTGTAGAACCTACTTCCGTAAGATGTGATAAAGTCCACGAACTAAGGTGGCTTTAAAAGGGGATTAGACACATTCATAGAGGATAAAGCTACCCATATGCTGCCTCCAGGATCCAGAGCCAGCCTGCATCTGAATACAGACTGCTGGGGGTGCCAAATGGGCAGAGAGCTGCTGTGCTCATGCCCTGTTTGTGGGCTTTGGAGAGGCTTCTGGGCTGGTCATTGTGAGGAAGCAGGATGCTAGACTAGACGAGCCTTCGATCTGAGTGCTTCTGATGTGGGCTGACTTGGGACCTGCCACACACCGCTTAAGATGGTTCTCTCCCTTGATAATGCCACCCTGCATGGTCGACTGGTGGCGTGGTGGGCACCCAGAGGAGGACGTCGTCAGCAGCCACCAGAACGACCCAGTGGCAAACAAGAGGGAGGAGGAAAACCAACAGCGCTCAAGAGGCGTGCATTGTACTTACGGGAGGAGATGCGAGATGGGACGTGGAAGAGCTGCTGGACGAACTCCCAGACCCAGAGCTCGGATAAGAAGGCATTGGCACAGAAGCAGCTGAAGAAAGAGGGCAGGGGGAGGGGAGAGAAGAAAGAAAGGTCATGCTTTCTAGGTTGTCAACAGCGGGATTAGAACAGCTTTCTTGGCTTCCTCACGCTAACGGATTTACCTCAGGTGCCAGGCGACGTCACTGAACTGAGGCAGGGAGGGGGGAGGGAGAAACAAGTTGGCATTCAGGGCAACTGAATGTGGCAGGTGCTCTTTCGCTTGCCCCCCGTCTGTGAAGCTGTCATGTATTTCACCCCGCAGCAGATTCTGAAGTCTGAGGCACCATTTTCTAGCTTCTAAATGCCTTTGGTCTCTGTCAGGGGTAGTCAATGCAGATGGCGGACTCCCAGCTCCCAACAGCCCCAGCTAGCATGGCCAATGGTCGGGGGGGGGGAGTGCAGGCCAACAACGTTTGGAGGGCACAAGATAGGCCCAACCTGCTGACTGCCTTCTAGAACGCAAACAACGTTTTTTGTTGCAGCACTGCATTAGTGGCATGACTCAGGTCTACTATATTTCTTAAAAAACCAGGGATCCTTTTTCCATCCTCATGCGCAGACTCTTGCGGTGTTGTGGCTTTAAGTATTTTTTAGGATGTGGTTGGCAGTTTTGAATTGGAAGCCACTCCGAAAGTCCTCAAAGCCAAAGCGCAGGGTCCGAAATAATGCAGACAGTGGTCAAGTACACTTGACAGAGCCTTCCCTAAATGCCCTTTGGAATTCCTTACCCAGATAATCTGGAGTCCTCCAGATCTTGTTGGGACTCAAACCCCCATTGTTCCCAACCACTGGGAGCTGGAGTCCAGCAATATCTGGAGGGTCACAACTTATTCTAATTTATCGATCACCTTACACACATGCCTCAAGGCAATGTACCAAATGCAGCAGAACCAGCTGAAAAGAGTTAAACACCACCAAAAAATAAATAAACAGCAGCAGATAAATTTCTGAACAACACCAAATATACCCATGGCAGAAACCTAGTCATACTGTTGGGAAAGCTGCTAGAACAAAAAATGCCTTTGGTAGCTTCCAGAAAGGGCAGATAATGGGCATCTGTTGTATCTCAGCAGGAATGCTGTTCCACAGAACAAGGGCAGCAACACTAAAAGCACTTCTCCAAGTTACTGCAGAGCGAGCTTCCAATTTCTTTGGAAGTTGCAGGAGAAGCTCTTCCATAAACTGCAGTGGTGGATAAGCTGGTCTCTTAAGAAATCTGATCCTGAGCTGTTTAGAGTCTTAGTAGCAAAATGTTTGAACTTGGCCCAGTAGAGGACGGGAAACAGTCCAAATCCTGCAGCCTTTGAGGTGCTGCATCCTGGTGGCAGCTTTCTTTCTTTCACAAGCAGCCTGGCTATGGTATCCTGCCCCACCTGCTCCCTCTGGGTCAGCCCCAAGGTAGCTCCACATGGAGAGCATTGCAGGTATCTACCCATGAAGTTACCAGCGCATGGAGAACTGTGGTGAAGTTCTCCATCCCTGCCCTAGAGCTATCGGTATGGCTTCCTCCAATGACATTCCAAGCAAAAGAGAGGGTGGGGAAAAGATAGACAGATATTGTTTGGCAGGCTTCCTACCACTATCAGACATTTCAGAGGTATCTCAAGCACTGTGTCTGGTTCTTCACACAATTTGAAGAATTTATTATCTGCCGGTCTCTTTCTGTGTTTTGGGTTGGGTTGGGTTTTGTAGGCATTCAATGATGGCTTGTTTGTTTGTTTTTAAAATCATTTCTGAGCTGCCTTGAGTACCTCACATTGATGCAGAAAAACAGAACTGGAATACTTTCAAGTAAATAAATAAAGCGCAAGAGAAAATATAAAGAAAACTGAGCCCTGGAGCACAGTGAAATTGATTGATTCTGAATTTTCACATCATGTGTGAAAAACGTTTTAAAACATTGCTATTTGTTTTGAAGGGTGGAAGGCTATAATTAATTTTGAAGGGTGTGAAGCTGTTTTTTCTCTCTCTGTACAACAGCAACAGGAAAATTACCGTCCGGCTATAGCTTCTATTACTCCAAAAGAATGAGATGATGTACTTTTCTCCAGCTGATAACTAGAAGGCTAAGATGATGGTGGTTGCACACAGAAGAAAAATGTTCTCAGTAAAATCAAAACATATTTAATTGATGAAAACATCCCTGGGGACTACCATAAAATGACATCATATTGCTGATGTTTTAACAGCCAGGTGTTCACTTGCCCTGTGAAACTATGTTTTGGCTGCCTGCGCTTAGCATATTTTGGCAGACAAGCACCATTCTGAGCTAAGGCACTGGTTGGATTGGTGTGAGGAAACCAATGGGATAACCCGATAATAAAAAGAGGGAGGGAATTATTTGTACACTGCAAGGGAAGGAGAAAACAAAGCAGGATTTTTGTCTATGCAAGCCTGGATGATATATGCTCAGAAAGGGAAAGAGGGATTAATCAGGATATGCAGTAGCAATGGGTAACTAAAATGAACCATGGAAGGGGGGCGGGGAAGGGAAGTCAATGACTATCGTATGGTTATCTTTTGGCTTGAATGTGAACATTTGAAATGGAAAATTATTTTTTAAAAAATTAAAAGAGAACAGGGGAGGGGGCCAGAGCTTAGAGGTAGAGCTCATGCTTTGCATGCCAAACACCTGAGCTCCAGTCCCCGAAATCGCTAGTTAAAACAATATGGGGTACTGGGTGATGAGAACAGCCTCCTCTGGAGGTTCTACAAAGTCACTGCTGGACCAAACAGACAGTCTTAAGACTAGATGGCCACAATAGTTAATAGGGTAAGTTCCTTCCTATGTGGTGGCAAGAACTTCCGCTTTCAGTGACACTCATGTGTGGTGGTGGGGAACCAAGTGTTTGAAGATTTCATACTTGCATGATTGCATACGGAGCGCTTGCCTCATCGCGTGTGCATGATGAAGCAATGGAGGCCCAGCACTCCGCTACACAAACTGCAGCACAGATAGTACATGACGAACCACGTCTATACAAAAATCATCTTGCTATTCCCACCCAAATCTTAAGGGGAATTCAGCATAGACTTGCTGGTATCTCAGCCAGGACTCACAAATCCACACAGCAATGACGAATGGCTCATTATGACTGCCAAACTATTTACACTGCAGGTACATATGGATATAGATGGGGCACCATCCAGGGAACTGCTTTTGTATAAATGATCAGGGTTACATATTCCTCTGGGCAGGGCCGTCCACAAGCACAAGTCCAGGAGCTCACACACACTCGACCCCTGCCAGGGTTCCCTAGGACTGGAGGATTCATGTTGCATATGACTCTGCACCACTGCAGATGATCGCAAAGGAAAATCCTCTGCCAGGCTGAAGAAAGTAGTCCAGGGCGTTCAGTGCCAAGCAAGAGGCAAAAAGTAGGACTCAGCAAAAGCAAGAGTCTGGGCAGAACAGGAATGAGTCTGGTGAATCAAAGGAAGTAGCATGTGGAGAGAGGCTGGAACAGGAGATGAACAAGATTATTATTTTTGCCCCCAAGCAGGTGTGGGAAGAGAGGGGCAAAGGGTTCGGTGGAGCAATGAGACAGAGGAGATAGCTGGTGTCTCCTGCCTTGATTCCTTAAAGCGCTTTAAAAGGTCTCTAGGTGAAGATCTGGCATCCTTTAAAAGAAACTAGCTCCACCAACCTGATTACTTCACCTTGAGCCTGGAGAGACAGTGATATTAAACTTGAATTAGGTGTCTCCACCCACAAATCTTCAGATTACCTATATAATTCCTCTCCTCGCAAAAGGAGGCCTGCTGAGTCTCCAAGTTCTTGCTTAATTGAGAAAGATTAGGTCCCAGCTCTCTCTACCACAGTCTGTTCTAAAAATGCAGCACAGCTCACTTGGGGGAGAAATCTTCCTTAGATGAACAACACCACAGCTGAATTGTTGAGCTGCGGTGGTTCTGGCCTAGTGAAGGGCTCTGCATTAAGCAACAATTACATTGGTGAATTTATAAAGTGATAGTGGGGTGGGGCGAGACACACAGACAGAGGTATTTTAAAGGGGTTCCGGTCAGTTCCAATGCACTTTCTACTGATTTGATATGGAAGCCTATCTGGGAGGTAGAATCACAGTATTGTAGAGTTGGAAGATTTCCACAAGGGTCTTCTTGTCCAACCCCCTGCTATAGAAAGGCTCCAACCCACGACCCTGAGATTAAGAGTCTCATGCTCCACTGACTATGTGCAGAAAGAGGGAACTAGAAAACTGAGAAAAGTTGCATGTGAAATACTGGGAGGGCCACAACACTTCAAACACAGTAGTTGATTTAAGAACTTTTAAATCCACTAACATGGCGCTAAATATTATACCAGCAGTGCAGGTTTTTTTAAAAAATATAAAGGAGTTTATTTAAAAACAACTGCAAGTGGAAAGAACTATCTTAAAAGAGGCAGTCTCCCTACTTATAGAAGGCATCCTCACAGAAGAGGCATTATTTACTTTTTTTTAAAAAAATAATAATATTTATTCAGAATTTCATAAAAACACATTTACAAAAAGAAAAAAAGAAAAAAATAGAACAAGAAAAAACACATAAAAGAACAAAGAAAGAAAAATACAAATCTCGGGTTGCATCTTTTCAATTACTTATTTCTTGGACCTCCTCACACCTCCCTTTTTGTATTCCACTTTAATTTGTTATTCCAGCAAATTCTTCCTTTATTTACACATGGTAGGGAACACTTCTAGCAACAATGGCGGGGAACCTGACTTCCTCCATAGGTTGTGGGACTCCAACTCCCATCAACCTCAGCCAGCATAGTCAATGATCAAGGATGGTGGGAGTTGTAGTCCAGCATTCATAAAAAGGGCTGTAGCACCCCCAACCATTGCTGTAGGATGAGACCTGCTACAACACATCTGAACACAAAGGAAACATGCCAAGTGCTTTAGAAACTGTTTTTGCCCAATAGATTAACTGATAAAACTTAATTAAAACTTTCATGATTTAGCAACTGGCACTTCTTTAACTGAGCTGCAGCTCTAGCCTTACCACTGCCGGTACCACCAATATGACCCCACACAGGTTATTGTTGCCATGCAATATCATTAGTTATCATTAATTTGGGGGGGGGGGGAGGAAATCCACTAAGCAACTTTTGTGGCAAAATACAAACACTTCTACCCAAGTTATACAGTTTCGTTTTTAGAAAAATATTTATTTTTCATAATTCAGAAATACAGATGTCTCACTTTACAGATATATATATAAATAGAAAAAAGGAACAAAGCATATAAATAGGCTATAAATAAATAAAACTGGAACAAACATATAGAAAACAAGTTTCCAGATAACAGAATGAAGGCATCCAAAAAGACTCGGTGGTGCTGAGAAAAGATAAAGAACTTGCACAATGCCCAGTTTCTTTACTGGGTAGGCCAAGGAAGATTAAAAAAAAATCAAGGAAAGAGAGAATTGTATGAGGCAGAAACCAGTGACCATATCTTGGTGGAAGCTACCATGATCAACACAATACATTCTCTGTTGCCAAGCTCATTGGTTTCACCCAGCTCGATTTCATCTATCCTGACAAATATCTCTCCAAGGTCTCACAGAGATATTTTCCTGTCCTGACACCCTTCTGACTAGAGAGCTGTCTGCACGGTGTACTGAGTGATGGTGTCTTCCAATAACACCACCAGGAGACCAGGCAAATAGCCACTGGTAAAGCAAGTGCTCAGGGAATCGTATGAATAAGACTTTTAAAAGAAGCACAAGCGAGCTGCTCCGGTCGTTTATCCATCACATCACAGGTAACAAGAAATCAGAGGATGAAGAGGCCACCTCTGTCCTCAAAATGGTTCCCCTAAACACTGAGATCTCTAGGCACCTTCAGTTTTCTGGTTCTTCTGAGTCCCGATTAATGAACACACACAAGCAGCAACATGGCAGCCACTCACCACACAAGAGTCACTCGCCACATGGATCTGGAGCCTTTCAAACCTAACACCACAAATCTTTGGAGGGCCTGTCCAGGTGTGAGGATGAGGGAACGGAGGAACGTGGGTTACATCCAACTAACTTTTAGAGTGGACCCACTGAAATTAATGGACCTAAGTTAGTCATGTCTACCCTAAGCATGAATAACTTGGACACAACTGAACACTGCTGGAGTCACATGATCAGCTGCCTTCTGGGATTCGACTGACTACCATATTACTATTCTTTATGAACTGGGCCTGAGGCCCCTACAGGCAAGTATTAGGACTGAAGTACATGATTACAAGCCTCCGGACAAAAGCCCTCTCGTATACCAAGCACCAAAAGATGAAAAACTTGAGCTTCTCTTCTCAGTTTGGTTGTGCAGCATAGTTTTCTTTTCTGGCTGAAGGCTGTGACCTGATGAGCTTTCTTCCCGATTCACACCCAGATGTAGCTGTGCCGTGACCCGGGGCGTGCAAGCGCCTGTTGGCATGGGCGTCTCATGGGACCAGTGTCCCAAGGCAGTGGGCTGGACGATGCGGGAGACAGTGGCCGGAAGATGGGAGCCCTTCTCTGCCTCTCTTGGCTTGGCTGTTTTGGCAGGGTCACCCCACGGAGCGGTTGTGAGGAGACTGGCAGCGAAGGAAACGGAGGCCAAGTCAAGAAAATCCTTTCTTGCTTCTGCGGGGATCCCCGCGGGCTGCAGCTCGGCTTCCATAACGCCGGAGCCGATGGCGGTACTGTTCGCGGTGGCTGCCAGGCTGCCTGGGGCGCAGAAGATCCTTCCTGGTTGGCAAGGGGCTCAGATTTCGTAGAAATGTTTCTCCACTGGGGCAGCGTGGTGGGAGCAGGGAAGTCTGCAGGTCTGTAAGTGCCCTTGAGTCGGGAAAACGCTTTCCGGTTTCGAGGGTGGCCTTCCCCCCAGGGTGACACTGCGGTTGTAGGTAAGGACCGGGAGGGCTTGGAAGCGCCCCTAAACCAGGAGAATATTTTTCTGCCCGTGGGAGTGACACCTAAGTATAGTTAAGGGAGGGGGGGATTGTATTATTTAAAATTATGATCAGGGAATGAAATCATAACTCTCCTGCTTCGAAGCAATGGTGACCCAAGGCTTAGGTCTCCCTACAGGCGTCCAATGTTAGGACACCATGTGGCAGGATTATGACAGGTTTAAAGCAAAATGTAGAAGTCCCCAGGGTCTCCCATCGTTTGCTGACTGGCTGACTTGATAAGAGAATTGATCCATGATAATTGCGCTCGCGCTCTCTCTCTCTTTCTCTCTCTCTCTCTCACACACACATACACACACGCTACAACTATCACTACGTAGTTCCAAAAACACTATTTGGTAAACCCGCTCCAGTGAAGGGGCACTTTGTCAGGTGAGAATTGGAAAAGTAAAAGCCCCCTGCCCCCAGCCCCCACTGACCCAGTCTTGCACGTGGTTCTCACCCCACACATTCCTATTACGTCAGAACCCACATATTTGCCGAGATAATGTCTAGCTCCACCCTTGAACTAATCCTGTTGCAGATGGATTATGCTATAGCAAAGCCCATGCCTGATTTAAGTTCTGCAATTCACTGTACAAAGCCACTTCATACACAGAGTCAGATTACTGGTTCATCAAGCCCCCTCTTCCCCAATATGGTGCCTTCCACATGCTTTGGAATATAACTGTTTTCCTCCTCCAAAAACTAGGTGCGTCTTGTGGTCTGGTGCGTCTTATAGAGCGAAAAATACGGTAGCTCCCATGAGCCCCATCTAGCCCCACGATTGCCAACAGTTATAGTTCTGAGAGAACTGGAGGGCATCTGGTTGGGGCTAGCTAAATACTGCTTCTTCTCAAAGTGGTAGTGGCTTTCCAAGGTCTCCCAGATTCGTGCCCTAAGATTCTTTCAGTGATAACATGTGGGAAACTCAAACTTGACCTTTTGCATACAAAGCATCTATTCTACCGCAAAAATCATAGCATGTGTTCTTTGGGAAATTCTTAATTTTTCATCTCTCTCCTAAGAAGAAACTTCTCAGGTGCCATTTAGATGTATTCTCAACACGTAAGAAAGCCTCTGTTTACTTTCCGTTCTGAAACTGTTCCACTTTCCAACCACAGCTGCAAAATTCTCCACCCCTTAGACCTCATAAGTGAATGGATTGTCCTGTTTCAGTGTATGCTACAGCCCATTACTTCAGGCACAAAAATGAGCTCAACAAAAAGCAGAAACCACTATTATAAAGATTAAATCTAAAGCGGCCAGACAAAGTCATGATGACATGACTCCCTTTATCATCGTAAAAAAAACCCAGACAGAATTAATGTGACAAACTCAGTGCCAAAACATTGTTCCTGTGCAGTGATTACATATCTTTTAAAAATGCCAAAGGGAATTGGATTTACATATTTCAGCTACATGATTAAAACTGCCAGTTTCTGAAGCACTGCAAGAGATGATATGTGCCAATTAATAAAGATGCTTAAGTCTCACTGACTTGCCGGCTATCACAGTTGAAAGAATACTTACATGTCCCTCAAAAGAGGGTCTTGAAGTGTAACAAAAACCCCGCCCTCCAAAAAGCTAAGCTACTCCCACAGTTTTTAGAAGGCTGAGATTTTGTCAGCACCTAGTCAAGTTACTAATAAAGGTCTGAAAATTTGGGAGGTGCAATTTGCTTCTCCAGAGAGGCAGCCTTCTAGCACAGAGCAAGCCAAGTCATCTACAGAATGGAATGTTTGGGCTGTGGAAGTTCTGCCGTCTCTTCTCACACCCGAATGAGCCAAAGAGAGAACCACCAATAACGTGCTTCTAAGCTTGCACAGTGCAAGCTGAAATCTACAGCGCAGGTCCGTGTATGTATTGCAAAAAAAGAGACTGAGATAACGAAACGAACTTACATTTTTTCATAGAGGCACTTGCATCCAAGAAAGGGTGATGGAAAAATTCGTCTGAAGAAAGAAAGAGGAAGAAAACGTAAATATCGATGTTTTGCAAAGTTCGAGTTCAATCATGCAAAAAACCAAAAACCAAACAATGTTTAATGATCTTACTTGTTTAAGCAGGATTTGTATCCTGCTTTTGAGCCCTCAAAAAACTCTTGGGTAATGTGCCAAGTCTAGCTTGAGAGCATTTAAAACAGTCCTGGCAATCTTCTTCAAGAGCCAAGCTATCAGGTGCAGGACAGAGGCCCTGAGAACAGGAGATTTTTAACCTATTGCCCTTCACTGTGGTTCCAACCTTGATCTGGGGAGGACTGAACACGGTATTTCTCCTCTACCACCCTGCTCACTAGCCTGCATGCAGTTCCTTCTTGCCTGTGGCTACCAGGCTAGACCTTAATTCAGCCTTCCCCAGCCTTGGGTCCCTGGATGTGATTGGACTACAATTGTCATCAGCCACAGCAAGCATGGCCCATGGTCAGGGATGGTGGATGTTGTAGTCCAACTTCAGCTGTGGACCCAAGGTTGGCGAAGGAAGGCTTAAATGCAAGACAGCACCAACATTCATAGAATCATAGAGTTGGAAGAGACCACAAGGGCCATCGAATCCAACCCCCTGCCAAGCAGGAAACACCATCAGAGCAATCCTGACATATGGTTGTCAAGCCTCTGCTTAAAGACCTCCAAAGAAGGAGACTCCACCACACTTCTTGGCAGCAAATTCCACTGTCAAACAGCTCTTACTGTCAGGAAGTTCTTCCTAATGTTTAGGTGGAATCTTCTTTCTTGTAGTTTGGATCCATTGCTCCGTGTCCGCTTCTCTGGAGCAGCAGAAAACAACCTTTCTCCCTCTTCTATGTGACATCCTTTTATATATTTGAACATGGCTATCATATCACCCCTTAACCTCCTCTTCTCCAGGCTAAACATGCCCAGCTCCCTTAGCCGTTCCTCATAAGGCATCGTTTCCAGGCCTTTGACCATTTTGGTTGCCCTCCTCTGGACAACATCCAGGAGTGGCATGTCTTTACTCCTCCAAGACCACAGAGTGTCTTGCTTTTAGGCATCCTACAGCCACCTGGGAAAACCCACAGACAGCTAGTTGACAAAAGCTTACCACCGCCCAACAAAATGGCATTATTAGGTCACCCTATTAGTTTAAAGTACAATGACCATATCCACCCCACCCCCCTCAAAAATAAATAAATCCCAATGGTTTTGCTAAATCCGGCCATGCTTCATCTATAAATGTACAATTAAAACTGGGATCAGTTAATCCCTGGCCTTGATTTGGCCAGCTGTTTGGAGATGTTATCTAAAGCCCGGTTTCATTGACAACTATAATCTGAAAGAATAACAGACGGCAAACCAATTAGGATTAAGCCAGGGTTGACAGCATGATGTCTGCAAAGAATCAAACTTGAATGAAGAGAACAATCAGCAAAACTTTGCCATGCGAGATGCTGACCCCTTAAAACAGGGTCCACAATCCTCCTTCAAGCAAAGGGGTGCACTGAGCTATTGTCAACCCTTTGGGGGCACAGCCAAAGTGTGAAAGTCGGTGTGTCTGAAGTGTAAGGGCAGAGTCAATTTTATTAAAGGGCATCTCTTTCTTTGGTGTGGTTCTGGTCTGACTTGCTTACGAAGTGTCTCAGAAGGCGAAATTCCTTACCAAAGTCCATGCGGTCCTTGTGATTCCGTTGCAAGAGTCCTAGCAGCAGCTGCCTCAAGTGGGCTGATGTCTCCCTTGGAATGCTTAAAAAGAAAAAAAAGAAAGAAATCTTATATTGTGCCACACAGGTGGTGGTTGTTGTTGTTTTTATTTTTTAAAAAACAGCTACGTTTATACTACTCTTACTAGAGATTCAAAGTATTTTACAAGATCAAACGCAGTACAATGAATGGTCATAAAACAACACACAAATGACAGATGCTAATTAAAAACGGGAAAATCAAAGGCAACCAGATGGGGTGAGGAGAAACCAGTTTAGCCAAAAGCTTAATGGAAGCATTAGCTTTTACAACTGCTTAATAATCTCAAGAAAAAGCACTTGGCTCTATCTTTTTTAGGGAGAAGGATCTATAAGGCATAGAAAACCTGATATTCTATCCTGCTGTGGGGATGGATCCAACAACCATGTTGCCTAGATCTCACTCAGTGCTGTCCATAGAGAAACTAAAAGAAAGAGAAGCTACTCCGTCACCTAACTTGAGGGAAAATGCCATTTTTACTCCATTAGCTATGCTGGCTGGGGGAGATGGGAGATGGAATCCAACATCATCTGGAGGCAACATGTTGGCTAACCCTTCCCTACTGGAAACCACAGGGACTATTCCAATTCAGGTACCAAACTACCTTAAGCTTCCCTGCAGTGAACAGAACTAGTCCCTGCACACACAAAAAACTAGCTTTGCAAGGAGAAGGTTTTCATCTAACCTTCTTTCCAACATGTTCAACTTCAACACAAAGTGCCCCCCATTTTCTTTTTCACAACACTTGAAGCAGCAATTTGAAAAAAGCAAAAATGATACCCCCCCCTGCCAATCCTGGTAATATATAACAGGCAGAGACACATTCAGAAGAGAGAAGGGAGGGGGCAGAGGAAGGAAAAACCTGGCAGAGCTGTTTTAAAATTCTTGCACAGGCGAAACCAGGCCGTCTTGGCATTTGCTGTGTACACAACTTGGTGCCTGCCGCCTGCCAGGTTTGCTTGGAGAGGTCAGGTCAGGTAATGGCATATTCACGGCAAACATCCCAGATCTTTAAAACTAACACTACTCCACTTAGCCTGGCACGGCTCAGTCCCTTGCAGGCTCGCCCTCTCTCCCCACATTGATGCCTACTCAGAAATGTCAAAGTAAACAACTGTGTGCCAGGGGCTAATATTTGGGAAGCATTTCCAAACTGCTCTCACTCTCTATCAACTTTCTGCTGAATTCCAATGCTGGGAAAAACAGTAAAACCGAAGGTGGGGGCACACATGCAAGAGGGAGGGAGGGAGGGAGGGAGGGAGGGAGGGAGGGAAGAAGAAAGAAAGAAAGAAAGAAAGAAAGAAAGAAAGAAAGAAAGAAAGAAAGAAAGAAAGAAAGAAAGAAAGAAAGAAAGAAAGAAAGAAAGAAAAGGGCTAGTATGGAAAACTACAGGACATTCCTTAGAGCTCTCTTGCCCAGTGCAAAACAGGAGCTGTTGTGCAGGGGCACCTTCTGAAAACTGATCTAGGTTTTCTACGAAATCCACAGCCCTCTCTTACAGCCACTTCCTAGAAATCATAAAGCAACAGCAGCTGCAAGTAACGTCTGATCCGGGCGGGTCAACAAACAGGAATTTTCCAGCTTGGCTGGCTGGGATGTTCACGTGAGAAGCAGTGCTGCAGGCACGTGGAATGTCAGGACAGGAAGTGCTGGGCAATTTGAACGCTGCGTGGTCCTCCTTAAGGACAGCTGCATCAAAACACGCCAGGTGGTAAAGGCAGAAGGATTAAGACCTGTCTCCCAAATCAGGTAAAAAAAAAGTCCCAGCATTGCAGGAACACAGAAGCTGCATTTTTCACAACTCAGGCTATTTCTCCACCTAGCTCAAATACTGCAGGACTGGAAAACTAGTAACCTTCATAGGCTGCTAGAGCCCAGCTCCCATCATCCTTGACCACACTGGCTGGGGCTTGTAGAAGTCCAACCATGTATGAAAGGCCACCAGTCCCTGGTTTACTGTGAGTGGCAGACAAGAAAGGTATTTTGCATTGCTAGCTGCCTGGTCCTTTTGTTGATGATACATTACTTGCTTTCACAAAGAGGGCATGGAATCCCAGCATTATGTATAGAAGAAGCACACCGCCTCTGAATGAGGATGTTCCTTTCAGTGAAAATAGTTGAAAGCCGGTAATAATCTCACTGTCTCCTGTCCTCTCCAAGACCATAAATATATTAAGATCACAAGATGCAAACCAGGAAGCCTTCAGTTCAAATTTCTACCCCTGCTCAAGTTCTTTGGTAGCTGTATGCAAGCCACCAATAAATAGTTTAGGGATACCTGGCCTGCCTTATAGGGCTGGTGCAAGACAGGGATGAGGAACATGTGGGGCGCACCCTGGGTTGTTGGACTACAACTCCCATCATCCCTGACCATCACCCATGCTGGCTGGCTGGGGCTGATGGGGAATCCACCAACATTTGGAAGGCTGGCTAGAGGGATGAATAGTCTGCACTGGTGTAAGACGGTAGCTTCGCGGATTGTTATCTTCTCTGCAAAAACTAGCCACAATGGCTCACAATGGAAAGGCACAAATGCAGTTTTTCCTTCCCAAGAGAACACAAGACATGTTGTGCATCCTGTCTCACTAACAGTTTCCAATGTGGATGAATAGCAGCCCTTGGGATTCCAAACAGGAAGACTTGGACTTTTTATCCATGCAGTGAAACCAATGCCTGAACCTGAGCCCAAGCAGGTTCGTACATGACGGTAAACACTTTTGGGCACCTGCCAAAATCTAGGTCCTTTCCCCAGTTGGAACATGCATAGGATTTGAATGGACTCTGTGTGCGCTACTGCTGTTTTAAACTGTGTAGGTGTAGAAAGCCTTGTGCAACTTGAGACCAGAATACCAGTTGTTCCCTCCCAGTGATATGGAAGTCCGTCTCGCTTATAGCTATCAGGAATGCACCTCCACTGTACCATTTTTAGTGCCTGCTAAAAATGTTGTTTGTTCAGATACCCAGATATCTAGAATCCTGGTGTGTCTTCAGTTCATTGCCATTTTTAGTTTTTTGAACATTTTAAACAGTTGTTACAAATAATTTTATTGTTTTATTCTTTTCGTAAACTGCTTTGAAGCTTGTTTGTATATAAATTTTATGAAATTCCGTATTTTTTGCTCTATAAGACTCACTTTTTCCCTCCTAAAAAGTAAGGGGAAATGTGTGTGCATCTTATGGAGCGAATGCAGGCTGCACAGCTATCCCAGAAGCCAGAACAGCAAGAGGGATCACTGCTTTCGCTGCGCAGCGATCCCTCTTGTTGTTCTGGCTTCTGAGATTCAGAATATTTTTTTTCTTGTTTTCCTCCTCCAAAAACTAGGTGAGTCTTATGGTCTGGTGCGTCTTATAGAGCAAAAAATACGGTAAGTAGACCAGACATCATGCATTTATTGTTCCCAGCCCTAAGAGGTGCTGCACCTCCTCTATAGCAAAGATTTGGCAAGCTTCATCACTTTTGACTTCCAGACATCTTTCTAAACCAGACATCAGACCTATGCAGCAATTTAAAATTTTCTTGAGAGGCCAGTCCTTTTAAAGATAGTTCTGTACTGCATTTTTTTTTTAATGTTGCTATACAGTACACCATGGGTAGGGGAACTAAGGCCCAGGGGCCGGATCCGGCCCTTCTAAGTCTGGCCTGCAGACGGTCTGGGAATCAGCGGTTTTTACATGAGTAGAATGTGTCCTTTTATCTAAAATGCATCTCTGGGTTATTTGTGGGGCATAGGAATTTGTTCATAATTTTTTTTCAAAATACAGTCCGGCCCCCCACAAGGTCTGAGGGACAGTGGACCAGGCCCCTGCTGAAAAAATTTGCGGACCCCTGCTATACACTATCCTGATGCTTTGTGATAGGGCATTGTATAAATGGCTCAGTGTTGGTTTTTATATGTGCAAATGTTTTAACTGATTCATATATGTAACAGTTTTATTATATTGTAATTCATTTTGGGAGTTCTCATTTAAAAAGGATTTATAAATGAAATTAACACTAGCACATAGGTAATAGCTGATATTGAGTTCGTTGTCCACTTTGCTCCTCTTTACTAGCACACACAAGAAACGAATCCCAATCCACTTGAACCTAGGATCATGGTTTGGTTTGGCTCCCAACAAACCATGGTTTGTTCTTAATTGACTGCTCACAGCTTACTGGCTCTAAACAGTTTGGATATCAGGCTAAGTCATGTACTAAGCAGGAAGGAGCAAAGTGGTCAGAACTGATTTACTGGGCCAGTGACTTAAAGTGCAAGGAAATTTATTCCTGTCCACGCACATCTGAAATAGATCTTGGACATCACATTCTGGGTTGTGTGATATGTATTCAGCTCCTACTTGCAACCCTAATTTAATTATTCTCACCGCAGAGGACATAAATAGCTTTGTTTATCTGCTGCTCCCCACCCTCCTACCCCACCCTTCCTTCATACAGCTTCTAGGCACATTACACAGCCAAGAAACAGGGAGAGCCCACAGCAAACCCAGGGGTCACGTGGAAGCCCTCAAAAAGAGCTGACAAACAGGCTGTCTCCGTTCCACACCCAGTTCATCTGACATTTCCAGTCTCTGCCGAACAGTGTTGTTTCCTAGTCACCTTGTTTCAAAACAAAAGCATGCCGCCCAAAGCGTTATGGGTAGGCAAGCCATCTTATTCAAAGGGAGAAGGCGAGTACAAGCTATTTCACACCATCTGATTAAAATAGCACGCCCTTTTGGATCAAAGCCAAGAGCACGGGCTTCCCCGCCTCAGAATGGCATTCACCTGTGTCAGCAAATTTCTGGCTTGAAATGGCATGCTACGTGAGACAAGGGGGTGCCACCAAAATAGTGTCCCCAGGTTGAGGCTCCCTCCTTCTCCACGCAGTTTTGCATCACTTGTAGGGGAATGGTGATGTAAATGAGGGTCCTTGGGTGGGGCTGGGGGAGGAAAAAAGCACAGGGTCTTGAGGCGAGTCCCCCCACCCCAGTAACACCAACCTAGGGGTAGTGGCCGGCTTGCTCAGTGTACAAGAAGGGAGGAACAGAGGGACCAAGACTGGCATGCTTGCAGGAAACTATTAACTTTGTTTTACTGCTATGTGCAAACTGGGCCAGTAAATAAAGTGTATAGAGAGATTTAATCATGCGAGACAGATGTTAAGCTTCAAACACAGTATTGCAGCAATAATGCTTCAAGCTACTAGCTGCAACCCTGAAAGCTTAAAGCACCTGTAATGGCATCAGCTTCCATGGGCTAGAGTCAAATGCAGGGAAGATTATTGAATGATGTGTTATGCAGGTATATGCAGGTATATACCTGCAGTTATGCAGGTATACAAACAGGCATGCAGGCATACAAGCAGAAGTTTGTATGGAAATCATATGGAAATTGCTGGGCAGGGAATTGTAAGCCTTGAGGTCAGAAGGAAATGATGCAAAAAAAGTATAGATTATACTAATTACATTAAATCTTAAATGAATGTAAAGAACTTAAATGCATGCAAATGGCTGGTGATGCAAATTTTATTGTAATTATATGTATTTTATATATATCTTTTAATTCTATTACTGTTTAATTGCTTCTTAATGACTGCTTTTTTTCTACATTTTAGGCTGCTTCTATTTTATATGTAAGCCGCTTTGAGTCGCTGTCTGGGAAAAATGCAGGATGTAAATATAGTATGTAAAATAAGCACACTGGCTCATTCGAAAAGCAATGTTGACGTTAACACAAACATCCTGGCCTGGCACTGCACTGGGAAGCTGAATCAAACACCCACAGTGAAATTAAAAGCTTGGTTATCTCTGTTTAAGACCAGAAATTATGTGAAGAAAAATGAAACTTGCAGCATGATGATGGCACAACAGTGGGGTGGCATAGGAGGACATCTCAAACCCAGGGATGCAATTTGCCAGCGGTATCCCTATGTCTCACTCAAACAATATATTATCTCAGCACTAAAGGGGTTAAAACTAAGAGAAGCTCCTTCTCCCAACCTTTAGGCTTCAGAAGTATATTGAATCCTGCAAGGAGCGTGGCCTGCACCCCTCACGAGGGACACTGAGGAATCAAATCTAGGGATCGGATGGGTTCAAGGAGGTTCAAGCCTTGAACTGCCTGAATTATGGCCTTGTGATGAGCTATGTTGTAACTGAAGTGAATCTAAGCAAGTCTCACATCTCTGCACTCTTCCCTGGTCACTCTCCTAACATGCCCATGAGTTTTTGCTTCCAGTTTCAACTAACCACACTTTAGTACTGCATACAAACTTCAAACTGTGGCTAACTGTAACTATGGCTTGCTCCAACAGGTTAGCTTCATTTGAAGCTGGCTTCTTTCAAAGAAACCAAGTTAAAAATAGCCACAGTTTGTTAAGTATGGACAACATGATGAGCTGCAGGATTAATTAAAAATGGAACTGAAAGCTTGTACATTCTTCCTTGTGCCTGCGGTCAAGGAGGAGAACAAAAAGCTCACTGAGGCTCATTCGCGTCACAACAACCCATGGTTTACTGTGACACCCAAACACTGTCAGTGGTTCGTCCACTGTGGAACACTTAAGCTTTGCAGAGGATTCTGGCAAGTGTCTTACAGTGAACCTTGGTTCACACACAATGACTAGGCTCAAACAGACTGGGCAGTCACCTTCACAAGAGGTAAGAGTGTACATCCAGGAAGATGATAGTAGAAGGAAATTTCTTCACTACTACCATGGTTTCAGAGAGCTGTGTAACCCCAGGATTCACACACACAGTTTGAATAGCAATGCGTTGGGGGTTTCAACATAGCTGGGAAATCCTTGCTTACTTGAAGCACATCCTGCAGAGTTGTCTTTCTCCTACAACCATGAAAACCAACAGATTCCTCAGATCACCATTCCATGTGAAACGAACCAGCAAAATAGATGAAATCAGTCTGGTTTCCAAGAACGGTCAAACACTTAATTCATAGTTTCTCTAACTTGGTTCCCCAGCTGTTGTTTGGCTACAGCTCCCATCATCCCTGACCACTGGTCCTGCTAGCTAGGAATGATGGGTGTTGTAGCCCAACAACAGCTGGGGGAAACCATGTTTGAGAAACACTAATTCATGCATAACACTCTCTTAGCCAGTTACTGGAAATGGCAGGTAGATCCACCACCAACCCTGGCCAAAAGAAAATTAGAATAAAATGAAATCCAGCTCTCTAGTAATAAAAGCCATCACACTAGAAGGCATTCAAAGCTCCTGTGCAGTATTAATGAAGCTCAGCTGTTTCAAAAAGTAGTCTGACCCCTGCAATGAAGGAATTGCAGCTAAAGAATCCCTATCAGATAGCCATCCACTCTCTGTTTAAAGACTTCCAATGGATGTCCAATGTGTTAACCTTTTAATCCCTGCACAGCAATTAGAACAGTTTAGGCACTACAGGCATATAATGAGTGAGTGAATTAATGCGTGAATAGTAATACTACTAATGATGTTGGCAGCCCCAGTTCCCACCCTGGAATTCCCAGTGATGAGACAGTTGGTCTCATAGAATTATAGAGTTGGAAGGGACCCCAAGGGTCATCCATTCCGACCCCCAGCAATGCAGGAGTCCCAGCTAAAGCATCCATGAGAGATGGCCATCAACCCTCCGCTTAAAAGCCTCCAAGGAAGGAGAGTCCACCACCTCCCGAGGGAGACAGTTCCACTGTTGAAGAGCTCTTACTGTCAGAAAGTTTTTCCGTATGCCTAGTCAGAATCTCCTTTCTTGTAACTGGAAGCCACTGGTTCGAGTCCTACCATCCAGAGCAGGAGAAAACAAGCATGCTCCCTCTTCCGTGTTGCCTCTCAGCCTCTGCTGTCTAGGAATGATTAATGCTAACCCACAACCACACAGGGTTCTCCCTGAGATAATGGTCATAAAATGCTATAGGTATAAGGGTTTGGACCTGTTTTCATCAGGGATGGCGCAAATGGCACTTGGGTGAAACAGACATATTTTGCTAAGCTCAGCTGGGTGTGTTTTTGCCTGTTAAAGCTGCCCAAGCCTCCACCCTCCCTCAAAAAGAAAGAAGCAAATGCAAAAAAGAATCTGCTTGGATTGTTTTTGTGCTCCTGGACGGGGTCAACCGAGGTAACCAAGTTTCAGCTTGCCAGCCTCTGGGCTCTGTCATTCCAGGCTAACAGACGGAGGAGGCAGGTTGCCAAGTTATTTCTAAACATGCCCAGCTGAGAGCACAAGGGGACAGGTGTTGAGAAGAGTCGAGCAAGTGGCAGTGAAGTTCGAGGGAGAGAGAAAGCAGAGAATAGCAGCACCAAAAGAATGCTTACTTGGGCATGAGCATCTTGTTTTTCTCATAGAAGAGCCGAAGGTCTTGAGGGCTGCTTGCCTGTGAAGGAGGGGGAGAAAGAGGAGAAGGGTGATCAGCAAATTCATACAGCCATCTGGAACCCTATCTATCTATCTATCTATCTATCTATCTATCTATCTATCGATCGATCTATCTATATCTATCTATCTATCTATCTATCTATCTATCTATCTATCTATCTTCTATCATCTATCTATCTATCTCGCACAAATGATCTTTTTTTAAAAAAAATGTAACAAGCTTTATTAATAGTCTTGCAATACATTACATATATATAGTACATCTCTTAAAGTAAATTGAAATTTCAATCATGTACACAAAAAAGAGAAAAAACCCATATACTTATCTTTTCTTACATAATTATGAACCTTAAGCTTCAGCTGTATTAATGCTACTTTTTATGCGATTATTAACAAAAAATATTAACAAAAAATATCATAAAGACTTTGGACTTCGTCAAATACATGAGAGCAAAAATATATGAGAGAAAAAAACAACAACCAAATACATGAGAACAAAAAAGGGGAAGCATAAATATACCAACTCTAGAAGACAAGAGCATTAACTGACCAAGAGCCACATGTGAAAGGGGGATAAAAATGTTAAAAATACAATTTACCAGGACACAATCTACCTCCATGCCCAGAATATTGCCCCCTTGGCAGCTAGCACTATCGCCAAGTGCAGCCTGAGCCAGGGACACCATCTTTTTTCAAAACAAGACGCTCTTCAGTGAAGCTAAAATGCTTGCAAACCAAAAAGGAGATTGAGAGAGTTCAAAACACAAAATGAGAGGGGCGGGGGAGAAAACAGGTGGAAGCTGTTGCTGCTGCAACCAAGCCAGAGACTGGCTGGGCAGCTGGCCCCACAATAATAGCAGCAAATGCTTGTAAAGTGTTCACCCAACACCACAGAACAGCCCCCACCATTACAAAACATGACCTGAGCCGCTTGGCTGGGTGAGACAGAAGCTAAAGCTCAATTAAGGAAAGCCTGAAGAATGGGACAGTCAATTCAATTGCATGATCTCACTCTCTTCCACTCCCCTTGCAAGTGGGTTCTCTCCTCAAACTCCAGGCTGCAAAAACCACACATTGTCAAGAAGTTCAAAATATGGCAACTTATGCTTAGTGCTAACCCCCAAATCCAGTGCTGGGAATCGGAGGCAATCACTACTGCCAAGAGTCATTGAGTCTGCAATCCTAAAGCACACTTACTAGAGGGTAAGCCCCATTCAATATAGTGGAATTTGCTTCCGGAGTAAACCAGGACTGCGCTGTGACAGTCCATGCACTAGGGATGGAGATCCTGATGCCCTTCATGTATTTTTTGGACTACAACTCCCATCATCCCTGACCATCAATATGCAGGTTTCTCATCCCTGCTCCAAACCCTAGTTTGGAAGTTAACACTACCTTAAGTTTGCCCAACTCAGATGGTCACTGCAAAAAACTATGGTTATTGCAACCAAGAAACAGAAGAACAAATCTGCAAGAGGGAGCAGGAGGCAGGCTGTGTAAAAATCCCGGCATTGCTTTGAAGGATTTTCCAATCTGATCCTGAGTTGTGTACTGAGGATACCAGAGGATAGCAGAGTTAAGGCAGGCCTGTTTAGGGAAGTTTTTAATGTTTAATGTTTTATCATATTCTGTTGGTAGCCGCCGAGAGTGGCTGGGAAAACCCAGTCAGATGGGCGGGGTATAAATAATAATTAATTATCTATTATTGTTGTTGTTGTTGTTGTTGTTGTTGTTGTTATTCATCTCCTTCAGTCAGCCCTGAAATTCAAGAAGTAGCCCTGGGTGAACCCACAGGTCTTAGCATAGCTTGCCTCACAGGTTTATTCAGAGAATAAAAAATAGATTACATTTTCCTGAGGTTATTGGAGAGAGGGATATAAATTAAATATATTTCAAAATGAAAGACAAGCTTTAGGGGCAAGACAGATTAATTTCTTCTGTCTCTCTGTACATACTCCAGTATTTCCAACTCCTGCACCATAATATGCCAGGGTTGGCCAATCATAACTGCAAAACCAGTGATATTAAGGAGTCAGTGTGTAAGACAAGAAGCGTGGCTTATATGTCTACACAAATATTAGAATGAGTATATTAACTATGCTTCCGTTCTTCATCGTCATTAAAAAGCCCTTCAGTGGCATTCCTTTTTTGGGGGGGCAGGGTCGGGAACTGAATTAACAACTCAATAAACTGTCATCCAATCTGTTTACAAGGATTATGGATCCCATTAATCTCATCCCTCTGTTAGGGTCCATTGTTTTAATTTAGAGACACTGGTGAGCACAAAAAGCTCCTTAAAATAAAAATAAAATGACCTGTCAGACATCTGGCTACTACAGTGGTGCCCCGCAAGACGAATGCCTCGCAAGACGAAAAACCCGCAAGACGAAAGGGTTTTTCGGTTTTTGCGACGCTTCGCTAGACGATTTTCCCTATGGGCTTGCATCGCAAGATGAAAGCCCATAGGGAAATCTCGGGGACCTTTTTTTAAATGCTGGCGGTGGGGAGCAAAGCCTTTCCCCCCCCCTCCGGACTTCAGAAGAGGTCCAGGAAGGCCGGCGGGGGCGAAAGGCTTTGCCCCCCACCGCCAGCATTTTAAAAGCGGTCCGGGATAGCAGGGAAGCGCTTCCCGCTATCCCGGACGGCTTTTGAAGGCAGGCAGGGGGGGCAAAGACTTTTGCCACCCCTGCCTGCCTAACCGGGGGCTTTTAAATCGCCCCGGGACTGTCCGGGGCGATTTAAAAGCCCCCGGACGGCTTTTGAAGCCTCCCCCCGCCGCCCGGCTTCGGGGCATCGTCCCGATGCCAGGCGGCGGGGCAGGAACGCCTCCCCCTCCCGCCCGGCATCGGAACGATGTCCCGAAGCCCGGCGGCGGGGCAGGAACGCCTCCCCCAGCCGCCCGGCTTCGGGGCAGGAACGCCTCCCCCAGCCGCCCGGCTTCGGGGCATCGTCCCGATGCCGGGCGGTGGGGCAGGAACGCCTCCCCCAGCCGCCCGGCTTCGGGGCATCGTCCCGATGCCGGGCGGTGGGGCAGGAACGCCTCCCCCAGCCGCCCAGCTTCGGGGCATCGTCCCGATGCCGGGCGGTGGGGCAGGAACGCCTCCCCCAGCCGCCCGGCTTCAGGGCATCGTCCCGATGCCGGGCGGTGGGGCAGGAACGCCTCCCCCAGCCGCCCGGCTTCGGGGCATCGTCCCGATGCCAGGCGGTGGGGCAGGAACGTCTCCCCCAGCCGCCCGGCTTCGGGGCATCGTCCCGATGCCGGGCGGTGGGGCAGGAACGCCTCCCCCCGCCGCCCGGCTTCGGGGCATCGTTCCGATGCCGGGCGGTGGGGCAGGAACGCCTCCCCCCGCCGCCCGGCATCGGAACGATGTCCCGAAGCCGGGCGGCCGGGCGGGAAAGCCTCCCCCCGCCGCCCGGCTTCAGAACGATGTCCCGAAGCCCGGCGGCGGGGCAGGAAAGCCTCCCCCCGCCGCCCGGCATCGGAACGATGTCCCGAAGCCCAGCGGCGGGGCGGGAAAGCCTTTGTCCCCCCTGCCTGCCTTCCCAGGGGCTTTTAAATCGCCCCGGACAGCGGAGAAGTCCTCCGCTGTCCCGGGCGATTTTAAAATGCCGCCCGCCAGAAGAGGTCGGGGGAAGGCGGTTTCCATAGGAACGCATTAATTGATTTTCAATGCATTCCTATGGAAAACCGTGCATCGCAAGACGAAAAACTCGCAAGACGAAGAGACTTGCGGAACGAATTAATTTCGTCTTGCGAGGCACCACTGTATTTAAGATGTGAGGGGGTGGAGAAGGTAAACCTGCTGGGTGTCATGCAGCACAAGTATGGAAGTGTGTTTCTTTATTTAAAAAAACAGGGGGGGGGAGAGACCATGCTACACATTATAACGTAGCAGACTATGTTCTTTTCTCTCTTTCCATTAATGTGGAATGTATGTGTGCCTTTTGCTGTCACTGCTTCACATTGTCAGCTGCCAACAGAGCATGGAAACACCCCAACCTGATGACATTAAATAAAGAATAACTGGGTGGATGCAGATGTTACAGGGAGAGCAGGAGGATATGGCTCATGGAGACCATTTTCAGTAGCAGCCATGGTACTCGGTCCAGTATACCTGAAGGAGCATCTCCACCCCCATCATCCTGCCCAGACACGGAGGTCCAGCTCCGAGGGCCTTCTGGTGGTTCCCTCCCTACGAGAAGCGAGGTTACAGGGAACCAGACAGAGGACCTTCTCGGTAGTGGTGCCCTGTGGAACGCCCTCTCATCAGATGTCAAGGAAATAAGCAACTATCTGACTTTTAGAAGACATCTGAAGGCAGCCCTGTTTAGGGAAGTTTTTAATGTTTGATGTTTTTAATATTCTGTTGGAAGCCGCCCAGAGTGGCTGGGGAAACCCAGCTGGATGGCTGGGATATAAACAATTTTTTAATAATAATAATAATAATAATAATAATAATAATAATAATAATAATAATAGAAGTGACGTACTTCTTTCAACCGCTGATTATCAGTTGTGAGAGCCTCTCCTGTACTTAAAATGTCACAATTGGCTGAGCCTTGCTTGGGTAGGTGGGAGAGAGAAGGGACACATTTATTCTAGTCGATTTAAAATTTGGGCTTAAAGAGAGACGGACTGTCAGCTCACATCCATTCAGATGGAAAAATACTCCCAGTAGGTTTCATATGCGTTGGAAGTATAAAGACAGCTGCAACTCGCCCCTCACAACTTACACGACAGGCTTTCAAAAAGCCAGGCACACCCTTGCAATAGTTTTGCAAAGGCCATGCTGCTGCCGTTCCCACATCCCCCTGATAACTGGATCCTTGTGCACACATATTGCATCTGCCAGACATCACTGCAAGGCACCAGGAACCATTTGAGAGCAAGGAATCTTTCTCTTGTTACAGAGGGTGCTGAATGTAACGAGATACAAATACATTTCCCTATTGATCCTTAAGATTGGGAGGGGGGAGTTTCAAAAAGGGATTTTTGCAGGTTCTCCCTTGAGAACTTAAAGAAAGCCCTGCCTCCTCACAGTCTTAAAGTACATCTACTGCAGCTTCCCATTTCAAGGAAGACTTGGCTAAGCCAAGAGTCACCAACCATTTTGGACTAGTGGGCACATTTTGAATTTTGAGAGTGAGCTGGGGGTGCCAGTCACAAAATGGCTGCCGGGGAGAGCATGGCATAATTAAAAAAAAAATAGAGGGATAGCCACCCCTGACAACCTTAGGCTTAACATGGAAAATCAGCTATATCCAGCTGGTCCTGGCTACTGAGAAATCACACACACAAACTGTTGTCATAACAGGAAGCATTCCTCAGCACCAGGAAAAATATACAAGGCGCCAACACCACTCACCACTCTCATTTCACAGAAATTACTTAGAAAGTAAATGTACATTTCCTTCCATAATTTTCTTTCTAGGAGAGCTAAGAGTCTGAGGTACCGGTCCAGGAACAACGTGGTGCTGGGTTGGTGACCTGTGGACTAAGCAGTGTTTCCAAGAAGCTTTAATAAGCCCCCACCCCACTGCCACCATCTGTTTGTCCCCCCCCCACCTGTTAATCGAAGGGACACAGTCTCTCAATCTGCGTTTTTTTCCTTTGCTCCCGTGATCAACTGACCATCTTTGCTGAACTTTTTAGACAACCATTTTCAACGGGCTGCTGGATTAACTTGTTTCAAACCCTTTTATTAGCTGCCAAGATCGCTGCTTTCCACTGCGGGGTCAGAACAATTACTCCTATAATCAAGAGTGGCTAATTAAGCGATGAGAGATTGCCAAAAATGGACACGGTTCTGGGTAAGATTTGGACAGAAGAAACAGACGGGGATCGTTCTACATGACAAAGCTCAAGCATTATATAAAAGCTCAGGAAAGGCATAATATACAAAATAACTTTATAAAGGAAACAACTGAAGTTTATGCCCATAATATTTACCACCACCCCTTTTTTTGTTAGCCAAGAGAGACTCTCAATGTATTATTATTCTGGAATGATAAATAAATTATTCCGGAATGATAAATCAAGATGAGGAATCTGGATGTGCCCTTCTCAGAATAATGAGTGTTTTGTGCTTTTCAGTGTCCATTGTGGGGTCTGCTTGTTATTTAAAAAAAGAATATTTTTGTGTATGCATTTTTGCATAAAAGTTAAGTAATAAAATGTAACCATATGAAGACGCAAACTTTCACTGCTTCTTTGCACAGAATTTAAAGTTGGCCCAACCCTGCACCCTTTCTGTTTTCTGTTTTGTCTAATCAGCACAACTCCAGACACCAACTGTGTTGACCCAGATTGAAGGATTATCAACCCACGGGCCTACACCTACTCCAAATGCCCTGGGCAAAAAGGAATGCCAGCGATGGAGCAATGGAGCGATGCGTAAACATAAAGCAGCTTAACAGTAGAAAAAATGACCTGTGATAACAAGAACCATCGCGTGTTATATTCACACGGAGCTGTTCCAAGAGCTCACCAAGGATGGTGCACCGTGGAGGCTGTGGGGGCCACTCACCTATCCACCTCATTCTACCCTGAGCCAGCCCCCGCCTGCCTGCCCTTCTTCTTATAAGCAGTTCAAGGGGACAGGACTGCTTATCAGTTTCCTCCTGCTGTTTCAGCATTGTCCTTGTAGAACTCGGCAGGGAGAAGGATGAGGCCAAAGCTGGAGTTAGTTGGGTCAGGCCTCAACTACGGTTGGTCTCCCCTGCTTTCTGTCCCAATTGGCACCATTTGCCATTACTTGAACATACTGAGCTGGTGTAGCAAGTGGGATTAAGAGTACGAACCAGGAAGTCTCTAGGTGTAAATCTCGCCTTAGAAAGGAGAGAAGGGAAGTCACTGACCTAGGAAAGGAAAGACATCAAAAAGTGGTCTGGCTGGAAGTTGCATCACCACTTAAGCATGGGCCTAATTAATCTGGTTCTCCCAAATTAATTATTATATCAGACCCCAAAGTCCCAGACACCTCTCGGTTATTATTAAAAATCACGCCCATATGTGAAAACGCAAAACTCCAATTCTAGTTTCTCAAGGCTGGAAGAGAACTGCTGTTGTGCAAGTCCAAACATCTTCAAGGTCTGCAAAAACCTGACTGCACTACTTCTTTATTTTTTTAAAAAGAATATTTGTTTAGGAAGACCTTTGAAGAACTCCTGTTATCTTTAGAATGCTCCAGGGGGCCCTTGCAACTCATTTTACTACTTAATTAACAAAAACAATTGAAGAAAAACCACACAAAATCCCACTTCCTCCTCTCCCTGCTGCTCCAGATGACCTCTCTCACGATCAAGATATAAAGAGCAATCCCGGGGCAGGGTGGAGCTAGGAATGGTAAGAGGCAGCACATTTAAATATGTACACCCCAAGCATCTTTGTAAAACCTGGGCTTAGGAACACACAGACAAGGAGACTAGAAAAGTTAAGCCTTGTTTGTGATCACTATTTGAGCTTTGCCCACCACAAAAAAAGGAGCATTGGGGGGAAATCATCTAAGGGAGGAAGCAGCTTTTTAAAAAGTACTGAATATTATAACGTGGTTGCCACCATGCTAGATTTTCTAGTAAGCTTGCCAAATCAGTTTTATCCTTCATAGCCAGGTCCTTTGTGTGTGTGGCCATCATACTGGCAGCTGGTATCACTCGCTTGCTTGCTGAAGCTGAAACTTTGGGAGGTCCACAAATCTTAGCTGGCCTTGGGATCCAGCCAAAATGTATGCTTGCCACACGCACAGCCTGCAGACAAAGGGGCAAAGGATGCGCTCGATGTTATGCCATGCTCAGAGCTTGAAGCGATGGGGGGCAAGAAGCCCCTGCCCTCCTCAGCTGGGGTACTAGAAGGCAGGGGGAAAGATGGCTCATCCCTCTTGCACAGAGTCTCAAAAAACACAGCAGGTAGTCTTGATGCTCTTTCCAAGTGCTTAGGACACCATCAGGCAGATTTCCTGCTCTTCTCCATGCTCGGCAGTACAGCAATTATCCCCGAGGCTGAACTTGCCATGCTCAAAAAAATACTTGCTACACCCATTCTTAAGTCTCTCAGAGCAGAATGGGTAACACTTCCTGGTTAACTATCCCTCACGCGGTGATATGTTAGCTTGGTAAAGTCAGCTACAGTATGCAAGCATAAAGCTGAGCATAATCTGATTGCAAAATCAAGCATTGCCTTTCGAAAACACCCAGAACACAGTGGACAGATTGTTAGGCAGACCTTGGTGGAACAGCCCAAAACCTTAAGAGAGGCAGAAAAGCCAATGTCACATGGGTTAAAGCCAGTCTAGTTATTTTGGCAACTGAGGCAGAAAATTCACAAGTGCCTCTCCCACTTCCTGGCAGTAAAAATAAATTTAAGCAACGAACATCCAAAATCAACTGCCTAAGGCAGCTGCCTCATTTTGCCTAATGGTTGGGCTGGCCCTCTGTATTGAACAGATTACTAAACTACTTAAGAGATATTACTCAGTACTTCTGGTTTGTTTCTGGGCAGTGTTGGTGTTGACCTACAAAAGCTCCAATGCCCAAGGCAAGGTTATCAGAAGGCTTGCCTTCTCCTGTAGGAACCTGCTGAGGACATCAAAAGGCCTGTCTTCAGAAACAGGTGGGTGGCTACCAGAGACAGGCTTTAACTGTGGCAGCATTTGGGATTTCCCCCTCTACTTTTCTTACCTACTGATTCATTCCACTGCTGCTACATCTGAGGGGAAAGCGGTTGGGCTCAGAGAGCGGAGGAGGAGCTGGTAGTGATTTTAGGGTTTGCTCGTTTTCATTTTGTATTTTTAAGTGTCCCGTTTCAGTCCTTGCATAGCGGATAGTGCCTCCTACCTGGGCAGGAAGCTCTATAGTCTACCCCAGGGATCGGCAACTTGCGGCCCACGGCGGTTGTTTAAACAGCCCAGGAGCCGCCCCCGAACTGAGCCAACCACTGGTCTACCCCATACAGTTGCTAATCCCCAAAGAAGCTTCCCCTCAGGCCAATGGCCTGCCCAGACAGCTGCAAACTGGAAAACAGGCACTAATTGCAGCTAGGGATCACTGACCATTAGGTCCAGTCGTGAACGACTCTGGGGTTGCGGCGCTCATCTCGCTTTATTGGCCAAGGGAGCCGGCGTACAGCTTCTGGTTCATGTGGCCAGCATGACTAAGCCGCTTCTGGCGAACCAGAGCAGTGCACGGAAACGCCATTTACCTTCCCGCCGGAGCGGTACCTATTTATCCACTTGCACTTTGACGTGCTTTCGAACTGCTAGGTTGGCAGGAGCAGGGAGCGAGCAACGGGAGCTCACCCCGTCGCGGGGATTCGAACCGCCGACCTTCTGATCAGCAAGCCCTAGGCTCTGTGGTTTAACACACAGTGCCACCCGTGTCCCTAATTGCAGCTACTTGACCCCAATCTCCTCATACTTGGTTCCATTTTTCTCCAAGTACAGCAAGGGAAGAATCGCCCAGGGCGGCATACAGATTCAATAAACAGAGTAAATAAAATGAAGGAAGAAAAACAGTGTTACCATCCACCGAGACTTGTGGCATTTGCAACAGACCTGCTTGCGTCCCTCAGAAGGCCAAACCCAAAGTTTCTCCCCATGTGACATGGATGATGCTCAAGTTGGAGGCCAGAATTATTTTTTTCAACGAAAACAACCTCCGAGGAGAGGCAGGTGAGCAATCCAGAAGGCCTAATGGGCAGCCATGAAACTAAACCACAAAGGTAACTCACCTGGAAGGGGGCTTTTCCAGTCAGACACTGGTAAATGATGGTGCCAATACTCCACAGGTCAGCTTTGGCGTCGTAGTGTTGGGACATAATGACTTCTGGGGCCTGCAATAGGAGAAGAAAGGGAATATTACACTTTGTTTTAATGCCTCAGCTTCCGATTTATTTTATTTTTTAAACCTTTTTCTTGGTAACTGTGAAAGAAAGTGAGTCCCTTTGGAGTCTCCCTTTCCAACCAGCATGCACACACACACACACACAGGCCAAGATTCCACAAAAGAGATTAGAGATTTTGTTCACAGCTTAGAACGATGTAGTTATACAGGCATGGAGAAGGTTATTTCATAACTCTAATCTGGTTAATTCAGGCGTGATTTTGCTTTAATGAGATAAATAAACTAACACCTTATCTCCTGACCTGCTGGAGACTGGGGGGGGGGTGTCCATGCCCTTCTCATGCATGCACGTTTCTGTTTGTGAGAATATATAATACACATTTGCATATTCTATTTGCATGTTCTATTGCAGCTACGGGAGGCAGGGGATGCTAGCCAGGGTTTTTGTCCCAGGTGAAGCCTCCAAAGGGGCGTTACTAATGCTCCCAGCCTCTGTATGTGTGTACGCAAATGTGGGTGCCAAATCGGGTCTTTGACCTGGGTGAAATAAAGCCTATTTTCGCTCTTGTCATATGTACTTGCATCCATATGTATCTGCATTCTGTATTACAAGGGTAGCCAACACAGTGCTTTCCAGATGATGCTGGACTACAACTCCCATCATCCCTGGCCATTGGGCTATGCTAGCTGGGGCTGATGGGAGTTGTAGTTTAACAACATTTGGAGGTTATCGCATGGGCTAACTCATGTTCTATTGCAGGGGTAGGCAACCAAAGGCCCAGGGGCCGGATGTGGCCCAATCGCCTTCTCAGTCCAGCCTGCGAATGGTCCGGGAATCAGTGTGTTTTTACATGAGTAGAATGTGTGCTTTTATTTAAAATGCATCTCTGGGTTATTTGTGGGGCATAGGAATTTGTTCATATATTTTTTTTTCAAAATATAGCTCGGCCCACCACATGGTCTGGGGGGCGATGGACTGGCCCACGGCTGAAAAAGGTTGATGACCCTCTTCTATTGCACACACACATAAGTCACCACACTAAGCAAACTTCTCCCCTAAAAAACTAAAACCAAATGTGCACACAGAAAAACAGCAACATCTTTTACCACCTGCCACCCAGGTGAACAAAAGAATCAAGCCAGGACAGGTAACACCAGACTTCACAGCCTGAATGACAATCTACAACAAGCTTCCCAAGAATATGGCCTACTACAAAGGAGAGTGTGAGGACAGCTTCCAGGAATGGCAGAGAAAGCTCCCCAAAGTCTGGCAATCACCCCCAGGCCTTGGCAGTGAAAAACCCACAGTCAGCTCCCTGCTTTAGGGCTGCACCAGATGAGGGTAAACAGACCAGTCGGCATAAACCTAGACTTGTCCTGATCACACATAATAACAGGGAGGGATGGGGCCCAATATTTATTACAGAACTCCCCACCTCCCCCTGAATAATCTCTTTGCAATTCCTCCCATGCATATTCCCCACTTCAAACAAGATCCTAGCAAACTTGGCTGTGAGAAAGAGTGGAACAAAAGCTGCAGTGGGTTTTTTTCTAAGTGTGGGTGGGTGGGTGGTATCCTTATAGAGTCTGGATGTATCCCTCTGGATACATAAGCTTCAGGATGTGAACGCGGCAAACTCGGAAGTATTTTTCCAAGTTTCACCCCGCACGCATGCGCAGAAATGGTCCTCCGGTTGCAAATTCCTTGGGATGCACAGCCGGACCTCCGGAATGGATCCTGTTCACAACCGGAGGTACCACTGTATTTCTTACACTTTTATTCCACCCTTGTCCCAAGGAGCTCCAAGAAGTCCACCATTTTATTCCCACCATAATCCAGTGCTTCCATTTCCAACATTTGTACAATTGACACTAATCTAGGGTGAGGAACCTGTGGGCACATCTGCATAGAACTTCAACCCCTCATTGGCCAGCCATCAAGGCAAAGGGGAGCTAAGGCCCAGCAACACCAGGAGGGCCATAGGAAAACAATAGCAAGCTCAGTAGCCTGGAACAGAATAAAATGAACAGAAACATTTTTCCTAAAAGCAATCAGATACTGCCTGCATGCCAACCCTATCCTTCTGGGAAAGCCTGCAGAAATAAAAAGTTTTTCACATTAGACGAAATGTGTATGATGTTGGAGCCTATCTAACACTTTGTTTTACACAGCACATCTAGTTTGGTCATCAGCCAGAAGCCCTTCAGCCATTCTCTCCTTCTCTCCCTCCCTTAGCCTTGCATCCCTCACAGTGCCAATTTATCTTCACAGCCATGCTCGGAGCTCCTCGGAAGAAGATGGAGATGTTTAGATGCCTTAAAGAAGAAACTTGGGTTTGCTGCCTCCACCTGCAATGCAAAGTGGAACAGTCCATTCTAACACGGCAGCCTTTTACCATGTATGCAGCGATTAGGTCTTGACTCACACTGAGAGCCATGATGACGGGTCTATCCAATGCCCTCGGTGAATTAGACGTCAAAGGCAACTGCTCATTTGCCAGGTTACCTGCAGGGATCTCCTGTGTGCAGCTGCGCCGGGTTTTTATTTGCCTTATTAGAAGTTCCTTGGCAGAACAATGCTGTGGGAAAGGCTAATCTGAAAACCATATTTGATTGGATTTTTGCTTGGGAGCAGAGCATTAAACACAACGAACTGGTCTAGCCCAGCTGACACCACCTAAGGTAGTCCAGTATTGTCTGCTCATGCTGGCAGCATCTCTCTAGGGTTTAAGACAGGGAGTCTCCCCCATCATCTACTACCTAATCCTATAAAAGCAAGGAAGCAAAAACTTGGGAGATGGCAGGAACTGAACCTGGGATCTTTTGCACAAGAAACAGGAGTTGCACCACTGAGCTATGGTCTCTTATTAGCTGGAACAGAGGGACAAGAATTGTGTGCGAAGATTGTGAACTGTTTTCTTTTCAACCTCCACATGAAACTAAAGCACACACGTAAAGAGTCACTGGGACTCGATTCCCGTTATTCTTTATTTGGGTTGCGCACCAAGCTGCTATTGCATGTTTGCTAAACTCATACAAACAAGCCGTTGGCTGCATCCCCTAAGCTTGGTCCTTCGCCAGGACTTCCTCCCCCTGCTGATCTTTGCAATCTTAGAAAACACTCTGCAGGCAACCTAGTCATATCAACAAAGAGGCCAGAGAGAAGAATTAGATGCCATCAAAGGCTATCCTTTGAAAATGAGGCCTTGGCAGAAGCAGCAGCAGCGACAGACCCCAAGGAACCTCTCCCTTTCTGAGGCAGTGCATAATGGAACAAGAATTCAACTCTCCCCAGGGCAGAGCTAAAGATCACACCACAGGGTGGCAAGCTAGGCATGGATATGTGGGGGCGGTGTGTGTGTGTGTGTGTGTGTGTAAAGTTAGCATTTTGTTAACACGTGAGGACAAACTTGAAGTTTTGAGAATGTGTTCATCGTACACAGAGGCTGGATTTACACACACACCATGCACATATATGATGCTCGGTGTGTTTGTGATTTTATTAATGTACACCTGGTGATTTGCAGCTTGATGTGCAAATTGGATTTATGAAAAAGCAGGGCCAGGTTTGGATGTCATGACCAAGCCATGGTTTGAGTCATTCGGGCCATTCCTTGAAGTCACTCACATTCTTCCTCCACTCGCATGCTCCGATACCCAGCCTCACTTCCAAGTCCACCGTAACCACTGCTTGTCATTATGTCCGATTCACACAAACCATGAGTGCTGCAAACCAAGTCAGAACTGGACACCACTGTTTGGTTTGCCCGATTCATATACACAGAGAAATCAACTGTAGCTCTTGTGAGCCAGGAAAAGAAAAAAGAGGGAGATCGGAGAATGGAAGGAGGAAGGAGGAAGCATTCAAAACCAAGGCATTGTCCAAACAAACCAAGTCATGATAAATCCATGACACCTGATGTAGGCTATTCACACATGCAATTCATCACTTCACTGCCAACTGAAACACAAGAACATGTGAACCATGTCACAGTAACGGGAAAGCTGGGACTGTCAAGTGCACTTTCAGATGTAGACCAGGCTTGCTGTTACTTAACATGTAAAGGTCCTAAGGCAGACTCTTCAGATGTGAATCAAGTGCCCAACATCCATACACAAACTGCCTTTTCCAACATAAGCTTGGTAGTCAATCTCATGGCAATGAGAAAAGATTCCGCCCACCCAAAAATTCATCCTGTTCAAACCAGACAAGTCTCTCTCTTTCCTCTTCTTTCCATTAGAAGAGGCAGCACTATTACTGTGGAACAGGATTATATATTAATGACAGGAGATAGAACTGGAGGCATTACCAAATGGATGCTGTATTTCTGTCTCATAGCAAAACACCACCATCAAATGGAAAGTAAAGAGAGCAAGGAGACAGACTTCTTGTGATTGCTTTCCATCTCAGACTTCATTGCCTGTTCTCCTAGACTGCTGTTTTTTATATATATTTTTAGCAAAGAATCCAGCTGAGTCCCAAAGGAGAGGGGGCAGTTTTACAAAAATCAAAACTTCCGTCTCTAGCTGAAAACATGGCAGGATCCAGAGTAGAGAGGGGGAGCTCCTTCATGAGTGAATCAGAAGGAATGCTTTGAGTCAGAAAGTGATTCCCTTTCAGATCGTCTCACCCCAAATCAACTTCAAATGGGGCCCAGCAGAAAAGCCCCTGAACCTATTTGCCCGTAAAGTGGTAGGCTTTCTCCACTCTGGAGGGGATGTTGTGCCTGCAAATTTCAATCACTTCTGTCCTCTCCTGAGTACTTAGAGGCAAGCATGGCTTCTTTGTTAGCTAGGACTAGAGAATGCTTTCCTATCAAGAATATACTTCCTTTAACATAAGCTTTCTTATTTTATACCAAGTATATAAAAGGTAAAGGGACCCCTGACCATTAGGTCCAGTTGTGACCGACTCTGGGGTTGTGGCGCTCATCTCGCTTTATTGGCCAAGGGAGCCGGCGTACAGCTTCCAGGTCATGTTGCCAGCATGACTAAGCTGCTTCTGGCGAACCAGAGCAGCGCACGGAAACGCCCTTTACCTTCCCGCAGGAGTGGTACCTATTTATCTACTTGCACTTTGACGTGCTTTCGAATTGCTAGGTTGGTAGGAGGAGGGACCGAGCAACGGGAGCTCACCCCGTCACGGGGATTTGAACCGCCAACCTTCTGATCGACAAGTCCTAGGCTCTGTGGTTTAACCCACAGCGCCACCCGCGTCCCTACCAAGTATATATTTTATACTTATTTTATACCTTTCAATTAAAGGTGTACTCCAAGCAAGGATTCATTTAACTGAAGTTAATTTCTGCTGCTGCATATAAACCCTAAAAGCAGGCAGAAAAACCCTTTCACAAATACAAAGCACTGTCTGAAGGCACACTATATTGTAATATTGCTGAAGCTAAACAGGCCTGTATTTGGTGCCTAGGTGGCAGACGCCCCCCCCCCCCGAAATCGGTTCATGTCACCTTGAGTTCCACAACAAAAGAGAGGCAGGTCTAGGTAAATAAATACAATCGTAGCCCAACTGATAATTTCAGAGCCAAGCTTTATCATGGAGTACAGGCCCTGGAGCTGAGCCCTGGCTAAGCTAACCTCTGAATGAGACTACTCTGTGGCTTTTTGCCTGCACAACAGCAGAAAACACAATAGGCCAGAGCAACAGAAGACCACCTGTGTTCACACAAAGCAGCAGCGACAATGAAGGCTGGTTTATGACCCCGAACAGCATCCCTTTGCATAGCAAGTTATGGGGAGATACATCGTTTACAACCAGGATTCTAAAATCAATACATCAATCCACACTCAACTGGCACAGCCCACAGGCCCAGAGCCAGCTATCAGCTCAGCTGAGCATTGGCTGAGGGCCAAAGGAGTGCGCAAAAGCCCCTCACCAACACGACCCACTTTTGAATGGGAGCTGCCCAGAGGGTGCAGAATTCTTACAGTGAATATCAATCGCTCACACATGCACAGTTCATCACACTCAATGAGGGCAAAGAATCACAGGGTGGAACAGGGCAATGCAGAGAAGCACAGGTCAGATTCTCAGTGGCTTCCATTAAGTTCTATGGTACAAAGCACAGGCAAGACTGGGGAGGGGAGTCCTGGGTTCAATCCCTGGGAGAGAGATAGGGAAGATTCTTGTCTGAAACTCTAGAGAGCCATTGCCACCTACACAATAGTGAGGCAGATGGCCAAGCGGTCAGACCCTATGTTCTACCTCCTCGCGATTCAACAAAATGGGAGATTGCCAGAAGCAAAGCAACAGAGAGACACCACACCTTTAGCGGGGAGCTGTAATACTTTGCCCCGCTCATCACCACTGTGGTGGTTTGACAGGAAAATGCAGGGTTGATTTGTTTTACTCAGGCATTCAAAGGCACATGGCAGCAGAGATACAAAACAAGATTGATGGCAGGGAACATCATACAGCAGGAAGTGAGAGGAGACCCAATTGGAACAGAGCCTTACATTCACGTTCAATAAGCTTCATGAACGGATAGTCGTTTTAACTCCCCACGTTCTGCAGTGATAAAGAATAGTCCCTACTGCGGGCAAAATGATAACCAGAATTGACTTACCATGTACATGGGGGAGCCACAGAGAGTCGCAGCCATCATATTGCTCTGCAGGTATCGTGCAAATCCAAAATCAGCTACACGCAGAACCAAAGCAAGCCAAAAAGAAAGGAAAACAGAGCAAGGTTAAAATAAATGAAAGCTCACAAACACAGTATACGTACATGAATGACCACCACTTGGTGACAACAAAGGCGCACTTGCGTGTGCCAAAACAATTGTTGTTGAACGCAGACGATAGTTTTTGTATCGCCCCAAAACACAGAATATATTTTAAGAGAGGAAATTGTTGCACTCGGCTGTCAAACACACTTGCGATAGAGCAAGCTGAATACTTCTGTGTAAATTCACATAGAACTGCAATATAAAAATCCAGAACAATCCACTGAGTGAAGCGGACAAAAATAATTAAAAATGCATGACTTCTTTTTTTTTAAAAAAAGCTAATTACTTGCCCTGGTTTGGAATTCCCCTCGTGATATTTGGAAAACTAGTTTCAACTACAATATCTGTTACACATTACCAGCATACATTTTAATTTTTTAAAAAGAAATCAATGGACAGCTCCAGGGGCTTACCAATCTTAATGCGAATATTATTGGGGTTTGATTTTTTGCCCCCCACAAAAGAAAGGAGGATGTTTTGAGGTTTCAGATCCCGGTGGATTATCCCTTTGCTGTGTAGCACCTTCATGGCGCCGGCAATTTGCTGCAGAAAGAGTCTGATCGTATCTTCGCTGAGGGTCCTCATACCTAGAGAGGAGAAAAGGTGGGGGGAGATTAATAGCTGCAAAACCAACTATTATAATAATCTATGATAAGGAGTGAATATCACCCATAAATATCTAGCGCTGCAAGGAATACATACGAGGCGCAAGGGCCAATAGGGATAGGCATGGTACAATTTATTTAAAATTGTTGCTTCTCCCAAATAATAATAATAATAATAATAATAATAATAATAATAATAATAATAATATCTTTATTGTCATTGCCCCCTCTCAGGGACAACGAAATTACTTGGCTGCTCCATCCACCCAGATAGGGCACTCCACTCAAAATCAGAACAACTATAAAAACACTAATTAAAAGCCATTGCAGCATAATATCACAGCCCCCTCCCAAACAGCAGCAGCAATAAAAACACATAGGTTTCCATATTATCAAGGAACGTCCCCCCCACCCCCAAAAAAGGCTCCGAGTTCAGGAGAATGAAAACTTCTATCCCTGCATTTTATCTTTACAACAATCCTGCAAATTGGCTTAAGGCTGTGAGGTGGAGATTAGCCCATGCTTCATGACTGAGTAAAGATTTGAACCCGGGTCTCCTAGTCACCATCCAACACTCCTGCCACCCCGGCTCCATAATGAACATTTACGTTATTATTTTTGTAACTGTCTTAAATGCAGTTGACGAATTGACTAGGAATCTGTTATAATTTGGTCAGCCCTAGCCGCAAGTTCAGGTCAAGTGACAGAAGTGAGCAGAGCCCCGTTTCCCAAAGCCCTCAGGGAACTGGGCACGAGTTATGAGACATGACGCGTTAGAAAATACCTCAGGAGTTATTAAAGAGGTGCGTGTGTGTGTGTGCACGCCATGCTTTTGCTACGTTTACCTCAGAGCAGCTGAGCAAGATCAGGCTCACACACAAACAATGCATCATGGGGGTGAATTAGCCACTTCCTCGGACACAAGTCACCCTCTTGCCATCCCCTCAGGCGGACGGTAGACAACGTTCCCTCTTGCACTCAGTAAAAGTCAAATTAACCAACGATTTGCCTTATTTTCACATCATTCAAGATGTGATCCCCGAGGGAGACACCTTACTCAGCCTAATGGCCTGTCTGCCACCTAATAACTCGGTTCTCTAGGACTCTAGGATTTAGTCTTCTTTGCTTTAACGCAGGTGTAGGCATCCTAAGGCCTTGGAGGCCAAATCCGGCCTAATCGCCTTCTCAATGTGGCCCACAGATGGTCCAGGAATCAGCGTGTTTTTACATGAGTAGAATGTGTGCGATTATTTAAAACACAACTGTGGGTTATTTGTGGGGCATAGGATACATAGCTGTCAACTTTTCCCTTTTCTTGCGAGGAATCCTATTTGGAATAAGGGAATTTCCCTTTAAAAAAGGGAAAAAGTTGACAGCTATGCATAGGAATTCGTTCTTCCCCCCCCCCCAAAAAAAAATATAGTCCGCCCCACCACATGGTCTGAGGGATGGTGGATGGCCCCATGGCTGAAAAAGGTTGCTGACTCCTGTTGTAACATATTCCTTAGGGCTGCCTTTTGGGGGCGAAGACCTCAAAGCGACATAAAATACAGTAACTACAATACAATAATCCAGAACAGGATTGAGTGGGTCAAGCGCATGCACACACACAGGCACCGATGTTTCTGGACTGCAATGCCCATCGTCCCCGACTCCCAGCCAAGCTGGCAGGGGCTGATGGGAGTCGGAGTCCAACAACATATGGAGGGCCACTGGGTTCATCATGGTGACTTGCCATTTTGGCTACAACATCTTGCTGGAGGCAGAACTCCTCTCAATACCACTTGCTAGGAGCTGCAGATGGACTTCGGTTCTGCTTTTGGACTGCCCATCGCACACACAAACACACGTCCCACTGGGTAAAACACACAGGACTAGGCCCTTTTGCTGAGGAAATTTACCGCAGCACAAGATTGGGATTCACAATTTTTTATTATATATAATATGTATATATATATATGTTTTAAAAACGGGAGGAGGAAAGGGCCAACCAAAACCAAGCTTAGTCAGCAGCATATCGCCGACCCCTTCACCTGTTCACAGAGCCAATGCCAACCCTGGGTGCTTCTTGCGAGGGCTTGCACATTCAATGCCAAGGCATGCTGACTAATGCCGTGACAACGTTTTGGTAAGAAGCAAACCCGTCTCCTCTTCCGCCACGTGGAGGGACAAGCTGAGCTCATCCTCAACATTTGGGTCAGGGAGTAAACACACAGGTGCCTGGGCTGGGGGGGGGGCAGCGTAATTCAAAACCTGCAGTTGAGGAGTAAAGGGAGTCCAGAACAGGAGTGGAATCTAGGAATCGGGGCAAAGTTACAAGCGCCGAATTGCTGCCATTTCAAGGACGGAGGGCCTGCAGCATGGGCTCAATGCCGGATTACCAGATAGGCAGAGTAGGCATCGGACAATGGGCTCCACACCTTTTAGGGGCCCTGCGAAAACAGTTCAAAATAATCAATTTGATCTTGAGAGAAAATTACAATCAAGCTTTCTTAGCTCAACTTGCTCCTCCTGTATTCTCCCTGCCCAATAAATCCAGAAGCAAAACGGTCGCTGCGCATCAAGGTTACATACACTGCAGCAGTGCCGTCCCACATTTGCAGCTGTTTTGCTCAAAATCTGGTCCTCACCGCACTGTGTTGGTGTCATTGTAAGGAAAAAACAACACCTTTCTAGTCCTCATTGATTCAGAAAAAGCTTCAAAACAGGTAGAGAGCAAACATTATGGAGAGAAAGCTGGGAAATGAGGATGAAGGATTCTATGTGGCAGAACTATTGGCAAATTTGGGGAACTGGAAGGAAGCTTCAGTGTGGCTCACAGCTTCCCAGCTCATTCCTATTCTTCCTGCCCTCTAATAACATCAAGGAGTATCTGTTCTGTTTCTTATACACAGGTGTGTAATGTCCTCATCATTCCCAGCTGATCTATCTTTTATACAGATTGAGGTGTTGGAATTGCAGACCCTGATAGTGTCCCTATTTTCCTGGGACAGTCCCAGATTTATAGAAGCCATCCTAGTTTCTGATTTTATCCCGGAATGTGACACTTTACCTTAGGACATCCCTATTTTCAGCAGAGAAATGTTGAAGGGTATGGAGTTACCCAAACCCCCAAGCCATCTGAAGGCAGCCCTGTATAGGGAATTTAAAAAAAATGTTTATTGTTTTATTATGTGTCAGGGTTTCTGGGAGAGAGGAGGAGATGACAGAGGAGACGGAGAGCGAGTGGGAGGAGGGGCAGAAGGATGAGGAAGAAGATGACGGAATTCTGAGGGAATCCACGAGTCTGAGCAGCGAGTCAGAGGATTCTCAAAAGGGGGTTACCTTAATCAAGCAAAAGGGAGGAGAAGGGAGAAGCGGAGAGGAGCCCAGTGGAAGACAGACGCAGCAAGAGGCGTCTCAGCCGGAACGGAGTAAAGGGGGTGGAGTCGTCAGCCTCTCGGAGGGAGCAGGATTAGGAGAGAACAGAGAAAGGGGGTTGGAGCAAGGTGTTCAGCCGGAAAGGGTGGAGAGCAGAACAAGGGGTGGTGTAGCGGTCGAAAGAAAGGTCAGCAGCAACGTACGCGCGCCAAGTTCAAACGTAGAGGCGCGCGGAAGTGGAGAGAGCTCAGGGGAGGAGCCCGGCCCTAAAGCCAGAAGGAGGGGGGAAGAGGCGGCAGAGGATTCAGCCTCAGGCGAGTCACGGAGAGAGGGAACCCAGGGGGGCAGGAAGACCCTGCGGAAAAGAAAGGAGAGGAAGAGGTGGTCTAGAGCCAGGCTATTAAGTTGGTGTGGAAGAGGGGAGGAGTCAGAGGGGACTTCAGCGGTCTAACGTGACAGACGTACGGCCACGATGCTGAACTGTACGAGAAGCAGAAATCTTCAATAAACTTTTCCTGTAAATAAACTGCAACGGAGTGAGGTCTCTTGTGAGCTGGGACCCGTCCAGGGTGGCCGTGACAGTAAGTCCCCTCTCTGAAAGCAAAAAAATTTTTTTGCGAAGCTCACGAACGGGAGCAGCCATGAGCGCTGAGGAGCAGCTGGTTGCACTGCGGGATCAGGTTACCGCTCTCACATCGGCAGTCATTGCTTCGCAGAAGAAGAATGACGACTTGGAGAAGACGTGCCAGGATTTGCAGGCAAGGTGGGAACACGCGGACAGGGCGGGGGCCCCAGGTTCCAGAGCGGAGGGCATTGCGCTTGGACGGAGGGGGGGTGCCCTGGTTCCGCATTTTAATGGCAACTTGCAAGACTATCCCAATTTCAGAGCGGACGTCGTATATGCACTGCATTTACTCCGTCACGATTTTAAAGATGAGGAGGAGAAAGTGGGGTTCATTGTTTCGCACCTGCATGGGGAGGCCAGGGCTTGGCTACGCAATCTGTGGCGCGAAGATGGACCGGCCCGTCGCAATTCAACTGCGTTCATCAAAGCGATGGATTCTTGTTTTCAATCCTCTGTGGATGTGGACATTGCGCGCCGTCAAATGCACGGGCTGAGGCAGGGGAAAGCGACTGTGCGCCAATACCACTCTAAATTTTTTGCATTGCTCACCGCCTTAGATTGGCCAAAGGACAGTAAGCCGGTCAGAGATCTTTTTTGGGAGGGATTGAGCCCCCCCATCAAGGATGAGATCGCTAGGGGGGACAGACCCCAGACCCTAGAAGACGTGGTGCAACGGGCTTTAGCTATTGGAATTCGACATGAGGGACGTCCGTGGCACGAGGAGGACGGGCCCCAAGCGCGTGCGCAAGCGAGGACTCTCCCTTTTGTGCACAGGGATTTCAGCCGTGCGCACCCCTCGCCAATGGGGAAGGACAGCGAGGAGCCAATGGAGATTGGTGGTGCTAGGGCTCAGAAGCCATCCCAGAGCCCTGTCCCTGGTGCAGCCAAAGCGAAGCCTCCTAGAGGAACCAGGAAGTGTTACATCTGTGACAGTGCGCACCATATGGCGAAAGAGTGCCCCCAGAGGCTCCAGAAGCACACTGCAGCACTGGCAACTGTAACAGCAGAGGTGCAACCAGGGGAGCAGCTTCAGGGAAACGACAGTGCCTGGCTGGAAGCAGAGCTACTGGGGCTCAGCCAGGCGGATCTGTAGACAAGCCCCCAGCATCACTGCAGAGCGTGGACCCTTTGCCTCCCAGACCGGCGGTTCTGCTCACAGCAACACTCCAGTTGCCTGATGGGAGACTCCTCGAGGTTCCAATAACGATCGATTCGGGAAGCAACGCCGACTTCGTGGGACTGCAGTTCGTTAAGCAGCACAACATGGCGCTCCTGCCTGCAACGACGCCTCTAAACGTGGTCACGGTAGACGGCAGGAAGTTGCTGGGGGGGCAAGTGGTGCAGCAAACCCCTCCCATGATGATGCAGATTGGCAACCATCGAGAACTTATTAGTTTCAATGTCACCCACTTATCGGACACACCCATCGTGTTAGGCATGAGTTGGCTGGAGAGGCACAGTCCCGCGGTTGCGTGGTACCAGCGGCAGATCACCTTTTGTTCATCGTATTGTGCTCAGCATTGCTTTCAGACCGATCAGGGAGGAGAAGCCGAGCAGCAGTTGCATCTGGGTATGGTGCAAACAGTGCCTCACAAGTACCAGGACTTCTTGGAGGTTTTCTGTGAGAAGGAAGCTGACAAGTTGCCGCCTCACAGACCTTACGACTGCGCGATTGATTTAGTGCCAGGGGCGCAACTGCCTGCTGCCAAGCTGTACTCCATGTCGGAAGACGAGATGCAAGAGCTTCGGGAGTTCATAGACCATAACCTCAAGCGAGGTTTCATCCAGGAATCTAAAGCAGCGGGTGGCAGCCCTGTGTTCTTTGTGAAGAAGAAAAACACGCCCCAAAAAAGGCTTATAGTGGATTACAGGTTCATAAACAGCTTGACTAAGCCCAAAGCTTTCCCCATGCCCAAGATTGACGACCTTTTAGCGACCGTCAGGAGGGGCAAGATTTTCACCAAGCTGGACCTACGTGGAGCTTACAATCTCATCCGCATCCGGAAAGGAGATGAGTGGAAGACCGCCATGTTCACCCCTCTGGGCACATACGAATACAGAGTCATGCCTTTCGGTCTCCAAAATGGCAGTCACGTTTTTCAAGCATTTATGCACCACGTGCTAGCAGGTCTCCTCTACAAGAAGTGTGTCTGCTTTCTCGACGATATCCTGATTTTCTCGGAATCGCCGGAGGATCACGATAAGGACGTGAGGGAGGTCCTGCAGAGGCTGAAGGACCACAGGCTGTACGCCAAGTTGGAAAAATGCCAGTTTGATGTCAGAGAGGTTGATTTCCTTGGCTACAAGTTGTCCGACGAGGGACTGGCCATGGACAGGGCTAAGGTTCAAGCGCTGTTGGACTGGAAAAGCCCTCGAAATCGGAAAGAGGTCCAGAGGTTCATCGGCTTTGCCAATTTTTACCGCAAGTTTATTAAAGGTTTTGCGAACGCGACGGCGGCTATCACTGACACCCTCAGTTCCAAGAAGAAGAAGTTCGTCTGGACCGAACAAGCGGAGCGGTCCTTCCGGACGCTTAAAGGTCTTTTCGCCTCCGAAGAGCAGCTGCTCCACGTGAATCCCGGCAGACCCATGCGGGTAGAGACCGATGCGTCAGACAGAGCGGTTGGGGCCGTTCTTTTGCAAGAGGATTCACAAGGCAACTGGAGACCGGGTGCGTTCTACTCCCGGAAGCTCAGCAAGACGGAGCGCAATTATACCATATGGGACAGGGAGTTGTTGGCCATTCATGCAGCTTTCAAAGCGTGGCGACACTTCTTAATAGGAGCCAAGCACACGGTGCAAGTCCGCACGGATCACAAGAACTTAGAGTATTGGCGGACGGCTAAGTTACAGACCCAGCGACACATGCGCTGGGCGGAGTTCTTTGCGGATTTCGACTTCAAAATAGAATACATCCCAGGAGACTCCAATGTTATTGCAGACGCGCTGTCCCGAAAGCCGCAATACTTGGAGGAAGCAGCTCCAATCGCAGCAAAGCACATTTTCGCACCGCAGGCGTGGACGTGCGCTACCATCGCAGTCGACCTGGACGCGGTGCGACGCGCGTTGCAAAGGGATCAGTTTGCACAGTCCAAGATGGAGGAGCTACGCGGAGGGTCGCGAGACAACGATGAGTTCCAATTGCAAGATGGACTTTTGACTCGTAAGGGTGCCCTTTACGTGCCCACCGACGATCTTCGAGCCAAGGTTCTGCAACAATTGCATGACGCCCCTAGTGCAGGCCATTTCGGCAAAGAGAAGACGATGGAGTTGGTGGCTAGAGACTTTTGGTGGCCCCAGATGAGAGGAGAGGTGGCGGACTACGTCGCCAGGTGTGATATCTGCCAGAGGTCCAAACCAGTGCACCAGAAGCAGGCGGGATTGCTAGAACCGCTGGAGACACCGCAGCAACCGTGGGAGAGGGTAGCGTTGGACTTTGTTACGGACCTGCCCAGCTCCAGAGGTAAGACGGCGGTGTTAGTGGTGGTGGACTTGTTCACCAAGATGGCGCATTTCATCCCTTGTGCCAAGGTGGCGACGGCAGAACAGACCGCAAAGCTCTTCATCGATCACGTCTTCAGAGTGCATGGACTTCCGCAGTCCGTCTTGTCCGACAGGGGGCGCCAGTTTGTTTCCACTTTCTGGCGAAAGCTTCTGGGCATCTTGCACGTCAAAATCAACCTGACATCGGCGAGACATCCACAAACCAACGGTCAAGCGGAGAGGGTCAACGCGATCATGCAGCAGTACCTGCGGTGCTACGCCAACCAGCGACCTGCGGCGTGGGTGGACTATCTGCCGATGGCTGAATTCGCCTACAACAACACGAAACACGCATCCACCGGGGTGACGCCTTTCTTCGCGAACAATGGCCGTCATCCCAGAACCTTCCCGAGATTTGCGGCACCAGGAGGGGGGGGGCCTCAAGATGCCGACCAGTTTGCAGCGGAGTTGCAAGAGGTGCACGAGGAGCTGCGGAGACATTTGGAGCTGGCAAAACAGGCGTATAAGGTGCAGGCCGATAAGCACAGGAGGGCGGGAGAGGACATCCAGAATGGGGACTGGGTGTGGTTAGCAGCCCACGCGATGCCGGCCAGGTCATTGGCCAAGAAGAAGTTAGGACACAGGCAGCTAGGGCCATATCAAGTTGAGGCTAAGATCAATCCGGTGGCTTTTCGTCTAGCCCTTCCGGAGGGTTCCAGGGTGCACCCGGTCTTTCATAGGTCGGTGCTCACTCCCTACAAAACCCCACACAGGTTTCAAGAGTCAGGAGCACTCCCAGAGCCACGTAGGAGGGCGCCTGAGGGGGGGGAATCGCCAAGACCAGAACCTCTTAACGAGGTCACAGAGATACTGGACTCGAGATGGGGGGAGGAGGGAGTTGAATATTTTCTAGCCAGGGAAGGCACTCCGGCCTCTGCCAATAGCTGGGTGCCGGGTTACGCGTTGGACGAACCCCTGTTGAAGGAGGAGTTCCATGCACTTTTTCCGCACAAGCCCATGCCCGAGGAGTATTTTGATGATTGGCTTTTCACGCCCACTTTGTCAGACAGCACGTTCGAGGGTTTCTCCTCACCCGAGGGCCATACGCCCGAAACAAGCCCGACCAGGGATCCGAGACTGGGGGGGGAGGAGACAGGCCCTTGTTGGTGGGTGGATCAGCCAAGGGAGGCATGGAGTCAGAGATGGATGGTAGGTCCTTGGCAGGCAGCGCCAGGAGAAGCAGTGATGGAGGAAGAGACTGTGATGTCTGTGGGTGGGGAACCCGAGTTCGAACACACATATACGGAGATGACAGAGGAGAACGTTGAAGTGGACAACTTGTATCCTGAACCGACCCCGGAAGAACCACGTTTTCCTCAACCTGCACCCGGCGAGCGGGAGGGGGGAAGGGGGGGCTTCGAGGGGGGGATGGATGTCAGGGTTTCTGGGAGAGAGGAGGAGATGACAGAGGAGACGGAGAGCGAGTGGGAGGAGGGGCAGAAGGATGAGGAAGAAGATGACGGAATTCTGAGGGAATCCACGAGTCTGAGCAGCGAGTCAGAGGATTCTCAAAAGGGGGTTACCTTAATCAAGCAAAAGGGAGGAGAAGGGAGAAGCGGAGAGGAGCCCAGTGGAAGACAGACGCAGCAAGAGGCGTCTCAGCCGGAACGGAGTAAAGGGGGTGGAGTCGTCAGCCTCTCGGAGGGAGCAGGATTAGGAGAGAACAGAGAAAGGGGGTTGGAGCAAGGTGTTCAGCCGGAAAGGGTGGAGAGCAGAACAAGGGGTGGTGTAGCGGTCGAAAGAAAGGTCAGCAGCAACGTACGCGCGCCAAGTTCAAACGTAGAGGCGCGCGGAAGTGGAGAGAGCTCAGGGGAGGAGCCCGGCCCTAAAGCCAGAAGGAGGGGGGAAGAGGCGGCAGAGGATTCAGCCTCAGGCGAGTCACGGAGAGAGGGAACCCAGGGGGGCAGGAAGACCCTGCGGAAAAGAAAGGAGAGGAAGAGGTGGTCTAGAGCCAGGCTATTAAGTTGGTGTGGAAGAGGGGAGGAGTCAGAGGGGACTTCAGCGGTCTAACGTGACAGACGTACGGCCACGATGCTGAACTGTACGAGAAGCAGAAATCTTCAATAAACTTTTCCTGTAAATAAACTGCAACGGAGTGAGGTCTCTTGTGAGCTGGGACCCGTCCAGGGTGGCCGTGACATTATGTTTTTATATATGTTGGAGGGCACCCAGAGTAGCTGGGACAACCAAGTCAGATGGGCAGGTAAGAGGAAGAGGAAGAGGAAGAGGAAGAGGAAGAGGAAGAGGAAGAAGAAGAAGAAGAAGAAGAAGAAGAAGAAGAAGAAGAAGAAGAAGAAGAAAAGGGGGGCCTCCCTAATTTCATCAGAAAAATGTTGTAGGGTATGGAATTGTACAATTTCAGACTTGCAGGTACTATTCTTCCACAAAAAGAACTCCCACCCCCACTCCTCGCCCTAAACTTCCTCATATGCTCTAAGGCGGCCCTTTTTAGGGAAGTTTTTAATGCTTGATGTTTTGTTGTGTTTTTAATATTCTGTTGGGAGCAGCCCAGAATGGCTGGGAAACCCAGCCAGATGAGCGCCCTATATTGTTATTGCTATTATTATAACTTTTTTATTGTAATTTTAATTAAATTTTCAAATTATACGTTTCAAAATGAACATTTTGCACAATGCCATATATCCTTTGACTTCCCTTCTTTTCCTTCCATGGTTCAATTTACTTATCGATCATTCCTGCATATTTTACCATTCTCATATGCTAACTTTCTAACTGCAGGCTTTAAAAATGTTCAAAGAGGTGGCATCCCAGCCCCTAACACTGGTATTGTGAATGCAGTCCTTTGTACCTTGTTCTATCACACTCAGCCTCAGGGAACACAATCTGGATGGTAGTAGCTGTCATTTTAAATGCCACACTGAAGAAGCGTAGCTAATCTTTAAAAGGTCTCTGTTGTTAAGAAGAAGAAAAAGTTTTCCAAGAACAGAACCAATTATTCAGATTGGCTGGCTCCTGCTTTAGGAAACATAACTCCATTAAGACCAAAGATTAGCTACCAACTAATGGAGAAAGTGAGGGGGCAGACAAAAGAGCATTACAAAACAGTAAGCAAATTAGGAACCACTTTAAAAAAATTGTCAAAATGCTTCTATCAGTGACATTTTTCAAAAATCTTGCAGAATGGTGTCCCTGTGTCTATGCCCATGAATAAAACACAGAAAATATGGTACTGGGCCGAACAACTGTCTTTTGAAAAACCACAGTTTCCCACTCCCCCATCTTTTTCTTTTTAATTTAAAGGAAGTTTCTAGTCCTGTTGGTGTAAAGATAAACTTGAATGAGAAAGCTAAAGGTACGCTGGGGGAGATTTCAGAACCCAGAGAGAAAACCAAAATAAGAATTCCAACCTTCAAAGGGAGGTATTCCCCCCTACCACTCCCCCTATTGACAAGCAAAAGCTGAATAATATAAGCAAATTTACATAATTTACCCAGGTCACTGTATTTGGGCATTCTTAAGATCTGGGGCCAGATGTAGTGTGCCGGAGTAACCAGTGAAACAGGAACCAAAATAACTACAGCATCAAGTGGCAGCAAATAATCACCTTGCAGATTAAGCACACCCTCCCATTTTCACAGATGGGAATGGGAACACTAAGACCCCTACTCTCACCCGCAAGGATCATTGCCCAAGGTCCTTCCTTCACCCTCACTGGACGCTCAGTTCTGTCTGTTGCTGTCATTTACAGCGGGGGGGGGCAGCAATAACTCAACACCTGCAGTGCGGGAAGAGGAAGGTTGCGCACTGCTAGGTGCCTTAGTGTTCACATACAGGAGTTTAGATGCATGCATGCTCGAGGTAAGAGCATAGACCATGGGTAGGCAAACTAAGGCCCGGGGGCTGGATGCAGCCCAATCACCTTCTAAATCTGGCCTGCGGACAGTCCCGGAATCATGTTTTTACATGAGTAGAATGTGTCCTTTTATTTAAAATGCATCTCTGGGTTATTTGTGGGGCATAGGAATTTGTTCATTTTTAAAAAATATAGATAGGAGAGAGAGAGAGAGAGAGAGAGAGAGAGAGAGAGAGAGAGAGAGAGAGAGAGAGAGAGAGAGAGAGAGAGTGTGTCCCCCCCAAGGTTTGAGGGACAGTGGACCAGCCCCCTGCTGAAAAAGTTTGCTGACCCCTGGCATAGACTCAACACAGTAGGCACCCAACTAACAAGATCTACTCACTTTAAAAGAGGAACAGGCAAATTTGTGGAGAAGAAGGCTGTCAATGTCAAACTTTGCAGGACCTCTATACATCTTGCCTGGGACTCGTGTAATCCCATTCTGACATTTGAGATCGTAGACACAATTCAGTCCCTAGCTAAAGAGGCTTCCTCTACTTAACCTGAGCTTTGGAAACTTGCCTGACTGATGTCCATAGGGAAAGCTTTCCAAACTTTGGGCACCACCACCAGAGAGACCCTGTATTTGCATTGGGGACATGCCAGAGTGAAAGGTATCCGAGACTAATATCCTTCTGGTTTGGGCAGATCTATATAGAAGGCCCTGTCTAACAGGTGTTCTTCCCTTTGTTTGTTTGTTTTTTGCCACAGCTGAGACATTTTGGAGCATAATGGCCCGATCTTAAAAGTAATAATTTTATCTATATTTTAAAAAGCCACGTAGTATGCACAGTTCTGCCGTCAAGACTCCTCCGCATTCCGGCTGCTAAAAGCCAAATAAATGATCTGAACTCATCATTCATAAAACATTACAACACTAGCTCCGGAGGGAAAATAAGAATCCAGTTTTTTTAATCTTTGCGTTCCAGCAGCTCAACATGAAAGAGGTTTAAGGGGCCATGATCAGTGGGGCTGGGATAGGAGAATTCATCCTTTTTTCCCCTTGCTCATGAACCAACTTAGCACCAAATTGACAAAAAGGAGGATGACAGCCTTGATTAACATTGTTTTGTTTAAACATGGCCGGAAAAAACATTCTGAGAGATGATTAAACATGGAGAGACAGCTTTAATCTTTTAAGTTAGCGCGTGAGACTAAAGGCTTTTAAAAAGGAAGTGTGTTTAGCCGCAGGAGGGAGAAGTGAAGGGAAACTCATTCTAAATTCACTGTGCATTCAGAAGAGTGGCTACTTTAAAATCCAGAAATATAGAAGCCTGTCTCCATTTGGAAGACATCGCAAACATTTGCTGATCTGCTGTTGGCGTGTGTGTGGTTTTTTTTTAACTTTTACTGCTAAAGGAAGAATTACTGGGATGAAGGAGAACAGCAGGAGATAGACCCATTTCTCGTTTGGGGTAACTGGGACAGCTGGTTTTTGGAGGCGTTTTATAGGAACCATCTCCCTGGTATCAGAGTTGGAGGGAGCCTTGCAGACGAGCTAGTGCAACCCCCCACAAAATGGAGGAGAAGGGCTGCGGCTCAGTGGTGGGACAACTGCTTTGAAAGCAGAAGGTCCCCGGTTCTCTCCCTAGCATCTCCAGGTAGGACTGGAAACCTGTCATCATGAGGACCATACTGAGTTAGACGAGCCTGTGGTCTGACTTCGTACGCATGAAGGTTCTCCATGCAGGTGGGGTTGGGAAGTGCTGTTTCTCAGCAGGAGAGCACCTGCTTTGCATGTAGAAAGTCTCAGGCTGACCAGTAGAAGGTAGCTTCCTAAATTCCTGCACAGGAAATGCAGAGCAGCCCCGACATTTGGCTGCCTGCACTCCTCTTGAAGACTTCCAACAAGGAAGAGGCCACCAGCTCTCTGAGTAAAGGGTTATATCAGGGGTTGACAACCTGGTCCCTGCCACCCACTAGTGGGCGTTTCAGGATTCTAGGTGGGGCAGCAGGGGGCTCTATGGCACAAGCTGAATCCTCCTTCCATCGAGCACTGGTGGGCGGTAAGGAAATCTTGCCATCAAGAAAGATGCATTAGTGGGCAGTAGGTATAAAAAGGTTGACTACCCCTGGGTTATATTGTGGTACTGCCCATACCATGAAGAAGCTTATTAAAAGCTAGGCAGTAGAGGAAGTAGATGTGGACAGGGCCTCCTGGATGGTGTGGGAGAACTCAATGATGTGGCTTTGTTTTGCTAGATCCTGGGAATCGCAAGCAGGTAGAGTGCTATTGCCCCCAAGGTCTTGCCTGCAGGTTTCCCAAAGGGATCTTGTTGACCACTGTGAGAACAGGATGCTGGACTAGGTGGGCCTTTGGCGTGATCCAGCACAGCTCTTCTTAAATGTTCGTTTAAAGGGAAAGGGACTCCTGACTGTTAGGTCCAGTCGTGACCGACTCTGGGGTTGCGGAGCTCATCTCCCTTTATTGGCCGAGGGAGCCGGCATACAGCTTCCGGGTCATGTGGCCAGCAAGACTAAGCTGCTTCTGGCGAACCAGGGCAGCGCAAGGAAACGCCTTTTTCCTTCCCGCTAGAGCGGTACCTATTTATCTACTTGCACTCTGACGTGCTTTTGAACTGCTAGGAGCAGGGACCGAGCAACGGGAGCTCACTCCATGGCGGGGATTCAAACCGCCACCCTTCTGATTGGCAAGCTCAAGAGGCTCTGTGGTTTAACCCACAGCGCCACCCGCGTCCCTCAAAATGTCCTTTTACTGGATATTAATTCTGTATTTGTTCAATGTTATTATACGTCACTTTGCGGCATCGTTTTAGGGTCAAACAGCAGGCTATCCAGCATGTGGCTCTGACTGGTGCCTGCAAGAGAGACCATTGGGGTTCATGTAACTTACTGCGACTTTTAGCTAATACTAGAGGTTTTTAAAAAATAAAAATAAAAGAGGAATAGTTGTTGCAAGCAGGAAAAAAAACCCTAGAGTCCCATCTCCTTCCCCCCAAATTGGGTAGAGGAAGAGGTATTAAAACTGGGTTTTGTTTTGGGGTTTTCCAAGGTTAAAACATGAGATTAAAGGGCAAGATGTGGTTGTTGAGCAGACAAACATTTCCTAATTTCTTTCATTCAATGAGCCTGGATTGCTAAACCTTGCTTCAGGCAAATCATTTGCAGTATTTAAAAACAAACAACCAAATCAGCAAAAGGAGGGGGGCGGGACTTAATTGCAATGGTCTTGTAAACAGAAAACCAACTGTTGAAAAGTAGTCCAAACAAAACCAGTCATTACTGACCTAGATTATATACAGTCGGTAAATGAGGGCTCAGGGCTTGGAGATTATCAGTGAGGAAGTAATGTCCAAAGGAGCAGAGATGACAGGCTGCAAACTAGTCATTAGCATAAGCGGTGTTACTCCAGACTTTGCTTTCACAATAGAAGACAACAAATGCTGCACTTTTCAGGGTCCATGTCAGATTTTGGTGGACCTCCTTTGTAAGCAAAAGCCATAACTCAGAGGCAGAGCACTGCCTTGCATGCAGAAGTTTCAATCTCTGACAACTTCAGGTAAGCCTGAAAGAGAACCCCGTCTGAAATCCTGGAAAGAGGCTACCAGTCCGTGGAGACAACCTGGAGCTAGACGGACCAAACAACAACTCCTTAGATGTCAGCTTCCTATGTCCCCCCACCAAGTCACCCACCCACTCCTCCAAAACACATTCTCTCTGCATACAGTTGTGTGTTTGGGTGGGAGGGTGTGGGGCCACTACTAGGTTTTGATTTGTGGTGGGTTGTCATCAGGTTAAGGATGTCCAAGCAGGACCACCCCCTCCCTTGAGGTCATTGTTAGTGACAGGCTGGGCTTCTAATTGTCCTGAACCCCAGCGTACCCGAAGGTAAGTCCTAATAGTACACACAGTCCTAAGAGTAGTCAGAAAGTGCAAATAGTCAAATACCAGTCCAGGTCCAACACAACGAGCAAGTCAAGATCCGCAAGGTCAGGTCCCTGCTTCTGCAGAATCTCCAGGGTATCTGGGGTCAGTCCTAAGTCACAGTCCTGTGACATTGCCAAAGCATGGTCCATCAATGGAGAAAGTTGGGCAAACACTGGGTCTCCCACTTCAGGGAGAATTATGCCTCATAACATTATATGCCTCCACATGAAAGCCATAGAAAAGTACTTCTAGCATGTGGATGGGATCATGGAGTCATAGAATTGCACAGTTGGAAGGGACACCAAGGTTCATCTAGCCCCTTGCAATGCAGGAATCACAGGTAAATAATCCCTGACAGATGGCCACCCAACCTGTTTTAAAACACTCAATGAAGGAGCGTTCAACAGCTTCCAAGTTGTTGCTATCATTGAGCATACCACTCGAGTCAGCACGGTTGCATGGAACTTCTCCATATACCAGGCAAAGTGGTAGGAGGAGCTTATCTTGCCACGCCCTTCATGAGGGGGCAGGGCAAGGTCCAAGCCAACCTTGGCACATCACAGCAACATTTCCAAATTCCCTAAACCCCTAGAAGAGCTGGAAGCTGATCAGAACTCCCCCAAAACAGGGACAACAGCATGAAAACCCTAAGCAGAAGTTTTGCAGAATTAAAAAAACCCAGTGATCCACTTATATATTCCAGGTGCCACATTGGAGCGGCAAACATTTCGACATGCTATTTAGGTTCTGCCAAAAAGAGAAGAGACATCAGGGATGATACTTACTGTGCAAGTAATCTGCCAGGTCTCCACCATTGCAGTACTAGATCAGAGAAGGGAGATAAAGAGAAGTCTGTAAGCAAGAGTTTAGTTAAAAATTCTGTCTCACCAAGGCTCTACAATAAAGCACAGAAACAATCCTCTAGTTGTTTCCTGCCTTAAGTGGCAATTCACAGAACTCGGGCAACTTCAGAAACTAAAGAGATTGGCCTTTTCCAATTGCAAAATGCCAGAGCTTGGGATCTGGTAACTGCAGTGTACAGTGTTTTCTTCATTTATTCAGCTTACAAATATTGATTCTTGAAATGCGGGAGACATTTGGGCAGGGGTAGTCATCCAGTGCCCTCCAGATCTTGTTGGACTCCAAATCCCACCAGCTCTAGTCAGCATAACCAATGTTCAGAGATAGAGGGAGTTTGGGATCTCAGGTTAGGGCTTTCTGGACACATGTGAGTGTGGATCACTGTTTCCACTGGATCTCTTTCCCCAGCCCACCCTCAACTTCTGGGGTCTGAACAGAAAATCTGCATGCCTGCACATTCACAGAGATTAGGGATGGACCCAGCAGGCACCGCCACAATCCCTGCCACCAAGTAAATGCCCCCTTCTGCTGCAAATATATTATCCCAAGTTCTGCCGCACTGACATAGTCCAGCTAATATGAGCAAATCCTGTTCCTTCTCCAATGTTGCTTTCAAGAGGATGTCCATGGCTAATTTAGTGACCCTTGAGACCAAAACAGCAAAAGCCTTCCAACAACAGCCAAACATTTCATTTTAGAAGGTCTATGCAGGCACCAAGATAGTAACCCAGGCAATAGGTTGGCTTCCCAAATAGCGTTTTTTAATACAATAGCCTTGCAGGCAACATGATTTTTTAACGTGAGTGCATCTTTTTTTTCCTGAATTAAAACCAGAGGCATATTTTACTCTTACACTTATAATATATGTCATTGAGTAATTATTTACATGCAGGCATGGGCAACGGTACTCCCAAGACACCTGGACAACTCAGGACGCTGTATGGACATCTGAGATGACATAGATCACTTGGAGAATTTTTTACTTCCAGAACCATACCCTACAGAGTATCACGCTGGTGACCAAAAAATAATAATATTTCCCTCCTTTGCTCTTGCACTCTGGAGTGCTCTCCATCAGTTGCTTCTGACATCTTGTTGCAAACAGTCATGACTTCCCCCAAGGAATCCTGGGAACCATAGTTTCTTGAGGGTGCTGTGAGTTGTTAAAGGTAAAGGTGAAAGACCCCTGACAGTTAAGTCCAGTTGCAAATGACTCTGGGGTTGCGGCGCTCATCTCGCTTTAGAGGCCGAGGGAGCTGGCGTTTGTCCGCAGACAGTTTTTCTGGGTCATGTGGCCAGCATGACTAAGCTGCTTCTGGCGCAATGGAACACCAAAACCAGAGCAGTGCACAGAAATGGCATTTACCTTCCCGCAGGAGTAGTACCTATTTATCTACTTGCGCTGGCATGCTTTCAAACTGCTAGGTTGGCAGGAGCTAGGACCGAGCAACAGGAGTTCACCCCGTCGCGGGGATTCGAACTGCCAACCTTCTGATCAGCAAGCCCAAGAGGCTCAGTGGTTTAGACCACAGTGCCACCCGCATTCCCCTCACAGAGCTAAAATTCCCAGAATTGACTTACACTCAGTCCCATTTCCCAGGGGACTCTCTGAGCAGAATATGATTCACTTGGCAACTCTCAGCACCCAGGATTCCTTGGACGCAGTCGTTATAGTTTAAAGTGGAATGACGATGCTTTAGGTGTCTAGTGCAGATGTGACTTAAGAATAACCTTCACCTTTGATAAGAGTTCAGAATTACTCACCTCCATTACCAAGTAAACAGAGTTGGCCATTTCCTAAAAGAAAAGAAAGGGGATGGGGAAGAATCAGTTATTTTTCAAAAAAGAAAAAGGTTTGGATCCAGTCAACAAAGCAGAATACACTGTGGGTGCCGGAGAATTTAACGCAGAGTTTACCAAGGTGTTCAATTCTACATGCCTTTCCCTTTTAATAGACCTGAATCATTTAGGCCCCCTTCCATATTCATTAGAGGCTCTTGCGTACTCCTAGCTGCACATTTAACAAACACACTTGCCTGAGTGCAATATCAAAAGCCTTTGCTGTTTCCAATTTACCACAGCCCTCCGAGGCTTCATAACTACAATTCCTGTAAAAGTAACATGTGCGCTGGAAACTGAGGATGGGAGATTTTTAAAAAAACCAACCATGGATCATGGGGAGAGACAGAAAAACCAAACCACTAGGACTAGAAATTGGAAAACTTCTAAACCTCCAGATTATTATTTTTTGCAGAGGGGGTGGGGGGGCATTCAGCTACAAATTATAAAAGTGAATCTATAACAGGACTGGTTTAGTAGTTCCTTTCAACGAAAAACAAGCACACATGAATTTTGCACCTTACACAAGGCTGGCCCCTAATACAGTGGTACCTCAGGTTAAGTACTTAATTCGTTCCAGAGGTCCGTACTTAACCTGAAACTGTTCTTAACCTGAAGCACCCCTTTAGCTAATGGGGCCTCCTGCTGCCGCCGCGCCGCCAGAGCACGATTTCTGTTCTCATCCTGAAACAAAGTTCTTAGCCCAAGGTACTATTTCTGGGTTAGCGGAGTCTGTAACCTGAAGCGTATGCAACCCGAGGTACCACTGTAGTGAAGAAGTTTCCTTTTGCTATCATGTTCCTGGATGTACACTCATACCTCTTGTGAAGGTGACTGCCCAGTGTAACTCGAGGTACCACTGTATTCAGCAGAGATGGGGCCTGTGCCCCACCCCAGATGTTGTCGAACTCCCATCACCCCTTGCCAGCACCTCCAATGATCAGGGCCAGAAATATCTAGATCGCCAACAATTCCCTGTTCCTATGGTATATGTAAGCCTGTGTCAATCACCATCTTTCAGCAGAAAGAACCTCACAGGATTGTTATAATTGCCAGGGAGGAGTAGGGAAGCAGGGAGGAAAGACCTTGGACCCCCACCCTGAATTCTCTAGAGGGGTAGCGCTGTTGCCTGTTAAAATTTTGCAAGGTGTGTGTCCGTGTGTGCTAACTGTATTTCCTTTTACCAATTCTCATTCTGCTTCATTTTTACTCTTTTCTTTTTTAAAAAGTTACTTAGTCTGCATTTGGGCAGAAGAAACATAATAGAAAATTGCATTTCGGCTTAAGCGCCTATCACATTGTGCCTTAACTAACTGCAGGTAGCTTGCGGGTGATTGCTCAATATTTATTGATAGAGTGGCCGTCATCACAGAGCAGGAATTGTGTATATCCTTGAAATATCACATTCGACACCGACCAGCTATAAAGTCCACGCTGTCAGCATGCAGTCAAAGTAATATGCAAATGTGGAAGCCAACTGCTTTGCATACAACGGATTCTGACACAAATCCAAAATTGCATGCCGTTAAGTTTTATGGCACCTTATATCTTCCCCCAAGTTGCCAGGGCATCTCTCAGGAAGTGAATGCTGCATAAAGATTAACACAGTTCTTTTATGGACCATTAAATATAATAAGAACCTCAGGTGATGGAGGCGGATAATGGACTACTTGCCAGCTAGCAGCCAGAGACCCTCCACCAGCCCATTAGAGCCAAGCTGTTGTGATAGCACAGGAAGTTCAAAAGCAACCCAGATGCTGAGGGGGTAATGTAGGTTATGGGATGTTGGCAATCACTGTTCCCGCTGCGCTCCGAAGGCTTGCGGATAGCCGCCTGAAACCTGGAGAGCGAGAGGGGTCGGAAGTGACTATGGGGTTACGCCGTTCATCTTGCTTTTCAGGCCAAGGGAGCTGGTGTTTGTCCATAGACAGCTTTCCGGGTCATGACTAAACCGCTTCTGGTGCAACGGGACACTGTGACGAGTGCCTGAGCGCACAGAAACGCCATTCACCGTCCCACCGCAGCTGTACCTATTTATCTACTTGCGCTGGTGTGCTTTCGAACTACTAGGTTGGCAGGAGCTGGGACAGAGCAACGGGAGCTTACCCCGTCGCAGGGATTCAAACCGCTGACCTTCCGATCAGCAAGCCCAAGAGGCTCAGTGGCTGTGACCAGGACAGACTATTCACCCCCTAACCCAGTATTCAATTGGCAATAACTCTCTTTAATCTTGGGACAGAGCTCTTTCCCCATCACCAATACTTTAGACAGTGAGTAAGCCTGTGGTGACCAATCTGGCTGCTAGGCAGGTGCTTAGCTGCTGAGCTATGACTGCTATAAGAAAAGGTGGTCCAACCTGTTTTTCTTTTTTTTCCCCTCCAACACCGAACCAACATTTCCTGTCTGGCCTCCCTATAACAAGATGATTGTTGCCATCCTGATTCCTGACTGCTCGTTCAGGCCTTATGCTACCCACGTAAATAGGATGGGTGGAGGGGGTGGGAAAAATGTACTGAAGCCAAACAGGAACCAGACTTTTTCAACACCTGTGGCTATATGGATCCAGGACAACCACTGACTCTACCAACAAATAGGGAGAGGGGAGATTCAAATGGCAGCATGGGTTGGCGCCACTGAAGTAGCAACATACAAAGCTGCCTTATGTGGAGTCAAGCCATTGGTCCATCTAGCTCAATACTGTCTACACTGACTAGCAAGATTTCAGAGAGGGTTCTTGCCAGGCACTACTTTGGAAATGCTAGGGATTGGACCTGTAGCCACTGAAAGACAGACACCATTATTTATTGAGAACTGGTATAAACACAGTTGCTGGAGGAGACTCTTGAGAGTCTCATGGACTACAAGAAGATCAAACCTATCCATTATCAAGGAAATCAGTCCTGAGTGCTCACTGGAAGGGCAGATCCTGAAGCTGAGGCTCCAATACTTTGGCCACCTCATGAGAAGATAAGACTCCCTGGAAAAGACCGTGGTGTTGGGAAAGATGGAGGGCACAGAGTAGGGGACGACAGAGGATGAGATGGTTGGACAGTGTTCTTGAAGCTACCAGCATGAGTTTGACCAAACTGCGGGAGGCAGTGGAAGACAGGAGTGCCTGGCATGCTCTGGTCCATGGGGTCACGAAGAGTTGGACATGACTAAATGACTAAACAACAACAACAAATAAACATAGTGGCTAAGAGATGGGCTGGAGAAAATCAGGAAGAACCCAGTATCTTGGCTCTACCACAAACTCATTGGGTGGGCTTAAGCAAGCCAGTCTTTCAGCCTCTGTTCCCAACCAAACTGCAATGTGTGGGATAATAATCCTGATTCACCATAAAGGAGAGCCACTAGGAATTCCAACTCGGTAATGTATACAAAGCGCTTTTTGAACACACTTTACAGCACAGCCCAGCGGTAGCCCATGTGGTGCTCTCCAAATGTCATCGGAAAACAACTCTCATCATTCCTGACCACTGGATGGGAATTGGAAGATCAATGCTATCTGGAGGTCACCAAGCTGGCTAACCCTGCCCTAATACTGTAAACCAGGCATGGCCAAACTTGGCCCTCCAGCTGTTTTGGGACTACAACTCCCATCATCCCTAGCTAACAGGACCAGTGGTCAGGGGTGATGGGAACTATAGTCCCAAAACATCTGGAGGGCCAAGTTTGGCCATGCCTGCTGTAAACCAAGAAAAGCAGTTGTCACAGAAGTTGGGTGTTGGATACCATGTTGGGTTTCTTAAGCATGCCTTTCCAACGCCACCCAATGAAATAAGGCATATTCAATCAGCCTGTTTTGATCAACTCAGCATAATCTTAGAAATAATACCGGAAACAAAGAGCAGATACTTCTGTTGCTTTAATTTCAACACTTCCTGTTTACTGATGTCATGGCAGGCCCCAAAGCTTAGAAAACCATGGCCTCTAAGACGCTGCCTCCTGCCTGTAATCTTCCTTTATAAATAATCATATTTAAAAATTAATATTTCGTACTAAATAATGTGCTACCCAATTAATTGGAAAGGCCTTTTGATTTGCAGGAAGTCAGCCTCACTGAACACACTGCAATTAACAACTAAGCAAATAATATCAATATTTATTTATTTTTATCCTGCCCTTCCTCCTGTGAAGCCCCGGAGAGATATACAACCATAATAAACAATACTATAATTGAAATATAGTCTTTAGCACAGGTTGTTGTTGATGACACTTAAATCTGTTGGGCTCCAATCTCCAGCTGTGTCCCAAAGTAAGAGGCAAACAGATTTTCATGTTTCATTTCTTTTCCTTTTTCGAAGGAATCAGATAGGCAAAGGGACAGACTGAACCATGCCCAACACCCTGGAGAGCTGTTGCCAGTCATAGCGGACAATACTAGGGCTAGACTGAAATAGTCAACTGGCATAATAAGGCAGCTTCCCTTCTTTAATTTATTTATTAAAATTTTAAATAATGAAGAAAACACAACTGTGGCATATTTGACAAGCTTCCTGCGCAAGATGGCACATGCCTGTTTTGTTGGAAACAAACCACCGGCCGTGTGAAGGCACAAGCCAACTTCTTAGGCCATATTCCCTTTCCCACGAAAATGCAGCTACGGTGTCTCTCTCCGCAACACCTGCAGCAAAAACGGCGTCAGCATCTCACAGCAACAGAGATAGACCAAGGTGGATTTGCAAAGGTCTTCCTTTCTTGGGAGTTATAAGACGCTTTGCTAATTGGATCCCAGGAGGCATTAAATTCAGCTCCCCTCACTATTTATGCGTGATATTTAACGTCTGGTCGATCAAGGGATTGCCAGCTCCGATGACCTAATTTTGCCTGTTGTCCTGATGCTAACTCGCCTGCCGCTCTGTCTAGGGAACCAAAAAAACGTTCTGAAGCAGAGGTGACTGCTTTCTGTGTCTGTGTGCTTTCGTTTCATCCATTTGGCTTTTGCAAACACAGCGTTTGTTCGGGGATCACAGGGAAATACAAACAAACGGCTGCAGCTATTTTTAAAAGCATAAGCGGTTCTAGTAAAAGCAAAGGGGGGAAAAAGAGAAACAGGGATATTTAACCTTCAGTAGACCACACAATGAAGGCTCTTTACACAATTATGAAGCCTGGAAGCAGGTCAAAATTAATCTTATGAGAGGAGGAGAAAGAAAAATATTTTTAGAGCAGCGGCAGAATGACCTTGCCTGCTTTGCAAGACCTAGATTAGGCTCACAAGACATTCTGCATTCCGTGGATTAGCTTTACATCGAGCCAAATAAGGTACAAAGGCGCCATATTACACCAGGCTGAAAAGAACCAAATATTCCAAGATATGGAATATCTAGCTATTTACATGAAAGGTGTCCAGGATTTCTCTGCTAATCTAATCTACGCCCTGCCACACACAAGGACTTCAGCGAGACTGGAGTGCCTGGGAAAGGAGAAAGGACAGGGCAGAGAAACACAGACCGCTTGAACATCAGTTTAAACGAGGGGAACCAATTTTCCATCTGAGGGCCAAATAAATTCTGTTAAGTGGGGGGTCTTCCAGGGGCCACATTCCAGAGATGGGCAGAGTAAAGGCAAAAGTGGGTGGCACAATGGGTAGCCTACCTTTGCAGAGTAGGCTATGTTCCAGCCATGCAAAAATAAGTTGGTTTCCATGTGCACAGAGAAGATTAGACAGACAGACATCCACCCAGGAAAGAAAAGGCATTCACTATTCCAAGACACATTTCAGGCAGACAAAAAGCGCTTGAGGACAACATGGAGCTGGACCAGTGAGCAGAACAGTATGGGAAGTGGTTCCCAAATATTCTCCCCCCATTTGAAAATTGCTGGTGCTCTTGGTGGACCAACATATTTTTCCATGGGTTACAGCAACTGCAATAGACACTGCATGGTTTTCAGTCATGCATCTCTATGGCGTCTTTCATTTTATTTTATCGCATTACAATCCACACTCCATAGAGTTGAAACACAAGTAGAAATCAATATGATCAGTTAATGCGGATCATGTTAAATAAAGTACGCAGACCACTGTTGGTCCATAGACCACGCTTTGGGAAACCCTGGCACAGGGAAAGCCCCCAGGGGCCAGTCTGGTTGCAGGGCCACATTTGTCCCCTGGACCCGATGTTCCCCACCCCTAGCTTAAACTATAGGGCAGCACAGACATTGCAAACCTGCGGCACTACAGATGCTGTCAGAACTAAAATTCCCCATCATCCCTGACCATTTGCCATTGCCAACTCAAGTTTATACGCACAAACAAAAACAGTGAATTCACGGGCAACACAAAACTCACAGGTGAGCAAGCCTCTTTCGCTGTTATGAGTTGCTTCTACTGTTACAGAAGCCACCAAAGTTTTTTTGGGGGGGAGGAGGGCATCTGTCCAGTTTTCCTGAGGACAGTCTCCTGTTTCTAAGAGTCCTCTGCTTGGAAGGTCTATCCAGTCCAAGTCCAATTTAAAGGGGGGGAAACCCTAAGAAGGGACAGCAGGTGGGGTCGTAAAAACCAAAGTGAGCAGGCACACAAGTCACACTACGGCTAACTATACAGTGAAATTTAATGCATTTCTGTTTAAAACATAGCAATTATTCTTGCTTTTGCTCCTATACATCGAAATCACCATATTGTGCAACCTCGCACTCTATTTGTATTTCTTCTCTTGAGTGTCCAATGCTTACGTGGATATTTCCTATAATATCTGAAGCACTGAACGACGACTGGCATAATAAGCTTGCAAAACCAGAGTTTGCAAGTTTGCACATAACATCAAATCCATATTTTCTGGCGAAAAGCATAAGAAACTCATTAAGGAAGCAAGCATCTGAGGGTGAAGGCCAGGAATATGCAAGGACTGGGTTTATTTATGCAAATGCCAAACCATGATTTTCATGTTAGATGTGAACCAACCAAAAGTTGCATGACCATAGCATAGAGGGGTGAGGAAATACTATTCGGACACAATGAAAGTAGGAGTTAAACGCTATTAAAGACATGAGAGACTGACTGCACATGAGTTCATGGTTCTCCCAGCCCAGAAACCTTACACCGTGGGCAAATGTCATCCCTCAAAACCCTATGCAGACCAGCTTTGGGCAGAGAAAGACAGAGACAAGAAGCAAGTCATAAAATAGCTTCTGAAGTGGATATTTTCATAATGGAGACGTTGACAGGGCCCGGAGAAAACAGCCGTGTGAACAACACACGAGTAACTGGAGATGATCCACCGTTGCATTCAGAGAAGCACAACCACATGCCAGTCTCCAATTACTCTTGGGAAACAGCCACGAAGCCACCTTACTAAGAGCTCTGAGTAATGCTGCCCTCGGCTCCAGAAGGAAGTTTTAGAGGATGGTAAATAGCCCATGTCACCACCCCCTTCTCCAATGTGCCATCAGGTGACGAGGAGAGAAATATGAGGCCTGCTAAGGCAAACATGACAAATCCACAACCCTGACTAAGAGCACAATCACCATTTTGAAAATGACAAAATGGACACACCCTCCAAAATCATCACGTCACGTTGCCCTCGTGAGGTAATTTAGATTTTAGAAGGATGTGCTCACTCAATGAGACTTTAGCTGATGTTAAATTCTTCCCTCACTCAATGTTTTGACACTCATTTTCAATGTATTTTAAAACATTTTTTAAAGACGGGGTGGAATAAGGCATTGCACTTCAGACTATAACCACATTAAAAAAAACACCCCACAGAATTGATTTAATAATCCCATAAGTTTTGCTTATGCTATTTGTTTCCTCAAAGGATTCAAAATCGCTTACATGGTTCTTCCCATTCACACGATTTATCTTTACAACAACTCTGCGAGGGAGGTTAGGTAGAGAGAATATTTGAATATGGCTCTCCCAACTCATTCATGAGAACACATAGTGCTCTCCTTTGCAGGAACACAAACCCACCAACATCCTCTCCCCGCAAGGAGAAAACCAGCAAACAAGGACAAGGCTGGGCTTAAGCCATCCGCTCCTTGGTGAGCTAAAAGTGGCCCTCCAGATGTTGCTGAACTCTAACTCCCAGTATTCTTGGCTGGGGCTGATGGGAGTTGGAGTCCAACACCATCTGGCAGAGCCAAAGGTTGTCCATTCACGGCATAGGGAAAACGTTTTTTAAAAAACTGCGCTCCCACTTGCAGTCTTAAAATGATGACATATCCATTCTGCCACCTGGTGAATAAAGCAAACCTCAGACTGCATCAAACAAACCTCACTTAGACTATGGCGTGGTTCAATGTAAACAGTAAGGCAAAAATCTGGATTACTGGGACCACAAGAACACACTAGCTCACAAAGAGAGGGAGGAGTCAAACCCACTTTCTGCCTTCTCCAACCTTTAAGCTCAGATTGTGGTCAAGAAAGAAAAAGCTTTAACTGTTTGGGTAACACCCTAAGCCGAAACAGAGTTTACCTGCCAGCACATTCGTGCATTAGTGCTAAGCCATGGTTTGGTTTTATGTTGTGTGTGAAAGTAGCCACTATTAGGAGTTCATCAAAATTACCACTGCTTTGCAGAAGCAGTGTAAATCATGGGTAGGCAAACTAAGGCCCGGGAGCCGGATCTGGCCCAATCACCTTCTAAATCCGGCCCACAGACGTTCCGGGAATCAGTGTGTTTTTACATGAGTAGAATATGTCCTTTTATGTAAAATGCATCTCTGGGTTATTTGTGGGGCCTGCCTGCTGTTTTTACATGAGCATAACATGTGTTTTTAATTAAAATACATCTCTGGGTTATTTGTAAAGGTAAAGTTAAAGGGACCCCTGACCATTAGATCCAGTCGTGACCGACTCTGGGGTTGCGGCTCTCATCTCGCTTTTTTGGCCGAGGGAGCCGGCATACAGCTTCCGGGTCATATGGCCAGCATGACTAAGCCACTTCTGGCAAACCAGAGCAGTGCACAGAAACGCCATTTACCTTCCCGCCGGAGTGGTACCTATTTATCTACTTGCACTTTGACGTGCTTTCGAATAGCTAGGTTGGCAGGAGCAGCGACCGAGCACGGTAGCTCACCCTGTCACGGGGATTCGAACAGCCAACCTTCTAATCGGCAAGTCCTAGGCTCTGTGGTTTAACCCACAGCGCCACCCACGTCCTGGGATATTTGTAGGACATAGGAATTCATTCATTCATTATTTCTTCAAAATATAGTCCGGTCCCCCACAAGGTCTGAGGGACAGTGGACCAGCCCCCTGCTGAAAAAGTTTGCTGACTCCGCCCCAATTCAGTTAAGTAAACCAAGTCTGAACTCTTTCTAGATCTAGTGCAGAACCTTAAGCAGCTCGCCAAAAATTTGAGGCGGAGGTCTTTCCAAGCCCCACCTGGAGATGCTTGGGAACTAAGACGGGACCCTTCTGGATGCCAAGCACATGTTCCGCAACAGAGTTATAGCCCTTCCTGTAAACAGTGCATCACACAGGAAACCCAAAATGCTTCCTCCCTCCCTTTTACAGACTGACAAAACAGTTCTCTTTTCTTTATAGCAGGAGAAACCCAGACAACTTTTAAAAGCATGTCTCAATAAAAAAAAAGCTGGTAGAATTGTTGGGGCGGGTGCACAGAGACCAGATATACATGGCTTTCAGGGACGACATCAAACCACCACAGTTGGCCAGCCGTACTGGAAGACCACCTTTCACCAACAGTGTTTGCAATGGTTTGGACTGACCAAAGTAAGTTACAGTTTCTACTGAGGAGTCACGTCCCATTGAATTAAGTGGGAGCCTGAGCCCTGGAAATTAACCTTACAATGGCAGTCTTAGGAAAATGGGAAGCTGCCTTATACAGAATCGCATCTATGGTCCATCTAGCTCAATACAGTGGTACCTCGGGTTAAGTACTTAATTCGTTCCAGAGGTCCGAACAGGTCCTGAAACTGTTCTTAACCTGAAGCACCACTTTAGCTAATGGGGCCTCCTGCTGCCGCTGCCCCACCAGAGCTCGATTTCTGTTCTCAACCTGAAGCAAAGTTCTTAACCCGAGGTAATATTTCTGGGTTAGCGGAGTTTGTAACCTGAAGCATCTGTAACCTGAAGCGTATGTAACCCGAGGTACCACTGTACTGTCTGCTGTGACTGTCAACTGCTTTTCAAGGTTTATCCCAGCCCTATCTGATGATGGCAGAGATTGGATCGGGTCAGCAACCTTTTTCAGCCGTGGGCCAGTCCACCGTCCCTCAGACCATGTGGTGGGCTGGACTATATTTTTGGGGGGGGGGGATGAACGAATTCCTATGCCCCACAAATAACCCAGAGATGCATTTTAAATAAAAATACACATTCTACTCATGTAAAAACACGTTGATTCCCAGACCGTCCGCGGGCTGGATTGAGAAGGCGATTGGGCCGCATCTGGCCCCTGAGCCATAGGTTGCCTACCGTGATCTAAGACCTTCCTAGTGTAAAGCAGGTGTTCTACAGCCGAGTTACAACCCTTTACCTTCAACATTTCTCTTTCCCGCCCTGCCCTTGATGCAGGTTTGCAGCACAAACTCATTCAGAGCAAGCTTGAAAACAGTTTCTAAAAATACTCGATTCCACCCTCATCGGGGTCAATCTCACTAGGTCTTCTGCGCGCTGCTGGCCCCGTTAGCACTATTCAATAATACATAGCTACAAACTAACTGGGACGTGGTAGATTTCCAAAGCTTTTGAAACACCATTCAAGATCATGATGAAGACTTGTTACAGTGAAACCTCGTGTTACGTACAGTGGTACCTCGGGTTAAGTACTTATTTTGTTCCGGAGGTCCGTTCTTAACCTGAAACACCACTTTAGCTATTGGGGCCTCCCGCTGCTACCGCGCCGTCGGAGCACGATTTCTGTTCTCATCCTGAAGCCAAGTTCTTAACCTGAGGTACTATTTCTGGGTTAGCGGAATCTGTAACCTGAAGCGTATGTAACCCAAGGTACCACTGTACGTCCTCCTTGAGAACGCTTTGGGTTATGAGCTCCGCTAACCCGGAAGTAGATGCCCCTTGTTGTGAACTTTGCCCCGGGATGCGAGCAGAAGTCGCAAGTCGGCAGCGCGGCAGGCGCCATGAGCGAAAGCACGCCTCATGTTAAGAATGGTTTCGGCTTAAGAACGGAGCTCCAGAACGAATTAAGTTCGTAACTGGCGGTATCACTGTACTGTACTAGGAAACGAGACAGAGGTGGGCTGGCTCTTGTATCTCATCCTCTTAACGCAACCTTAACATGCACAGCTCAGTGGGAGAACACCTGTTTCTCATGCAGAAGGTCCCAGATTCCATCTGCCGCCATCCCTAGGCAGGGCTGAGAGACTGAGGAAAGCAAAATGCCGCTTAAAAGGATTTGAAATATTATTTTTTTAAGCTAGGATTTATTTTATTCTGGTTTGTCTTATTTGGTGTTTTAATGTGTTGTAAACAGCTCTGATAATTGTTATTTAAAATGTAAAGTGGTATAGATGATATTATTATTATTATTATTATTATTATTATTATTATTATTTCTTTCCATGGGGGGGGGCAGAAACCTAGACATTCCATTGTGGTGACCATAGCCTTGGCTTAAGGTGCCATTTAGCTGTTAGCTGAGTTTCTAACACTGGCAACCAGCTATCCTAGAGTCGCTTGCTTAAAACCTCTGATGTCAAGGGACTGTTTGGATGCTCAGGGCTCATCCACACTCTGCCTCTCTTATGCCTAGAAAGCAGAGGCCCTAGGGCAGGCATAGGCAAACTCGGCCCTCCAGATGTTTTGGGACTACAACTCCCATCACCCCTAGCTAACAGGACCAGTGGTCAGGGATAATGGGAGTTGTAGTCCCAAAACATCTGGAGGACCGAGTTTGCCTATGCCTGCCCTAGTGGTTTTCCCCTTGCCCGGCATCTTTCCCAAGGAAAGCCCACTGTTGAAGCTCTAAACTGGAGCAAATGTCAATCCGGAGAAAAACCAGAATTGTCATTTGCTCCGACTGAGCACTAAAGAGCAGTTTTCCCCTGGGTAGAGCAGCAGACCAGAGGAAGTGTGGACAAGCCCTCAAGCTGCCGAAGGTAATGGCCATGGAATGTTGACAAACAGAGCTGCAACTGTGAGGAAAGGGAAAGGTCAACTTAAGACGAGAGAGAGCCACTTTGCAAATGTCCTCAAGGACAAAAAAGGGAGGAATACGTACGATGGGAAAGAAAGCAAGAAACTGTAGAAAGGGTCTTGTAAATTAATGAACCAAGGTAGACATGGAAGTTACAGAATTTACAGCGTAGGAGCAGGCAGGTCATTAGGGGAAGAGTTCCTTTGAGATCTTGCGATAGCATTGCTCTCTGGTTTCAAGATTATTTCAATCTCTGGCAGCGGTAAAGTTGTTGCTGTCATTTGTGGTGAGCGGACAGCTAGTTAATGCCATCCTGGTTTCAACACTATTTAGATTTTGTAAACTCTCACGAAATTCAAACACAGCTTCCTTTTATGAAATCATTCACTCCTCTCAGGTAGGAACATGCGCCACTCAAGATGATGTTGGACAACAAAATCCCATCAGCCCCAACCAGCATGGCCATGGACCAGGGATGATGATGATGATGATGATGATGATGAGAATTGCAGTTTGGCAACATCTGACAAGGGTTCCCCATCCCTGCTCTAAGAAATCCTTTAAAAGGAGCACTCACATGCGGAGATTGTGCTCAGAGTATTGCAGCCTTGCAAATAAACCCACAAATGTTACTAGCCTGATAGTGAACCATTTCCATTCAACAACAGCCCACTCTGCTTTTTACGCTGGGCAAACTCACCTACATGTTAATTCCTTATTGCCTATGGCAGCCTTTCTCAACCTTGGGTCCCCAGATGTTGTTGAACTACAACTCCCATCATCCCTAGCTAGAAAGGGAAGAGCTCAGGGATGATGGGAGTTGTAGTCCAACAACATCTGGGGACCCAAGGTTGAGAAACACTGGCCTATGGCTACCAAGCCTGTGCTTAAACAAATACAAGTTTGGATTAATAATGCCTTTGACATGTAAGAACACTTTATCGCTGCAAATCAGGTGAATACATACATGAGCTTCTGTTGCTCAGTCCCTGCTCCTGCCAACCTAGCAGTTCGAAAGCACACCAGCGCAAGTAGATAAATAGGTACCGCTCCAGTGGGAAGGTAAACAGCGTTTCCGTGCGCTGCTCTGGTTCACCAGAAGCAGCTTAGTCATGCTAGCCACATGACCCGGAAGCTGTATGCCGGCTCCCTTGGCCAATAAAGCGAGATGAGCGCCGCAACCCCAGAGTCGGCCGCGACTGGACTTAATGGTCAGGGGTCCCTTTACCTTTACCCATTCAAAAGCTGTTGGACTCCCATCATCACTGGGCATAGGCCATTCTGGCTGGGGCTGACTACAGAGGCCTATAGCTTCTCCATCTTTGGCAGATGATAATGAGCTAGATTATCATCTGCCAAAGCCATTGGCTATCATTCGAAGCCACAAACATGAGTCTGACCAAACTGTGGGAGGCAGTGGAAGACAGGAATGCCTGCCGTGCTCTGGTCCATGGGGTCACGACTAAACGACTAAACAACAACAACAATGAGCTAGATGGGACCAATGGCCTGAGTCTGACTTGCATAAGACAGAGAGAAACTACAACATAGTGGAAGAATGCATACAAAACTTTTGTTGTTGTTGTTCCTGGGAATGGAAGAGGAAGCAACTTCTTGCGGCACAAAACAGCAACATTTCAACAGAATGGCAGACTGGGTATTGCTCCTTCCGATGTTCTGTTACCAAATTAAATCTAGTATTATGTCAGTTCATGGCTTGTTTAAAAAATAAATAAATCATACGAGCAAATAAAAAACTCCCCGTTTAGAAATTAAATGCAAGGCAAGTAGTGGCTGTGTGGTGGTCTACAGCATAGGTCCTCAACGAGTGAGTCACAAGGCCATTCCAGGTGGGTCGCAGCCACCATATGGCTCTCTAGCTAAGGCTTACTGGACCAAAGGAGCAGCGTATGCCATTACTGGGCTGAGAGGGAATTCTTCCGATGAGACACTCCTTTTGTCTATTTCCATGAGCGCTTCAACTTGGCAGGGAAAAGGCACGAGCCCTTTTCAATAGGATACATATTTCTGATCAATCATATGTCCCACTTTCCTATAGCTAGGCCTGTAGGGAGGGAGCTCTCTCTGGAACAGGCACACTCTGTTCACTTTTAGTCTATCGTTTTCCAGGCTTCTCCTTAAATGGAATTTTGCCGAGGGGACCGGCATGCGGACGTTTCAGCTGCAGTGGGTTAGTTAGGATTAGCTTTGTTGCCCACCAGGGCAGCAATAAGGGTCCTGGGATTAGCGATGGCAGTGAGAGCGCTTGGAGGGAGCAGGAATTCCACATAACGATCACCTCACTTCTTTTAACCTGAAATAGGTCTGGGTCATCTCACGGGTCTCTCTCCCCATGACGCAAGCTGGATGTCAGGGGCTGGTCTTTGGCCTGGACCAGTTGGAGACCATGGGAGGTTAAGAAGTACACCCCCGAACCTATGGAGAGAACTGCTGGCTGATATGAGGTAGATGTGAAAGGCTGACTTCCTAATGGACAACAGCAACAGCAAAACTACCTACCGTATTTTTTGCTCTATAAGACTCACTTTTTCCCTCCTAAAAAGTAAGAGGAAATGTGTGTGCGTCTTATGGAGCGAATGCAGGCTGCACAGCTATCCCGGAAGCCAGAACAGCAAGAGGGATTGCTGCTTTCACTGCGTAGCGATCCCTCTTGCTGTTCTGGCTTCTGGGATTCAAAAATATTTTTTTTCTTCTTTTTCTCCTCCAAAAACTAGGTGTGTCTTGTGGTCTAGTGCATCTTATAGAGCGAAAAATACGGTATTTTCCCCACTTAAGCTGGGGAAGATAGCTAACCGGGTGAGCTTGGCTGGTGTGTAAAAGGACTGCAAGCTCAGCTTAATTCGGACACTGAAAACAAATTCCAAGGATCAGAATGTGCTGAGATGTACCCCAGTCTAATTCTATTGGTTAAGGTCATAAACACAGCAAGCCTGAAGGCTTGCCCACACCAGTCTACAGTCACTGTGGTTTCATCAACCATTTCCTTTGTGTGGTGGGGGGCAGGGAGAGTTACAGAGAGAGTCCCAATAAAGCCAGAAACAGAAAGAATTGGAGGGGGAGGGAGGAAAGAAACCACAAAACACAAAACAGGTAACAGCATCAACCCTCCAAAAGAAGCTATGTTTACAGCTTCCAGGGTGGCAGCTGTGTTATATCTGCTGCCGCAGATAAAAAGCATTCAGCACCACAGAAAAGGCAAAATATTTTAAGGTGGTATCTGCTTATCCAGTTGGGAAGTGGGAGAGTTTAGGCGACAATCAATCTTAAAAGATTGGGAGCGGGGGAGTAGCACCAAATTGTACTTAAAGGGATCTCCAGTTAACAGCAAAGTGTATGCAACAGCTTTCAAAGACAAAACAGTAAGACCTGAAAGGGATTCTCTTTTGCATTTGAACAAAGAAAACGGTAAACAAGGAGCTTGCCGCTTAAAAAAACCAAACAGCTTTCTGAACCAGCTGAATTACTGCCATCCTGGCATCTCTGTGGGAGAACATGATTTGGGGGCGCTGAACGTCAGGGACCATGGGAGCTGTGGACTGACAACATCTGTCCGGACACACAGTGTCCATCCCTGGCCTACGGTTTCCAACTGATTCACTTTCGATTAAAGTACCAGGGCTGACACTGCTGCAGCTACCATGCACATACAAGCAGACACAAGCAAACCCACAAACTAGCCTGAATTTCAGTTGTGCGAGGGCGCTCAAAACATCTCCAATTTATATACCGTGCCTCTCAAAATACCAAGGCTGTGTACAATAACACAATTCAAAACCAAAGAATCTAAAATATGATAAACCCCAATCTAATAAAAAAGAATGTATCACAAATATAGCAGCCTCGAATCACTCCACTGGTATCTGAGGCCAAGGGAAAAGCTTGAGTACATAGATAGGCTTTTAAAAGCTGATGGAAGCTCACCCTGGCAGTTGCCTAGCTCAGGCCACAGACTGGGGGCCACCACGGAAAGGGCCCTTCAAACTGCCACAAGATGAACCTCTGCAGACCACAGCATAACAGGTTTATTTATCATTTTCTCTGTAAGAGCTCTGTGTATCAGAGACAGATTCAAACCTCACCAAATATAATGCAACTTACTTTCAAGTTCAACGTGCATGGGACTGCAGCTTTATGTTTAAAACAAAACAATAAAAGCAGCAACAAAACAATAAAAGCACAAGGGTCGTATGAAATGTGAGGTCAAGTAGGCCCACTGAGATTAATAGACTTGACTACCTAAGTTATTTTGCAATCCTATGCATTTCAAAAGCGGCGCTCTAGAGAAGACTACATCACAGGAAACTAGAAGAGAAATCGAAAGGGATAATTCCATCAGCTTCCTGAGATACAGTTCCCAGAATTCCAAACAACAAGGAAGCCAAGAACCATTCAAGTGATTTACGTTTGTCACATACGACACACCCAGGCAGATGCTTTATGATGCAGAACGGAGACCCGGTGACACATTTAGCACCCTGGCAGATCTGGCTGCAGGAAAGGAATTAAGATTTCCTCAAACTGGTTTGTCCTCACTGGGCAATGGCTGCAAGGCAGTCTTGGCCAAGAGGCAACTCTCAAAAGCCATTTGATAGCTCACCACCAGCAGCTCTGGAAACACCCAGGTAGGAAGCAACAGCAGAAAGGTCCCATTCAGATGCTAAAACACAACTGATGCAGGTTTTGTGTGGTTTGTGGGAGGGTTCACATGTTGCCTGTGTGTGTGAGAGAGAGGGGGGGGGGGTCCAGCAGGGCCTCAGGCTCAAGGCAGGGGTGTGTGGGTGGGTGTGGGTGTGTACACAGCCCACTAAATCCTGTTTTGGATTATTGTGGAATTCAAACACTTGTTAATTTTTTAGACTCTGCACCCTTCAAGGTAGTCCCTTTCACTTTAATTCTGTACAGAGCCATGCACATTGATCGTGCTATATAAACGTTGAAAATAATGTTGTTTTTTTAAAGCCTTTGTGAAGTTTCACCACAATACCAAAAATATTGCTCTTAATATTTATTACTTGCTTTACTCATTTAAAAAAAATGGCTCGAAGCAACTCACGAACCGAAACACTGAAACCAACTACAATAAACACAACCCATAAAAGCCTTTTTTTTAAATAAACAAACAAGCAAATGCATTTCTACAAATAAAAGGCAGGTCTGGTAGCTCTCGCCCAGCCAAAACAGCTCACAAAGAGCACAAAGACCCTTCACAATCCTGTTCATAAATATGAAAGCAAAATTCATGGGTTCTAAATCTTTCTCTTTCTGGTTTTGTTGACCAGGCAGCCCTGCAAATAGAGCAGAGATGGGGAACTACATGCTCAAGGGTCCAATGTGGTCTTTCCAGGCCTTCTGCCTCACCTCTGTGGCTCTCTCCAAGGCCTCACCTGCTCCCAAGACCACCCTACCCATGGTCACTCATGTGCTCTGGCTTAGCTGGGACATATACTGGAATTCTGATAATGCCTTTTGTTTGCCTGAATATAGAATGAAGAGACCTCTGGCTTTTCCATTACTGAAATACAGCCCGGTGTGCAAAGGCGAGAGCTGTATCCATCCTTTCACCTACTCTTTGCCTCTGGCCCTGGTAAGTTTGTCCATAATAAGGCCCTTTGCCCCTCCCCAAAAGGTTTTGCACCCCTGAAATAAAGGACTGTCCTCTATAAAGTACGAAACACAGCAAAGCTACACTTTGGAACTCCCTGCCTAGTGAAATCAGACAGGCACCTTCATGGTATTCTTCTCCGCACCTGCTAAGAACATTTTTGTTCGGACACGACCCTGCAGACACGTGGAATGTCAACGTATATTTTAGTCTGGCTTTTAGCTTTCTGTTGATTTTAATTGTTATTTTTTGAACTAAAATGAAATGGTGGATTTAAACTGTTTTTGACTGATAATTTTCTTACTCTGCTCTTTTTGCAAGCCAACTTTGAGGTTTTGTTGCAATCAAGCAGCATATAAAACTTGTGAAACAAACAAATACTTATTGCATTCTGAAGTAATATTCGTTACCACGTTAATCTGGTGTGCTGTAAGACCAGAGTCTTGAATTACATAACAACACCTGCTACGTGAAAGGCCCTCTGAAACTGTGGCTCCCAAGGAATCAAAACCCAAGTGAAATCAAGCCCCACCCCAAAATGAAAACTGAGAATCTCATGATGTTGCAGATCCATGCATCTTGTGATTTGACATTCATGCACACAGATGCACACAGAGAAATATGACACACCTAGTCTAGTAAAACAGCATAGTTGGTGTGGAAAGATACTAGCTAAGCAGGACTCAGTGGGGTAAGATACAGAAACTGCTGTCCACCTCTAAGGTCCTTGAACCAAGTCTACAGACTTGGGCTTAGTTCCTGCCGACGAAAGCACGAGTCTTGGCTGTGCCGCTCCAGAGTTCGCATGATGGAATGCTCCTTCATGCCAGTTAAAATACAGGATATCCCTGAAACCAGAGAACTAACATGACAGGGAGAAAAATAAGCTGGGCTGGAACCATCCCTGATAAGCATTTTCTACATGCAAGGATTAACTGTTGGTGCCAAAGAACCAACGTGTCCGTTCCTACCAGAGACACATGTTTATTAATTCAGGAAGATGCTTTGGGTTGTATTCAATGATAGCTCTACTCAACAGAGTAGGCCCACTGAAATCAACAAACATGACTAACTGTAGTTCATTAATTTCAATGGTTCTGGTCTGAGTAAAATTTAACTGAACACCACCCAATGGGGCTCAATTAAGATTCAAATTAAATGCTGGAGGCACTGAGGACCTAGTCAGGTTCTACCCTGGAGGCAGATTTTGGCAGCATCCCACATCAGGTGTAGATAACTCACAAATAGCCAAACCGATGCATCACACAAGGTACTGTTTCTGGAAACCACCCTGAGTGGATGAGGGAACACAGTCAGATGGGTGGGGTATAAGGAATAAATCATCATCACCAGGTAGGGCTGGGAGAGACTTCACCTGAAACCCTAGAGAGGGCTTCCTCAACTTTGGCCCAGCTATGAGGCCTAGGACTCTCGTACCTACGGGACCGCCTCTCCCGGTATGCCCACGGAGAGCCTCAAGGTCCATAAATAGCAACACCCTAGAGGTCCCGGGCCCTAAGGAAGTTAGATTGGCTTCAACCAGAGCCAGGGCCTTTTCAACACTGGCTCCGGCCTGGTGGAACGCTCTGCCTCATGAGACCAGGGCCCTGCAGGATCTGATTTCTTTCCACAGGGCCTGTAAGACAGAGTAGTTCCACCTGGCCTTTGGCTTGGAGCCAATTTAATTCCCTCCCCCTCTTTCTTTTTCCTTTCCTTTCTCCTGCAATGAGGCTACATTTTAATATTTTAATGTTTCAATATTTTAATGTTGTATTTTAATCTTGTTTTTAAGTTGTATTCATTCAACTTGTTTTTATTATTGCTTGTTAGCCGCCCTGAGCCCGGCCTTGGCTGGGGAGGGCGGGGTATGAATAAAAATTATTATTATTATTATTACAACTTCCATGATCCCTAGCTAGCAGGACCAGTGGTCAGGGATGGGAATTGTAGTCCCAAAACAGCTGGAGGGCTGAGGAAGCCTGCCCTAGAGAGCTGCTGCCAGTCAGTGTTGACGGTACAGAACTGGATGGACCCTTGTATAAGTCACATTCCTATGTTCCCACCTATCCCATCTGCCTAATCCACATGGGTGCATCTATCAAAATGGAATTAATAATAATAATAATATTTTTTAAAAAACGGGGTCTTACTACAAAGTGTAAATTCTGGTCTGCAGCTGGGTGACTGAGGTTTCCTTAACACTAAGCAGAAAGAAAAGTAGCTCATGTGCAGCTTTTTACACACAAGAGCTGGCCTCTGGGATTTGCATGCATAACATGGTGTTTTGCACCACCAAGGAAACAAAAGGAAGGGTGTTGACCCAAGGACTTTTGCAAGGTTTCCGAGGGAACAAAATCAGAATATTTATTCTATGATTCTGCAAGAGAAAAGGCCTTGCTGCATTTCCTTAGGGCAACTGGAGGGGGTTGGGGGAGGGGAGAAGAGAGAATTAAAGGCTGGGGGTGGGGAAAACATGCTGCTTTGTACAAAACCGATCTGCTTCCTGATTATTTGACCTGAGATAACCCCACCCCCAGCAACATCCAGCCCCTATTTTTGAGACTGCAGAGGTACCCTGGGAAAAAGAGTCCTTGCCTCCGAGAAGCACAGAACCGAAAGGAAACAGAAGCTGAGAACTAGAGACTACAGCTCCCAGAAAGCATTGCACGCAGCCTGCGCCAAACACACAGGCAGGAATTTGGTTGCACTGATGATGCAAAGCCCTGACTCAACCAATCCCAGAGCGCAGGAGGAATGTCAACAAACAAGGAGGTCTGGAGGCCACATGACACCAGACAGCAACAAAGCTCAGATAAGCAACAGGGAGAACCAGGGTTCAGAGCTGGAACTCCTCCTCCTGTGGCTATAAAAGCAACTGAAGGCCGTTCGTACCCAAACAACAAGAGGACTCCAAGGTGGAAATTGGCACAGTGATCCAGTTCAAAACAGGATTTAATTCTGGGCACACACCTTGGTCTGCCACAACCTAGCGGTGCCATTGCCATGTAAATAGATAAAACAAAACCTGCTTGAAAAATCAAAGGGAGATTTCATGATGGGGGTAGGGGAAGGAGGGCTAACTAACTTCAGCAGTAAAGTGACAAATGTCCCTACAGATTTTGTAGAGTGAGCTAGTTCTCAGTCTGGGGAGCATCACAAGAGGAAAAGTTAAACCCCAAAGACAGAAAAGAATCCGGCATTTGCACAGAGCATCCAGACTGACAGCAACAAGGCCAAATGGATCAAAAGTGAGATTCAGCCAAGCCTTCCTAACTTTTGTCTGCATATACTGTACATTCAAAATACGATCTAATTGAGTAGCAGAACATGCCAAAGGGATCAAAAGCAAACAGCCAGCCTAACAAGACGACTTCAGGTAAAGCACATCTACTGGATGCACACTCCATTTCAATGTCCGCATTTTGAAGATGAAGGACCCTCCATCATTTCAAGGCCCTGCTCCACCGATGGGATCCTGTCCTACAGTTAAAGCTTTCCGCCCTGTAGTTAAGCCTGTGTGCTCCCTTGCTCCTATCGGGTTATATATAGTTTTTACAAAGTGTACAGACTTTTCTCCCGTCACTCTCCAAAACCTCCAATAATCCACAGCTCTCAGCAAAATTTTAAAGTATCACACCTTAACCCCTCCCCCTCCCTACAACATCGTTCCAAGATAGAAGTAAACTAATACCTGGAAGTCGTACAAGGCAACGATATTTTCATGCTTCAGTTCCTAGAAGGAAAGAGAGAGGAGATGATGGTATAAGCATTTATAAAATCGCAAACAGTCACCTTAAATCGAAATGTCAATAGCAGCAAAAACATTCTCCCCCCCCCCCCTTACCTTGAGTATTTTGATTTCCTTTCCCAAGAGAGTCTGGGATTTTGCCAAGTTTTTCTTGTTGATGCATTTTATTGCTACCTCCACTTCAGGTTTCTGAAAGTTAATAATAATAAAAGACAGATGCAGAATGTAAGTTGGAGGTTGCGAAGCCCACATTTTATTTTCACAGGCTCAGAAACACACATGCGCATCTCTCTAATGAGTTCATATGCTTCAAACCACAAGAGAGGTGTTCAGCAAACCCTGCTTCACTATCCCAAACCATGTAGAGCACATGTCCAGGCTTGCCCTTTATTGACTTTGCATTTGTCCGGGAAGAGGGGGAACAGATATTCATTTCAAATGGCTCTTTACACTGCCATTATCCTCTTAATTTAAGCAATACAAATATTTGGATTGTAGAAGTTTATCCCCAGCTTTACAGATGATGTGAAAAAAGGTGCCCACCCATGGACTGTGTGTGTTACTTTCGTTTAATCATTAAGTGGTGTAGGAGACATATTTAACAATGCCAAGGACACTTTGGAGACATGGGCTAATCTTTAGGGATAAGAAAGCCAGACAGCAACCCTGCTACAGAAGTCATTCCACCTTTACAGGAACTTTCCCCCCCTTCTTCACCAAGGCAGCACAATGGCCTGGTAAAGAAAGCCGACAAGGTTACCGGTCCGGTCCGCAGAGGGAGAGCCTTCCCTCCTCTGCCACCCTGTTTGGATTCTAGCCTGAATGCAGGTACTCTGTCGCCTATGGACTACCAGGCTAGTGTGCCTTAAATACAAAGCTGCAGAGCCACATAGCTGAGTATTTATAGTTCCTCCAGTACTGCAATGTGTTTGTTAGCTTGTGGCCGCTTTAGATAGGCAGGGTTGCCAAGCCGCCGAGATAAGGCCTGTTTTCATTTTGCCTATCCAAAGTCTCGGATTTCTTCTTGGCATGTCGAGAATAAATTGCATCGAACCTAAAGCTGATCAACTCCCTGCAAAAGTTAACTTGCGGCATAGTAGCAATAGATCAAATTGTTATAATAATAAAACAGCAACAGCAACAACTTGGGAGTTTCTAAGCTCCTTTTCTTGGAAGTGCATCCCTTGAAGTCAAGTGAGTCTGTCTTCTGAGTTGACTAGTTTAGAACTGGTCTCATCCTGACCAAGAGTCCTGTTTATTGCAACAGAGTGTTGCCTGGACCCACAGGACGAGCAAGCAAAGTGATCCAGTTCAGCTGTGTGTTTATTTAGGCTCTTCCAAAAGTAGATACGTGTATTGCCTAAGAGAGCAGTGGGGAAGGTGTGTGTATGGCATACATATTACAAAAAGGAACAACATAGTTTTAATACAAAACCCCCGAGAGGGGATAGTGTGTGTGTGTGTGTGTGTGTGTGTTAAACTGCTACTTATCTCCCAAGTGCAAATGAGTAGAGCCACTTAAAAAAAAGTTTGGAAAGAAGAATAAACATTGTATTTACCTCTTTGTGCCTCCCTTTGAAAACGACGGCGAAAGCTCCATGCCCGATCAGATCCTTTCTGCTGAACTCAAATTTCCCAACCGTCTCCATGCCTTTCCACGTTTGGGCCTCGAGTGTGAATGGCGAGAAGGAGCTTGGTAGCAATAGCAACAATATATGTATAGTTGAAAAGGGGGTGGGGGTGGGAAGGCGAGTCGAAGGCCTCCCCCAAGCCCTCTTTGTTAAAGCGGGGGTGGGACCCTAAGCACACACAATAAAAATAATAATAAAGTTTTGAAAGACACCGAAGCCCTCTCTTTCAAGGACAATCAAGAGGAACTAGAAACTTGAAAAAGCAAAACTTCTCTCCTGTCCAGCTCTCGGCAGTTAAATTTCTGGCTTTGGACTCCCACCTCTTCTTCGGCCATCGGCTGTCTTTTTCTGTAAAAAGGCCGGGATTTAGTCATTGTTACGAAGGGACGGGAGGGGAGGGAGTTCGAGTCCCGGCTACCAAACTTTCCCCATTTTTATTGCAGCCAGGAAAGTGGGGGGTGGGGGAGAGAATTAAAACCAATATTTAAAACACGTATACAATGTGCAGATAGAATAGGTATCAAGTCTCCAAATTCAAGACCTTGTGAATGAGCCCCAGCACTAGGAAGAGCTCGTCCCGTTGGGCCGCCCGGCTACGAAGACCGACCCATCTCCGGCCATCCGGAGCTCAAAAACGCAAGCTGATGCAAGACGCGTAAATCCACACCAAAAAAACACACCAGCCTCTCCAACCTTGACGTCAAATCCACCTTAGAAAGACCCAGCAAAAAGACCACCATCCACCTTAAGACCAAGTCCACCTTAAGAGTTGTTGTTGTGTTTTTTCACCCCCTCTCTGCCCCCCCTTCCTCTTCCAACCAGTTTTTTGTTTCTCCAAACAGCTGCCCAGATGCGCGCCGGGGATGCCCTTCCTTCTTTCCTTCTTCTTCTTCTTTTGGGATTCTTGCGGAGGGGGGGAATCCCGTTTTTGTTGTCTCTCGCAGGAGAAGGAGGAGAATTAAGTGGGGGGGTCCAAGCAGAGGCTCCCTTCTGGCTTGGCTGGCGGAGGAGAGGATCCGCGGAGCAGCCGCTGCTGTTTCCAGCTTCAGACAAAAGACCTGCGAGGCTCAGGGCGCAGGAGAGCTCAGCTCTGCCTCTCCGCCTTATTTATTTATTTCCCAGGGAGCGCAGGCGCCGTTGCGACCGGAGAGAGAGAGAGAGACTAAATAAATGGAGACAACAGCAGCAGCAGCAGCAGCAGCCACCTAAAGGCAAAAAGGAGGGATGAGCCGGGCGGCTTTTAAAGGCACAGCAAAGATCTCGTGAGTCACGCAGAGCGAAGCGCGCAGGCACACGCGCGCACGCAAGTGGTTGCAGTTGGGAATTCTGCAACGAGTCAGGGATCGCTCAGCTTCGAGCATCACCTGAGACACCACATGCTGGAGCTGGAAGAGGGAGGGTGTCCCAAGTCCCTGTCCCTCCCCAGCCCAAGGAGATTATTGTTTTTCCCCACGCTTTGTGTGGCGATGAGAAAACGATCGGTGGTATTCCCTGCCTCTTGAAGTTTTGCCTCTTGAAGTTCGCAAGGTCAGCAGGAAAGAAAGAGACTGGGGGAAGGGCTTGCAGAAGAAATGGATGGCCCGTGGCAATTTAGGCGCAAGGGTTTAGATGGGTTTACCCTTGAGGTAAAAGTGGAGAGCACAAAATATGGTCTGAAGCTCAACACCAAAAAAACTAAGATTATGGTCACTGGTCCCATCACCTCCTGGCAAATAGAAGGGGAAGAAATGGAGGCAGTGAGAGATTTTACTTTCTTGGGCTCCATGATCAATGCAGATGGTGACAGCAGCCACGAAATTAAAAAGACGTCTGCTTCTTGGGAGAAAAGCAGTGACAAACCTAGACAGCATCTTAAAAAGCAGAGACATCACCTTGCCAACAAAGGTCCGTATCGTTAAAGCTATGGTTTTCCCAGTAGTGATGTATGGAAGTGAGAGCTGGACCATAAAGAAGGCTGATCGCTGAAGAATTGATGCTTTTGAATTATGGTGCTGGAGGAGACTCTTGAGAGTCCCATGGACTGCAAGAAGATCAAACCTATCCATTCTGAAGGAAATCAGCCCTGAGTGCTCACTGGAAGGACAGATCCTGAAGCTGAGGCTCCAATATTTTGGCCAGCTCATGAGAAGAGAAGACTCCCTGGAAAAGACCCTGATGTTGGGAAAGATGGAGGGCACAAAGAAAAGGGGACGACAGAGGATGAGATGGTTGGACAGTGTTCTCGAAGCCACAAACATGAGTTTGACCAAACTGCGGGAGGCAGTGGAAGAGAGGAGTGCCTGGCGTGCTCTGGTCCATGGAGTCACGAAGAGTCGGACACGACTGAACAACAACAACCCTTGAGTAGAACGTGATTGACTATAACCCCATTATAGGAGACAGCTCCTAGGGGCAGAGGACCCTTTGCCCCCCCATAAAATATTTGAGAGGGGCCAGTCCCCCCCCCCAAGTTGATGGGCTTCGCCATTCAAATGATATTGTGATTGGTCTGTTGGCCTGTGATGTGGTTTAATCTATTAACAAAAAGGGCTGCATGTAGCTTCCAGGAAATAAAGCTGCTGAAAGCAGTGTGTGAGAAGTGTGAGAAGGGGAGAAAAGTGAATCCCTGCGAAGAGAGGCAGTCTGCAGCTGAAGGCGAAGGGGACAATACTACACATTGGAGAAGGACAGGCTGCCTCCACTCAGGGAGCTGGAGGTGCATGCGAGTGTGCAAGGAAGACTGCTGGATCGGTGCCTGTGGGGGTGCCAGGAAAAAGGGAACCAAAGCTTCGGCTGAATGTGTGATGGGAGAAGAAAGTGTGCCAGTGTGCCTGGGAACATGCTGGCACTTTCCCTAATGGGAGGGAACACCCAGGAGCATAGCAAGGCTTTTGTGCCTGCAGAGCTGGCTGAAATAAAAACCGCCAGTGATTTTGCCCCAAGATGGCCTTGTGGGGTGCAGAATGGCCCCAGTGCTGGGTGCAGCCACCGCCTCCCGGGAGCGGAAGGGGGCAAGAGTCCTTGGGAGAGTTACCTGCCTTGGTTGGGCCCAGTGCCGGATTTACGTATAAGCTAAACAAGCTATAGCTTAGGGTCCCACTCTTTTGGTGGGGGGCCTCAAAAATTTAAATGAAAAGAAAACACTGAGTGTATATTTCCGAAATATAAGATAAAAAAACAAATAAAACCTACATACAGCAACAGAGTTTTGTGTTGTGTATGGACCTATTGGGTCCATAAACTACCATATAGCATATATTCAACACAAAAAACAGCGACAATTTGTTGTTGACAAAGGACAACTGAACATATAAAGGGCCCCATTATCTTCAGTAGCTTAGGGCCTCATCAAACCTAAATCTGGCCCTGGTTGGGCCCCCTGAAGTGTTCCAGGGAAGTTGGGAGTAGGCAGAGAGAGAAATTTCTGGCCTCCAAGGATGGGAGTGGGGGGTGGTCTGGATCAATTGGTTTGGAAGAAGATTCCCTCCAACAGGGACTGGGCCCAGCCAGGCTTTGAACCGCTTCTTAATTTGCTTCCACTGTGAACAGTGTGAAGATCCAATGAAAGAGGAATTCTGTGTTAAGCTACTTAAACAAAAAACTCTGTGGAAACCCCAAGCCAATGGACCACTCAGGCAGCTGCCTGAGGGAAAGGGTTAGGGGTTTGGTCTGTGAGGGCTGTTTGCTTTTCCTGCAAGTTAGCAGTGGTATTGTAATGCTGCTAAATTGTACTTTTTACATGTTTCTCATGGTCAGAACTGGTGAATTATTAATATTTTATTAAAATTGCTCAGATAATCATTGTGTGTAAAAGTTGTCTTTGAAATGCAGATGTGACTGGAGTGTGTGCCCAGAAGGAAGGAAGAGGCCTGGAGGATCCCTAAGGAAATAGACAGAAATAGTAAAAAGAATCAGCACCATGCTGGGTTGGGTTTATTAACCCAGGCTGGATTGTCAAAAAGTGAGGTTATCCGTTTGTGAGGTGGGGCAGATTCCCCCAAACTCTTAAATGTAGGAATTTAGCTAATATTTGGAGTATTAAGGAAAGGTGCCAGATGCTGAAATGGTTGTTCTTGTTTAGTCGTTTAGTCGTGTCCGACTCTTCGTGACCCCATGGACCAGAGCACGCCAGGCACTTCTGTCTTCCACTGCCTCCCGCAGTTTGGTCAAACTCATGTTGGTAGCTTCGAGAACACTGTCCAACCATCTCGTCCTCTGTCATCCCCTTCTCCTTGTGCCCTCAATCTTTCCCAACATCAGGGTCTTTTCCAGGGAGTCTTCTCTTCTCATGAGGTGGCCAAAGTATTGGAGCCTCAGCTTCACTGTCCTTCCAGTGAGCACTCAGGGCTGATTTCCTTAAAAATGGATAGGTTTGAACTTCTTGCAGTCCATTGGACTCTCAAGAGTCTCCCCCAGCTCCATAATTCAAAAGCATCAATTCTTCTTTTACTGAAATTAGCAGTATCTGTGTATCTGAAGAAGTGTGCATGCACACAAAAGCTCATACCAAAAACTAACTTAGTTGGTCTTTAAGGTGCTACTGGAAGGAATTTTTTTTGTTTTGACTATGGCAGACCAACAGGGCTACCTATCTGTAACTGAAATTAGCAGTGTTAAGGAAATCAGCTGATACAGGTGACATTAAGAAACAAAGAGAGCAGAGTTCTGGGCCATTAAGGGCGATTGACAAGGGAAATACTATCCTTCCCCTGGGAGGTTGCAGGGGGTATGATGTCACCACAGGAAAAAGTGTCATTTTCAGAAGGTTTTTGGCAAGACTAAAAAGAAAGGTGAGGCAGAACTGCATGCAGGCTGAGTGGGAGAGGCTGTACCCAGAGCACGGCTGGCTTCTGCTCTTGAGGTGTAATATTCACTCCCCCATCAAGGCGTAGGTGTATATACAGTGGTACCTCGGGTTAAGAACTTAATTCGTTCCAGAGGTCCGTTCTTAGCCTGAAACTGTTCTTAACCTGAGGTACCACTTTAGCTAATGGGGCTTCCCGCTATTGCCTTACGATTTCTGTTCTCATCCTGAAGCAAAGTTCTTAACCCAAGGTACTATTTCTGCGTCTGTAACCTGAAGCATATGTAACCTGAAGCGTCTGTAACCCGAGGTACCACTGTATATGTAAATAAAACCATGCATCTTAAAGACACTACAGTCTCTGCTGCACTGTGCCTTATTTTTCTGAAGGAAACACAAGCTCTGGTTTAGTGCCAAGACCCTTGGAATCTCACAAAGATTGGCGTAGCTTGTAACAATATGTTTGAAATTATGTATTTTATTTTATTTATTGCTGAAGCTCTTATAAGAATCTTAAGGTTTTAGATATGTAATAAATGTTCATAAATGCACCAAGCAAACACGTACATAAATATATAAACCACATGTCTGTAACTCCACAGAAAAAAGTCCTGAACAAATTGACCTCAAATATTTCTCTGCAAGGTCAAAGTGGGAAAACTCCACATTGTCTCTTTCCTCACAAATCCTGTCTTAAGGGCACATTTAAGATATGAATAGAGTGTGAGCCTGTGATCTGGCTCAGGAACTAAGTATTTATCATTACAAAAGACTGGCCAGGCTCCCCAGGCAATCCAATCAAGTGACCATTAAACAGGTAACCTGCCAGCAGATAAACAACGCACTCAGATTTCTGTTGTGTGATGTATGTATGATGTTTCTGGGGGTGGTCTTGAACTCCAGGGTAGGCAATTTAAAATGTCTATATAGCACACCTTTGTTTGAGGTCCTCCTTCTCCTGTGTGTGAAGGGGGCACCCTGTTGCAACAGTTCAATACTAGCTGCTTTGCTTCTCAATATTCTCTGGTTGGCCTCTGTTATTTTTCTCCGACCGATGGAGAACCTGCAAAGGACTCTACAAGGGCTCTTGTGTACCCCATAAGGGAATAAGGGCAGATTTCCGTTTATTACAAAGCATTTCCAACTCTGGCCTGCTATGGGAGGATGGGCGGAACATTACTTTAATATTGTTATTATTGCTATCACTGTTATTTCAAGAGTTCAGCATTGCTGACATGGGAATTCTGCTTGCAGTCTTGTCAACAAAGTCTCTGGAGAATCAGTCATGGGGTAAGGGCTCATCCAGACTTCCATTTGCCCTGCCTCTTCCCCCCAGGAAAAGCCACGGATTAGTGCTGGATCAAGAACAAACAGCAGTTGATTTTTTATTTTTTTGGCGGATTGCTGTTTGTTCCAATTTAGCACCAAACTGCAGGCTTTTCAGTGAAAGCAGTAGGGCAAAGGCAAAATCGCTCAAACCTATGTCCAAAATGCATGGGACCAGTGCCAGATTTGCGTATAAGCTAAACAAGCTATAGCTTAGGGCCCCACTCTTGGGCTCCCCCCCAATTTTGTAAAGGAAAAAAAAACCGGGATGTACATTTCCAAAATATAAGATAAAAAAACAAATAAAATAAAACCTACATAGAGCAACAGTGTTTTGTGTTCTGTAGGCTCCTATGATGTACCGTAAGTAATGGGCCCCGCCTGCTAGCCTGCTCCCTAAAATATCACTGGTTTGCTCGTTTCTATATACAGTGGTACCTTGGTCCTCAAACTTAATCCATTCCGGATTTCAGTTTAACAATTACTTTGAAAAAATACATATTTTGTTATGTGCAAATGGCTTTAGATACCTATTAGGTCCATAAATTACCATATAGCATATATTCAACACAAAAAACAGTGGCAATTTGTTGTTGACAAAGACAGCTGGACATATAAAGGGCCCCATTACCTTCAGGAGCTTAGGGCCACATCAAACTTAAATCCAGCCCTGTATGGGACAAGTGTAGAGCCACTTGGACTGATGCTTTCTAGTTATGAGACAACCAGAAGTGTCCCTAAGAGTACAGGACTTATTGCAAAAAAAGAACAGGAAACAATAGGAATGAATGGCCATACTGGAAGGCTCAACTGGGTCTCCAAAGGTTTGCTATTGGGACTTGTGCTTTTTAACTTGTTTGGAAGCGAGCTGAACTTAGGGGTGAGCAGGCCAGATTTGCCAGTGACACCCAATTGTTTGAGGTGGGAAGAACAAAAGAGGGGTTGCAAGGAGCTCCGAAAGCATCTCTCCAAACTGGGCGAATGGGTGTTTAAAGGGGCAAATATGATTTAGTGCAAGCAAGTGTACAAGGATGCACGTTAGGGCAAACATAAAATAAAAAATAATCCTAAAGGGGTTTGAACTGGTAGCGACTGGCCAGGAAAGAGATCTTGTAGTGGTGGATAAAAACAAACAAACAAACAAACAAACAAACAAACAAACAAACAAACCTTTATTGTCACTACACCACCTGTGTGCAGTGAAATTAAATGAGCCCCACCCCCAAATACACTCAGTCTTGTTCGCGCTCTGTGTGCCTGTCAGAAGTCAATTGCACCACTATTTTGCAGCCCAACAGCCCACGGATAAAAACTGTTCTTTAACCTGTTGGTGCTGCTGACTATACTTCTGTATCTCCTGCCCGAAGGTAGGAGATTAAAGAAGTGCTGGCCAGGGTGCGAGTCGTCCCTAAGAATTTTCCTCGCAGGGGTCTCCCGCGATGTCATCTAGCGAACTCCAAGGACAGCCCATGATGTCATGTGCTGTATTCGCCACCCTCTGTAGGGACTTCCTGTCCATGGCTGTCATGACGAAAATGTCAAGCATACCTGCAGCAACTGTGTGTGTGTGGAAATGTGGGGTTCCATTTTGGGGGTTGTTAGGAAAAGGGATTGAAAATAAAAATTATGAAAATCTGTGGTTTGATTGCTCTTGGAATACTGTACAGTGATACCTTGGGTTAAGAACTTAATTCATTCTGGAGGTCCGTTCTTAACCTGAAACTGTTCTTAACCTGAAGCACCACTTGAGCTAATGGGGCCTACCGCTGCTGCCGTGTGATTTCTGTTCTCATCCTGAAGCAAAGTTCTTAACCCGAGGTACTATTTCTGGGTTAGCGGAGTCTGTAACCTGAAGTGTCTGTAACCTGAAGCATCTGTAACCCGAGGTACCACTGTATATAGTTCCAGTTGCCCCCACCTCAAAAAGGCTACTGTGGAGCTGGGGAAAGATGCTGAAAAGAGCTACTCAAGTGATCAAGGGCAAGGGCGTCTTGCCCATAGAGGCTAGTGTCACGGGGAGCCAGGGCGCCAAGTTCTGTAGGGCACCAGGGAAGAGGCGGAGGATGAACAAGACGCCTCCCAGCATTAGATCGCCGCCCTCGCCCACCTCCACCATGCTGCGGTGAAGCAGTGCCGCGCCGCACCCAGAGCCTCCTTCTGCCATCGCCACAGTGGCACGAAGCGGCCAGCTGAGCCGGGAGGTGCCGTGTCCAACCTCCACCTCTTCCCCAACAGAGGAGCTGCCCTCCAGCCGCTGCCTGCTTCCTCCAGCCCCGCTGGCAGCGCCGCCCCCCCTAAAAAACTCTGGGAAATAGGGGGTGGGCACTGGAGGGAGCTTTGCACCCACGGCGCCAGATATGCTTAAGACAGCCCTGATCAAGGGCAACTCCTCTGTGAGAAAATGTTAGAATTCTTTGTATTCTGATAGTTCTTGTTTTTTTTAGTTTGTGCAGTAAATTTAAAGGTAAAGGGACCCCTGACCATTAGGTCCAGTCGTGGCCGACTCTGGGGTTGCGGCGCTCATCTCGCTTTATTGGCCGAGGGAGCCGGCGTACAGCTTCCGGGTCATGTGGCCAGAATGACTAAGCCGCTTCTGGCAAACCAGAGCAGCACATGGAAACACTGTTTACCTTCCCGCTGGAGTGGTATCTATTTATCTACTTGCACTTTGACGTGCTTTCGAACTGCTAGGTTGGCAGGAGCTGGGAACGAGCAACGGGAGCTCACCCCGTCGTGGGGATTTGAACCACCGACCTTCTGATCGGCAAGTTTGTGCAGTAGGAGGAGGCAAGTAAGGAATATTCTTGAAAAAAGCATGCATGGTGTGGAGTGCAGAATTGGAATAGAGGTTCATCTTCTCCCTTTCACAAGACACCTGGGGATATCCAATGAAGCTGAATGATGAAAGATTCAGGTGTGGGGAGCATACACCAGTCCAGGAAAACCAGGAAAAAACAGGAGGGAACTGTTGTATGCATGCCTCCCACCCAGTCTGGTGTAATGGTTAAGAGTGTCGGACTATGACTTGGGAGGCCAGTGTTCGAATCTCCTCTCAGCCACTGAGTTCACTAGGACTAGGTGACCTTGGGCCCAGCTGCTGCCTCGCCTCCAAACCTACCTCGCCGGGTTCTTGTGGGGATAAAACCGGGAACAGAGAACCATGTACACGCCACCTTCAGCAAGAAATAAAATAATAAAAAATTAACAAACATCTAGATGGCTACATATGTGGGGTGGCGGGGAATGTTGCTGCATTAGATGGGCCATAGATGTGATCTGGCGGACACTGACTTTTATTAACAAGCACAGAGCCACTAAAATGAATACCACCCACTGCCCATGTATAAGATAACCTCCAACATTTCTCCAATGAAAACAGGGACGTCTAATAATAATAATACCAGAGGGTTTGCTATAGGATTGCAAGATGCTTACCCCCCTCCACACAGACACCTCCCTTTGCAGCAGTTCCAGGCAGGCAATTTAAAAAATGAGATGTTTCAGGACACTCTGAGAGTTCTCCCTGCCTCTTCTGGCTTTTGACAGGATGATTTACATAGCCATAAAAAAAGAAAAAGGAAAAAAAGCCACTGTCACCTGGGGAATCTGAATGCTCCAGCCCATTGTGTCTACAATGTGTAACTTCCGGCTGTTGTGCCTCAGAGAGGACTTTGCTAGAACAGTTTGGACAGAGGCGGAAGAGATCATCTCTCACTGATTTGCAATGGGGCTATTTATTTATCTATCCTTTTCAGCGGAGGACAGGTGTGTAATAGGTCACCAAATGTTTCCTACTCTTGACTGTGTAAAGAATTACAATGGGAAGAATTGTCCCTAAGCTAGTGATTAGGATACATTTATGGATGCCCAACCAAATTTAGAGATAGTTTATTCATTGACTATGACGGTCGTGGCCAATTATGCTTTACTCAGAATGAAGCTGCTGAGTGACATTAATGGGCTGTTGTTTTTAATGGGACTACTCCTGAGTAGGGCTAACACTGAACGCCACTCTTTGTATTCCTCCCTTCAACCCAAAGGGTTATGTATCATCACTACAATCACTGTAATGTATTTTGAGTTTTTTTAATGTTTCGGATAGTGCTTACTGTACATATACAGTGGTACCTCGGGTTACAGATGCTTCGGGTTACAGACACTTCGGGTTACAGACTCCCAGAAATAGTGCTTCAGGTTAAGAACTTTGCTTCAGGATGAGAACAGAAATCGTGCGCTCGTGACGCGGCAGCAGAAGGATGCCCCATTAGCTAAAGTGGTGCTTCAAGTTAAGAACAGTTTCAGGTTAAGAACGGACCTCCGGAACGAATTAATTTCTTAACCCGAGGTACCACTGTATGTTGAATTCTGTATCAGTTTGTGCATTCTGTGTTGATCCCTGCTTCGATTGACTGAGAAGTATAGTTATTTGTATATCGTTGTCATTAATTTGAATATACAAATTTATATACTGATATATATACAGTATATATATATATGCATACACACACACACACACACATATACAGCAAACACATTTAGAGCAAAGAATACAAAAAGTGATACAAAATGTGTGTGTGTGTGTGTGTGTGTGTGTGTGTGTGTGTGGCGGTAGAACATGAGACTCTTAATCATAGGTTTGTGGGTTCAAGTCCCATGTTGGGCAAATGATTCCTTCATTGCAGGCAGTTGGACTAGATGACTCTCACAGTTCCTTCCAACTCTGTGATTCTATGAATTCATATCTATCTCTCCAACCATCTATAATTTTATGTATTCTTTGTATATATACTATACAGAACAATATTATTAATACTACGAATAATATACAAAGTTATATATTAATCAAATAAAACTTATCCAAGCACTTAATGAGGAAGACTACAGAAAATGTGTGTGTGTAGGAATTTTACATCGTGTTATGTATTTTTGTGTGTGTGTGTGAATAAATTATCCAGAATAACTACAAACTCACATCTGGTCACAGGACAGGACATCACAGGGTATTGTATCTTAAGTTCTTAGAGTATATCCATTGAAATTAATGGAGCTAACTTAGTCATGTGCATAAATTTCAATGGACTTACCAGGAGCGTGACTAATGTTGGACACAGTACACAAATCAATACAAAATTACAGTGTGTGCGTGTGTGTGTGTGCGCGCAAACAACCCACAATCACTCTTGGCATAGTTTAATAGAGTGGCAGGTCAGGACTGTATAGGCAAACAACTCCTTTTCTTCTTCCTACATTTAGATCCCACTTTTTTGCATATCCAGATCTCTCTCCTCCCCATTTCATCCCCACAACTGTGTGGTAGGTACTGCTGACTGGCCCCAGGTTACCCGGTGAGATTTCTGACTGAGTGGGGATTTGAACTCGCCTCCCAGGCCCTCTTTGGGCCCTCTAGCCACAACAGTAATTCCCCAGTATGTGCCACAGAAGAACTGCTAGTTCATTATCAAGCAATTAGCATTCAGCTGCTAAGAGAACAAGGCATCCAGCCTCAATTAGTGGCACTTAACTCCCACTGAAATGAATGTGAAAAGTTAATCATTATTAGCTTACACGCCATCTATTTCAAGTGTGACTAACACTGCAATCCTATGCAGACTTACCTGGGAGTAAGACACATGGAAATCAGTGGGACTTGCTTCTGAGTAGACATTCAAAGGACTGTGGTGCAACTTAGCTTTGACCAACTAACGATGGTTGACCACTATTTCTTAATACCACTACTACTAATAAAAAACAATGGTTGACCATAAAAACACCAGGACGAGCAGTGATGGTTCAGCACACCCTCCAACATTTCTTTGATGAAAATAAAAAGGTAAAGGTAAAGGTACCCCTGCCCGTACGGGCCAGTCTTGCCAGACTCTGGGGTTGTGCGCCCATCTCACTCAAGAGCCCAGGGGCCAGCGCTGTCCGAAGACACTTCCGGGTCACGTGGCCAGCGTGACATTGCTGCTCTGGCGAGCCAGAGCTGCACACGGAAACGCCGTTTACCTTCCCGCTAGAAAGCGGTCCCTATTTATCTACTTGCACCCGAGGGTGCTTTCGAACTGCTAGGTTGGCAGGCGCTGGGACCGAGCAACGGGAGCGCACCCCGTCGCGGGGATTCGAACCGCCGACCTTTCGATCAGCAAACCCTAGGCGCTGAGGCTTTTACCCACAGCGCCACCCACGTCCCGCTTTGATGAAAATAGGGACGTCCTAAATAATAATAATTAAATTAAATTAAATTAAATTATTAAATTAAATTAAATTAAACAAATAAATAATTTTACTGTTTATACTCCATCTATCTGATTGGGTTGCTCCAGCCACTCTGGGCAGTTTCCAACATATATAAAAACTTTAAACATTAAAAAACTTGCCTATACAGGGTTGCCTTCTGATGGCTTGGGGGTCAGATAACTCCATACCCTCCAACATTTCTTGGATGAAAATAGAGACATCCTAAGGAAAGGCGGGAAGGTAAACGGCGTTTCCGTGTGCGGCTCTGGCTCGCCAGATGCAGCTTTGTCACACTGGCCACGTGACCCGGAAGTGTCTCCGGACAGCGCTGGCCCCTGGCCTCTTGAGTGAGATGGGCGCACAACCCCAGAGTCTGTCAAGACTGGCCCGTACGGGCAGGGGTACCTTTACCTTTTTAAGGAAAGGCGAGACATTCCTGGATCAATTTAGAAACTGGGACAGTTTCTGTAAATCCGGAACTGTCCTTGAAAAATAGTGACACTTGGAGGGTCTGGATCAGGGCAAAGATCCATTACAGTTCAGCCTCCACTTTTCATAATGGCCAGCCAGATGCTTGTTGTTGTTGTTTAGTCGTGTCCAACTCTTCGTGACCCCATGGACCAGAGCACACCAGACACTCCTGTCTTCCACTGCCTCCCGCAGTTTGGTCAAACTCATGCTGGTAGCTTCGAGAACACTGTCCAACCATCTCGTCCTCTGTCGTCCCCTTCTCCTTGTGCCCTCAATCTTTCCCAACATCAGGGTCTTTTCCAGGGAGTCTTCTCTTCTCATGAGGGGGCCAGAGTATTGGAGCCTCAGCTTCAGGATCTGTCCTTCCAGTGAGCACTCAGGGCTGATTTCCTTAAAAATGGATAGGTTTGATCTTCTTGCAGTCCATGGGACTCTCAAGAGTCTTCTCAGCACCATAATTCAAAAGCATCAATTCTTTGGCGATCAGCCTTCTTTATGGTCCAGCTCTCACTTCCATGCTTATAGGAAGTCTAAAAGCCGGACCCGAGCTGAGCACTCTTGTGATTCTCAGCATCTCATATTTAGAGGCATAGCGTCTCTAACTTATTCCTTACCAAGGCTCCATCTGCTACAGTTTCCGGAGTGGAGTCAATCCTTCTGGTCAGGGAACTCTGAGAATTATAGCCCTATTAGGGAAACAGTTATCTCCTAAGAACTCTCAGCGCCCTTAACAAACTACAGTTCCTAGGATTATGCGGTGGGTGAGGGAGGGGAGCCATGTCTGTTCAGGGTGGTATGTGTAGGATTGCAGTCTCAGTGGTGCAGAAAAGTGGGTTTCATTAAGGGTAGGGACGCGGGTGGCACTGTGGGTTAAAGCACAGAGCCTAGGCCGTGCTGATCAGAAGGTTGGCGGTTCGAACCCCTGCAATGGGGTGAGCTCCTGTTGCTTGGTCCCTGCTCCTGCCAACCTAGCAGTTCGAAAGCACATCAAAGTGCAAGTAGATAAATAGGTACCGCTCCAGCAGGAAGGTAAACGGCGTTTCCGTACGCTGCTCTGGTTCGCCAGAAGCGGCTTAGTCATGCTGGCCACATGACCCGGAAGCTGTACACTGGCTCCCTCGGCCAGTAAAGCGAGATGAGCGCCACAACCCCAGAGTTGGTCACGACTCGACCTAATGGTCAGGGGTCCCTTTACCTTTACCTTTTTAACCCACAACCATTACACACCCCAAATACTTAAAAATCATGTCCAATTCCCATTTCAGAACTGGTGTTAAAGGCACAATTTGTAAGTACCTCCGCTAACAGAACCCTGGGGAACGTCTGCTGTAGATAAAAGAACGTTTAGAAGATCACAGTCATCCTCGGACAGAAGAGGAATAACTGTACACCTGGCATTAGCTCACCTTTGTTCAGTGTGAATCAGAGGCATCGCTGCTTAATTTGTGGGATAGGACACGTTATGCTCAATGAGCCTGTGGTAGCTTGTTACCCAGTTATATAATACAATCAGTGACATAATGGAGGAAAAGCGGGGGGGGATGTTCATGGAGCATGGGACATCATTGGACATCCATGATCTTGGATGAGTTCCACTGGGGACTTTTGGGGGCTTCATGCAAGCTAAGATACTTCTGTGGCTGTTGGGTAACTCTTCTTTGGCTAGGCTAATAGTTATGGGGGGAGGTGCTGGTTAATGTTTAATTTCAGGGATGGAGCATCCTCCAGATATTTTAGGACTTCAGGTGCTATGAGTGGCAGACAGGGGCCAAACAACCTCGTACCCTCCAAGATTTCTAAGATGTAAATAGGGACATCCTATTCCACATTGGGACGCAATTGGCGCTGTGGTGTAAACCACTGAGCCTTGGACTTGCTGATCAGAAAGTCGGTGGTTTGAATCCCCGTGATGGGGTGAGCTCCCGTTGCTCGGTCCCAGCTTCTGCCAACCTAGCAGTTTGAAAACACACCAAGTGCAAGTAGATAAATAGGTACCACTCCGGTGGGAAGGTAAACAGAGTTTCTGTGCGCTGCTCTGGTTTTGCCAGATGGACATGTGACCCGGAAAAACTGTCTGCAGACAAACGTCGGCTCCCTCAGCCAGTAAATTGAGATGAGCGTTGCAACCCTAGAGTCATTCGCAACTGGACTTTACCTAAAAAGGGGTCCTTTACCTTTTTATTCCACATCAGGGAGCTTCTGCGCTTGATCTCACTGCACACGTCGACGTCATATAAACATCTACACCAGTCACCTTGAGCCAATTACAACCTCATCAGGAACATACCAGAGAGGAAATCAGAGTGAACTCAATGGGGCTTAGTTCTGAGTAAAAATACTTGGGGATGCAGCATGAGGCTGCACAGTCTGTACACAGTTACCTGGGAATAAGCTCCATTGAATACAGTAGGACTTCTCAGATGGCATATTGCATTTTTAAAAGCTCCTTTAGATTTCCCCCCGATAACCAAACAAACTTTCTACAAGTAGAAAACTAGCAGAACAGTACATCTACTTTGAGGTGCTAGCCTGCTACTTGCAGTGGCTTTAATTTTTTTGTCTATACTTTGCTTCTCTCTCTTTCTCTCAAAGGAACGTTTAAAAACGGCATCTTCAGCCCACATTCTGGTGCGAAGTCCAGCCTACCATTTTGGGATTCTACCAAGAATAACCTGCATTTTCTTTTTTCTTTTTTTTATAAAATTTTTATTGGGTTTTCACATTTTATATAGACATACACACACATAGAAAGACAAAGACAAAACATGTATAATTTCATACCCTTACTTTCTTTACCTTCTTTCCTTGACTTCCCCCCACCCCCCCTTCCTACATCCCAATTTCATTAATTAACTCAGCAAGTTCTTTTCCCTCATCCTTAAAATATTGTTGTAATTTTTAAGCTTAACTCTTTTTACTAGGCCAAATTTTACTTATCCAGTTTTCTTATACACATTAAATCCTTTTTCTAAGGTCGACCTAAGTTCTCTTCCACGAATTTCTCCCTTTTTATATTAAACCAAAAATCATAATAACCAAATACAAAAGTCATAAATTTTTACAATTCTGCTCTCCCCCTCCCTCTCTACCCCGGTTTCTGTCCCTTCCCAAATCAATGTCCTCAAAAAACAATTCCTAGCCCGGATTCCTCACATCCAAGGCCCTTAAGTCTCTGTTAGCCTCTCTCCGTCGGTTTTGTTGGTAATCCTTTTTGTTGGCCCTCAAGTTTCGAAGGAGTTCTATCACAAGCACCTCATATTTTCTTCCCTCCAAATCAGTTAGAAACAGTTGCTGCCAAGGATCAGCTGGTCTCCCATGCTCAAACTCTGCTGAAGGCACAAAGGACTGGACGGAAAAAAAATCTGCAGCTGAATCAGAAGAGACAACTTTGGAATGGGGGGAAAAAGAAGAAGGAGGAGAGGAAGTTCAGGTGGAAAACATCAATCAGAAGCCTATATTGTCAGGAAACAAAGAAGAAGATCATTGGATTACAAATCTGCGAAAGGAAAGAAAGATAAAGGAAGAAGCCCCTGGAGTATCTGGAATACTGGAATTTAAAGGAACAAATAAATATGACTGGGACTTCTTCTTCAAGAATAACCTGCATTTTCAAGGTGGCACTACAGCACCCTGTTCGAGAATGACCTGTAGACTCAGCTGTGTTTCTCAGTGGCCCAGTCTTGTCCGCCCTTTGCAACTGTCCCTCTGTCCCTGCAAAAAAGCCAGAATTAAATTCAAACACTGGGGTGGTTGCCAGTTTACAAAGGAAGTAGCAGCTGAATACGCAAAGCTTGGCTTAAAGCCTCTGTTTAGCCTCAGGGGCATCAGTCAACAAATATTTGGAGAGGGAAAGAGCACCAAAGACAGCAAAGGATGGACAGTTATATATGCAGCAGTAACTGAAAGGGTTGAAAGAGTGCATTTCTAGCTCACAGACAGTATCTGAAAGACGGGTCGTTGTCTGCTACACTCCAGCGTTGTTTTATGGTGGTGACTCCTTGCTTGTGGAAAGGCCTCACTGGTCCATCTGCTTTTGTTGTTGTTGTTATCAATAATAACAATGGGCATGAATAATAATAATAATTATTATTATTTTTATTCATACCCCGCCCTCCCTAGCCAAGGCTGGGCTCAGGGCAGCTAACAAGTAATAATAAAAACAAGTTGAATGAATACAACTTAAAAACAAGATTAAAATACAACATTAAAATATTGAAACATTAAAATATTAAAATGCAGCCTCATCACAGGGGGAGAAAGGAAAAAGGAAAAGGAAAAAAGAAAGAGTGGGAGGAGAAGGGAATCAAATTGGCTCCAAGCCAAAGGCCAGGCGGAACAACTCTGTCTTACAGGCCCTGCGGAAAGAAATCAGATCCTGCAGGGCCCTGGTCTCATGAGGCAGAGCTTTCCACCAGGCCGGAGCCAGTGTTGAAAAGGTCCTGGCTCTGGTTGAAGCTAATCTAACTTCCTTAGAGCCCGGGACCTCTAGGGTGTTGCTGTTTATGGACCTTGAGGCTCTCCGTGGGGCATACTGGGAGAGGCGGTCCCATAGGTATGAGGGTCCTAGCCCGTGAAGGGCTTTAAAGGTCAAAAGCAGCACCTTAAATCTGACCCTGTACTCCACCGGGAGCCAGTGCAGCTTGAAAAGCACTGGGTGAATATGCTCCCATGGCAGAGACCCCGTGAGGAGCCTCGCTGCAGCATTCTGCACCCGCTGGAGTTTCTGGGACAGCTTCAAGGGCAGCCCCACGTAGAGCGGATTACAGTAGTCAAGCCTGGAGGTGACCGTCGCATGGATCACTGCGGCCAGGTCGGGGCGGGAAAGGTAAGGGACCAACTGCTTGATGCGGCGAAGGTGGAAAAATGTCGCCTTGGCTGTTGCTGTAACCTGCGCCTCTGTGGAAAGGGAAGCGTCAAGGATTACACCCAAACTCTTAAAGCCCCCCCCCCCTCTCTCTCTCTCTCTCTCTCTCTCTCTGTGTGTGTGTGTGTTTTAAGGGGACCATTTCAGACTATTCGATCCTAAGGATTTTCTAAATCAGAACTCCTTTTCCAGTTGAAGATACTTTTGGTTTATTGTTTGTTTGGCTGGTTTATTTGATATCCCCACCCTGCCACCCCTCTTTGAATTAAAATCAAGGGGAATGGAAGCAATTCTGGAAAATAACTGAAGCTTGAAGAGGGATGATTTGTAACACAAGTGAAACAAAACGTGAAAACAAACAAACCAGAATTTGCTGAAATTTATAAAAGCAAACAAACCCAGAATTGGCTTAAAATGAGAAATGGCATCCTGGGTGTTGAATTCAGGATGGAGAGGTTTGAGTTCAAATCCCCAGCTGCACTCCCTGGGTGACCATGGACCACTCACTACCTCTTAAGCCAAGCTACCTCCCCACAGGCTGAGTTCACAAGTCCCATAATACTGCGCATGTATTTTCTTTCCTGGGTTGTTAATGTCAGGAGTTCAGCCTACACTCAAGTAGGACCCTGGCAGAGACACATGCCCGACTGGCATGTTCTCTCCCTCCTGGTCGATCGTTCAGGAGCTTCAAAAGCTTTCTTCAGCCCGAACATCACAGCGACTGATGCCAACCGACACCGGCACACTTAGAGATCCGCAGAGTTTGCGCATCGTGCATGCAGACCTCAGCAACTCAGCATTTTGGCTAATCTACTTTATTTACATATAAACATACACGGAGCACTGCAACGTGGCTCCCTCTCTCTCTAGATAGCAGAGAGATAAATAACAAAGGACAATAGTCCCACTTCACGGAACACAGTAACACAAACATCCTGTCTCCGTCACTTCCCACTCTGTGGAGTCAAAGCATATACCGTCATGTGATAGACAAAAATCCCATGACTGCAATCATGGAGCAGGAATTCTAACAGCTAATCCATGTTGATGGTAAGCTCCGGCACCTCCTTTTTTCAAAAGAAAAATAGCACTGTATATGTCGTACTACTAGCCAGTGGCGTAGCGTGGGTTGTCAGCACCCGGGGCAAGGGAAGTAATTTGCACCCCCTAACCCATGGATTTGCGCCCCCTAACCCGTGGATTTGCGCCCCCTAACCCGTGGATTTGGGCCCCTAACCCTAACCCCCAGATATTGCGCCCGGTGCGGCCGGCCCCCCCTGCACCCCCCACGCTACGCCACTGCTACTAGCACTCAGGGCCATTCAGTGAAGCTGGATGTTGGAAGATTCAGCGCAGACCAAAGAAAAGTTTTTCACGCAGTGCACAGATAAAGTATGAAACTCACACAAGAGGTAGCGAGAGGCACCAATTTTGATGGTTTTAAAGGAGGATTTTATTTACAAAATTTATATACTGCTTGATTGCTCGCTTTTGTTTGTTTTTTAAATCCTCTAAGCAGATTAGACAAATTCACCTAACCCGGTGAAGTTTAGACAAATTCATAGAGGTTAAGGCTATTGATGGCTACTTGCCACAATGGCTATGTTCTCCCTCCCTCGTCAGACACAGTATCCCCCTGAATCACATCCAGGGAGAATGCTGTTAAATTCAGGTGCTGCTTATAGAACCATTGCAGAGTTGAAAGGGACCCCCAGGGTCATCTAGTCTGACCCGCTGCAATTCAGCTTTCTCATGGACATCTGGCTGGCCCCTGTGTGAACAGAGGGTTCGATCCAATGTTCTTTCTATTCCAGAGACGACCCACCAGAATTAATGGGTGTGACTAACCTACAAACATTCATTTTGATGATTCTTTGCTGAGTAGAACTTAGTTGGATACAACCAGGAGCGCGGGACTCAATGGGCCCTTGGGCTGATCCAGCAAGGCTCTTCTTATGTTCCCTGACTCAAGATTGAGACAGCTTCCTCGAGTCCTAGTCCACTTTAACAACGTGATCTAGCACCACCCTGCATGTCTGGAACGTTGAGTCTGGGAATTTAGTAAGGGAGGGAAGTTCGTGTGTGCGTGCATGCGCACGTGAGTGTGTGTGTGTGCATGACAGGCTTCTGACACGACAAACAATTTGGAGAACAGAGGAGCTCTTTTAAACCAGATGATCCAATTTGTCCCCTCACTCCAGTGCCATCTTCTGGGAGAGCTGCAAATTCAGTAGCAGGGCCATCTTACCCATAGGTGCTAGGGGTGCGGGGCACCCGGGCGCCGGGCTCTCAGGGGTGCCAGGCCAAGAGTCCGGGGCCAGAGAGTTGAGTCCGGGGAAGAGCTCGCCCGTCGGTCAGAGTGCCGGGGCAGGCTCTTCTGCTGCGGGCAGCTCTGCGCCGCGGGTTCAGGGGCAACTAAGTCAGGGAGACACTGAGATGGCTGGCCGGCTCCGCTCTCCTGTGTGCCTGGGACTGGGCAACCTGGGGGGGGGGGCTCCAGGTGGATCTTTGCACCCCGGCACTGCATATGCATAAGACAGCTGCTCACAATATGCATTTGCCAAGAGATTTTCCTCGATTCCAAAAGGTTCTGGAAGGCAAAACAGGAGCAAACAGGTGCCGCAAGTGCAACAGGCAGGGAACATTCAGTTTTTATAACTTAAGAACTAGTCTTGTTCTCAACCAACTAAGATGGTGGTGGAAGAGGAGGTGTTGCTTAGCAACCACGCTGAGTTTACTGAGGTACCACATACTCTAATTGGTTGCGTAGTTCTGAGGGAGTTTTCCTGTGTATATCTGGTTAATAAACATAGTACAAGGCCTGAGTTTAGACAGATAAAACCCCTCTGTTCTTTCCTACAGCAATTATGCAAGTTTTTTTCCAGCGGTGTTATTAGGGTATATTTTCTCTCTGGGCACTATGTTATTTAAGGGATTTAGCTCATGATAGAGGCATCATCAGTGACCTGTGTAAACAGGGACAGATGTAGGGCTTATGCCATTTTATAGAAGAAACTGCACATCTGAGTATTCCAGCATTTTTTTTTTTTTTTACCTTGTTTACTCAACTCCTCATCTGGTTTAACCTTGACATTTCTTAAAGGCTTTGTTTTTGTTGATCTGAGAGGTGTGGGTGGGAATTGTGCATATGTGTTGGAAATCTATTTTGATGCAACCAAGTTAATATCTCTCCAGACAGTTCATAGCCTCCAGGGAAGGCAGAATTCGTCCACTCTCCTTTAGTGAGTCAGTTTCATTGAAATGTTGAGTCAGTTTCTTTCAAATGTCACCTGCCAGGTTCATAGTCTTTCTGACACACAATAGCCAATAGCCAGCCTGCTGATGGAGCACAAGGTCCTGTTTCAAAAGCAACAGAGAACGTTTGCTACCCTTAAACCTCTGCTGTGATGAGGCAGGAAAAAGTTTGACCTGACTCACGCCCCTTGTGAACTAATTACATCATTAAATTAATGAATTGGGTACCAGCCTGGAGGTGTCCTTGATCTCAGGAATTCACTAAGTGACGTGGGTTGTACAGTATGTACCCAAGACAAGACTTCTGGATCCTAAAAGATGAATAGAGAATCACAGGATTAGAGGAGAGAAGAGGCTGGAATATCTGAGAAGCGCACATGACTTCCCCCCAAAGAATCCTGAGAACTCTGGTTTGTTAAGGGTGCTAGGAATTGTAAACTGCAGGTCCAAGGACTCAAGGGGTGTGTATGTGTGTGTGTAGCTACGTGGTTCAGTTTTATGGTGTGAAAAGCACTGGCAGTAGGGACATTTGTCCTGCTGTAAAGAGGGCCGTCTTCTGTTTCAGGGACAGGGAAACCTTTCCCAAGCTTGAGGGCAGAGCCAGAGGCAAAATGTGTGCAGGGCCAGAGGTAGGAAAAGGGGGATGGGGATGCCACACATGGATGCCACTGTACCATAGTCAACATCCCGGTCGTGCAAAAGCCAGAGGTTTTGATGCACATACAGCTCTCCATTCAGGCAAGAAAGAAGCATTCTCACAGTTTAAGAAGCACATCCCGGTCAGGAAACAGAACTGGGAGGTGGGGGGCCTGGGGAGGAGTCCTGCGGGTCTGCAAGAGAGACCTAAGACTCTGTTTGTAGGATTGTCATAGAACAGACCTCTCTTTATAGGAGTTCTCTGTTGGAAGGTCTATTGGAGCATCACAGTGCCTGAAGACAAGTCATGTATCCACAGCAGTGACCAGAGGAGGAATGACCTCTGGGAGGACCGCAGATAGAATTTCAGGAGTCTAGGTTCCCAGCTTGATAACACAGTAAGCATAGCTTTATTGGATTTATTGCAAAAACAAACAGATAGCTCCGGACGGCTCTACTCAAGATGACCCTTCTGAAGACTCCTTCCAGCGTCTCCAACAGATATTGCACTTATGACCCTTACGTCTCTTGTTTTGCTTCCTGTCTAACAACCCTCCCATTCGCCGACTCCTCAGACTTATTGGATCAGCTCCAACCTCTTCCGGTTCTGAGAGGCTGTCTCTGAGTTTATTCACACCTGATTGTGCTTCCGACAATCTTTGGCTGGGTTCTAGCCTGCTCTCAGCTCCTGCCCTACCAGTCTCTACATCAAGGTCAGGAAGAGCCGAAGCCTGCAGCTGCTGGCTCTCCCCTGTCTAACATCAAAGCCTCTCTGTTCCTGGCTGCTTTTTGCTATTGGCTGCAAACCTTAGCTTGGAGCTGGCTCGTTCCTGACAGAGAAGAAATGACATGGTGCATCTGCATCAGCACAAATGGACGCCTTCCTCTGCCCCAGCTGCAACAAAACTTATCTCTCCCATATTGGTCTCCACAGCCATCGTAGGCTCTCCAACAGTTTGCTGTTGCCCCTGATAGCTCTCTCTTCCTTTGTCTCCCAAGACAGATAGATGGGCAGAATTGTTCAGGACAAGCCTGGCTTACGGATAAAGAACCTTCAGAAGGGAGAACAAGAGGGACCTCGGAGTTGACCACCCACAGTGAGTCCATGGACAGGCGACCGAGAAGTATGCCTTGCACTTCTATTTAGCTTATAACAATCCTTTCTAAATTTGCAGCTATGCCTATAAATTAGCACCTGCAAGTTGCTGCCTTCCTTGGTCCTCTTTTGAGGGTGAATTACAGGTGCCCTCCAGTCAGCGCTTGGCGGGGAATGGCAGGCTCAAACCTGGAGCCATACCTGGCAACATGATGCCTCTAGCTGCAGAGAGAGCACCCAGGAAGTCACATGATATTGAATTGGTTCATTGAGCTCAGTGTTGCCTACTCTGACCGGCAGCAGCTCTCCAGGGTTTCTAGGCAGGGGACATTCCAAGCTCTGCCTGGAGATGCTCCTGAAGGAAGCCTGGAGATGCTGTGCACTCCAGGGCCAGTCCAAAAAAGCAGGGTGTGATGGCCTGGGATTCAGGCTCAGAGGCTGAACCTGAGGAATCCCAGCCTGCACAGGAGTCCCCGCCTCCAAAACCAGCTGAGCCAGGGCTGGGGCCTGAGCCTGAAGGGTCCTCACCTGTGCTGGATCCTCAGGTGCAGGCACCAGCTGAGTCTGCTCTGGCTGCTGAGGTGATGGAGGACCCATTGCCTGCAGATGCTCCACTCTTAGCCCTGTCAGGGGAAGAGGAGGTTGTCTCTGGGTCCGGTAACCCTTCAGCCTCTCCTGAGCTGCAGAGGCTCAGGGCAGAGAGGCGGAGGGAACTAAGTTCCTGCAGGAGGAGTGCTCGCCTCCAGGCCAGGAGAGGCAAGTCAGCTGTGGACCGGGGCCGCCCTATGCCTCGGGGCAGATAAAAGCCAGCCAGCCCCAGTCCCAGGTTGCGGGAGCAACGTTGTTGCTAGCCTGTTCCTGCTGGCACCCTGTCCTGCTCTTCTGCCAGAGTTCCTGCCCCACCTGACTCCCCGCCTTGGACCCAGCTACTGCTTTCACGGACAGCCTCCATACCGCACCATCGACTCGGACTGGACTCGGACCTCACCTCTCAGTTAGCCCCCAGGACCAGCACACAGAGTTTGTGACACAGGGTCAGGCCAGAGGCAGGATCAGAGCAGTTCAAGGTCAAGTTTGGCACCAGCAGTGATCAGGTAGCAGGCAATGCTGGTCCTCCAACAGCTCCTGCAGCCCAGTGAGCACTCCACACCTCATCTTTAAAAGCTTGGTGGGTGGGTCATGGCACCTGTTGGGACATCTTCGTTGTTTCCATTCAGTTCTGAACATTGCACCTGATTCCTGAACTTTGTGCTGCTGCCAAGTAAGTACCATTACTTACCTGAATAAAGACTTCTTACACACAAGAGCTCTTGTTGTTTGTGCAAGTATGTTATAGTATGATTGAGTAAGACTGCTTGGCTATAACAAGGCTGCTGCATCAGGTATGTTCAGACCATGCCCTGGGTCCCAGGGCTGAGTTGCACATCATCTAGTTGAAACACGTGATTTCCTCCAAAGAATCCTGGGCATAGTAGTTTGCTTCTCACCAAGCTAAAATTCTCAGCATCCTTAACACACTATAGTTTGCAGGATTATTTGAGGAAAGTCATGTGCTTTATACAGTATGATGCATATACAGCCTTCGAAAGCAATGTCATGCTCCTGTGTGATGACGCGTTCAAGGAGAAAACCAGAGGTTACAAGGAGTTGAAAACTCTGGAAAGATAAATGGCCATTCTGTCATCCTGACATCATCCCATCAATTTTGTGTGACCTTATGAGAAATTAGGTGCCGTGGAGAGAAGGCCACCTGCCGCAGGTAGAATGTAACCAGAGTTATGTCATCTGCAGAGATTTTATTTTGCGATACCACCCACGAAGCAGGTCATGACGAGGCTGGGAAGGGGAATGTGGCCCACGATCACAAATTACAGAGTATGAGGACTCTGATTCACAAGGACTTTAATCAGATAACAAAGAGGGAGCAAAACAGCCCTGCCCTGCTCAGGATAAATATTTTGAGCAGACTTTGGGGCCCCAGGAAGTCTGGGATGTTCAGTCACTTCCAGTATTTATCTTTTGTGTGTGTTTGCAGTTCTCTTTTTAAAACAGCTGCAATAGAAACCCTAAGTCTTCTTGCTCCTGGGGTGCTCATCCCAACCAATCAGGGATTGCTCATTAAGAATGATGGCGTCATGCTTTCACATAGCCAATCAGAGCAGATGGTGCTTCCTGCCCTCACTCTGAATGTAGGATGCAACATAGCCAATTACATCTTGTTATCTAAAATAACAATAATCCTGTGGGAGGTGTATATTGTTTTGTTTGTTACTATGTTGTGTGCTTTTTGTGTTTTTATATTGTAAACTGCCCTGTGATCCTCGGATGAAGGCCGGTATAGAAATGTATTAAATAATAATAATGTTCACATCCTAAAGCCTATTCAGAGTGAGGTCAGGAGGATTTTTTTGTTTCGCAGTCCTCCCAAAATGGGGTGTGTGGCAGAAAGAGGTATTCCACATAGGTAAAAGCTTTTTGAAAAAGGCACCCACCTGCTTCCTCTCATCTCTATTGCAAAGTCACTCAGGTAGTGACATCATTTGTATAGCCAATCAAGAGCTATTTTGTGCAGTACAGTGGTACCTCGGGTTAAGAACTTAATTCATTCCGGAGGTCTGTTCTTAACCTGAAACTGTTCTTAACTTGAGGTGCCACTTTAGCTAATGGGACCTCCCGCTGCCACTGTGCCACCGCCGCACAATTTCTCTTCTCATCCTGAAGCAAAGTTCTTAACCCGAGGTACTATTTCTGGGTTAGCGGAGTCTGTAACCTGAAGCGTATGTAACCTGAAGTGTCTGTAACCCGAGGTACCACTGTATGGTGTAGTGGTTACTATCAGACCAGGACCTGGGAGAACAGGGTTTAAATCCCTGCTCAGCCATGAAGCTCACTGGGTGACCCTGAGCCCATCACTGCCTCTCAGCATAACCCTACCTTGTGAAGATAAAATGGGGAGAAGGGGAACAGTGTACACGATCCTCAGCTCCTTAGAGAGAGAGATGGAATAGAAATGCAAAATCTATTTATTTATTTACCTTAATGATGGACTTCCATTGTTTTCACCACCACCCCTTTTCTGTCTGGCAACAGGAGAAGGGTGGGGGTGGGAAATGGAATGGCAAATGACCACTTCCTAGACCTTATGCATTGTTGTTATTTTAAGCACTAAATAGGATGATAAAAGGTAAATTGGAACCAACTAGGGAAGCTTGAAATCCATGGCAACATCTACAAGATTTTCTCATTGCAAAATTTAACAGGAGCCCAGACAACAGGCCAAAGTGGGGTTGTATAATTTAAGGAAGAGTAGCGGGGAGCAGAAACACGTTAGGAAGTGATCTAAAGGCTGCTAGATTAAGCACTGTAAGATAACGTCTTGGCTGCTGTCAGCAGTGACACTTAATTGACTTTGGGTTGCTAGACCTGTTTGTGGCAGTGGTGATGAGTTGTCATCTTGGAAGAGTGATCCGAGCTGTCGTGACAGAAATGAGCACTGAGCACGTCACATCCATTCCCTCCAGCATTTCTCCAAAGAAAATAGGGCCATCCTCTCAGGGGTTGACCAAACCATCGAGTCCCTGGATTCCTTTAACGGAATACCCTTCACATAGGGATGGCGAGAGCGTTCTCCCATCCCTATCACCTGAACCAGAGCCTATCCGCAACCTTACAAGTTGTGACAATTTGCTACGTGACAGGCGAAACCCAAATGGCAACAGCCAATCAGCCAAGTGGGGAAAATTCCTGTGCCTCTGTCCCAACGACAGACAACACATGACAGCATAGAATCGTCAAGGGCAACAAGCCCTAAAAGCAGGGAGAGGTGGGCGGGTGTTCTGCATGCACGCACTGAAAGAGAAAGCTCTGGGTCACGTTGCATGGGCATAAATAGGTCCCTCGAACTGTTTGGACTGTGTCCCATTGGCCAGATTGCACCCAGCTTCGAGGGACCTACCAATTGGGTGTTGTGGCTGACCAATCATACCCACTCACAACACAGGGTGTCGGTTTTCCAGGTCTCACCACAATACGTGCCCTCTTTATTTTTATTTTTTTTAAAAAAAAGATATTTATTGCGATTTTCAAACAATACAACAAACCTCACACTCAACGCCAAAATAAAAAAGGACTAAAAGAAAAGAAAAAAAACACACCATCACAATCAATCAATCAAGCAAAAACAGAAAAATGCAACACAAAACATAAAAAACAAAAAAGAGTAAACCTAAAAAAAAATATATATCCAGTTTCATACCCATTATTGTCATATCCTTCTTTCCTGACTTCCTCACATCTCCTTTTTCTGTGTTCCCTTTTTACACAATCATATTCAGCAATGCCTAACCTTTTTTCAGATCTTATTCTGTGTTGTACCTTTCATCTATTATGTCTCCAATTTTTCCCCTTATAACCTCTTACTTATAACCTCTTAAGTTTGACATAATGATATTCTAACTTTTCAACCTTATTTCCCATAAAACATTTTTACATATTCCTTTCAACTATGTCACTAATGCCATATTGTCTTTATATCCTGCATCACTTTAACATTCAAATATTTTGCAATGTTTTTGCAGGTAGTCTTTAAATAATATGTGCCCTCTTTAATGGAGGACCCAATTTCTCTTCCCCTGTACAGACATTTCCTAAAAGAACAGGCAAACGCCACACTTCCCTATACAGGGCTGCTTTCAGGTGTCTTCTGAAGGTTGTATAGTTACTTCTCTTCTTGGCTAGGGGTGGGGTCATATAACTCCATATCATCCAAAATTTATCCGAAGAAAATAGGAACGTCTTAAGGAAAAGCGGGGCATTCCAGAGTCAAATCAGAAACCGGGACAGCTTCTGTAAATCCGGGGCTGTCTCTGGAAAATAGGGACACTTGGGGGGTCTGCTCATCTAAAACTTGGCACATCACACACACACACGGGGCCCTTCTCCAGTCACAAATAGTGGGTGGGGGACCCTGTTAAAGATGGCATCTTTCTTCAACAGCCACCAATGGTGACACTTGCCCCAAATCCAAATTTTGTCATAGCCCAAGGCTTTCCAACCAGTGCCATTTTCCTGCCCTGCATAATGGTTTCTAATGAAGTTGGAATCTGCACACTGTTGCACAACTAACTGATGAGTAAAAGTGGTGAAGTATCTGCAACATTAGCCTGACAAGGGAGGGCCCCTGCGCTGCAATGCAACATCATCACGCAGGAAACGGGTCACTCATGTCATGAGCCTGACATCATCTTGCCACGAGAGCAGGCCCAGGTTGCTGCTTCACGCTCATCACTGTCCAGAGGCACCAGCTTGTGAGGATGATTGAGGGGCAGGGCAACGTGGTGCTCATGATGTCAGGACGTTGGGAGCTTGGGGTGGAGCTGAACATGGCGGCAGCGCAGCTTCACTGGGCAGCAGCTCCTCTTCTGCTTCCTCTTGGTACCAGCTCCAGTGAGAGGCTGCTTCAACCCACCTTCCCCTCTGTGGCAGTAGAAGAAGAAGGAGTCGGTCACCGGAGCCATGCCATGCTCGGCTCCGTGCTTTTGGGACATTGGGGGAGTGTATCAACCAAGCACGTACATAGATCAGCACAGGAAGACTGACCTGAAACAATTTTGACTCCCAAACTGACCAAATGTTTTGTCTGCAAGGAGGAAGGGGGTCAGGGAGCCTTCCCATTGTCTCAGGAATTGGGAAATCACCATCTCAAAGGGTGACAGACTACCAGGAAAGGCAATCAGATAAGGCATTATTCAGATAACCTGGCAGACAGGAAAAACAACAACATTCAAATTTCTGCTGTAGACCACCTTTTCTGTGATGTAGGTATGATGTTTGTGGGGTGGTGGTCTTGGGTTACACCCCTTCTGTGATGTATGTATGATGTATGGAGGGGTGGTCTTGAGCTCCAGGGCAGGGAATATAAATTGTCTATACTGTATAAGGGCCGGCACACCTTTGTTCTGGGTCCTCCTCCCTTCCTGCATGTGAGGGGAGCACCCTGTTGCAATAGTTTAATAAAGATCAGGCTTACTAGCTGCTTTGCTTCTCAATATTCTCTGGTTGGCCTCTGTTATTTTCTCCTACCGATAGGGAACCCACATAAGGACTATATACGGGCTCTTGGGTACCCCATAAGGGGAAAAGGGCAGATTTTGTTTACAACAACGGAAATGGCATTTACCTTCCCATTGCAGCAGTACTTATTTATCTACTTGCACTGGCATGTTTTCAAACTGCTAGGTTGGCAAGAGCTGGGACAGAGCAACAGGAGCTCACGCCGTCACAGAGATTCAAACTGCTGACCTTCTCATCAGCAAGTCCAAGAGGCCCAGCGGTTTAGACCACAGCCCCACTGGGACTGGCAGCTATTGAGAGCCTTACTCTCCAGTAAACTGAGCGGCAAGCCATTTGCAGAATGGGGATAATCGTATGAATTGATGTGGAGGGCCTCTGGGCAAAGGCAAAATATTTTCACACCCTTTCTTTGCATCACATTCCAGGGGCAAAGGAGACTCTGGTGCCTTCAAGTGCTGTATAGGGGAGAGAATTTGAAAAGGTTCAGTTTTCCCTTCATTGTTGCATGTCAAATGCCTCTTGCAAACAGGCAGGCAAGGTCTGGGAGCTCCACTCTCCTCCTTTGTGTTGGACTGCACTACGGAAAGGTCACCCAGTTCCATGCAGAGATTTTCCACGATCCCAGATAACCAAGCTCTCTCTCGAATGTTTACCTCATTAAAGTGCAATGCATCTTATCAGCCCTCTTGTTAAGTGTATTTTCCAGGAATCGTTCCAGCTGCACTGGTCGTGCTGATTCCGAGAGTTATCGATTGACAGTTAGAAGCCCAGGTCTTCCTGAGGTGGCGAATCATACAAACATGAGAAGAGCCTTCCTGGATCAGACCCATCCAGTCCAGCATCCTTTTCTCACAGGTCCAGAACACAGCAACCCTCTCTCTGCTTATGATTCCCAAGCAACTGGTATTCATAGAGATCCTGCCTCTGACAGGCGAGATAGAACAGTTGCTTTTTTAAGGGTTCTTGGAACTGTGAGAGGTCTCCTAACAACTCTCAGCATCCATAGCAAACTACATCTCCCAAGATACTTTGGGGGAAGGCCGTGCCTGTCAACGTGGTAAAAAGAATGCTTTAACTGTCTGGTGTGGATGTGATCAGGTTGTTTCCAAAGCAATCTGTTCATTGAGCCTTCATTCTGACTTGAGGGGAGGTTAGAGGATGTTGTGCCAGGCAGATGTGTGCAGAGGAGGGCAACCAAGATGATCAAGGGTATGGAAACTTAAGCCTTATGAGGAACGGTTGAAAGATTTGGGTATGCTTAGCGGGTGGCGCTGTGGTCTAAACCACAGAGCCTAAGACTTGCCGATCAGAAGGTTGGCAGTTCGAATCCCCACGACGGGGTGAGCTCCCGTTGCTCAGTCTCTGCTCCTGCCAACCTAGCAGTTCGAAAGCACGTCAAAGTGCAAGTAGATAAATAGGTACCGCTCCGGCGGGAAGGTAAACGGCGTTTCCGTGTGCTGCTCTGGTTCACCAGAAGCGGCTTAGTCCTGCTGGCCACATGACCCGGAAGCTGTACGCCGGCTCCCTCGGCCAGTAAAGCGAGATGAGCGCCGCAACCCCAGAGTCGTCCGTGACTGGACCTAATGGTCAGGGGTCCCTTTACCTTTAGCCTGGAGAAGAGGAGACATGATAGCCATCTTCAAATATCTGAAGAGTTGTCAGATGGAAGATGGAGAAAGTTTGTTTTTTTCCTGCTCCAGAGGGTAGGACTCGAACCAATGGCTTCAAATTACAAGAAAGGTGATTTCAACTAAACATCAGGAAGAACTTTCTGACAAGATCTGGATGGTCTTTTCTTGGAAGATGGTGGACTTTCCCTCTTTGGAGGCTTTTTAAAGAGAGGGTGGGTGGCCATTTGTCACAGATGCTATGATCCCTGCATTGCAGAGGTTGGACTAGATGACTCTCATGGTACCTTCCAGTTCTATGAAGTGGTATCCCACACTTACCAGCACCTCTCTCTGTCACTTCTTCTGTTGCAAAAAGTCCAATCTTTTGTTGTGCAGGCAACAATAATTGTGCACCTTGAGTTTATCATTATGCCACCTGAAAATAGTGACAATATGGAAGCAGTCTGTTTCTCTTTGCCCTGAATTGACCCCCTTTTTCTGCTTGGGGGGCTTTTGGAACGAGACTTTGCTCCATTCCATTTGGAGCTGCAAAACTGACAGCACTTAGCAGCAAGCCAGATGTCTCAATGTTCTTCCCAAGTGTCAATTCTGTTAGTGTAAAAGTCAACTAGCCAAGAAGGGGATGGACAAAGCTGTTGCTTAGCAACCAGGTAGAGTGGCGCACTAAGGTAGACCATGCTCTGATTGGCTGTGTTGTTCTGAGGGAGTTGTCCCTGTTTGTTTTAGCTCAAATGTCTTCTTGCTATGTACAAGGTCTGTTCCTTTTAAGTTTTATGCTGTTATTATTCAGGTTGCTCAGTAAAGCATCATAAGGATTTCATTTCCCTCTGCAGTCTGCGTTCAGTGACTAACACTCTGCCGTCTGCTAACAAAATCTGTCAGGTCTTTTTTTAAAAAAAGCGCTACAGCTGGCTGTTGAGATGAGTCTTGCCAAAGTTCGTGAAATACTTACCAGCATGGGAGACTTGCCTGACCATACATTGTGTGGAGGAGCAGAAGGGAGCTAAGAGGCTAAAATTAATCATGTAGGAAGCGAGCTGGATCACAGAACATGATTCTCTAAAGAAAAAGACTACTTCTGTAATTTATTTGTTTGCCCTTATTGTGGGGCAGTTGCCCTTGGTGATATATTTTTTTGTGTGACTTTGCATTTTGCTAGTCTATCACTACCCTGTGTATTGTTTGTTGAAGTGCCCTTTGTACTGACATCTAGCTCAGGGGGACGCATTGCCTGTCTGTTTCCTTCCTGCCCTGTGGAGAGCACAGCGTACAGAGTTTACAGAGAGGGATAGTATCTCTAGTCGGGGTATAGCCAGCGCTCTTTTTCAAGAAGAAGAGGTGCCAGAACTCACCACAAACACCTCCCTCATTCTCTTAGAACAGCAATGGCACCCACCTGAAAAGTGCCTGAACTGAGTTCGGGCTGGGTTCCAACTAAATTTCAAGGCATATTCTGAAATTTCAAGGCATATTCTGGCATCTGGTGTTGCTAAGGGACCAGTCTCATTCTCTCTCTTCCCTCACACACTTCCAAACCCTGTTAGAAACTGAGATATGAAAGCTGGGAGCTAAACGACACCTTAAGCTGAGGTTGTGTGTGCAACAATGGAATGCCCAGGCACACTTTTTTATAGCAAGAATACAGTGCTGAAAATGAATGAACTGCAGCTAAAATCTTATGTTCATGTGGTCTAGTCCTTTGCCTGCCCACCCCCCTAATATTCTTAAGAGGGTCTCTTCTCCAGTCTTCAGAGAGTAGCTAGAAGTGGGCAGGCAGAAAAAGGCCCCCCTTTCCTTCCACTCTGCAGTTTTAATCTGAAATCTTAGGCACAGTACTGCTTCCAGAGCTCAGAAACTGCTCACCCTAATGAAATTCCCCATCACAAAATGTGCCTAGAACAATGGGAGTTTCGACCACTGCTTCCAGAGTTCCAGATTCAATAGCACAGCGGCAAATTTCAGTTGTGCAGTTGAAATTGATTTGGTGCTCTTCTGCAGCAAACCTTCTCCGCCCTCAAAACCAGCCTTTTTGCAATCTGGAAAGTGACTGGAAAAGCCATGGAAAGTGTGGGACGACGACGATTACTGGGCACAACAGTGTCTAATCTCCCTGCAAAAAAATCAGAACGAATCTTCAATAAACTGCCTATGTTGTCTAACCTCCACAGCAAACTTTGTGGGAACAAATCAGAGTGGATGTTCAATGAACAGGTTTTGCTCTCTCTACTGAATTCGGTTGTCTTTGCTGCCCTCGTCTGGCAAGAAATGAAATTTTCCAGAACAGCCTTTACCCTGGTTTTGAAACTTGAGGCGTCAGTTTTTTTAAGGATCCAGCTTATTTCTGTGATCATAAGTTGTTTAAAAGGATGCGGGTGGTGCTGTGGTCTAAACCACTGAGCCTCTTGGGCTTGCTGATCAGAAGGTCGGCAGTTCGAATCCCCGCGACGGGGTGAGCTCCCATTGCTTGGTCCCTGCTCCTGCCAACCTAGCAGTTTGAAAGCACTTCAAAGTGCAAGTAGATAAATAGGTACCACTCTGGCGGGAAGGTAAACGGCGTTTCTGTGTGCTGCTCTGGTTTCACCAGAAGCGGCTTAGTCATGCTGACCACATGACCCGGAAAAACTGTCTGCGGACAAACGCCGGCTCCCTCGGCCTGTAAAGCGAGATGAGCACTGCAGCCCCAGAGTTTTCCGTGACTGGACTTAACTGTCAGGGGTCCTTTATCCTTACCTTTTTTAAAAGTTGTTTTAAACTGCTTTAAATATTGTGTTTTAAGGTTGTGCAACACCTTGGCACTTCAGAGGGAAGGACAGGTAATCAATAACAGAAATAATATTGAGTCTACAGGCTGAAAATGCAGGGAGGTCAATCTGTGTTTCAGATTGCATGATGATTCACATCAGCATGGTTGCATGTGTTTCTGAGTAGCCTGTGCTCCATGGGCAGAGATGGGGCCTTGCTCTGTCTAGACAGCTTTACGTTTTCAAATCAAAACACATCAAAATGCAGGATTTCTCAGGAAAGCACAGGGTAGGTGTGAATTGTGGCTACAATAATGCATGCATAGTTTCACAAGCCAGAGTCGGGGATGCACTGGTTGCAGGATTCCCAGTTGCACCTGAAGACTCCAGGGATGGCACCTGTGGGCTTCTGCACTCAAAGCATATATCCTACCATTGAGCTGTGGCCCTCCACCAGCTGCATCTGTGATAGGAGCCTTTAAGGACGTCACCACTTTCTGAAACAGATGTGCCCGGGCTGGATTTTTGGTCTCAGTCCTCCGCCCGTGGAACCACAACCACATTTTTGTAATGGTGTCTTTACCCCTTTCCTTTTCACAATTACCATGCAAACAGAATCGGCCACCAATGTACCCAGCCTTTCACCTCCCGCCCCTGCCCACTATAACCGACAGCGGTTTCCTTCTTGCTGTCTTTCAAATGTCCAAAGCAATATAGACCTCTAATGAATATTTCCGATGGCAAGATGAGAGTCTTTATTCCTTTTTGGGGGGTGGGGGAGGGGGCGGTGTGGTGGGACAAGGAAGTGAGGAGACAAGGATGGCCGGGGAGTGAGAAACCCACAGATGCTGCTGTCGAAGCTCATTAACTTAAAATAACATTATTCTTTTTTTCATATATATTTTTTTTACAAAAATAACCAGAAAGGGGAAATAAAATAAAATAGAGGCTGTTCACTTCTCATGGAGAATCTGAAACATTTTCCTTCACGTTCCTAGGAATGTTAACTGTGTCGCTCATTTTAACGGCGTGTTGCATCCTGTGATTTTGTTCTTTGTTTTGCTTTATTTCTAAAAAAATCTATTTCATCCCTTTTATTTGCATCCCTGAATTGCTGCGGTATGTTCTGGTCCACCTGACACCCTCTGTCATAGCGATCTCTGAAGCTGTGCCGCTGTCCAAAGGCTGGCCAAGGCGAGGCCTACGCAGAGTCTGAGAGCTGAGCCGGATGAGGGCCTCCCGGGAGAGGAAGACGTACAGGAGCAGACCTCGCTCTCGGAGCGGCTCTCGTCGTGGTGCCCCTGCCTGGACCGGCCCCCTGTCCTGCTGCTCTCGGCCGGCTCAGGCGAATCCGCCTGCATGTCGCTGCACACCAGCCAGTCTCTGGCAATGGATTGTGGGTAACCGGGCTCAGCTTCCAAGTCACTGTCCATGACTTTCCAGTATTCTTTTCCCTTGAAGAAGTAGGTTGCCCCTGGAAAAGGAAGCAAAAGGGGAACCTAAGAAGAGCCTTGCTGTCACGGAGCAAGTCAGTCAGTCCGTAAATCACACAGTTCAAAGCCAGAGTTAACTCGTTATTAGAAGAACATGATTTTCACAGACTCGGCTGGGTTTCAGGCCTAATGAGCACAGCAGCTCATACCCTGCAGGTCCTATGCCATGAAATCAGTTGCTGAGATTAGAAGTCTGCCTTCCTACAGCCATCTATGTCTCCTCCCCTCCAGGGCTTCATCTAAGCAATCAGAGAGTGTGCCTGAGTGCAGCCTGTCTTTGCTCCACCCATTTCATCCCTTTCCTGGTTTTGGGAAACGGAGAGGGGGCCTTGTTGCAGCAGAAGGAGGGACACTTGTGACTCTTCATTAGCCTGATTCATTTCTGCCTCTTGACCTCTCTCCTCCCACTTGCCTGCCTCAGCTTCTGCCTCTGATTCTCGACTGCTGTCTGCCACGTACTCCCCCAGCTCACTGAGCCCTGTTACCCTTTCAGCTTCCGATAGCTCCTCTTCCTGGTCTTCTCCACTCATCATTGTCCCACCACCGCTTCCCGGGCTCTGAGCTTTCTTCCCTTTATGGTTCCCCAGCTGGTTCCTCCCATCATTCCTCTCTGCATCCAACAAGTCCATGCCACTTGCTGGACCTGATTCATCTGGTCTGGTCTCCTGTTCTTGCAGAGGACAACCAGATGCCTATGAGAAGTCCACAAGGAAGACTCAAGCAGAGTCCTCATTCATTCCCTTTTCTCAGAAATATGTGGACTGGAATCTTACAGTCTTTTCAGTGAAAGGGCAGTAGCCTTGTGTGCAGAAGGCCCTAGGTTCAACCCCTGGCACATCTGGGCAAGGCTGGGTGGCACATCTGTCTGAAACCTTAGAGAGATGCTGCTAGTCAATATAGGCCAGGCTTTCTCAGCCTCAGGTCCTCAGATGTTGGGCAACAACTCCCATCACCCCTAGCTATCAGGAACAGTGGTCAGGGATGATAGGATTTGTAGTCCAACAACTTCTGGGGACCCGAGGTTGGGAAAGGCTGCTATAGACAATAATAAGTTAAATGGTGGAATATATGGGAATTTAAGAAGAGTACTGCTGGATCAGGCCAAAGGCCCATCTATTCCAGCATCTTGTTCTTACATTGGCTGCCCAGATGCCTATGAACATGCTCTGTAGCCACAGAATGCTAGCTGACCTTGGTGGGGAATAAGTTAAGAGGCTGAGCATGCAGGACAAAATGTTGGTTGATCCTTGGGAGGTGGAATGGAATGCAGTATCCTGGCAATGGGCATGGCTGGAACCCTCCATTGATGTGTTCCATGTGGCAACCTTTTGTTGTAGGCCCTGCATGCATATTTAAAATATTGCAAATTTTTCAATTTGAGTTTGAATTTGCAAACTGAAGGCAGATGGACACATACAGTGGACGCTTGGGTTGCGAATGTGATCCGTGCAGGATGCATATTCGCAACCCGCATCTGTGTGTCTGCAAATGCGCAGGTTGCAATTCGGTGCTTCTGTGCGTGTGCAAAACGTGATTTAGCGCTTCTGCGCATGCGTGACTGCCGAAACCCAGAAGTAACCCGTTCCGGTACTTCCGGGTTTTGGCAGTCCGCAACCCGAAAAACCAGAACCTGAAGCGGACACAACATAAGGTATGACTGTACTTCATAGGTTCCATTACATAATTATTCTCCCTCATACTAGGGCTGCCACCTTTTAACCTGGCATCCTATGGACAGTTGGCCATTTCATGCCTCCATGGATCAAAACTATTAGGCTATCAAGAGGTTTGCTGTGACCACAGCAAAAGCTTGTGCAGCTAGTTACATGGTGTTAATTACTTTAATTATTAAATACAAGTTGGGAGGCACACACACTTGTTCTGGCCTTTATGTTGTAGCATTCTGAGCACAGGGCGAAGTCTCGCCAGCTTGATGTGAAGCCCCTCCCTTCTCCCGTTTGATCCTGTGCTTAACACTTACCGTCGGACCACCGCGTGGCATCATCCAGCCCACTGGGGACCCCCTTCCACAACATGGTCTCCAAAGGATAGCCAGGATCCATCCTCCGCTCATGGTCATCATAGCACCAGTAGAGAGTGTCCTTAAAGAAATAAGTCTTGTCGTTCTGGGCCCAGGAAAATGCAGCGTCGATGCCTCCCGGTGGCAAGCCAAAATCCGAGATGGGCCGGGGGTAACCTTCCTCCACATTATTGTCCTTGAAGACCCAGTATCTGTCCCCTGGGGAGAAGAAACAGACAGGTGGGTAGAAATGTTATTCCTGCTGCACAGCACAGAGCTAGCTTCTAAAAAAGAGAGAGGCTGTGGTAGTCTTTAGGTCTGAGTTCACAACGCTCCAGGAGGAGCAAATGCCCCAAAGTTAAGCGCGCGCACACACACACACACACACACCACTTGCTGAGGAGTCTGTTTTAATGAGGATGTGTCCATATGTCTGTGCTTTTCTACTGATGTTGTGTTTTATTGGCCAGAGGGAAGACATCCTTACCGGTGTATGAAGGCAAACATGTTCCCTTCTCACGAGTTTCTAGTTAATGCATATGTGACTTTAAACCACAAGAGGGCACTCTTTGTCTAGCAATCCAGCAAGCACTTGTTTGTAAGTCTCTCTAAGTTAACTTCACCCCTAAAAGCTGAACTATTTTGTTTGCTGTTCTCTACAGAGAAGAAATATGCTATTTCTCTCCTCAGCCACTCATTGTGCAGATAGTTCCTGCATGAATAAAGCCTTTGAGCTCCAAAACCTGTGAGTGATCTTTTCAATTTAACTCACTCAAGCTGTAGGTATGGAAAAACTAGAAGCATCACCTTACTCTTATATGCCTACTCAGCTGCATCAATCTGCAGAACTGGACTGCTACAAGTGCCACACAATGTCCATTTCACACTTGTAAGGAGGCATCTACTCTTTGGAACTCCCTGCCAATTGACATCAAGCAGTCACCTTCAGTGTACACTTTATAACACCTGCTAAAACATTTTTATTCAGGCAATCCTATCCATATATGTTTTAATCTGTCTTTGGTTATTTTTTATTTTAATTATATTTTGAATTCCTAACTTCCTGGTTCTAACTCTTTTTTCAATGACAATTTTAATTTAATTTTTTTTTTAAAGCACTTGGAGGTTTTTGTACAAGCGATATATAAAATGGTTAAATAAAATGAACTCAGCTTTTCCCAACTTGGTGCCTTCTAGATGTTGCTGGACTACAAAGCCCATCTTTTCTGACCAAATGGCCATTCTGGCTATGGCTGATGGAAGTCCAACAGCATCTAGGGGGTGCTTGGTTTGGGAAGGCTGCAGGAACTAAACGTATGTCCTCTAATGAATTTCTACAGTGTGTCTTCCTCCACAGCAATATTTTAGAATTTATATATTAAGAGATAGTAACTGCATTTGGGCATAATGATAGACCATGGTTTAGCCTCTCCACAGGATCCCACTTTCCGTCTCTGTTTCTTGCAGCCACAAGGAGGAGATCAGAAGCTTCTGCTGTGGTTATCCATTAGCTGTAACTTGGCAGGTTTTCCTAAACTGTGGTTAATCTTAAATATCAGCTTCATAAACAATGGCTTGGCTTGTTTTCACTAATTAACCATAGTTTATTGTCCAGATTCAAATGACATGGCAAACTGTGGCAACTCAGAAATGGAAGCAAAGCTTTTCGATCTCAGCCTTGCAGCCAAGGGAAGCCTAGGCTTGTTCCAAACAAGCCCATTAACTGGAAGAATGTTCCCAACTCGCTTAATGGCCACCCTGTGAGATAAATGCATTGAGATGGAAATGGGAAACCCATGGCCCTCCAAATGTTGTTGGACTACAACTCCCATCCTTCCTGATGGGGGTCATGCTGACTGAGGCTGATGGGAGTTGGAGTCCAAATCTCTAGCCCTGCTGTAAGGTAAGCAGAGTCTACCTAGACAACTTGGGGACGTCTGAAGGACTTAAGGTCAGGTAGGCCTGCTGTAAATTAAAATGCTGAGGCTCTTACTTAGATTATTAGCGGGAGATTTTGGAGTTGTGAATCTAGCAAAGAACACCTCCTTCCTACCTGCATAGACTAAGGCTAAGACTACAGCAGCCTTTCTCAACCTGTGGGTTCCCAGATGCTGTTGAACTACAACTCCCATCACCCCTAGCTAGCAAGACCAGAGCTCAGGGATGATGGGAGTTGTAGTCCAACTACGTCTGGGGACCCACAGGTCGAGAACCGCTGGACTACAGTATTGTCTGGTGTGGGGGAAAGGTGGACAAAGCAATCTCTGTCCCCTTCCACTGTTTTGGTTGGTTGGGGACCAAGGAGACTTCCCAAGGCTGTGTGTGTTTTGCCTTTCAGTTCTTGCTGGTTGTGGCTGTCCTTTCCCGATTAGCCAGTGGAGGGCAGCATTGCTCAGTCAACGAGCCAACACCAGGCTCTGCTAACAATATCCTTGACACATGTATAATTCCATGTTTGTGTCATGTTTCCAATAAAGAGGAGTAATCCCTCTCCCTGTCAACTCCTGCCATGCCATCTGATTTCAAGGGGAAGAAGACAAAGATGCAATTTCTTATTGTGCCAGTGACTTTATGCGGAGGCTTTCTAGGTGAGTGAACTGGGGGGCATGTGCTCACTTAGCAGTATTGGCAAGCCTATGTGTAATTGCCAGCCACCATTCTCAGATGCTGGCAGAACAATGTGTCTGGGTCAGAAAGAGGGGTGGAGAAGAAGTTTGGTTCAGTTTGCACTTAAAGGTGTGTGATTCATAAATGAACCAAAATGCAGCGGTCCTTTGAAACTTGCACTTTTCTGAATTTTGCAATGCAGTTCTCCAGCCAAGTGTCCTGGGCTGGTGGATGCAGAGGAATGGTGTGAGGAACCAGCTGGGAAACCCCCAAGGGAAGAAGGTTCAGAGTCCTAGGATTGGTGGTGGGGCGATGTTGAGTGGTCAGAGGCAGAAGAGGACTGGGAGGAGGAGGTAGCAGAAGAGGGAACAGGGTTTAGTGAGCAGGGAGAGTCTGTGGCAGAGACAAGTCCAGAATTAGAGGCAGAAGCTGAAGCAGAGGAAGAGGGAGGCCAAGAGGCAGAGAGGAGTCAGACTAGTGAAGAGTAATGGGTGTTTCCTCCTGCTGCTGTGATAAGCTCCCCTTCTCATTGGTCTCCCGGAACTAGAAGAGGCATGAAAAAGGCGGAGGAAAGGTTGACTTCAGGCAGGAACTGTCTCTGATTGCTGGGGAAAAGCCCTGGAGAGGAGGGGAGTTAGATGGCTGTGGGAAGGTGGGGATTTTCGGTCTCGGAAACTGATCCATGGGGAGTACTGGTGACGAGCTGCTGTGCTCATCAGGACTGGCACTCCACCAAGTCTGGGCAGACGCTGTTCTTGTTAATAAAAAGTTAAGTCCAACCTGAACAGTGTGATTTACTGATCAGCTCACTCCTGTCATAAAAAATGAGGTGTACAAAAAACTATATGTACTAGAGTAAAGTGCGCACAAAAATGCATACATGAATAAAAATAGCAAACAAAACTGCATTGCACTAGAAGAAGAGGAGTTTGGATTTGATATCCTGCTTTATCACTACCCTAAGGAGTCTCAAAGCGGCTAACATTCTCCTTTCCCTCCCACCCCCACAACAAACACTCTGTGAGGTGAGTGAGGCTGAGAGACTTCAGAGAAGTGTGACTGGCCCAAGGTCACCCAGCAGCTGCATGTGGAGGAGCGGGGAATCGAACCCGGTTCACCAGATTACGAGTTTACAGCTCTTAACCACTACACCACACTGGCTCCTGGGGGGAAATTGTTTTGCGAAAATATGTAGATTAGGCAAAATTGTATTAGGATAAATTTGCAGTAAAATACTAATGAATTTGCAGCAGGATATATATATATATATATATATCACAAATTGATGTAGACATGTGAAGAACTGAACCTAATATGGGGAAAAAAACAAGAAAGTGAAACTTACATTTTCGCCCCATCCAGAGTCAGAAGGAGTTGGTGAAATGTTGGCTGGAGGCATGTGGTGACAACACCCGGCGCAGGCCAATGATGTCATCAATCCATGACAAGCACTATTCCCCCCCCCCCCAGTGATGTTCTTAGGAAAGGACTTGAGGGCATTTCGGAGTAAATGAAGTGATGAACATTACCATCTAAAGCTAGAGTGGGGGACCTGTGGCCTTTGAGATGTTAATGGAGTCCAGCACCCATCAACACTTTCCATTGGCTAGGCCAGTGGGATTTGGAATGCTGTGAATGTGTGGAATGCCACAGGTTCTCCACCCCTGATCTAAAAAGAGGCTTCCTTGCAAGACCATGCATTCCAAAGTCTAAAATTACCCAGGTGTGCCACAGCTCACCACAAGACATTAGTAACATGCAGCTGGGAAAGCCCAGGAGACTACTAGAGTGATGTTCAGCCTGATCATCTGGAATCAAATCAAAGCTTGTCATTTGAGACACATAATTTTCTTCCAGCTGCGCAATCTGTACTCTAAAGCTTAGAGTTGAGGCTCAAAGAGGCTTAAACACAGTGGGAGGACAAAGAATATGGGAATGCCAAAGAGAGGGTCACCTACAACTGTGTCAAATGCTTTCTCTTACCTTTGAAGAACACAATCTTGTGGTCATGGGTTCTCTCATAAACAGCATCCACGCTGTCCAGGTTCAGAGGCAGCCCGCGCCAGAAACGGTGGATCTGAGCTGGCTGGAGGGAGACCAGATGTTTGTTGCGAGTCAGTCTCCAGAAGTATTTGCCTGGATGAAGAGGCATTGGTTAGTAGGAGATTGTTATGTACTGAGTTGAATAGGATCCAAAATGCAGCAGTCTGATTGGTCCTAGAACAATAGGATCCAAAATGCAGCAGTCTGATTGGTCCTAGAACAATGCAGCAGTATGATTGGTCTGCAGGAGCCATCCAATCCAGCTCTAGGTGGAAGTGAATCCACAACCTGATTGGCCTACAGGAGAATCCCGGAATTAGCCAATCACATGCAACCCATTGTGTAAAGAATGTATATAAAGCAGATATTTTGGGGAAACTTTCATTCCTCCTCACCACTAGGAGCTGAATAAAGAGCATGAAATCCACACTCGACTCCGAGTATATTCCAGAGATGCAACTCTTTCTTCCCCAGGGGCACGTCTTCTCCCTTGACAAATGTTATTGTTGCAGCCCTCTGAACAACAGCTGGTTGAAGGAAGCTTGTGGTCAGAGCCTGAACAGCCTTTGTGGTTTTGTTAGCATTCTCATGGGTAACCTCCTGTTCGATGCACATGCAGCAAAAATCCCATGAGAGGCGGGGAAATGCTTTGCTAACTCAAGATGGCCCTTGCAAGTCTGTATTCAAGGTGGCTTGGCTCCTTCCTGACTTCTGCAATTCCAACAGGTGGTGACGTAGTCTTTCAGAAAATTGGATCCTAGCCTAATAGTGCAGAAGGCAAAAGGGGGGGGGGAGCCCACACCACAACCCCCTCTCTAAGCTCTTCAACATCTGCAGGGCGGTTCAATTTTTTTTCTTTTTAAAAATACAGTTGTAAGGATTTATTTCATCAGCTGGTAATTATGCACCACTTTGCATATTTGTTTTATATGACACGGGCCGATGCATGAATAATGCATTGGAATGCAGTCTGGATAGCAGCAATTACAAATTCTTTGAAGATGGTGGGGTTTTTTCTTTTTTTAAAAGGACGGGAAAATTAAAACCTCAGCCTTCGAATTGGGTGCCCTTTGCATGTTTATGGGAAATGCATGCAATTAGATCGAGATGTTCTTTGCATCCCTAATGAAGCTTTTGCTACAAAAAGGGCAGCTTCCCAATATTTCTGGGAGAAATATCGCCGGGTCATATCGTTCCTCCCCGGCCTCCCCCTCTGAAAAGGTATTAAACACCCAAAGTTCAAAGTGTTCCAAAGCTAATTTGTCATAAATGCTGTCAGGAACACAGGGGAAGTGTAGCTTAGCGGGAGAGAATATGATGGTCTGCATGCAGAAGGTCCCAGTTTGTTTTCTGGATAACCTAATCCAGGTTTCAGGCTCTTTCCTTCATAGAGAAGGACAGGAGGAGCTCTGCAGGGCGCTGACTAGTTAAAAAGCTGCCAACCTCCAGAAGAAGACTATTCTCTCCCTTTTTTTTGTAAAGTTTTTTTAAAAAAATTATTAACTTCATACTCTTCTGATAGTTATCCTTGCCCTTTCTTTGATTGCCTCCCTTGGGTCAATTTCTAGATTGCAAGACATGGGCCTGTCCTTTCATCCCTTGCAAAGTGAGATTTATGTGGGTGGCATTTATTATTCCTCCTCCCGGAGGAGCCAGCAATCTCCTGGCCTCACCATCCCCATCTGCAAAATGGGGCTAATAGTGCTGCTGTCCATTTCACATGGCTGCTCTAAGGATGTCAGGAACTGGCTGGACACTGAGAAGTCTGGAGGCTGAATGCTGAGGAGTGGGGCACCCAGAGAAGTGGGGGTTGGAGACCGACTTGGAAGAAGGGAATCAGTGATCCGTAGGAGCCTGTTACAGCTGGGAGATGAGAGTCAGAGACAGGAGAAGTTGCAGGACTGGAGAATGAAGAAGAGGTGCAGAAGGAGAGAGAGATAGCTCAGGCTGGTATCGCGCCAAGGGCTTCCACACATCCTCCTCCTTCTCCTGACCCCACCTCTCCTGCCCCACTGTCTCTCAGGACCAGAAGAGGAGTGAAGAGGGAGGAGCAGAAGCCAAGGTCAGGGGCGACGCCTTTTAGTTGCGGCAACTGCCTCATTGGCTGCACACCTAGGAGAAGTTGGGAGACATAGGACTGATGGACATGCCTTTCCCTAACTTGATGATAAAGATTATATTCCTCGCTCGGGATATTTGGTGCCTGTTAGCGCCAAGACAAAGGGCTACTACTGTAATACTGAACGTGAAATATTCTGAACACTCCATAAATACTAAATATGATGATACAGTTGTTGCTAATGATGATATTATTATTATTATTATTATTATTATTATTATTATTATTATTATTATTGTTCAGGCGGCGAAACGTACAAATATAATACGGGTTATGTCAGGCTGTCAGCAAGTGACGCTTGCTAGTACCCTACTAGAATGATAGTACACTGGAGGCAATGCATCCATGTAGGTTATTGGGGCAGGAAGAGATTAATATACAGTATATATAAGATCTAGAATACAGTGGTGCCTCGCTAGACGAAAAGAATCCGTTCCGCGATTCTCTTTGTCTAGCGGTTTTTCCGTCTTGCGAAGCAAGCCCATTGACAGCTTAGCGGATTAGCGCTACAGCTGTCTAGCGGCTTCTAGCGATCAGCTGTTAAGCGGCTTATCAGCGGAACAGCTGATAAGCGGCTTAGCGGCTTAGGAAAAGGGCGAAAAAAGTGAAAAAAACCCGCGGGGGGACGCAAGATTTTTTCGTCTTGCGAAGCAACCCCATAGGGAAATTTGTTTTGCGAAGCGCCTCCAAAACGGAAAACCCTTTCATCTAGCGGGTTTTCCGTCTTGCGAGGCGTTCGTCTTGCGGGGCACCACTGTACTTGGCTCAGTTAATCTCTCTTAAGAACCATGATAAGTTACAAAGAACAAATGGGTTGTCTTACATTGAATGTTGCTGATTGCCTTTCCGTGATTTGCATTTAGCATTTGGATAGTGTTTGTAGATTTATAAACAGGTGAATTTTTGTAGTGGCTTTTTTTTAAAAAAAATAAAAATAAAATAGAATGTTTTATTCAAAAACATTATTCCTAATAATCATATATTGTCGTCATCAGAAAGAAGACTACAATGAAAGCAGAGGTGGCTTGGAACGAATGCTTTTGCAGTCAGCAAGCATCTTAGCCAAGGAACCATTGGAGAGTCTCCAAATTTTGACTGCACAAGAGCTCTCGTGGGAGAGCAACCGAAGGCGAGGCTGTACCCAGGCTTCTCTGCTTCTCTTCCTTTTTTCACTCCCGGACACGTCTTGCAAGCAGCTGTTGCAGAGTGTGATGCCAGATGGGTTGCATCATTAAGGCACACAGAGCTGGAGTGTCAGGGACTTGAACAGAGCCTCAGGCTGGGGAGACGGAAGCCTTAGGGAAGGACCGGAAGGGGCCTCATCCAGCCTGGTGCCAGCATCCGAACAAGCATCAGGGCCTTGGCAGGGCTCGCTGGTACTGCCATGGGGCTCCTGTGGCTGCTGTAGCTCTTGCCTCTGCCTTGCTCATCTATGGCAGCAGCTGGCGGAGACTAGAGAGGTGACCCTTGCTTAGGGCTCACACACTAGATGTTGCCATCACCATTACACCAGCCCTGCCCCTACATGCAGACCATTGATTCTTCTAATCAGGGCTGTCTACATGGGTGGCGCTGTGGTCTAAACCACTGAGCCTCTTGGGCCTGCCAATCAGAAGGTCCACGGTTCGAATCCCTGTGACGGAGTGAGCTCCCGTTGCTCTCTCCCAGCTCCTGCCAACCTAGCAGTTCGAAAGCACGCCAGTGCAAGTAGATAAATAGGTACCACTCTGGCGGGAAGGTAAACGGCATTTCCATGCACTCTAGCTTCCGGCACAGTGTTCCGTTGCACTAGTAGCAGTTTAGTCATGCTGGCCACATGGCCCAGTGTAGGAATGATCACTGGGTGTGGAGCACACTCCCCACCCGCAGGCAGCCTCAGCTGTCTTCACTCGTGACCTTGGGGTGTGGGGCACACTCCCCCTCACAGATAAAGCCACAGCTGTCGGAACATCTTGCCCTCTGTCTAACCTTTTGCGGTCTCAGTAGTCTGCGGTGTCCTGTCTGTGACCTTTGTCTCTGAGACCTTTGTCTCCTTTGCCATACACTGTGCAAGGGCAAAATGACACGGTGGAAACAGGTGCCAAAATAGCTTTGTACCACCCCACGATCTCGGGACCGGAAGATGTGTAAAGGTCACAGCCCAAAATGTATCTGCCTGGGTTTGCATATTGTGTCAATAAAAGGAGCCTCCACAGAGCTGGCCGGCAGCTTGCTTGCAGCTCACCTGTGCGTAGCTCACCTGCATTATCAACTCCTGCCTCATGTCCTTCACTTCAGCCCAGAAAGCTGTCTGTGGACAAATGCTGGCTCCCTCGGCCTGAAAGCGAGATGAGCGCCTCAACCCCAGAGTCACCTTTGACTGGACTTAACTGTCCAGGGGTCCTTTAGCTTACCTTTTTTTTACACTGACTGGCAGTGGCTCTCCAGGGTTTGAGGCAAGGGGCCTCTCCCAGACCTGCCTGGAGATGGCAAGCATTGAACCTGTTATGATCGTTCCCCAGCTAGTGTGGCCTGGAAGGAAACCCCAGCAGCATGCTGTTGTTGTTTTTAAAGGAAAGGAGCCACATGCTCACCTTTGAAAAAGAAAGCCTCTCCTCGAATCTGAGCCACTGCGTCAAAATGCGTGTTGCATCTGTTGGGCACGTCTCTTCTGAGCCTAGGGGAACACAAAACAAAACGGCGTTGCTTATCATTCGTGATGTCATAGGTTCTGTCCAATCAGGCAGGGCTACCCAAAGCTGTCAATAGTTATTGCTTTTGCTCCCCCCTGCGGAACACTTCTTTATTGCACTCAAAAATTAGTTTTAGTTTCTTGATTATCTCTGAGAATAAGGGGCATTCTCCTTGCTACTGCAAGAAAGCCAAGGGCACCAGGTCTAGGAAATTCAATCCCTGGCATCTTCATTAAAAAAAATAATCAGGTTGCTGTAATTTAAAAATAAAATAAAAATGGCAGATGAAGATGATGGACTATATGGAACTTGCCGAACTGACTGGGAGACTCTGAGACCAGAGAGAAGAGACGGTGGAAGAAGATTGGAAGAAGCTTAAAGAATATTTGAAAAAATATGTTAATATTTAAATCTTAGAATAGCTTTGGAAGTGGATAGAGGCTGTATGGTTAGAAGTAGAAGATAGCGTATTTTAAAACAGTATTATTTGTAAGTGACAAAATGTGAAGATTTTTATGGTAAAAGTAAACGTGATAAAAAATTAGGATATATATAAACTGCTGAAAATCAGATAGGAGGGAACTAACAATGTTTAGAAAAAATAAGGATAATACAAGAATTTGTTTGTATTGTTTGTTTTTCTGTTTGTGTTATTTAGTTGTGTTATAAAAGGAATATTTTTTTAGAAAAATAAAAAAATAAAATAAAAATCCGTTGTCCTGCAGATCTACAAATCTGAGCCAGAGAAACACCTCTCTGCTTTTTCTAATATGGTGCACTAATTAGTCTACCAGAAGCTGCAGAGTGGCCCACTTTGGACATTTTACATCGTATACCTAATCTACGCCCTTTGGATCCACATCTGTTCCAGTGCAAGAGATTTAGCAATACATTTAATTCTGAAATCAGTGGGATTTGAAAATGTTTGAGTTTGTCTGGATCAAATATACTTTGAAGTTCTTCTTTCAGCTGAAATACCTGAGGTGGTGCTGATGGACTACCTCTGCAGAGAAGGTCCTTGCCAAGCTCCCTTCCCAATGGCAGCTGGGTCCCCCTGAAAACGGGTAAGGCAGAAAGTAGGGAGCCTCAACAGTAGATGGAGCCAGAGCCAATGGCAGATGGAGCCAATTTATTCTACTTTTGTCAGTGTTCTCCTCCTTGAGTTCTACAAGGGCAACACTGAGATGAAGGAGGAGGAAGCTCACAGGCCAGCTCCAGGGGATCAAGGTGTCTTCAGACCCCTCAAAATCTCTGGGCAAGGGGCCAGGCTCCCTCAATGTTGAGGGGGCAGAGGAGGCAGCTCCCAAAGATTGGCCTTCCCGCCTGTCAACCTCCTCCATTGGCACTTGCAATGTGTATTGTCACATGTCCACTGAAGGTCCAGCACTCTGGTGTGACCTTCTGAGGAGCCCCGCATGCTGGTGCCAGGTGTGTGTGATGTCACACATGTGGGACTAGGGCTCAGACTCGGAACCAGAGGAGTCTCAGTCCGCACCGGATCCTTTGCCTCAGGTATCATCTGAACCAAATCTGGAGCCTGATTCTGAAAAGCCCCAGTCTGCACAGGTTCCCCTGCAACAAACACCAGCTGGGCCGAGTCAGGGGCCTGAGCCTGCCCTGGTTCCAGATGTGGGGTTTACCTTGTTGCCTTCAGCTGGGCCATCACTTACAGTTGCTCCACTATCGGTTGGGTCAGGGGAGGCTGAGGCTGCCTCTGGGTCTAGTCACCCACTGACATCTCCCGAGCTGCAGAGACTCAGGTCTGAGAGAAGGAGAGACCTGAGTACTTGCAGGAGGAATGCTCACCTTCAGGCGAGACAGGGAGGTGAGTCACTGGGGGATCAGGACTGGCCGTTACCCCGACAGAGATAAAAGGCTGTCGGACCCCGCCCCAGGTTGCGGGAGCAACATTGCTGTTTGCTAGAACCTGCCTGAGACCCTGCGCCCGACCTAGCCTGGTTTCCTGCCTGGGCCCTGTTGGACTGATTCCTCACGGAATCCTTGAATTCGGGACCGGACCTGGACCACGTTGCTCGGGTTAACCCCTGGGCCCAGCACAACATGCACAATAGCCCCCTGCATAGCTGTCAACCTTCCCTTTTTTTGTGGGAAATTCCCTTATTCCAGCGCCATTTCCTGCAGCTATCCCGGATTGTTATATATCCCATAGACTGTCCCCGGGACAGGTGAGGCTGCTGATCCCTTATTTTCAAATCTGAAAGTTGGCAGCTATGGCCCCCTGCAATGTTGTGTACAACTCAGTTCCTCTGGCTGGGTGTAAGTAAGTAGGCAGGTAATAGGAGACTGGTTGGGCACAAACTAAGGCTGGTGAGGCAGGGCCCAATTCACACCAATAGACCAGCCTCCATTGCCCTATCTCTTATGATCTTTGGAGAATCCCACATGACACACAAGAATCATAGAATCGTAGAGTTGGAAGGGACCCCAAGGGTCATCTAGTCCAACCCCCTGCAATGCAGGAATCTCAGCTCAAGCATCCATGACAGTTGGCCATCCAACCTCTGCTTAAAAACCTCCAAGGGCAGAGAACCCACAACATCCCAAGGGAGACCATTCCACTGTCAAACAGCTCTTGCTGTCAGAAAGATTTTCCGTACGTTTAGTCAGAATCTTCTTTCTTGAAGCCACTGCTTCGAGTCCTACCCTCCAGAGCAGGAGAAAACAAGCTTGTTTCTTCTTCCAAGCCCTTGAGATATTTGAAGATGGCGACCCAGCTCCTCATAAGGCTTGGTTTCCAGACCCTTGATCATCTCAGTTGCCCTCTTCTGCACACCTTCCAGCTTGTCCAGGGCTTTTCTCCAGGGAGAACTCATGGGAACTCAGTTCTGACACCCCTCAGGTGGACGCCATTACCATTCTTCTCCACGCAGAAGACCTACCATTTGCTTGTTCTTCCTCTTTGCTTCAGACATAGACGAAGAAACCTTTAAAAAATATTTTTAACCTCTCTTGCAGGCCTGAGCTCATTCTGAGCTTTAGCCAGCCTGACCTTCCCCTGCAACTGTTGGCTACTTGTGTAAACTCCTCCTTTGCGATTTCCCCTTCCACTTCTTATGCATGACCTTCTTAGCTCATCTGTAAGCTCCTTATTCATTCACACAGGTTTCCTTAGATCCACTTTTTTTTCTTGTTGGAACTGTCTGCATTAGGGCCTTCGATATTTCTCCATTTAGAAACTCCCCTCCATCTTGGACTCCTTTCTCTTTGAGTATTTCTGACTACAGGGTGTCACTCAGTAGCTCCTTAAGCTTTTTGAAATTGGCCTTCTTAAAGTCCAGAGTGCCTGTCAGACTACATTTGGCTTTCCCTTTCCACTGTATCATGAAGCCCAAGAAGACACAATCACTTCCTCCCAAGTTTCCGAGTACAGTGGTACCTCGGGTTAAGAACTTAATTCATTCTGGAGGTCTGTTCTTAACCTGAAACTGTTCTTAACCTGAAGACCACTTTAGCTAATGGGGCCTCCTGCTGCCGCCATGCCGCCGGAGCACGATTTCTGTTCTCATCCTGAAGCAAAGTTCTTAACCTGAAGCACTATTTCTGGGTTAGCAGAGTCTGTAACCTGAAGCGTATTATAACCTGAAGTGTATGTAACCCAAGGTACCGCTGTACCTTTATTGAACCCCCCTCCCTGCAAATAAACACCACTACCTCCCCCTAGATTTATTTGAGCCCCTCTAAACTGTGCCAGCCTTTCAGCCACCAAGTGAAACTGTGCGAGCGGAGAGATCGTGCAAATTTCAGGTGAGGAAGGGCACTGATTAAAATTTCATGTATGGCGAGTTCCCCCGAGAGTGATGGCGGACGAGTTTTCCCTGTCGTGCTGAGTAAGCTGCTGTGATACAAGGTGACTTGAGGACATGGAGAGGGAGCTGAACTTCTCTCCACCCTGCTGGGGAGCAATTCATTTTGTCAGTTATTGAAAGGGTGAGCTCTAGTTCCCCCAGGAAAGAAGAGCCAGGAGATGGCGGTCCAGTCTAGAACAAGAGTAGCAAAACAGTAGCATGGGTGGGGAAGGACCATAGGTCAGTGGGACAGCATCTGCTTTGGGTCTCAGGTTCAGACCCCAGCATCTCCAACTCATGCTGGGGAAGCCTTCTTTCTGAAACCCTGGGGAGCCACTGCCAATCAGTGTGGGCAATATTGAGCTAGATAGACCAAAGGTCTGACTCATATTAAGCCAGCTTTCAATGTTCCTAAGTTCAGCAATAGGTACCCATATCCTTTTCAGACCACTGCATGGAGAATAAAAGTAGCTTATGAGCCTACAGAGACTGACCATCAATACAAAGGATGCCTATACAGTGCAGGTGTCTCCAACCTGATGCCCTCCAGATGTTTCGGACTTCAACTCTCATCACCTCTAGTCACTAGCCATGCTGACTGGGGCTGCTGGGAATTGTCATCTGAAAAATTTGGAGGGCACCAAGTTGGGGAAGGCTTGTCTAGAAGGCACTCAAATACCACATCAGCTGGAGAGAAGTGGGTTCAGATGTAATTATTTTGTTTATACCTCACTTTCTGTGGGACGTGGGTGGCGCTGTGGGTTAAACCACAGAGCCTAGGACTTGCTGATCAGAAGGTCAGCGGTTCGAATCCCCATAACGGGGTGAGCTCCCGTTGCTCGGTCCCTGCTCCTGCCAACCTAGCAGTTCAAAAGCACGTCAAAGTGCAAGTAGATAAATAGGTACTGCTCCAGCGGGAAGGTAAACAGTGTTTCTGTGCGCTGCTCTGGTTCTCCAGAAGCGGCTTAGTCATGCTGGCCACATGACCCAGAAGCTGTACGCCAGCTCTCTCGGCCAATAAAGTGAGATGAGCACCGCAACCCCAGAGTCGGTCACGACTGGACCTAATGGTCAGGGGTCCCTTTACCTTTACCTTTACCTCACTTTCTAGGCAAAATGGGCTCCCATACCATGCTCATATGCCTCCTGAGTGATCCTGCTCACTCCTTCTCTTGCCTCCCACCCACATGATTTCTATCGTTCAAGGGGGAGGATGAGAGCTGGGTTATTCATCATGTAGGGAGACTACTTGAATAGCCGGGAAGAGCTATAGCTTAGTGGTAGCACATCTGCTCTACGTGCAGATGGTCCCAGGTTCAATCCCTGGGAGGGGATTCAAATTCAGAATTTCAGTGTTTGCAAATGCGGATTTTGGAACTCCCACTCCTGTACTTCAAACTCAAAGTTTGATTGGAGAATTCCAGTTCTGTGCCCTACGCTTGCTTCTCTTCCACCGAAGAAGATGAGGATGGGTTGTTGACTCCTGAACTCAACTTACGGAACAGTGGAGCGATTCTCCGGTAAGTCTGGCAAGATGGGGTGGTCCTCTGTTTTCGATATTTCAGGTTTGGCTGTTGGGGACACAGACTCCCTGACCCCTGCATGCAAAGACAAGGATGAATTAGACCAGCAAGGGGTGGCTTATCCATCTTGGGGCAGAAGTAGAGAAAGGTCAGGCAAGCAGACAGACTGCCCAGCCAAGCTTTTCATGGGCTGGTAGGTCCCCTGCCTCACCATAAAAGCATGAAACCCTGTTCTGAGGAGAGTCTAGTTCTCCAGCTGATTGTTTCTGTGGGAGGTACCCTTCAAATGCAAAAAGAACGAAATGCAAAAACTCAAAACAAAAAGGAAATTTTTTGATCCTGTCAAATGCCATAGAAGCCCAGGCTGCAAGCCCTATTGGTGAGGTGTTGATTGCATTCTGCCTGCTCTCTGTACCACCTCCTAGTGACTGGAGCAGGGAATTGCAAGCAGTTTGGGGTTGGGTTGTACCAATAGTGTGGGCAAACTCATGGACCACAACAGCAAAGAGGTCTATCATACGGGTGCCTGAAAATAACAGGGTGGTGTATAAATATCAGATCAGTGCGGAATCCTCTTGGCTGTGTCAGGTAATGCCAAGGAGCCAATGGCATGCCACCGGCTACTATATAAACCTCCTAGATCTGCTATGCTCCTCCCATCTGGGCCATTCATAATTGAAGATAGCTACCAGGCTATTCCCTCTGCTCCACCTACAGCGGGGATAGCTCAGTCGGTAGAGCATGAGACTCTTAATCTCAGGGTCTTGAGTTCAAGCCCCACATAGGACAAAAGATTCCTGGATTGCAGGGGGTTGGACTAGATAGCCCTTGTGGTCCCTTCCAACTCTTCAATTCTATGATTCTATGATACTTGCCAGCCTATAGTTCCAAGCGCCCGACATCTCCGCTTTGCAGGGAAACGGAGCCATGCCTCCTGGTTTCTCAACACCAGTTCTTCACCCAACCAACTTGACATGTGCACAAACAGACCCGGGCTCACCATAGAGTTGCCATATCCGGACTTTGTCATCGTAAGGCAGGTCATACTTCAGGGGATCTCCGACGGGGCCCTGGTAGTACGGCCTCATGATCGACTCTATGGCAGAGATGTGGGTCAAGCCAATGGCGTGGCCAAACTCGTGGACTGCTACGGCAAACAGATCCATCCCGTGGGTATCTGAAAATAACAAGGAGGCAGTGAAAGATGCACAAATAAGGAAATAAATGTATAACTGGTTGCCCTTCCCTTCCTTTTGCAGGCATACACATTGCAAATCATATGCAATTTCAGACAATAGAGTGGCGTTTCTTTCCCTTCCCTCCGAGTTTGTTTATGTAACAGTGTAAAATATAGAGGAGAAAATTGTCAGCAGGGTATCTAGAATACAAATAAAGCAACAAGATGACGGCGTCAATCAGAATGCAATCAAAAGAAAAATTAAGAAAGAAATGGAAATGTGTTGAAGAATATATTGTACAAAATCATTCTATTAGAAATCTCTGGGTAAGTATAGATTGAACCCATTAAGTTAAGAAGCTATGTTTTTAATAGATGAATGATCATTCTAATGAACAAAAATGAACGCAATATTAGAGTTGTTCTTTTTTTAAAGTAACAAGTTGGATATCACGCATGTGGGTGAAGGAAGTCACATGGGTATCTGGGTAAAAGGGGAGGTGGTTATAGGGTTAGGTGTGAGGAATTTGTAGAAATAATATATTACATGTTATGTACAATGTTGAATGTGTATGACAATTAACATGTACAGTCATACCTCGGGTTAAATATGCTTCAGGTTGAGTGTTTTCAGGTTGCGCTCCGTGGCGACCCAGAAGTAACGGAACAGGTTACTTCCAGGTTTCACCGCTCGCGCATGCACATATGCTCAAAATGATGTCAAGCGCATCCACAGAAGCAGCTAATCGCAACCTGTGCATGCGCAGACATGGGTTGCGTTCTACTCAGGATGCAAACGGGGCTCCAGAACGGATCCTGTTCGCATCCAGAGGTACCACTGTAACATGAATTATTATTTTTTTTAATAAAAAAGAATAGCTTGCCATATCAGGCTAATGGTCCACCTAGTTCAGTATCCTATTCTCACAGCAGCCAACCAGATAACCTGGGAGACCAGCAAGGAGGATCTGAGCACAAGAGCAATGCTCTTGAGAGCCAGTGTGGTGTAGTGGTTAAGAGCGGTAGTCACGCAATCTGGGGAACCGGGTTCGCGTCTCCGCTCCTCCACATGAAGCTTCTGGGTGACCTTGGGCCAGTCACACTTCTCTGAAGTCTCTCAGCCCCACTCACCTCACAGAGTGTTTGTTGTGGGGGAGGAAAGGAAAGGAGAATGTTAGCCGCTTTGAGACTCCTTAAGGGGAATGAAAGGCAGGATATCAAATCCAAACTCCTCCTCTTCTTCCCCTCCTGTGCATAGCTGTCAACTTTCCCCTTTTCTTGCGAGGAATCCTATTTGGAATAAGGGAAACGTTGACAGCTATGCTCCTGTGGCTTCCAGCAACTGTACTTGAAGCATTGCTGCCTCCAGCTGTGTGAGCAGAGCAGATCTGTCATCTCTAGGAGCCATTGATAGCCCTCTCCTCCATGAATTTGCCCAAGTCCATGAATATGTCCATGCCATCTAAGTGGGTAGCCTTCACCACCTCCAGGCAGACTGATTTCCATAGTTTGACCATGTGGTGCATTATAAGTACTTTCTTTTATCTGCCCCAAATCTTTGGACGAAACAGAAAATGACAACCTCCTCCCAGTTATAATTAATAAATAATAATAATAATAATAATAATAAATTTATTTATACCCCACCCATCTGGCTGGGTTTCCCCAGCCCCTCTGGGCGGCTCCAAACAGAATAATAATCAAACATTAAAAACTTCCCTAAACAGGGCTGCCTTCAGATGTCTTCTAAAAGTCAGATAAAAGTAGTTTATTTCTTTTATATCTGATGGGAGGGTGTTCCACAGGGCGGGCGCCACTACCAAGAAGGCCCTCTCCCACCTCTCACATGGGAGCTTTCTTTTCCTCTCTCTTACCTGTTTCTCACTCGGGGTCCTTCCACCATCTACAGTATCTGCCACTCTCATTTCATTCTCTCTCTCTCTCCTTGCCAACAGGCCTTGGCTTGCAAAGAACCCAATCTCATTGTCAACAGCAAGCTGCCAATTAACAGCACACTGCTAGTGCAACATCTCCAGCCCAACTCCTTGGCTGGACAGCTCTACTGCTGCTTCAGCAACTCTTACTTTGGACCTGCTCCTGCTGCTACAGCAGTTGACCCACTGGAAGCCTTTCTCTTTTCTTTCTTTCTTTCTTTCTTTCTTTCTTTCTTTCTTTCTTTCTTTCTTTCTTTCTTAATAATAATAATAATATTTTTTTATTTATACCCCGCCCTCCCCAGCCAAGGCAGGGCTCAGGGCGGCTAACAAGCAATGATAAAAACAAGTTGAATGAATACAACTTAAAAACAAGATTAAAATACAACAATTAAAATATTGAAACATTAAAATATTAAAATGCAGCCTCATCACAGGAGGAGAAAGGAAAAAGAAAAATGAAAGAAGAAAGAGGGGGAGGGAATCAAATTGGCTCCAAGCCAAAGGCCAGGCAGAACAACTCTGTCTTACAGGCCCTGCGGAAAGAAATCAGATCCTGCAGGGCCCTGGTCTCATGAGGCAGAGCGTTCCACCAGGCCGGAGCCAGTGTTGAGAAGGCCCTGGCTCTGGTTGAAGCTAATCTAACTTCCTTAGGGCCCGGAACCACTAGGGTGTTGCTATTTATGGACCTTGAGGCTCTCTGTGGTCCCGTAGATACAAGGGTCCTAGGCTGTGATATACACATATCATTTCCAACAGTCATTTAACATATTTTCTTATCTTATACAATGTTTTAGACTTCCATCAACCGCATCTGAAGATTTTTCAGTCTATAAGGCGCACCTAGTTTTTTTTGGGGGAAATAAAGGGGAAAAAATTATTTCCCCCCCAGGCGCGGGGCTGGGGCAGGGGAGGCCCGAGCTTCCCCCGACGCCAGCCCCCAAACAGGCAGCTCTCTGCAAGCCGTGGGAGCCCAGCGCTGGCTCCCGCTGCTTGCGGAGAGGTCCGCAAAGCCTGGACGCGCTGAGCTCAGCATGCACAGGCTTTGGCATGCAAGCAACTCTCCGCGAAGCCTGGAGAGCGAGAGGGGTCGGTGTGCACCAACCTCTCTCGCTCTCTAGGCTTCAGCGAAAGCCTGCATTCGCCCCATAGGATGCACACACATTTCCCCTTCATTTTTGGAGGGGGAAAAGTGCGTCCTATAGGGTGAAAAATACGTTAATCTACATTTCTTAATTTCTCTATTACTTTTAATTGTCCTTAACTAATAACTCTTTTCATAGTCTTCATTGCAATATTTCGCATAATTCTCCTTACAAAACCTCTTGCAATCCTACTAGTGTAATCTGTTTATTACAATTGCTTTTCAAATAATTCTAGTATCTACTAGAATCCTTCCTGTCATCTTATCTAATTCCGCATAGTCCATTAACTTCATTTGCCACTCTTCTTTCGTCGGTAATTCTTCTTGTTTCCATTTTTGTGCCAATAATATTCTTGCTGCTGTTGTTGCATATAAAAACAATTGACTGACCTGTTTGTTAATATCCTCCCCTACAATGCCACGTAAAAATGCTTCTGTTTTTTTTAAAATAAATGTATATTTCAACATCTTTTTCATCTCATTGTATATAATTTCCCAGAAGCTTTTCACTTTCTTATGATCCCACCACATGTGATAAAAAGATCCTTCTTTTTCTTTACATTTCCAACATTTGTTACTTACTTTATACAGTGGTACCTCGGGTTACATACGCTTCAGGTTACATATACTTCAGGTTACAGACTCCGCTAACCCAGAAATACTGTTTCAGGTTAAGAACTTTGCTTCAGGATAAGAACAGAAATTGTGCTCCGGCTGCGCGGCAGCAGCAGGAGGCCCCATTAGCTAAAGCGGTGCTTCAGGCTAAGAACAGTTTCAGGTTAAGAACGGACCTCCGGAACGAATTAAGTACTTAACTTGAGGTACCACTGTACATTTTATACATGTATAAAGGAAGCTTTTCCCTTTCTATAGAGGTCCATCTTCCTTTGGCCTCCCCCTTCTTCCCTCGACGCTCACGGAGGCAAACAGGGCACTCACGCACATTTCCACAGCTCTCTTACCCTGACGTACCTGATGATCGGAAAGTCCAATATTCATCGTCATCAAAGTGAGTGTCCCCGGCGGTGTGGTGTTCCCCTGGGAAGAAAGCGTGGGCGACTGTGCCTCCAGGACCATCAAAGGGGTACCCGTCGTTGTGGTCCGTTTTGGAGAAGTCGATCTGGATGTCGGCATTGTTGCCAGCCACTTCGTGGAAATTCAGCGGCGTGATGTCGCTCCACACCTTCAGGGCGTAGTACATGAGGGCGCGGACTGTGTCGTGGCCCAGGTGAGATTCCTTGGGGAACGTGCGAACTCTGGGATGGAAAAAGGCAGCCCATGATCAGAAAAGAACAGCCCCAAACTAAATTATACTCAGGGTAAGGTAAAGGTAAGGGGACCCCGGACCATTAGGTCCAGTCGTGACTGACTCTGGGGTTGCGGCGCTCATCTTGCTTTATTGGCTGAGGGAGCCGGCGTACAGCTTCTGGGTCATGTGGCCAGCATGACTAAGCCGCTTCTGGCGAACCAGAGCAGCGCACGGAAATGCCAATTACCTTCCCGCCAGAGCGGTACCTATTTATCTACTTGCACTTTGACAGGCTTTCGAACTGCTAGGTTGGCAGGAGCAGGAACTGAGCATCAGGAGCTCACCCCGTCACGGGGATGTGAACCGCCGACCTTCTGATCGGTAAGTCCTAGACTCAGGGTACTTAGGGTAGACCTACTGAAATTAATGGACCCATGTTAGTCTTGTCTGTTATTTTCTTTTTTTTATATAAAATTTTTTATTAATTTTTCCAACACATAATAAAAGACAACCACATTACAAAACAAAGACATACACCACATTAAACATATACTGACTTCCCCGTACCTCCCTTTCGCTGCATCCTTATTCCAAAGTTCTTTAGCAACCCTTTAATCAGTTTATCTATTAGTTCCCTTTCATTATATTTCTTTAAACTTAATATTTACAGCTATATTTCTCTACTTCTTACCCCTTGACATCTCAACACTCCTCAATTTTACAACAGTTTTTAAGATATAATTTAAACTTCTTCCAGTCCTCTTCCACTGTCTCTTTCCCCTGATCTCGGATTCTGCAAAGGTGCCCACCGAGTCTCCTTGTTCACAGGCTTCAGCGCCTGTGATTTTAGGGGTCCCCCGCTCGCCGTAGCGGGTCAGACCCGAACTCGTGGAGCAGTCCTGCTTCGGAGCTCGAAGCAAGGGCAGCCATTAACGCTGGCGCCGACCGGAAGTCTTGTCTGTTATTTTCAATGGAAGCAATCCTGGATACAGCCCCCTTTTTTGGGTGACCGTGACACATTTGTTATATATATATGTACAGTGGTACCTCGGGTTACAGACGCTTCAGGTTACAGACTCCGCTAACCCAGAAATAGTACCTTGGGTTAAGAACTTTACCTCAGGATGAGAACAGAAATCACGTGGCGGCGGCAGAGGGAGGCCTTATTAGCTAAAGTGGTACCTCAGGTTAAGAACAGTTTCAGGTTAAGAACGGACCTCCAGAACAAATTAAGTTCCTAACCCGAGGTACTACTGTATTTATTAAATATTTCTTAGTTTACATAAATAATGTGCATTCTCTCTCTTTCCCCCCCTCCAAGTTGCATTTTCTACAGATCAGTTTCATTTGTTGTGAGACATTAGTGTTACATACAGTGTTAGGTTTTTTTTTCTTCCCCTTTCACTGTTTTATTAAATTTGCTTAGTAACACAACATTATTATATGTATTCTATAAAACAAAGAATGCAAAAAAAAATTCATTCATACTACAATGCATAACTACATAACATTAATATATATGGTTTCAGAAAAAAGGCTTACATAACTAAATCAATTCAAAATACCATCCGGTTTACTTTCCCCCCTTCCCCCTCCCTCCCCACTCCAGCCCTCCTCCCCCCCCCCCCGGTCAGGCCTTCCTTCTTCATATCTTTATCCATGTACACAGTCTGTTCATTCGAGCTTGTATGTTGGGGTGGCTTCCCTATTTCTATCCAGACATACAGTGTTAGGTTAAGAAGAAAATAGGGGGGAGAGGGGGAGGAAGGAATGGTGAGTGGGGTGGGTTTGGCTGGCAATGCTTCTATTCTTCTACTTATTGTATGTGTGGGGTTTTGTGTACTCTTACTATTCACTTCTTGTATATTCTTGGTGGTGAGAGAGGTTGAGGGTGGTCTAGGGTGTGGTTGGTTGTCTTTGGTTGGCTATAATGAGATTTGTTTTTGCGTGTGAGTGGGGTATGTGTGTGTGTGTTTCGATCAAGTTAGCCAGATTGATTCGTATGCTGTTGGCGGATTTTTGTCGTTGTCTTGTTGGGCTGTGTATGTGATAAAGGGGAACCATACCAGGGTGTTGGCGTCTTCTTCTATTTGTCCCCATGTCAGTTTGAGTTTTTTGTTAGTTTTTCTAATAAGGCTGTTTCCCATCAAATGGTATTTGATACCATTGGTCCATGTTCACTCCTGACAGGTCTCTCCGGTGTCTGGCTATGAGGCTTCTGGCTGCTGAGAATAGGTGGGACCATGACACATTTGTTTCCTTATTTTACTTTGCCCACTGATACACAACCTTGCAGCAGTCATTCCACTGGGTGGCAGCAGAGGGAGGAAAAAAAGACATGCAGGGACACTCGATGCTCTGCTGAGACACCAGCCACTGTTGGCTCCTCCTCCCCTTGAAAAGTTTCTGATCCCAACAGGTTATTGGAAGAGCTTGTAATGAAGATGTGGTACCTGAAAACTGGTACATGAGTTTACCTATTTCCTCCTCTCTCCCAATCCATTTTCCTTTCATGCTGTGACTTTTTTTAAAAATGAGGGCAGAGCTGTCTTACTACTGATCTTTGCGAGCCGCTCTGGGAAGGTTTTCTGCGGGGCAAAAACTGTTTAAATAACTAAAAGAAAGAAAGAACCCTAAAAACGAAAGTGCTAAAATTAGGTTTGCTGCTTGTTTGAAGAAAGCTTAGTTTATTAATTTGATGAGCTTTCAAGTGAGTGAAGAAATCTGCATAAATGTGTGTGCAGTTTTGAAGAGGAAAAAGAGAGAGAACATGCCTTTAAGATTGTGCATGTGAACATACACACACACACACACACACACACACACACTCTCTCACCTCCCCATGTGACAGTGAATGGCAGATGCATCTTTTAAAATGGAGCCCTGCTTCCTGCAACCTTTGTAAACACTTACATTTAAAGCAATTAAGATTTGTTTTGAAAAAAAATGTCATCTGATGAATTAGAGTGCTTTTTCATTTGCTTTAAAGGGTTTTTAATTAATCAAGCCAGTGAATTAATTAAAGGCTGCAGCCCCAATTAAAATTCCATGCCACACCCTACTGTGATTTAAAGACAAAGGCAGGAACTCAGGGACCTGTAGCCATTGTTAGAGAACCATGGAGCTGGGAGGAAACTCTGAAGCCCATCTAGCTCAACCCTGTTCAGGGCAGGAAATCTGCAAACTGGCAGATGGATGGATGTCCCTCTTCCCCAAAGGGTTAAGGACTATTTTTCTGGAAAAAGAGGTGCTGGATCACACCATGAACTCCTTTATTGTTCTCTTAGAATGGCAATGGCGCCCACCTGAGAGGTGCTAGAACTGAGTTCTGGCGAGTCCCGGCCAAAAAAAAAAGCCCTGAGCGCCGCTCTCTCCCTTTGCTTCTTTGATCAAAACTGGAGCTCTCCACAACTGGAAGAATCTGGAGCCATTTTTCTTTGGCCCAAGAAGCAACTTTGCTTGTCGGAAATACAGCGAAGTAATTTTCCTGGTTTTTTTTTTAAAATGAAAAACAACTGGTTATCTACAGGCAACAGTCTCCTGCTGAGACCTTTCAGATTGAAACGAAAGGGGGGAGACGGAGAGCGGTGGAGGATTTGAAGCGAAGAAGGAGAGCAGGAGAGAGCGAGCCTCGTCTCTGGAGGGGCCACGCGGTGTGGAGCTCTCAAAACCAAGCACAGCTGCTGCCTGACAAGAGCAGCAATTAGCCTGAGAGAGTCCCCTTGTGTACCAGCCAATGCCACAGGCTCGGTCTTGTCGCGACAGAGCCAGTGAGTCCTTTTCAAGAAACCCGCAACTTTCAATTTGGCCTGAGCGAAGGCGACAAATCCAGTTATCTCCCAGTGCCACGGGTCTGGAGCCAGTTAGCAGTTGATTTGCGCAAAGTCCCTTAAGAATCCGATTGGACAAATTCATTAGTTGGAAGCGTGTTCGCTAATGAATCCCTGCAGGACACAGAGACGATGGCAGAGGCTTAGTTATCTCTCTGTACAGGTGACGTGTGGCTTCTTCTGTTGCTGTTTGTGAACGTCCCTGGCCAACCGAACACACTGTCCAGCTTCTCTAAAGCAGGGCTGGTCAGATCAGACTCTCTCACCCAAAATAAAAAGGAGACCCTCTCACTTAGAGGTTTTTATTTCTTTACGACGGTGGTGGGGAACCTATTTCAGCCCAGCGGCCACACGCCTTCCTGGTGAACCTTCCAGGGGCCACATGGCAATGGCGAATGGAGCCAGAGGCAACAGCAGGTGGAGTGATGATTGTGAAAGTTACTTCTGTGCAGTAGGCTAGTTCCTACACACACACACATTTCTCTATCCAGGTGTTATAAGAATTTTAAGGCCTCAAATATAAAATCAATATTCATAAATGCACACATATCTAAATACAGTGGAACCTTGGGTTGCAAATGTGATCCGTGCGGGAGGCACGTTCGCAACCCGCAGCACCATGCCTGCACACGCGTGTAATGCGATTTGGGCTTCTGCGCATGCGCAAAGCGTGATTTAGTGTTTCTGCGCATGCATGAGCGCCAAAACCCGGAAGTAACCCATACCGGTACTTCCGGATTTTGGCACGTCCGTAACCTGAAAACGCGTAACCCGAAGTTTCTGTAACCAGAGGTACCACTATATGAACCATGTGTCTGAAATAGTATGGGAGAGCAATCCTGGAGCCATTTTGACTCTCCCAATAACCTCAAATATTCCTCTGCAGGAAGGGAGGCAAATGGGGAAAGCCTTCCCATTGTTATTTTGCTTGCACATCCTGCCTTAAGGGCGTATTTGTGTATGAAAAGGGTCAGCCTGTGACATGGATTCAGGAACTAAAGTATTAAGCATCACAAAAGAATGGCCAGGCTGCCCAGATAATGCAATCAGTGACCGTTATCAGGTATCCTGGCAGACAGGATTTCTGCTGTAGATGCCTCCTTCTGTGATGTACATATGATGTTTTTGGGGTGGTGGTGGTCTTGGGCTACAGGGTGGGCAATTTCAAAAGTCTATATGAGGGCTTGCTCACCATTGTTCAGGGTTCTCCTCCCTCCTGCGTGTGGTGAGTGGGGACCCTGTTGCAACAGTTCCTTGAATAAAGATCAGGCTTACTAGCCGCTTTGCTTCTTAATATACAGTCATACCTCAGGTTATGAACGCTGCGGGTTGCACATTTTCGGGTTGCAGACTACGCTGCACCTGGAAGTACTGGAATGGGTTACTTCCGGGTTTTGGCACTTGTGCATTGCGCAGAAGCTCAAAATGACACCACGCGCATGCGCAGAAGCACCAAATTGTGTCACGTGCATGCGCAGATGCGGCACTTCAGGCTGCGAACATGCCTCCCGCATGGATTACGTTCGCAACCCGAGGTATGACTGTACTCTGGATGGCCTCTGTTATTTTCTCCTACCGATGGGGAACCCACTTAAGGACTCTATACGGGCTCTGGAATACCCCATAAGAGTTCAAGGACACATTTCAGCCAGGCAAAATAAACTGGGGGGGGGGGAGTTCAAGGCAGCGTTGGTGAGGGGTGTGGTCCAGGGGAAAGAGTCCCCAGGGCCACACAGAGAGAACCAGAGGGCCACATTTAGCCCTGGGGCTTGGTGCTCCCCACACCTTTCTGGAAGATCTGAGCAGGCCTTTTGACACCCTCAGGATCCACTGGGTTAGGCTTCCAAGCCTCTGAGTTCTGTGCCAACAAACATATTTTTAACAGCTCAGCGCCCTTGATTTCTGCCTCCACAAATCCCCCTTCTGCCTGCCCTTCTCCCTGGCCTTGTCACACAAAGCAGACAAGCATCCACAGCTCACTTGGCAGTGGCATGTTGACAAACAGCTCCAGCTGCTGACCTGCCTTTTTCTTAAAATGGCAGCTACTCACAGCATACGAATCAATCTGGCTAACCTGATACAAAAACACCCACCCACCCCACTCACACACAAAAGTTCACCACAACCAATCACAAACAAGCAACCGGACCCTAGGCCAACCCCAATTTCTCTCACCACCAAAGCGAATAGCAAAGAGAACCCTCACAAATTACGCTGACACAAAACCCCATACATACATTAAGCAAATTAGAAACATCGCCTCCCGACCCCCCCTCGCCTTCCCCCCTTTTTCTTTCTAATGTAACCCTAATGTCTCAACAAATGAAACTGACCTATGGAAAACGTAACTTGAAAAAAGAGACATGGCGCATACCTTTGTAAACCAAGAAAACTTTAATAAAAATATTAAAAATAAAATTAAAATGGCAGCTTCTTGAGCAGAACTAGTCCCTGGGACATGAGGCATGTTTGGGAGGGTGGGTTTGCCATGGATGTGGCACAAACAGGCTCTGTGGAGGACACAAAGTTGTGCAGGAATGCAATTGTGAAGCAGCAGGCATGCTCCCCTGCTTTGTGTTGCTACCTGGCCACACCTGGCTTACGTAGCTCTTTAGTATGTCCTTTGGGACACTCAGCTACTTCAGAGATTTAACACAAAACAAAGCAGATGCCCAGAGCAACTTAAAAAGCTCAGGTCTGATTATGGATGCAAGAAGACACCATTTTCCATTTTCTGCCTTTTATTTGTCACACATGGCACTGTTTCCATTCCACTGCAGTTCATAGAATCATAGAGTTGGAAGAGACCACAAGGGCCATCGAGTCCAACCCCCTGCCAAGCAGGAAACACCATCAGAGCACTCCTGACATATGGTTGTCAAGCTTCTGCTTAAAGACCTCCAAAGAAGGAGACTCCACCACACTCCTTGGCAGCAAATTCCACTGTCGAACAGCTCTTACTGTCAGGAAGTTCTTCCTAATGTTTAGGTGGAATCTTCTTTCTTGTAGTTTGGAACCATTGCTCCGTGTCCGCTTCTCTGGAGCAGCAGAAAACAACCTTTCTCCCTCCTCTATGTGACATCCTTTTATATATTTGAGCATGGCTATCATATCACCCCTTAACCTCCTCTTCTCCAGGCTAAACATGCCCAGCTCCCTTAGCCGTTCCTCATAAGGCATCGTTTCCAGTTCACCCCCTGCCGAAAAGTATGCCATTCACCTCACTGCCTCACCCGAGAGAAATGACGCAACTTGCGTTATTTTTGTAACCCAGTTAAGTACATGACATAAAAGACGTTGCCATTAAATTGTTCCGCGCCATTCATTTCAGCGCGAAGGAAACGCAACGCAAGCAGGAGGGAAACAAAACCAATTATGGACCGAAAGCAACAGCAGAGAACGTATTTGCTGGATTGATTCCCATTCCGGTTTGTGGGATGAATAAGCAAACACTGGCGATTCCTGCTCCCACATTCCCATTTTTAATAGAAATCTCTGACATCCTAAGATCTGATTCATATGTTACCCAGCTGGTGTGGGTGCTGCTTCCTCATGTCCGTATCTCAGAAATAATGTGGTAACAAATGAGTTGGCTTGAGAGCTGAAACAGAAGCTCAGCGTGAGGTTTTCTACTTCTGGGATGAACAATGTTTAGACGGAAGCAGGGGGATCTTAGTGGTTCGAGTCTTCTCCTTGGGGCCACCAATCTTGGATCCAACATGAAGGGTTGGTGCTGTTGGGCTCCAGTTGAGGCCCCACCATCAATGCCCTGAACCTCCTGCCTTGTTGCTGCCTGTTTGCTTGCAGTTTCTCTTTTTTTAAAGATATTTATCAGAATTTTCAATATTAATACAATAAAAATCAAAAAGAAAAAAGAAAATAATAATAACAAAAATACAAAAATAAAAATAATTAAAAACACACAAAGTTTCCATAACTTATTTTCCTTTAACTTATTTACCAGACCTCCTCATACCTCCCTTTTTTGTATTCCAGTTCAAATTGTTAGTTCAGCAAATCCTTATCAATAAGTTTTAACCTGCTTCTAAACCTTTTTTCCCATATTCTCTTAAAACATTACAGCTGGAAACCACTTAATTTCTATCCGACATCGTTCTAACATTCATTGATTTTGCAATATTTCTGTAAATAGTCTTTGAATTTCTTCCAATCTTCTTCCGCTGACTCTTCTCCCTGGTCTTGGATTCTGCCGGTCATTTCTGCCAGTCCCATATAGTCTATCACCTTCATCTGCCATTCTTCCAGAGTGGGTAGATCCTGTGTCTTCCAGTACTTTGCAATGAGTATTCTAGCTGCTGTTGTGGCATGCATAAAGAAAGTTCTATCCTTCTTTGGCACCAATTGGCAGACCATGCCCAGGCCTCTGGTTTCTTCAGGAATGTATATTTAAACACCTTTTTCATTTCATTATAAATCATTTCCCAGAAAGCCTTAATCCTTGGGCACGTCCACCAAAGGTGAAAGAATGTACCTTCATTTTCTTTGCATTTCCAACAGTTTCTTCATGGCAAGCAGAGAGAAGAAGGAGCAGGTTAGGCTGAGACCGGTGACCATAAGGTCACCCAGGGAGCTTCAAGGCTGAGTGGGAATCTGAACTCCGTTCTCCCAGGTCAAACTCCAACACTAACCATGGCACCGTTTGTACACAATCGGGTCCAGAGGGCGAGGCAAGGAGAAAGAAGAGATGCACGGCAGGTATATCCATTTGGGGCACTAGTTCAGCAACTTCTGGGGACGCAGCTGGCACTGTGGTCTAAACCGCTGAGCCTTTTGGGCTTGCCGATCAGAAGGTTGGCGGTTCGAATCCCTTCAAATCCCATTGCTTTGTCCCAGTTCCCACCAACCTAGCAGTTCGAAAGCATGCCAGTGCAAGTAGATAAATAGGTACTGCTACGGCGGGAAAGTAAACGGCGTTTCCATGCACTTTGGTTTCTGTCACGGTGTTCCGTTGCGACAGAAGTGGTTTAGTCATGCTGGCCACATGACCTGGAAAGCTGTCTGTGGACAAACGCCGGCTCCCTCAGCCTGAAAGTGAGATGAGCGCCACAATCCCATAGTTGCCTTTGACTGAGCTTAAGCTTCTTCTTTTTTTGGGGGGGAGTTGTTTTTGGGAAATATCTAAATATCTAACCCCCCCAAAAATAAGTCTTTGGGCTCTCTGGGAATTTCCCAACATTTTTCTTTAAAAATCCACATGGACGCCATTTTGACAGTGCAATTCCTGGACGTGTCTGAGAAAACCCAGACATATGGCCGCTTAAGGGTTAATACTGTTAAAGTCACCTAGCCAAGAAGAGGGTGGCTAGAGGTGTTGCTTAGCAACCAGCATGATCTTTCCTGAGGTAGCACATGCTCTCTGATTGGCTGTGCCGTTCTGAGACCTTTCCACCTGTATGTTTCGTTGAATGTCACCCTGTACTTTTAAGGTGCGACTTTTGCTGTTCTCCTTAAATCATATACTGTTTTTGTTCAAAACAAAAAAAAAATTCCTCCCAGTAGCACCTTAAAGACCAACTAAGTCAGTTCTTGGTATGAGCTTTCGTGTGCATGCACACTTCTTCAGATACACTGAAACAGAAGTCACCAGACCCTTCTATATAGTGAGAAGGTGGGGAGGGGTATTACTCAGAAGGGTGGTGGGAATGGGTGATTGGCAGATAGCTGTGATGAGCCTGTTGACGACTCTTAACGACTGCAATAGGTCTTACAGGAAAAAGCAAGGGGTGAGAAGGTGAAAAATGGCTTTGTCATGTATAATGAGATAAGAATCCAATGTCTTTGTTCAGACCAGGTCTCTCCATGGTTTTAAGTTTGGTAATAAGTTGCAATTCAGCAGCTTCTCTTTCCAGTCTATTTCTGAAATTCCTTTGTAGTAAAACAGCTACTTTGAGATCTTGTATAGCATGTCCTGGGAGATTGAAGTGTTCTCCCACTGGTTTCTCTGTCTTGTGATTTTCTGTTTTTGTTCAGTTTCCACAGTAAAATGTTACCAAGATTTCTTTTCTCTCTGGGCTCTCTGGTCTCCATTATTAAAGGAACTTTGCCAACATGCCAGCCATTGGCTCTACCTATCACTGGCTCTGTCTGGCTCCACCTACGTCTTCTCTTTGGCTACTGCCCTACAAGTCCCAATGGGCTTGCCAAGCACAGCTGAATTTTGTAGTAGCTTCACATGTAGCAGGAAGCAGCAACTGAATCACAGCTCCCTTGTGTGTGTGTGTGTGTCTGCGTGTGCGATTTGTTCCACAGTTAACATAATAGAAAGCAATTAATATTAGCATTAATATTCTCCCTGCCCCCCTACCTAGTAATGCAAGCTGTCTCCAGGGTGTGTGTGTGTGGGGGGGGGTGAGCGCTGTTGCTCCTTATTGTGACTCAGCAACCCTCCACCTTCTCTTTGCTGTAAGCCTAACTGGCATTTGAAAGCCGGCTGAGAGCCAAGCCGTCTGCGGGGATTGTTTTGGCTTCGAAAGACCACGCAGAGTCGATGACTTGAACAAACACAGAGCTCTTCCTTTCATTGAGATTGACAGCAGCCGGGTTGAATCGCTGTGTGGGGACGCTGAGTCAGCTCACAAGCCTGGAGCCCCACTTGCTCCTACGATTGCTGAGTCAGCTTGCCAGTCTGGGTATCACCAAGTCCCCGCTCGCTTCTCTGAGCAACGAAATATGACAGGCAGGGTTATGCCTGAGCAATTTCACGAGAAAGGAGAGAAATCTTTTCTCCTGCCCTCTCTGGCTCCAGCATATTGACTTCCCCGCTGATCAGAGACCATCTTCCTTTTCTAAGCCCTGCTCCTAGGAAATTAACCACCACACATCTCTTTGTGTGGGATGCTTTGTTAAAATGCTGTTTAGAGCAAGCGGCTAGATCAAAGTGATTGTGTTCTGGGGCTCAGCGTCTTCCCAGGATCTTTGCAAAGGTGACTTTTCAGGTGGTGAAAGGTCTGAGCTGCTCCAAACTGATTTTTTATTTTCCACAGGTGTGTTCTGCAACATGCCATTGATGCAGTGATAGTGCAATACAGTGGTACCTCTGGTTAAGGACTTAATTTGTTCTGGAGGTCCGTTCTTTACCTGAAACTGTTCTTAACCTGAGGTACCACTTTAAGCTAATGGGGTCTCCCGCTGTTGCCCCACAATTTCTGTTCTCATCCTGGGGCAAAGTTCTTAACCCGAGGTACTATTTCTGGGTTAGTGGAATCTGTAACCTGAAGCGTCTGTACCCTGAAGCATCTGTAACCTGAGGTACCACTGTAGTGGCAGATTTATACTGGACATAGGTTGTACATTGGCCATATCCACACCATACACGAAAACAGGAATGATACCACTTTAAACAGCCATGGCTTTCCCCAAAGAATTATGGGAGTTGTAGTTTGCTCAGGGCGCTGAGCATAATTAGGAAATCCCTATTCCCCTCACACAGGGACAATTCCCAGAATTCCTTGGCTGTTAAACCACACTGGGAATTGTAGCTCCGTGAACCTGTAGCTCTTGGCAAAATGAGTAAAATCAACGGTTTAAAGAAGACATTCTAAACTAAAATTATAGATTAAAATAGGCATCAACTTTATTATACAGTCGTACCTTGGTTCCTGAATGCCTTGTGACTCAAACGTTTTGGCTCCCGAACGCAGCAAACCTGGAAGTGAGTTTTCCGGTTTGCGAACATTTTTTGGAAGCCGAACATCTGACGCGGCTTCCGATTGAGTGCAGGAAGTTCCTGCAGCCAATCGGAAGCCATGCCTTGGTTTTCAAACATTTTCGGAAGTTGAACGGACTTCCGGAATGGATTCCGTTCGAGAACCAAGGTATGACTGTACTGGATATCCAGTATATTCTGTTCTTGTTTAACCATTATATGTTTATATTTTGGTTACTAATTTTATACAGCTCTTAAAAAAAAAAAGTGAAAAATACACATCAACTTTACATTGCCTGCCAGAACAGAAAAGTTTTGAGGAGGCACTGAAAAAAAATAGAGGGAAGGCACCTGCCTAAAGTCAATGAGTGCAGGAGCTGCCACACTAAAAGATTGGTCCCTTAAAAGTGCAAAATAAATATTATTTGGTACTTGATTTAAATGTGCCAGTTCTACAGTTCTAAGTGCCTGAATGAGCAGATGGCCCCATGGTGTTCAGCACAAACAGAAGACTCAGGAATATACCACTGGACAACATAAAGGAATATTCACGGAGGCCTGTTTATTTTTTATTACAAGCTGGGAATCCCTTTACGATTTCTGAGTCACTCCTGTCGGGCTTTGTGTTCACCAACACCTGATTTTTGCAAGCGGCAGCAGGGGGCGCTCTTGCCACACGGAGGTCCCAGAACTAAAGCGCACGAGCTGCAGTGCTTGGAGTTCCAGCCTGCCTTTTCCCCTGGGGACAGCAAAGCTCCAACTACTGCGGTTGTTAAAAATCCAAACAACAGAATAAATCAAACGCAAAACCCCACATTTATCTACTTTCCACTTGATCTCGGTTCAACCTGTTGAGGACTCTGGTAGCGATGTTCTTCCCCAGCACAGAAGGACCATTAAGGTGAATATCTCTCCTGAAAGCAGCCAAGTGCTCCTGCAAGATAAAGCTGTCACGATGGCTGCCACCAACTGCTTGGGAACCCCAGTGGGGAGGGCGCCACTGTGCCCATGTCTGGCTTGTGGGCTTCCTAGAAGCAATGTTGTTGTTGTTTAGTCGTGTCCGACTCTTCGTGACCCCATGGACCAGAGCACGCCAGGCACTCCTGTCTTCCACTGCCTCCCGCAGTTTGGTCAAACTCATGCTGGTAACCTCGAAAACACTATCCAACCATCTCGTCCTCTGTCGCCCCCTTCTCCTTGTGCCCTCCATCTTTCCCAACATCAGGGTCTTCTCCAGGGAGTCTTCTCTTCTCATGAGGTGGCCAAAGTACTGGAGCCTCAGCTTCACAATCTGTCCTTCCAGTGAGCACTCAGGGCTGATTTCCTTCAGTATGGAGAGGTTTGATCTTCTTGCAGTCCATGGGACTCTCAAGAGTCTCCTCCAGCACCAGAATTCAAAAGCATCAATTCTTCGGCGATCAGCCTTCTTTATGGTCCAGCTCTCACTTCCATACATCACTACTGGGAAAACCATAGCTTTAACTATACGAACCTTTGTTGGCAAGGTGATGTCTCTACTTCTCAAGAAGCAATAGTATACCACTTTAAACAATTGTGGCTTCCCCTAAAGAATTCTGAGAACTGAACTTTGCTAAGGGAGTTGTTAAGAGACCCCGATTCCCCTCACACAAGCTACAATTTCCACAGTGGTTTACCTATCAATTGCGCTTCCCAAGGAACTCTGGGAATTGCAGCTCTGTGAGGGGAATAAGGGTCTCCTAAGAACTTACAGCTCCTTCGCAAATAGAAGGGGAAGAAATGGAGGCAGTGAGATATTTTACTTTCTTGGGCTCCGTGATCACTGCAGACGGTGACAGCGGTCACGAAATTAAAAGACGCCTGCTTCTTGGGAGAAAAGCGACGACAAACCTAGACAGCATCTTAAAAAGCAGAGACATCACCTTGCCAACAAAGGTCCGTATCGTTAAAGCTATGGTTTTCCCAGCAGTGATGTATGGAAGTGAGAGCTGGACCATAAAGAAGGCCGAATGCCAAAGAATTGATGCTTTTAAATTATGGTGTTGGAGGAGACTCTTGAGAGTCCCATGGACTGCAAGAAGATCAGACCTATCCATTCTGAAGGAAATCAGCCCTGAGTGCTCACTGGAAGGACAGATCCTGAAGCTGAGGCCACCTCATGAGAAGAGAAGACTCCCTGGAAAAGACCCTGATGTTGGGAAAGATTGAGGGCACAAGGAGAAAGGGATGACAGAGGACGAGATGGTTGGACAGTGTTCTCGAAGCTACCAACATGAGTTTGACTGCAGGAGGCAGTGGAAGACAGGAGTGCCTGGCATGCTCTGGTCCATGGGGTCACGAAGAGTTGGACATGACTAAATGTCTAAACAGCAACAACAACTCACAGCATCCTTAGCGAAGCACAGTTCCCAGAATTCTTTGGGGAAAGCCACAATGGTTTAAATTGGTATGATACTGCTTTAAATGTGTAACTGCAAAGTTGGCCACCATCTAACGTCCCCTGGAAACAAATCGGAATGCATGCTCAGCAAATACCGAATCTCCCTGCAGGCTTTTTTTGGGCAGCAAACGAACAGGGATGAACGTTCCACAGACAGGCTACCTTGAAGTGCCCTTCCAATGGCAGTGGCCCCATTCAAGCACGCAAATAATCACGGACGGCTGAATCAGCCCTTGAGCCATTCCTCCCCACCGGCAGTGCAAGTGCAAAAGATTTAACAGCCAACCTCCAAGATAAGTTCCTTTTGTTCCACTTGGTTGCTGACTGAGCATGCCTCTTCCTCCTTGCCTCCGATTCAGCGAGATCAGGGAGAGAGCACCGAGGTGTCTTCATCAATTTCAGTGTGGCTTCATCTATATTTCAAAAGAGAAAAGTCACTCAGGCTGGGGGGATAGGGAGAGTTTCTGCCTTGAAACATCAACAGTGCATTTTCATAACAGCCATTTCAGATATGAAACATACCTCCCCACCATGCACTATAGGAAAAGGAAAAGGGACCCCTGACCGTTAGGTCCAGTCGCTGACGACTCTGGGGTTGTGGCGCTCATCTCGCTTTATTGGCTGAGGGAGCTGGTGTACAGCTTCCGGGTTATGTGGCCAGCATGACTAAGCCGCTTCTGGCGAACCAGAGCAGCGCACAGAAACGCCTTTTACCTTCCCGCCGGAGCGGTACCTATTTATCTACTTGCACTTTGACGTGCTTTCAAACTGCTAGGTTGGCAGGAGCAGGGACCAAGCAATGGGAGCTCACCCCGTCGTGGGGATTCGAACCGCCGACCTTCTGATCGGCAAGTCCTAGGCTCTGTGGTTTAACCCACAGCGCCACCCGCGTCCCCACCATGCACTATACAAAGCAGCTAATATAGGAACGTGGTAAATATCCGCTGATTCAGGTAGCTCACTATTCCCTGCACTGGTCGGCAGCATTTCTCTCCAGGATTTCAGACTGGATTCTTTCATAGCCTGACCTGGAGATGCTGGGGACTGAACAGATGTGCTGGTGCAGAGCCATAGCTTTTCCCAACAGAGAAAACACGTGTCTGAATTTGCATATACCCTACTGTAGATGCAACCAGAGTATTTCAGAACTGTTTGCTCTGGTTGCTAATAAGATAGCATCTCCTAAAGCAGCCTGGAGGAGTGTTGTCTAGCAATAAATATAATATGCAGAAAAACAGCACTATTCAGAAGTATGCAAAACCCCCTGAGTAAATCCACAATATAACTTGTGTTTGGCATTCATCTGCTGCTCTTTTCTTTTCCTCCTGTTAAGCGAGTTCTTAAGACTATTTTATTTGAGTGTGTATTTTTTTTATTAAAAAACACCCAGAGCCTGTGTTTATTATTATTATTTGAATGCCCAGGTGCAGATACCCCCCTCCTCTTCCCACCCCCAGAAGTCAGACAACATATCAGGTAAAACACAGGACAACATACTTGGGATTAAAACTGCCACAGCTTTCTTAATTTCAAATGTAGGAAAACCTTGGCTTAGGCATTGGGCATGTATCCCTCTCAGCCCCCTTGCTGGGGGTCTGAGGCAAAACAGGGTCAGTTGGTGATATGGGGATACTATCACAGCATTCACACAGCTGGCCCCCAATCTGTTAAGTTGTGGGTGAACATATCAGACGACACAGCGATTCTTCAAACAGCTCTTGTTTATTCAGAGGCCAGAACAGAACTAAACTGAGGGGTTCAGTCAGCCTGCTTATATAGAGCTCCAGTACCATGTAACTGTAACAATTTCCTAAAACTATCCAATCACTGAACGTCGCTTTCGATCCCTTATTTGCATAACTATTTACAGTATCCCCCTGCTGGCCCAGGGTGAGAACTTCAGTACATAACACAATCCATGTTGCTGAGGGGAGTTCTATGACCCACCACCTTATTCTTGTGGTCTGAGACTCCCCTCAATGCCCCCTTTAATAGGGTCCCTGGTATCACCACACCACCCCTTCTATCGATTGATGGACTAGACTGGATTCCATCCAAGGCCTAAAACCACCAAAGGTGTGATCATTGCTACGGGGAAGGCAAAACCTGCAGAGCAGGGCAAATTCCTTCCCGGCTCTGAAAAACAGCAACCATCATCCGACCGCAGCAACATTCATGGACCTGGAAAGGAGAAGGTTAGCCTGTAAAGAAAGAAACCATTGGAGGGCTGGGTGAGTGACGCTCTGAGGCTGCTGTGCTGCCAGTGTCGGCTCCGACCTCCTTTTAAATCTAAGGAGTGGACCAGAGTGAAGCCTGCGCTTCCACGGTCCTCTCCTTTAGCTCAGCCCCCTGGCCTGCTGCGGATTGGCTGATTCAAATATGGAGGTTCGGCAGGAACCCATAGGCCTTTGCCTAGAGATCAGAGCGGTGGCCCAACAGCATGGCGTGGCTTCGGGTGGGTGGCGGGTCTGCGTGCTGGGCCGCAAATAGTCGCCCACTGTCAGAGACATGGTGAGCGTCCATTATTAAATTTGTATACCACCCTTCCCCTGAAGATCTCAGGAAAGTTCACAGCATAAAAACACAAGATAAAAACCCCCCACAAAATACATAATGGAAAAGGAACGAAAAGGAACCAAAACAATAACCCCCTTCCCTGATCTACTGCCTCCCACAAACACAATTACAGTAAAAGGATATAGGATGTTCATCAGCCAAAGGCTTGGTTGAAGAGGAATGTTTTCGCCAAGCACTAAAAGGTCTTTAAAGAAGGCACCAGGTGAGTCTCCCGAGGGAGAGCATCGCACACATGGGGAGCCACTGCAGAAAAATCTTGCAGACCTCTCATGGAAGAGGCACATGAAGAATTATATATTTAGACATGTCTGCTGATATATAGAGTTTTTTTTAATGACATTGTTTGCTGTAATTGTTAGGCTCGTTTTTCATTTGTATGGTTCATAAGCCGCCTTAAGTATGATTTATCATTGAAAGGCAGCGTATTGATGCAGAATCGATCAGTCTTTGCTCCAACAGGAAAGCGAACATATCCAAGATTTATTTCTGATACCCCAGACCATGGCTTGAAGAATGGCCTAAATTGGCCCATTAGAAAGCTGTCGCCCCCCACCCCCCGCAGTCATCGCAGACTCCTGACTCATTATGCATTTATAAATGATATAATTACTGCCTGAAAAATGACTCAGAAATCTGCAAGTTCATAACATCAGAACTCGTGGACACTCAATGGAGCTGATTGTTAATAGATTCAGGAACAGATGAAAGAAAGGACTTCATGCATGGAGCAGAGGGCCTTCTAGGGTTACTAGTCATGATGGTTAGGATATCTCTCCACAGTTGGGAGGCAGCAGTGAATGCTTTCAAATGCCAGTTGCTGGGAACCACTGGAGGAGAGAGGGCACTTGTGTTCAGGTCCTGCTTACGGGTTTCCCATAGGCATTTGTTTGTTCCCTGTGAGAACAGGGTGCTGGACAAGAGGGGTCATTTGGCTGACCCAGCAAACTAGTATCATGTTCTTAAGGACTGGGAGATCTTTCCTTCCTATGCCTTTGAGTACCTGGCAGTGAGGACCACACGAAGGGCAGGCTTTTCATAGGCATCTGATCGGCCACTGTGAGATCAGGAAACTGAACGAGGTAGACCTTTGGTCTCATTGAGGAGGGCGCTTCTTATGCTATACCTGAAGGAGCATCTCCACCCCCATCGTTCAGCCTGGATACTGTCCAGCTCTGAGGGCCTTCTGGTGGTTCCCTCACTGTGAGGTTACAGGGAACCAGGCAGAGGGTCTTCCCAGTGGTGGCACCTGCCCTCCCGTCAGATGTCAAGGAAACAAACATCTATCTGACTTTTAGAAGACCTCTGAAAGGCAGCCCTGTTTAGGGAAGTTTTTAATGATGTTTTATCATGTTTTTAATATTCTGTTGGGAGCCACCCAGAGTGGCTGGGGAATGAATTAATAAATTATTATTATTATTATTATTATTATTATTATTATTATTATTATTACACTCACTGATTTTCTTTACATAAAGTTAATAATAATAATAATAATAATAATAATAATAATAATAATAATTTATTATTTATACCACGCCCATCTGGCTGAGTTTCCCCAGCCACTCTGGGTGGCTCCCAATCAAGTGTTAAAAACAGTACAGCGTCAAATATTAAAAACTTCCCTGAACAGGGCTGCCTTAAGATGTCTTCTGAATGCCGGGTAGTTGTTTATCTCTTTGACATCTGATGGGAGGGCGTTCCACAGGGTGGGTGCCACTACCGAGAAGGCCCTCTGCCTGGTTCCCTGTAACTTGGCTTCTTGCAGTGAGTGAGCCGCCGGAAGGTCCTTGGTGCTGGACCTCAGTGTCCTGGCAGAACAATGGGGGTGGAGACGCTCCTTCAGGTACACTGGGCCGAGGCCGTTTAGGGCTTTAAAGGTCATCACCAACACTTTGAATTGTGCTCGGAAACGTACTGGGAGCCAATGCAGATCTCTCAGAACCAGTGTTATGTGGTCCCGGCGGCCACTCCCAGTCACCAGTCTAGCTGTCACATTCTGGATTAATTGCAGTTTCCAGGTCACCTTCAAAGGAAGCCCCACGTAGAGCGTGTTGCAGTAGTCCAAGCGGGAGATAAGTAGAGCAATCCCCGAAGGTTCACACACAAGATACGTGTGGGGAATTGCTTCGAGTTTCCTCAAAAGGAAAAACAAAAAACAGGCACGTCCTGCCATTTCCAAGCTGCTCTTTAAGAGAGAACAGATTACATGCTCTCCTTTAAATTTAAGTGGCGTGCACTTCCAATTTCAACGAAAGCGCGGGCCAACCAATAAAAGCAAACTGTTCCTTCTTTTCGCTCCTGGGCACCTTGGTGCATCCGATAAGACGGGGGAGAAATAATTACATGAATTTAATTAGGAACTGAGAAGGAGAGTCCCGGCGATGTGGCGATAGGGGAGGGGGAGGTGGAGGAGGGGAAGCTTGAAGAGCTGTTCAAAAGACAGTGGCTGCTGTTCAAAGCCTGAGTCACACAGAGCTGCCCTAAAAGCGTCTCTGCACTTGGCAAAGAAAGAGGGCATCATAATTAGCAGGTTCCTTCAAGCTTTTTCCGAAACCAGAGGGAGGGGAGCCCCTGGCCCAAGAGCTGCGAGCGGCCCTCACGTCCTCCCTATCTGGCCCTCGGAATTCTCCCCAGGCCCTGCCTTTATAACCCAAATGGGTTTTTGCCTGGCTGCACTGTGTCGTTGAACTGAGGATGCTTCCTGCTCGCCTGGATGGAAGACAGCAAGGTCCGTGAGGTTGTGTGCATAGAAAGTAGCCTACTTAGAACAGTGGTGAAATGTACTCCCTGTTTGCCCCACCCACTTCTGCTTCTGGCTCCTCCCACCAGTGGCATATGACCCCCAGAAAGTTGCCCAGAAGGGAATTTTCCTCTCTTGGGGAGGAAAAAAGCTCTCTGTTCCTCTGAAACAGAGAGCCACTGTTTTTGCTGTGGGCAATGTGGAAATCCTGCGTTGAGAAAACTAGGTAAAGGTAGAGGGTAAAGGGACCCCTGACCATTAGGTCCAGTCGCGACCGACTCTGGGGTTGCACCGCTCATCTTGCTTTATTGGCCAAGGGAGCCGGTGTACAGCTTCCGGGTCATGTGGCCAGCATGACTAAGCCGCTTCTGGTGAACCAGAGCAGCTCACGGAAACGCTGTTTACCTTCCCGCTGGAGCGGTACCTATTGATCTACTTTGACGTGCTTTTGAATTGCTAGGTGGGCAGGAGCAGGGACCGAGCAGCGGGAGCTCACCCCGTCGCGGGGATTCGAACCGCCGACCTTCAGATCGGCAAGTCCTAGGCTCTGTGGTTTAACCCAGAGCACCACCCGCACCCCTCCTAGCCTTCTAGAAAAATATGCACAATTTCCTTCATTTCGCTTAGCTGTCTCAGGATTTTGGGTCGTCGTGGGGAGAGAAGAGGAGCTACCCAGCAGCAGCAAATAAGTACTCAGGGCTTATGGTGAAAGGTGAAGGGGCTTGTTTATACCTGTGGAATGAATTCTGAAGGACGTTAGCAGTTAGAAAAGGATGCTTTCAGGCAGAGAGGGGGAAAACCAGCAGTTTTCCTGGGCTCCCATGGCAGTGAAATGAAACCACCTTTTCAGGAAGACAGCATAACTTGAGTCAAGGGGTCTACTCTGAGTAAAGCTTAGATGGCTACAACCCATTAATATTATTATAACATGAGACCAGGGCCCTGCGGGACTTCACATCTTTCCGCAGGGCCTGCAAGACAGAGCTGTTCCGCCTGGCCTTTGGTTTGGACTCAGTCTGACCCTTATGTTTCCCTCCCCTTATGGTTTTGATCTATGGGCTACTTTTAAAATGAGACTGCATTTTAAATTACATTTTAACATGTATTTTAAATTGCCCCCCCTTATATTTTTATTGTAATTTTACTGGTGTTAGCGGCCCTGAGCCTGGCTCTGGCCTAGGAGGGCGGGGTATAAATAAAATTTATTATTTCTTATATTATTATTATTATTATTATTATTATTATTATTATTATTATTTGGTAATAACAACAATGCACAATCTGCCCCCCCCCTTATGACTTTGTCACAAAGCTGTGGCTTGTCTTTCACCTAGCTCATTTTAGCTGTGCTTAAGGTCAACTTTGATAAAGTCGTTAGCAATCTGCAAAGCAATTATGCTGGGGAGGGGTGGGAAAGAAATAAAGCGAAACAGGGGCAGGAGGATTTTTGGAGGAGGAAAAGGCATACCAGATGTCTGGACGGCTCACGTGTTTCAGAGGTGGGAAGACAGGCAGAGACAGAAAGCTCTTCGCATCACATTGCGGAAACCCCCCACCCCACCCCAGAAGCGTGAGAAGCTGGCGAAATAATTGCCCGCCTCGGGTTGCCGGCCGCACGGGGCGACAAAACACCTGAGCCATGTAATTACTTCCCCGGGATGGCAAGCGAGACCGTCTGCTTCTCGCACGCAGGGATCCTTCCTCTCCCAGCGGAAGCTGCCAAGAGGCCACAAGAGCAGCTGCAGAATGGAAGGGTGAAGCTACCGCTTCTGGTTCCCTTCTGGACAGAAGGCTGCATTGGGGCGGGTGGGTTGGGGGGCAAGCCGACTGGCCTTGCAAACTCCCCTCCAGCCTTTGCATAACTTTCATTTCATTCGAGTCATTCTGAACATATGTTACCGGTAACAGCCTTTCCTGTTCTGAGGGGACGAGGTGGTGTTTTCCTTGTATAAAATGATATTTATTACAATTTTAAGAGTTACGAAAAGAAAAGAAAAAGAATTAAACATAACAAAACAATACAATACAAAAACAAAAATAGTGAAAACAAAACAAAAACATTTAAGAAAACACATCCAATAATTTCAATATTGTTATCTTTCATTTACTTGTTTCAGCGACTTCCTCACACCTCCCTTTTTTGTATTCCACTTCAATTAATTGTTTCAGCAAATCCTTTCCATCTTCCTCAATTTTCTGTCCTATAATTTATCTTAATACATTCTAACCTTATTTTTCCCTTTAATCCATTTACAATCTATGGTACTGTACTTAATTCTTTGTAGCATTTCTGCTAAAGCCATGTAACTTCATTCCAACATCTTTCTAACATTCATTAATTTTACAATATTTCTGTAAGTAATCTTTAAATTTCTTCCAATCTTCTTCCACCGACTCTTCTCCCTGGTCTCGGATTCTGCCAGTCATTTCCGTCACGAGGTGGTGTTTTCCAAGGAATGCCTGCACTGTTAAGCTTGCTCACATCATGGCGTTTCGGTCAGAGTGTCGGACTAGGGGTCTGGGAGAGCAGGGTTCAAATCCACACTCCGCCATGAAGCTCCCTGGGTGGTAACTTTGAGCCAGTGGCGTAGCGTGGGGGGTGCAGGGGGGGCCGGCCGCACCGGGCGCAACATCTGGGGGGGGCGCTCGCCGCCTCCGGAGTCGCCGAAGAGCCTCGGGCGCAGGTTGTAGCAGAGCCCCATGTCTCGCGGAACCGACGAGCTGTGCGCACGTCCAAGGCGTCTGGCAGGCAGCGGCTCTCAGCGCTCGCCACGGTCCCCGCACGTCAGGGCCGCGGAGGGCGCGCCAGGCTGCCCCTCCTCACAGCCCCGCCTCCGCTGCTGCAGCTGCTGGGCCATGTTGCATTTTCCTTGCCTCTCTGCCCTCCTCCTCCTCCGGGCAAGTGGCGTCGTTTGGCGCCAGCGCCAGCGGCAACTTGCCTCAGATCACCTGACACGGGCCCGCCGCCGCCGTGGCTACCTTACCGTAAATACCCCAGCCCAGGCAGAAGCAAGAAGAAGCTGGCAGCGGCGGCAGGTTAGGGGTTAGGGGGCGCAAATTACTTGCCTTGCCCCGGGTGCTGACAACCCACGCTACGCCACTGCTTTGAGCCAGTCCCGCCCCTCTCTCTCTCTGCCTAACCTACCTATCAGGGTTGTTGACAGGATTAAGAGAGAAGGCAGGTGGAGAGAACCATATATGCCACTTTGAGCTCCTCAGATGGAAAGGCAGGATAGAGAAGTGCAATAAAAGAAACACGGTTTGTATCCAAGCTGATTGTAACTCCCCTTTTCATCATTTGGCTCTGCTTTGCAATGGTCTAATAGAAAAAAGACAGTGATGCAACTGAGAAATTGCACAAAGCAAATGAAACACCGTGAAAATCCCTGAAACGAGAAGTAATCGACTAGAAACATTATCTTGTGGAAATAAACTAAATAATAAAAATCAAAAAGCTTAAGGAAAAAACTAGAAAAGCCTAAAATAGAACAAAGCCTTAACGGGATGCCGGCTACAAACCTCCTTTCACAGAACTATTCAGTTTCCTCAGAAGGAAATAGAAGAATCATAAACTTTAAATGACCAAATTTTTTTAAAAAGGGTAGAACCCCCCCAAAATTCTGGAGTATAATAATCCTAGCTCAACCTAGGTAAAGCAAAGTGCAGTAATAAAGGATTGAGGACTCAAAAGTACAGTTTCTAACCTTTTTCGTAAATTCAGTATTAGAAACTGAATTATTATCCACAAGATAATATTTCTAGTCGATTACTTCTTGTTTCAGGGATTTTCACGGTATTTCATTTGTTTTTTGAAATGGTCTAAGGCAGGGGTCAGCAAACTTTTTCAGCAGGAGGCTGGTCCACTGCCCCTCAGACCTTGGGGGGACGGCGGGCCGGACTATATTTTGAAGGGGGAAAAAAGATGCAAGAGCACCATGAGCCCTGGTGACTGCTTACCTGTGTCTTGCGAGCGGCAGGGGCTGGTGGCAGCGGTGGTGGTGGAGGGATGATGAGCAGCCTGTGAAAGGGCTCTGGAGAGGGGCTGCTTAAAATGGCGGCCACTCGAGCGCTGCTGCTGCTGCTGGCACCAACATGGCCCAGCCCCCTTCCTCCTCTAGGCAGGGCAGGGAGAAGCCAGGAGGAGGGAGGGAGGAGGCGCCACTGCCACTGTGTGAGGGAGAGGGACCGAGAGGGAAAAAAAGCGTGCACTGGCGATCCACATGGCAATTCCTGGATCGTATGTGGGCCGGATCCAGAAGGCAATTGGCCCTGATTTGGCCGGTGGGCCTTAGTTTGCCTACCCATGGTCTAAGGAGCCACTTGATCTGGTGCCATCCAGATGTTTTGGACAACAACTCCAACAGCCCTAGTCATCACCTTAGTCATCAAACATCTGGAGGGCATCAGGACAGATTCCCACATTGCTTTCGTGTGATGTAAAAGCCGTTTCCAGAACCAAAGTGCTTATTTCTATGTTAGTTGCTTCCTGAAACAAAACCTCAGTTGCAATTAATGTGGAAATGAGTGCTAAGCTCATTCTGCATGCAAAGGATATGGTCAACCACTAAGCCAGGGTCTGCTAGCGTGGCACCTGGGGCACTCTTGAGGTCTTTATCCGGTGCCCATGAAGTCTCTGAGCCCCCTGACACACTGCCCCCTTGGGTCCTAAGGTGGTGTAATGGTCACTCCCCCCCTTGCTTGGAAAGCTGAAAGAAGTTGAGAAGAATGATGCTCTTCTGTCAACTCTATGTGCTTTTCAAGCTCAGATGAATTCTATTCAGTCTGATTTTTGCCTAGATTCCTTGGAAATGCAATGAGTTCCCTCTCCCTCTCTTTCTCTCTCTCTTTCTTAGGGAAGTGGGTGGTTTTTATCAAAGGAAGAGGAAGTGAAATGACCAGATGGGGTGGCACTCACAAATACAAATGGGTCCACCAGCATTTATAAAAAATGGCACCCACTGCATTGAGCTATGTTGGACACAACAAATGTTCTCCTCCCAATTCTCTACTCACCTAGAATCCCAGTGGTTTCAAGGCCACCAAACTGCTGCATGGCCACAATGGCTTTGGTGAGCTCTTCCTGTGTCTGAAGTTTTCCTGTGATGGGGTCTGGAGGGGGCAGATAGCCGAATTTTGTCAGCCAATCCTGTTAAAACCAAAAAAAAGGAGAAGGTTGGGAAAAGAAAGAAATGATTCAATACGTCAAAGGGTCTCTTTAGTTGCACCTCACCTAGTCTCTCTCTGTCACACATACTCTTACATGTTTACACTCGGCTTCCACATTGAATGCCGCATCCCTCGTTAACAAATGGATGTGTCAGAACAGATCTATGTACATTACTTTAAGTAATGGAATCTGATGACCTTCATGCATCCCGGAGCTGACATTTAATTTTCCTAACCAGCTACAAAACACTTTTGATTACATAGACGAGTAGTTATAGGAAACTCGGGGTTGCACTTCCATCTTGTCGCTAAAGGGGTCCATGTGCGTCTCGGTGAGATAACAGAGAAGGGGAAGGTGATGTTCCCATCTCCCACTCCTGCTCTGGGCAAGAGACAGGGGTCTTTCAGAAACACAGTGAAGGAGAAGATCTACTGCGAAACTAATGGTGCCTAATCCTGAAGGGCCCCCACAAACCAGTTCAGTCCACAATGCTTAAAAAAATTGCTTTGAAAAGTGCATCATGCATGTATACAACATTTCCCTAAAAGGTAAAGGTAAAGGGACCCCTGACCATTAGGTCCAGTCGTGACCGACTCTGGGGTTGTGGCGCTCATATCACTTTATTGGCTGAGGGAGCCAGCGTACAGCTTCCGGGTCATGTGGCCAGCATGACTAAGCCGCTTCTGGCGAATCAGAGCAGCGCACGGAAACGCCGTTTACCTTCCTGCCTAAGTGGTACCTATTTATCTACTTGCACTTTGACTTGCTTTTGAACTGCAAGGTGGGCAGGAGCAGGGACCGAACAACAGGAGCTCACCCCGTCATGGGGATTCGAACCACCGACCTTCAGATCGGCAAGTCCTAGGCTCTGTGGTTTAACCCACAGCACCACCCGCGTCCCACATCATTTCCCTACTTCCTCCTAATTACTCAAAAAGGATAAGGCATAGGAAAGTTTTATTCACACCAGGGACTTTGACATGTGAAACAATCCAGTATAGCAATTTTAATCAAAGTATGAGACGTAGTTTTATATAGTGGTACCTTGGTTTATGAACTCAATCCATTCCGGAAGTCCGTTCTTAAACCGAAACCATTCTTAAACTGAGGTGCGCTTTTCCTAATGAGGCCTTCTGCAGCCGGTCCCCTTCCACCGTTCGGATTCCATTCTTAGACAGAGGTAAAGTTTGCAAACTGGGACACTACTTCTGGTTTTGCGGAGTTCGTAAACCGAATCGTTCTTAAACAGGACTGTTCTTAAACCGAGGTACCGCTGTACAGTATATATACAGTGATACCTCGGGTTACATACGCTTCAGGTTACAGACTCTGCTAACCCAGAAATATCACCTCGGGTTAAGAACTTTGCTTCAGGATGAGAACAGAAATTGTGCTCCGGCGGCGCGGCTGCAGCAGGAGGCCCCATTAGCTAAAGTGCTGCTTCAGGTTAAGAACAGTTTCAGGTTAAGAACGGACCTCCGGAACGAATTAAGTTCTTAACCCGAGGTACCACTGTATATATCATACATTGTGATGATCTGTCATGGAACAACCCCACTGAAGAAGATAACAGCGGTTACCCAGACCTCATTGCTGGTTGCGAAGGGCCCCCCCGGGATAGTTCAGGCTTCAGGGCCCCCAAACATAGGCAGCAACTCTATCGGGCTGAGGTGTTTTCAGCCCCCCCAAGTCTTTTGGGATGGGACTGAGCCCTCCAAATCCTGAGGGGATGAAGGAAACAGAGTGTGGCCTCTCCACCACCCACTCAGCTCCTTTATTGTGATGGAGCGGCCAGGACTGCCTGGAGAGTCCTGGGGTGTTTCACCGGGGTGGGGTGGGAGGGGAAAGGGTCCCACAAGGTGTCCTGGAGCAGTGACGAAAGGATGCCCCCCCCAATGTAGGTCCACCACAGCCGGTGTGATGCACTTAAGAAAGTTGGATAACAGATTACAAAAAAGAAGCAAAACTGGAAAAACGCTCTGTGAAACCCAAACAGAGTCGAAGGGCACATGCACACCCAAGGTTTAAATTTTCTTTTCCCACAAAGGTGAACTCAATGCTACTTACAAAAACAAGCATTGAAAAGTGCAAAAGCAAGAGTAAAAACAACACTAAATGTCGCTCAAATCTGTGTGTGTTTGTGTGTGTGTAGAGTCAATTCTACCCCACTCAAAGATAAGCAGAAAATTAAGGTCGAATGACCTGGGTCAGGGGTCAGCAAACTCTTTCAGCAGGGGGCCAGTCCACTGTCCCACAGACCTCGTGTGGGGGGCCGGACTATATTTTGGAAAAAAATAATGAACAAATCCTATGCCCCACAAATAACCCAAAGATTCATTTTAAATAAAAACACACATTCTACTCATGTAAAAACACGCTGATTCCTGGACCGTTCGCAGGCCGGATTTAGAAGGCAATTGGGCCGGATCCAGCCCCCGGGCCTTAGTTTGCCTACCCATGACCTGGGTGAATCAGAAGGTTTTTGCTTGGCACCTAAAAATGAACAGTGATGAAGCCAGGCCCATCTTGCTTGGGAGAGAATTCCACAGATGGGGTGCCACCACTGAGAAGGCCCATTCTCATGTCACTGCCCTCCATACATCCCTTGGGAGGGAGCATATGGAGAATGGCAACTACAGGGTCTGGGTTGGTTCCTGCGGGGAGAGGAGTTTTGAGATATTGGGGTTAACAACAGGGACAGGGGAACCCACCACCCTCTAGATCAGTGGTTCTCAACCTGTGGGTCCTCAGATGTTGTTGGACTACAACTCCCATCATCCCTGAGCTCTGGCCTTGCTAGCTAGGGGTGATGGGAGTTGTAGTCCAACAACATCTGGGGACCCACAGGTTGAGAAAGGCTGTTCTAGATCTTGTTGGAGTGCATCTCCTATCACCCCACTGGCCACGCTGGCTGGGGTTGATGGGTGCTGGAGTTTAACCTTCAAGTGGAGGGCTGCAGTTTCTCCAGACTGGACCACAGGCCAGTCTGGGGCTGGTGGGACTTCTGCAACCACACCCATAGGTATCTGGCTTGCCTCAGCATGCCCACCTGAGATATTAGGGGTTGTGGATGTGATTTCTGTGGAGAAATCTGTAGCATCAACAGTTTTGGTGAGAAGCTGAGGGTTGATTACGGTGGGGTCGACTGCTCTTCCTGAATGAGCAAAAGCAGAGGCTTCCAGAATAAGCAACCCCTCGCTACTTAGCAAAAAAGGTTGATCAAATGTTTACTAGAGGATGAGGATGCTGGATCCGTGCAGGGGGTGAAATGCACTCAATCATTTTGACAATTCACACCCGTCTTCCATCTGCAGAGGAAACGGACGGTTTGGTGGTGATTGGGGTGACAACGGTCATTGTTCTTGATCAGTACCTAAGAAGTATCGAAATATCGAGCTGTTAAGGGCTGCTATCAACCTGGGGCTTTTAACTGGGTCAATACCCCATTAAGTCCTCTCTCTTTGCAATGATTAATGTTGAGTGTCAACATCAGGTTAGAACAGCAGCGCTTGACCGCTTCATGTCTAAGTCACACCCCAGGAGACGGTTGGGACAGCACAGCAGAAAATTATCAGGTTCTGAATTGTTCTGATGGGAAACTGGCCTCTGCACGTCTCCCTATCTTGGCTTCCCTTTGAGTTGTTCACTATTTTGATCTCCGCCATCCATTGCAGCAATGCAGCAGTGTCTGGGGGGCTACTCTAACTGGTAGGGCAGAAGGCAAAGAGCACAGCAACAAGTGGAGCCAGAGACAATGACTGGAGGAGTCAAACAGCTACAACCCTCGCCCCTTCCCACCTGTTGAGTTCTACAAAGGCAATATTCAGACCAAGGAGGAGGAAACCAATGGGCAGTGCCACACCCTAGTAAGGGCAGAGCCCCATTTACCCTAATGGACTCCCCTCCAGTGCACCCCTGAGATTCTGATGCAAAAGAGAGCATGAGATAGATTTCACTAGTGTTTAGTGATGTTCCTACAACTTCACTGTGATACCCAGAGAGAACTTGCTACAAGACAGACCCAAAAAAGAAAATAACAGAACACCTCTAGTCATCACATACAGCTCACAAGTTAAAACAGTACAACGCATCATCAGAGATCTACAACCTCTCCTGGACAATGACAGTTCTCTTTCTCAAGCTCTGGGAGGAAGACCTTTCATTGCCTACAGACAGCCACCCAATCTCAAACAACTCCTAACCCACAATAATACTACAACCAGACCTAACACGGACACTGGCACCAGAGCCTGCAATAAACCCAGATGCCAACTTTGCTGCCACATACACCCAGACAACACCATTACTGGCCCCAACAGCATCACACATACCATCTCAGGACTATTTAATTGCTCATCGTCTAACATTGTATATGCCATCAAATGCCAACAGTGTCCTTCAGCTATATTGGATTCTTATCTCATTATACATGACAAAGCCACTTTTCACCTTCTCACCCCTTGCTTTTTCCTGTAAGACCTATTGCAGTCGTTAAGAGTCGTCAACAGGCTCATCACAGCTATCTGCCAATCACCCATTCCCACCACCCTTCTGAGTAATACCCCTCCCCACCTTCTCACTATGTAGAAGGGTCTGGAAACTTCTGTTTCAGTGTATCTGAAGAAGTGTGCATGCACACGAAAGCTCATACCAAGAACTAACTTAGTTGGTCTTTAAGGTGCTACTGGAAGGAATTTTTTTTTGTTTTGACTGTGAATCATGTTATATACAAAAGGAGACTCTTGAGAGTCCCATGGACTGCAAGAAGATCAAATCTATCCACTCTTAAGGAAATCAGCCCTGAGTGCTCACTGGAAGGACAGATCCTGAAGCTGGGGCTCCAATACTTTGGCCACCTCATGAGAAGAGAAGACTCCCTGGAAAAGACCCTGATGTTGGGAAAGATGGAGGGCACAAGGAGAAGGGGACGACACAGGACGAGATGGTTGGACGGTGTTCTCGAGGCTACCAGCATGAGTTTGATCAAGCTGCAGGAGGCGGTGGAGGACAGGGGTGCCTGGCGTGCTCTGGTCCATGAGGTTATGAAGAGTCAGACACGACTAAACAACACCATTTTTTTTAAAAAAAAACATTTGCTACATGGCTCTGTCAACCATTGGCTGAGATGCTGTGATGCCACAGATTGTTCCAACTGCTTGTGGGAAACTGCAATAAAACATACCTATGCGTGAGTGCCAGTTAGTGCATGATGAGGTTTGGACTGCAGGCTTAGATTCCTAGACTCAGATAGGTCTTCTCCAAGTCAAGCCTTCTCTTCCTCTTCCCTCTCTCTCTGCACCATGCAAGTGACCAAGGAAGATGTGCCTAAGCAAACTCCAAGCTTAGAGCATGTGTCTATTTCTGTATTTTCTACCCAAGAGTATTCTGCCTGTGTTCTCCTTGCTGCTGCTTAGATAAATGCATGAATCTGACCTTTGGGACACTTTGTAAGCAAAGCATTTTAAAACAATGTGTGGTCTGTTGCTACAATATAATGCCCTGTGCTCGACGATGTTGGGGGATTGAACCAGGGACTTTCCCCACGCAAGGCAGATGCTCTAGCACTGACCCATGATCTTCACAAGAGATATCACAGTAGGTACTGAAACTGGGAATCCCATTCCCATTTTATTGCTGGTGACATTCTTGTAAGTCTCCTTGTTTGTAAGCTGCTTTGGGTGGCTTTGGGCAAGTTAAAATGACTAAAAATATCAATTAATAGTAAATTCAATAATAACAGTAAGTTTGTCGATCATTTGCATCCACCCATCTGTCTTGTTTTTGTTTTTTAAAATCATCCATCCTTTTCTTTCTTTTTCCTTCATCCATTCGTCCTTCTCCTTTCTTTTATTACATGCACCATACCTCTTTGCTTTCATCTTCTACATCCATCCATTCTTCCTTGATTCATTCATTCATTTATTCTTCCTTTCTTCCCTTCATTTTTGCATCACCATTCCTTCTTCTCCAAGCCATTCTTTCTTCCATATTCCCATTCATCACCTTCCTTCCTATACAATCCATTCATGCTCTTGTCCCCTCCAATCTCCCACCACGCCTTCCTTCCTGATTCCATTGGCAAACCATTTGTTAGGAGCACGTCCCCTGAACCAGCCCCTGGGAAAGCAACCTCTTCATCACCAGGCAAGTGTGGTCCAGGAGGCAGCCTGCATGATGCTTGTCAGCTCCCCGCTGCAATTATTTGTTCCTTTGTACAGCAAAAGTAGCTGCGACAGAAATGAGATACACAATTTGCTCTTGATGGGTCCTGAAAAATCATCTCAGACATGCAACCCTACATTGGCCCATCGATCGCCAAGTCTTGACAGAGTGCAATTTGGTTTTCTCGACATTTACGGAACCCATGTCCTTAATCCTCTAATTGTTAAGGAAGCTTTGGTATGCTACAGAATGGGCTGATTTGGCTGATTGTGGAGCATTTCTGGAAGGAAAATCATTGCAGGAACCTCAGCAAAGACAAAGACCGCACATTCTTCAAAACGAAGAATGTGAGAGATGGAGAAGCGTTTATAGCAGGGTGGTGAACCCATGAGTCAAATCTGACCTTTATGCCTCTCTATTCATGCCAAGCGAGGAGCGAGGGAGCACTGGCTGGGGGGCTATTCAGTGATGGGGCTGCCCTTGACGTGGTGTGGCCTGGAGATCGAAAGGCGACCTGACCTCAGGAATGTGCCCTTTGGAGTGCAAGGAAGGAGGACGGAGCCCTCTGCCTGGCCTGCATGGAGCCTTCATGGTTACTGGCCTCTGATGGGGATGCAGCTGTGAGACCAGGATGGGCTCCAGGGTCCCGAGACCCCTGGTAGCAGGCAGGCAGGCAGGCAGGCAGGCAGGCAGGCAGGGAAGAATGGGAAGTGGGGATGGAGCCTGCCAGGATGTGCCTGGGTGGTAGCAGCCTCCCCACGGGCTCCTGGTGTGTGTGTGTGTGTTAGGATTGGGCAATGTTTAGATGCATCGTCCAAAATCAGTTTTGAAGTCCACATCATGTCAATGGTTTCATAATATCTGACATGGCAATATATCATGAATCACAATGTGTGTGTGTGTGTGTGCTATGTAAAAAAAAATTGTGATATGGGAAAAGCCATGTAGCTGATCATCCCTTCTCTCATGATTCTTGCTGCCCCTGTTGCTCTGTACTACAAAATAACAGCTGTTAAAGGCAAGTAAATATATATATATCAGTTTTAGACCCCTAAGTACTAGCAGTTGCCAGGACATCACCCCGTTTGCCTCTACATAGTTGCATTCTTATTTCAGAAGTTGTGCTACACCAGTATATTACGATGTTTAGTTGGTGATGTACCATAATGTTGGAATCCAGATATTGCCCAGCCCTAGTCCCTAATGGCACCATGCTGTTCAGCTGCTCCAAGCAGCTTTAAAGTGTTAAGAGTGAAAGTAAGAAATAGTGATTTGATCTTATCGAAGCTGATCTTCAACTGATAGGGACCATGTTAAACCTTGCATTGCTCCAATGTGGAAAACCCCAAACCCTCAAATTGTAACAGATTGGCTGAAATCAACACCAGGAAAGGGACATATAATGGGGAAACTATTTGTATTAATTATCAAAATATATTAATGGAAAGACCGACCTCGTTCGTCAAATACAGTACTGGAATGACAAAACAGCAGGTAATGTGTCTCCTTATAATTTATTCACTGTAATTTAACTTTCCACCAAAATGTACTTTTCTGAGATGATTTATCCCCTCTCGTCTTCATCATCTTTCTCCTCTACTGTGGTCTAGCGGAATAGGATTGGCTAATCCAAACAGACCCAGATTCAAATCCACACCCGACATCTACTCAGTTCACAGCATGACCTGCGATGGGCTCATCACTTATCTCTCAGCCTAACCTACCTCACAAGGATAAAATTGGACTCTTCCTTGTATGCATGATATCTAGAAGCTTAGTTTCAGTGCTTAAAAGAAAGTGAACAGGTGAACATATTTGAGGATGGAAAACCATAGTTTTATAGAGGGAGAGATTTGTGGGTTCTAGACTGCGTTGGGCTTTCATACCAGAACCTTGAATTGGCTTGTAAGGCAACTAGTGATGGGGATATATTCTGAAATGTAACACAACAGTCCTGTGAGGTAGGTCAGACTGAAATGAATGAGGCTGCAGAATCTGAAGCAACTGAAGCTTTTCAATAGTCTTCAAGGGCAACTGCGAGCCAGCTGCACCTTACAGCTGTCAAGCTTGAAGGTTACAGCAGCATGGCTCAGTGTGGTGACCTGTCTTCACGACAACCTTATAAGGGAGGCCACTGGCTTGCCCAAAGTCACTGGGGCTTTGATCCCATGTCTCCCTACTCTAAATCCACTGCTCTAGCCACCATAATGTCTGGATCCAGAAGCCCCTGAGTTCATTGTAAGGTAAAGGTAAAGGGACCCCTGACCATTAGGTCCAGTCGTGACCGACTCTGGGGTTGCGGCGCTCATCTCGCTTTATTGGCCAAGGGAGCCAGCATACAGCTTCCAGATCATGTGGCCAGCATGACTAAGCCGCTTCTGGCGAACCAGAGAAGCGCATGGAAACGCCGTTTACCTTCCCGCCGGAGCGGTACCTATTTATCTACTTGCACTTTTACTTGCTTTCGAACTGCTAGGTTGGCAGGAGCAGGGACCGAGCAACGGAAGCTCACCCCGTCGCGGGGATTCAAGCCACCAACCTTCTGATCGGCAAGCCCAAGAGGCTCTGTGGTTTAACCCACAGCGCCACCCACGTCCCTGTTGAGTTCATTGTACACCCTAGCATATCACAGCCTCCTTTCAACAGCCTGTTTGACATGCTTTCTCTTCCAGTTCTCAAAACTTCCTCCAAGGAACCAACAAAAAGATGCAACTTGAAAATAAAAAAAATCAGATGTTCCAGCATTATTGCTGAACGCTAAAAAGTTTGCAGAGAAAAAAGCTGTGCCATTGTTATGGTGCTCAGAAGAGAATAATAATAATACTAATAAAAAAGTCAGAAGTGCTAGGATAGGCAGAAATGTCTGAGATATTTTCCTTCTTGCAGAGACCTCGCTTTATGCCGCTCCCTGCGGTAAACACAGCTGGGGCAGAATCCCACTGCGCCTTCAGGTGCTGAACAAAAGGCTGCCTTCGACTGCAAATGTCTCTGGAACCAGGGTGACATTTGCAGCTCGATCCAATGCTCATTTTTCTCCAGGGATGTGAGGCCTGTGACCTGTGGGCCATTCTTGGTCCACCAGAGGGGTCAGATAAGGCTTGCAAAGCCTTTGAAATAAAAAATCTCCACCCACCAATCAACTGACTTCACTCCGATGGACAGGGTTTGAGTCTGGGGTACAAAGCTCAGTGGGTTACAGCATGTGCTTCACATGCAGCAGCTGCCTGTTTGAATCCCCTGCATCTATGGGTAGAACAGGGAGAGAGACCCCTGCCTTGAAACCACAAATATGAGAAAGACAAGAAATCTTAAGAAGGCCAGGATGTTTTGGAGGTGGGAGTCACATTTCACTACTCTATTCCAAACTTAAAAATGGAAAGTGTAAAGCTGGTGGTCAACAAAGAGGTTTAAAGACTGTCTCAAGGCAAATCTAAAAAAATATACTATAAACACTGACAACTGGGCAACACTGGCCTGTGAGCACTCCAGTTGGAGAACAGCCTTTACCAAAGGTGTCATGGGCTTTGAAGACACTCAAACTCAGGACGCAAGGGAGAAACGTGCTAAGAGGAAGGCATGTTTGGCAAATCCACACCGTGATCAGCTCCCGCCTGGAAACAAATGTCCCCACTGTGGAAGGACGTGTGGATCCAGAATTGGCCTCCACAGTCACTTACAGACTCATTGTTAAAACCGTGTTTATGGAAGACAATCTTACTTGGCTACAAGTGATCACCAAAGAAGAAGAAGATTTCATATATTGATCCAAAATGCCCAAACCTTTGCCTGCAGGACTTTCATGGATGGTCAGATACGAGGCATGCTGTTGGAGTTACAAGTATCTGAACGACACAGAAAAGACCCCCCCCATTTGCCAGGTGTGCATGGGAATTGTAACCCCCATCATTCAGCCCAGACACTGAGGTCCTCCTCTGGTTCACTCACTGTGAGAAGTGAGGTTACAGGGAACCAGGAAGACGGCCTTCTCGGTAGTGGTGCCCTCCCTGTGGAACACCCTCCCTTCAGATATCAAGGAAATGAACAACTATATTTTAGAAGACATCTGAAGGCAGCCCTGTATCAGGAAGTTTTTAATGTTTGATGTGTTAGTATGTTCTAATATACATTGTGAGCCGCCCAGAGTGGCTGGGGGAAACCAGCCAGATGGGCGGGGTATAAATAATAAAATTATTATTATTATTATTACCTGCAGCCAGCCAGTATAGCATATGGTGTCCTGGTTGAATTCAGTCCTGGAGACCAGGATTCAAATCGCCACTCAGCCATGAAGCATAGCTGTCAACTTTTCCCTTTTCTTGCGAGGAATCCTATTCAGAATAAGGGAATTTCCCTTAAAAAAAGGGAAACATTGACAGCAATGCCATGAAGCTCCCTGGGCAACTTTAGGTCAGTTGCTCTCCCTCAGTGTCACCTACCTCACAGGGTCGTTGTGGGGACAGAATGAAGACAAGGAGGAGTACCATGAGTGCCACTTTGAACTCCTTGGAGCAGTCTGGTCTCCTTCAGATGTTTTGGACTACAATTCCCACGCCTGACTGGGGCTTGTGGGAGATGTGGTCCAAAACATCTAGATGCTGCCCGGTTAATCAGGGCTTAGCTAGACGGACAAAGAGTGTGAGATGAAACAAGGCAGCTTCGTGCCGCAAGTTATTGAAGACCTACAGCAATGTTGAAAAGGAGAAGAGAGCAGCTTTTGTTATGAAATGCATTTGACAGCATTCATCTGACCAAAACGGGCAGCTCGGGTTTGGATTACAACCGTTTGTGGGTCTCCCAGCCGCTGCTTATTTAAAGGAGACTGTTCTCTAGGTTTCCCCTCCTGGTGTTCATTATTGGCACTGTTTAGTTTTGAAGCAACATTAAAAAAAATAAAATCCAGCCAGGATGTAGTTTAATAAAGCACTTTGATGACCCCGGGCTCAATACATTTTTTCAAAGGCGGGACTGTCAATGGAAATGCTATAATTTTGAAACTGCTTGCTTTAATGCATTTTCTGTCGGCACTTTCCCCCCGCTGCTTTTTTGCGGTGGATGATGAATTATTGAAAAACACGTTTTAAAAGCAGAGCCTTTCAACCTTCAAAAACAGAAGAAAAGATGACCCCAAAAGAATGACCCTCCCTGCTTTGCCAGAGTTAAATCAGCTTGTTTTACTAACTTGAGTGAAGTTAGAAATTACTTTGTGTAACTTTGGTGTACACTTAGAATTTCTCGCCTTGTCAGATGCAACAGATGGTGTACCCATTATGCAGAATGAAGGGATGGGCTGCAGGGATATACAGAGGGGACATATTCTTAACCTCTCCCCCCCCCCCAATGTAAAGCACTCCTTGCTTGTAGTAAACTAGCACATTGCATTTTTCTATAAAATGCACGCTTACCGCATGCTGGATGATTTATTAATTTTTATTAACACAGCGGAAAGATTTTTAAAAATCTACCTCCCATTTCAGGCTGAAGCAGTATAATCTAAAAGTTCAGCATCACCTTCTGATTATTTATTTAGCTAATCATTATTATTTATATTGCGCCCTTCCTCCCAAATGAGCTCAGGTTGGTGTGCACAGAGTAGACCCAGCACCAACCACCTCTGTATCCTCACATCAACTCTGACTGACCTAAGTGAGCTTCATGGCTGTGTGAGAAGGTGTAGACCAGGGGTCAGCAAACTTTTTCAGCAGGGGGCTGGTCCACTGTCCCTCAGATCTTGTGAGGGGCTGGACTATATATATATATATATATATATATATATATATATGCTTTCGTAGATTTTCACGGGTATATATGCAGGTTTTGGTGTCCTCGGGTGTCTTCCCGTGTAAAAGTTGGGGTGTCTAGGCGACGTTTCGACGAGGTCTCACTCGTCATCTTCAGGCTGGTGCTTTCGGCTTCTTGTTACTGGAACAGAGCCGAAAGCACCAGCCTGAAGATGACGAGTGAGACCTCGTCGAAACGTCGCCTAGACACCCCAACTTTTACACGGGAAGACACCCGAGGACACCAAAACCTGCATTCCTGTACCCGTGAAAATCTACGAAAGCATATATATATATATATATATGAAGAACGAATTCCTATGCCCCACAAATAACCCAGAGATGCATTTTAAATAAAAACACACATTCTACTCATGTATAAACACACTGATTCCCGCACTGTCCACGGGCCGGATTTAGAAGGCGATTGGGCCGGATCTGGCTTCTGGGCCTTAGTTTGCCTACCCATGGTGTAGACACGGAGTCCTCCTTCACGCTACACTTTCAGGTCCTTTTTGGAGAAAAAGACATTTGTTCCTGTCAGTAGAAAAGGTAGTCTATATAAGCTTAGAGGTCTCTTCTTCAAGAGGTCAGATTTTCTGACACTGGTGCTTTTTGGGGAACACAGATACAATATATCTCTATGAATGCACAAAGATTTGAATGAAAACCCTGTACACGTTGATTTTTACAGCTCTGCTGTTGTGTACCCAGATACACAGACTGTATATTTGGCATATACAGTTCACCGACTGTACAAGTGTACAGCTCAATAGAGAAGGGGGTGTACGCACCTTTCATTCAACGACTGTACAACATGGGTATCTGCACACAAACATCGTCATGATGTACACTTGCACAGCCACTCACATATAATGGCCCTATCATCGGTGTACCTCTGTACACAACAGCTGAGCCGTATAAATGAACCAGTGTACACCCCTTCACACAAACATTTGGACATGGTGTAGTCCAGCAAGTGTTCAGTGTCATATGTGAACAACCCTAGAACAACTCTAGATACACACAGATTGTACGCTTGTTGAATGCAACATGTAAACACACCTCTCAAGTCACAACTGGTTCACATCTGGACCAAACATCCCAAGTACTCTGGTTGCCAAAAAGAAGCAAATAAACTCTATCCTGAATAGGGTAACTGTGCCCCTGAAGGACCAGGTGTGCAGCATAGGAGTCATTTTGGACTCACATGGAGATGCCAGGTTAATTCTGTGTCCAGGGCAGCTGTCTACCAGCTTCATCTGGTACACAGGCTGAGACCCTACCTGCCCACGGACTGTCTTGCCAGTGGTGCATGCTCTAGTTATCTCCCACTTGGACTACTGCAATGCACTCTATGTGGGATACCTTTGAAGGTGACTCAGAAATTGCAATTAATCCAGAATGCGGCAGCTAGACTGGTGACTGGGAGTGGCCACCGAGACCATATAACACCGGTCCTGAAAGCTCTTCATTGGCTCCCAGTACGTTTCCGAACACAATTCAAAGTGTTGGTGCTGAGCTTTAAAGTCCTAAACGGCCTCGGTCCAGTATACCTGAAGAAGTGTCTCCACCCCCATCGTCCAGCCTGGACACTGAGTCCAGCACCGAGGGCCGCCTGGCTGTTCCATCGCTGCAAGATGTGAGGTTACAGGGAACCAGGCAGAGGGCCTTCTCGGTAGTGCCGCCTGCCCTGTGGAACACCCTCCCAGCAGATGTCAAGGCAATAAACAACTATTTTACTTTTAAAAGACAACTGAATGCAGCCCTGTTTAGGGACGTTTTTAATGTCTGATGCTGTATTGTTTTTAATATTCAGTTGGAAGCCGCCCAGAGTGGCTGGGGAAACCCAGCCAGATGGGCGGGGTATAAATAATAAATTATTTTTATTTTATTACTGTATTATTATTTCCATTTCTTTAAAAAGCAGCTTTTCTGTTTGTCTGGCCCATATTCTTTAAAGTCCTTGCAGTGCTGTCCAAGGAAAGCTTCTGAAAATGCCTGCTAATTAGAAGGATGCCTAAGGAACAGATTTCCTTCCTTCCTTCCTTCCTTCCTTCCTTCCTTCCTTCCTTCCTTCCTTCCTTCCTTCCTTCCTTCCTTCCTTCCTTCCTTCCTTCCTTCCTAGGAAACCTCCTTTCTGGGGAGTTTCCTCCCTTTCTTCATCAACTTGGGCTCCAAAAGCGACTCCGCACCTCTCTAATGAGCAGCCGTCCGCAGTTCACCGGCCGATTAATTCATTAGGAGGAGAAACGGCGGCTCTGGAACAGGCCCAGGTCCTAGTCACTGGACAAAAAGGGAGGCTTCATTAGCAGAGGCTGGAGGAGTTTGCTCAAAGCCTGACATCTTTTATTTGATCTGAGCTGACTCCAAGAACGGGATGGCGGCAGGGGTGGAAACGTTCCTGCTAATGAACTTCCCCCGCCATACCCCAACCCCTTTCCAAGCATGCGGTGACTTTAGAAAACAGTGACAATGCAAGGGGGAGGCACAACTGGCACCTCTTGTCTAACGTGCTGCAGAAAACAGTCTCTGATGATGCTGAAGATTCTCCTAAGGATGCAGTGATGAGAGGGGAGAGCCTTGTTTCTCATTAGCTAGCAGACGTGGGTGCTACTCATTGGGTTGGTCTCTATGTGAAAAGGATATGTTTGGCCAGCAAGCTTTCCCATCTGCTCTGCCGCCCCCCCCAAATGCCTGGGACCTTTATAACCTGCATGGGAGGGAGCAGTCTGGGAGTTTATTCCAATGCATTCTAACATTTCTTAGGGGGCTTTTTGGGAGGGAGGGGAGGGGAAAGGAACTTGCATTTTCTTGTGGCAAGAGGATGGGTGTATTTTGGTATTTTTGTTGCGGGGGCTGCTTTACATTTTTGTAAGCTGCGTTTTCTTGCTTCAGTGTCGTATATTTGTTAAACTTTGTGAGTTCCCCATGGGGCATTTTTATTTATTTTTGCAAAAAGGCATAATGGTTAGAATGTCAGACCAGGACCTGGGAGACCAGGTTCAAATGTCTACTCAGCCAAGGTCACTGGGGGCTGGCAGATGTTGAACTACAACATCTGGAGGGCAGCAGGTTGGCGAAGCCTGCATTGGAGGGCAAACCATAGTTCAGTAGGAACTGATTTGCACTCAGAAGGTCCCAGGCTCAACTAGCAATGTATGACGCCATTCAGGTTTGCATTTGCAGAGGTGATTCCGTGCCACTGCAGTTCAGCTTCTGCCAAAACCTACATTATCCATCTCATTCTGCTGTAGCAAGATAACATAACTTTGAGTCCCTTAATTATGTTGTCATCACATTATTCCACATTCATTTCAATGCACAGGGGACACAGGGCAGGGCTCTATTTCAGCTGCAACTCACCGGAACTGAGTTCTGCCACATTTATGGGGTGGCACCTCTTTGTAGCGTATTTGCAGCTGTATAGCACCATGGCACCCAGAGCTTGGGGAGATTGTGCAAAGAAGTCCCCCCCCCAAGAAAAACTCAACAACTTTGGCTTCCCCATTTATGTCTTGTTTGCCAAAGTGTGTTCTCCTTCATAGAGAGTACGTATTGCGGTGGGGGCCGACAGGACACTCCAAAGTTGTGGGGCGGGCTAATTGATCATTGGCTACTGTTGTGATTGGGCTTCTCTTGTTGTTGAGAAGAAGTTAATGTTGCCATTTTGTGACTGACAGCCAGAAACGTTAAAACTCCCTGCACAAAGCGTAGAGCTTCCTCTTTTCACTCCGTGCATCGGATTGCCCCCCCCCCCATATTTAGGGTTGTTCATGTTGACCTTGATATGCCTGTCATGAGGTCGTCTGCTCTTGGGGCAGGGGCCCAGTAGGAATTTTGTCCCTTTGGCTAATTGGCTGGTGCCATTTGGTTTTTGCCTACTGCATAGCAAATCGTCATAACTTGTAAGGTTGCGGTTAGGCATTGGTTTTGGTTTGGTTGGTTGAAGGGTATGGATTGGCTGTGCCTGCCCCTCTAATGCTGCTGCTGCAAGGGTATTCCATTAAAGGAATACAGGGGCTCACCATTGCTTTTGTCCAAACCCTGTCAAGGGGCTAGGGCCACGCAAGAGCCCCTGGTTGCATTTGGGGAGGGCTGAGGGCAGGTTCCCTGCTCCGTCGCTATCCCTAAAATGTATTCCTCTTTTCTGACTTTCACAGGCATGCAAAATGTCAGTCTGTCCCCACTGGGGGCAGATAGTCGCAACCAATGCCTAAGCAACCACTCACTTTTTTTGTATTTTAATAAAGCTGTGGCCAAAATTATGCCAAAAACCTTAAAGAAAAATTCTGTGTGATGTGGGAGTTATTTGGGGTGCCTTGAGGACTTTGACACGCAACTGCAAGCGGCAACAGAAGTGAATACCAATCGTAGCCACTGGATTTATTTATGTTCCAGATACACCAGGATTCCTATATTTATCGGGGTTCTCCAGTATCCCTAGGACTGACCCCCAGCTTTCCCAGAGGAAGCAGGCAATGGGGAAAACCCTTCTCTACCCAAGACCTTGCTGAATCAGTGTGGACAACAGCAGGCTAGGGATGGATAAATAGTTCCCTTTGGGGCTAGGCAGTTTCCTACGACCCATTTCCGAATCTGCCGTCTGCCAGATTTATAATGCCCTAATTGCCAGAAACTCAGCTGAGCACTAAGCTGTCTTCCTGCCACACTACACCTGAATTTCTCAGTGCTGCAGGTAGTTAGCAATCCACCAGTCATCAGCAGTCACTCGGACAAGAAGCAGGCTGTTCTGATGACAGCCCATCATTTGTAATCATCTCACGGCTGGCAAAGAGAGAGAGAAGGGAGAGAGATTCAGAATCTTCCTTCGAGATCTCTCTCTCTCTCTCTCTCTCTCTCTCTCTCTCTCTCTCTCTCTCTCTCTCTCTCTCTCTCTCTCATGCTCAGCCTGCCAAGAGTCTCTCTTCTTCTCTGCATCACTCTAAGCCGCTCAATAAGAGACCTCGCACTGACAATTTGTTTCTGTAAAAACAAAGGCAAAGTGACCTGGTCAATAAACCTGGAAATTGCCAAGGCCATGTTACGAATGGCATGACCGGGCAACTACCAGGTTGCCCAACCTTTGCTGTTGTACATAGGAGTACAACTGGATCTTGTGATCTCGCCAGCTCCTCACAAGCTGCATGCCACTCTGGTTGCTATGGTAATCGCTTGTTATTATTATTATTATTTAGCTGAGGGGAAAAAACCATCCAGGAGCTGGATGGAAAAAGCCTTCTCTGCCTGCAAACATACTACTTTCCTCCTCCTCATCTAAAGGCTGAACTAACCAATTCAACGTTTGCCAGCTGAGGTTCCTCTGGGGTAGAGATCACCGGAGAAGGTTTTTCCTTAAGAAATCTCTATGTTTAAAGGCTGAGTTACCATTAAAAGGAAAGAGACACCAAGAGCAGAGAAGCGTTGTGCCAAACACAATATATAAACTTCTCATTCATTTCTGACACTGAGGCAGACCATTGCTTTATCAAGCTCAGTGCTGCCTGCAGCAGAGCTGTAGAGCTTCTAACGTATGGGTCAAACCCAGGCCATTTTGGGCAAGCCACCCGCAACCACTTTCATGGGAACATTTGCTAAAACAACGAGGGGGAAATGCTTCATGTTACCAGTGCCTTGCTGCTTGCAACGTCAAAGCACCGGATCGCGAGACATCATCTGCCCATGTGCCAAATTTGTCCTGCGAGGCATCTCCTAATAAAAATATTGTGCAGGGTGCCAAAACAGGTTCCCCAACCTCCAGGGTCCCAGCCCTACCGGGAGATATTCTCCTGCCCCAAGCAAAGCTGGTGAGGAAGGCTAAAGTTTTACTCACTAGCCTCGCCAGAGCAACAAAACGCTCACCATGGCGAGTGGAACGGTGGATGCCTGAACTTAAAAGATGCACAAAATGGGCAACACAAAGGACCCTACATGCTACCGACGGATTATACTGAACACTCCTGCTGCTGGCAATTTCTCTCTCCATCTCCCCTCCCAACTTCATGCGCATTTAACCATACACACTCGCACTCCCTCTTTCGCTAGGTTAATGAGTTGCTTTTAAACTCTGTGACTTTCCCCCTTCCTGACTCAATTAGCCACGCATTTAGCGGTGTGGCAATTCCCTGCTAATGTAGGCTAATCGCCTCCATTGCTTGAGAGGACTGTTTGTTTCCCATCAGCCTTGTTCGCTTTGTTCCCTGTGGCAATTTTCGCACAGACCCATTACTGCTCCCGGTGACACGGCAGCAGCGGGGCTGCCTCACAAGATAGGAAACTCACATTAAAACGCGCAGAAATTTGTGGGAGGCTTCCAAACATGAAGGGAAGTGCCTGTGTGAGACCAGGTTTGTAAAACGGCAGCTTGCCTATGGCGGGCCAACAATGGCCTGCAGGCAACCAGACAGAGAGAGGTCAAGTTTCTGTTTCTTCCAGGCTGTTGGCATGTTAAAAGTTCCTTGCTCCGACTGCGCATGAGTACCAGGCGACCTTTGTGGGTTTCTTTGCAAGGCTGCACTGCAAGCCGTAAAAGGTGCAACAGGGAAGGTTATGGGAGGATATCAGCTTTGAGTGCAGAAGGTCCTAGGTTCAATTCTCAGCAGGTAATAATAATAATAATAATAATAATAATAATAATAATAATAATAATAATTTTTATTTATACCCCGCCCTCCCCAGCCAAGGCCGGGCTCAGGGATGCTAAGAAGCAATAATAAAAACAAGTTGAACGAATACAACTTAAAAACAAAATTAAAATACAATTTTAGGAAAGACCCCTTGTCTGAAACTCAGGTGCTGAGGAGTGCAGACATTCCTTATTTTGACGGCCTGGTGGTCTGACTCAATATAAGGTCGGTTTTTGTGTTCTTAATGGCCCACAGAAACCAGCAGGAGACCTGCCTACTAGGCTGACTCTTGATAGCACAGCACACATGCGCAGTTTGAGAGTTAGGATGGACACAAAAGGATCCTGTGCACAAAGATCACGGGTGGAGCTGAAACACATTGAAATGTGCAGATGGGGACAGCAGCCCCTTCTAGTGTCCCTATTTTCCAGGGACAGTCCTGGATTTACAGAAGCCGTCCCAGTTTCTCATTTGATCCCGGAATGTCCCGCTTTTCCTTAGGACATCCCTATTTTCAGCAGAAAAGTGTTAGAGGGTATGGTAGGGAAAGGTAAAGGGGCCTCTGACTATTAGGTCCAGTCATGACCAACTCTGGGGTTGCGGCGCTCATCTCGCTTTATTGGCCAAGGGAGCTGGCGTACAGCTTCTGGGTCCTGTGGCCAGCATGACTAAGCCGCTTCTGGCGAACCAGAGCAATGCACGGAAATGCCGTTTACCTTCCTGCCAGAGTGGTACCTATTTATCTACTTGCACTTTTACTTGCTTTCGAACTGCTAGATTGGCAGGAGCAGGGAGCGAGCAACAGGCGCTCACCCTGTCGCGGGGTTTCGAACCACCAACCTTCTGATCGGCAAGCCCTAGGCTCCGTGGTTTAACCCACAGCACTACCCATGTCCCTAGAGGGTATGGTAGGACTTTCCTATTTTCAGTGGAGAAATGTTGGAACTTGGAGGGCACAGAGTTATGTCACCCCCAAGCATAACATACCCCAGAACTGAATGGTGTTATCTTCTTAGAGCAGGCCCCCAACAACTGACCTATATGCAGCCCCACATCAATTTTGGAGCAATACTGTGAGCAGGAGGGTTCAATCCTGGTGGGTGCCTCTCCACCCGATGTCTCACTCCCTGATAGGCCCAGATCGCTCCAGGCAGCCTGACCGAACCCAAGGCAATTTGGGATTGTCTCTGCCTGACTCAGTCAAAATTTGGATCCCTCTGAATCTGCCCAATTCTGTTTTGCTTTGGGCAAAATCTGGTGCAAAGGCTTAATGCCTGCAAGGAGAATATCTTAGAATCTGGGCATCACACGGTCCCCTCTTGTCCAGAACATTTTGTCTTGCTACAGTCAACTTTGGGCCGGACCACAAAGTTGGAGAAGCTGGCTAGGAAAAAGTTGGGGAAGCTGGCTAGGAAAATAATGCAATCTGTGCCAGTGTGCTTAAACTAGACAATCTGACTCTGGGGTGCAATTTCATCATATTTTATTTCTGGCACTAGATTTGAATGAACGTGTCAAAAGAACAACATCTGCACATTGTTGAAATCCTTGGTTGTTTTCCTGAGAGGCATCAGGCTTTATAAACGCCCATCACAACACTCTCAGAAGGCGGGTATTCTCTTAGGCCTAGTTCTGTTTGTTTAAAGACACGGGAAGCAATTGTGAGGCTGATGTCTCTCGCCTGAAACGCCAAGAGAATGAGGGTGGAATCTAATCATGTCACACAGAGAATCTGTTCTTGCAAACTACTTCAGCTACATGCACTGCCAGATGGAAGCAGAAGAAATACTAGCAATTTGCCAAAAAGAGAGAGAAAGAAAACTGGCCAGTAACTGCTGTGCTCACAAAGTTCGCAGTTATTGCACGTACAAGACAAGTTTAAACATAAAGATTGCTTCCTCTTCACTGAGCATTCATTCTGCAGGGAGGTTAGGTGACACCAACTATTTAAATGAGCATTCATTGTGATTTCATGGTGGGAGGTTAGATAATTGCACTGTGATGCTGTGGTGGCAAGTCATATTTTTACAAAATTCTTCCCCACATCATGTCAAGTATCTAGGGGGTCTTAGTAGACTGCAAGCTTAACATGAGTCAACAGTGTGACGCAGCAACAAAAACGGCAAATGCGATTCTAGGCTGCTTCAACAGAAGTACAGTGACAAGATAAGGGGAAATAATAGTACCTCTCTATTCTGCCTTGGTCAGACCTCATCTGGAGTCCTGTGTCCAATTAAGTAGGATATTGATAATCTCTCTCTCTCTCTCTGTGTGTGTGTGTGTGTGAGAGAGAGAGAGAGAGAGAGAGCATAATAAAGCATATATTAATGAAAATAACATATAAAAATGCATTAAACTAGGGAAATAATACTAATACTAATTATTATTATTATTATTATTTATTATTTCTACCCTGCCCATCTGGCTGGGTTTCCCCAGCCACTCTGGGCTGTTTCCAACAAAAGATTAAAAATACATTAAAACATTGCAAAAATGTGTATATGGGGCAAATTTGCCCATAAATTAGGAGCAATTTACACTAAGATGAAAACGAATCTTCACGAGTGTTTTTTTAAAAATTTTAAATAAAATTGCAAGTTTTGGAAAAACAGATCGGAAAAACAAGAAACTGAGAAAAACCACTGTTAGGAAAGCATGTTGGTCTAGGTGGGCCAATGGCCAATGATCCAGCACAGCTCTTCTTATGTTCTAAACTGAAATGGACAGATTTACTCAACCCTATAGAAGGTACTTTGTCGAGGGCCCCTTCAAACCTAAACATTGGCCCTGCTGAAAGATATTCCTCAAAATCAAGGCTCGTCTTCATTCATGCAGGCCAAGTTGCCACAATTAATAATAATAATAATAATAATAATAATAATAATAATAATAATAATAATAATAAATTGAAGCAGATGAGCTGCTGTTGCCCAATTATGTTCATTTTCCTGCCTGCTGAGCCACAGGTAAAACCTAAAGCAGCAGAAGAGGAGGGAAATGTTTCCCTGGCTCGAGGAAGAAACAAACTTGGCAGGCAATAAGAAGGATGGTTTAAGTGTTTGAAGTGCAGCACATGTTTTCTTTTATTTTAAACATGCTGGGAAAAAACCCCCACACAATCAGCGTTCAAAACTCCCATTGTTCTAGATGTGTTTTGCGACAGGGAATATCATTAATGCGAGCAGTTTCTCAGCTTTGGGCTCAGTACTGCGCCGAAGTTTTCAGATTAAAACGGCCACTGCTGGAAGGAAAGGAGGAGCTTTTTTCTGCCCCCCCACTTCCAGTCACTCTTTGAAGACTGGAGAAGAGACCCTCTTAAGAATATTAGGGGGGTGGGCAGGAGAAGGACTAGACCATGTGAAAAATGAACATTTTAGCTGCAGTTAATTCGTTTTCAGCTTTGTATTCTTGTTATAAGAAAGCACATCTCCATTGCAGCACCATTAGGTTTAAGGAATCATTTAGCTCCCAGCTTTCATATCTCAGTTTCTAACACCACACAATTCATACTTTTTTGAGGTACAAAACTCCCTGTGATGGGGGAGGGGGCACATTTTTGTGGTTCTAATGACAACTCTCTCTCTCTCTCTCTCTCTCTCTCTCTCTCTCTCTCTCTCTCTCTCTCTCGTGTGTGTGTTTTAAGACAAGGTGATTTGTAATAGCCAAAAATCCCAATGAGAATGCGTGTTCAAATATGTGGATGTTGTTAGCAGGGGTCGCTTAAATAATGAATCCAGCGTCCAGAGAAAGAAGAAATCCTGATAATACTTTACTGAACAAATTGAATAAAACAGTATATAACTTGAGGAGAGAGAAACAAAGTGATCCTGTGTTTTAGGGGGAGGGTTTGTTGAGAACAGGGTTAAAGTCAACTGTACCTCCAGGGGAAAAACCAGTTAGAGACAGAGAGCATGTGCTACCTCACTAGAGGTCATGCCACCTACCAGGTTGCTATTACCTCCCCTTCCACCTTCTAACAGTGATAGAATTAACCCTTACATTGCAAATTGAATGATCCCTGCTGCTGCACTGCCAACAGATGTAAATTAAACAGTAAATTAAATTAAACGGTAAATTAAACGGTAAATTAAAAAGTTTCTAAGGCAAGCCTGTTGGATTGGCCTGGCTAGTCCAGCATCCTCTTTTCACAGCAGCCAACTTGATGCCCATAGGAATCCTGCAAACAGGACATGAGTGGCCACTCTGCTGGCCTGCGATTCCTAGCAAATGGTATTTAGAATCATGTTGCCTCTGATGCCAAAGAGTAGAACTTAGCCTTATCCTCCTTCATGGATTTGTCTACTCCTTCCAGGGGACGGCAACCCCATCTAGAACAAAGCCATCTTCCACCCACCTGGACTTGAGAACTCCGAATGCATAACACCGCTGTCTTTTCAGATTTCAGTTTCAATGTTTGTACCATCTACTGAACAGACCTGGCCCTGCTTCTCCATTATGCATCAGTATTGGTGGCTGACAGATGTTGAGGTTCAACCTTCCCTACTCATAGTCTACCAGCAGCAATGGGTAGCCAGCAGGAACCTTTACATCAGGGGTCAGCAAACTTTTTCAGCAGGGCCCACTGTCCCTCAGACCTTGTGGGGTGTTATGTACTGAAGTTCTCACCCTGGGCCAGCAGGGGGATACTGTATATAGTTATGCAAATGAAGGATCGAAAGTGACGTTCAGTGATTGGATAGTTTGTGTGCAAATGAAGGATCGAAAGTGACGTTCAGTGATTGGCTAGTTACAGAAAATGGTTACTGTTGCATTCTAGTGGAGCTCTATATAAGCAGGCTGACTGAGCTCCTCAGTTCAGTTCTGTTCCAGCTTACAAATAAAGAGCTGCTTTGGAAGTATTGCTGTGTCGTCTGATATGTTCGCCCACAACTTAACATGGGGAGCCGGACTGTATTTTGAAAGCATACACAAATGAATTCCTATGCCCCACAAATAACCCAGAGATGCATTTTAAATAAAAGGACACATTCTACTCATGTAAAAACACCAGGCAGGCCCCACAAATAACCCAGAGATGCATTTTAAATAAAAGGACACTTTCTACTCATGTCAAAACAAGCTGATTCCCGGACCATCCATGGGCCGGATTTAGAAGGTGATTGGGCTGGATCCAGCCCCCGGGCCTTAGTTTGCCTATCCATGCTTTACATCCTTTAAAGCCTTTTTTGGCCAAAGGCACAGTGAAGTGCAGGATTATGGGGACCAAAAAACCCCCACACCAACATGTAATGTAATTCACTATCCCACCTTACTGCTGTTAATTGGGCAAAAACTTTGCAGAAATCAATAATGTCAAATTGCCAAGTGTGGCTTGGTCCCATGGCCTGTTTCAAAAGGCCAGAGGATAAGAGCACCCTTCCCAGACTTTGATCTTAATTGGAAGTCAGCTATGGGAATAAGAAGAGGCAGGGATAAGCTCCAAATAATCACAGACTTCTAGATTTTTCTTTTTAACCTACATTCACTGCAAAGCTTAGAGTACATTTAGAGAGTTCCTGGCAAATCATATAATTTAGGTTCATTACTGGAAGTTCAGGCTAATTCACACTTTGTGTAATCAGGTAGAGATGCCAAAGCAAAAATATACCCAAGTGTTGCAATCTACAGTGGGTGGCACATATTCATTTAATTGCTCTGGTATTTAAAAAAGAGAGAGATTTACCCCATTCCCAATAAAGCAAAGCAAAGCAAAATACAATTATAGCCAATGTAGCACTAAGCTAAAGTACTTAGTGGCATAATTTTTGCACCGGCATAAGATTTTTTTAATTTAAAAAATCATACCCCATTTTTCACCATGGAGGTCTCAAAGCAACTCACAACTATGAAAAATACAACATTTAAAACATTAAACAACCCACCCACCCCCAAATTTAAAATATCCAGAATTTAAAATCTTTTTAAAAAGTAGGGTATCAGAGAAGTCAAGTCCAAAGGAGGAGCCAGGAGGTGAGATTGAGAAGCCCACCTGAAGTCAGGATGGAAGAGTAAGCCAGGTCAAGAAGGGCAAGTCAATAGGCAGGGCTAAAGAGAATGGGAGACTCTAAAGCGCAAATGGAACAGCAAGACCTCTTCTATCCTTCCTGCCCATTGAGGATTCATTGGCCAGTCTGAGTGGATGGAGTCAGCCCAGGGCCTGAAGTTTTTTTGTTTTGTTTGCATCTGCCTGTTTCAAGAGACAATGGAGTGCACCGCTGGGGGTGAAGGCTTACACCCTGAAGAGATCGCTTTGGTGCTGCTAACACAGCAAAAACAACTTCGGAGGCAGCATTTACGAGTTACTGGTCTCTGGAGCCACAGCAGGTGCTGTGATTCTTCCTGGAGGCTTACTCCTGAAGCCTTTCTCATGAATGAGGACAGCCACAAGTTCCTTTCCCTGGTTAATTCATAGTCCTGTTGATTCATAGAATCACAGAGTTGTAAGGGATCCTGAGGATCATCTAGTCTAAACCCCTTCAATGCAAGAATAAGCAATTGTCCCAAACGAGGATTAAATCTGCAAACATAGCATTATCGGTACAGTACCACGCTCTAACAAACTGAGCTATCCAGGAAAATAAAAGCCCCAATGGCACTCAGTATTCTCAAGCAGTCTCCCATGCAAGTACTAACAAGGCCTGACCTTGCTTTGCTTCTGCGACGAGGCATGTTAAGGGACGCGGGTGGCGCTGTGGTGTAAACCACTGAGCCTTGGACTTGCTGATCTGAAGGTCGGCGGTTTGAATCCCCTTGACGGGGTGAGCTCCCATTGTCCGGTCCCTGCTCCTGCCAACCTAGCAGTTCGAAAGCATGTCAAAGTGCAAGTAGATAAATAGGTACCACTCCTGCGGGAAGGTAAATGACGTTTCTGTGCGCTGCTCTGGTTTCACCAGAAGCGGCTTAGTCATGCTGGCCACATGACCCAGAAAAACTGTCTGCGGACAAACGCCGGGTCCCTCTGCCAGTAAAGCGAGATGAGCGCCGCAACCCCAGAGTCGTTCACAACTGGATTTACCTGTCATGGGTCCTTTACCTTTAAGGGTAGTACAGCCCTATTTGCCACTCATTTCCCTCCATGGCAGCTTTTCTCAACCTGTGGGTCCCCAGATGTTGTGGAACTACAACTCCCATCACCCCTAGCTAGCAAGGCCAGAGCTCAGGGATGATGGGAGTTGTAGTCCAACATCTGGGGACCCACAGGTTGAGAACCGCTGCTCCACGGCATGTGCAGTTACCTCCTTCTTTACCACTGGATCCACTCCTGGTCTTGTCCACTCCATCTGCCAGAGCCTGTCTTCACATGCAGGGGAAGTCCTTAACTCACCAAGGGTTTGAAACCCATCGCCTACCCTCACCTGGTTTAGCCAGCCAGTTGAAGCCATTTCCCGGGGGGGTGGTGGCCACTGTCTCATGCTCCTAGGAGACACGGGTGAGAGCTGAGTGGACCAAAGGTGGACAAACTGCCCCAGAAGGAGCATGATGTGTCTCTCACCAGATGTTCTACCCTAAGAAACTGCAACCTGCAGTTGAGAGGCTTGCCACATGGGGCAGCTCCAGGCACACAATATAAACTACAGAGCCACATGTGCATTGGATAAGGTTTGTAGTGTAAGACCTAGATCATGTGACAACAGTTTATTCTGGCTGCAAAATGTGGGACTCAGAGTGGGGAGGAAGCAGCCACCCACAGGCCTTTTTGATGTGTTTTATTAATGGGACACACAGCAGAGAGATAACACAAGTTCACCTCCCAACTATCAATCTTGATTAAGGGGAGGGAAGAGGGAAGGAAGTGTCAAGGCGACTTCGTTGCATCTCTTGATGGTCGACATCAAACGTATCAAGATAAAGGCTTCCCCCCCTCCCAGAAAGTCTACTCCAGTGATCATTCTCCAAGAGACTGGTTAGAAACGGAAGTGTTAGATATGTCTTAATGAACTGTTCCCTTGAGAAATCTCAGGTCGGCAGCAATTTGGATTTATGGATATGTAACAATTTTATACAGGCGCTTTCCAACCTGATGGAAAGTTTTTTCCACTAGGTTTACAATAGGATTATTACATTTTGTGAGGGGGAGGACGGGCAGAAATGCAGTGCCTACACCAGTGACCTGGTATCTAGGGAAGTGTAATGGAAAGGGAGTGTTGATGGTAAAGCTGGTCCATTCTTTTACTAATTCCAAACTTCCCTACTAATCTAATGGATGTCAAAGGGCTAATGAGATTGACTATAAGCTTGCAAGATTCTGGTCTGGTCAGTTGCACAAATAAGGAGAAAAGTAAGAAGGAAACTCATATGAGTGAGGAATGATGAATTACTGTCTGAACAAGCACTTCCTTTAGACTGTTACGATTCTATTGCCAGCCATAACTTTATATACCTTGATCATGCCATACTTTTTCCAAAGTAAAAAGTCACAAATGCCATTAGGGTTGGTGCTCCAACCAGCACTCTAGTTATTTTAGTTGCCCTTTTCTGCACATTTCCCAACTCTACAATACAGTGGTCCCTCGGGTTACAGACGCTTCAGGTTACAGACTCTGCTAACCCAGAAATAGTACCTCGGGTTAAGAACTTTGCTTCAGAATGAGAACAGAAATCGTGCTCTGGCGGCGCGGCAGCAACGGGAGGCACCATTAGCTAAAGTAGTGCTTCAGGTTAACAACAGTTTCAGGTTAAGAACAGACCTCCGGAACAAATTAAGTTCTTAACCTGAGGTATCACTGTATCTGTAACCTGAGGCATCCTACTAGATGAGTTCAGTTATGCACTGTGTGAAAAAGTACAGTCAAGCCTCAGCTCCCGAACGCCTCCATTTTGGAATGTTTCGGCTTCCGAATGCCGAAAACCTGCAAGTAAATCCTCAGGTTTTGGAACGTTTTTTGGAAGCCGAATGTTCAACGCAGCTTCCACTTGAGTGAATGAAGCTCCTGCAATGAATTGGAAGCCACGCCTCAGTTGTCGAACATCTCGGAAGCCAAACAGGCTTCCAGAACGGATTATGTTCTACAACTGAGGTTTGACTGTATAGTAGTACCTTGGGTTACAGACGCTTCAGGTTACAGATGCTTCAGGTTACAGACTCTGCTAACCCAGAAATAGTACCTCGGGTTAAGAACTTTGCTTCAGGATGAGAACAGAAATCGCATGGTGGCGGCGCAGTAGCTCCAGGAGGCCACATTAGCTAAGGTGGTACCTCTGGTTAAAAACAATTTCAGGTTAAGAACAGACCTCCGGAACGAATTACTGTAAGTTCTTAACCAGAATTACCACTGTACTTGGTTTTGTCTGTCCCAAATCTCCCAACATTCATCTTCATTGATGACCTTGGGTTCTACTATTATGAGAGAGATGAGTGAAGAGTATGGAAAAAAGAGACTTGCATCTAGGTAACTGAAGTTACCCCAGACTGTTTTCCTTTCTCCCTCTCAATGCAACTTAAAACACTTTTAGGTCACCAGCTAATTAGTCCTTTAAAGGGGTCCATGTGAGTAACTGAAGGCCGTTTCATGTGTCTATCCTACTGGGGTCACCCTGGTCCCATTCTAATTTGGGTGCTGTAATGAATCATTGAACACTGGAACAAAGGAGCAGCAGTGTTCCTTCAGTGTTGAAATAAACACTGTGTTAGCATTCAAGTTTATTTCTAATGCACAACATATAGCATCTTGATGTCACAGAAGCATACATCTCCCACCACCCGCTGTTAGTCACAAATATCAACTCATTTAATTCCTTTTATTAGCTCATTACCACACGAGTCCCTTGTCAATGAAACATTCTTGTCACCAGCTTCCTCTCCCTCTTGTTGCCTTTTATGTTAATGTCACAAGATGAACATTTGGGCAGAATTAGTCAGAGGTGGGCTGTGGGATCTTTGTCGTGTAGTAGGAGATCACACGAACATGGAGGTCTAGGACAGAAGTCGAGAAGGAATGAAATAAACGGAATGGCCTGGGTAGGCGTTAAAATTGAGCAGCTGTGCTGGAGTTGGTGGGCAGACAGACTGACACAGCTCTAAAAGCATGGGGGTGGGTATTGTTTTGGTTTGCAGCCAGACACAAAATGTATAGTTGGAAAGATTTATGTGCAATTGGAAAAATGATTGAGTGCAAGTTGGAAAATGGGTGAATTAGGCATGTTAGATATACAGTGGTACCTCAGTTTATAAACTTAATCCGATCTGGAAGTCCGTTCTTTTTTTTTAAAAAAAATGTTTTTATTCACAATTTCCACATAGCAAAATATCAAAACATGTCATATTCATTATTTCCCCTTCTTTTTCCCCACCTCCCCATCAACCCCCCCCCCCCGAGACCACAAGTCCATTCTTAAACCAAAACCGTTCTTAAACCAAGGCATGCTTTCCCTAATGAGGCCTCCCACCACCAGTGCCCTTCCACCATTCAGATTCTATTCTTAGGTAAAGGTACCCCTGACCATTAGGTCCAATCATGAGATTGCGCGCTCATCTCGCCCTATAGGCCGAGGGAGCCGGCGTTTGTCCGCAGACAGCTTCTGGGTCATGTAGCCAGCAGGACTAAGCCGCTTCTGGCGAACCAGAGCAGCACATGGAAACACCGTTTACCTTCCTGCTAGAGCGGTACCTGTTTATCTACTTGTACTGTGACGTGCTTTCGAACTGATAGGTTGGTGGGAGCTGGGACCAAACAATGGGAGCTCACCCCGTCATGGGGATTCAAACCGCGACATTCTGATTGGCAAGCCCTAGGCTCTGTGCTTTAGACCACAGCACCACTCCCGTCCTTTCCGGTTTTGCGGACTTTGTAAACCAAATTGTTCTTAAATCAAGGTACCACTGTATATGCTTGATGAGCACTTGATGGGCAGGCAATGGCAGGGATGTCAAACAGTTTTGTTTCCTGTATACTGTTCCGGTCACTTCACCTCAAAAAGGATATTGCAGAGTTGGAAAAGGTTCTGAAAAGGGCATCAAGGGGATGGAGCCACTTCCCAATGAAGAAAGGTTGCAGCGTTTGGAACTTTTTAGTTTAGAGAGCAGGGCAGTAAGAAGTGAGGTGATAGAATTTTTATAAAATTATGCATGACATGCAAACCCCCCCCCCCCACAATCCACAACAATTTGGGTTTTCCATGGAGCGCTCACCGGAACTTTAAAGCACGGACTGTGCCTGGAAATTGTGGAGGAAAGGTATGTGTGGACAAGCCCTTCTGTTCCTTCCGTGCCTAGAAAGCACAGGACCGACAAGCTTTCCTATTGCCTGGCTCCTTTCCTAGGAAAAACCTGCTCTGTAGTGCTAAATCGTAGCAAATGCCAATCCGGAGAAAACCCGAATTGCCGTTTGGTCTGATTGGTCACCAGGTAGCTGCTTTCCCCAGGAGAAAGCCATAGGACAAGATAAGCCTTCAGAAGACGATTAGAGAATTTAATGGAGGAGAGGGCTGTCAAAGGCTATTAGCCATGATGACTATGTTCTGCCTCTAAAGTTGGAGGAGGCAGTGCATTTGAATACCACCAGATCCAGAGCCAATGGCAGCCAGGCGCGGAAGGCCAGAAGGCGGTGGATCCAGAGACACTGGAGGAAGAGTCAAGTAACTCTAGTTTTGCTTCCACCGTCCTCCCTGGTGAGTGACACGGAGGCAGAGGAGGAAGAAGCAGACAGCCAAGGCCACCGCTTGGACCTCTTGTAAATAAGGAGGCAGGCAGGTGGGGAATGGCTAAGGCAGAGTGAGGTCAGTGGGGCAGGGTCACCATTGTCCTAATGGACCATCCCCACTGGACATAGTCCCAAAGGATAGAGGAAGCAAGAACAAAGAGGAAGGCGAATGGAGCAATGTCAGCTGGGAAGGGAGGTTACCTTCCAACCCAAGTATCTCCTCAGAGATACAATTCTCAGAAGGGCTCTAAGATACCTCTTCCCAGGAATTTTTTAAAAGTTTTGTGAGGGGAATAGTGGTCTCCCGGCAACTCCTGGCACCCATAACCATGGGATTCTTTGGGGGTAAGCCTTGGTATATAAGTCAAGTGGAATCCTACTGCTCTAAAGGCAGGATGTAGATGGGGATTCTGTGTTTGAATGGATGACATATCCATCTTGAATTCAAGAGTGAGAGTTATGCCTATTGGCTTTTCTTTGGTCCTAGGCATTGCTCTGCCCATTAAAGCTCAGCTCCGCTAATGGAAATTTAGGGGAAACAGATTTACTGTGATGGGTCCCAGTGTAGTTAATACAGAGTGAATTTATGCTGCTTTCAGAGAGCATTTAAGGGAGCACTTAGAGCCATGTGTGCTTGGCAGGCCAAACACAGTTATGCTGACCTTACGCTGTAGCCAAGTATGCCTCTTTCTCTTCCTTCGCTTTGCCCTTCTAAACTACTCCACCTCTGTGCATACCAGACTCACACCAGCCATTCATTTCTTGGTTCCTCTTATGGGAATTGCAACCACTCTCGACACCCTATGACCAAGGGGGCAGTGAGTAGGGGCAGAGTGGGACTCAGAGGCTTTGTGGGTCCCCACAGACCTTGAGGTCCTCCCCAAGCACCCAGAAAGTCTCTGAGACCACCCCCATCACTGCCTCCATTGTCTCATGAGACATAGACAGATGCCCACAACAACCTGATGCTAATGCTATAAAAAGGCTCAGTCTCAGCTGGTTCCGGCTGGAGCAACTTTGGAGCTCTGCATCCTACCAGGTGTCCAATCTGACCCTCAACTTGTCCTACACCCAGTTGAGCCTTGCCACACCACAGAGCTGGGTGATCGCCTAGGTGTGTTTGGAGCAAACCTGCTCTTCAGTGAGCTGTGCTTTCCAAAGTGTTGCTGTGCTGATGGAATAAATGTATGGGTAGTGGAATCTAATTCAGGAGCAGGCCAGCAGGATGAGAACATGTTGTAAGTCACAACATTGTTGGCTTCTCATGGATGTGTTTAATGGAAGCCAGAGGAACAAAGTGTGTTCATATCGTTCTGGTACCACTTAACCTGGCTAAAAGCAATTAACACCCCCCCCCCCCAAAGGGAGACACCAGCTGAAAAGAAGCATGTGGTAACTCCAGCCCACATAGATCAGTGGGATGAATTTTAATGGACTTCTCAGCCTGCGTCAGAAAGTTACTTTCTGACAGGAGGCGGTTCTTACTGCCTCTAGGTGAGGAACCTTGTCTCTCTGAATGTTGCTGCACTTCAACTCCCATCAGCTCCGGTTAGTATAGACAAATGTCCGGGATAGAGGAGAAATTCAATTAAGTTCATTTTTAAAGGCAAGCCCCCCACTCTCCCCGGTCTGTGCTTTCCAAAACAGTACACAAAGCAGAGCTATCCTACAAATTTCGCACTTGACTGAATTTTGCAATGCAGTTCTCTTTCCCAGTTTTTGTTTTGCAGTCCCAGGCGGGCAGAGAAAAAACAACCAGCCAGGAGGCTTATGAAGCCCCTGGTGGGATGCCACGCACGGCTGGCAGCCTGCAGTTGTCTCACTGGTGGATAGATTGGGCAGACCTGGCACAGAATCAGGCCTGTACCCCTGCCAGCCTCTCTGCACTGCTGCTTCTTTCCAGGCTGATTGGGGTGGAAGGAGGGCAATGGAATGGGGCCGGGAGCTGCACCAGTACGGTGCCATATTGGAGGTTGGAAACCACTTCTGGCCTGCGGTCTGCATTGGAACACAACCAACTTCTTGAAGTCCACAGTCCAAAGGTGGGGGTGGCCAAAGTGGACGACTCAGACCTCACACAAGGCCTGGCACGGGAAAGGCAAAGCTGTGCCTGCAATGGGGACTGCTGGGAGCATCTGATCCCTGCCGAAAGGAGCGTGACATGGAAAGGCACCAAGTTCAACTGGCAATGGGAGAATCAGCGATGCGCTCTAAAACTCAGAGTGTGCTCCTGGCTGTTGCTTTGCAGCTGTGGGCTTTATTCTGCCTGTGGCTGACATGACAGGTGATGGACATGTGAGCGGCTTGCCTGGGGCTGCTTTGTGGGCCAAACGACAGCCTAATTAGTTTGTGGGCTGAAGGATCACCAGCACTGTGCTATGCATGTTCTGAATTTTCCAGCATAGACCCCCAAGACTAGCTAAGGGGCAGTGCCTGGCAGGAGGGGGTGGAGTCTGGTAGGTTAAAGGCAGACTCTGGAGCTCCCTGCAAGGGGAAGAAATCAGGACCTACCAAGTGAAGGGAAGAGACTGGCTGTTCCTGATGCAGATGGGTAGTGGAAGAAGCAGAATGAAGAAAAACTATCAAGCTAAGCAGAAACTGCCCTGCTCCTCTCCTCCCTGATCCTAATCCTTCACCCTGGGGGTGCTGATATGGAATTTCAACCCCCTGGAATTTCATGTCAAACCATAAGCCACAACTGAATAAGCATTTGCACCTCTCAGAAAACCAGAAGCACCTCAGCAGCAGTGGCAAATGTACAGTTGAATTAATTGAACTGCGCTAAAGTACACTGAGCGGGACGCGGGTGGCGCTGTGGGTTAAACCACAGAGCCTAAGACTTGCCAATCAAGTCGGTGGTTCGAATCCCTGCAATGGGGTGAGCTCCCGTTTTTCAGTCCCTGCTCCTGCCCACCTAGCAGTTTGAAAGCACGTCAAAGTGCAAGTAGATAAATAGGTACCGCTCCGGCAGGAATGTAAACAGCATTTCCGTGCGCTGCTCTGGTTCGCCAGAAGCGGCTTAGTCATGCTGGCCACATGACCCAGAAGCTGTACACCAGCTCCCTCGGCCAGTAAAGCGAGATGAGCACTAAAACCCCAGAATCGGCCACGAATGGACCTAATACCTTTACCTTTACCTAAAGTACACTGAAGTGCGTAGCATGATTGTTTTTCTGTCTGTCAGCAAGTGGCACCAGCACCTTCTTTGCTTCTATCACAAAGAACTTCTCACATTCAAGGAAGAAAATGTACATTTCCCCAGAGTGGCTGGGGAAACCCAGCCAGGTAGGTGGGGTGTAAATAATAAATTATTATTCTAAATTATTATTACATCTAGGACCAGCAGTAACATTTTCACTGCTACCGAGAATTCAAACTGGCCACACCAAAATCCATCGTTTGCTAACCAGCTGAAAACCAGTGCTAAATTTCGCCATTTCATTTGCAGCCGACGGAAACCCTGATGGATGACTCCCGGACATCAAATACTGTTGAGAACGAAACAGAGAACACAGTCTGAAAATAGCTACGCCTTGCTCCTGAGCATGAAAGGCAGCGGGGCATGTCATCTGGTATAAAAGTGGCAAATCTGATCAGGAAACAAATCTGAGCCATACGGACCAATTTCACACCAGCCTGCTCCCAAAAAGATGTCCATCTCCACCGGAGCTTGCCTAAGCACTCAGAAAACCTGCTCAGCCCTGAAAAGGAAGCAAAGGGATGCTTGGCGAGGAATCAGAGCTGCAGGCAGCGTGTTAGTATGCGTGCAAACTCTGAACCATTCAGTACAAAGCTAACTTGTGGTCCAGGCAGACAAGGGGGCACACAGACGACAGGATCAGGCCACTGGGAGAACAGAATGCTGGATGAGATGGGCCTATGGTTTGATCCAGCAGGGCTCTTATGTTTGATTCAGACCCCAGTCAGGTACTTTGGAAAACCACTCGCCTCAACCTAAGGCACTATGTACCTTCAATGCTGCTTAGGGTCCATCTGTGGCGGAGTGGTAGAGTATCTGCTTTGCATGCAGGAGGTTCTGGGTTCAATCCCTGGTATCTCCAGGTAGGGTTGGGCTCTTCCACTGTCTGTCAATGTAGACAACACTGAGCTAGATGGTCTGACCTGACCAGTATTGGGTTTAGGGAGGTTCCCTCGCACATGGCGCTGAGCTGAGGGGGCACAAAACCGAGAAGATCCAAAATTAAGAGGATCCATTTGGGGGTGCCAAATTTTGGCCTGGCTCAGGGTGCCATATTACCAAAGATTACTAAAGTCTGCCCTGACCTGACTCAGTATAAGGCAGCTTATGTTTCTATGAGTCCACTTCAGTTTCCTCTCTATATGACTGGTTGGTCTCAGAAATGCCTGCTCCCTCCACACATTTCCTACATAGAGCAACATCCCTGTGGCTGTGGCTTAAGCAACTTTTCAGCATGCCTTAACTCGCTCCGGAGATGTCTTTTTTAGTCCATGCTGTAAAGACCTAATCTGGGTATTCCCGGATGCAGTTGTGAATCAGGCTGCTGCTAACAAACGAATTTAATTTTCCACTGTGTACAAAAATGTACATTTCATGGGGGAAGTGCTTACAAAGCTGCATATTTTAAGGTGGAAATGCGTGCAAAATTTGTATTTTAGCCGAATGTGTGCACAAAACCACACATTCAACTAGGTTTGAATAAATCCACCGAAGTTAATTTCAACGGGTCTACTATGAGTCAAACTTAGTTGAATGCCATCCATACAATTTGAATGCAAATTCCCCGTTTGTTTGCTTAATCCTCAGTTAACCACTTGGAATGGCCCCTGCTGTTTATTTGATTCCATTTGTGGATCGCTTCCCATAACATATCTCATAGCAATTGCTGAACACATGCAGGAGTGCCACAAAATGGAAACAAACAGATCTGACCGCCCCGGTTCAGAAGCAGGACTGAGGTTGATCAAGATTTCCTTTGAAAGGGCTGGTTCCACGTTTGAACTGTCCCTCACCAAACACCGGCCTGACCATGAGGCAAAGTAAGGTGACTGCCTCCAGCAGCAGGTCCACAAGGTGGCACTCCTATGGGGGCCTCATCTACCCAATTGCCCCCACCATCAGTGGAGAAACAGTGTCTTCATTGGCACTAGTTTCTGGTGAGATTTTGCAGGAAGCCAGCACTCTGGCTGGTGTTTCTTGGGAGCCACCATGCAATGTGGTTAAGGCAGGCTTCAGCAGTGAAACAGGATGCACTGACCCTGCCCTGGTGGACCCTCCTCCTTCATCAGTGGACTTCCTGTCACTGCAGGCTCTCCTGGCAGGAGCAGCACACCAACTGAGCTGTATTTAAATTCCCCACAGTGCCTGGGAGCAATGCCATGTCAAGGGCACAGAAGGAAATTAAATTAATGAGTGTGGAGGGGTCCCGCCAGGTCAGCAGGGCCTCAGCAGCTGCCTGAGGATGCTGTCTGCCAATGCTAGACTTGATCTTTAACCTAGGACCTGAAACCCACTTGAAAGCATCAGATTAGCTAGAGGCATCATAGGAAATGTAAATTCTGATGAATGATATGGAGTGGGTGTGGGTGGGCTCCCTCAAGATGTCCTTTCTGTTTCGCTGTGATGACTTGTGCTCACGATAGTATGATGATTCTGCTTTCAGGTTTTGTGGTAGACCTACGTACTGTTTTATTTCTAGATGGTGGATACAAAGTTATGTTCTTTGAAGGTAAAGAGAAAGAACTGTACAGTGGTACCTCTGGTTACAAACTTAATGCATTCTGGAGGTCCGTTCTTAACCTGAAACCGTTCTTAACCTGAAGCACCACTTTAGCTAATGTGGCCTCCTGCTGCCGCTGCACCACCAGCACGCAGTTTCTGTTCTCATCCTGAGGTAAAGTTCTTAACCCGAGGTACTACTCCCGGGTTAGCGGAGTCTGTAACCTGAAGCGTCTGTAACCTGAGGTACCGCTGTACAGTCAAACCTCAGTTGTCAAACGTAATCCATTCTGGAAGCCAGTTTGGCTTCTGAAATGGTCGACAACTGAGGCGTGGCTTCCAGTTGGTTGCAGGAACTTCATGCACTCAAGACGAAGCCGCGTCAAACGTTCGGCTTCCAAAAAATGTTCCAAAACCTGAGCATTTCCTTCTAGGTTTTTTGCATTTGGAAGCCGAAATATTCCAAAATGGAGGCGTTCAGAAACCAAGGGTTGACTGTACTTTTTCACACAGTGCATAACTGAACTCATCTAGTAGGATACAGTGGTACCTCAGGTTAAGAACTTAATTTGTTCCGGAGGTCCGTTCTTAACCTGAAACTGTTCTTAACCTGAAGCACCACTTTAGCTAATGGGGCCTCCTGCTGCCGCCGCGCCACCGAAGCACGATTTCTGTTCTCATCCTGAGGCAAAGTTCTTAACCCAAGGTACTATTTCTGGGTTAGCAGAGTCTGTAACCTGAAGGGTTTGTAACCCGAGGTACCACTGTATACAATCACATGACTTTTCTTTCTTTCTTTCTTTCTTTCTTTCTTTCTTTCTTTCTTTCTTTCTTTCTTTCACAGTGTAACAGTTTATTTTAACAAGCAAAAATGATAAATATATACTGTATAATTATAAGCGTTAACAATTAAAATTCCATATATACTTATTTAAGTATTGTTATAATTATTAATATTATCCAGGTATATGTTTATTTTTAAGCTACTATATTTTGCTTAAATGCATTCCAAAAATCATTATAGTTGCCCATCCAAAGTCTACGTTTAAAGTGGAACCTTGGCCCTTGAACGCCTTGGGAGCCGAACGTTCCGGCTCCCGAACGAAGAAAAACTGGAAGTAATTGTTCCAGTTTTTGAACATTCTTTGGAAGCCGAATGCCCGGTGTGGCTTCCATGGCTTCTGATTGGCTGCAGGAAGCTGCTGCAGCCAATCAGAAGCCGTGCCTTGGTTCCTGAACTGTTCTAGGAATCGAACAGACTCCCAGAACGGATTAAGTTGAGGAACCAAGGTTCCACTGTATAACCAATCCATCCCTAAACTGCAGTTCTGAACCTGACCATCTTGGAAAGTAAACAAATGGGAAACTTTCATATTACATGAAGGTACCATGAACAGCATAGGAGGTGGCGGCGCCTCCAATTTCCTGAGCAAAGCTTACAAAAGCATTTCATGCTGTTTGCGCACTTGGAAACAGCCCAAGAAAGCTATTGCCTCCCCTCCCTGCAATCTCCTCCCTAAACTTATCATTTAAACAAGTGTGTGCAAGGAGTGGTTATCAGTGGCAGATTGCTCTTAATGGGGTCCATTATACCCACAGAAGAGTGCCAAATAACCAGCATCGTCACTGCCTCATCTGCCTCTGTCCCCCACAATCACAGTACTTTGCAGCATTATCCTGAGAGCTGGTAATTGGTAGCTGATAGACGGTGCATGTCATGCTTCCTGCAAAAATGGACTGTGATGACTCCCATAAATAAGCCCCAACCCCGTATGTGTCCCCCAAATGAGCCAGTGTGGTGTAGTGGTTAAGAGCGATAGACTCGTAATCTGGGGAACCGGGTTCACGTCTCCGCTCCTCCACATGCAGCTGCTGGGTGACCGTGGGCTAGTCACACTTCTTGGAAGTCTCTCAGCCCCACTCACCTCACAGAGTGTTTGTTGTGGGGGAGGAAGGGAAAGGAGAATGTTAGCCGCTTTGAGACTCCTTCGGGTAGTGATAAAGTGGGATTCTATACAATAAAATAAAAGAAGAAAAAGGAAAACATAACAAAAAGGCAAAGTGTTCTTAGCCTGAAAAATATGGTGCCTCAACACGGCCTTATATATCAGTTTTACTATTCATCCCCTGCCATGGGTTTTAATGATCATAAGTTTAGTTCATTGCCCTTTCCAATTGTCTTTCTCATCTTCCAGACCTCACCCCTTCCTCTGTTCTCTCCTATGGACTCACCCTTTGCTTCTCCTAAAATATTTATAGCAATTCTATTACTCACAAGGAGGAAAAAAAGGATCCCCCCCTCACTTCCTGCACTTTTATAATACAGCCAGCCATGCAATGCCAAGGATTTACGTTTCAAAAATAATAATAATCAGGCTTAGACATCTGTGCAGCGCGGAAGACATTCTCTTCATTTTAAGATGTCAAGCGGGATTAACCCTCCAAGGTTTCTTTCTAAGAAATGATGTCCAAACATCCCAGCTTTTGGCTTCTAAAATATTCACGAAACACCTGTGCCATCTGCCTTCATTTTCACTCCAGGCATCTGAGTCTCCTTCCCCACCCTTCAGTCAGCTAGGGTTCAGTTTGGTGCAAGGCATGCTTTGCAACCTTAATGGAAAACCGCTCCAAAACACTCCAAGCACAGAGTATGCAAGAAGCTCAGCAATATATATATATATATATATATATATATATATATATATATCTCCTAGCAGATTATCCTTTATTATTTATATCGAAAGCTTCTGGACAGACACTTTATAAATAATAATTTCACAGAGTTATTTGTTTTGAATATTCACCTGCTACTTTCTCGTCGGACAGCAGAATGCTAAGACGATGCCAGGGGTGCAGTGGGGAGAATTAAAACACAATCAACATAAGGAAATGTGATCATAATAAAGAGTTGCCTGAAATAGAATCAGGAAGATTTCTCCTGCCGCAGGACTGGACTGGGGAACCTCTGGCCCTCCCAGATGTTGCTGAACAAAACCCCCCAGTTGTGGTCAATGGCCAGGGATGAAGGATGCTGTAGTGCAGCAACATCTGGGGTGCTAATGGTTCCTCACACCTGCCCCTCAGAGGATGCTCCCTTTTAACTAGTAAAGGTAAAGGGACCCCTGACCATTAGGTCCAGTCGTGGCCAACTCTTGGGTTGCAGTGCTCATCTCGCTTTATTGGCAGAGAGAGCCAGTGTACAGCTTCCGGGTCATGTGGCCACCATGACGAAGCCACTTCTGGCGAACCAGAGCAGCACACAGAAACACCGTTTACCTTCCCGCTGGAGCAGTACCTATTTATCTACTTGCACTTTGACATGCTTTTGAACTGCTAGGTGGGCAGGAGCAGGGATTGAGCAATGGGAGCTCACCCCATCGCATGGATTCGAACCGCCGATCTTCTGATCGGCAAGTCCTAGGCTCTGTGGTTTAACCCACAGTGCCACCTGCGTCCCATCCCTTTTAACTATTTTGCCTTAAAAATAAATGGAAGTGGGGTGAAAATGAGATTCATGGGCTGGTGGGTGGGTGAGTCACCCTATCAACCTCATTTTTCACCACCCCCATCCAAGGTAAAGCATTCCAAATTTTGCTTCTGTTTCAACAGCCCTGGTCCAATCCCAATTGTGAGTCTAGCTGAGGAGAGAGGAAAATCTCAGGCTCTTGGGACAAATCTGGCCTTCAGAACTCTTTCCAGGCCTGACCCCTCACCAGTCCTGCTCCACATTCTTCTTAATCCTGAGGGGCAGTTCAGTGAGTAGAGAATGAGACTCTTAATCTCAGGGTTGTGTGTTAGAGCCCCAAAGTGGGTGAAAGATGCCTGCATTGTAGGGGGTTTGGACTAGAAAGGGGTCAGCAAACATTTTCAGCAGGGGGCCGGTCCACTGTTCCTCAGACCTCATGGGGGGCCAGACTATATTTTGAAGAAAAGAAAAAGAAAAGAACGAATTCCTATGCCCCACAAATACCCAGCGATGCCTTTTAAATAAAAGCACATGTTCTACTCATGTAAAAACACCAGGCAGGCCCCACAAATAACCCAGAGATGCATTTTAAATACAGTGGAACCTCAGGTTGTGAACGTGATCCGTGCGGGAGCCACGTACACAACCTGCACCGTTCGCAACCCGCAGCGCGCATCTGTGTACTTGCGGGTCGCGATTTGGTGCTTCTGCGCATGCTCAAATCATGACTTTGTGTTTCTCGGCATGCGCAATTGCCGAAACCCAGAAGTAACCCTGGTACTTCTGGGTTTGGTGCGGTGCGCAACCCGAAATCACGTAACCTGAAGCATCTGTAACCCGAGGTACCACTGTAAAAGCACATATTCTACTCATGTAAAAACATGCTGATTCCCGGACCGTCCATGGGCCAGATTTAGAAGGCGATTGGGCCGGATCCAGCCCCCGGGCCTTAGTTTGCCTACCCATGGACTAGATGATCCACGTGGTCCCTTGCAACTCTAGAATTCAAGCTTAACTGTTTTTGCCTGGCTAGAAAAGTTTCATTGAACTTGGGCAATGTTTTCCTGGATGGAGGACAGAGAGGGGTGTGTGGATGTGGATAGAAGCTAGTTTACTGTACAATGGGAAGCATAAAAAATATTGTTCCATCCATTTTTGCCTCTGGTTCCATCCACCACTAGGATATGGCCCCTATAAGGTTGACCAGATCAGAATGTGGCCCTCCGTTGGAAGTGCCAAGAGGTGGAAGGAACTTTCTTCCACATGTGGTGGACATGCGAGAAAGCAAAAACATTGGGAAATGATCCATGGGGAAATGAAAAAGATGCAGAAGATGGCATCCCCCCGCAAAAGCCAGAGGCCTTCCTTCTAGGAATAACAAATTTGGATATCCCCCCCAAATGTACTTGATCTATTTTTTTATATGCAACAATTGCAGCAAGAACCATGTATGCACAAAGGTGGAAAGATCAAGAGATATCAGCTAAAGGGGAGTGGATAAATGAATTGATAGAATCTGTGGAGTTGGCGGGTTATGACAACAAAAATCAGGGACCAGATAGTAAATCAATAATAATAATAATAATAATAATTTTTATTTATATCCCGCCCTCCCTGGCCATACCAGGCTCAGGGCGGCTAACATCAAAGTATATAATACATTAAAACATAAAACCCAGCAATTGACTGAAATACAGCTTAAAATCAGCTTAAAATCAGAATAAATCAGATGGCAACCCACAATTTATAACTATAACTATAAGGGTTGGGAACATTAAGTGCTCACCAGGCTCAGCTATTTGTACGAGCCAGTGAGAAGAGTTAGAGAGGTCGCTTATATGCAAGGTCTTGTAAAAAGAGGGTGGGTGGATAGAAATATAAATCTAGGAAGAAGAGGGTGGTTAAGAATGATACGCAGCAAGACGAGGAGGCCAGGGAAGGATGGTGGGGAAGTACACACATAAGAGAAGGAAATCAAAACTGGATGGTTTGAATCTTCAATATAGGATTTTTTTGGGGGGGGGAACAGAAGGTGGCCCTCATGCCTGCCCTCGCTCTTCCACTGCTAAAGCAAAGGAGGTGGAGAGGGGGAAAGAGAAGGGAGGGACACACGCAACCCCTCCACTACCGCTGAGTTAAAATGCTGGCCTGCCGTGTCCCCGCACAGACCCCTCTGCATCAGTCCATACATCCATGTAGCTAGATTAAAGGAGCCAGCCTCCATTTGCGGAACAGCATTTAAACAGAAAATTAGCTTTCCAAGCACTCCTGCAGAGAATAAATAGTCTGTCACAATGCATTTGCCAATGGATTGAACTTGATTGAATGCGACAGCTGAGCTGGTTGGCTCGAGCCAGAAACCCAGAGCCAGATCCTGAGAATGAGTCCCCCTCCCCCCATCACTTCTCAGTGAGGAAAAGCCACACAGCCAAGTCATAGATAAATAACGAAAACACTATTCGTCCTGGCAAATCTGCGTATCCGGCAGAGAAAGCGATGATGGGGAAAGGAGGACAATGGTGGAAAAGGGCAGGTAGCAGTTTACTCAACCTGAGTAAGAACTGTGGGCCAGGGAGGACTGGGTCTATGTGCAGCTCCTCTGTGCAGTGAGCTGCTGAACTGCAGGAAGCAGTTCAAAGAATTACGATACGATGCGATGCGATACGATATGATACAATAATCTCTATTGTCATTGTCCCATACAGAACAACGAAATTTTAAAAAATCTACATCAGACATTCAAAAACCATAAAGCCTACTATCCCAGCCTGGTTAGCCCCCTAAAAACTCTGATACCCCAGAATTAAATACAATATACTCCCATAGAGACTACCTTAGAAAGGTAAAGGTAAAGGGTAAAGGGACCCCTGACCATTAGGTCCAGTCGTGGCCGACTCTGGGGTTGCGGCGCTCATATTGCTTTATTGGCCAAGGGAGCCGATGTACAGCTTCCGGGTCATGTGGCCAGCATGACTAAGCTGCTTCTGGCGAACCAGAGCAGCGCACGGAAATGCCATTTACCTTCCCGCTGGAGTGGTACCTATTTATCTACTTGCACTTTGACGTGCTTTTGAACTGCTAGGTTGGCAGGAAGAGACTACCTTACACTGCGTTTAAAACCAAAATCGCATTTGGATAGAAACTGTTTCTCAGGCGGCTAGTTCTAGTCTTTATAACCCTGTACCTTCTTCCCGCGACGGGGTGAGCTCCCGTTGCTCGGTCCCTGCTCCTGCCAACTTAGCAGTTCGAAAGCACGTCAAAGTGCAAGTAGATAAATAGGTATCGCTCCGGCGGGAAGGTAAACGGTGTTTCCGTGTGCTGCTCTGGTTTGCCAGAAGCGGCTTAGTCATGCTGGCCACATGACCCAGAAGCTGTATGCCGGCTCCCTCGGCCAGTAAAGTGAGATGAGCACCGCAACCCCAGAATCGGCCACGACTGGATCTAATGATCAGGGGTCCCTTTACCTTTTACCTTTACCTTCTTCCAGAAGGCAGAAGCTGAAAGAGATCATTTCCGGGGTGTGCACTATCCTGCACTGCCTCTGCAGCTTTCTTATGGCACCTGGAAGCATAGATTTGATCCAAGGTGGGAAGAGTGCACCCAATTATTCTCTCCACAGTCTTCAGGCCCTGGACTGATGCTGACTACCCGGGCTGGCAATTGAGTCATAGAACTTCAGAGCTGGAAGAGACCCTGAGGGTCATCTAAACCAAGCCTGTGCAATGCAAGAATCTCAACTAATGGCAGATGGCCATTCAATCTCTGCTTAAAAACCTCCAACGAAGGAGAGTCTTCCACCTTCTGAGGGAATCCAAAAAGTGCATTGGGAAGTCAAGCATTGGGAAGAGACATGCAAATTCCAGTTGAGCCTTGCTTGAGCAAGCTGGTCTTCCTAAGCCCCATCTAGCCCAGTGTCCTGCTCTTAGAGTGGCCAATCAGATGCCTGTGGGAAGCCCAGAAACTGAATATCTGAGGCATACTGAATGGTAGAATGTAACCAGGATAGCTAGCAGTCATTAGGGATGTGCTGGGGTGGGAAGGAGTTCAATTCAGTTTGCATTGAAAGCTGAATCTAACAATTCTATACTTTCTGAAACAATATGAGAAGTGAAACCCAGCTGTCCTTCAAAATCCGCACTTTTTGGAATTTTGCAATGCAGCTCTCCAACCAAGCAATATTGACAAAAATGTATGTGTCAGGGGAGAAAAAGTGCACGACAAAAATGAATATATTAGTGAAAATAACATACAGAAATGCATTTCATTAATGAGTTGCAGAAAGGTGCATGTTAGTCAAAAGCTGCATTCAAAAAAGTGTTCACTAGAATAAATTTGCACTAACATGCTGGGGGATTTTCTGGAGGATCTGAAAATAAATACACTGCAAGCTGCTGCAGAAATGCGGAGAGCTGGATTTAAGATTGGGAAAATGAGAAGCTGAGAGAATGGAAATCGACAGGATCTGTCCAGCCCTAGCAGCCACTGATAGCTGTATATCCTCCATGAATTGGCTGAATCCCAGGGAAGGACTTTGGTAATATGGTGCCTCAACGAGGACAAAATTTGGGCTCTCAATCCCAAATATTTTATTATTATTATTTTCACAATAATTCCTTTTGGATCAGAATTTGTTAAAGTGCCCTCCCTGCCTCCCATTCTGTGCATGCTTTTAACCAGTTGTACCTCTGGTTACCAACTTAATTTGTTCCAGAGGTCCATTCTTAACCTGAAACTGTTCTTAACCTGAGGTACCACTTTAGCGTAGGGACGTGGGTGGTGCTATGGTCTAAACCACTGAGCCTAGGGCTTGCCGATCGGAAGGTCAGAGGTTTGAATCTCCACGACGGGGTGAGCTCCCGTCACTCTGTCCCAGCTCCTGCCAACCTAGCAGCTCAAAAGCACACCAGTGCAAGTAGATAAATAGGTACCGCTCCAGAGAGAAGGTAAATGGCGTTTCTGTGCGCTGCTCTGGTTTTGTCAGAAGTGGCTTAGTCATGCTGGCCACATGATGCGGAAAAACTGTCTGCGGACAAATGCCAGCTCCCTCGGCCAGTAAAGAGAGATGAGCGCCACAACCCCAGAGTCGTCCGTGACTGGACTTAACTGTCAGGGGTCCTTTACCTTTTTACCTTTACCACTTTAGCTAATGGGGCCTGCTGCTTCTGCCGCGCCGCCACTGCGCGGTTTCTGTTCTCATCCTGAGGTAAAGTTATTAATCCAAGGTACTACTTCCAGGTTAGTGGAGTCTGTAACCTGAGGTGTTTGTAACCTGAAGTGTTTGTAACCTGAGGTACCACTGTATTATTTTGGGTCCCCTTGGCTTGGCGCCCTCCGCTGGGGAAAAAACCACACCCTCCTAAATCTGGCATTGCTAATCCTCTTTTAAAGCTGTCCAAACTGGAGGCCATTGCTGCTTCTTGAGGAAGAGCACATTCCATAGTTGAACTATGAGCTGAGCAAAGAAGCCATTTCTTTGGTCTGGCCTGACTCTTCCTGCATTCGGCGTTGTTGGATTTTGACCCCATAACTTGGTCACACTCTGCATCTTAAGAGCGCTGTACCCCATACGTCACTCTGAAATGCGCAGAAATCTGCATCTGGGCATGTCTCCAGATTCTGAAGAGAAAATTAAACATCCAGGTCCCTATTAGCAAGTCTTGGATAGACTTCTCCAGGGCAATATGGCCTGAGTCATTCCTAGCAGCCATGAACCACGGTGTTGGCGACACCTTAACCCACACAGAGAGCACACCTTTTGTCTGCTCTGCCCTCCTCCGCAGGTCAGACAGGCAGGTGGGTGCCTGCCATTGTGATTGAGATGGGGAAACTGTACCACTTTTGCATTTTTTATGAAGTGAAGGTCAATTAAAAATTGAATCGGGCTGCCTCCAGGGAGGAAAACTCATCCAGTCTTCTAGTTGCGCTGCTAGGCTCAAAGCAAGCTGTCATTAAGGGGAAAAGAGAGAGGAGGAACTGGGTTATTTTCCACCTGTCCATTTCCACCTGGCAGCCAAGACAGATGCAAAATAGAAGACAGGACTTCAGCTGACAGCCTGATTGACTTTGATCTGGCTCAGAAATAGCTGCCAATTGGAGTACTTATAGAAGGAGACATTAAGCTGTGGTGGGAGAGGGAAGGGGTGGAAAGGCACTTAGATGGTTTGAAGATCTGTTCTTTTCAAAACTTCTGTGTTCTTAAGCCTTTCTGTGGAACTTGGCAGCCTATCCCAGCCACCCAGCACGGCAGATTCTTTCAAGAGAGAGATGGCAGAAGACGGAATTGGGAAAAACAGACAAAGCCTTTCATTGTCCTGAAGCAATAAAGGAGGCCAAAAGGCCTCTCAATGCCTGCATCTATTTCTTTATTTGTGCCACAATCCCCAAGGCACACTCAGCTAGGGAAATAAGGCCCATTGAATAAAGGATCATGCTGAAAGAGGATTTATGCTGCTTCAGAGGATAGCTGCTCAGAAGGATTAGCGATGTTTTAAAACACCGCGGCTCCCATCAAAACCATCTTTTACAAGTGCCACATAATGCTCGTTCTGCAATTCTGAAGAAACCAATCTTTTAGCATGGTGGCCCCTATTATTTGGAACTCCCTTGGAACTCCCTGCCTATTGATATTTGGCAGACACATGAACTGCACAGTTTTCAACACCTGTTCTCATCATGTTTTCTTTTTTGCTCCAGCAAGCCTACCCAGACACTTCTTATTATGCACATCTGTTTTTAAAATCTATATTTTGATGATTTTATTAATCTTCTGCTTTTATTACTATTCTTAATGAATACTTTATATCTTATGCAAAATATGCTGAGAGGAGTTTTTTTTAAAAAAATTAAGTAGAATATAAATCTTGCTAAATGAATAAAGCAAATAATTAAAAGAAGATTAGGCAAATTCGTGGAAGATAAGGATGTCACGGCTGTTGGTGACAATACCTATGTACTTGCTCCAGTATTGGAGGAAGTATCCCTCCAAATACCATTTTGGTGCCAGTGTCAGAGCCAGCTTGGTGTAGTGGTTGGAGAATCGGACTAGGATCTGGGAGACCAGGGTTCAAATCTGTACTCAGCCATGAAGCTCACTGGGTGACCTTTGGCCAGTCACTTGCTCACAGACTAACCTAACTCACAGGGTTGCTGTGGTGGTTAAATGAGCTGAGGCTGAGCCACATACGCCACCTTGAGCAGTATAGAAATGTGATTAATTAATTAATTAACCCAGTTGCTTGCACATCTGGCTACTGATCAAGTCATTTTCGTTGGGGGGGGGGGAGGGAAACTTAAGGAAACCTGACAAGCCAAGCAAGGGGCAGCTTTTCTTTGTAATTCTAATTACAAATGGATTCTAAATGTCCTACTCAGGTGAAAAATACCAATATTCATAGAATCATAGAGTTGGAAGGGACTGTAAGGGACATCTAGTCTAATCCCCCTGCAAGGCGGGAACCCAGTATAGGGTTCAAACCGACAACCCTGAGATTATGAGTCGCTTCTGAGATTATGGTTCACTTCCCCGCTCCTCCACATGCAGCTGCTGGGTGACCTTGGGCTAGTCACACTTCTCTGAAGTCTCTCAGCCCCACTCACCTCACAGAGTGTTTGTTGTGGGGGAGGAAGGGAAAGGAGAATATTAGCCGCTTTGAGACTCCTTCGGGTAGTGATAAAGTGGGATATCAAACCCAAACTCTTCTTCATGCTTTACCGACTGAGCTATCTAGGTGTCCAAGGTACTGTCAGGTTTAGCACCTCTCCCGCACAAGACACGAATCACTGGCAGTTCGACTGGTTGAGGTTTACTATCAACAACAGGCTTTCAGCAATCCAAGCTTCCCACAACTCATATCCCACTGTCAGAATCAGTTGACTCGACTGGCTTCTGGCCAGATATACCTCCAAGGCCAGATATACCTCAAGCCGGCCCCACTTTCTGCTGGTCTTCCTTTTGTTCTAATCGCTTGGTCCACCTCCTGCTTCTTGGAGACTCAGGTGCAGCCAATTCCTCGTCCTCTGGAGTTGAATCCAACCCTCTACTACCACCTGCATCCTGCTCCTTCATCTCTGTGCTGCTGCAAAAACTTACAGTCAGCAATCCAGAGCGAGAAGGGCTTATCTCACTTTCGTGGTGTGAATGAACCAAGTTCCTGTTATCCTCTGCTTCCTCCCCCCCCTCATAGAATCATAGAGTTGGAAGAGACCCCAAGGGCCATCGAGTCCAACCCCCTGCCAAGCAGGAAACACCATCAGAGCACTCCTGACATATGGCTGTCAAGCCTCTGCTTAAAGACCTGCAAAGAAGGAGACTCCACCACATTCCTTGGCAGCAAATTCCACTGTCGAACAGCTCTTACTGTCAGGAAGTTCTTCCTAATGTTTAGGTGGAATCTTCTTTCTTGTAGTTTGGAACCATTGCTCCGTGTCCGCTTCTCTGGAGCAGCAGAAAACAACCTTTCTCCCTCCTCTATGTGACATCCTTTTATATATTTGAACATGGCTATCATATCACCCCTTAACCTCCTCTTCTCCAGGCTAAACATGCCCAGCTCCCTTAGCCATTCCTCATAAGGCATAGTTTCCAGGCCTTTGACCATTTTGGTTGCCCTCCTCTGGACACGTTCCAGTTTGTCAGTGTCCTTCTTGAACTGTGGTGCCCAGAACTGGACACAGTACTCCAGGTGAGGTCTGACCAGAGCAGAATACAGTGGCACTATTACTTCCCTTGATCTAGATGCTATACTCCTATTGATGCAGCCCAGAATTGCATTGGCTTTTTTAGCTGCTGTGTCACACTGTTGGCTCATGACAAGTTTGTGGTCAACCAAGACTCCTAGATCCTTTTCACATGTACTGCTCTCAAGCCAGGTGTCACCCATCTTGTATTTGTGCCTCTCATTTTTTTTGACCAAGTGCAATACTTTACATTTCTCCCTGTTAAAATTCATCTTGTTTTGGCCCAGTTCTCTAATCTGTCAAGGTCGTTTTGAAGTGTGATCCTGTCCTCTGGGGTCCTCTCTGCAGAGTCCTCTCGGCCAGTCATGTCTCTGACAGGTACATAAGAAGCAGCTTTATACCAAGTCAGACCATCATTCCATCTAGCTCAGCAATGGCTAGTGGCTCCTCCAGCCCTGCCTGGAGATGCTTGGGATTGAACTTGGGACTGGCTGAATGCAGAGGAAGAGTGGGAGGAACCAGCTGGGGAACAAGCAAGGGGAAAAGGCTCAGAGCCTGGGGATTGGTGGTGGGACAACAATGAGTGGTCACAGGGAGAAGATTGGGAAGAGGAGATGTCGGAAGCTGAAAAGGTAACAGGGTGTCTGTGGCAAGGAGAAGTCCAGACTCAAAGACAGAAGCTGAAGCAAGAGAGGCATGACTATCTCCTGCTCCTGCTGCTCACCTTCTCCCTTGGTCTCTCAGAACCAGAAGAGGCATGAAAAGGGCAGAGGAGAGGTTGGCTTCACTCAGGCGCAGTCTCTGGTTGCTTGAGAAAAACCCTGGAAAGGAAGGGACTTAGAAGGCTGTAGGGAGGCAAGGACTTTCAGTCTTGGCAACTGATCCATGCCGTAAGACCTACCGGGGATGAGCTGCTATGCTCATTAGACCCAACACTCAAGCCAAGTCTGTGCAGATGTTGTTCTTGCTACCTCGGGTTAAGTACTTAACCTCGGGTTACCTCGGGTTAAGTACTTAATTCGTGTGGTACCTCGGGTTAAGTACTTAATTCGTTCCGGAGGTCTGTTCTTAACCTGAAACTGTACTTAACCTGAAGCACCACTTTAGCTAACGGGGCTTCCTGCTGCTGTCGCGCCACCGGAGCACGATTTCTGTTCTCATCCTGAAGCAAAGTTCTTAACCTGAAGCACTATTTCTGGGTTAGCGGAGTCTGTAACCTGAAGCGTATGTAACCTGAAGTGTATGTAACCCGAGGTACCACTGTAGTTAACTCCAACATGAGAAGTGTGATTTACTGCCGGCTCGTTCCTGACCCAAAGCAGATACTCTACCATTAAGCTATTGTCCTTCTCCTCAACATGGGTACACAAAGAAAACTGCCTAATGCTGAGTCAAGACCCACTGCTCCATCTCGCTCAGTATTGCCTACACTGACTGGCAGCGACTCCCTTGGATTTGAGGAAGGGGTCTTTCCCAGTCCTGCTTGGAGATGCCTGGGATTGCACCTGGGGGCTCTCTGTGTGAGGCTGCTGCCCCGCCCCTGAGTCACGGCCCTTTCCCAACTGCATGATGGCAAAAAGCAAGGCTTTTGGGGGATAAACACTGATTCTTGGAATCAGCAAGCTTTGTCCAGCCAGGTGCACAAAGAAGGGAGGCTTAATGGGAAGGGACAGCAGTGATGAGATGTAGAAAACAGGTCTGGGCAGCAGCACCCTTGTTATTTCTAAGGGGGACAGGGGAAGCGGTTAGGAGTTAATCGGTTTACACACTGCAGGTGCACAACGAAGGAATCCTAGAATATAAACCATTGGTTACCAATCAATCTTCATCCCAAGGATGCCTAGCAAGGGAGAGGTGCAATTTGAGGCAATCCACTGGCTAAAAAGTTACCTGCCTCTTTTGGATTGATATGCCTTGTAGTCCCCAAAGGCCAACCAGGGAGCTGATGCAGTGGAGAGAGTGGAAGAATAGAGACATCAAGGGAACAGGGAAAGAGAGATGGAAAACTTGCGGGAAAATGAAAGGATATTGATTTCCTGGGCAGCTGCCTTATGTCAAGTCACACTAAAAACTCCTTAAGCTCCATATTGTTGGCACTGTCTGTCTCTTAGGGTCTCTGGCAGGGGGTCTTTCCAAAGACACCTAACCTTTCCAAAGACCTCTAACCCGAGAAACCTCAGGGCCAGGGGGTTCATGGCGCCCTCCATGCCTCTTGGCTTGTCTCTTGAGACTTTTCCCAGGCTGACCTGCTCACTGGCCCTGCTGTAGGCCCACTTCTAGTGACTCTGCTTGGCTGGAATGTCTGGTTATGAGTTTTGGGTGTTAAGATGGGTGCCAGACCCCTTTAATCTCTGGATCCAGTAAGTGTGAAAATCTAATCTAATCAAGAGAATCTAATCAAACCAAGCTAGTTTCCTGGCTAGGGGAAAGCTCAGAGGTTCTGAGCTTAGAGTTGAGGGTGAGCAGTGATGTGAGCTGGAAGCAAAGCAACAAGCAGAGAGAGAGAGAGAGAGAGAGAGAGAGAGAGAGAGAGAGAGAGAGAGAGAAAGAAAGAAAGAGAGAGAGAGGGAGGGAGGGAGGGAGGGAGGGAAAGAGAGAACCATGCCAGATCTGTGTTCGAATGCAAGGCTGTGGCTATCGGAAAACCAGGACTCTTTTTGGGGGTGTTAGCCCTGTGACCCCCTCCATCACAGGCTCAGGTTCTATATATGTGTGTAAATAAACCATTTATCCTAAAGACACCACAGTCTCTACTGTGCCTCATTTCCAAAAGGAAACACAAACCCTGGGTAGCGCCTGGAACCCCCGGAATCTCTCACTTTTCTGAGATTGTGGTGAGATGCAAGAGTATCTTCAAACTATAAGACATCTTGTTTATCTGGGTGGGCGATGGAAGCTGTGTGTGTGTGTGTGTGTGTGTGTGTGTGTGTGTGTGTGTGTGAACCTCTGGCATTCACATAACTGGAATGTAACTTACCATGCAAAGTAACTGTCGCTCCACCCACTTTTGTCTCTGGCCCCGCCCACCACTAGCATGTGGTTCTCCAAAGGTTTTCCATGAAGCAATGTGGCCCTTGGGCTGAAAAATGGCCCCCTGCTCCTTTTCTACTTGATCTACAACAAAATAAGCACCAGAATATTTCCGGTATATGTGATACGGGATTTCAGCAGGAAGATACGGGATATGAACTGATAGGCAACAAAACAGTATGCCCATCCCAAAAACCTTTGCAGGTGGAAGAAGTGTTAAACATGGATGGTGTATGAGTGCCCCGACACAATCATGAACACAAATAATCACGAATGCATAATAAAATTATGGTGCCTGAAGGTCTTTCATTCAGATTTAGGAATCAACCCATTCACGTTGCTCCTGCAAGATGAAGGCAAGGCCGCCAACTAAAACAAACTGATGGGTTATTTGAAAATGGACAAACCTGAACAAACATACCACAAAAGCACAGAGGAGCATCATTCAACCTGCAAACCCTCCATTTCATAGCACTTCTAAGAAATTAATTTCCATGGGCAAAGGTGGGGAGAAGAACCTGGAACAGAGAAGACTGAGAGGTGATGTGGTAGCCATCTTCAAATATGTGAAGGGCTGCAACACATGGAAGAAGGAGCGAGCTTGTTTTCCACTGCTCCAGAGGATCGGACTCAAACTAATGGATCAAAATGACAATAGAAGATCCCAACTCACAATAGGAAGAGCTTTCTGATGACAAGAGCTTGTTCAACAGGGCAACGGACTCCCTTAGAAGGTGGTGGACTCTCTTTCTTTGGAGGTTTTGCTTCTCGGCTCTGCTGAGAAGCCAACTCCATCAGGTTCCTCCTTTCACTAACTGCCATCCGGAAGCAGCCCTCCCATCAGGCTGCAGCTGAGGGAGAGAAGGGGCACTCCATCCACTCTGCCGAAGGAGTAGCACAGGCATAGGCAAACTCTGGCCCTCCTGATGTTTGGGACTACAATTCCCATCATCCCTAGCTAATAGGACCAGTGGTCAGGGATGATGGGAATTGTAGTCCCAAATTATCTGGAGGGCCGGAGTTTGCCTATGCCTGGAGTAGCAGCTCTCGGTGTGTGTCCCTTCCTCAAACTGTTTCCCTTCTGGCTAGCCTTATGGAGAACTTAGAGTCATAGAAATGTAGAGTTAGAAGGGACTGCAAGGGCCATCTACTCCAAACCTTTGCAATGTGGGAATCCAGCCACAGCTGTCCCTAAAGGTAAAGGGCCCCCTGACCGTTAGGTCCAGTCATGGACGACTCTGGGGTTGCGATGCTCATCGGTTTCGGTCCAGCATCATTCTGCCAGGACGCTGAGGTCCAGCACCGAGGGCCTTCTGGCGGTTCCCTCATTGCGAGAAGCAAAGCTACAGGGAACCAGGCAGAGGGCCTTCTCGGTAGTGGCGCCCACCCTGTGGAACACCCTTCCAGCAGATGTCAAAGCGATAAACAACTACCTGACATTCAGAAGACATCTTAAGGCAGCCCTGTTCAGGGAAGTTTTTAACGTGTGATATTTTACTGTATTTTTGGTTTTTATGGAAGCCGCCCAGAGTGGCTGGGGAGGCCCAGCCAGATGGGCGGGGTATAAATAATAAATTATTATTATTATTATTATTATTATTATTATTATTATTATTATTTCGCTTTACTGGCCAAGAGAGCCAGCGTACAGCTTCCAGGTCATGTGGCCAGCATGACTAAGCTACTTCTGGCGAGCTAGAGCAGCACACGGAAACACCATTTACCTTCCCGCCAGTGCGGTACCTATTTATCTACTTGCACTTTGTGCTTTCAAACTGCTTGTGCTTTGTGCTTTCAAACTGCTTTCAAACTGCTTGGCAGGAGCAGGGACCGAGCAACGGGAGCTCACCCCATTGCGGGGATTCAAACCACTGACCTTCTGATCAGGCAAGCTCTAGGCTCTGTGGTTTAACCCACAGCGCCACCTGTGTCTCACAGCGGTCCCTAGCTGGGCTCAAACCACCAACAGCCAGATGCACTGACCCACCGTGCCATCCGACTCTGAACCCAAACTTTGTAACTCAGTAACTATATTGTCCCATTCCACACTTCCAGTTCCTTGTGGGTTGGATCTTTCTAAATGGTAAACTTGAGGGCAGGGACTGTTGTTGTTGTTGTAGCGGCTCTGGATGCAAAAAAATTGGAGGGGGCTGGGGGCTGGAATTTTTGTTAAAAAAGAACTTCAAATAAATTAATAATAAATTGCCATCCCAGGTGTAAAGTTCTAGTCCTATGCACACCTAACTGTGAGAGTGGGAGCAGAGTGCGAGCAGCTTACTGGTATTTATTTCATGTACCTCTTGCTTTTAAGTAAATGAGATACTCCTAAAAATGCTAGTGGAAGTCAATTGCATTTGTCTGATCACAGTCTAAAAGATCCATGGCTTCCGGGAAGGAAAGTAGAATATGTACCAGGTTGAAGATATACTGTTGACAAGTTCAGTGTTATTATAAACTTATTCAAACATCCAAATTTATTGGTAGCCCTTAATTGCATTATAGGAATATTTATTTTCTGAGCTTTCTGCCTCAAAATATGAGTTCCATCTGTTTTGGCATGATCGCACTGAGGTCCGCATACGCTTTCTGAGCCCACATAATAAAACCTTGCTTTGTTTACTTCAGTGTTGACAGCTTCCATTTCAACTTGGTTTTTTCCACCCCTATTTTCCCAACCGGCAAAAACAAAGATGTATTAGAGGTTCCATAAGCCGAGGCAGCTTGCGGCTCTCTCTCTATGACACGGGATGCATTTTTAATTGGTGATTGAAGAACATTAAGGGATTTATACTTGTCAAACTCTAATGGTACAATTGCTCAAGTAACTGAGACATATACAAGGCATTTCATATTTGTAGGATGCAAATATGGCCCCTGGGAGGGTGCGGCGTGGCATCAAGGAAAATGGCTGCCATGGAGGCATGGCATAACTCAAAATGGCTGCCATAACCAAAGAACAGAAAAAGAGACAGCACCAGGAAATGATGTGGGGATGCCCCTACACCAGCCACAATCACTCAGGGAGAGAAACTTTTTACACTTCTATTCATTACAAAAGGGCGGGTAGTTGTCCAAACTTGGCATCCCATGAAAAGCGGAAATGTTTAAGCAATATGTGCATGTTCAACATAGGTGAAGCCTGAGTCTGTGCATTACATTGTGGATTCTCGAAGATATATTTCACTGAGACCATTAGTGGGTGTCCCAGAAAGTGCTTTGGGGCACACTAGCACCTGAAGTGGCCGCAGAGACCATATAACACTGGTCCTGAAAGACCTACATTGGTTCCCACTACGTTTCCGGGCACAATTCAAAGTGTTGGTGCTGACCTTTAAAGACCTAAATGGCCTCAGCCCAGTATAATTGAAGGAGCATCTCCACCTCCATCACTCAGCCCAGACACTGAGGCCCTTCTCCAAGTGCCGTCTGGTATTCCCTCACTGCAAGAAGCGAAGTTACAGGGAACCAGGCAGAGGGCCTTCTCGGTAGTGGCGACCTCCCTGTGGAACGCCCTCCCACCAGATGTCAAAGAAATAAACAACTATCTGACTTTTAGAACACATCTGAAGGCAGCCCTGTTTAGGGAAGCTTTTAATATTTGATGAATTATTGTACAGTGGTACCTTGGGTTGAGAGCTTAATTCGTTCTGGAGGTCCGTTCTTAACCTGAAACTGTTCTTAACCTGAGGTACCACTTTAGCTAATGGGGCCTCGCGCTGCCACCCCGCCGCGCGATTTCTGTTCTCATCCTGAAGCAAAGTTCTTAACCTGAGGTACTATTTCTGGGTTAGCGGTGTCTGTAATCTGAAGCGTCTGTAACCCGAGGTACCACTGTATTTTAATATTTTGCTGGAAGCTGCCCAGAGTGGCTGGGGAAACCCAGCCAGATGGGCAGGGTACAAATAATAAATGGTGATGATGATGATGATGATGATGCAGGCAGCATATTGACAACATTGATGATGCAGGCAGCACATTGACAACTAAACCAACAGCACACGGGGTTGCCATAGCACAGCCAAGGAACGCTGTGGCGTCAAAACCAATTACCCATTTGCCAGGAGGCAGTTGCAGCAAAGACCCGTATCTGTACCAGTTATGTTTCATTTATGCATGCTGCTTGCACAAGGACGTGAGGCTGACGTCACAGCGCACAGGTCTGCCCCCTACGACAAGAGATGAGGCGGCTGTCATGCAAACTGACCTTGCACTTTTGTGCAACTGAGAATCACAGGCGTTGCTTATTCAGTACCATTCTCTGCTGAGCTGCCTGCAGCCTGTAATTTGTACGTTCCTTCCTTTCCTCATCCTACATACGGCCCGCATTACTTATGTTCGGGGAGACAGCTATTTTGTAAATTATTCAACCCAGGAGCGGTTCGACTGTAAACAAGAGAAAGCGGTAGTGGAAATGGGAACATACAATTTATTGCAGGAATTAAAAAAACGGGGTGGGGGGGGGAGAGAGAGAGATACCTAAGCAAAAGGAGTTTAAAGAATAATTATAATGTGCCTGGTGAAAGGAACTGTATTGACTCTGCATTGAATACTGACAGCTGTTTACTACCCAGAACTGGAAATAGTAATTTGTAGCTAACACTCCTGGATGTTTTATTTATTGGATTTTAATTCCCCCTTCCTTCAAGAGAAGCATGAGGAAAACCCAACTGGATCAAACCAAAGGCACATCAAGTCCAGGATCCCATCTACTGGAAGCCCACCAGCCACAGCCATGCTCCCCAGTTGCAATTCCCAGTATGTTGCCCCCCACAAGCAGAATATAGTTATACATCATAAACTCAGTTAATAGGAAACAGCTTATTTCAAATGCCTCCTGCAAAAATAAAGCAGAGTCTTCTCCGAGCCCTGAAAGCTGAACAGGGAGGGGGGCTCTGTCTGAACTCATCCATAAAAGAGTTCTGCAGAATTGAGACCACAGTACTGAACCAGACTGTCCAAGTGTCCCTATTTTCGAGGGACAGTCCCTGATTTAGAGAAGCCATCCTGGTTTCTGATTTGAGCCCAGAATGTCCCGCTTTTCCTTAGGACATCCCTATTTCCATCAGAGAAATGTTGGAGGGCATGTTAGGTAAAGGTAAATGGACCCCTGACCATTAGGTCAAGTCGTGACCGACTCTGGGGTTGCGGCGCTCATCTCGCTTTATTGGCCGAGGGAGCTGGCGTACAGCTTCCGGGTCATGTGGCCAGCATGACTAAGTTGCTTCTGGCGAACCAGAGCAGTGCACAGAAATGCCGTTTACCTTCCCGCCGGAGCGGTACCTATTTATCTACTTGCACTTTGATGTACTTTTGAACTGCTAGGTTGGCAGAAGCAGGGACCAAGCAACGGGAGCTCACCCCGTCGTGGAGATTCGAACCCCCGACCTTCTGATTGGCAAGTCCTAGGCTTTGTGGTTTAACCCACAGCGCTGCAGCCTTGTTTTCATTGGAGGATATGGAGTTATGCGACCCCCGAGCCAAGGAGATAAGTAACTTTACAACCTTTAGAAGATATCTGAAGGCAGCCCTGTACAGGGAAGGTTTTTTAAAAAAATGTTTAATGTTTTATTATGTTTTTATATACGTTGGAAGCCTCCCATCGTGGCTGGGGCAACCCTGTCATATGGATGGGGTATAAACAATAAATATTATTAGTATTATTGAATAGGATGCCCCTATTTTCATCATGGAAATGTTGGAGTGTATGCTGAACTCACAAACCTGGTGGAAATGAGCTGTGTGTCTGACCCACTGATGCATTTAAAATAAAAGGACACATTCTACTCATGTAAAAACATGCTGATTCCTGGACCATCCATGGGCTGGATTTAGAAGGTGATTGGGTCAGATCTGGCCCCTGGGCCTTAGTTTGCCTACCCATACAGTGGTACCTCGGGTTACATATGCTTCAGGTTACATACGCTTCAGGTTACAGACTCCGCTAACCCAGAAATAGTGCTTCAGGTTAAGAACTTTGCTTCAGGATGAGAACAGAAATCGTGCTCTGGCGGCACGGCAGCAGCAGGAGGCCCCATTAGCTAAAGTGGTGCTTCAGGTTAAGAACAGTTTCAGGTTAAGTACAGACCTCCAGAACGAATTAAGTACTTAACCTGAGGTACCACTGTAGTCATATGGCTTTGGTCCAAGTTACCTGAAAGATTGCATACCCCTTTATGAACCTGCCCTGGTGCTAAGGCCCTCAACATCAGAGGCACAGTTAGTGGTAACACAAGAGAAAGCCTTTTCTGTGGCTGCTCCCAGATTCTGGAATTCCCTCCCAAGAGAGGTTAGACTGGATCTCTCCTTGTCATCTTTCCAGCAACAGGCTAAGACCTCCCCATTCAGACAGGTCTTTGGAAACTAAGGTGCAGGGGATCCTGCTCCCTGGGCAAACCATACTATAATTTTGTTTTTTAAATGTTTTATTGTATTAGAACTACAGTGGTACCTCGGGTTAAGTACTTAATTCGTTCCGGAGGTCCGTTCTTAACCTGAAACTGTTCTTAACCTGAAGCACCACTTTAGCTAATGGGGCCTCCTGCTGCTGCCACGCCGCCGGAACACTGTTTCTGTTCTCATCCTGAAGCAAAATTCTTAACCTGAAGCACTATTTCTGGGTTAGCAGAGTCTGTAACCTGAAGCGTATGTAACCCGAGGTACCACCGTATTGCTTTTAACTCATTTGTTTTCATTCCTTTGCATTTTATAATGATTTGTTGTTGTTGTTGTTGTTGTTGTTTTTTAACAGGAAGAAGAGATTTATTTTGTTTTGAGAATGACAAATCCATCTTAGAAGACTTTAAGCACGCTCTCCACGTACGCGGCGTGCTAGCTGGATATCTTTTGGCATGATTGTGATACGTTTGGCGTGAATAGCACACAGGTTGGTGTCTTCAAACAGGCCAACCAGGTAGGCTTCACTTGCCTCCTGCAAAGCACCAATAGCTGCGCTTTGGAAACGCAGATCTGTTTTGAAGTCCTGAGCAATTTCACGCACCAGGCGCTGAAAAGGAAGTTTGCGGATCAGAAGTTCGGTTGACTTCTGATAACGCCTGATTTCACAAAGAGCCACAGTAGCTGGCCTGTAGCGATGAGGTTTCTTGACCCCACCAGTAGAGGGCATGCTCTTGCGAGTGGCTTCTGTCACCAGTTGCTTCCTGGGCGCCTTCCCACCGGTGGATTTTGCTTGGTACGAGTCATGTTCCCGCGAACTTCTCTTCCTTACACCCCCGTCCACTGAGGCTGAGTGTGGCTGCCGAGCAGGCGAGGAAGAGCGAGGAGGCGCTAAAGCTGCTGCGGGCGACGGCGGCTGAGAGCACAATAATGATTTGTTTTTTTTTAATGCTGGAAGCCACCTTGAATCCCAACTTAACAAAGGCAGGATTATAAATATTAAGCAGAATAATAGAATTGTAGAGTTGGAAGGGAGCACGAGGGTCAATTACTCCAACTGCCTGCAATTCAGGAATCTTTTGCCTCACGTGAGGCTCAAACCCAGTACCCTGAGATTAAGCGCCTCATGCTCTACTGACTGAGCTATCCATAAACGAAGAACCTTGAAAGAAAAGAAAAGAAAACCCCATTTGAGTTAAATAAATGCTCTATAGAACATTTTAGGATAGGAGGCAAAGTTTCCCTCTGCTCCGTCATTTGTCTGAAAAGCAGTGAAAGAAAAGATTCCTGTGGCAGAAGACGAGGATTTTAAACCTTCAGCTACTGGCATGTTGGGAAGAGAGTATTATCTCCTTCAAACCTCTTTGACACACAGCACTCTGTCTCTTCTGTGGCCTGCCATGGGATTTTTCTTCAATTAGCTCTCTCTCAGCCTTGGCTCCCTTCTAGGGAAAGCCTCCATTTGGAGGGAACGAACCATCACCTCGCCGGAGGGAGTTGCTCCCGAGAAGCAGCAGAGGCAGAGAAATGAGTCCTCGGGTGCCTCTGCTCCCACTGAGAGAAGGAGTTTCATCAGCGCCAACTGATGGTCAGTGGAATCCCAGCGGCGGCCGCTTCCCCTGCCAATTAGGCCAAGCAGAGCCTCTCAAGTGGAAGAAAAATGAAAATAATTTGTTCTCTCTCTCTCTCTCTCTCTCTCTCTCTCTCTCGCTCTTGTGCTCGTGTACAGAGACACCAACCAACCCACCCGCTCGCTCAAATGAAAGCCAACCAGCTGTGTCCCCTGTGTCTGTCCTGCTTTCGGCTCATTTGCTCAGCGGCACACGGCAGCTCCCTTTCCCACATGCTGCTGTACTGTCCACAAATCCTTTTCCGCACAGCCATCTCGCCTCAATTCCCAGGACACCACAGGGCCAGACAAATGACATCTTCTTTTCTTAAAAAGTGCAATTGCAGTACAAGAGAATAGTTTCATGGTGTTTCATTCAGGAGTTTGGCTCACCTTCTGCCCAAGTAACAACACCATGGGCTGCGTGAAGTTTCTTTCAAATGTGGTGCAGTGGTTAGAGTTTCAGACCTGGGAGACTAGAGTTCAAATCCACATTCACCCACAAAGCTGACGGGGTGACCTTGTGCCAGTAACTGCCTCTCAGCCTAAACTGGGTTGCTGTGGGGACTAAATAAGGGAGGAAAAGAACCACATCTAGCTCAGTATAGTTGATCCATGGTCTGCTTTAGGTAAAGGTAAAGGGACCCCTGACCATTAGGTCCAGTTGTGGACAACTCTGGGGTTGCAGCACTCATCTCGCTTTATTGGCCGAGGGAGCCGGCGTACAGCTTCCGGGTCATGTGGCCAGCATGACTAAGCCGCTTCTGGCGAACCAGAGCAGCGCACGGAAATGCCATTTACCTTCCCGCTGGAGTGGTACCTATTTATCTACTTGCACTTGAACTGCAAGGTTGGCAGGAGCAGGGTCTGAAAAACGGGAGCTCACCCCATCGCAGGGATTTGAACCACCAAGCTTCTGATCGGCAAGCCCTAGGCTCTGTGGTTTAACCCACAGCGCCACCCATGTCCCATGGTCTGTTTTAGTATATGGCAATTTCCTATGTTTTCTTTTCTTTTGCCGGGGAGGCAACAACTCATGGGTGGGGCACTTGCTTCGTAGAAAATGAGCTTAAGCTGAGTCAGCAGTGTGATGCAGCAGCAGCAAAAGCTAACACAGTTTTAGTTTGCACCAGTGGAAGTATGGGGTACAGATCAAGGGGCATAATAGTAATATTTTGCCTTGGTCAGACTGCATCTGGAGTCCTGTGCCCAATTCTGAGCACCACCGTTTAAGAAGGATGTTGACAAGCTGGAAAGTGGGCAGAGGAGGGCGTCCAAGATGATCAAGGATATGGAAAGCAAGCCTTATGAGGAACAGTTGAGGGATCTGGGTATGTTTAGCCTGGAAAAGAGGAGACTGAGAGGAGCTATGATAGCCACATTCAAAGATCTAGAGGGCTAAATTGCATGGGAAATGGAACAAGCTTGTTTTCTCCTGCTCCGGAGGGCAGGATTCGAACAAATGGCTTCAAGTTATGAGAAAGGAGATTCCAACTAAATATCAGGAAGAATTTCCTGATGGTAAGAGCTGTTTGACAGTGGAACGTACCTCAGGAAGTGGTGGGCTCTCCTTCATTGGAGGTATTTAAACATGGCCATCTGTCAGGGATTATTTAGCTGTGATTCCCGCATTGCAGATGGTTTTACTAGATAACCCTTGGTGTCCCTCTCCACTCTAGAGTTCTGTGCTCTATGCAAAAGGTCCCAGGTTCAATCCCTGTCACCCTGAGATAGATCTATGACACCTTGGAGAGCCTCTGCCAGTCTGTGTAGAGAATACTGAGCTAGATAGACCAATTGTCGGACTCAGTATAAGGCAACATCCTATTCTCTCACATTCCTTGTTTATTCAATGACTGCTTTGGGATTCAATATTTCAGCTATGCGGCTGGGTTTAATTTGGGGGTTGTTATCTGGTTATCTGTTTTGTAGCATTCTGTTAACTGATTTGGATGCCACTTCTGTACAAAATTAGGCAGGATAGATTTATTTTTAAATAAAAGCATGAAACAAAATTAAGAGGAGCCCTGCCATTCAAAAGTCACAGACCCTAACAGGAGAAGAGGAAGCCAGCAGCTGGTTAAAGCCTTGGAAGACAGAAAATGAGATGCATGAAGAAAGCCCACTGGCATGTGCCAAAAGTGGAAATTCTGCCAAAGCCCCTAGATAATGCTGGTAATCCAGAATAATTAGTTCATGTCCCAGGCATTGTTGCCAGTGCTGCGGGTTAAGTGCATGTCTAAAAGCATTTTGAACAGCAGCAGTTGATCTGCCAAAGGGGGACACAAAGATATAACATCAGAATTGCCCATATGAATAATCCTGCAATGCAGAAGCCTGGATGCCAGGTATGCTGGCGTGTTCCTTAAAGCTCTTGCAGACACATATGCCGGTCATCAGCCTCCTGTGTATTCTCTAAACAGACAGAGATCCAAGAGGATGCCTCAGCAAAGGATGCTTTCTGAGCCCAGGAAATGCAAGGTTCTGCTTTTCTTAGCAGGAGAATCTCTTCTGCCGTTGCTCCAGGGGACAGCAGGAAGGGAAACATAACCGAGAGTGTCACAAGAAAGCAGAGAGTTATCTGTCTCGACTTCACAGATTAGCCGTTTTAAAAATGCAACAGGAAGCAGAGGCTCGAGGGAGATGGAAAGCAGCTCTCTCTCTCTCTCTCTCTCTCTCTGGCCAGTTTTCTAAGAAGCTTGACACAAGCGGCAGACTTCCTTGCATGGCAGAATGGCTTCAGCAAGCTTCTCTCACCTGGTGCCTTCAGATGTTCGGACTAGATTAGGAATAAGGAATCCGTGGCCCTCCAAATGTTGCAAAGCTACATCTCCCATTGTTTTTGATCACTGGCCATGTTTGCAGGGGCTGGTGCAAGCTGGAATCCCATCACGTTTGACTAAATCAGTGGTTCTCAACCTGTAAGTCCCCAGATGTTGTTGGACTACAGCTCCCATCATTCCTGAGCTCTGGCCTTGCTAGCTAGGGGTGATGGGAGTTGTAGTTCAACAACATCTGGGGACCCACAAGCTGAGAAAGGCTGGACTAAAAGATCGGGGGGACCGAGCAACTCCTCTATGAAGAACGGATGCAGCATTTGGGACTTTTTAGTTTAGAGAAAAGGTGAATAAGAAGTGACACAATAGTGGTTTATAAAATTATGTGTGGTCTTAAGAGAGTAGGTAGAGAAAAGTACTTCTCCCTCTCGGACATCTAACGAAGCTGAAGATTTAGGACAGGTAAAAGGATTTCTTCATGCAATGCATAGTCAACTATGGAACTCGCTCCCCTATGAGGAAGTGATGGCCCCCAATTTGGGTGGTCTTGGGAGGACTGGGACGCGGGTGGCGCTGTGGGTTAAACCACAGAGCCTTGGGGTTGCCAATCAGAAGGTTGGCAGTTTGAATCCCCGCGACGGGGTGAGCTCCCGTTGCTCGGTCCCTGCTCCTGCCAACCCAGCAGTTCGAAAACATGTCAAAGTGCAAGTAGATAAATAGGTACCACTCTGGCGGGAAGGTAAACGGCGTTTCTGTGCACGGCTCTGGTTTGCCAGAAGCGGCTTAGTCATGCCGGCCACATGACCGGAAGCTGCACGCCGGCTCCCTCGGCCAATAAAGCGGGATGAGCGCCCAGAGTCGGCCACAACTGGATCTAATAGTCAGGGGTCTATTTACCTTTTAAAAAGACATTTTAAAGACAGACAATCCTGGAAGAGAGGGCTATCACAGCTGGAGGTAGCAATGCTTCTGAATACCAGTTCCTGGGAACCACAGGAGGGGAGAGTTGCTTGGACCCTGCTTGCTGGTTTCCCAGAGGCATCTAGTCAGCCACTGTGAGAACAGGATGCTGGACTAGATGGGTCATTGGCCTGATCCAGATGTTGCAGGACTACAACTCCCATCACCCTTGAGCATTGGTCATGTTGGCAGGAGCTGACAGCAGTTGGACAACATCTGGAAGGCCACTGTTCCCCCTTCTCTGGAATAGATGCACCCCTTTGTCCCCATTCAGCAGGGACCGTCGTATATTTTTTTATTCAGAAGTGATGCAGTCTGGGACGTTGGTGTTAATTTATAAAATCCTTTTATGGATAAAACGCTTCTTAATATAAGTTATCTGGGTGTTTACAGATTTGTTTATTTTTTAAAAAGCATAACAATAAAACAATGCTCTAATAAAAACCCAACACAGATTCCAAAATATCCAGCCAGCAAAAGCCAGATATAAGTGACCAGCACAATAGAATGCAATGAAATGCGGTGAAGCTAAAACCATTATCAAATGCAGGAGTCAAGAAACACCAGCCTCACCGCCAGCACTAAAGGCACAATCTTAAAAGGCTTGTGTGTAGGTGGGAGGGAGAGACTTGGGATGCTGCCCACAGGACAACAATGTACATAGGAAGCTTCTGTCAGGGCATCAGGGACTGGGAAATGCTCCAAAGAGCGTGTGGCAGAAGGAGCATGGCCAGAGGCTGATCCAGGGGGAGGTGGGTAGCAATTTATGGGCTTTTATATCTCCCACGAGGCAGGAGCCAGGGCTGGATGAAGGGCAGGACATGCCAGGAGTGGAGGAAGAGATGGTGCCTGAGAGGAGGGGGCTGGCAGAATCCCCTCTGTCCCCCAGATTGGGGGGGGGGCTTCTCTTCTGCATAAGAGAAGTTGCCTGTTACTTGTGTGTGTGTGTGTGTGTGTGTGCTGTCATGGACTGGCTGGGCACAGAGCAATGGTGGGAGGCATCAGCTGGGGAAGAAGGTTCAGAGCCCAGGGATTGGTGGAGGGATGACAATGAGCGGTCACGGGGAGAAGACTGGGAGAAGGAGGTGTTGGAAGCTTGAGAGGTAACAGGGCTTAGTGAGCTGGGAGAGTCTGGGGCAGAAAGCAGTCCAGAATCAGAGGTAGAAGCTGCAGCAGGACATTGGGATGAGGGAGGCCAAAAGAGGCACCAAAGAGTTAGGCTGGTGAAGAAGCACAGGTGTCTCCTGCTCCAACAAGCTCCGCTCCCCCTGGTCTCCCTCTCCCCCCAAAAACCCCCACACTAATTTTTTTAGGAGAGTTCACCCTTAATTACTTACATCTGACAAAGTGCACTGTAGCCCAAGTTTCTGCAATAATAAAAACCCAAGAACCACACGACTCTATGTCTTATTATTTTGGGAGTCTCAGAATGGGCAAGGCTAGCCACATTAAAGCACCACCAGAATATTGTTCCAGCCATCTATCCCTACATATTTCCACTGGCATCTACTTCCCTTCCTTCTTTAAAAAAAGGCTTGAAAGTATATTCTCATTCCTGCAGATGGTCCCTCTCCTCCAGATTACGATGGTAGCTGTCCAATTTGTGCAACATATTGCAGTTCCCTCTCCCCGCCCCCGCCCTCTGAACAACTTCCGATATACGAACCAGTGCCAGAGAGCACCTGAGCCACAGCGTCACCTGGAGATGATGAATTGGCCTCTCCCTTCTCTTTTACACAGATTCTCACTAGTCTGGAAGGTACCATTTGCCCTTCGATCCAGTTCTGCATTGCAAAATTTCCTTTCCCTTTTAGGAATCAACTGTCAGTAGGGACAAGGGAAAGAGAGAGCCGTCTTCTTAAAACTAAAACAGAATCCCTAGGAGAAGCTTACTCCTGAAAGGTATTCATTATGAGTTGCTCCCAGCTTAGGAAGTGGCCAGGGACAGACCTTCCCAATATGTGCCAGAAGACCTATATCTCAGGGGTGGGGAATTGGATCTGGACCTGGCAGGATGGAACCTCATCTCTCCCTGCCCCCCACTCCTTGATAGATCAGGTGATCCATTTTTGCTTGTGCAGTTTGAAATTACTGGGCTTTGTGCTGGGCTTTCCAAATGCCACCAATCAGCTGATCCAAGAATCCTGGGCTGCTTCAAGGTCATGAACAAACAGCCCCCGACTCCCTGCCTTTGCTAACGAATGAGATCACAACTAAACGAGTGGGAGCTGCCACAAAAATGTTGCGGTGTGAAGTCCTGCTGCTCAGGATTCCAACCACTCCCACCCGAATCTTCCCACCCCCTGGGCATCAGCCTACATGCCAGAGTTACTGAATATGCTCAGTCTTTATGGCGTTGTTTTTGGAATCCTCCCTTTGCAAGTCCCCCCCCCTCCCTAAAGATTCACTCGCCTCCATTTCTGCACACCTCAGGTTTCCCTCGAATGTGCAGATTTCCTCCCTCTCATGTGGGGGTGGCACCATTTTGGCAATTAAGCAAATGGGAACCCACCGCTTGCAGATGAGAAATAGATGGCTATCTATAACTGTATCTCTCTACGCACACAAATATATGTGGGCAAGTTTCCACGTACACCGTGACATTCTTGGATGAACAGATAATGTTTGAGCATGATCAAATGACTGAAGGTTAACTATTTGACCGATCACTTCATTTATTTAGCAAAATTTATATACTGCTTGATGGTGGGGGGGGGCAAACAAACCCACACTTCTAAGTCCTTTATAAAAATAGAAAGCAAAACATTACAATTCATAGCTGTCAAGCGTCCCTTATTTGGCGGGACAGTCCCTTATCCCAGCTCCATGTCCCGCTGCTGTCCCTTATTGATGATGTCCCTTAAATTTCCTGGGTTTCAGAGGAAGCAGCTCCTCTCCCTCCCTCCCTGCTGGCCACGGAGGAGGGAGGCTCCAACTGTGTTGCTTGGCTGCGTTGCTCACCCAATAAGGAGTCTTAAGAACAACTGGGGGGTGGAGCTTGCATGCCTTGTGCCGATCAAATCGGCTGCGTTGCCTGGGGACTCGCCTTTGCTCAGCGCTTCCCAGCGGAGAGGTGATGGTGTTTTTCCTTGCTGCATCCCCTTTGCTGGGTTGCTGCACTATGGGAACCACCACTTGAGGCTTCATTTGGCTGCTGGTTGTCTAAAATCCCTTATTTTGGCTGCTGATCCCTTATTTTCGAGGCTGCTGGTCCCTTATTTTCAAATCTGTAAGTTGACAGCTATGTTACAATTCTAGGTTTTTTAAAAAACAAACCGTTTGAAACAGGTTTATAAAAGCATTCAAAAGATGAAAACGAACAGTAGCTAAAAAGAGATAGAAGCTCTATGTGTCTGGATCAGCTTGCTTGAGCAAAAAAATATGTGTGTTAAGCAGGTGTCGAAAAGAACGCAGCAAGGGAGTCTGCCTGGTGTCACTAGGAGTTGCAAAGTCACACTAAAAGAATAACTTCTTACAACAGCCAAACAGGTATTACGCAGCAGCTCTAACAGCGGCAGCTCTGGAGATTGAAGCAGCCCATCCAAAACGTTGCAACACAAAGTCCTGCTGCTCAGGAATTTCAACCACTCCAATCAATTGAAACAGGCATATATGGGATAGAGCGATACCGCAACTAAGCGGGACTAAGGACTTGCTCATTGTATCAATCGGAGTCCAGCATCCTATTTCAAAAGAGGCTTACCCCAGCCTCCCCCAACACGGGCTGGATCTAGACACACCAAAGAAGCGTTTCAGTTAAACGCATTGCAAACTTTGTGTGAGAAATCGGGTTGGCAAAAACAGGAACTCCACAGCGCCATCTGGTGTCACAGTGTTATAATGCATATACAACACATATAAAGTGCTTTTTCTTTGCCAATGTAGCTGAGGCCAGGGTGTTCTGTAAATATTTTGGACTACAAATCCCACCATCCAGTGCTTGCTAGAGCCAATGGGAGCCACAGTCCAACAACAGCAGGAGCGGGGTACCTCTTAGCCCAATGGAAACCCACAAACAGTGTAACAGACCTGCTGTGTTAGTCCTCCCAGCAACTGGTAATCCTGACTCTGTACAGCAGGGATGGGGAGCTTGCTAGACTCAATCTCCCAACAGCCCTGATCATTGGGCCATGCTGGCTGGGGCTGATGGTAGCTGGAGTCCAGTAACATCTGGAAGCCTTCAGGTTCCCTATCCTTGCTATAGAACATTTGGTGTTACAGGGCAAAGGGCAATTGACCGGCACATGCTGACTCTTCATGAGGTGTTGGTATCTGTCTGTCTCGGAAGTCAGTGGAGGAGTGTGCCCTTAGTGGTGAGGTCAAACTGTTGGAAGGCTGCATCACCTGCTGTGTCTGTAGAGACTGATGAGGGAGAGAGATGTTTTGTTGCAGCCGGGGAGGATGAAGGCATCTGGTTGTGCTGCTGCAGATGCACCATGGCATTTCTTCTCTCTGCATTCCTTCCAGAGGTCATTTCTTCTCTGGTCCTTGCTGTGGATACACGACCTGACTGTGTCTCTAGGAGCAGCAGTAATCTGCAAGGGATTCCCACACGGAGGGAGTGATGTCAGGGGTGCCATCTGGGTGGAGGGAGGGACCAAGCCCCCAAATTTTCAAGGAGAGGGGCCCGGCCATCTCAATATTCTCAAGGATCACATCTTTCCATAGGGACCTACCTGGACAATGAGATCATCTTCTGAGGCCCTCCTTTGTGTGCCTCCTTCTCAAGAGGTCCGGAGGATGGCAATAAAAGAACGGGGCCTTCTCTGCAGTGGCTCCCTGCCTGTGGAATGCTCTCCCCAGGCAAGTTCATCCGGCACCTTCATTATACACCTTTAGGTGCCAGGCAAAAATGTTCCTTTTTCACCAGGCCTTTGGTTGATCTGATTGACATCCTATGCCCTTTTTAAAAATGTGTTTTTTGGGGGGCGGCGGCTATTGGGTTGTTGTTTGTATTTTTATTATGTATTTTGTGGTTTTATATCTTGATTTTATTCTGTGAACCGCCCTGAGACCCCTGGGTATAGGGCAGTATATAAATTCAATAAAGTTAAAGGTAAAGGGACCCCTGACTGTTAGGTCCAGTTGTGGACGACTCTGGGGTTGCAGCGCTCATCTCGCTTTATTGGCCAGCGCCAATAAAGCGAGATGGGGTTGCAGCGCTCATCTCGCTTTATTGGTGTACAGCTTCTGAGTCATGTGGCCAGCATGACTAAGCTGCTTCTGGTGAACCAGAGCAGTGCACGGAAATGCCATTTAACTAACTTCCTGCCAGAGCGGTACCTATTTATCTACTTGCACTTTGACGTGCTTTCGAACTGCTAGGTTGGCAGGAGCAGGGACCGAGCAACGGGAGCTCACCCCGTCGCAGGGATTCGAACCGCCGACCTTCTGATTGGCAAGTCCTAGGCTCAGTGGTGTAACCCACAGCGCCACCCGCGTCCCATAAATTCAATAAATAAATTAATAATAATAATAATAATAATAATAATAATGTTCAGCAGCAACATGCACACGTCGTGTGCTCATACTGCATGACATGCTCGCATCACACATGCAAGTCACACGGCATGCTCATGACCCGTCAGCATCTCATGTGGCATGTGTGCATGACATGAGCACGGGGGAAGCTGGCGTGTGAGGTTGATGTTGCCAGCTTCCGCGTCACATCTTCAGACACCTTCAAAAGTGCTCCAAACAGAGGTGATTAGCAGCCCCTTCCGTTGCAGTGAAGCCAGAAAACTCCCTCGCCACCAGAAAGTTTGCAACAGTCCTGGCTTTCCATCACAGCCCTTGAAGCTTGATGCTCCCTGCCTTGGCAGCTCACACAGGAAAGCACGACCGAAAGGGCAGCGGCTGGTAAACTGGGCAAACATAAGGAGGCACGGTTGGGTATTTAAGTGGGTAGAAAGGATGAATAAACGCACAGCTCATCACCGGGGGCTGTGCTCTCTCTGTGTGGAGGATGTGTTGCGTTAAATGGTATTTGCAAAAACAGAAGGAAAAGCTGACTGCGACATAACCCCTTCCGGCAGGCACAGATTTCGTGCGGCACAGAAAAAAATGCCAGTATAAACAATCGTGCATGGAATCTGCAGGGCGGCTACCATGATAATCCCCCCCAGTGTTTATACTAAAAGAAAACGCTTCACCATTTTTGTCGGCCTCAGGAGGATATTAAGGTTGCAAACCTGCCACCGTAACCTCCTTACAGGCCCAGTGGTAAGGAGTTTAGCGTCTCACAAAAAAGGAAAGGGGAATGGCGACAGGCAGGCGCCTTATACTGAAGACTGGCCATTCATCCACTTAGCTCAATATTGCCTACTCTCACTGATAGCAGCCTTCCCAGGTTTCAGAGAGGATTTCTCTCTGCAGATGCCAGGGACTGAACCTGGGATCTTCTGCATGCAAAGCAGATGTTCTGCTGCTGAACTATGATCCTTCCCCAAGTGACTTTGCTGCCAGAATCACCAGGAGGTTGTCTCCAGCTGGTTACTAGCCTAACCTACCTCACAGGGTTGTTGTGAGGCTAAAATGGGGATGTGGTGGGAAGAACCCCGTCTTGGAGAAAGGGCAGAGTTTAAATGTCATCTATAAATTATGATTACATTTATTTATGCCCTGCCTTTCCCCACTGATAGGACTCAAGGCGGGTTAAAGGTAAAGGTAAAGGGTAAACCATTAGGTCCAGTCGTGACCGACTCTGGGGTTGTGGCGCTCATTTCGCTTTATTGGCCGTGGGAGCCGGCGTACAGCTTCCGGGTCATGTGGCCAGCATGACTAGGCTGCTTCTGGCGAACCAGAGCAGCACACGGAAACACCATTTACCTTCCCGCTGGAGCGGTACCTATTTATCTACTTGCACTTTGACGTGCTTTCGAACTGCTAGGTTGGCAGGAACAGGGACCAAGCAATGGGAGCTCACCCCATCGCGGGGATTCAAACCGCCTACCTTCTGATCGGCAAGTCCTGGGCTCTGTGGTTTAACCCACAGCGCCACCCGCGTCCCTTAAAATAACAATTGAAATCAAATAGGCAAGGTTGCCCTTGCAGAAAGGGAGAGAGAACTTGGTGCCTTCCTGAACAACAACTCCATGCTGCCTCCATGTTAGCCTTCCTACTGCTCTGATCCATCACTAACTGACGGTCCCCATCCTACTAGGAGACTGCTCTTTACATCGGGGTTGGGAATATGAGGCCCTCCAGGCATCACTGTGTGGCCCTCAGGATTACCCCCAGGCCCCTCCTTAGCTACACACCGTCTCCCCAGGCCACCCCCTCCCTGGCCCAACTTTCCTCCTTCTTGAGTATTGTCTACAGCAGATGTTGTTGGACTACAACTCCCATCATCCCTGAGCTCTGGCCTTGCTAGCTAAGGATGATGGGAGTTGTAGTTCAACAACATCTGGGGATCCACAGGTTGAGAAAGGCTGGTCTACAGCCACTGATTCTCAAACTTGGCTTCCCACCAGTTGTGGGACTACAACCCCCACCATCCCCTGGTCCTGCTAGCTAGGGATGATGGGAGTTGTAGTCCAACAACTGTCAGGGATACCCAGGCTTGAGAAACACTGGCCTACACTGACTATCAGTGGATGTTGAGGGTTTCAGGCAGGAGTGTCTCCCAACCTTACCTGGAGATGCTGGGAATTGAACCCGGGACTTCCTGCTTGCAAGGCAGATGCTCTACCACTGAGCTATGGCCCTTGAATCTGGTGGTGCCTCTTCCTTGCTTGGAAGTCAGGTAAAGTGGTGCGTGTGGAAACCAGGTTGCTGTACAAAGGTAGGATGCCTATTCATTGCTCTGCTCACTTTTGCCTTTGGCCTGTGGCCCTCCGGAGGTTGCCCAGAAAGGAATGTGGCCCCTGGGCCAGAAAAGTTTCCCTGCCCCTGCTTTTCATGCTCAGGTCCCTGCAGTCCAGCACCAGCAGCTCCTTTGCTCAGAAGCATCAAGATATTAGCAGCTGCTGCAGCTGCTGCGAAGAAGAGCCAGGAGGCATCCTTCTTGCAGAGAAGTGAGACCCACAAGGGGGCACCACAATACAGTGGAAAGGCACCTTCCTCTCGCTTCCTCACAGAGCCTTGTTTATTTCCCTCTTTTCTCCTTTGCCTCCCCCTCACCCCCCCCCCCGCCTCAAATCCCAGCTCTCGACACACATGCAAAAGCCCTTCAAGATTTATGGGAGTTGTAATCCAAACCTCTTTGGCTCAAAAGCCTTGAGGAGCTAAATCACAATATGGCTTTGACAAGCATGTGTGGGTGTTAAGCACACCAGAGTTCAGTGCAGACCTGACAGTGCTTTGGGGACCCTCTTAAAGGACACCCAGGAAACCCTTCCCATGGGGTTCCTTAAGATGGGGTGGGTGGGGTGCAGAGTCCAACGGATCCCTAAAGGGTTTTATTAAAAGAATAAAAACAACAACACAACAAGGGGCTTGGGGACTGACCTTCAATCCTGCCTCCTAGTTTGTTCTTTGGGCTTGAGGAAAAAGGGAAAGGATCCCTGGACGGTAAAGTCCAGTCAAAGGCGACTATGGGGTTGCGGCGCTCACCTCACTTTCAGGCCGAGGGAGCCGGTGTTTGTCCACGGACAGCTTTCCAGCTCAGGTGGCCAGCAGGACTAAACTGCTTCTGGCGCTTCTGGCATGATGGAAACCAGAGCGCACAGAAACACTGTTCACCTTCCTGCCACAGTGATACCTATTTATCTACTTGCACTGGTGTGCTTTCAAACTGCTAGGTAGGCAGGAGCTTGGACAGAGCAACGGGAGCTCACCCTGTTGTGCAGATTTGAACCGCCAACCTCCTGATCAGCAAGCCCAAGAGGCTCAGTGGTTCCGGCCACAGTGCCACCCTCGCCCCTTCTTTGGGCTTGGCCACTGGCTGGTCCCATGGCTCTTGGCTCACCCCGCCCCAGATGACTAATACTGCAGCCCAGCCCTGAGAGAATTGTTAGCTGCAGTGGACACCTCCCTAGTCAGACACAAGATGCTTCTAAGTTCCAGATGCTGGAAACAGCAGGAGGGACATGTGCAGTTGCCGTCAAATTCTGCTTGTGAGCTTCCTACAGGATCCCGGTTGGCCACCATGAGAGTAGGATGATGGACTCGAGAGGCCAACTGCCCTGATCCAGAAGGGCTGTTCTTACATTCTTACTTCCCTGAGTAAAAGCATGCAGACTGAACTGATTACCTCCTCAAGACTCGCTCCCAAATCTCCGTTGCATGCGACTCGGGAATCAGCATTACACAGAGACACAGGGAAGGGGTCCCCTTTCATCTCATGCCCACCTAGAAACTGCCACAGTTTGCAAATCATCCCCCCGAATACCTCAACGCCCGGATCAGGCACAGAACAATGAGGTTACAGAACGGAGATTCGTGAATACGTGCAGCCCAACCACACGGAGTCATCGCTAAAGCGCTTTGCAATGTGCAAAATCACTGACAAGCTGGATTTATTCTCCAGAGCAGTGCTGCAAGATAAAGTCCCTGTTACTGCCAGAAGGAGAACTGAAGGTGAGTGCCTTGGCTTGCCTAACAGCACATCAAAGAGCACCGTCTAAGGCAGGAGTGGCGGACCTGTGGTTTCCCAGAGGTTGGTGGGCACCAGCTCCCATCAGCAATGCAGTAATCGAACCTAGAGGTTACCAGAGCATAGACAGCAGTCCCTGTGCAGGTAGGGGCACAACTGAGCCAGCAGCCAAAGATGATGGAAGGCACTCCTGGACACTGAGGCCACCTGAGCCTCAAGCAACAGGATCCAAAAACACGCCCAAGCTCCATGCCCACTCCTTCAGAGGGAGTGTAAGCCCATCAAGAGCAGGCAACCTCTTGGGAACCACACCCACTAACTGTGCTGGTCCGGGGGGTGGTGGTACCGTGAGGCGTGGTCAAAGTCTGGTCCTGGGCCGAGGGTCTGGAGACTGTCCACCAAGGGGGAAGCGGGGTCCAAAGCAAGAAGCCGGGCGTGGTCGGGAACTCCGGAAAAACAGGTCTGGGTCCGGGCAGAAACAGGTTTCCAACGACGTTGCTCCCGCAACCTGGGACTGGGCTGACTGGCCTTTATCTCCTCTGAGGCACAGGGCGGTCCCGGCCCACAAGTGACCCGCCTCTCCTGGCCTTAAGGCAAGCACTCCTCCTGAGAGAACCCAGTTCCCTCCGCCTCTCTGCCCTGAGCCTCTGCAGCTCAGGAGAGGCTGGAGGGTTACTGGACCCAGAGGCAGCCTCACCTTCTCCTGACAGAGCTGGGAGAGGAGCACCTGCATGCAATGGGTCCTCAATCACCTCTGGAGCCAGAGTAGATTCACCTGGTGCCTGCTCCTGAGGATCCGGCACAGGTGCAGGCCCTTCAGATTCAAGGCCCTGCCACGGCTCAGCCAGCCCTGGAGGCGGGGACTCCTGTGCAGGCTGGGATTCCTCCGGTTCAGCCTCTAAATCAGATTCCCAGGCCATCACACTAACAGTGCCTGAATCTAATCTGGACTGAGCTTCAGTTTGTTGGCTCTCATCCATTCCATCAGTGAGGCAAGGCAATGGTCCAGTACATCCACAGATGTAAAGGAGAAGGAGAGCTGTGTGTCACCAGCATATTGCTGACAACCTTCTCCAAAACTCAGGATAACCCCACTCAGCGGTTTCATGTAGATGTTAAAACAGCATAGGGGCAAAATTTGAACGCTGAGGAACCCCGCAATGAAAGCTCCATGGGGCCAAAGACCACCTCCCAAGTATCACCCTCTGGAAATGGCCATCCAAGTAGCAACTGAACCACCACAAATCAATGGCACATTTCCACCACCTCTCGCCCAACAGGAGGTCATCATACATGGTGACCAAAGCAGCGAGATCACATTCACCCAGCGCTTTTCCAGCTGCACTGGCTTCCGATGGAGTACAGGATCAGGTTTAAGGTGCTGGTTTTAACCTTTAAAGCCCTATACGGCCTAGGACCCTTGTACCTACGGGACCGCCTCTTCTGGTATGCCCCATGGAGAACCTTACGGTCTGCTGACAACAACATCTTGAAGATCCCGGGCCCCAGGGAAATTAGACTGGCCTCGCCTAGAGCCAGGGCCTTTTTGGCCGTGGCCCTAGCCTGGTGGAATGCTCTCCCACAAGAGACCAGGGCCCTGCAGGATTTGACATCTTTCTGCAGGGCCTGCAAGATGGAATTGTTCGCCAGGCCTTTGGGCAGGATGTACAAAAGAAAGACTTCCTTTCCTTTGTATAAAACAAGCCAGATGGTCCTAGCAAGTATTAACCACTCTCAATTCCAACCTGATAATTGCCACCTGCCCAGATTTTAACTTGTCTGAATTAATTTTATGATGTATTTTAATTAATTGATGTCTGTTTTTATGCCTATTGTGTTGTTTTTATGATGTTAGCTGCTCTCAGCCCGGCCTCGGCCGGGGAGGGTGGGATACAAATAAAATTTTATTATTATTTGGCAAAATCAGACCATGGATGAGGGAAGTCTAACTCTGAGCTGGCATTCAGAAACAACAGCTGCAGACCCAAGGGCTGGCTGATAGGTCAACCTCAGTTCCCCAGGTAACCAATTCCAGAAAGGCTAAAGCTGCAACACTAAAGTCCAGTACTCTCAGCACTGTTCCATCTGAAGAGTGCAGTTGCCAGGCAAGGATATATGAGGTGATGTGACCCCTTGGTATATAAGCTGTTATTCCTTGGTTAGTGTGCACACTCTATGGCAAACCTGGGTTTACTGTTGAGTAATGGATAAAACAGCCCAGAGATAACAGACCTGAACATTTGCGTATCCTTGGTTGTCCCAGGTCAAGGTGACCTAGAATGCAATGCAGTGCATTTTTAATTTATAGATGAATTAGTCACTACTCTGCTTTAAAAAAATAAATAAATCACAGTGACTTGCAAGCATACACCCGGGAGCTGTTTACACAAAGCTTTTCTGTAAGTCATCAGTATTACTGCATGTTCCCTACTTCACCAAGTTATAAGACATCTCAGGGACAGCACTACTCTGTTTAAGCTTCCTTTGAAAGCGAGAGGAGACTAAAGACTTCTAGAGGACCCGGCTGGATGAAACACTCAACTTAGTTTAGCATTACAAGAGCAAGTCTAGGCACCCCTTGGGCTCCTGTGCTTCTACCTCCCTGCTCGTCCTCTAGCTGAAGTTGGTAAGAGGAAATCAGAAGTTTCCACTTCTGTTTCAGATTTACTAGTGTGTTGCCTGAACCCTAAACTATGGTTTCTCCTATGATCGGTAAAACAAAGCCAGCTCCATGTGGGAATGTTCAGGGATGCAGGAGAGGATATCTGGTTTGTTTATAGCCTTTCCAACTTGTGTTAACAAATTCACAATTTAGCAGAGTAACATTCCCCTTTTTAAACTCACAGCGGATGCGTTTGCTCAGGATCGCTAAAGCCTCTATAATAACTGACCTGGTATTTCCCCCTTATTCCCTTATAAAAGATAAGACACGACACAGTCTTCTATAAAAGTACAAAAAGAGTTTTCTCACATTCTGTTCACAATCGGATCCCAGAAGGCAGACTTATCTTAGAAAAGTAACATACACCTGGAAACTATCTCATAAGGAGACAGTCCCTCTGTCCTCTCTGGGCTGGAAGCCAAGAGAGCATCTCAGGCTAAGCAGATGTTGCTTCTTCGACGAAAGTAGTCACAGAGAGAGAGATGGCTGCCCTGTCCTGTGCTTTTGTCATTACCTGCACAGGTGAGGCCACACCCACCTCTAGTCACATGCAGAGGAAGTCTGTCCCAGCCCAGAAGGAAACAGGAAGTTTACCTGCTGGCTGGACAAACATTCCTCCCCATGTGTAAACATGTTCACTCTAGGAATGTTGTACTTGACTGCTCTTGTGTTTCACATCCCACACTCCACAACTATGGTTTAAAGCCAGGTTGTTTCCACAGTTTCAGTAGTCTGTCTGGGTTCAAACAGCATAACAAGCTGCACTCACTTTACTGGAGGCGGAGGAGGGTGGCTTCCCCTGAGGCCAAGGCTTGTGAGCCAAAGGAGTTGGATATCTTTGGAGCATTTGCAAATATCCAAGCTGATCAAAACAGTGGAGGCAGATGAGTACTACCACAAGGGAGGTCCCCAGAGAAGTGATTCTGCCCCTGGAGGTAATATATAACCACCACGACTAGTAGCCACTGATGGCTGTATCCTCCATTACTATGCTTAATCCCCTTTTAAAGCTATCCATGTTGGTACCCATCACAGCATCTTGCAGGAGACACCTGCATTGTTCAATGATGAAGTGTGAATAAGTATTTTATTTTGTCTGTTCTCAACACTGAGCTTCACTGGGTGGCTCTGGGTTATGGTATTCTACAAGACAGAGGGGGGTCATCTCCATTTTCTCCAGTGTGCTGTAGTGGTTAAGAGCGGTGGACTCGTAATCTGGTGAACCGGGTTCGATTCCCCGCTCCTCCACATGCAGCTGCTGGGTGACCTTGGGCTAGTCACACTGCTTTGAAGTCTCTCAGCCCCACTCACCTCACAGAGTGTTTGTTGTGGGGGAGGAAGGGAAAGGAGATTGTTAGCCACTTTGAGACTCCTTAGGGTAGTGATAAAGTGGGATATCAAATCCAAACTTTTCTTCTTCTTCCAATCCATCCATCATTTTATATATCTCCATCATATGCCCCACCTTCCTTGCCTTTTCCCCTAGACTAAAAAGCCCTGGATGTTGTAACCTACAGAGGTGCTCCAACCCCCTGGTAAGTCTTTTTCTGTACTCTTTCCAGCTCTGTAAAATGTGCTATTTTATGTGAGGGCTATGCAAAAAGCTGGAACTCTTTTTCTGTTCCGGAGCCAACTGGGAGCCAGGATCTGTCCGAGGCTGTTTGGGTGAACTCAGTCTGGTTACTAGGGACCTTTACCTTTTTTTTGGGGGGGGGGTCTTTTTGCCTGTCCCTCCGTTAGCTACGCAGTTGGCCTCTCAGCCTGCCTTGTTGCTGAATGGCTGCTCTGGGAAGATTTGGTTTCAAATGCCCCTTTTTCCTATTCATTCCTCCTCCTGCCATGTGGAAAGAAATTAACCCAAGAACAGTTTCCTGGCAACAAGAACAATGCCCGTGGTGAGGTCACTGCTGGGCTGGCTCTCAACGTAGCCGCAGACCAATGGGCAAATTACAAAAAAGGGGAAAGGGCACAAGACACCAAAACAGGGCATTGCATCAACCTCCCAGGAATGCTCTCACACATGGTGGATGGTGGGAACAGAGGTTCATGCCACAAATGGAGCAAAGCTTCTTTTTTTTATAACAGGGAGAAACAATCGCAGCAGCAATAAAATTTACATGGGGAGCCTGTGGCCGCTCAGATGATCCGCAATGGGCTGCAGCTCAGTGGGAGACCATCACCTTTGCCTGCTGATGGACCCGGGTTCAATCACCACCCTCTCCATGTAGGACTGGGAACATCTCCTGTCTGAAACCATAGAGAGAGGCTGCCAGTCAGTGTAGACCATGGGTAGGCAAACTAAGGGCTGGGGGCCGGATCTGGCCCAATCGCCTTTTAATTCTGGGAATCAGCGTGTTTTTACATGAGTAGAATGTGTCCTTTTACAGTGGTACCTTGTGTTACAGATGCTTCAGGTTACGCGATTTTGGGTTGCGCACCATGCCGAACCTGGAAGTACCGGAACAGGTTACTTCTGGGTTTTGGCGCTCGTACATGCACAGAAGCGCTAAATCGTGTGGCGCTGTGGGTTGCGAATGTGCCTCCCACACGGATCACGTTCGCAACCCGAGGTTCCACTGTACAGTGGTACCTCGAGTTAAGTACTTAATTCGTTCTGGAGGTCCGTTCTGAACCTGAAACTGTTCTTAACTGAAGCACGACTTTAGCTAATGGGGCCTCCCGCTGCCGCTGTGCGCAATTTCTGTTCTTAACCTGAGGTAATATTTCTGGGTTAGCGGAGTCTGTAACCTGAAGCGTATGTAACCTGAAGCGTATGTAACCTGAAGCGTATGTAACCTGAAGCGTATGTAAGCCGAGGTACCACTGTATTTAAAATGCATCTCTGGTTTATTTGTGGGGCATAGGAATTTGTTCTTTTTTCCCCTTTTCTTCAAAATATAGTCTGGCCCCCCACAAGGTCTGAGGGACAGTGGACCAGCCCCCTGCTGAAAAATTTTGCTGACCCCCGGTGTAGACAATACTAAACTAGATGGAAGACCAACAGTCTGACTTGGTATAAGGTAGCTCCCTTGTTTCTGTGTAAAGGGATGGTTCACAGAAGTGGTGGAGAGGGGTGATACTAAAAAAAAAAGCATTTCTTTTAAGTGCTCACAAATAAGGAACGCTCAGCCTGATGCTTATTTCACCAGTGATTTGGGCTTATGAATCGGTTATCACAGCAAGCTATTGTATCTCTTCAGGCAAACAAGGAAGATCGTGGTTGAGGCGTGTGAAGTGGACATGTTAATAAAACGCTGTCAACAAACGGATGAGAAGTCTCCGGAGCCACAGCTTCCAGAGGCTCCTTCTCTCCCTCAATCCGTTCCCCACAAACTTATACATATGTGTCTTCAGCGCTTGTTTGCTTTAAATACACCGGTAGCATGAAATAATGAAATGGGTCAGGCAGCTACGCAGCAACCTACAGGGATTTTACGTGACGGAGGAGCGCTGGATACGAGACAGGTGGAAGAAAAGCCAATTTTAACAGAGAGAATTTATCAAAGCAAGCGAGATTTCTCTTGAGAGGCCTCAGCTACCACCGTTCTGTATACTAACCCACTAAATGGGGACCAAAGAGGCGACTCAGATAATAAGGTCCCAATGCAGTCGCAAGACTATCACTCAGCAACAGAAGGAAGGGCTTCCGTTCCCCAAACCGCTTTGCAAAAGGCTCATCTCTTGGCAAAGCCCATTACCATCCTTGGGATAAAGAGGTCTTTTGAATTACTCATTCACAACCCCCCCCCCATAATAACATTGTTGGGAGTAAAGCAGAAAGGCTCAGGGGGGAGTTTGCAGTGTAATTCTCCTCAGACAAGCTGATGCTTGCATTTGAAATAAAGAATTACACTGCAAACACACACACACACACACACACACACACACGGAGCTACTGGATCTTCCCTATGTAAAGGACACATCCTTCTACCACAAATTAAATGGTCCCTCCCATAGTGAATGTGAAGATGCCACAATCAAGTGAGAGCTATGCACATGTTTTCAGGAGTGTGGAAAAACACACCGAGATGATTGTATGGAGCCCTTATTGCCTTGGAAAGACCTCTCTTAAAACTTGGCCAGTTCTAAGAATTGAAGCACATTCATGGAAGATAATGGTCACTAACCATAATGGCTGTCTTGGAGGCAATATGCCTATTTTATTTTATTTATTGAAATCATTTTTATTGGTTTTACAAATACAAAATGCAAATAAACAGAGAATAAAAAGGATATCCATATAAGGAGATTCTCCAAATCTCAAGACTTCCCTCTATCCCCTCCATGGAGTCTCATTTTAAACATCTACTACTGCATGTTCATCAGTAATCAATTTCTTATATCAAAGCATATTATCCATTGTAATTTTTACACTACAAGCGAAATCAAAATCCGCCCTTTGCTTCCATCTGCTTACAGTGGTCTCCTAAATAGCTTATAAAGGTAAAGGTAAAGGGACCCCTGACCATTAGGTCCAGTCGTGACCGACTCTGGGGTTGCGGCGCTCATCTCACTTTATTGGCTGAGGGAGCCGGCGTACAGCTTCCGGGTCATGTGGCCAGCATGAATACGCCACTTCTGGCGAACCAGAGCAGCACATGGAAACACCGTTTACCCTGCTGCTGGAGTGGTACCTATTTATCTACTTGCACTTTGACGTGCTTTCAAACTGCTAGTATGATGGCCTGGGATTCCGATTCTGAGAGTGAACCGGAGGAATCCCAGCCGGCACAGGAGTCCCCGCCTCCAGGGCCGGCTGAACTGGGGCAAGGCCTTGATTCTGAGGAGCCTGCACCTGGGCCGGATCCTCAGGAGCAGGGACCAGGTGAATCCATTCTGGCCCCAGAGGTGGTTGAGGACTCAGTGCCTACAGGTGAGCCTCCCCCGGGGCCCAGTAACCCTTCAGCCTCTCCTGAACTGCAGAGGCTTAGGGGAGAGAGGCGAAGGGAACTGGTTTCTCCCAGGAGGAGTGCTCGCCTTAAGGCCAAGGGAGGCGGGGCTCCTGGGGGCCGGGACTGCCCCTGGCCTCAGAGAAGATAAAGGCCAGTCAGCCCGGTCCCAGGTTGCGGGAGTAACGTCATCATTGAAGAGCTGTATCGGCCAGGACTAAACCTTGACTACGGTAGCAGTAACCTTCCCTCCGGGACCAGCACAGCTAGGTTGGCAGGAGCAGGGCCCGAGCAATGGGAGCTCACCCTGTCCCGGGGATTCAAACCACTGACCTTCTGATCGGCAAGTCCTAGGCTCTGTGGTTTAACCCACAGCACCACCCGCGTCCCTAAATAGCTTATAGTCCCCCCCCATTCTTTTCTAAAGTTTTTGCCCTCTTGGTTTCTGAGCTTACCCGTCAGTTTTGCCATCTCAGCATAGTCCATCATTTTGGTTTGCCGGAGGCAATATTCCTCTCAATCTCAGTTGCTGGGAATCACAAACAGAGTGAGTGCTGTTTCTCTCAGGTCCTGCGCATGGACTTCTCATAAACATTTGTTTGGCCACTGTGAGAACAGGATGATGGACCAGATGGGTCTTTGGCCTGATCCACCAGAGCTCTGCTTTTGTTCTTACACACGTCTCAAAGTGATGTACAGTGGTACCTCGGGTTAAGAACTTAATTCATTCTGGAGGTCCATTCTTAACCTGAAACTATTCTTAGCCTGAGGCACCACATTAGCTAATGGTGCCTCCCTCTGCCGCTGTGCCACCACCGTGCAATTTCTGTTCTCATCCTGAAGTAAAATTCTTAACCTGAAGTACTATTTCTGGTTACAGATAGGTAGCCGTGTTGGTTACTCTGTGAAACACTATTTCTGGGTTAGTGGAGTTTGTAACCTGAAGCATCTGTAACCTGAAGTGTCTGTAACCCGAGGTACCACTGTATAGTAGAAGCAGTGGCCTTTTTTTATTTAAAAAAAACCAACAACCAAAAATCCAATTGCCTTCAGAAAAAGCAACCACTGCCATCAGAATGCCTCCCGCCAAACATACACAATGTGAGAACCACGCAGAAAGTCTGGTGAGTCGGGAAGAGAGTCGTTGCTCAGGCAAAGTGCCAGCCAAGAACAAGGAGTCTTTGATCCCACTTCCTGTTCAAGAGGGACCAATGGTCGGCCAGGGTGGGCAGGGGTCAGTCCAGAGCCTGCAAACAGAACAGCAGTCTTTGTACCACATGGGCAGCTGACCACAGATCCAACCGCCACCAGGCCCCGGCTCCTGAAAACATCCTGCCCCCAAATGTTTCTGCTCCCAACAAAATCCGAGTCCCCTCTGGATGCTTTAGAGTTAACAAGCTTCATTGCAGCATCTGGGTTCCCAAGGAGGCTGTTGTATTGCTTTGTGTGTTACATTTCCCCTGCTCCCCTTAGGGAAGAAAATCTCTGTGGGTGTGAAGGGGCATATGATGGAGCCTTGCACAGAATCAGGCCTCTGGTCCATGCCATACTACACAAGTATCCACTTTTGCATGGGACATCCCAGATTAACAGAAGCCACACTGCGGTGGTGACAGTGGTTGCAGCCGCAGAGGTAGCAGAAGAAGAGGAGTTTGGATTTGATATCCCGCTTAATCACTACCCTAAGGAGTCTCAAAATGGCTAACAATCTTCTTTCCCTTCCTCCCCCACAACAAACACTCTGTGAGGTGAGTGGGGCTGAGAGACTTCAGAGAAGTGTGACTAGCCCAAGGTCACCCAGCAGCTGCATGTGGAGGAGCGGGGAATCGAACCCGGTTCACCAGATTACAAGTCTACCGCTCTTAACCACTACACCACACTGGCTCTCAGCAGAGACTGTGGCAACAGGGAAAGAGAGAGAGGTCCACTGTTGGCGCTGAGACACCCACCCAGGATGTCCACATGCAGCTGTCATAGCATAAGTGCTCTAAGGAAGCCTCAGGTGGCAATGGCATGAGCTGGTGAAGGTAAGGTGGCAGCAGTATGTGTTTGTGTGCGACAGCAGCCTTGAGCGGGTGTGTGTGTGTGCAGGGCCGTCTTAAGCATAGCCGGTGCCGTGGTACAAAGATCCCTCCGGCGCCCCTCCGGCAACTCCAAAACAAGGGAGGGGGCTGTGGAAAATGTCCTCTGCCTCCCCTACTGCCCTGATCCCCGGCGTGGTGGCATCGATCAAGCAGGAAAATGTGCTGGCGGACATGTTGTCTGGCGTTGGGGCGCCTGAGAAGGCAGCCCAGGAAGGTTATGTGCCGCCTTTCGCCAGGAAGCAGGAAGAGCACAACGACTGGGATCAGGGCCATCTTTAGTAGATGCAGAGGCTTGGGAGGGAAGCTGCGTGCCCGTCAGCCATATAGTTGGTGGGGTGCAGCTGGCGGGTGTGCAGGAAAGGGGAGGCTGCCGGCAAAGCCGCGCAGCTCCCCCACTTGCTAGGGTGCCCCTGGGAGGCCGGCGCCCTGGCGCAACGAACCACTAACACCAATGGGAAAGATGGCGCTCTCTCTCTGTGTCCCAATTTGCCCTCCCTAAAAGTTGGAGAGCATGTTACCCATCTCTACAGCATAACCTTCCCATGGTGTGCCTAATAATAATAATAATAATAATAATAATAATAATAATAATAATACCCCCCCCATCTAGCTGGGTTTCCCCAGCCACTCTGGGCAGCTTCCAACAAAGTATTAAAATACAGTGGTCTGTTAAACATTAAAAGCTTCCCTAAACAGGGCTGCCTTCAGATGTCTTCTAAAAGGCCGATAGTTGTTTATTTCTTTTACATCTGATGGGAGGGCGTTCCACAGGGAGAGAAGTCTCTCTGCCTCATTCCCTTCTTGTAGTGAGGGAACCGCCAGAAGGCCCTCGACCTGACCATTCAGCAGTGAGGCAGCACGTCTGTGGCTCTCCAGATGTTGCTGGACTCTCAACTCCTGCCAGCTCCAGCCAGCAGGGCCAGTGGTCAGCGATTATGGGAGCTGCAGTCTGGCAACTCCTGGAGGGCCACTGGTTCCCCAACTTTGCATTAGGTCACGTTCAGGAAGAAAGAATCCCTGTGAAAACCAGTGAAATAAAGATCCTTTAAAATGTGTAAATACTATCTGAGCATTTTCTTGCCATCCATAGCAAATAAAGGTAAGGTAAAGGTACCCCTGCCCATACGGGCCAGTCGTGTCCGACTCTAGGGTTGTGCGCCCATCTCACTTAAGAGGCCGGGGGCCAGCGCTGTCCGAAGACACTTCCGGGTCACGTGGCCAGCGTGACAAGCTGCATCTGGCGAGCCAGCGCAGCACACGGAAACACCGTTTACCTTCCCGCTAGTAAGCGGTCCCTATTTATCTACTTGCACCCGGGGGTGCTTTCGAACTGCTAGGTTGGCAGGCGCTGGGACTGAACGACTGGAGCGCACCCCGCCACGGGGATTCGAACCGCCGACCATGCGATCGGCAAGTCCTAGGCGCTGAGGTTTTACCCACAGCGCCACCCGTGTCCATAGCAAATAGCTTCCCTCTATACTTGCTTATCATGCAAAGCTTTTTTTAAAAAACAAACAAACCAAAAACAACAATGAAAACACTCCATTAACTAAGCATCCTCATTGTGCAAATTGCAAACCACTGCATGACAAACAAAATTATAGGTTTGAGACACACTCAATGAATGTGTGGAAGAGCACTTCTGAAAGGGTTGTGTGTGGTTTGTACTAAGGTCTTCGGGAGCCTTTCATGATGCAATTGAATTCTTCCCCCTTGGTAGAACTCCCATTGTTCCAGATTTGCAGCCTCAAACGCCCCACGTAACTAGCTTGTGAGCAAGTGCCCAACTGCTACAGAGCCAAAAGGCAACTATGGGGAGCCTTTGGCCTTCCAGATGTTGCTGACCTACAACTCCCATCATCTTCAGCAAGCCTGGTCAATAGCTAGGGGTGATGGGAGCTGTGGTTAAGCAAGAGGTCCAGAGTCTCACACTTGGATTCTGGACTCTGCCAGTAGACAGGCCTCCAAGAGCCACAGGGCAGCTTCCTCTCAAGAACAACGTCATCGCAAGGGCAAGACCCACCTGGCTGCATCCACCAGCCAGTGAAGCTACATCTCTGGAGCAACCGCAAGAAAATAATCCGGGATGCTGGGCTGGCATCTTTAGTATGGAAAGGCTGCATAAATCATTATTGCCAGCGTGAGACGTGCTGCAGTAAAGTGACAAATGTGGGCTTGCATCAGCTTGTCACTTTTCAAACCCACAACGTTGCTCCATTTTGTGGGGCCTCTTGCAGGACAGAAGCAATTGCCGGTCTGCGATGCTCGTAATCCATCGCTTTCCCGTCTACTTGGCTTCATTTTATTTTATTTTTACAAGTCCACCTTGAGTGGTGATGCTAAAAGGAAGCAGTTAAAGACAACCTGAAAAGCAAACTGCGAGTTTGAGGGGTGGAATAGAACCGTTTGGCAGACGAAATAAAGCGGGATGCAGTTAACTTTTTTGCCTTCTGGAAAGAATGACCGCCAGAAAAGAACAATTATTGCCTATCTGGTTTTTTGTGGGGTTTTTTAAAGGCAAGTGCCTACTTTAAGAATGATTTGTAGGTTGTGGGTTTTCAGAAGGTACAATCAGCTGAGGAACTATTTTGCATTTTGCTTCTGGTCTTCTTTCTCTTTTTTTCCTTTTCCTTTTCTGCTGTACTTTCAGATGATGTTGGAACATCTTTGTTTGGTTTCTGGAGACCATGGAAGTGGTGTAGAGAAGCTGCCAAGGCTCATGGCAAATGTGTGCATTTATTCTCTCTCTCTCTCTCTCTCTCTCTCTCTCTCTCTCTCTCTCTCTCTCTCTCTCTCACACACACACACACACACACACACACACACTCCACTTCCATTGAGCAAACCAGATTTGCACATCTTTGTAGGACTACAAGCTACCCCATGGGAAAACTTACTGACACATACATACAATTTATAGGTTGCCCTATAACTAAAGTTCACTGAGCAGCTTGCAGGGATTAAATCACATAAATGACAAAATGCAAGCATTGCAATACCATCCCAAACCCATTCTACAATCTTTCCAAGACTGGAGGGGCAAATAAGATTGCTAGCCCCCGGGGTGGGCATATTCCACCACCCTAAGGCTGTACTGGGGGAACAGAAGGGGATCTTGCCATGATTCACCCCCTGGCAGGCAGAACACCACCTCATACTGAGAGAGATCCTTGGTCCATCTACCTCAGTATTCTTAACACAGGCTGGCAGCAGCTCAGGACAGGATCACCTCCCAGCAGTATCTGAAGCTGCCAGGGATTCAGCAGACGCTCTCTCCTTGATCTACAGACTCTCCCCACCAGCAGTAAGGCTTTCAGCAGTTGCATCAAGGAAGCCTCCATGGCTCCTGTTCCTTCCAGGCACCAAGGGATTGCCCACCCCCTTATTCCTCCCTCCCCCCTAAAAAAAGTTGAGATTCCAAGAATGTTTGCACCCAGTAGGAAGTAGCTGGCGCAGAACCCTCAGACACGCGCAGAGCCACACCAACAACACTTGGCCTGCACACTTGTTTTTTCATGGCATCCATTTAATTAATTCATTTGCTTAACAGGACGTATATACTTGCTTTATCATCAAAACCTCTAAATGGCTTCCAGAATAACATACACTGAAATCACTAAATACAATCAGATGTTGAAAATGAGTTAAGGTCAAGGTAAAGGGACCCCTGACAATTAAATTCAGTCACAAACGACTCTGGGATTGTGGTGCTCATCTCGCTTTAAAGGCTGAGGGAGCCAGCGTTTGTCTTCTTCCACAGACAGTTTTTCCAGGTCATGTGGCCGGCATGACTAAGCCGTTTCTGGCGAAACCAGAGCAGTGCATGGAAACGCTGTTAACCTTCCCGCCAGAGTGGTACCTATTTATCTACTTGCACTTTGACATGCTTTCAAACTACTAGGTTGGCAGGAGCTGAAACTGAACAACAGGAGCTCACTCCGTTGTGGGGATTCGAACCGCCGACCTTTCAATTGGCAAGCCCAAGGCTCTGTGGTTTAACCCACAGCACCACCCACATCCCTTTACCTAAGTATAAATAAAACCAACTTATTATTTAAAAAACCACATACATTATCAAATAAAATAGCGCATCAAAATTATGCCTGGGGGCAGGCTTGCTTAATTATTATAATTATTTTTAAGGCAGCAAAAGCAGGACAGTGAAAGCACCTGCCGAATGTCAACAGGCAGGGCCAACTTGTAGCTGTTGCTGCAATGATAGATCGATCCCTGGCAAGGGTATGTGGAAAGTGTCACTTGGGAATGTGCGCGTTTTGGCCGACCAAAGCGGTCAGGTGGGCATATGTTGGATAGAATGAGAAGCAATTAGAAGCAAGTGCTTCAAACAGGCAATTGTGCCATACCCTACCCAATCATTAAGCCTGACTTAAGGCGTCAGCCTCTTCCTTGAAGGCCTCCCTTCCTGGTGAACCTCATTGTCTCCTCTTTGCCGTGTCACATGGATCCCTTCTGCAAAATTAAAGCACCAGGCAGATGCAAGGACATTACAATCCAAATCTCAGCGGCGTCTCCATCTCTTTTCGCCCCCGCACTGTTGCACTAAACCTTTTGTTTCTATTGGACTGAGGATTTGGTGGGGGGAGGGTTCAGTTTGCTTTCCCTCTTTTCTTTTTAATATAAACATCAAATCTCTTAATTCTCTGACCCAGAAACCACAAGCAATCCTCATAATAAAAAAAAAATCTGGGACAAACGCTCTCTCCCTCTAAACACATATTCCCAGATGTACGGACTTGAAGATCCTCTGAAACTCCCAAATCTCCCTATTTAAAGTGATTTTGATTGATTTTTTTTTAATGTTTGTATGCTGTGTAATCTTTTTTTTCTTCTTTCTGATGTTGCTGTTGATTCCCTTTTGTTTGACCTTGTGGTGTTCAGTGTCACTGGCTTTTGCCGCAATAAAACTAGTCTAGTTCACAGGAAGAGAGCCCAGAAGTCACATATTCAGTCACCAGATATTGCGCTGCCATGATAGATATTTGACGAAGAATGATCTATGCTACAATTCAATCCTAAACTGAAGGCCCATATTATTAGATCCGCACTTCTGAAGCCCACCCCATATAGCTGTGTTAATTGATCTTTTAATCTTTCTTATAAATTTTTATCCACCCATTATCTATCCTTAATTAAGTATCCTATGTATATGTTTAAATCTACGTTTGGTTCTAGCTACTATTTATTTAATAATTATTCGTCTGGATTCATACTGTTATGCTATTTATGTATATGTTTTGTCTATGCTGGTCTATGACCGTAATAAAGTACTTGACTTGACTTGACTTGTTTGTATGCAAACTCATTCTACCCCGATTATGGAGTTGTTTTCTGGTACCACCAGCTCTCTGCTATTAAACAATATGCAATTTTCCTCCTTGCGAGCAAGGTAGTTTATTCTTTGCTGCCTTTCACAGTGGCTGGGAAGCAGGGGTGCTTCTGGAATTTGAGATTTGCAAATATCGATACTACACCCTCCAACATGTCCAGGCCAAAAACCGGGACACATGAGAGCATGGGCACCAAAAAATGTGTGTTTTGGGGAGCCGCAATCTCATGCAACCGGTTCCCCAAAACAGGACAGCTGAGGGGTGTGTTGATACAATGGTTCTGTGGACCCATCTCCATCCAGCCATATAAACTCTCTTCAGACTATGCCCCAGCTCCCTACGCCATGTCCCTTGCCAGCAGTGCTCCATTGCCTTTGCCTAACAGGAATGTGTCCTTGTACACTAGTGTAAATGTCCCTTGTTTGCCTGGATGGAGCAATGGGCGGGTGCAGAATCTACTCGCAATTGTAGAAGTGGGAGAGGAAGAGACTCACAACACCGCTTCTGTGCCTCCCCCCCCCCCACTATGTGAACAGCCACTCACCTCGGGTGAGTATAAGGTCCCTCCAGGTAATGAAACATTATAAAAGTTGCATCACCAACACACACACACACACACACACACACACACACACACACACACACACTTTTAGGGCATCTGTGAGTAATGTGGGCACAGGTGAGCAATTTGGACAGCGAGAGGGTTTTTGTTGGCTAGTTCACTTCCGCGGAGTGATTTGCAATGTTGAGTTTTTCCATCTCGCTCTACAGAAAAGATTTGCAGAGTTATGACACAGCAGGCAGCAAATCCATAACAGCAGAAGTGTTGGAAGCCTCGTCGCATAATTAATAAATCCTGACTAGAAGCCTGCGACTCAGGATTGGCTAGTTGGTGCAAATCACTGTGAAATCCAGCTCTCTCCCGCTATCCATTCTATAGCCTGGAGGTCATAGGGTTTTCACCTTGTAACATCAGCCTGACACTTGTGAAGCTCCAGTGGAGATTTGCAGTAAGGAAAGTGTCAGCTGCTTAAATCAGCCTTTCCCTGGTCCCCTTGCTTTGGTCTGCGATTTCCAGCTTATCACACACACTGCCCTCTTCCTTCTTACCCCGCCTAGGGACGCCTTGCATCTCAGCTTCCTTACAGAGTGATATCCCTGCCAACCTGACAACTTGTCCTTCCATCACAGAAGCCAAACTGCATATATTCCGCTGCCTTTCCCCCCTTTTTTCTTTAATTCCCTGAGCGTCTGGAATATTGGCGACATCACAGCAGATCAGCCAATAAGAGGATTTGTTGCCAGGAACCTGCTACACAATCTTGGAGACATTTTTGATGACGGTGACGCACACGGAATACAGATGGTCCCAGTACTTTCTGATGAGCTTGCACAGGTGCACAGTTTAGAAGGTGCGGGGGACGCAGCAAATACACTTATGCTGACGCTACCAAAGGAATTATTGGATTCTCTCAGGGCTTTGCTGCCTCTTTCGGACTAAGCAGAACATACTCTTAACCCAGACATTGAAGTCAGCAAATCGGATTGCTGAGAGCATACATCTTGAGAAAGTGGCATGTTTTGAAACTAGGTTGGAAAAGCAGAAGCCTCTGCCAGGGGAGATTTGGCAGCTGGTTCACTTATAGGTTGAAATATTAACTTACATTTCTGCAGCACACTGTAAACCATGGTGCTTAAGCCATGGGAAACTGAACAGTAAGCAGAATCACAAGGGCTGCCCATATCATGTACCACCCATTAGGTACTGACCCAAACATCTACTGTATAAGTGAGCAGACACAATATAGCAAACCATGCCTGCTTGCACTTGAACCATACACGTTCTCAAATGTGAAGGATGAGCTGTTCTACCATATAGCCTTGGATCTCCAGAAAGATGAATGTATGAACCAGCCTTTCGAATCATAGAATTAAAAGTGAAAAGATTAGAGGAAATAAAACACCACCTAACGGGCTGGCTACAATATTATCAACTAAAGGAGGTGTTTAAGAAAGACAAGAAAAGGGGTTTTCAAACGGAACAATCAAAAGTAGGCAAAGAATTACTACCAAATAAGAAAAGAGTGAAAGAAGTAATGATTAAGTGGGCAGAAGATTTTGGTAAAAATATCTTGAACTGGCAAAAATGACGGAGACAATTAGGAGACAGCTAAACCAGAAGTTCAAAAAGGAGTGGGAAATTTATAAAGAATATATATATATACATATATATATATGCAGGTTTTGGTGTCCTCGGGTGTCTTCCCGTGTAAAAGTTGGGGTGTCTAGGCGACGTTTCGACGAGGTCTCACTCGTCATCTTCAGGCTGGTGCTTTCGGCTTCTTGTTACTGGAACAGAGCAGGATCTCAGTGTTTGAGTTCCTATAAATACTGTTGAGGGGGTGTGGTGTATAGCCTCCAATGTTCTGGGCAGAGAGGAAGTTCCCAGGCTAGTGTGCCTTTTCTTCTTTTGTTCCTTAATTACTTGAGGGATATCTTGAGTGATTTCTTGAGTGATATCCTGAGTACCACTTAGGTGGGTCATTAGGTGTGGATTAGTTGCTAAAGTCTTTGTGTCTTGACCTCTTGAACTTTGTGAAGAGTTTTTCTGAGAAGATGGCTGTACTGCACTTAGTTGTGCTCTGGCTTGGCTTCGTGTATAGGGGCGAGCTGTGGTTTTGTGGCCTGTGTCAGCCAGATCTGTGTAGGGATTGCAGGGGGGTGCAGCATCCGGAGGTGCCACCATGGTTTGGCTACTGGATGGTGTCTGTAATTTATCTGTGGAGAGGGTCTGGGTTTGGGTCTGGTGTGGTTGATTGGTGATGGCGTTCTGTGTGCCTCTGGATCTGTACGTGGCTGGGCAGAAATACCCTGCAAAGTCTGCCCAGCCACGTACATTGGACAAACAAACAGACGAATAAATGCACGTATCGCAGAACACAAGAATGCCGTCAAAAAAGAAGAAAAAACTTCCTCTCTTTTCCAACACATGAAAGAAACAGGACACGAAATTAATTTTGCAGATTCCAAATTGCTCTTTAACATGGAACATCACCACAAGAGAATAATCATGGAAGCCATCGAGATAGAGAAACACCCTCACAACATGAACAAGCGTGACGACACATCCCGCTTGCCAGACATCTGGAAATTAGCCCTCCCCACAAAACTGACACCAGATCCAGAGGCACACAGAACGCCATCACCAATCCCTACACAGATCTGGCTGACACAGGCCACAAAACCACAGCTCGCCCCTATACACGAAGCCAAGCCAGAGCACAACTAAGTGCAGTACAGCCATCTTCTCAAAAAAACTCTTCACAAAGTTCAAGAGGTCAAGACACAAAGACTTTAGCAACTAATCCACACCTAATGACCCACCTAAGTGGTACTCAGGATATCACTCAAGAAATCACTCAAGATATCCCTCAAGTAATTAAGGAACAAAAGAAGAAAAGGCACACTAGCCTGGGAACTTCCTCTCTGCCCAGAACATTGGAGGCTATACACCACACCCCCTCAACAGTATTTATAGGAACTCAAACACTGAGATCCTGCTCTGTTCCAGTAACAAGAAGCCGAAAGCACCAGCCTGAAGATGACGAGTGAGACCTCGTCGAAACATCGCCTAGACACCCCAACTTTTACACGGGAAGACACCCGAGGACACCAAAACCTGCATTCCTGTACCCGTGAAAATCTACGAAAGCATATATATATATATATATATATATATATATATATATTAAAAAACAATGCTCTCAAGTTAAAACCTGGAATGATTTGATTAATTTTTGCAAACCACAACATGGATTATAAGTATAGTATTCAGATAATAGAAGAAATGGTGAAATGATTAAAGAAGCAGTTTATTAAACAGTTTATTAAATGGAAGTCTGTCGGGGAAGATAAGGAATGGGGAATTAAGAACATGGTGGCAAAAGGTCTTTTATAAGAATGGATGGATGGCTAGATGGATGGATGGGTGTTGTTGTTTTATCATTTCTGTTAATCTCTTGTGTGCGTGTGTGTTTGTTAAGTAAGAAAACTAATAAAAAGCATATTATAAAAAATAATAATTGTAGAGTTGGAAGGTACCCCAAGGGTAATCTAGTCCAACCCCCTGCAATACAGGAATCACAGCTAAAAACTCTCTGACAGATGTTCATCCAACCTCTGCTTAAAAACCTCCAGTGAAGGAGAGTCCATCACCTTCCAAAGGAGTCTGCTGGTGCTGTTACGGAAATGACAAGTGGGGAGAGGGCGGTATATCTTTAAAGTTGTTATGATGTTACAAATATTATGTCTGAATGTATCCTTTCGATCTGACAGCTCAGGGAAGATACCTACCTTTATAAATTCGTAGGAAATCCATACTTTAACCGACTCTCCTCACTCCAACACCATTTTAACCCTTAAAGAAAGGTGAATTTGGGCTCCACCTCCTTCCATGAACCAAGAAGCAGGAAGTCACTGTAGGCCATAAACCCCCCAGCGTGAGAACACATACACGGCCCCCCACCCAGGGAGTGACCAAGGGGGCAACAATAGAGGCAGTTTAGCAAGTCAGGTGTTCTGAAAGCCCATCTCCAGACAAGTCCTGAGGGCAAGGATATGTAAAGAGTTTTATTGTTCTTTCGGTGATGGGTAGTTAAGAGGTGTTGCGAAAGATGTCTGATAAAATGACCTAATGTTGAACTTGTGTAACCGTTGTATAAAGGTAAAGGGACCCCGACCATTAGGTCCAGTCGTGGCCGACTCTGGGGTAACGGCGCTCATCTCGCTTTATTGGCCAAGGGAGCCGGCGTACAGCTTCCGGGTCATGTGCCCAGCATGACTAAGCTCCTTCTGGTGAACCAGAACAGCGCAAAGAAACACCGTTTACCTTCCCGCTGGAGCGGTACCTATTTATCTACTTGCACTTCCTGCTTTCGAACTAGTAGGTGTGCAGGGAGCAGGGACTGAGCAATGGGAGCTCACCCCATCATGGGGATTCGAACCACTGACCTTCTGATCAGCAAGCCCCAGGCTCTGTGGTTTAACCCATAGTGCCACTCACATCCCTCAACCCTTGTATACCCCTCCCCATTTGTGACATGCTAGTGATGTAGTAATGATGTCTCAATGATGCTGCTTGAAGTGTATTCTGGGGGAAAGAGCGAAGTTTTAAAAGAGGAGGCATGCTTGAGGTTCTTACTCCTGTGGGGACCTATTGTGTGGTCTACTGACTGCTGTTTTGCTCCAAATTACTTGGCTGAAATTTTCTTCTTTTACTGATTGCATAGACCCACAGGGGACTTGCACCCCGATGAGCTGGCTGTTGAATAGTCTCTCACCCTGGAATTTTCTCCATAACTGTTATGTACTGAGTTGAATAGGATCCAAAATGCAGCAGCCTATTGGTCCTAGAACAATAGGATTCAGAATGCAGCAGTCTGATTGGTCCTAGAACAATGCAACAATATGATTGGTCTTCAGGAGCCACCCAATCCGGCTCCAGATGGAAGTGAATCCACAACCTGGTTGGCCTACAGGAGAATTCCAGAATTAGCCAATCACATGCAGCCCATTGTGTAAATAATGTATATAAAGCAGATACTTGAGGGGACTTTCACTCCTCCTCACCACTATGAGCTGAATAAAGAGCATGAAATCACTCTCAACTCTGAGTATATTTCAATAACAGTGCCAAACTGGGTCTTTGACCAGGGTAAAATAAAGCCTAGTTTTGCCTCTGGCCAAACAAATATCAACAATGGATTGAGATGGCTTCTCACGTGACAGACAAAGAGGGGAACCTCACTCAGGGATTCTGTAGAAAGTAGGCAGCCCAAATGACGTCCTTTCAGGATCAAAGCACAAACTACCCATCAGACACTGCCAGAGTTTGGGCTGGTGTGAAAACCTAGCCTTTTCTAGAGAAAGAGAGAGATGCTTTTTTTAAAAAAAGGAACACTGGCAACTTTCCATTTCCAGAGCTTCGCCGGCTGGCTCTCAGGAATGCTCATGGAAAGCAAAGTCTCATTATCATGAGTAATTTAGCGTAACTACCCACAGAAATTCAGTAAGGCCAAGCTGGCGACAGCGACGCAGGAAAGGAGCGAATTGCATCGGCGCATCCCGAGATCAGCCATTCCCAGAGCTCAAAACGAAGTTGCCATCTTAATGAGACAGAGCCTTGTTCCGCCCTCCCCCCCCCGAAATTAAAACACAGGATTTAAGTGCATCCGCAGATCCCAGGCCTGCTTGAGAAAGAACCCAGCCAACGTTTTGTCAAGCTGATTTACCCAGCCCCGCACCTTGGCCCCAAAGCTCGCTCTTAAATCGTAGACTGCATTTTGACAAGCGACACTTAAAACATACTTGGGGGAAGTGCTTGGGGAAGAAACAGCCAGCACCACTTCTTAGAGAAGCAGTAAAAGTTCCAGTGGCACCACAGGCCAAGAGCTGGAGGTGGAGTACAGGGAGGCTCATTACTGCTCATTTTAAAGACCGGCTACATTATTCAGGGGACACTGGTGGTGCTGTGGATTAAACCATAGAGCCTAGGACTTGCTGATCAGAAGGTCAGCAGTTCGAATCCCCACAATGGGGTGAGTTCCCGTTGCTCAGTCCCTGCTCCTGCCAACCTAGCAGTTCGAAAACACATCAAAGTGCAAGTAGATAAATAGGTACCACTCCAGCAGGAAGGTAAACAGCATTTCCGTGCACTGCTCTGGTTCGCCAGAAGCGGCTTAGTCATGCTGGCCACAAAACCCGGAAGCTGTACACTGGCTCCCTCGGCCAATAAAGTGAGATGAACGCTGCAACCCCAGAGTCGGTCACGACTGGACCTAATGGTCAGGGGTCCCTTTACCTTTGCCTTACATTATTCATGTTTCTACATTTGAAAAACGTAGTGGTAGCTTGCGATTCTGGGGGGTTACTTGGATTCTGGGTGCAAAGGGTGCATACTTTGAGCACCAATTATAGTGACTAGTTCCATATAGAGTTCATGATTATTATTATTATTATTATTAAGCAGCTATTTCATCAGTGAGAAAGGTAATAAAATACTGCACTTGCCCTCTCCATTTGAGTTAGCAACATAGGAAGCTGCCATCTTCTGAGTCAAGCCATTAATGCATCTAGCTTAGTACGGTCTACACTGACAGTCAGCAGCTCTCCAGGGTTTCAGGCAGAAGTCTCTTTCAGCTCTGCCTGGGATTGAACCTGGGACCTTCTGCATGCAAGGCAGACGCTCTGACAACTGATCTGCAGCCCAGTGGTAGAGCATCAGTTAGGCAGGGGGGGGCAGCTTTTGCAAAGTCTGAATTCTAGAGTCAAGATTCAACAAGCAACACATGGTGTCAGAAGTTGGTCAGCAGCCTCAACCAGAAACCGGTGCAAAGAGAAATAAATACCACATTCAGATTGTTGAACTGGAAATATTACAGAGAACTGGGCTTAGAAAGAAGGAGCTGACCCATACAGGAGAAGAGTCTAGAGGTTTACAAGAGGTTTACAGAATTATACTGGAAAGACCTGATATTCTTGCTGCCTCTCTAATAAAGCTGATACTTGGGGTGAGCTAATGAAATGGATAAGGAGCAGATTCAGACCAGACCAGTGAAAGGACTTCTCCAAGCTTGACATCATTAACTTGTGGACTCTGCTCCCGTGAGATGTGATGGTGGTTCACATGGCTTTGGAAGAGGACTCAGCAAAAACATGAAGGGTAGGCTTACCAAACGCCGATTTATTCCCAGCAGACAAGCAGAACCTCCAGCATCAAACGCTAATCTGCCTTGAGTGCCAGTCACTGGGAACCAACAGAAAGAGAAGCCTACTGCAAGTTTCTCATCTAGATATGGGGTGGGTAACCTATGGCCCTCTGAGCCCCTCTAACTGGCCCCAGGGACTCACCCCAAATCACAAACCCTCTTTCCCCCACCACCCCTGCTTTGTGTGGCTGGAATGTGTCCTCGGACTCTGATAATGTCTTTTGCTGGCCTGGGTATAAGATGGAGAGGGGTGCATGGATGTGTGCAGAAACTAGCCCCCTGTACAAAGGAAAAATCTACATTTATTCCTCCACTTGCTTTTTCCTCTGGCCCTGTCCACCAGGAGCATGTGGCCCCTGGAAAGCTGCCCAGGAGAGAATACGGCCCTCGAGCTGAGAAAGGTTCCCAACCCGTAGTCTTGATGGACCTTTGGCCAGACGCCACAGCCCTCTCCCTTTACTTCCTCTGTTCTCCAGCTTCCCTGAAGCAATCGTCTGTGTAATAGCAAACACACACAACCCTCTTTCCTCCCCCTTGAAGTTCCAGTACAGATGGACAAATGTCAATCCAATGCACAGTTCAGCCCCCAAACCTGAAGGAACGCCTGCGCAAATACCAAGGAACTCTGTTCCCACAGATTGGAGCTCTCTCTACCCAATTGTCTTTGATCGCGTCCACGGACGAATATCTGAGCTTTGCAGTTGTGCCAAGCAGCACTGGGGATCGGTGGGGGTGAGAGACTCAGCGAGACACCTGCTTCTCCTTCCATCTTTGTCGCCCAGCTAAAATGCACAGACAAAAGGCAGCTAGCAAGCACAACTCCTTTGGGACAAAGCCATCGGAGAAAAGGAGTCTGGCAAAGGAAGGTTCTTTCCCGTGGCCTCCAGTTATGAATACAAATGTTTGTATTCCCTCTTAGAACTTAAATTCGCCCAAAGGGCAGCCGGCGATGGCATGGAGAGAAGCAAAATGAAAGGAGGTATTGGAGCAAAGAGGATATTCAGAGCAGAACAGGGACTGAGGCTTTCCCCCCCAATGTGGGGGGGGGGGAGAGAAACTTTGAAGAGAAACTTTGCTCTAGCCTCTCTCTATCAGGGGTTGAACTAGATGTGACAGCAACAGACACCTCTGTTTAACGGGAGGCAAATGTTGAGACTAAAACGGGGCATTGTACGTTTACATTAGAGAAAGTTCTATAAATCGCTGTGTCAAAAAGCTGTCAGAGTGGTGTGCATGACAAAATTACAGATAACACAGCTAAAACCCGCGAAACTATTAAGAGAAAGGAATATATACACATCATGATCACCATGAAAGCACAAATAAAAATCAGTAGAACTTTTAAAACATGGGTAGGCAAACTAAGGCCTGGGGGCTGAATCCGGCCCAATCGCCTTCTAAATCCGGCCAGCGGATGGTCTGGGAATCAGTGTGTTTTTACATGAGTAGAATGTGTCCTTTTATTTAAAATGCATCTGTGGGTTATTTGTGGGGCATAGGAATTTGTTCATTCCCCCCCCTCCAAAATACAGTCCGGCCACCCACAAGGTCTGAGGGACAGTGGACCGGCCCCCTGTTTAAAAAGTTTGCTGACCCCTGTTTTAAAACAAGCACAAGTAACTCTATGATAGGTCTGGGTGGGCTTGCTGAAATCAGTCCAGAAAAAGTTCCTATCTCTTTGAATCCATCTCCAGCAAATAATTTGGCCTTCCTTGGGGCCAGTGCCTTTTGAAGCTGGATGCGCTAGCTTCCATGTCATTGAGCTGGCAAAGTGAATGCAAAAAGGTAAAAACATTGTGATTGCTTAACTGGCTCCACATTACTTCCAAAGTCGGTGCAGGACAAAAGCCCGCATAGTAAATTCACACCAACAGCAAGGGCTGCCAACCTTTCTGCTGACCCCTGTAAACTGCACACTCCATCATGGTGTGTCTCCATCATTTCTTAAAAACCAGCCTGTTCCCTAATGGCTGGTGCCTTCTGTGTGTCTTGATCATGTTTCATTGCACTGACATGTTTTACCACGATTGCATTAATTCGTTGTTGTAAACCGCTTTGGAATTTATTGTTTTTAAAAACAAAAACAATAGAGTTTCCTTATGAATAAATAAAAAACCCAGAAAAGAATAAAAGTAGATTTGTAGCTAGAATGATGGAGACCAAAGAAAATAAAAGCAAATAAACATTTAAAGGATGAAACACACAGATGCTATAAGAGAATATAAAAAGTTTCACAACACGGGGAAGAAAACATATGCTGGTACTTCATTGTGTTAATTATTGTTTTGACAAATAATAAACAAAGACAGAATCGCTCCAGTTTTTGAAAATATGTTCTTGTCCTCCCCCCTTATTAAACAAATTGGCTCACAGTTTCACACTCCCCCCTCCCTCTCACTCCGCTAACTTCTGATTAAAATCTGTTAGGGTCGTGAGTGTTGGTAGTCCAACAGCAGGGATCACTCAGTATGCAGCTTTAACATTGATTCTGCTAATGATAAAGTCAAGTAGACAAGAAGGGGACCAATGGGAGTGTTGCCTAGCAACCAGGAAGGATGGGATGATCTTTGCTGAGCTGGCATGTGCTCCAATGGTTTGGGGCAGTTCTGAGGCAGTTTTCCCCTGTAAGTTTGCATGTATGTCTCCCAGCTATGTACAAGAAAGACAAAGCCCTTTCTCTTCAAATTATACACTATTTTTGTTCAGTTTGCTTAGTAAATCAGAATCAGGATTCTTCTCTCTGGATTCCATCTGCATTACTTTAAGTGACTTTGTTAAGAATGATCATTCAGATAAAATTACCCTGGAGACTTAGGAACATAAGAACCCTGTTTAGATCAGACCAAAGGCCCATCTAGTCCAACATCTTCTTTTCCCCTGGAACCAGTCGGATACTTTCAGAAAGTCCACAAAACAGGCATGTTGATGCGTCAGTTTTCATGTCCTGTAAGCCCCCTCTGTCCTGCAGCTTCTAGTTATAGGAATACAGTGGTACCTCGGGTTAAGAACTTAATTCGTTCTGGAGGTCTGTTCTTAACCTGAAACTGTTCTTAACCTGAAGCACCACTTTAGCTAATAGGGCCTCTCGCTGCCGCCATGCCACCAGAGCATGATTTCTGTTCTCATCCTGAAGCAAAGTTCTTAACCCGAGGTACTATTTCTGGGTTAGCAGAGTCTGTAACCTGAAGTGTCTGTAACCCGAGGTACCACTGTAGTGGCTTCGTACTAGATGGAGGTTATTTCCTAACCATCAGAGTCAAGTTACAGGTAGGTAGCCATGTTGGTCTGCCGTAGTCGAAACAAAATTTAAAAAATCCTTCCAGTAGCACCTTAGAAACCAACTAAGTTTGTTATTGGTATGAGCTTTCGTGTGCATGCAAACTGAAAACTATGGAGAGACCTGGTCTGAATACTGGATTCTTGTCTCATCACACATGCTAAAGCTATTTGTGGTCATCTGCATACCACCCCATGCTTTTCCCTGTAGGACTAATTGCAAACATTAACAGTCACCAACAGGTTTACCATACCCATTGAGCCAATCACCCATTTCCTACTACCCTTCTGAGAAAAAAACCCACCCCACCCTTCCACTATATATAAGGGTCTGGTGACTTCTGTTTCAGTGTATCTGAAGAAGTGTGCAGGCACACGAAAGCTCATACCAATAACAAACTTAGTTGGTCTCTAAGGTGCTACTGGGAGGATTTTTTTAAATTTTGTTTCATCAGAGTCAAGGAAAACATGAAAGGGGCACAGATGGATTAGAGAAAGGGGTTGCCTGTCATTATTTTGTGTGAAAGATCCAGGCGCATACCTGAAAATGTAGGTTTGCACAACTGAAATGGATTAAAGCGCTCTGGACCACCAGCAAATCAGGATGGGTGTTCATGGTCATATATGAGCTCCCTGTGAACAAATGCTCATTGAAGACTGGACATGGTCTATCTTCCATCATGGAAGCAAATAAGGGTGCTCAATAAACAAGCCACCTGGAGGAGCCTATGGTCCACATAATCCAGCATCATGCAGACGTTTTCTGGAACACTCACAAGCAAAGTGTGATGGCTAAAAACACCCGACCCTTTCCAAGTGGTCGCCCTCCAGAATGCCACCTCTGAACCTCAGATAGCTAAAAGCAATAAAGGCTGATTTGCTAGGTTGATCAGCTGGCTCTGCCTGCCTTTGCCTCTAGCTCCCTCTACAGTTGGTCTCCCTGGCTCCCAGCCTACCAGCCTCAAGAGGCACCAATCACCATGAGCTAAAAGCCATTCACCTGGCCCTCCTTGAGCTGAACCACCTGAATTCAGAAGAAGAAGAGAGGAGAGGGAGGGATGGGTGCTAAGCACCAGCACGGTCTCTTCACATTCAAGGCAGGCTCCAACTAACCATTTTGTTTTTGCTCCCTCGGCTAGACTGCCTACTGAGGAATATAGCAGACTGCAAAGCAACCTGGATTCAGAAGGCAAAGTGGGAGAATGACAATGCGAGCCATCCATCAGCTTTCATGTTGCTTTGGGCAGCTTATTAGGAAGTCGTGCCATCATATTAAAATTCAGTTAGGGGGAAGGGAAAGGAGGTGATCCCAAAGTTTTAATCTAGCTAACATCATTGGAATGCTTCACCCCAGTCTGTCACGGCACAGGAAGAGTCTATAACTCTCCTGCAAGCTTCGATTCTCTTGCTCTTTTTCTTCTAATCATGCAGAATGGCATCTTAGCTGCAATTTTCAGTGGAGAGGAGGGGGTGTGAGAGCCATCATTCTAAAGTGCAAGAGCTCTATTCACATTGTATTTACTGCGGAAAGTACTTGGAGACATAATATTCCTCCAAAGGTTAGCACAATTCTCTATCGCTGTCGTTTCATGCTTCCTGACTTTCAAATATGATGGGGATAACGCTTCAGCAGGGTTTATTTGCGTGCGGGAATGGATTCCAAAACAGGATGTCTTCGAGAGAGAGCGCTGCCTCTCTAGGCAGAGATTTGCAAGCACACTTGCTGCAAACAAGCCACTTCAGTAACTGTCTTGTATTTTCCACTCATCACTGCCGAGACCTCTGCCAAAACAAAGACCTCTTTGTTCTCCCGTTCATCGGCAGACTCGTTCCCACCCAGTCGAGATGACCCAATGGATTTATGGCTTCAGCTGAAAGTCACTGTGGTGCAGTGGATGAAAACATAGGAAGTTGCCTTATGCAGAGTCCGGTCATTGGTCCATTTGTGCTCAGCATGGTCTGCACTGACTGGCAGCAGCTGTCCAGGATTCTGGGCAGCATTCTTTCCTGGCCCTACCTGGAGAGGCCAGGGATTGAACTTGAGATCTTCTGCATGCAAAGCTGATGCTCTACTACTGAGCTAGAGGCCTTCTGTGGACGACAGACACACAAGCGAAGGTTCACATCCTTATTTAGTCATTTGGCTTCCCAAGTGGCCATGGGTAGGCGCCCCACCGTATTTTTTGCTCTATAGGACGCACTTTTTCCCCTCCAAAAATTAAGGGGAAATGTGTGTGCATCCTGTGGAGCGAATGCAGGCTCCTTGGCTTCAGCGATAGCAACGAGAAGCCTCCAAAGCGCAGAGGGAGCACTCCCTCCATGCTCCGGAGGCTTCGCGTTGCTTTCGCTGAAGCCTTGAGAGCAAGAGGGGTCAGTGCGCACCAACCCCTCTCGGTCTCCAGGCTTCAGGGATAGCCGCCTGAAGCCTTCGGAGCGCAGCGCGAGTTCCCGCTGCGCTCCGCAGGCTTCGGGTTCCTTTTGCTGAAGCCGGAAGAGCAAGACTCTCCTGGCTTCAGCAGAGAGGGAGAGCTGTGCAGCACCCCTTCAGCCAAGTGGGAGGAGAAATGGAAGGGGCTCCGTTTCTCCTGCTGCTTCGCTGAAGGGGCGCTGAGCAGAGAGGGGGAGATTTTTTTTCTTGTTCTCCCCCTCTAAAACAAAGTGCGTCCTATAGAGCGAAAAATATGGCACTTTGCAGATTTGCTGAGGAAAACAGTGGGAGTGAAGGAAAGAGGAACTGGTGGGCTGCCCTGAACTCTTTGGAGGAAATGGGGAGATTAAAAAATGTTGTTGTTTTTTTAAATTGCCGCAATGACCATCTGGTCCAACATCCTTGTAGCGTTTGCCCTCCGATGTGTGTGACATCATAATGGCTTCATAGGGAAAGGATTAACTAATTGTAAAATGACTAATCAATGGGAACTCAGGGGGCAGAGTTAACTGTGTATAAGCACAGAGGGTTTTTTGAGAGAGAGTTAGAGTTGTAAAGAAGACAGTCTGGAGTTAGAAGAGACAGATAAGAAAAGTCTGTGGGTTGGGCTAGTCTGGTGGGAGAGAGCGAGAGAATTTGTTAAGAGGAGTCAGTCAAACAGTTGAGATAATCAGTCAGAAGGTATTAGGAAGGTATAGGCCGGTAAAGAAACTAAAGTTAAGATACTGACAGGAATATTCTCAGATAACCGTAAACTTGTTAACGTTTGTAAAATAAACTTGTTTTTTTTTTGTTCAGTTTTAACAACAGACTGGACTCAGTGTTTTACCAGAGAGTAACTGGTTGGTGGCAGCAGGGAAGCGAGCACAGTGGTGGCATGGGGATCAAATATACCATTAAATGTCCAAATGTCTGGGGACCCTGTGTGATCGCCACAATCCTGTTCTCACCCTGGCCAACCAGAATCTGAAAGCAGCATCACTCTCTCCACCTGTCACAGCGTCCTCAGGCACAGAATGCCCAGAGCAAGGAATTACATTATTTTTTGCTCTATAAGACTCACTTTTTCCCTCCTAAAAAGTAAGGGGAAATGTGTGTGTGCATCTTATGGAGCGAATGCAGGCTGCACAGCTATCCCAGAAGCCAGAACAGCAAGAGGGATTACTGCTTTCGCTGCGCAGCGATCCCTCTTGTTGTTCCGGCTTCTGAGATTCAGAATATTTTTTTTCTTGCTTTCCTCCTCCAAAAACTAGGTGTGTTTTATGGTTTGGTGCGTCTTATAGAGCGAAAAATACGGTAAGTCCTCATTGTCAAAAGCACACCACCCACAAGTTAGGGAGAGGCATGTTCACCAGTCTTACGTCTCTCAGCTACTCCTAGGTGGGCAGCTAAGGAGGCTGTTGCTGCAACAGAGAGGCCCTGTTCCCCAATCTGTGCATCGCCCCCAGCTGCAGGCAAAGCAGGGACAGACTCTGCCTCCATGTAACCTTCTGCTCCTCCTGGGAGATGGTGGAGTGAGAGAGGGGTGGGCAGCAGGAGGAGGAAGAAGAAGAGGCATGGAAGCCCTTGACTTTACACCAGCCTTCATCTCTCTCCCACTTCCTGCACCTGTTCTTCACTCTCCAATCCTGAAGCTTCTCCTGCCTGATCTCTCAGCTGTTCCAAGCTCCCCAAATCACTGATTCCTTCTTCCCCGCCCCCCTTCTCCAGGTGCCCACTCTTCAGCAGCCGGTCAGCACTCTGCAGTGTCCAGCCAGTCCCTGAAACCACCTGTGATCCCCAGCAACTGCTCTTCAGAGACATACTGCCTTCAATGGAGTGGAGGTGTGACCATAACCAGCATGGCCACTAGCCATCAAAAATCTTATTTCCCATGAATTTGCCTAATCTTTGTTTACAGCCCTCCATGTTTGTGGCCATCATTACCTCTTGTGGGGAGCAAATTCCACAATTTAACTAGGCACTCTGTGAAAAGTCCTTTTTTGGTCTGTCTTGAATCTTCCAGCATTCACTGGATGCCCGCAAGTTCTAATATCACGAAAGAGGGGGAAGAAAAGACTCTCTACTCAATTGCAAAATTGCATATACTGTTATACATTCTGGGGGGTTTTTTGGTACGTGACATCCCATTCAACCAAACACCCTCCCAAGGGAAGACAGTTAAACCCACCCTGTTGGGGGAGAAAATCAGAAAACTATCCCTCCATATGAAACTATTTAATAATAATAAATCATACTTGGATTAGATTAGGCTAGAGAGTTTGCAGCCCAGTTAAATACATTTTATTTATCCAGTTCCCCTTTTACTTGATTTGCAGCCATATTTCATAGTGGCCTTTTAATCTCATTTCACAGCATAAACCACTTTGGGAATCCCCACAGAACCATAGAAGCAAGGTGTACATATGAAAAAATAAATAATAAATAAATAAAAAACGAGGTCAAAGGTGCAGTCGAAGCCCTGGATTTCTCCTGCAATCAGCACAGCCATTCCCAGGGGCTCACAAACTGAACACTGTATTCCCTACTGAGTTTTAAGAGGAAGAAGCGGCTGATTGACTTTCTGCATGGTTTTGAGAGTGTCTCTCTGAACGCCAAGGCAGCCACTGTGATGATAGAGATGTTAGCTTAATGATCTAATTAGACAGGAAACAGCATTTCCAGAGGGCTTACCTATTACATCTATTGATTCCCACCCATTTTAAAGATATCTCCCTCTCTCTCAGGAACACAGGAAACTGCCTTAGACAGAGTCAGACCACTGGCTCACCGAGCTCATTATTGCCTGCACTGACTGACAGTGGCTTTCTAGGATTTCAAACAGAGGTCTCTCCCAGCCCTACCCAGAGAATGGGGGACCGTCTCCATGCAAGGTTAATATTAACCGTTGCTTAGCATTATGTGCAAATCCAGACCAGCTTCTTAACTACGGCTAAGGCGTGTTCTGTGAGGTGATAAACCAAGGTTTAAAGGATTGTCTGTCAGATATGCCTCTGCTTTAACCATGGTCTATTAACCATGGTGAGCATTAACCAGGATTCAGCACTATGTGCAAACCAGGCTAGTGTGAGTTTCATGGCTGAGCGAGGATTCAAAGTCAGGTTGCCTTATTCCTAGTCCAATGCTTGCAACTGCAGCGCCAACTGGCTGAGCTCTATCCCCTTCGCAGATATGAGAAAACAACACAGCAAGCTATGGTAACAGTTCCTGCCCCAATAAGTGCTTCAATTTCATTAGGTCTTTTGGGGCTCCTACAAAGATGCAAAATCGATTTGAGTATCTTCTCAGGTGACTGTACCACTTCAAAACGTGAAAGGTGGAGTTTGATGGCACTTCCTTCTATTACGGAAAGCTTATATGTCAAGGAAGTGGCTGCAGGAAAAGAGTCAGGCAGGCAGGCCTTCCCATGGGGGAAGACACCAAACAAGAATTCCCCTCTACATGGATTTGAAAGTGGTACAGTCCTCCCAGAACAGTGAACTGCCTGAGTGGTTGGATCACTGAATGAACTCTTAACACAAATGACAATTCTGGAGAGATTCTTCAGTGACTCCCAGACCCATCTACTCCCAGTGATTTCCCAATATAAAAAGACACACCTCATTGATTCATTCATTCTTTCTTTAAAAAGAAGAAAAGGGCTACTTTAAAAACTACCCAGGAACAAACCCAACACCTCTAGTGGAGTTGTTCATGTCATCCCATTTGCAAAATAACCCACACAAACAGTATAAGCAGGTGAGGTGCTCCACACCAGAAATGTAGGCAAAGATAGACTGTTGCTTCCAGATTCAGGTAGGTAGCTGTGTTGGTCTGACACAGTCGAAATACGGTATATAAAATAATAAATAATAAAAATGTCCGGTAGCACCTTGGAGACCAACTAAGTTTGTTCTTGGTAGAAGTGTGCATGCACACGAAAGCTCATACCAGGATCAAACTTTGTTGGTCTCTAAGGTGCTACTGGACAATTTTTTTGTTGCTTCCAGACAGTCAGTATATTGCAGGAGGGAATCGGGTGAACACTGGGAATTTAGATTTGCACAATTGAAGTGGATTAAAGCGCTCTGTCAACCCAGCACAACAAATTCACCACTGTTTTTGTGGATAGGAAAGTAATGGGGGGAACATGCTGAAAAGCATGGGATGAACGATTAACAGTAAGACCAATAAACCCCACACAAGCAAACCAGGATGAATGAGCACTGTTATATAACCTCCCTGCCAACAAATCAGAACGGAAGCTCAATAAAGACTGGGCATAGTTTAACCTCCGCATAGGTTTTCTGCAAGCAAATCATGACGACCACTCAGCAATTTGGAAGAGCCACTGGTGTGCTCAGCACATTCCATTAGGATGTGCACCCAGGATCTTCATTTATTTATTGAAGACAAGGAAGAAGAGGCAAAAAGCTAACAAAATGACCACACAAATGGTCAAGAAGCCCAAACAGGATATTTTTCCTGCAGAGAAAAAGACCAGTGCCAAGCTAACCAGAGGGCAGATCTGGAGGACCATGGGTAGGCTGGCTCCTCCTTGCTTGCATGCCAAAACAGCAGCCTCCACAGATCTCTCGCCACAAAAGATGAGAGCAAAGCTTGGATGAAGACAGAGCTATGAGACAGAGACAGGCGCAGGCAGAAGAAAAAGGCTAGGATGGATCTGCAGCTTCTGCCTGCAAAGCAGGGAGTCCCACTTCCTTCCATACTGCTGCTGGAACCAATCACCCCACCGCCAGACAAAAGCTGCAGATCCATTCCAAATTAAAACCAGTCTTTTTCATTCTGCCTGCATTTCTGCCTGCTTCCCTTGATTTAAAAAGTGGGAGTGCCTGGCACACCCAGCACACACCCCACCCCAGGCACGCCCATGGGAGGGCCCTTTAAATCTGAAAGCAAGCCCAAGTCATTCCTCTCCACAGCACACCATTTAAACCCTGTCTCTGATAGAAGATGAAATTCAATCTATTTCGTTTCAAAAAATAAAATAAAAAATCATGTGCCTGCCGTCTTTCAGTTTACAAAATAAAATAAAATCCCAGGACAACCACCAGCAAAGTAAAACAATATTGAAGACACAATCAAGCGGTACATAAAAAAAGCTTTGCACTGGAGGAACAGAGCAATAAATGGTGGGGCAAACCAGACTTGACACTAAATGCATCTTTGCAACTATGGTGCAGAGACTGGTTGTTTTTACATGCAAATTGCATCTCCTGGGGGGCAGCTGATAATTAAGATGAGAGGAGGCATGGAGCGGGAGTCTAACCCTTTCTTTCCCTGTTGTGATCATGAGGAAAACACCTCTCCTGAAGTTTGCATTTGCTTTCAGGGGGGCGGAAGAGAAAACCATACATTGGAGGGAGTTGCCTTATAATGAGTCAGATCATTGGCCCCTTGAGCTCAGTATTGTCTGCACTAACTGGCAGAGGCTTCGCAAAGTTTCAGGCAGGGGTTTTCCCCAGCCCTACCTGGAGGCACTTAAGATTGAACCTGGACCGGACCCTCTGTAAAACCCTCTACAGGTTTAGTTGCTAAATCAAATTTAAGGTCAAGCATAGCTTGCCCGGCAATGCAAACCACCAGCTAAAAATTAACTAGGTAACATGCTAGTTACATAAGAAGGTTGTTGAAAAGTACATCAAATCTCATGTCAGGTGAAGTCTCTTGGCACCAGCACACCTAGGAGGGAAAGGCATGGGGGGAAATAGAATAATCCAGAGGAATTCCAACAGAGGTTCAAAGCATGCACACTTAGAGCCAGCGAATCAATGTGATATTGCGTGTAGAGTTTCAGATTAGGATTTGGGAGATCAGGTTTATTAGCTAATCCCTCTTCCGTGGAAATTGTAGCTCAATGAAGATGATAGGGGTCTCCTAACAACTCTTAGGACTCTTCCCAAAGAACAGTTCCTGGGATGCTTTGGCAGCAAGAGGACGGGGAGCAATGACTGCTCAAAGTAGTAAGATACTGCTTAAATGTATACTGGAGATGGGGTCTCAGTTACAGGTGATCCCTAGCAAACCCACACCATGTCCCATAACTTTTCATATCTTAATTACAGTGATTTCTAGGTTGCCTTCCTAGGAGCATATGGACAGAAAGAAGAAACACTTCTACCCGATCGGAACATAGGGAGAGTTGCTTGGTAACCAGGCCCTGAAACACTCTAGCAGCTGGCTTTTGTATTATTATTATTATTATTATTATTATTATTATTATTATTATTATTATTAAAATCAGATATGGAGCACAGCTATACCACCTGAGTGATCAAGAGGTTTTACACCCATTGTCTCAGAATTTGTTAACACCACTTAAGTGAGAGTTTCTCCCAGTCCCACAAATTTATCTTGGCTAAAGCCACCAGGTGCATCCATCAGAGGCAATTATCAAACCAGAAGCATCTTGGTTTATGACTCACTTCCTGAGTTTATTTATTTCATAGATCTATAGTAGTGATGGGGGACCATTTTCCACCTGAGGAACACTTTCCCTTCTAGGCGAACTTCTGAGAGCACCAGGTCAGTGTTGGGCAAGGCCAGAAGCAAAAGTGGTCAGAGCAATGGGTGCAAATTCAATCTTTGTACACCAGGCTTAGCTCCTGCACACACTCATGAAGGTTTCAGATCAACTCAGTGTTTGACTTGCATGGCTTGCATGTCTCTCTCTAGGATATATAGAGCTCAGCATTCAACTCAAGTCTTCTCTCCACCAGATCAGAGTCGGCCAAACCAAGACCATTATTATCCAGTTCCTCTGAGCTGGCCAAACATTTCCATAAAGACGGAATGAAAGTTTTTGCTCAGTTCTGAAACATCAGTCAAACTAGCTCCAGAAAGTTTCATGCTCACTATCTCATACTTCAATATGATTGCCTCTCACTTTGGGATTTTCCACCTCAACTGCCCTGAAATTCAATAGCTACTTGGATAAACGGCTCTCACAGACAACAACAGCTAGGCGATTGAGTTTATTACAGAGCACGCTCATCATCCATGGGGGGGGGGGGGCGGGCAGGGCCTGTGGCAAACTGCAGTTCTGTCCCCTAAATGGCCATGAGTGCAATAGAGCAACTCCTATAAACACAGAAATTGGTCTAAGGTACAGGGCAGCCCTGCTTTGCATCTCCGGATGATGCCACTAGCAGTAAGGTGGCAACTATCTAGGCCAGGTAACTCCAACTTTCTCAGACCTAGGACCCACTTTGAACCCAGACATGCATTTGGAGACTCATTGTATGTTGGATCAGGCTGCGACCCACCAGTTGTTGGCCAGTGAGCTAGGCCAGCAAGGGAGATAACCACCCATCACCAATAGGCTCATTAGCTTCTGCTGCACATATACAGACCCGGGTTAGGGAAGAGATTCCAACAAATGCCCAAATAAGGATGGGTTGATTCCAGGGCATCAGCTGGTTGAGTGGGAGCCTTCTTGACGTCTTTGACTGAGAACCAGAATCATCTTTGCCTAACGCCTATCATGCAGTGAAGGAGGAAAGAACCACACACAGACAAATAACGATAACAGTGGCATTAATTTTTTAACCATTAGTATTAACCACAGACAGAGATATTTCCTCTTTGCCTTTTCACAGCAGACCAACAGGTTACTAAATCAGCAAAGGACTAGAAGCTTTCCTAAACACGCCCCATCTGCACGGGATTTAAAAGCCTGGGGAAACTGGTGGGCACCACTGCCAACTGCAGTGTTTTCCCACTTTCTGGCCGCCGCCGCCACCACCAAGCGGCTGACTCAGACCGCAACCGTACACCCACATTTATTAGCGGTGAGCCTCCATCCTTCCTCTAAAAACAGCGGGACCTACTTCAGACAAGAGACTGCGCTGCAAAAGCGGCAGATCCCTGCGCCCTTTCCCGGGAGTAAAGTCCCCGTTGAAGGAACACTGAGACTTACTTCCGAGGAATCAGACCAGAGGATGGCTGCAATCCAAAACAAACACGCGCGCATACACACGCACACACACACACACAAGGAGAACGCTCCTTGGAGAGCTGCGTCGTCTCCTCTCGAGTAACCCGCGCCGCGCTGGCAAGCAACAACCTGTCCCCCTGCTCACGCCACCTCTCCCCCTCTTTTTACGCTGGTGACCAGCTCCATCCCGCGGCACCTTAAACATACACACACACACACCACAAAAACCCGCGCACGCCCCCCAGGAAATAGGAGAAGCCCTTGTTTGATCGTGCGCCCGCAGATACCCCAGAGCGCGCAGCAAGCTCCGCACACGCCCAACACAAGCGGCGCTGGGAATGGGGTTCGCGGGTGAGGCGGGGGGATCTTTGGCTTCCAGTGATGATCAGAATGGCGTGGGAGATTAAATAAAGAGAATACACCCCCCCCCCCAAAAACAGCCGCCAACTTCATCCTTGTAGCCATTGACAGCCCTTTTCAGCTGCTTGGCGTACGACTCTCTCGCGCTGTTTTTTCGGATGGCCCCCTTCCTCTCCCTCCCCGGGCAGAAAACCCCACGAAGAGCCCGGCAGGTGCCAACTCACAACTCCCAGCGTGATGTCCTCAGCGGTCGGAGTGGGCGCTGCCAGGGTCCGCCGCGAAGCCAGGCAGAAGGCGAGCATCAGAAACATCTCCTGCGGGAAAGCACTCTGCCGGGGGGCCCCGCTCCACAGCATCCCTCCTGCGCTTAGTCCGCCGCCACCGCCGCCTCCTGCAGCTGCCGAGGCTCCTCAGAGGAAGGGGGCAGAGGGCGTCCAGCACAGCCGAGCCGAAGCGGGAGAGAGGCGGGCGGCGACATCCGAGCTCCGCGGCCTCCGGGTAGCGCCGCCGCCGCCGCTGCTGCTGCGGGAGCTGCTGTTGGCCACGCCGCCGCCGGCCCGCCACCTCGGGCGTCAAGAGACAAGCAGTGGAGAGGACATCGTACGTCCTTGCTCTCTGGCTCGCGTTCCTGGCGGGAGAGTGCAGGGAGTCGAGAGCGAGAGGGGAAGGATTTGAAAATGAAAATAAAGGACAGATCCGAAGGTGTAAAAGAAAAAGGCAGCCAAACGCTCCAACTTTTTTACGCGCGCCGGGCTCCCTTCGCAGCGCAGCCGCGCGCCTTCGGGGAAGCGAGCGGGAGATGCACGCCAAAGCGACGGAGCCCTCGCTTCTCGGACCGCAAGAAAACAGAGAAAACCTGTTGGCAGTGGGTCCCTTTCGCCGCGCCCGCCCCTTCCCTCTTCTCTTCTAAAAAGGGTAATATAATAAAATCCAGCTCCGGATTGCGCTACGCGCCAGCCACTCCAAGCAGCGCGAACACCGGCGAGCAAACCACGTCGAGGAACCGCCGCCGCTCCGCTCTCGCTCGTCTCTGAAGGCGGCACAGCTCCAGCCGGGGAAGTCCTTCGGCTGAGGAGGCGGCGAGAGGCGAAGGAGGGCGGCGCTAAGGGGAAAGAGGAGGGGCCGGCTCAGTCTCGGGAAAACGCTCCCTCGGTGGGCAGCGAGAAACCGAGGCGGTGGTGTGCTGCTGCCGCCGCCGCCACCAGCGCCTCCTCTTCCAGAAGCAGCCATTGGCTACGAACCGAATCCACGTTTCCTTGGGGGTAAGGCACTCACCCCCACCCCCGTTCTCACGGAGGTTCGCTCCCCGCCTCGAGGGGCTCGTGGGGCTGCGATCCGACGCGCACTTTTTTGGAGAGCTCCATGGAATTAAGGGGGACGGTCGACCTCCGAAGAAAGGGGCGCGCGGGATCCGGCGGCGCACGCGTCTCTTCTGGGAGAGCATTGGGGCCGCTGCTGCAGTTTCCGCGAGCGAGGCTTCGGGCACCTTGGACTGCTTCCCAACGCGGCTGGTTTAGGCCGTCGAGGTGCCAGGATCAGTCCTTGGACCAATCCCTGGCCGTTCCATGAGTCCCCCTCCCTTCCTCCGCTGTCCTCCATTTTTCTTATAGACCATCTCCAAGCGCCTGGGGGTTAGCATTTAACCCAAAGGTGCGATACTCACAGCGCCATCGCACCTATATTTGCTTAAAAGGAAGCCACGCTGTGAGAAGAATTTGCCCGTCCTCAGCGTATTTCATGTCCATTTGTGTGCGCGCGCGTGGATTTGGTTCAGGTTCCTGTATTCTTCACACTTTCCGTGTTGAAAACAGGGACGTGTTAGTGTAAATCCCTGACTCTCACTCCCAGAATGATTTGTTGAGCCTTCTTTTAAGGGTTGTACTGCACCTTCTCAAACTGTGTGATATAGAAGCCTACTGTCCCCTTATTTAAGTACCAAGAACATCTTTGTTCCTTGGGTGAGATTAAAAACGTATATAGAGCCAGTGAGGTAAAATGGTTAGAGTGTTAGACTAGGACTTAAGAGACCAGCCTTGAAGCTCCTTGGGTAACCTTGGGCCAGTACTCATCATCTCTCAGCCTAACCTACCTCACTACCTGTTGTGAGGATAAGATGCCACCCTCATTAAACTTACTACAGGGCCAACTGCATAGGACTGGGTTCATATTCCTAGGCGAGAATGAGGTTTGCAGCCAAGGGAGACATGCAGTTCTATGCTTAGGTATTCTAAGTGCCATTTAACTTTGCAAGGGTTGCCAATATGGGTTTTAAAAATACCCAGAGAGGAAATTTTGACTGGCCAAGGGGTGGAGCCTATGCCTATGTTTGCATGTCCAGGAGTGGAACCTGGTAGATTAAGGGTTCAGTCAATTTAGTATTTTATTTGTTATTGGTTGCGTGGATCTTCTATGCTCAGAAGCAGGAAGGCTGCCATTATAACACCACTTACTTAAGAGTAAGTTCCATTGAGTTGACACACACAATAAGCCACTAACATTTGTCAGATGGCAACACATTGCAGGGGCTATTACCCGCATGCCCTACTTGTGGGCATCTGATTGGCCACTGTGAAAATCAAGATGCTGGATCACATTTGGTCTAATCCAGCAGGGATCTCATTAGTTTTGTATTTCAAGTGGTTCAGTTTGGCTCACAGACCCCTAACATAAAGAATACACATTTGATAGATTGGGAAATCAGCAGAGTGAAACAAAGAACGTACACAAAAATGTTAAGCATGGTATATACAAGTTTAGTAACATTGCAGAACATTCCTAAGTAATTATATACAGTCATACTTCGAGTTAAATGTGCTTCGGGTTGAGTGTGTTCGAGTTGCGCTCCGCGGCAACTCAGAAGTAACGGAGCGCGTTACTTCCATGTTTCGCCGCTCGCTCATGCGCAGACGCTCAAAATGACGTCGCATGCATGCACGGAAGTGTCAAAACGCGACCCGCGCATGCGCAGACGCGCCGCCGTGTCTTGCGTTCCATTCGGGATGTGAACGGGGCTCTGGAACGGATCCCGTTTGCATCCCAATGTACCACTGCAATAACTTTAGACTCAAAGCAACTCCATTCATTCTTTAAATTTCTTTACCGCCCTTCATCCAAGGATCATGGGGCAGTTTACAAAAATACATAACAGAATAATGAACAGAATTCATCCCTGCAGAAATAGACGTACCCTTGTTGTCTATGAAAATCCTTCAATAAAAACAGTTGTGTTTTTTTTTTAAAAAAACAACAATTTACCCCCACCCCCACCCCAGTTTAATTAGCCAAAGGCCTGTTTGAAAAGAAATGTTTTCACTTGGTGCCTAAAGATGAAGGTGCCAGGCAAGCTTCTCTGGAGAGAGCATTCCACAAACAGGGGGCCACTACAGAAAAGGCCTGTTCTTGTGTTGACGCTCTCCATGCTTCTCATGGAGGAGGCACATGAAGAAGGGCTTCAGATGGCTATCGCAGGGTTCGGGTGAGACAGTCCTTGAGGTATTGCAGTCTGGAGCCTTTTAAGGTTTTATAAGGCAATGCTAGCACTTTGAATTGGGCCCAGAAACTAATTGGCAGTTCCTGCAGTTTGACCAAAAAAACCATCTTGCCCTGGCCACAGAATCCTGCACCGGTTGAAGCTTCCAAACTGTTCTTCAGAGGCAGCCCCACATACAACACATTGCAGTACAGTGGTGCCTCGGGTTAAGAACTTAATTCGTTCTGGAGATCTGTTCTTAACCTGAAACTGTTCTTAACCTAAAGCACCACTTTAGCTAATGGGGCCTCCTGCTGCCGCCGCGCCGCTGCCGTGTGATTTCTGTTCTCATCCTGAAGCAAAGTTCTTAACCCGAGGTACTATTTCTGGGTTAGCGGAATCTGTAACCTGAAGTGTCTGTAACCCGAGGTACCACTGTAACCCAAGGCTGGATTAAGACATCTAAAGGCCCTAAGCAGTTAAAAGATTTTGGTGCTTCTATATATATTTATAATTCAAAATAGAAACAATAGTACAGTGGACACTTGGGTTGCGAACGTGATCCGTGCGGGATGCATGTTCACGACCAGCATCGTTTGCAATCCATGTCTGCACGTCTGCACACGCGTGGGTTGCAATTTGGCGCTTATGCACATGCACAAAGTGTGATTTAGCACTTATGCACATGCGCAACCGCCAAAACCTGGAAGTAACCCGTTCCGGTACTTCCAGGTTTTAGTGGTCCTCAACCCAAAGAAACGCAACCTGAAGCGTCTGTGACCCAAGGTATGACCGTAAACTGTAAAATATTGGCCTCTACCATTATTTTATAAAGTTAAGCATAACTGAATATTGTTTTTACATTCCCCCCCCCCCTCACTGAACTTGTGACATACATATTGTGGGAGCCTTTTTTGTGGAACTTGCTTCAGCTGCACCATATGATCGATGGTAAATCTGGCAATGGAAAATTTCTGTGGTGCCCCTCTTCCCTTGATGCCCTAAGCATGTGCGTATTTTGCTTAATGGTTAATCCTGCTGTTAATCTAATCTTCCCCTTAATATCAGTGGTCTTGTTTTAATGGATGCAGCAAGTACGCATGTGTTAACAGGGCTTAGCATTTTTATCTCAGGGAGTAAAATAGCCTTAACAGTTTTAAATCCTCTCACACACAAACATAAGACCCATTGAGTTCAAGGGGGCTTACTCCCAGGTAGCTGACTAAAGGTGCCATTTTAGAATGCATCTCCTACCCACTGACCCGGATGTGAGCCCCATTGAATGCAGGCGGATTTACTTCCAAGTACCTGGGCTAAGGAACCATTTTCAGCCCTTCCAGAGGCCGCTTACCCATGAGGGACATGCAAGAGTGGGAGAAGCAATATATGTGAATTTTACCTTTGTACAATAGCTAGTTTCTATACATACTCTCAGGGATGCAGGTGGCGCTGTGGGTTAAACCACAGAGCCTAGGACTTGCCGATCAGAAGGCCGGCGGTTGAAATCCCCACGGCGGGGTGAGCTCCAGTTGCTCGGTCCCTGCTCCTGCCAACCTAGCAGTTCAAAAGCACATCAAAGTGCAAGTAGATAAATAGGTACCGCTCCAGCGGGAAGGTAAATGGTGTTTCCGTGTGTTTCCAGTTTGCCAGAAGCGGCTTAGTCATGCTGGCCACTTGACCGGCAAGCTGTACACCGGCTCCCTCGGGCAATAAAGCGAGATGAGCACCGCAACCCCAGAGTCAGCCACAACTGGACCTAATGGTCAGGGGTCCCTTTACCTTACACATACTCTCACCCTTTGTATCCTCTACCCAGCCAAGCAAGAGACACCATCAGAGTCCAAGGACACGTTCTAGTCAGGCAAAAGCACTCAAGGAGGGTGCAAAACAGGGGCAGTAAGGGGTGTGGCCTGGGGGGGAGATCCAAGGGTCTGGCAGAGAGGTCTGAATATTCCCTACTGCTATGATCAAGGACTGTACAGTGGTACCTTGGTACTCAAACAACTTGGAACCCAAACACTGCAAACCCGGAAGTAAGTGTTCTGGTTTGCGAACTTCTTTCGGAAGCCAAACGTGCTCCGTTTTGAGTGTTACGCTTCTGATTTGAGTGCCACGCTTTGAGTGTTATTCTGAGGTCAGTCGGTTTGTGCTATTTATGTTGCATTTTTGTTTTTGCAGCTCTTTTTTTTGTTTTTGTCACTGTGGAACCCAGTTCAGCTACTGACTGATTGATTGATTGTGTGACTGCACTGCATTGTTTATTGCTATGGATCAATGGTCTCGTTAGAGGGTAAAATTCATGTTCATTTGCTGTTTTAGGGGTTGTTTTTAAAAGTCTGGAATGGATTGATCCATTTTGTATTATTTTCTATGGGAAAGCGCGCCTTGGTTTTGGAACGCTTTGGTTTTGTCACGGACTTCCAGAACAGATTAAGTTTGAGAACCAAGGTACCACTGTACCGTAAAAGAATGTGGCTCCATCCCAGTGCAACATGGCTGGGTTGTGAGGAAGACAGCAAGTCGGAGGGGTGGGGGAAGAATGAATTGTTGCTCTTGATTGGCAATTCACTTTCTTGCAGCAGACGAAAGCAAGCCGCATTTGTTTCAGCTGTGCCAAGGCAGATTTATTTTAATAATTCAAAATACTTCCAGGGCAGGAGATGCTTGCCACAGGCTAAATGTGCAACCGCTTGCACTCATTCAAAGTGCTCCTCTCTGCCTTCTCGCTCCCCAGTGTCACAGCCCTTCACTCTGGCAGAGAAATACAAGCTCCCCCTGATCCCAAAGAGCCACTTGCCAGCCCGCGATGCAACCCTTCCTTCTCGGATAAGCCTTTGGTCTGGCACTGTTTGGAGTTACAAGGCACAACCTGCCAGCCAGCAATTCTAACGAGCTTTGGGTATCAGCGCACAAGAAAAGCGTCGGCAGGCCTCATTACATCGTGTTTATATATGCTGGAAGGAGGACAGCAGCTCCAAGAGCTCAACAGGCACATCGGTGCCTTTGAGACTGGCTGAGTCTGGGCTCAGCAGTCACAGAGACCAATGCCCAGGCTACAATATACCACTTAACCCCCACCAGTGCCATCAAACTGTCTCTCACTGTGCCATTATGAAAGTGCCATTAGTACAGCTCATAACCTGGGACGACGAAGAAGAAGAAGTTATTTATACCCCACCCATCTGGCTGGGTGGGGACGCGGGTGACACTGTGGGTTAAGCCACAGAGCCTAGGACTTGCCGATCAGAAGGTCGGCAATTCGAATCCCCGCAACGGGGTGAGCTCCTGTTGTTTGGTCCCTGCTCCTGCCAACCTAGCAGTTCGAAAGCATGTCAAAGTGCAAGTAGATAAATAGGTACCGCTCCAATGGGAAGGTAAATGGTGTGGTACCTATTTATCTACTCGCAATTCGTGCTTTTGAACTGCTAGGTTGGCAGGAGCAGGGACCGAGCAACGGGAGCTCACCCCGTCGCAGGGATTCAAACCACCAACCTTCTGATCGGCAAGTCCTAGGCTCTGTGGCTTAACCCACAGCGCCACCCACGTCCCTTATTAATGCCTGTACTTACTGACAAACACCATCTCTCCAAGGTTTCTGGCAAGGGTCTCTCCCAGTCTTACCTGAAGATGCCAGGGACTGAACCAGGGACCTTCTGCATTCAAACCAAATGCTGAGCAGCAACCTTTCTCCACAACGCCTTGTGGATTTTCTGGAGTTACCGGAAAGCCGATTCTCAATCTTCCCAGGAAAGTGGCCTTACCCAGAAATGATTAAACATTCATCCTTCATATCCTCTCTTATTGTGAAATTGCACTAGGATTCTCAGCAGGTTTTTCCACTTGCCTGTACCTTTTAATTTCTCCATTCTCTTCTGCTATCAATCTTTCATTATAACCGTGTTATTTAACCAGCTAACATTAGTTAGCATACAAGAGGTGCGGGATGGGAGTCGAATCATGTTGAATGTGAATAACATACATTTTTATATGAAGTTACATTAGGCTGTGCTTGTCAGGAATGATTATGCTGTAGGGGAAAGTGCCAAGAAGGCCCTTCTCAGGGGGGCTGTTGGACTTCTGCTGTGATGCAAAGAAATCCTGGTAAAATGGAGCAGACAAGACCTTCAGAATTTCCAATTAAAAGAAACTATAATTTTGGATCCAGGACGGGGGACCCTTATTTTTCAGACTGGCGCAACAGATTGTAATCCAGTATACCTGAAGGAGCATCTCCTCCCCCATCGTTCAGCCCGGACACTGAGGTCCAGCTCCGAGGGCCTTCTGGCGGTTCCCTCACCGAGAGAGGCCAAGTTACAGGGAACCAGGCAGAGGGCCTTCTCGGTAGTGGCACCCGCCCTGTGGAACGCCCTCCCATCAGATGTCAAAGCGATAAACAACTACCTGACATTCAGAAGACATCTGAAGGCTGCCCTGTTCAGGGAAGTTTTTAATATGTGACATTTTAGTGTATTTTTCATCTTTGTTGGAAGCCGCCCAGAGTGGCTGGGGAAACCCAGCCAGATGGGCGGGGTACAAATAATAATAATAAATAAATAAATATAATAATAATAATAATAATAATAATGATGATGATGATGATGATGATGATGAAAGGGCACAAGGAATCTTCTAATCCAGTGGTTCTCAACCTGTGGGTCCCCAGATGTTGTTGGACTACAACTCCCATCATCCCTGAGCTCTGGCCTTGCTAGCTGGGGTGATGGGAGTTGTAGTCCAACAACATCTGGGGACCCACAGGTTGAGAAAGTCTGTATCTATTCCCTTTCCTTCATCCTGCCAGCGTCCTGCCTGGGTAGACCACTCATGCTAGAGGCTATCAAGTAAGCTGCTAACCACCACCTCCATGTTTCCAGGGATCAAAGGGAAATATTTACAAGGGGACACAAGGTTAGCATCCGCCTCTTTCCATATGAACCAATCTTGAGATCGTCTTCTGAGGTCCTCCTTTGTGTGCCTTCTCCTTGAGAGGTGCGGAGGCTGGCAACACAAGAACGGGCCTTCTCTGCAGTGGCTCCCCATCTGGCTGTTTCATATGCCACCTGCACACCCAAACCACACCACACACCAAATTAATGTAACACAAAAATCTGGCCAGGAGCCTTCCAGCTGGTTCAAGGAGGATATAGAGGGGTGTGTGTGGAAACCAGCCTACAATTGCAAAGGTAAAGTATGCATTCCTTGCTGTGTCTGTGGCCCTGCTAAGCACAACAGGTATGTGATCCCCAGAAGACATGGCATGTTACTGCAAAAGGTTCCTCACCTCTGCATTTGGCTGCCTGGTCCCTTTCCACCCACATCTCAGCCATGCTAGTGAAAGCAGCCCGGAGGGGCTGTAGCTTAGTGGTGTGGCCTCTGCTTTGCACACAGAAGGTCCCAGGTTCAATCCACAGCATCTCCAAGCAGGGCTGGGAAAATTTGCCAAACATGTGGAGGAAAACGTAAACACATTGCAGACTTCCCCTAAAATGGACCAGAGGCAATTGTACTTCATCCAGCAGAGCTTTACTGCTACTCAAGGCAAATGAGCATAATGGTCACAAATCCAATGCATTCCGGATTGGCACAGTCCATAAGAAATCCAGCTGCAGCAGACTTCTCTAAACTTAACAATAACCTATAAGACTAAACCTTAACACTAGACAGTGGTACCTTGGGTTACAAACACCTTGGGTTACAAACACTTTGGGTTACAGACTCTGCTAACCTGGAAGTAGTACCTCGGGTTAAGAACTTTGCCCCAGGATGAGAACAGAAATTGCATGGTGGTGGCATGGCGGCAGCGGGAGGCCCCATTAGCTAAAGTGGTACCTCAGGTTAAGAATGGACCTCCGGAACAAATTATGTTCATGACCAGAGGTACCACTGTACAGTGGTACCTCGGTTTCCGAGCATCTCAGAAGCTGAACATTTCGGTTTCAAACGCCGAAAACCCAGAAGTAATTGCTTCCGTTTTCGAACGCGCCCCAGAGGTCAAACGTCTTCCATTGCATTCCCCACCCCACCCCACCTCCCAATTTTTCTTAATTGAAATTGCAGACGGACCTTTGCGCCTTGGTTTTCAAATGTTTCAGAAGCTGAACAGTCTTCCAGAATGGATTATGTTCTAAAACCAAGGTATACAGAACAGAACACCACACCAGAACAAAGAGATAGAAAGAGAAAGTGAGGGAAGCCCAGGCTCCTTCTGGCCTGACTATTATAGTCAGCATGACCTTGACAGGAAGGATAACAGAAGCAGTTTAAACCATCTGCACTCAGCTTCCCGGAACGAATAACCCAAACATCAGAAACCTGCTGCCTGCTTCTTTCACATAGAAAGAAACCTTCCAGAACACTCTTGAACTAAGTAGAATAGGAAAGATCTCTACACATCAGATCAACACTTTCTGTACTAAGAAATGCAAACGGACAAAATTATCTGCCTGAAACTGCAGAGAGTTGCTGCTAGTCCAGTGTAGGCAATGCCAGACTAACTGGACCAATGGTCTGACTCAGCCCAAGACAGCTTCTGAGGTTACAGAGTAATAGAATTGTAGAGTTGGAAGGGGGCACAGGGGTCATTTAATCCAAACCCCTGCAATGCAGGATTCTTTTTGGCGAACACGGAGTTCAAGCAAACAACCCTGAGATTTAAAGTCTTGTGCTCTACTGACTGAACTGTCTCTCTGGCTATGCTTCTTGCTTAGGACCTGATTTGCCTTGCCATTATATTTCAGGAAGGAAACATTTCCCTGTTTCCCTTCACAATGGCTGGCTGGTTGGCTGAGCACAACTGCTGACGGGCTGGGGGTTGGGGAAGGGGCGGAAGCTATCATTGCTCAGCGGATTAGCTGATTAGAACCATCCAGAATTTAACAGCGAGAGAAGGCATGATCACAGAGCAGTCAGTGGAAAAGCTGAGGCACATCTATAACGCAGCAAATACGTCTGGCGCGCGTCACTGTAATTGGAAAATTAAATTGTCCAGTTGTGGTGGTGTATGTTAAAGCCCGCCAACGACATTCGGCATTTTCCATACAGTGCATATGGCTGCTAAGCAATTAAGCCACTTTTTGTTCATGTTTAATGAAGGAGCTTAAGGTGACATATTGTATATGGTTCTCCCACCTCCTCATTTAATCCCCACAACAACCCTATGAGGTAAGTTAGAAGAGAAGAAGAGTTTGGATTTGATATCTGGCTTTATCACTACCCGAAGGAGTCTCAAAGCGGCTAACAATCTCCTTTCCCTTCCTCCCTCACAACAAACACTCTGTGAGATGAGTGGGGCTGAGAGACTTCAGAGAAGTGTGACTAGCTCAAGGTCACCCAGCAGCTGCATGTGGAGGAGCGGGGAATCGAACCTGGTTCCCCAGATTACGAGTCCACAGCTCTTAACCACTACACCACACTGGTTAGGCTGAGAGGCAGTGCCTGACCCAATGTCACACCCACTGAGCTTCATGGTCAAGTGGAGATTCAATCACTGGTCTCACAGGTCCAACTCCCTACCCAGGCTGGCTCCAGGTTTTCATTCTCACCAGGTCACCAACTAGAACTAGTTTTTAAGTGTCATCACATTACATCGGCCTAGGACCCACATACCTATGGGACCGCCTCTCCTGGTATGCTCCATGGAGGACCTTAAGGTCCACAAATGACAACACTTTGGAGGTCCCAAGTTGCAAGGTGGTTAGATTAGTCTCAACTAGGGCCAGGGCCTTTTCAGTACTGGCCCCGATTTGGTGGAACACTCTGTCACAAGAGACTAGGGCCCTGCGGGACTTGACATTTTTCCGCAGGGCCTGCAAGACAGAGCTGTTCTGCCTGGCCTTTGGTTCGGACTCGGTCTGACCCTTATGTTTCCCTCCCCTTATGGTTTTGATCTATGGGCTACTTTTAAAATGAGGCTGCATTTTAAATTGTATTTTAACCTGTATTTTAAATTGATCCCCTCCCCCATTATGTTTTTATTGTAATTTTATTGGTGTTAGCTGCCCTGAGCCCGGCTCTGGCAGGGAGGGTGGGGTATAAATAAAATTTACTACTACTACTATTATTATTATTTATAATAATAATAATAATAATATTATCATCACACTTGAAATGGGCAGATCTGCAGCACTGGAAGTTAGATTTTCTTCTCCTCTGCGATGAAAGCAAACATGTCTGTGCAGAAACTTTCAGTCAGGGTTGTCAAAAGTTCAACAAAAGGTTGCTTTAGGGTTTGTTTGTTTGTTTGTTTGTTTGTTTGCAGGGGGTGGTGTGTTGTTTTTGTTTTGAGGGACTGTGTTTTGTGGGGGATTTGCTTGGGGAGAAATTAGCACCAAAATGCTGGTGAATTTTCATGAGGATTTTTCAAATTGGTGGAGAAATGAGGATTTTTCAAATTGGTGGAGAACTAAATGTACACATCCTTCCGTCCCTGTTTGTGGACACAAAGTGCTTGAGCAACAACTTTGCACCCATGCCCTGACTTGGGCCTCGGAGACCAGGGTTCGAATCCCCACTCATGAAACTCTCTGGGTGTGACCTTGGGCCAGTTGCTGCCTCTTAGCCTACCTTACCTTCACAGGTGTGCTGGGCCCTGGGGTAACCCGTAAAATGCAGTCCAGGACCGGACCAGCATCCAAAGGTTCCACTAGGAGTCAGTCCGACAGGGCCAAGGCAGGACACGAGGTGGGAAACCAGGCAAGGACAGGTACAGGATATCATGCATACAGCAATATTGCTCCTGTAACCTGGGGCGGGGTCCAACAGCCTTTTATCTTTGTCAGGGTAGTGGCTGGTCCTGATCCCCTGGCGACTCATCTCCCTGTTTTGCCCAAAGGCGAGCACTCCTCCTGCGAGTACTCAGGTCTCTCCTTCTCTCAGACCTTAGTCTCTGCAGGTCAGGAGACGTCGGTGGGTTACTAGAACCAGGGGCCGCTTCAGCCTCTCCTGACCCAACCGGTAGTGGAGCAGCTGTAAGTGATGGCCCAGCTGAAGGCAACGAGGTAATCCCCCACATCTGGAGCCAGGGCCGGCTCAGGCCCCTGACTCGGCCCAGCTGGTGCTTGTTGCAGGGGAACCTGTGCAGACTGGGGCTCTTCAGGAGTAGGCCCCAGACTTGGTTCAGATGATGTCTGAGGCAAAGGATCCGGTGCGGACTGAGACTCCTCTGGTTCTGAGCCCGAGCCCAAGTCTCAGGTCATCACAACAGGGTTGTTGTGAGGATAAAGTGGGGGAGAGGAAAGCTGTGTACACCACCTCGAGCTCCTTGGAGGAAAGGTGGATTATAAATGTGATAAATAAATAAAACACTTCCCCTTTATTTTGACTGGACTGCTGTAAGGCTGTGATTCTGGGATTGCCCCTGCTGCGTCACAGCGGTAGGAGGGTCAAAGGGGGCTCCGTGGTGAAACTCCAGGTGCTAAAGGAATATGTGACCCCCTTCCCCCGCAAACCTGAGCTGGAGTTGCCAAACATGGCGACTTCTCTGCAAGTGACCATCCCTTACCATTATTACTAAACACATTTGCCTCCAGCGTATGTATACTCACTTTGCATCCCTCTGCAGGGAAATGTTGATCTGCCTGGAGTCATGTCAACTGCCAAGTGATGCAACTCCTATTAAGAAAGAGATTCTGAAGCAACTTACTTGAAACTTCACCCTGCGTGGTGTTGCTAAGCAATGTCACGCCGCCACAAAAATGCTCCAATATAAATGCCTTCTTACAACTAGAACACAGTTGGTTTGTGTGTGTGTGTGTGTGTGTGTGTGTGTGTGTGTTAAGGCTGAATGGTTTTGACAGAGCAATTGACTGAGAAAAGTCAGAGGCTTGGATGTTAAGAGGAGATAATAATTGAAATAAGTTCATGGAGGGAATGGTGGGGCAGAAAGCGGGGAGTTCAAGTATAGGTGGAAGGGCCGTCTTTAGCATATGCGCTCCTGGGGTGCAAAGATCCACCCAGCGCCCCGTTGCTTTTCACTGCCGCCAATTGAGGGGGACTGGTATGGCGCTCCACAGAATTTGGCGCTCGGGTGCACCGCAGCCCTTGCACCCCGGGTAAAGATGGCCCTGGTAGGCGGACTTCAAGCCAATGACAGGCACAATCAACTAATTGTAGTTTTCCCCACCTATGTTCTGGATTATGATATTGGCAGGGTTATGTCCCCCCCAAAAAAAATTCCATCCCCAACGATCCTTAGCATGGAATTTGCCTTTCAATGGCCATTGAACACTGGGTTGATGCCTTCATTAAGCTATCTACTATGACCCCAGGATCTTGTTCCTCGTCCATCAGTGACAGTTCAGAACACCCAGGCATGAGACCTCATGAGCGTATATGTGAAACTAAGATTTTATGGCCCCACATGCCTCACTTTTATTTTACCACCTATTTGCTCAGTTTGAAGAGAGCCTTCTGGAGCTCTTGACAATCTTTTTTTGTTTTAATAACCCTGGACAATTTAGTATTGTCAGCAAACCTGGCCACTTCACTGCTCACCCCTAACTCTAGATCATTTATGAACAAGTTAAAAAGAACAGGCCCTAATATTGATCCTTAGGGAACTCCACTTTCTACATCTCTCCTGCTATTTAACCAATTCCTGATCCACAAGAGGAGCTCTCCTCTTATTCCATGACTGCCAAGCTTACTCTGGAATCTTTGGTGAGGTACCTTGTCAATAGCTTTTTGGAAGCCCAAGTACACTATGTCAACTGTCTATATGGTTGCCGACACACTCAAAGAACTCCAACAGGTTTGTGAGACGGAACTTGCGCTTGCAGAAGCCATGCTAACTCTGCTTCAGCAGGGCTTTTCCCTCTATATTCTTGGTTAGTTCATCCTTAATAATACTTGCCAACAGTTCTCCCAGGACAGACACTAAGGTAACCAGCCTGTGGTTTCCAAGATCCCTCCTAGATTTCTTTTTAAAAACTGGCACTACATTGGCTACTGTCCAGTCCTCAGGCATGGAGGCTGATCTGAGGGACAAGTTACATATTTTTGTTAGAAGATCAGGAATTTCACATTTGCCTTCTTCACTTTTGCCATACAGAGATGGTGATTTGTCCTTCCTTATTTTGCCTATTAGGCCCAAAACTTCATCTTTCATCGCCACTACCTACCCCAGTTCCTCAGACTCCCCTCCTGCAAAAGTTCCTTCAAAAATTGGTTCAGCTTTCTCAGCAAAATGCCAGGTTGCTTGCTGGGTCTAAGGAACAGAACCGCTTGCCATGCTAAGTTGTGGCAGGGCGTGTGTCATTGCTGGATCAATGTCTGTTCTTGCATAGCTCTTGCGGTGCCTTTGGACTGCATCTTGCCTATGCACCACACCAATCTGGGCATTCAAGATTTTGGTAAGAACCACAACTTGAGTTTGAGTCCTTCATAGAAGGCAATTATAATGGTCTCCCTTTTTCATTTGTAAAAAAGCTGGATGGTACTTGATGCATGAATTATTGCCTTAAGGAACCCAAGAGGTCAATAAACCAGAGGCGGAACTTCATCTTTCCCCCCTCTTAATCCATCCTTGGAAATAAATTAAGTGCAAACATTATTTCAGACAGAGTGTGTGTGTGTGTTTCTATTTGTACGTCTTTGCTTGCTTATGAGATTTTACATGAGGCTACTGATGAACTGTTGCCCTCTCATTATGGACCTTTAATGGGCATTTTGCATTTTCTATCGATGGGGAGAAAGAAAGAAAATTGCACACTGTGCAGAGATGGACAGGAACCAATTTAATTGTCAGATGCTCCATGTCACCTTGTGGAAATGGCAGTCTTGTTAATGTGACTTGTCCATTGGCAGAGCGTGTCACACCAGTATGCTTAAGGGGACATTTTTATCTTCATAGCATCCATTTAAGTGTTCCTTCGGCGGGGGTAACTGATGTGTAGCATTATGGGAAGACTTCTCTCTCTCTCTCTCTGCCAAATGCCTTTTGATTTCTTTTCTCTGGGTGGATTCCAGCAACCTCCATCCTGCCAGACTTCAGGCAAAGTTAGCTTCAAGCTGTTGGGTACAGGGGCGCCGACTTATAAAAAATATTGGGGGGGCCCATACCGACTTATAAAAAATATTGGGGGGGCCCAAGACCTCCAAACCGCTGCTGCTGGGGGAACGAAAGGGGCGAGCCCCAGGCTGCCCCGACCTCAAGTGAACCTGTGAGGGCCCGCCCTTTGCGGCAGCCGATTGGCTGCCGCCGTGGGCGGTGAATATTAATGAGCTAGGGGGACTCCCCGCTTCTTGCGGGGCTGACGCCAGCCCCGCGAGATTGTTGATGGGTCGAGAGCCGGCAACCCCACCCCCTCTCTAGATCGGGAGTGGCTTTGTTTTAACTCATTACTGAATGTGTTTTAAAAGGTAACTATCGTCAAACAAGGAAAATAAAAAATACCAACATAATTTTGTGATTTTACAAAGCATAATATAACTAATAATTTTCTTAAATTATTGGGGGGGCAGAGCCCCCCCAAACGAATTTTTGAGGGGGCTCGGGCCCCCTCAGGCCCCATGGAGTCGGCGCCTATGGTTGGGTACCAAGGCCAGGGAAGCTAACTATTAAAGCCTGGGCCATGGGTACCAGTCTGAGGTGAGCCAAAAGCTGGGAACCAGAAGCTGTGGGACAAGTCAGACTGAAGGATAAACTAGGTGGCAGGCTCAAAGAGCAAGCCAGATGTCAGGCTCACACCATCATCATGGATGCAGGAGCACAGCAGCGCTCAAGAGGACCACATTTCTCAAATGAAACTCAACTGGGACAGGAAGTCTTCTTACACACCTTTCTGCCCAGAAGGATCCAATGGCCAGCCTGGATGACCTCCTGCAGAGACAACCCTGACAGTATCAAAAGCCACAGAGAGATCATGAAGAACCCAGAGGATCACAGTGCAATACCAATATCATGGGGGTGGGGAACCTCAAGCCCAGAGGCCAAATGCAGCCCAGTTTGCTTTTCCATCTGGCCTTCAGGGCTCTCTGCAGGCCACATGCCTTCCTCAGCCACACTTTTCACCATTCTTGACCTGCAACCTCCTTGAGTGCTTTTGCCTGCTTAGAATGTGTCCTTGAACTCCACTAACGCCTTTTGTTTGTCTGGATGGAGGACAGAGAGGGGGGTGTTCCTGTGTGCAGAAATGAGGCTACAGTCCAAAAGTAAAACTTGTGTGTGTTACTCCGCCCACTTTGGCCCCTCCCACCACTAGCATGTGGCCCTCAGGAGACTGTCCAGAAAGTAATGTGGCCCTTGGGTGGAGAAAGTTCTGCTCTGACTGCTCATAAAAAAAGGAGAAGGCTAGATTCTGAATGTCAGAACATTAAAAAATACATTAATGTATTCATCCCTGTAAATGAATTAAGTTGATCTCATAGAATAGAATCATAGAGTTGGAAGAGACCACAAGGGCCATCGAGTCCAACCCCCTGCCAAGCAGGAAACACCATCAGAGCACTCCTGACATATGGTTGTCAAGCCTCTGCTTAAAGACCTCCAAAGAAGGAGACTCCACCACACTCCTTGGAAGCAAATTCCACTGTCGAACAGCTCTTACTGTCAGGAAGTTCTTCCTAATGTTTAGGTGGAATCTTCTTTCTTGTGGTTTGAAACCATTGCTCCGTGTCCGCTTCTCTGGAGCAGCAGAAAACAACCTTTCTCCCTCCTCTATGTGACATCCTTTTATATATTTGAACATGGCTATCATATCACCCCTTAACCTCCTCTTCTCCAGGCTAAACATGCCCAGCTCCCTTAGCCATTCCTCATAAGGCATCGTTTCCAGGCCTTTGACCATTTTGGTTGCCCTCCTCTGGACACGTTCCAGTTTGTCAGTGTCCTTCTTGAACTGTGGTGCCCAGAACTGGACACAGTACTCCAGGTGAGGTCTGACCAGAGCAGAATACAGTGGCACTATTACTTCCCTTGATCTAGATGCTATACTCCTATTGATGCAGCCCAGAATTGCATTGGCTTTTTTAGCTGCCGCGTCACACTGTTGGCTCATGTCAAGTTTGTGGTCAACCAAGACTCCTAGATCCTTTTCACATGTACTGCTCTCAAGCCAGGTGTCACCCATCTTGTATTTGTGCCTCTCATTTTTTTTGCCCAAGTGCAATACTTTACATTTCTCCCTGTTAAAATTCATCTTGTTTGTTTTGGCCCAGTTCTCTAATCTATCAAGGTCTCACTTTCTGTAATTACGGTGCATCTCAAAAAATACATAGAGGAACCATTCAGAGAAGTCAGGAGTGGCCCTTATTGGTACCTCAGTTTACCTGATTGGGGGGGGGGCAGACTGGCTGTAGATTCCCTTCAGAGCATCTAATCCAGTGGGAGATACTGTAGGTTGTCCTATATAGATATAATGCTTTTGGAAGCATTTGTGTTCCTTGTTTGAGTTTTTCTTTTACTCCCCAAACACAGTCCTCTTCACTGTTCATTTCTTGGCTTATTTGATTTACCAGAGGCTTTAGCTTGTTTGTTCTTCTTTTGCTTCAGTACATCACTTTAGCGGAATAATTCTTCCTGCAAAAAAGGGGGAGAAAGGGTGGCAAGTCTATTTTCCTTCTGTGAAGTATGCAGTTTTATGGAGAGAATTGCCTCCACTGAATCAGCAGGAACTTTTTATTTTTTATTATTTTTGCTCTAACGGGTCTTATCCCACCTTCTCGATTTGCTTGTTTTATCTTCCTTCTACTGTATTTATTTTACATTTATCTATACAAGTATTTCTATACCACCATATCACACGACATCAAGGTAGCATGCAAGAATAAATCTGGAAACATAAACCACAATGGAAAGCAACACAAATAGTCATTAAAATGACTGGCCAAACTACTTGAACAGCTGCAAAGCCCTATCAGCATAAGAAGGTGGGGAGCATGTGCTAGGCAGGGGCTCCAGGGCCAGTAGCGGCAGTAGCCAGTAGATACCAGTAGTGGCCAGTGAATACCAGTAGCAGAAGATCCAGATCCAAGAAGCAGAGTCAAGATTCAGCAAGACAAGCTCAGATAAAGCAGGGGTCAAAGTCCTAAAGCAGTGATGTCCAAAATTTTTTCAAAGAGGGCCAGATTTGATGAAGCGAAGGGCCATGAGGGCCATGTTGACCTTTTTTTTAGGATTGACGTTGCTGAGCTTTTTTTAGGGTTGAAGTTGTTGAGGTTTCTTTAGGATTTTACCCCAGGAAATAAGCTGCCTCAGGGGCCGGATTAAACCAACCGGCGGGCCGAATTAGGCCCCCGAAACGGACTTTGAACATGCCTCTCCTAAAGGCAAGGAAGCAATGTGATCAGCACCCTGGACAGCTCCAAGTGGTAATTTAGTCTGCAAATCAAAGAACGGAAGCTCCAACATTGCTCCAACACCCAGAAAACTCAGGCTAGGTCTTAAGTAGGAAAGCATGAATGGAGCCAGGAGTAGGAAACAAAACGAAGCTACTCTCTCTCTCTCTCTCTCTCTCTCTCTCTCTCTCTCTCTCTCTCTTCTCGCTCTGTGTTTCTATATGAAATAATTGGAACATTTAATTGCTTGAGGGTATGTGATTCTTTTTTAATGGTCGCCCCAGAAAGCCCCAGATGCCATCTAGTTGGTTGTGTGACGCTACGTTCATATCTACTTGCTCTGGTGCATGCTCTGGTTATCTCTTGCTTTGACTACTGCAATGCGCTCTATGTGGGGCTACCTTTGAAGGTGACTCAGAAACCAAAACTAATCCAGAATGCGGCAGCAAGACTGGTGACTGGGAGCGGCTGCCGAGACAATATAACACTGGTCTTGAAAGACCTACATTGGCTCCCAGTAGGTTTCTGAGCACAATTCAAAGTGTTGGTGCCCTAAATGGCCTCAGTCCAGTATACCTGAAGGAGCGTCTCCACCCCCATTGTTCTACCCAGACACTGAGGTCCAGCGCCGAGGGCCTTCTGGCGGTTCCCTCACTGTGAGAAGCCAAGTTACAGGGAACCAGACAGAGGGCCTTCTCAGTAGTGGCTCCCACTCTGTGGAACGCCCTCCCACCAGATGTCAAAGAGAAGAACAAGTACCAGACATTTAGAAGACATCTGAAGGCAGCGCTGTTTAGGGAAGCTTTTAATGTATGATGCATTACTGTATTTTAATATTTTGTTGGAAGCTTCCCAGAGTGGCTGGGGAAGCCCAGCCAGATGGGCGGGGTATAAAAAATAAATTATTATTATTATTTACTTCCATGGAAGGGCCACAGCTCAGAGGTACAGCACCTGCTTTGCATGGAGAAGGTCCCAGGTCCAATCCTCGGCATCTCCAGGTAGGGCTGGGAAAGCCACTGTCTTCTCATCTTGGAATCAAGCAGCTCCCTGTGTTCCTGTGACATATGCAGTATGAAAACTAAAACACAACAGAACAAAAATGAACGTGTGTTAACTCTTATTCCTTTTACCAAGAGCAAATGATTTGGGGTTTTTTTATTTTTGTATAAGAAAATGCATTTGCCGCTGGTCTGTAAGAAAAGTGCATGCCAATTTACAACAATATGATGTTACAGAAACACCGACTGCTGCTGCAGAACCATCGAACCAAATTGCCTATGACCCTCCTCGCTCGAAGCCTCTTGTAAATCTTTTTGTTTATCACAATATCCAGCGAACGAGAAGATATTACACACCATTAAAGACCCGCTGGAAACTCCTCCACTGTAACTCAATCACAATCCTTTCCCCCCCTCCGTGTCTGTTGCCACCCCAATGTTTTTTCTCTCTCCTTTCCTTTCCCCAGCTCTGGTTATTCAAAACATATTTTAGCTCCATTTCTGGGCTTGTGGGTAGAGACAGGAGAGCAGTCGTCCATTAGTAACTCTTCCAATAACACATATATATTTCAATCCATTATATAACCCAGCATTTCATGATAGTTATCTAACAGAAAGCTGTCCACAGGGAGATTCTATATTTTATGACACTTAGCAGAATCATCTTTGTACAACTCAATGGATTTCTTTCCATTTTATTTTATCTTTAAAAATAAGTTTCCTACTTAATATAATCTCTGTATGGCAGGGGTGGGGAGGAACTGACCTGGTGGCCTGTCCTGGCTCACCCAGCTTTTCCCAGTGGCCTGCCAGTCCCAGCCCAGTATTCTGTCATGCATGACTATAGCAGCATTGCAGAGTCAGGCTTGACAACATTCCGTTTAGACTTCCATTTAAACCACCTAGCCCTATAAAGACCCAATCTCAGAGCTTCTTGGTGTGAGCACCTTGTCCATGTTCTTGGTCTGTTTCCTCGACTGCTTATTTGGAACTTGAGCCCTGCCAGGTTTTGCACCTGGTTCGAGAACTCAGTCCCTGTCTCTTTTGGACCATGTATCTGCTCCTGGGAGATGTATGGGGTGTTTTGGGAGGGGTAGAACCTCTGGTGGGGGACACATTGTGCTCCTTCTGCGGTAGTTTGTCCACCTTTGGTCCCTACCCTGCACTCAGCTCTCACCTGTGGCTCCTAAAAGCTGTCAGCATGCAACAGCGGCCACCCCCTGGGAATGGCTTTGACTGGCTGGCTAAACCAGGTGAGGGTATCTGATGGGTCTCAAACCCTCAGTGAATTAGGGACTTCTGTTTTTTTTTTATAAAAATTTTTATTAAGATTTTTTACAGATACATATTTAACAAACAGAATAGGTTTCATAACATCCTTTCATTCTATTGTGGACTCCCTCACGTCTCCCGCTTCCACTTTCATCATTCAAAACGAATTTTTCCAAGCAAATTATCATCTTGTTTATGCTCTTAAGTGCAATATTTAGGTTAAACTCAAATAAAAAATTATAATTTAATGGTAGACAGTTATTTCTGCTCTGGCGTCCTTGTTAGGATTCAACCAAATTACAGTACTTTTGTAAATAGATCTTAAATTTCTTCCAGTCTTCTTCAACCCTCTCCTCTCCCAGGTCGCGGATTCTGCCAGTCATCTCAGCTAGTTGCATATAGTCCATCAGCTGCGTCTGCCATTCTTCCAATGTGGGTAGATCTTGGGTTTTCCAGCTCTTAGCAATAAGTATCCTTGCCGCCGTTGTAGCATACATAAAAAATGTTCTGTCCTTCTTTAACACGTTCTGGCCGACCATGCCCAGAAGGAAGGCCTCTGGTTTCTTGGTGAAGGTATACTTAAATACCTTTTTTAACTCATTGTATATCATTTCCCAAAAGGCCTTCACTTTAGGGCAGGTCCACCAGAGGTGAAAGAATGTTCCTTCATTTTCCTTACATTTCCAACATTTGTTATCAGACGAATGGTATATTTTAGCCAATTTCACTGGGGTCATGTACCATCTATATATCATTTTCATTACATTTTCCTTCAGAGCATTACATGCTGTGAAGTTCAGCCCGGTGGTCCATAACCTTTCCCAGTCCTCAAACATAATGTTGTGCCCAATATCCTGGGCCCACTTTATCATAGCCGATTTAACCAATTCGTCTTGTGTGTTCCATTTCAGCAGCAAGTTATACATTTTTGAAAGTACCTTGGTCTTAGGTTCTAACAGTTCTGTTTCCAGTTTCGATTTCTCCACCTGGAATCCTAACTTTTTATCAATCTTAAACACTTCCTTAATCTGAGCATAGTGTAACCAGTCTCGCACTTTATCTTTCATTTTCTCTAAACTCTGCAGTTTCCAATTGTCTCCATCCCTTTCTAGTATTTCCCAATATTTTGGCCAATTGGCCTCCATATTGGGTCTTTTTCGGGCCTTAGCCTCCAAAGGTGACAGCCACCTCGGTGTTTTGTTTTCTAATAAGTCTTTGTATCTTGTCCAGACATTAAATATTGCTTTTCTGACAATATGGTTCTTAAAGACCTTGTTAATCTTAACCTTGTCGTACCATAAATATGCATGCCATCCAAATGCATTGTTAAAACCTTCCAAATCCAGCACATCCGTGTCCTCCAGAAGTAGCCAGTCTTTTAGCCAGCAGAAAGCTGCGGCTTCATAGTACAACTTTAAGTCTGGCAGGGCAAAGCCCCCTCTTTCTTTTGCGTCCGTTAATATCTTAAACTTAATTCTGGGCTTTTTGCCCTGCCAGACAAATTTGGAGATATCTTTCTGCCACTTCCGGAAGCACTCCGTTTTATCTACAATCTGCAATGTCTGAAACAAAAACAACATTTTTGGCAATACATTCATCTTAATAGCAGCTATTCGACCTAACAATGAAAGTTTCAATTTTGACCAGCTATCCAAGTCTCTCTTAATTTCAGACCAACATTTTTCATAATTATCTTTAAACAGACTCAAATTCTTTGCTGTTATGTTTACCCCTAGGTATTTAACTTTCTTAACCACAGTTAACTCTGTCTCTCTCTGAAACCGTTCCGACTCAATATCTGTCAAGTTTTTTCCCAACACCTTGGTTTTTTGCTTATTTAGTTTAAATCCCGCCACCCGACCAAAATCTTGGATTAGTTGTAGTACTCTTTTCGTACTAGATTCTGGCTCCTGTAATGTCAGAACTAAGTCATCTGCAAACGCTTTAAGTTTGTATTGTTTCGCTCCGACCTGTATCCCTTCCACCAACCTGTCCCCTCTAATCGTGTTCAAGAGCACCTCCAGGACCGAAATAAATAATAACGGGGAAATCGGACAGCCTTGTCGTGTTCCTTTTTCAATTTTAAACTCTTCTGTAACCACATTGTTAACTATCAGTTTAGCCTTTTGTTCTGAATATATTGCATCAATCCCATTCTCAAACCCCCGGCCCACTCCCATTTCTTTTAAATTCCCTTTCATAAACTTCCAGGATATGTTGTCAAAGGCCTTCTCCGCATCTATAAAAATTAAAACAGCTTTAGTATTTATGTCTGTTTGTAAAAGCTCCAATATATCTATAATGTTCCTTGTATTAGCAGACATATGTCTACCTGGGAGAAAGCCTGCCTGGTCTTTATGAATTACTTTGTTTAAAACCCTCTTGAATCTACTTGCCAAAACGTCTGCAAATATTTTGTAATCCACATTTAAAAGGGAGATGGGACGGTAGTTCTTAAGCTGTGTCTTTTCAGTTTCCGATTTTGGTATCAATGTGATAAAAGCTTCTTTCCACGATTCTGGCACCTTCTTCCCCTCTAAAATTTCATTGCTGACCTCCATCAGTGGTTGTATCAAATAGTCTTTCAATGTCTTATAGTACTTGGAGGTCAGCCCGTCTGGTCCTGGTGATTTGCCCTGTTTCATGTTTTGGATGGCCTGCTCAATCTCTTGTCGTGTTATTTTGCCATTCAGAATTGATCTATTTTCTTCTGACAACTTTGCCAGTCCATTTGTCTTTAAAAATTGTTTAATCGCTGCTTCATCTTGTGGCCCTTGAGTGTATAATTTTTTGAAATATCTCTGGAAACACTTTCTAATCTCTCCGGGGTTCTGGATACATCTTCCTTCAATCTCTAAATTTGTCACTGTATTTAACTTTTGTCTCCTCTTCAACTGCCAAGCTAGCAGTTTTCCACATTTATTAGCCGACTCAAAAGTTTTTTGTTTCATTAGTTTGATTTTCCATTCTATTTCCTGATTTATCAGTTTGCAATATTGTGCTTGGTAAAGTTTGATTTCTCTCAGAATCGGCTGAGACTTCGGATTAAGTCTTAACTTCTTCTCCAACTCCTTGATTTTTTCCAAAATTTTATCTTTCCTTTCGTTTTGTTTCCTTTTCTTTACCGTGTTCTGTTGTATCAGGAACCCCCTCATCACGGCCTTACTTGCGTCCCAGATAGTTCTTTTTTCCACTGTGGTGTTCATATTGATCTCAAAATAATCCTTTAGAGCTTTTTGGGCCTTCTTAGTAATCTCCTGATCTCTAAACAGGCCATCATTCATCTTCCATCTGAAGGAACCGGTTGGAATCAATGTCATGTCCATTCTCAGTGCGTTATGGTCGGAGCATGTCTTTGGGCAGATTTCCACCTTTCTGATCTTAGGTGCCAGACCTCTAGTTATCCATATCTGGTCGATTCTTGTCCAAGTCAGTTGGGCTTCAGAGAAAAATGTTCCTTCCCTTCCCAAGGGGTTTCTCACTCTCCAAATGTCAATCCAGTCCATATTGTCTGTCATTTCAAAGAAGGTCTTTGGTAGTCTCCCATCTTTAGAGATTTTTTGGCTCTGTGACTTATCCATGTTGGTTGATACAACTCCATTCATATCTCCCATCATAATGATGTTGTTGTAGTCCAGATAGTCCAGCATAGTCTCATGCAACTTCTTGTAAAATTCCGATTTTCCTTCATTTGGAGCATAAATTCCTAATATCAATATTTTTTCCCCTTGATGTTGTATTTCTATCGCCAAAATTCTTCCATGCTCATCTTTAAACAGAAATTTAGGTGAAAGGCTCTCTTTTGCATAAATTACCACACCTCTCTTTTTAACTGTATCCGAAGATATAAATTCCTGACCAAGTCTTTTATTTATTAACACTTTTCTGTGGAGCCTGGTCACATGTGTTTCCTGTAAGCAAATAATGTCCAAATGTTCCTTTTTTAAAATGTGAAAGATTTTTTTCCTTTTTCCTGGAATGTTACAGCCATTTATGTTCCAGCTCAAAAGTTGCAGAGACATCCTGAATATATCTGGTTATTCTTGCTGTGGGGGTACCTTGTTCTCAGATTTTCGGGGGTCCGGGGGTGCAGGAACCCCCGGAGGTTCAGGCCCTGGGGGTAATCCAAGTCCCTTATGAAGATCTTCTCCGTGTGCCACCAAAAACTTGTCTCTATCCTCCGGCGTTCTAATTTTGGTCTTCCTCCCTCTGAAAGTAAACGATAAACCTTGGGGAAACTCCCACCTGAAGATGATTGAGTTGCTCCTTAGCAATTTTACTAATTCCGAGTAGTCTGCTCGAAGATCCAACAGCTGTTTAGGAATATCCTTATAAATTTCAATTCTTTTGTCCAAAATATCCAGTGACTTTCCGTAGTGCAGGCCTAGAATCTTGTCCCTTTCCTCCTTTGATCTCAATATTATCAAACAGTCTCTGGGCTTCTCCTTCTTTATAAGTCTTCCAAGCCTAAAAGCAGATAGTATTTTAAAGTCTTTTTCTTCTAAGTTCCAAAACTTGGAAAATTCTTTGGTGAGGAACTCAGTTAAGTTACCTTCTTCCACTTCTGGAATTGAGCGTATCCTTAAATTGGCCTCCCTGTTCCGAAGTTCTGTCATGGAAAAGTAGATCTGGTGTTCTCCTACTTGTTTGCTGAGTGGTCTTACTTCTTTTTCAAGCTGTCCCAATCTTTGGCTAGTGTCTTCCGCCAGTTTCCGATTTTCACCTACAGCCTCCTTCAATTCTCCAATAGATTGAACATTCTGTGCAACTTGTCCAGTTAGTCTATTTAAACTTTCTGTGTTTAAGTCAATTTTAGCTGATTGCTGGTCAACCTTTCTGTCCAGAGCCTCCAATTTTTCAAAAATTTTCTCCAAAACAGTGCCACTTGCTCCTGAGGCCATATCTTCCAGTTGTAATTCCTCAGTTTCTCCCTCCCCTGATTGTAGCAGGGAAGCCGCTTCTGCCTCAGGAGGCAAAGTAGTGGGCAAAGCAGGCACAGATGATCTACGCTGTGAGACTGTCGGTAAAGTTAACGTTGTTTGTCTGGTTCTTCCCCTTTTTCTTGTTCCACTCATTCCAAAGTTATCTAAAAACCAAGGTCAAACTGAATTGTTCCCATGAGAAAGTAAGAGCCCAGATGGTAACGCTCAAACAGGAGGCCGGGAAAGAGAAAGTAAAACAAAGTCACTGCTGTAAATCCAAAAATCCTCTAGGTGGAGCTTAGAATGTCTTTGGGGAGGAAGTCCAATCCAATTAAAATTAGTAAGTCTGAATTGATCTCCAAAGATCTTCACAAAGATAAATTTTAGCAGAGTTAAAACTTAAAGCCAAACATTGTTTCCAAAAGTGCTTAGACAACAAGTGTTTCAAAGTAACAAATTCAAACTCAGTATGTTCCAAAGTTCAGATTCAAAGTATCCAAAGCCTGCAGACTGACTGCTCAGTTACTCAGGCAGCTCCAGTACCTGGGTTTCTTACTTTTATTTGTAATCCAATAGATCAACAGAAGACAGGTATCCTTGTCTCAATGAAGGTCCAAAAATCAGCCACTTAAAGTCTTTAAATCAGCCAGAAACAACAGTTTAAATAGGTGCCAGATCAGTCAATGCAAAACGTTACTCTTTGTCTCCACTCCTCCTGCTCTTTACTTTCAAGTTCAGTGTCAGCGGAAGACGGACTTCCTGTTTTTCGTCGCTCCGCTTTCAGCCAAATTCACAATTTTTAGAGGCTTTAAAAGTATATTGTCCAAATTACTCACGGGTTGTTGCTTTCCAAAGTTAGCAGTTTCAAGAAGAAAGGTCAGCGCTCACCGGCAACAGCGACGCGGCTTCGCTCCGTTGATCGCGCAACGACCCACAGCGCCGCTACCCCCTCCGCGGTCCGGAGCCCCTTACGGGGTCCCTTCGTCGTTTTAGGGGCTGCTTTTGGCGCCCGCCGGGTCTCAGGACCACAGGCTTCTGCTGCCTGTGGTTTTTCTGGATGGGTCCCCGCTTCGCCGTAGCGGGCGACCCGTTTCGACGGAGCTACCCTCTCCCGTTCAGGAGCTGGCAGCCATTGCCGTTCGCGCCGCCTCCGGAAGTCCGAATTAGGGACTTCTGCTGCATAATAATAACAACAATAATAATTTATTATTTATACCCTGTCCACCTGGCTGAGTTTCCCCAGCCACTCTGGGAGGCTCCCAATCGAGTGTGAAAAACAATACAGCATTAAATATTAAAAACTTCCCTAAACAGGGCCGCCTTCAGATGTCTTTTAAAGATAGGATAGCTGCTTATTTCCTTCACATCTGAGGGGAGGGCGTTCCACAGGGTGGGCACCACTACAGAGAAGGCCCTCTGTCTGGTTCCCTATAACCTCACTTCTCGCAGTGAGGGAACCGCCAGAAGGTCCTCAGCACTGGATCTCAGTGTCCGGGCTGAACGATGGGGGTGGAGACACTCCTTCAGGTATACAGGACCGAGGCATGTGAAGACAGGCTCTACCAGATGGAGTGGACAAAAACTATAGTGGGTCCAATGGTCAAGAAGCTGGTTTCTGCAGGTGCTGTAGAGGGGTCTTGTAGTTTGGGCAGCCTGGGACCTCCATGCACACTGTCCAGGCTTGTGCCCTGGGGAGATCACTTCGGTGGTGCTAAGGCAGTGGTTTGACTTCAACATCAGAGGTACACTCCTTTGTCTCTCTAGATCAGGCATAGGCAAACTCTGCCCTCCAGATGTTTTGGGACTACAGTTCCCATCATCCCTGACCACTGGTCCTGTTAGCTAGGGATCACGGGATTTGTAGGCCAAAAACATCTGGAGGGCCGAGGTTGAGGAAGCCTGCTCTAGATGAATGGATGGATGCCAGCAGTCATTTGCTCCTGGCTCACTTGAGCTGAAAACAACCCCCTTTGAATCCAGCTGCCTGGAGCCTGAGGTTATCATCGCAGAATTTGGGTGATTCAGCAATTCGTTCTGTCACTTCCTCAAAAGTGAAGGTGCAGAATCTCTGGCCCACAGGACTAATTAACCCCACAAAGCTGCAAATGATATAGGTTGAATGTGCACAAAATGTTACGTGGAATTTTGCATTTGCAGAGAATTCTAGCAAGTGCAGGAAGGTGCAAAAAGAGGCTGGTGTATTTGTTTCAATTTTATGTTATTGATTACTCATTCCTGGTTCTCTTTCAGAAGCTGCCAGCATGTTGAAGAAACAATTGTTTATCTGAATCTCTCAGCATGTTGAAGAAACAATTGTTTATCAGAGGTGCGGCTTGTGGGGCTTTTGAAACTCCAGGGATCCGGTGAGAACTGGCAGAACTGGAAGATGCCTGGGGACTCACACGAAGGATTCTAGATAGCGGTACTTCCTGATTTACTGGGGCAGTTTTCAAGCCAAAGGAGGTATTAACCTCATGTTTGTTGTGTTGAAACACCATCCAGCCAGGAAGAGCATCTTTGTATAACAACAAATATAATGTTTTTTGATATCTGACGAAAACCAAAGAAAGAAATACAACAGCTTAGAACTGTGTGTGAAGAAATGATAGAGATAATAATACAATGAGTCTAATCGGAAGTCAAATGTGTTTCTTTTCTTTTCCCTTTTTTCTTTTCCCCCTTCCCCTCCCTCCCTCCCCTTTCTTCTTCCTCTTTTTATTTCTTTTTTTGTGTGTGTCTCCTTTCTTGGTCTTTTTCTTTTTGAAATATTAAGAAAGAGATAAAGAGATAAAAGTATAATATGAAAACTTCAGTCAGTTAAAAATGAGGTTGTGTAATTATTTGTACTACTACTTATATATTGTTAAAATTGGTTAATTGTAATGCATTAATGTAGCAACTACTGTGGGTTTTTTTTTTGGTTAGCGTTGAATTCTAAATAAAGTATTTTTAAAAAAGAGCATCTGGCTGGCTCTATATAACTGCTACTTCAGGTTTTATTCATCAGTCTAGATCAGGAGTGGGGAACCTCAGACCTGGGCCCAGCAGGGGAGCATATGCCCACGCTGCCCAGGGCAGGCACTCTCTAGAGGGGCATGGAGGGATATGGAGGGTACCCTCCCAGGCCCAGGATAGCCGCTCAGGTGCATGGAGTGGCACATGCGCCCTGTAGCCAGGGACGGAATGAGCCACCAACGGAAGTGGAGCGAGCCGCCAATGGCGGACATTCAGCATGCCGCCCCCCCCACAACTCCCAAACCTCCCCCAGCTGTCAAAATGAAAGGGGAAGGGAGGAATGCCACCGGCAAAGTGGCACAGCTCATCCCTTACCCCAACGGCTTGGGGTAGGTTTGGGTATCGCGGACGGGCGGTTTGCCGAATGGCACCCCCCTCAGTAAAAACACCCGGGGGAGACCACCCCCACCGCACCCCCTTCCTCCGCCCCTGCCTGGGCCACCAAATGTGGCACCAAGCTTCTCTGTCTGGTCCTGTCCAGGAGGCTCCAGTGGCCAGCCTGGGTGGGCAGAGTCCAGGGTTGATTTGATTTGACATCCTATGCCCTTTTAAAATGTTGGGGTTTTTATGGGTGTGTGAGGGTTATTGGGTCTTTGCTTTTATTTTGATTATGTATTTTTGTGGTTTTATATTTTTATTTTATTCTGTGAACTGACCTGAGACCTCCGGGTATAGGGCAGTATAAATTCTAATAATAATAATAATAATAATAATAATAATAATAATAATAATAGGCCTGAAGATACTTCACTGAGAAGCTGCCAACTGCAGTTCCACAGCTCACCAAGGAGGGGAGCTGCACGCAAACCCAGCATGGGTTTCTGCTTGAGGACAAGGAAGAGCTGACACCTTTTTTCTCTTTGTTTACAACTTACACCTGCACACACAAAAATGGAAGGGAGTTTGAAAGCCCACCTTCTTCCTTGGTCATCAGTTGCTCTACAACACACGGCAGAAGAGACACTGCAAAGTGGGACATCATGAGAAAGGCATTTTCAGCTACGCCACCCCCTGCCCTTGGAAGCTCTATAAGAAGCTACTGCAAGAGCAGGACTGTGAGCAACATCATGCAAGGGTGGGAACACAAAGCTGTGAAACGCCCTTGTTATTTTTGCTATTAGGTGTTGCAAGTTGTTCCTGTAATCTTGCTATATTTATAGGATTGAAATGTGGGTCCTCCCCTATAATTTTTATTAAATTTTCTCTTTTACATTTTAGAATATTCATTTAAACAACCTTAAAATATCATTGACTTCCCTTCTTCTCTTTCCATGGTTCATTTTGCATAACATAAATCCCTTCATATCTTATATAAGCTAAACCATTCAGTATTCCATTATTACACCCATCAAAACCCATTTACACTGTTGAATTTATCTTGACGCTGCCCACGTTTTCAAATGTATACAATTTCTCCCCATATATTCAATAAACATTTTACAGTCTTCTCTAAACGTACGTTCTTCTTGTTCTCTTATTCTATGTGTTAGGTCCGCAAGCTGTGCATATTCCACGACCCCTGAAATGTGGGGTTTTATATGTTATTACATTTGCTACTGTTTTGCTATGTTCTGTGAACCACCCTAAGACGTCCGGGTATAGGGCGGTATGTAAATTCAATAAATAATAATAAATAATAATGTGATCATAAAATTGTTTTCCTTGAAATGCATTCCTGTTTTCTTTGTTGTAAGCTGATTTGAGCATGGTGTGTGTGGGTGTGTGTGGGTGTAAAAGCGGCATTCAAATAAAATGGATGTATAGTGGTACCTCGGGTTACGAACTTAATTCATTCCGGAGGTCCGTTCTTAACCCGAAACCATTCTTAACCCGAGGCTTACTTCCGCTAATGGGGCCTCCTGCTGCCGCAGTGCAATTTCCATTCTCATCCTGGGGCAAAATTTGCAACCCGAGGTACTACTTCCAGGTTAGGGGAGTCTGTAACCCAAAGTGTTTGTAACCCGAAGCATTTGTAACCCGAGGTACCACTGTATTGGTTACATGATTCCCACCCTTCACTCCTTGCACAGGACAAAATTCTTAGCATTTTAGTGGTTCTCAGTGTAGCTGTAGTGATGTATGGAAGTGAGAGCTGGACCATAAAGAAGGCTGATCACCGAAGAATTGATGCTTTTGAATTATGGTGCCAGAGGAGACACTTGAGAGTCCCATGGACTGCAAGAAGATCAAACCTCTCCATTCTGAAGGAAATCAGCCCTGAGTGCTCACTGGAAGGACAGATCCTGAAGCTGAGGCTCCAATACTTTGGCCACCTCATGAGAAGAGAAGACTCCCTGGAAAAGACCCTGATGTTGGGGAAGATGGAGGGCACAAAGGAGAAGGGGACAACAGAGGACGAGATGGTGGGACAGTGTTCTCGAAGCTACCAGCATGAGTCTGACCAAACTGTAGGAGGCAGTGGAAGACAGGAGTGCCTGGTGTGCTCTGGTCCATGGGGTCACAAAGAGTCGGACACGACTAAACGACTAAACAACAACAAGAAGTGTAATGTTAATAAATGAAAGTGCAAATATTTTTTCCCCTATTCTGTGCTTGTCTCTTAAATAGCAGTAATGATGCCCCAAAGCCATTTTTTTTTGGGGGGGGGGTCAATGAAAGCTCAGAGCTGATACTGTCTATGATGAGAGAAGACGTGGATGCTTTAGCTGAGATTCCTACATTGCAGGGGGTTGGACTTGACAACCCTTGATTCTATGAATCCAAGCTACAGCAAATACTGACTGGAGTGAGCGTGTATTTGCCATAGATTAGATGGGGGGGGGAGAGGAAACAGCTTATGGATAAACAAGAAAGCTGTAGATGGCATTAAGATGGCTGAATGCTCTATAAACTAAGTGACTAGCTGCAGCCAATTTGAGAGTGAGAACATTTCACATTTCAATTACAGACGGAAAAATATTATGCGGGAGTATTCTTAGAAGTGTGATTATGTTCGAGAGGCACATTTAAAATGCAGCAATCTCAACGCTTGATAGGGAAATGATACCGTGGTAGCCGTAATCAAAAATTAGAGGAAGTGGGTGTTAGGGAGGCTACCAATTGTGAAGCTAAATGCTACTTTGAAACAGAGGCATACTGGCTGCAAAGCTCAGATTTTTAACGAGCAATATTATCGGAAAGGAAGTGGGGGAACTTCAGAAAGCCGCAGGTCTGAGAAACCAATGGAAAAGGGTGTTAGAAAGCACAGCAAGTTATCTGTCCAGCAGTAAGTCCCATGGATTAGCCCTACTAATGTCTAGAGGTAAAGGGACCCCGGATTGTTAAGTCTAGTTGCGAACGACTCTGGGGTTGCTGTGCTCATCTCTCTTTACTGGTTGAGGGAGCTGACGGTTGTCTGCAGACAGCTTCTGGGTCATGTGGCCAGCATGACTAAGCCACTTCTGGTGAAACCAAAGCAGTGCACCGAAACACCGTTTACCTTCCCGCCGGAGCCGTACCTATTTATCTACTTGCACTTTGACGTGCTTTCGAACTGCTAGGTTGGCTGGAGCTGGGACCGAGCAACGGGAGCTCACCCCGTCGCAGGGATTCAAACCGCCAACCTTCTGATCGGCAAGCCCAAGGCTCTGTGGTTTAGACCACAGTGCCATCTACATCCCCTAATGTCTACTTAGAAGTAAATCCTATTGAATCCAATGGGACTTACACCCAGGAAAGTGTATATATAGCCCCGGTTCTTCAGTCGGATTGCTTACCATGCTAGCATGGGACACATGTTTCTACATACAGCTGGAAGATAACTTTTCCATGTGAGGTATAAGCTGTCCTGGAACATGACTGGGGAGGAGGAAATAACTCAAGTACTTCAAATACTTATGTATTTATGTAGCAGGACTAAATTAGATGACCTTACAAGGTGCCCTCCCAATTCTATATGCCACTTACTGGTATTCTCAGATACCTTGTCCAGAAGCTCCCAGATGGTGCTGAATGGAGAGGCCAGACTTCTGATGGGGCATCTGGTCAACAACATGTGACGCCATGCTTAAGATATCTGCAACCGGCTCCCCAACTGCTACCAAGGGAGGTTCAAGGTCCTTGTATTGACATGCAAAGCCTTGAACAGCATAGGTCCAGGGCACTTTTGGAACTGCCCCTGGGTCCTTATGCCCAACTTCAGGGGCAGCCTTTTGGGACCTGGTGTGAAACACCCCCTGCCACCTCTGGAGGAGGCAGCACTGTGATCTTGGTTCACATTCCCAGCAGTCTAATAAATGGAAGCTTCCTCCATAGGCACTGGTATACTCTGTTCCCTGCTTGGGGCAAGGTTTCTGAAGGAGCAGGAAGACCACTAAGTCCTGCCTTGACCTGCTGCCCTTTGGACCTCTTCCAATATGGCTTCGCATGACACAGGCGTACATGCCTTTTGCTTCATGCTGCTGCGATACCACAACCATGCAAACTGTAGGAAAGGAAGGAGGAGGCAGCAGCTCCTTTTGTTTTACAGTCTTAGTGACTGAACCCTCCCCTCGCCTCGTTGGGCTTTACGAGCCATAGGACCTTTTGCCTCGTGAGCACCTCTGAAATTAACGCTGTTAAAAAGTGTGCAGCAGGTCTGTGGAGGTGGGTGGCCTGCCTGATTAAATAAGGCTAAATAAAAGGGTCATCAACATCTGCCACAGAGGGGCAGAAGAAGAAAGGCAGCAGTTGGGGCAGAGGGGCAGTGTGTGTGTGTGGTGTGTGTGTGTGTGTGCATGCATGTGTGCATGCGCGCACAGCAAAGCAAAGCCCTGACTGGGAAGCACTGAAAGTCCATCAGCTCCCGCCAACTTGCTGGCTCCCCAGGGAAAAATATTTCTAGTTTAATGATCACCATAAAACGAACAGCGCTTCTTCAAAATGCAAACCTCTCCACCGAGTTGGTTTTCTGGATGAGAGGGGATGTGGGGACCATTAAATGGGATTCTGAGTCATAGCATAACTAGCTAAGAAAGGAGCTTACAGGATCAGTGCTTTGAATAGGGCAGCATTGCTCAGCTTTAGGCTCCCATCTGGGGAACCAAAATTGGGGAAGCCCAACTTTCACCTAGAATCATAGAAATGCTAGGTTCTCTGGCTGCAATGGACTATCTGTTGTAGAGGAAGACTCAGAGACACAGAAGGCATCAGCACCCCACCCCCAGACATTCCGGGCCAGAGACTTTGGCTCTATGTGACTCCCCCAACTCAGAGGGCATGCCCATGCAGCCCTAACCACTTCTGTGATATAGGAGCCAGCGGCTGAAGAATTGTGCAATGCCCCTTCAGGAAACAGAGAGGAGCTCCTCAGAGAGGGTGGAGCTAATACCCGGCCCAGACTAGGGTGCCATTGAAGCATTAGCCACATTGAAGCTGTCCAGGGTACTGAATTATGATTCTGCATAGTTCAGTGATGGCCACACTTGGCCCTCCAGATGTTTTGGGACTACAACTCCTATCATCCCTAGCTAACAGGACCAGTGGTCGGGGATGATGGGAATTGTAGTCCCAAGACAGCTGGAGGGCCAAGTTTGGCCATCACTGGCATAGTTTGTGTCAACTCTGTTCTGATGGCTGTTGCTCTTCCAGTAAGCAACATTGCTTTAAATCAGGGGTGGCAAACTCTCAGTTCAAAGGCTTGATCTGCTCACCCTCATCAAATTTTCCATGGCATGTTGCACTCCACTGATTTTAGTGACAAGTCCTCTCCTCAGCTGATCTGCATTGATCAGCTGAGGAGGGGGAGGGGTGTGTGTATGTGCGTGCGTGTGTGTCCAGGTATGCCTGGCTTTGTGTGTATGCAAGAGTGTGGGGTAGTCACATCCCGTAATATCATGCAGCTCCTGGAAAGCTGGCTGAAGGTGAATGTGGTTCATAAGCCAAAGCCGATTAGTCACCCCTAGGCTTCCCTAAGAGCTTTGAACTGAACTAGGACAGGTCCCAAATTTCCGAAATTAAAACGGTAGCATATTGTGCAGCGCCGTCGATTTCAATTAATTATTATTATGTCATTTATGTACCACTTAATGTTAAAATGGGCTTCTAAGGGGTTTCCAAGCATAAAAATCAATGATGCAAACAGTAAAATAGAAATGTCCATAGTTGAAGCATTCAATAGAACAATCCCATCAAAGCAACATGCAAATTAAAACAGGAGACAGATGTCCAGAGATCAAGAGGATTCTGGTGTAAACAGGTGCATCTTCAAAAGCTGGTGGAATGCCAATGGGACTGCTTGCATTTTAGCAGGGGGTGCCTTCCATAATAGGGGTGCCACCAGTGAAAAAACCCACATCTGGAAATTAAAACAGAGACAGAGCTCCAGACAATTAGGCCTTGACAATATTAACCAAGTTCCATTTGTTCAACATAATGCCCTTACTGGGCAAAGGAAGGAAAGTTGATCTTCAATGGAAAATGCATGAAAGTTGTATTTCTATAACAGACTTGGCAATTGTGCTCATCAATGGTCAGAAAGGCATATCTCCAGGTGGGCAAGATTTGCTAAACTGGATGAGATTTTATTGCCCATTTGTTGCTGGCAGTGGCTGGGACCCATTCCTGGTGAGCAGGTGATGAATAGACTTGGGATGATCAACAGTATAAATATGATGGGTGACTCTCTCCAATCCCTCCCCAATCCTATTCCCTGTCATGGGCGATCAAAGTCCCGGCTGAGGACGTTGGGACTGGGGGCAAGATGCCGGGGTGGGAGCAGGAATGAGAGTCCAGAAGCCAGGGGTCCAAGGGTCAGGAAGCAGGGAGTCACGAAGTCAAGGTTCCGAGGGTCGAGAAGCAAGGAGTCAAGGAGTTGAGGTCCGGGGATCAGGAAGCAAGGAGCCAAATGCAGCAAGGCAGGAAACGTGTTGCTGTGGCAAAGAGCCAAAGGGAAATGCTGACCTTATATCCCTTCCCGGCTCTTGCCACCAGGTGCTGTGAGTTACCAATTGGCCTCACCTGTGCGGCTGTGCTTTGCCTCTCCAGAGCAAACTTAGGAAGGCCCCTGTCCTGCAAAGCCCTACTGGTCACAGGGCCTGGTTCCTGCACGCACTCCTGACATTCCCGTCATCCAAATTCACTTCAGGCTCATATATGCACCAAAACAGCTTTCTGAATGCACATCTCTAGCGTGATGGAGGAAATGGCACATGTGCATGGTTGCTGCAATTCCACTGGGGATGCATGCATATATCCCAGGTTCCAGCAAATTTTTTCAGCAGGGGGCCGGTCCACTGTCCCTTAGACAGTGATAAGCGGTGTGCAAAAGGGCTCCGGAGAGGGGCTGCTTTAAATGGCGGCCGCTCGAGCGATCCCGCTGCTGCTGCTGGCACCAACCAAAGCCCAACCCCCTTCCTCCACAAGGTGGGGAGAAGCCAGGAGGAGGGAGGGAGGAGGCGCCACCTGGTGTGTGTGTGTGTGTGTGTGTGGGGAATGGCACAGCCCAAACATTCAGAATCAGATCCATGCTGATCCATGCAGCGATTCCTAGACCATCCGCGGGCTGGATCCAGAAGGCAATTGGGCTGGATCTGACCCCCGAGCCTTAGTTTGTCAACCCATGATATATCTCCTGTTAAAGGAAGTTGGGCATTGTCTTGGCTCCTGCCCCAAAACATGGAAGTAAAATACAAGCTCAGCAGTAGACACAGGGATCAGGAGTCATGGTATAGGAGTTCAGGAGCAGGGCCATTGGGATGGGTAGATCTGCTCCTATCTGTGAAGATGATGCCTGGTTCTAGGCTACTGTTCAGTTTAGTTGCCGCCACCTTCTGTTTTGCATCCCCACTCGGCTGCTCAAAGCCCTTGCCAGCCTCCAATGAGTCTTTCTACTCAATATAGAACAGGCACCCCCAAACTCAGCCTTCCAGCTGTCTGCGGACTACAAGTCCCTGTTGGAATAACTCCAGGGGGTCCATGCAGCCCCCGGGGTGAGACAAACCTCTCTGGTGTCTTCCTGATAAAGTGCAGCTCAGGACGTCCATAAATCTCCAGTTCCGGCACACTTCCAGCAACACATAACAGAAGTCTATGTGCTCGCCAATCACTCAGCTCAGCAGAGTATAGCAGAAACGAGGTGGAGCTTGGAGTGTGCATTCTAAGTACTTATTAAGCAATATATACAGGGCAAAGAAATCATGGCATCCTCCACCTTCTTCTCTGAGAGAGAGAGAGAGAATAATCCCTAGCTAACATCATCCCTAGCTAACAGGACCAGTGGTCAGGGATGATGGGAATTGTAGTCCCCAAGCAGCTGGAGGGCTGAGTTTGAGGGTGCCTGGTATAGAAGGTTGGAGTGAGAGACAGCACCTCTGTTTTCCCTTCCAAAGTGGCTGACATCAGGGAAGAAAGGGGGGATCCCCTCCTCTAACCCAGATTTCCATAATCACTCCCCTCACCTGTTTCTCCCTTCTACTGTGTTAGAGCCTGCCAATCCATACTCAACCCCAACAATACTTTGTAGGGCTTATAACAGGCTTCTGAAGACCTGAGATGAGAAGCAGGGGTCTGAAGGCAGGCTCCTCTCCACACCAAGCAGCTGATTTGCATGATTTTAGATTCATTTAAGGGGCTGCGCTCCAGAAGGACATTGAAATATCACATGTACACACTAGAATAAAAATTGAATGATACCAGCCTAATGGAATTAAGTTGGTTGCTGAGAAATCTACGTTCCTTCTCAAGCAAACTTAACATTCTTCTCCCCCGATGCAGCCATCCATGCCAAGGCAATTTAGAGGCAAGGAGAGATGTTACAGTCGTAATGCGATTATGGCATTGAACCTCATTTGAATCTTGCTCTTAATGCAATCAGCTACATCCAGCAGATACGGGAAGGATGTAACTTACAAGGAGAGCAGAGAGGGTAGGCCATTATGATGGGACAGCTGGTTTGCATTGCATTTCCAAACATGTCCTGCTTCACTTTAGGGGTCAGGAGCCAAACTTGCTACCAGTGATCTCTGTTTCTAAAACTGGGTGCCTGATTCATTGAGGAGACACAATTTTGAATCTCATGTTAGGCATGAAATTGTCATTGAAAAATGCTAAAGAGGATGACAATAGCTTAAAGCCACATAAGTAGCAGGTTTTAAATGAATGAATGAAGTGGTAGATTTAGACCAGGGATGGAGAAGCTGAGGTCCTCCAGATGTTGCTGGACTTCTACAACTCCTGGCAACATCACTGAACATTGAGGGGTTAATGTGAGTTGAAATTCAATGATATACATTTAAACAAAAATAGATGAGGGAACACTTAGAACAGATAGGATAGAGGGATAGGAGTAGCAGTTACATTTCTTGAGGCTTCATTGACAGCCACAGAAATGCCAGTTTTCCTTCACATATCCTTAACTGAAAATTGCAACCCCTCCATATACTAGGAATACACACCAGCTCTGGGTGAGAGCTGAATACTGCAAAAAAATTGGGATGATATTGCGGATTCTCAGCCTCTTGAGTCAAACCACAATGTCAATAAACCCTGAGTCTAGTCTAGTGCCACTCTGTTCTTATGCTTTTCTGTGTTATATACACAGCTTTATATGTTCTTCTCTATTTCTCTAGCTCCATGGGCATTGCAGTAAATGAGGCTATGCAAAATGTCACCTGCAGAGCATTGAAGAACTCTGGATTTTACCATATAGTGGTGGAGGATATTTTTTTTAAGGTTATAAGATTCATTGAAGCATTTTATAAAAACTTAGGTTGCTTTGCTTTAACAACAACAGCCCACAGGTCCACAGAATTCCAGAGGCAGAGTTCTAGACACCATCACATTTTAAGGACCGTTGGAGGACACGGTCAACTGAAAGGGCCACATGAAGCTGCAAAGTTTTTAAAAATGTATAAGCAAGCCTGCTCTTCCCTCTCCTAAAGAAATATGAAGGAAAGTGTTCCCAGGTCCTATTTGTTTGCAATTTGGCCAAATAAATCCACTCTAGAGGGCCTCCAGTGCCTGCAAATTTTATTCACTTTGGCCAAAGGGGGGGGGGGAGAGTTTTAGCTGTTTTTAGATTCCCAGTCACAGAGCTTCATTTTATACAGAGAAGCTTAGAACACAAAATGCAGGTCAAAGCAGAGAGAGCACAGGTTGACTCAGAAACAGTAGAATTTTACAAAATGCGCAAGTACAAGGCAAATCTTGGGAACTGTGAACATCCCGGCCATATATCTGCAGCAGAAAGTGTGTGCAGACAGAGACTCACTGCATCCCTCTAAGCCAGGAATTATACACAAGAGGAAGCATTCAACTGAGAAGATCTCCTGAATCTTGTTTATTAGTTTTTCACAAAGGGGAAAAAAACACCTTTACAAATGTTAACATAATCCCTAAGTTACTTTATCAATTGACTTCCTGTCCTCCTCTTCCATGGTTTCCATATCTGCCCCTGAATGCTACATATTTCCTCTATACTAGTCAATAAATTCGATTTAACTTATTTGTCTTAATAATTTCTGCTGTTCCTCATATTTCAAGTCCTGTTTGCCTTTTCATCTCGCTACAGTAGTTCTTTAAATAGTCCATTAAAGTTTCCAGTCCTCAATAAATTTTCCGTCATTTTGGTCTCTAATCTTTGCTGTCAGTATTGCCAGCCCTCCTGAATCTAATTATTCCATGATGCATAAGGCTGGTCATGTTATGAGGTTACATTTTCAGACGGATCTTTAAATTACCGTAGGTCAACACCTTCAAAAAGAAAAAAGGGAAAGGGAAAAAACCAGAGTGTGCAGCAGCCAGAAGGGGTTCAGTCAAATACTTTCCCAAATGGACGTTCTTTGAGGATCAGTTGATGCAGTCAGACACATGCACTTCCATCAGGCCCAATTAGGCCCATGAGCTAGATCAGGGCCATGGCTTTTATAAAGTGTAATGTACAGGCAAGCACTTTTGTCTTTCTGTGTCTTGATGGCATAGGCAGTCACTTGCTTTATTTTTAAATGCCCTTTGCCGTTGTCCCTGTCAGAATTTTCCCCCATTGAGCAAATGCTCAAGCACTTCTGTTTTCCTTCCTTCTCAGTGATCATGGTCACTGCTAATTCAAGCATGCCAAATCTTAAAAGGGAAGAGGTCTGGGGCGGAAGAGATACTAACGTGACAGGAGCAAAGTGGGGAGCAAGTGAGAGATAAAGCTTTGTGTGTGTAGGAAACGGGTGTCAGAAGCCTCCCCCTCCATCTTTTCTGTATTTCATGTCTGAAAGGAGGTGGGTGTCTTTTTGATCATCTCACGCTCTAAGAAAGTGGAAAAGTGGATAAGGAAAACTTTTGTCCCCCTCTCTCATAAGACTAGAAGCTGGAGGGTTAATCGATAAAGCTGAATGCTGGAAGATTCCGGACAGGCAAAAAGAAAAGGCTTCTTCACACAGTGTGGAACAGTTGAAGGAGTTGGGTATGCTCAGCCTGGATAAGAGAAGACGGAGAGGTGTTATGATTTTGTTGTTGTTGTTTAGTCATTCAATCATGTCCGACACTTGACCCCCTGGACCAGAGCATGCCAGGCACTCCTGTCTTCCACTGCCTCCCGCAGTTTAGTCAAACTCATGTTGGTAGCTTCGAGAACACTGTCCAACCATCTCGTCCTCTGTCATCCCCTTCTCCTTGTGCCCTCAATCTTTCCCAACATCAGGGTCTTCTCCAGGGAGTCTTCTCTTCTCATGAGGTGGCCAAAGTATTGGAGCCTCAGCTTCAGCATCTGTCCTTCCAGTGAGCACGCAGGGCTGATTTCCTTAAGAGTGGATAGGTTTGATCCTCTTGCAGTCCATGGGACTCTCTAGAGTCGATGGCCATCCTCAAATATCTACATGGGGGATGGAGCAAGCTTGTTTCCTCCTGCTCTGGAGGGTGGGACTCAAACCAATGGGTTCAAATTACCAGAAAAGAGATTCTGAATAAGCAGTAGGAAGAACTTTCTGGCATTGAGAGCTGTTCAACAGTGGAACGGACTACCTCAGAAGGTGGTGGACACTCCTTCATTGTAAGTTTTTAAAGAGCAGTTGGATGGCTAGATGTCAGGAATGCTTATCTGTGAGTCCTGAATGGCAGGGGGATGGGCTAGAAAACCTTTGGAATGCTTCTTTCATCTACAATTCTATGAACGGGTAACCTGTTGCTCTCTGGATGCTGTTGGAATCCAGTTCCCATCAACCTCAACCAGCATGACCAATGGTCAGGGATGATGGGAGCTGGATTCTTGCAACATCTGGAGTGCCATAGTTTCCTGCCTCGGAGAAATGATCAGCGTGCCAATATAGGAACCAAGCATTAGAAACATGAGTGTGATGAAGAAGATGAGCCCTTATTGCCACTGAAATAAATGAAAATCGATGTTTTGGCTGGAATGTCAGAGAAGTGTTCTCTCTCGCTCTCTTAGACTTCCCTAATCACATCAATGAAGATTATAGCTGCAATGGACAAGCCCCATTCACTCAGGCTATAACTTTAATTAAGAGGATTAAGAGAGATTTAGTGGTTGGAATTAACATTGCGAAGACAGGTGATTCCCCCCTCCCCCCCGAAAATCATATAATAGTAACAAGTCCAAAATCTTACATCTGGGAATCACACTTTCTGCCCATTAGAACAAAGGCTTAGAGAATACCTCTTTGATACAGTGTGTGTATATGCACTGAAATTGGCTTTTAAAAGGAAGCTCCTGCCACTGCAATTATTATATGTGAATGGGGACTACTGATACCTGCAGCAGTTAAAAGGAAGGATCGTATTGCAGTGGTACAGCCACCTGCTTTGTATGCAGGAGGTTCATGGTTCAATTCCTGGCTCAGAAGCTCCAGCAAGTGCAAAACTCTGTGGCTAGACTGCTGATGGGGACAGACTATCGCCAGAACATAACTCCAATGCTCAAAACACAGCACTGGCTGCCCATATGCTAGGTTCAAGGTCCTTGTGTTCATCTACAAGGCTTTTAACTAGTTGGGTTCAGGATATCTCAGGATATGCCTGAACTCTTGGCTCCCTGTCTGATCTCTGAGGTTTTCAGGGGGTCCTTCCTGGCTCCTGCCCCCCAGGAACTGTGTGTTTAGTATTGTGAGGTCAGTTCTATGGAACACCCTTCCAGTTGAGGTCAGACAGGCCCACTCCCATAAGATGTCAAGGAAATAAAAAGTCACCTGTCTTTTAGAAGACACCTGGAAGCAGCCCTTGTTTAGGGAAGTTTTTAATGTTTGATCTTTTACTGTTTTTTTAATGTTCTGTTGGGAGCTGCCCAGAGTGGCTGGGGAAACCCAGCCAGGTGGGTGGAGTATAAATAAATTATTATTATTATTAATACCAATGGCTCCAGATCCGGCCCAATCACCTTCTAAATCCAGCCTGCGGAGGGTCTGGGAATCAGCATGTTTTTACATGAGTAGAATGTGTCTTTTATTTAAAACACATCTCTGGGTTATTTGTGGGGCATAGGAATTCACTCATCCCCCCCAAAAAATATAGTCCAGCCCCCCACAAGGTCTGAGGGACAGTGGATTGGACCCCTGCTGAAAAAGTTTGCTGACCCCTGTTATTACCTTATGAACCCCCCCTCTCCATTTTTTTAGTTCCAGGAGGAATCTTCTTTGAAGTTAGATTTTATAGTTTTAACTGATTTTCAGCTTTTGTACTGTATTTTGTAAATGGCTTAGAGGCTATTGTGGTTAAGTGGTATGTTGTTTAAATGAAGGAATCCCCAGCATCTCCAGGCAAGGTGGGGAAAGATTCCTGTCTGAATCTCTGGGTAACCCTTGGCCAGTCATTTTACTTGATACTGAATGAGATGGACCAGCATTATGACTCTGGCATGGCAAGTGCATTTCTTTAAAGTGCCCTGCCTAGGACCCACGTACCTATGGGACCGCCTCTCTTGGTGTGCCCCGTGGAGGACCTTAAGGTTCACAAATGACAACATTTTGGAGGTCACAAGGTGGTTAGATTGGTCTCAACTAGGGCCAGGGCCTTCTCAGTACTGGCCCCGACTTGGTGAAGCACTCTGCCACAAGAGACTTGACATCTTTCTGCAGGGCCTGCAAGACAGAGCTGTTCTGCCTGGCCTTTGGTTTGGATTCAGTCTGACCCTTATGTTTTTCCCTCCCTTATGGTCTTGATTTATCGGCTATTTTTAAAATGAGGCTGCATTTTAACCTGTATTTTGAATTGCCCCCCCCCCCATTATATTTTTACTGTGGTTTTATTGGTGTTAGCTGCCCTGAGCCTGGCCTTGGCCAGGGAGGGCGGGGTATAAATAAAATTTATTTATTTATTTATTTATTTATTTATTTATTATTAAGATTGAGGGTGCTGTCATGTTTAATGTGCTCTCCCTGCACTGTTGGAGGCAGTCACAAGCAGGGAGGACGTTGTTGGGGCCAGGTCCTGCTTCCCGGCTTCCCATAGGTTGGCCACTATGAGAACAGAATGCTGGACTGGATGAGCCATTGGCTAGGGTTGTGCGCTGGCTCTGGTCCAATCCTAGATCCCAAACCGAATCAGGCTGAATGATGAGTGGGTCAATCTAGGATTTGGGTGGGGTGAGCTGAGGCAGCTCTTGATCACCCCAGGTTGGATAAGGTTCACCCGGAATGACATGCAGCTCTCAAAAGGGTGATATTTGGGTGGCGAGACAAGGAGGAGATGCAGGCAGGCAGGCAGCCCATGTGGATCTCCTTCACCTCCGTCTCCCCTGGCCACATGTGTATTTAGGGTTTTAAACCTTCATTAAGCACTGCCCAAGACCACTGATTTGGTTCAGAGCCCAGATCAGGGCTGGGTTAGCCCTGAATCTCCCAGGTCAGATTGTTGTTGTTGTTTAGTCGTTTAGTCGTGTCCGACTCTTCGTGACCCCATGGACCAGAGAACGCCAGGCACCTCTGTCCTCCACTGCCTCCCGCAGTTTGGTCAAACTCATGCTGGTAACCTCGAAAACACTATCCAACCATCTCGTCCTCTGCCGTCCCCTTCTCCTTCTGCCCTCCATCTTTCCCAACATCAGGGTCTTTTCCAGGGAGTCTTCTCTTCTCATGAGGTGGCCAAAGTACTGGAGCCTCAGCTTCACAATCTGTCCTTCCAGTGAGCACTCAGGGTTGATTTCCTTCAGTATGGAGAGGTTTGATCTTCTTGCAGTCCATGGGACTCTCAAGAGTCTCCTCCAGCACCATAATTCAAAAGCATCAATTCTTCGGCGATCAGCCTTCTTTATGGTCCAGCTCTCACTTCCATACATCACTACTGGGAAAACCATAGCTTTAACTATACGAACCTTTGTTGGCAAGGTGATGTCTCTACTTCTCAAGATGCTGTCTAGGCCTGTCATTGCCCTTCTCCCAAGAAGCAGGCGTCTTTTAATTTCGTGGCTGCTGTCACCATCTGCAGTGATCATTGAGCCCAAGAAAGTAAAATCTCTCACTACCTCCATTTCTTCCCCTTCTATTTGCCAGGAGGTGATGGGACCAGTGGCCATGATCTTCGTTTTTTTGATGTTGAGCTTCAGACCATATTTTGCGCTCTCCTCTTTCACCCTCATTAAAAGGTCCTTTAATTCCTCCTCACTTTCTGCCATCAAGGTTGTGTCATCTGCATATCTGAGGTTGTTGATATTTCTTCCGGCAATCTTAATTCCGACTAGGGATTCATCCAGCCCAGCCTTTCGCATGATGAATTCTGCATATAAGTTAAATAAGCAGGGAGACAAAATACAGCCTTGTCGTACTCCTTTCCCAATTTTGAACCAATCAGTTGTTCCATATCCAGTTCTAACTGTAGCTTCTTGTCCCACATAGAGATTTCTCAGGAGACAGATGAGGTGATCTGGCACTCCCATTTCTTTAAGAACTTGCCATAGTTTGCCGTGGTCGACACAGTCAAAGGCTTTTGCATAGTCAATGAAGCAGAAGTAGATGTCTTTCTGGAACTCTCTAGCTTTCTCCATAATCCAGCGCATGTTTGCAATTTGGTCTCTGGTTCCTCTGCCTCTTCTAAATCCAGCTTGCACTTCTGGGAGTTCTCGGTCCACATACTGCTTGAGCCTTCCTTGTAGAATTTTAAGCATAACCTTGCTAGCGTGTGAAATGAGTGCAATTGTGCGGTAGTTGGAGCATTCTTTGGCACTGCCCTTCTTTGGGATTGGGATGTAGACTGATCTTCTCCAATCTTCTGGCCACTGCTGAGTTTTCCAAACTTGCTGGCATATTGAGTGTAGCACCTTAACAGCATCATCTTTTAAAATTTTAAATAGTTCAGCTGGAATACCATCACTTCCACTGGCCTTGTTATTTGCAGTGCTTTTTAAGGCCCATTTGACTTCACTTTCCAGGATGTCTGGCTCAAGGTCAGCAACCACACTACCTGGGGTATACGAGACATCCATTTCTTTCTGGTATAATTCCTCTGTGTATTCTTGCCACCTCTTCTTGATGTCTTCTGCTTCTGTTAGGTCCTTTCCACTTTTGTCCTTTATTATGGAAATCTTTGTACGAAATGTTCCTTTCATATCTCCAATTTTCTTGAACAGATCTCTGGTTCTTCCCATTCTATTGCTTTCCTCTATTTCTTTGCATTGCTCGTTTAAGAAGGTCTTCTTGTCTCTCCTTGCTATTCTTTGGAAATCTGCATTCAATTTCCTGTATCTTTCACCATCTCCCTCGCATTTTGCTTGCCTTCTCTCCCCCGCTATTTGTAAGGCCTCATTGGACAGCCACTTTGCTTTCTTGCATTTCCTTTTCATTGGGATGGTTTTCGTTGCTGCCTCCTGTATAATGTTACGAGCCTCCATCCATAGTTCTTCAGGCATTCTGTCCACCAAATCTAAATCCTTAAACCTGTTCCTCACTTCCACTGTGTATTCATAAGGGATTTGACTTAGATTGTATCTTACCGGCCCAGTGGTTTTTCCTACTTTCTTCAGTTTAAGCTTGAATTTTGCTATAAGAAGCTGATGATCTGAGCCACAGTCAGCTCCAGGTCTTGTTTTTGCTGACTGTATAGAGCTTCTCCATCTTTGGCTGCAGAGAATATAATCAATCTGATTTCGATGCTGCCCATCTGGTGATGTCCATGTGTAGAGTCGTCTCTTGTGTTGTTGGAAAAGCGTGTTTGTGATGACCAGCTTGTTCTCTTGACAGAACTCTATTAGCCTTTGCCCTGCTTCGTTTTGATCTCCAAGGCCAAACTTGCCAGTTGTTCCTTTTATCTCTTGACTCCCTACTTTAGCATTCCAATCCCCTATAATGAGAAGAACATCCTTCTTTGGTGTCACTTCTATAAGGTCTTGTAAGTCTTCATAGAATTGGTCAATTTCAGTTTCTTCAGCACAAGTAGTTGGTGCATAAACTTGGATTACTGTGATGTTAAAAGGTCTGCCTTGGATTCGTATCGAGATCATTCTATCATTTTTGAGATTGCATCCCAGTACAGCTTTCTCCACTCTTTTGTTGACTATGAGGGCCACTCCATTTCTTTTACGGGTTTCTTGCCCACAGTAGTAGATATGATGGTCATCCGAACTGAATTCACCCATTCCCGTCCATTTTAGTTCACTGATGCCCAGGATGTCAATATTTATTCTTGCCATCTCATTTTTGACCACCTCCAACTTACCCAGGTTCATGGTTCTTACATTCCAGGTTCCTATGCAATATTTTTCTTTACAGCATTGGACTTTCCTTTCGCTTCCAGGCATATCCGCAACTGAGCGTCCTTTCGGCTTTGGCCCAGCCGCTTCATCAGCTCTGGATCTACTTGTACTTGCCCTCCGCTCTTCCCCAGTAGCATGTTGGACGCCTTCCGACCTGAGGGGCTCATCTTCCAGCGTCATATCTTTTATATGCCTGTTGTCTTTGTCCATGGAGTTTTCTTGGCAGGGATACTGGAGTGGCTTGCCGGTTCCTCCTCCAGGTGGATCACGTTTGGTCAAAACTCTCCACTATGACTTGTTCATCTTGGGTGCCCTGCTCGGCATAGTTCATAGCTTCTCTGAGTTCTTCAAGCCCCTTCGCCACGGCAAGGCAGTGATCCATGAAGGGGCCAGGTCAGATTAGGGTGACTCAAATCATGCCCTAGATCAGATTGGGATGGGAGTGAAGTCATGCACAGCCCTAATAAAGGTAAAGGGACCTCTGACCATTAGGTTCAGTTGTGGCCGACTCTGGGGTTGTGGCCCTCATCTCGCTTTACTGGCCAAGGGAGCCGGCGTACAGCTTCTGGGTCATGTGGCCAGCAGGACTAAACCGCTTCTGGCGAACCAGACCAGCACACAGAAATGCTGTTTACCTTCCCGCCGGAGTGGTACCTATTTATCTACTTGCACTTTGAGGTGCTTCCGAACTGCTAAGTGGGCAGGAGCAGGGACCGAGCAACGGGAGCTCACCTTGTCGCGGGGATTCAAACCTTCTGATTGGCAAGTCCTAGGCTCTGTGGTTTAACCTACAGCGCCACCCACATCCCACCACATGCACAGCCGTACCATTGACCTAAGCCAGCAGGCTCTCCTTAACGTTCCAGTTTGGGATTTGTAGCTTTGCATTCAAATCCCCACACAACCATAAAGCTTGCTGGGTTGACTTTGGGTCAATCACACTCTCTGGGCCTAACCTACCTCACAGGGTTCTTGTGAGGGTTCAAAGGTGCCTTATGCTTCCTGGAGGAAAGGTGAGATATAAATGCAAAGATCAGTAACGTTGGCCTGTGCATGCAGCAGTTGATAGCAGTCTGTATTCTGCAGTAAAGGATAGTCCTGATTCCACTGTGTTGTTTCTCTGTGGTCCTAATTTGGCTGCAATCCTGTTGGCACTCACCAGCTGAATTCATTGTTAGGGGAGCAGCAGTAGCAGCAATGATTATTATAAATGAGGCTTAGTGATTATTAGAAAACTGGAAAAGCAGCCTCTCATATGCTAGTAGCAAATTCCTTCTCCACTTATGAATGACTAGGAAGGCATAAATGACATACTGTACAAGAGGGGCGTATCAGGGATGGGTGAATCTGTCAATTTCAGTTTCTCTTAGGTCTTCTTTTTCCCCCAGTGTTGAGTTCAGTTCTCCACATTTCCACAACAGTTTGCATTTTTTTTAAGTCCTCATGAAAATTAATCAGCATTTAAGTTCCAATTTCTCCCCAAAAAAGCTTCTAATTTTATTTTGCAATTTAGCCTAATGTACATATTTTTGCAAAGCCACTTCACCTGATGCAAATGCATTTTTGTACGCTGCTTTCACTAATATATGCATTTAGAAGCAAAATGTCACCTGGTAAATGCATTGCACTGGCCAGAGAACTGCATTGCAAAATTCAAAAAAGCGTGAACTTCGAAGGATGGAACCATTTAGGTTCAGGCATTGCTTTGTAAAGTGCAAATTTTGCTGGGTTTGCCTTTACATGCAAACTAATCCACATTTTATCCTGTCCCTATACTTGGGAATCCCAAGGTTACAGAAGTACCAAAGACCATTAGCAGAAAAACCTAAATGGGAATTCCACCCTCCCAAAGGAAAAAAATAGCCCAATGAGCATCTTCAATGGATCCTGAATGCTGACTGACTGTTGGGTGAAACAATTGAAAGCCAGGTGGGATGGAGCATGAAGGGAATGGAGTGTCCTGGAAGAGAACTTGGCTGGCTGTCTAGAACCCTGAACAGGAGCGTTCCACATTGCAACATTTTGTTGCCAAGTCACACTTGTGGGTTCTTGTGCACTCCTGATGCTTTAATCCATAGCGACTGAAAATAATAGAGTGGGTTTCACCTCTGTGGCTTAATCTTTCTAGCATCTCCTCTGTGCCCCTTAACAGATGATTATCCCTGCCATGCCACTGTAATTTCCATGCAGCCAAGTATATAGAAATCTGTTGCCTCCTGTTTGTTCTTCATATGGATCATTGCCTTTCCACCCCCTTTGCAGTAAAAGCCAGCCATAAAATTTAAAAAAGAGAGAGAGGGATGAGGCCATCCCATAGGATGTACTCGGTACATTCAAGAAGCGTCTGGCAACAGATGGTGACAATCAGATGCCAAAACAGGAAAAACCCCAGCTGAATCCAGGAAACACAATGAAACTTTTGGTTTCCTTTTCAGAAGAGAACCACACTCGCCGGGGGACAGACGGGCAAACCAGGAGCCAGAAACAGGGCTCTATCTATCCAACATTTTCTGCCCACTAACGCATGAGCCCAGTGCAACAATTGTGCCGACTGAGGCTTGTTACACAATAGCTGATCCTTGTTGTGCAACCCGCTACACAACAATATTTGTTGATGTATTTGTGTTTTCCTTTGTGCAGCAATGCTCTGCCAGCATGAGCATAAAATATCTTTAACGTAGCAACCTACAGTGTAGTGCTGGCCATAGCTCAGTGGCAGACAACCTGGTTTGGATGCAGAAGGTCTCGGGTTGAGTCCCCAGCATCTGTCCTCCATTAATGAATGAATTGATCTTTATTTGCTTCAGACATCGGCCATAGCAATAAAAGAACAATGTAATATACAAAGAACAGAAACAAAAGTCAGTTATATAAAGCACACATTAGGGTCCTGAATCAACACTCAAATAGTGGACCTTATTCTGATTGCCCCAGCTAAAAACCTTGCAACCTTTGCTGTCACCTGCTCATCTTGATCTGCCAAGAGAAAGGACACTGTGGCAGTGGCTGGGTGACCAGGAATGGACAATAAAAGAGGGGTGATAATTTCGTTCCTCAAGTTTTTATAAAGAGTGCAAGCCAGAAGGGCATGTGCCACCGATTCGGTACAGCCATCTCCACAGGGACATAAGCGTTTTTCGTGTGGAATCTGTTGGAATCGTCCCTCAAGTACAGCTGAGGGAAATACATTCAATCTTGCAAAGGTAAAAGTGCATCTATATTTTGGAATTGCTAGGTTATGCAGATAGGGTGCCAGAGTCGAAACAGGAAGGTGGAAAACAGTCATTGTGGTGTAGTGGTTAAGAGCAGTGGACTCGTAATCTGGTGAACCGGGTTCGAATCTCTGCTCCTTCACATGCAGCTGCTGAGTGACCTTGGGCTAGTCACACTTCTCTGAAGTCTCTCAGCCTCATTCACCTCACAGAGTGTTTGTTGTGAAAGAGGAAGGGAAAGGAGATTGTTAGCTGCTTTGAGACAACTTAGGGTAGTGATAAAGCGGGATATCAAATCCAAACTCTTCTTCTTCATACCATGGGCAAAATTTCCTTACTGTGGCCAAGTTGTTCTGACGCAGGGAAAGTCCCCTGCCTGAAACCTTGGAGAGATTATTCTCATCAGTATGTATCTCAGCTCTCCTCCAACCAAGTGGCCCCCAGTTGTGATGGACCACAACTGCCATCATTCCTGACCATTAGCAATGCAGGCTAGGGCTGATGGCTGTGGTCATTCAAAACATATTGCGAAAGCCTTGAGGAAGCCTTGGGTAAACAGTACAGAACTAGATGGCAGAGCTGTGCAATGACCATCACAAGATGCATCTTGACAATTTCCCTCGTACCTCTAGCATTTGGAAGCCATTCATGATTCAGGCCTGAATCTGATCAGTTAAATGTGTATCTCTGTTTTGTCCCCAGTGCCTGTAATGGGCAACCTAAAAACAGCTACAGCTCCTCCCCTTCTTACTTAAGTGGATGAATATCAAAGGCAAAGGAGCCCCTCCAGAATGGATTAAGCCTGTTAGAGTTCAGTCCACTCTACCCAGGGGTTTTCACGCAGGGAACCTTTTAACTCTCAGATGTTTTTATTTGGATGCAAACTGCAGGCACAATCATCCTTTCCGATGGTATGAAGGCTGCCAAATTTCAGAGAGATAGCTGCAGCAATTCTCCCTACAAGGACAAACTTTGCCTTTTTGTGAGGTGGGGTGAGGCAGGCAGGGTAGAAATAATGGATTTTATCCAATGCTAGTCACAGTAGACCCATTGGAATTAATGGACATGACTAACTTAGGTTCATTAATTGCAATAGGTCTACTCTGAGTAAGACTGGCAATGGATACAACTCAATGTTCTCTCTACTGTTTTTTTTTGGGGGGGGGGTACAATCCACCTGGAAACTGGTGGTGTGGGGGAGGTGGTCCTGAGTACAAAACCTGCCAAAAAGTTCAAACCAATAGCTCCAGTGATTATTGTGATAAGGTGATTTTAGCTTAGTTTATAAAAACAGCAGAAGTCAGGGGTTTCCCCCTTCACCACTTCCTAAAAAGTGAAGGGGGGTGATTATTTTTAATGGTTTACTGTGGGGGGGGGGGAGAGAATGATTGGGAAGGAAGCAGGCCACCCCAGTAGTCTACTTCTTAGGCCCTGGTCTCACAGCCAAACTTCGTAGTATGGTGATTCTTGAGGGGGAAAACAACTCTGTTTATTTTCTTCAACATCCCTCCTGCAAATTGCTGTGATTGGAGTGGCCTCAGAAAACAATTCACTGTGATTAAAAGCTATGTCTGTCCACTTCTCCACCCCAACCCTCCACCCCCGCCTAGAGCTCTGAGAATTTCCCTAGTCACACTGGCTTTGTTTCTTTGGCGGGGCTGGGGGCAGAGAATGTCTATGCATTTATCTTCATGGAGAAACTGAGGTAACAGAGCTACTCAGAAGATTGATCCTCCTCCCCAACACACCTTGTTAATGGTGCAATTCGAATTACAAATGAGTGTATTCCCTAAATCCAGTGGTGGAGAAAGGGGCGTGTGGTAGGGGCATTTCGCCCGGGGTGTCATCCCTGAGGGGAGTGACAAAATCCCCCCTGGGTGGATCGCCATTACACCGATAGGGACGGCCATAGGGGCGGGGCGGGACGGGACGCGTGGTGCCTATAGGGACAGGGCCTCAGCCGCCCTACAGCTGGGGGGAGGGGGCAGCAGACAGACAGCGGATGGGACAGGCCTATGGGAAGCCATGCATGCCGTGTCCCTATGGGTGGTCCATCCCGTCTCTATGTGCCCCTGGGCACACCTACTCAAGTGCCTGAGAGGCTTCCTCTGATGCTGCCTAAATCACACCAATTCACTTCATTGTTGGGGTATGAAAAGTGGAATGGCATAGCTGTCAACTTACAGATTTGAAAATAAGGGACCAGCAGCCTCGAAAATAAGGGATCAGCAGCCAAAATAAGGGATTTTGGCTTAGCTTATACAGAAATCTGCCACTCATGGAGCCATGCTGCTTTTGCTGCCACTGACTGTGTTTTGCAGGGGGTTGGACTAGATGATCCTAAGGGTCTACAACTCCCACCAAAGAAGAGTGGCAGAAACTGATGAACGACGTCCAGATGGCAAAGCTTACAGGCAGAATTAGAAACCAGGAAGAGGACCTCTTTAATAAAGAATGGGGAAAGTTTATAATTTATTTGAAAAGCTATTGTAAAGAGTTACATACATTGGTAGGATTGACAGAAAACTTGTAGTAAAAATGTGAACTATGGATGGACAAATGATTTATAAAAATAGAGTTATGAAAGAGATGCAGAGGGGGAAATCACTACATTAGGTGCTGCACTGGTTGGAAGGGATGCTAAGCAGCACATCAGGGCTGCCGTCGTCCTGGCACGAGGAGTTCCATCGGCCCTTCCCCGCCCGAGAGAGAGGGAAGGAGGGAAAGAGACTCTTGCCCATGCTGCCCGCAAGCCCGGCATGAGGTGGTTGCAGCACCGCAGCGGCCGCTGAAGCGCCGCCCTTCTGCGTCCCTCCCCATCCCCTCCTCTTCCTCCTCCCTCAGGCTGCCTCCTCAGCCGCTGCCGCCTCCGGTTTCCCCTGGCAGTGCAGCGGAAGTCTTGCAAGACAGGGGAGGCCTGCCTGCCCGCCGCCACCCGTCTCCTCACAATGCACCCTTGAGGGGGAAAATGGAGAGACGGAGATGCGGCAGCTCGTGCGCACTCTCTCTCTCACGCCGGAGCACCACGAGCCGCTGCTTTCTTCGCAAGCCAGGCGAGCATGAAACCCAGGAAATTTAAGGGACATCATCAATAAGGGACAGCAGTGGGACACGGTGCTGGGATAATGGAGTTTCCTGCCAAATAAGGGACGGTTGACAGCTATGTGGAATGGTCTCCTTCAGATGATTGTGGACTCTCCTTCCTTGGAGGTTTTCAAGCAGAGGTTGGAGGGCCAACTGTCATGGATGCTTTAGCTGAGTTTCCTGCATTGCAGGGGGTTGGACTAGATGACCCTTGGGTCCCTTCCAACTCTACAAATCTATAATCGAATCAAAAAATTTAAAAAGGAGTGGGGATGTTATGATGAATATATGGTAAAATATTGCTCAAATATTTTTTGCTAATATGCCTAGATTAAAATGTAAAGTATCTGAAGGAAGGTAAATTAGTAAGGAAAGATAATAAGAATATAGGGAAGATTGTAAAATGCAAAGATAAATGTAATCCCAGAATGTAGAGGAAATCGAGTGGGGGCGGAGGGAAGCGGGGGGAGGGACAAAAGAATATTAGGTTTGATTGATGGATATATGGCGAGGGGGGGGAGATGTGGTGATGGCTTTGGTTTATTTATACTGTGATGTAATATGGAAAAAAAACCCAATAAAATATTGTATTGAAATTCAAAGAAGAACAACAACTCTACAAGTCTATGATTTTAAGAGCTGGTGCCCATCCCTCCAAGAAGGGCCAGTGGTCTGGTGGGGGGTGGGGTAGCTCTCTGAACTCTCCTACAGTGTTGTTTATGCATTTGTTCAACTTTTGAATACTCTCTCTCTCTCTCCTTTGTGGCCCAATTGACAACATTAATGCACGGTGTGCTTACACACCTTTTCCCTTGTCACCAGAGATGATGGATTTTCAAGTGCCGCAATCCCTCACACCATTTGTAGCGTGGACACTGGTGCTGTTTCTTCCCCTGTCGATAACAAGGATAATAAGGAAACAAATGAACATTAAACACAACACTGGTCATGTGGGTTATGAGTGATGGCTCAGTGGTAGAACATCTGCTTTGCATGCAGAAGGTTCATTCCCCTGCATCTCTGGGTTGGGATGGGAGATGCCCCTGGCTGAAACCCTGGAGACCCCCCCTGCTAGTCAGTGTCAGGGGCTGGACTAAGGAGGAATGGTGGGGGCCACCCCCCTTCTCCTGAACCTTCCCAAGAACAGGAGGATGGAATAGATTTAGAACAGTGGTTTGCAGAAGGACATAGTTCAGAGGGGAAAAGCTGGGAAATATTGGAAGAGGAATAGCAGGAAGAAAAAACATCGGGGGAGAGACAGCTGGTAGACTCATTGTCTTTGAAGAGCATTCCCAAGCCCCCCCCCCCCAGAACTAGGTGGGCATTGAGAGCGGTAGAACAGTGGCAGAAAGCTCAGATTAGCTGGCGTAGGAGTGATGTACAATACTAAGGCATGTGGTCTAAACCATGCATAGGCAAACTAAGGCCCGGGGGTCGAATCCATCCCAATCACCTTCTCAATCTGTCCCACAGAGTGTTTTTACATGAGTAGAATGTGTCCTTTTATTTAAAGTGCATTTCTGGGTTATTTGTGGGGCATAGGAATTCGTTCATTTCCCCCCCACAAAATATAATCCTGCCCCACACACGGTCTGAGGGACAGTGGACCGGCCCCCTGCTGAAAAAAGTTTGCTGACCCCTGGTCTAAACAAATAGGAATATAAGAAGTCGGTTGGTTTGATTCAGTGCCCTTGTTGGTTTGATTCAGTGCCTCATGTACAGAGTGCTGCTGCCGCCAGTATGTCCCTTCTCTGTCCTCCCTGCAGAATTTGCATTCAGAGAGTCCACTAGTTCTCTCTATTTTTTTATGCTAACAACAACAACAGCAACAACAGCAGCAGCAGCAGCAGCAACAACAACAACAACAACATGTAGCCCATCTGACTGGGTTGCCCCAGCCACTTTGGGCAGCTTCCAGCAAAATATGAAAATGCAGTAAAACATCAAACATTAAACATTTCCCTATATCAGTGTGGTTCTTCCATTTCACCAACTTGGCTCAGAAGCTATCAGGTCAGATGGATTGACACCCACATTGCGAACCTGGATTTTCAGGAGTCAGGTAATTAGAGTCTCACTGTATCGTTTTGGAACAATCAAGACAGCAAATCCGAGAGAGACAGAGCTCTGAAAAGTAACCGTGCAGACTTCTTTTGTAGGGAAAATGAAACAAAAAGACACCAGAGGCACTCCCTTGCTATTTCCTGCGGGGGGGGGGGGGAATCACTGTGATTTTAAAATGACTGCCAAGTAATGCTAGGAATTTTCAACAAACTGCAAATATCAACGTCCTAAAATGATTCCATTTTTATTTCAGTCTGTTCCACTAACAGGTGCATTAGCTATCCTAGCCCACTTAGGGAAAGTAGAAAACCGGCCCATTTTCGGAGGCGAAAGAAGTACTCTGACTGTTTCAAGTTAACCTGCCTGACAATCCGCAGTGATGCATTTGCTGCCATCCCCAGGCACTCTGGTACTGCGGACAGTTCTCATCTGACAGGAATTCTCATCTTGAGTCTTTTCAAGGCCAAATGTCACTCAGGAAGCACAAAAATTGCCTCCGAAACGTCCGACTCCGAGGCAATTTGAAATTATCCAGCCTAATTCACCGGCTTCGTTTTGAAGCACTTACTCCACTCTCGGGCTGGGAATAAATGTGGATCCTGGAGGGCAAACATGCTCTTTCTAAAGGACAACCCACTGCACATTTTGAAAAAGTGCTCATCTCCCCTTTGCCCAAGCCACTCGCCTCAGCAGTTCTCCACTTCTGGCACTCAGCTCAGAGTCCTTCTGGACGTTCCAGTTTCCCTGTTCAGAACTGTACTCCTTCGAGATGATGAAAAACCCCAATTTAGGCCCAGTGGATACATATAAAAATCAAAGGATAAAAGGAGCTTCAGCAGAGTTGTCACTCATTGAGGTGGACTTTCGTGTAACACACAAACAAAACAGATCTGGAAAGCTATGGTGACTCCAGTTGTATATATTGTCTGCAGCTGCTCTATACCTGTAAAGCTCATGGCTTCCCCCGAATATTTTTGGGGACTCTAGCTTGTTAAGGGCACTGGGAAATGTAGCTCTGTGATGGGTAAACTACACCTCCCAAGAAGTTACAGGAAGTCATGTGCTTTAAACATGTTTTGCATTGTTACACATGCTCCAATTTTCCTCCCACGTGCATCGAGTTTCCTTTGAAATGAAAGGCTTGCACATTGAAATAAATGGGGCAGCTTAACGTAACGACAATGTAATTAAGTTATTAAAGGCATGAATTATGTAAGTTAAATAATTTTGCCACAGCGGACAGCGAGATGGATAACATTGTTTTTGGTGGAAGATGAACTGCAGCAGAACTCAAACAGTACAGCCTGCAATGAATATGGAAAACTAAGGTTGGAAAGGAAACGAGGGCTCCTTGCACCTCTTTGGGGAGAGTAAATAGAGAAAGAGGCTCAAGAACTAAACAATCAGAGTCAGGAGAATGACAAGACCTTTGGGGACAGAGATATTTTTGGGTGAAAAACTCTGCACTGCCCCAAGGAGTATTCCACCATTGTCCTGCTCCACCCATAACTTCGTGCTGCTAGAACGGCCATCTTGTTATACCTAGCAACCATCTTTGGTAACTATTTCCTTGCAGACCATCTATGAATGCATAGTATGACAGAGAGCTCTTGACCAATTAACAAACTGTTTTTGAAAACTGGTTCTTGGACTCTGTGCTTTCCTCGTCCGATCCTGCATTCCAGTCATGACAATGGGTCCTAGGACACCTCTTCAGTTTGGCTTAGAAGACAAATAATGAGCTAGGTTTGGTCTGACCAAGTGAAGTGGTACCTTGGTTCTCAAACGCCTTGGTACTCAAACAACTTGGAATTCAAACACTGCAAACCTGGAAGTAAGTGTTCCGGTTTGCAAACTTTTTTCAGAAGCCGAACATGCTCTGTTTTGACTGTTACATTTCCATTTTGAGTGTTATGCTGAGGTCAGTCTGTTTTTGCTATTTATTTTGCGTTTTTGTTTTTGCAGCTCTTTTTGTTTTGTTTTTCTGACTGTGTGGAACCCAGTTCAGCTACTGATTGATTGATTGATTGTGTGACTGCACTACATTGTTTATTGCTTTCATTTTATGGATCAATGCTCTCGTTAGATAGTAAAATTCATGTTTATTTGCTGTTTTAGGGGTTGTTTTTAAAAGTGTGGAATGGATTGATCCATTTTGCATTACTTTCTATGGGAAAGCATGCCTTGGTTTTGGAACGCTTTGATTTTGGGACGGACTTCCAGAACGGATTAAGTTTGAGAACCAAGGTACCACTGTACAAGGCAGACTCCAATGTAACATTTGCTCCACTCCCCACAAATGCTTGGATGAAAGCTATGTTTCAGGCAGGAGTCTCTCCCAGTCCTACTGGGAGATGCTCTACCACCAAGGTGTGACCTGTCCCCTAATGATAGGTAAAGGTAAAGGGACCCCTGACCATTAGGTCCAGTCGTGGCCGACTCTGGGGTTGCAGTGCTCATCTCGCTTAACTGGCCGAGGGAGCCAGCGTACAGCTTCCGGGTCATGTGGCCAGCATGACTAAGCCACTTCTGGGGAACCAGAGCAGCGCACGGAAATGCCGTTTACCTTCCTGCTGGAGTGGTACCTATTTATCTGCTTGCACTTTTGATGTGCTTTCGAACTGCTAGGTTGGCAGGAGCAGGGACCAAGCAACGGGAGCTCACCCCGTCGCGGGGATTTGAACCGTCGACCTTCAGATCGGCAATTCCTAGGCTCTGTGGTTTAACCCACAGCGCCACCCGCATCCCATCCCCTAATGATAGGGCCGGTCCAAAATCGGGAAACCAGCTACCAGCCACTCTGCAGCATCCTCTCAAGGAACTGGCCATCTCCGCAAAGTAAAGTTTCAGAAGTATCTGCACTTGACCGGATTCCAGGGTCTTGTTCGTGCCTTTCAGTGTAGGGAGGGTGAACTGCTCAAGATGTTCCCTTGCCTTTGCAAATGAGCTTTCCTGAGTAGCCTTCAGATTTGCCTCCAAGCAGTGCAAGAGTGGGTGGCTCTTAGAGGGAAGTCTGCGAAGTCTGCCCTCTCTCAAAGTCTTAATGGAAATATGTGTGGGCAGCAGCTTCAATTATGACAGGGCACATTTAGACAAATTTAAGGGTCAACTAAGTGGTTATTAATATTGCATGTGGATGGGAATTAGAGGCTGAGGCTCCTCATCCCTTAGTCTCAGCAGTGCCATGAACGCCCCCATTGTGTTATTGAACATCTCTCTCTCTCTCTCTAACGGATCAATTGTCAAAGGCCCATTAAGAGAGCGAGAGAGAGAGCTTTTGCCGCTCACTTGTTTCAGACCCTCCCATTCAAGCTGAACAGCAATATTCCTCTTGATCTTCTCCAAAGAACGAACGAGAGAGGGCAAAAGCCAAAGACCCCCCAAAGTGGTGGAAAGCGCAAAGGGGTTTTTAGGGGAATAAGGTTTGTTTGTTTGCTTGCTTTGTTCCTTCCAAATTAAAGTCACTTTTTGGATGGTAAGCAAATCTCCCCTGCCCCGCCTGCATGGATAAGGCAGTAGAAACTGCATAAGGTGGCAGAGAGAAAGAGAGAGAAAGGAGGTGGCAGAGAGGGAGAAAAATGGGGTGGCCAATGCAGGGAGGAGCCTGGGCAGTCAATGTGTCCCTTGGTGTGCAACACCCCCCCTCCGCCTGCAAAGAGGAGGGCTGGGCTGGGCTGGGCTGACAGCATGAGCCTGGGCTGCTCCCACTGCTGTCCGGGAAGCATGGGATGCTGAGAGAGGAGTGAGTGAGCACTGACTAGTCTAGGGGTCTAGGGGGGACAGTTCCTTACAGGTGGCATTTAGGGAGAGTGAGATTAGGATGCATAACACCCCCCTTGAGCCTCCCTAGTCCTCTGCCTGCAACCACTCTCACTGCATATGTATAGTATCCTTCCAATGATGGGTTTTCAGCCGCCCACGTCTCTTGGAGAGCGATGATGTTAAAGTTTTGACGGTAGAAGGGAATATCTGTAGAGTGGGAGAGGCATCTGGACCAGCTGGCAACATTCCAGGAGATGATGTTTAGGGCAGCCGCCGAGACCATATAACACTGGTCTTGAAAGACCTACATTGGCTCCCAGTACGTTTCCGAGCACAATTCAAAGTGTTGGTGCTGACCTATAAAGCCCTAAACGGCCTCGGTCCAGTATACCTGAAGGAGCATCTCCACCCCCCTCATTCTGCCCAGACGCTGAGCTCCAGCGCCGAGGGCCTTCTGGTGGTTCCCTCATTGCGAGAAGCAAAGCTACAGGGAACCAGGCAGAGGGCCTTCTTGGTGGTGGTGCCTGCCCTGTGGAACACCTTCCCACCAGATGTCAAAGCGATAAACAACTACCTGACATTCAGAAGACATCTTAAGGCAGCCCTGTTCAGGGAAGTTTTTAACGTGTGATATTTTACTGTATTTTTGGTTTCTATGTAAGCCGCCCAGAGTGGCTGGGGAGACCCAGCCAGATGGGCGGGGTATAAATAATAAATTATTATTATTATTTAGATTCCAGGAGTGAGCACTGACTTGGCAGTCATTCAGCCCAACCTGGAGACCGAAGGGCAGCCCGGCCTAAGGGATTGCACCCTTGGCAGTGAGAGATGGGTGAATGAAACCCTCTGCCTGGCCTGCATGGAGCCTCTATGGTTGCCGGCCTCTGCCAAGGATATCGGGGTGACACCAGGCTGGGCTCTGGAGCCCAGAGACCCCCGGTGGCAGACAGGCAGACAGGCAGGCAAGGACAGGAAGTTGGGGGGCAGGGCCCACCAGGACACACATGGGCGGTGGCAGCAGCCCCTCAACAGGCTGCTCTACCGCCTTCACCAGGGTAGGGCTCTCCGCTGAAGCCGGTCCCTTTGTGGGGGCGCCTGGCAGTGTCTCCTCATAACTTTGCACCTGGGGCCACAGGCCCCCTGCCTCTCTTCCCTCCTCCCCCCTGGATTCTATGCCACTGAGGAGGTGGCCTGCTCTGGGTTGTGATCCAACTGGGAGATGACACTGGAATTATGGTACTTGGCCATTGTTTTCTATAGGGCAGATAATGTTTGTGGAAAGACAAATACCATTTAAATCTATCAAGCCCTGCACTATCTTGGGAAACCCATCTGCATGTGTAATTCACAGAAAGGAATTTTGAAATCAATTCCATTCAAAACTAAACTCCCCCCCCCCCACTCCCTTTCACTGTTTAAAACATAAGATGTGTGCCAAGGACTGGTTTGGGGGCCTCAGCGGGTGGGTGGGTGGGAATTGTTAGGAAATAGCTGGTTGAAATGACCATGACAGCGGCACTAATGGCTTTTCCCTCGCGCAGACAAAGAGTTGGTTTTTGTTTGCTGGAATGTTTATGCTGACAACGTGAGTAATGTTGAGAACGTTCTTTACAAAATTAAATTGCCACAAATTGAGGATAATCAGCCTGTGCCCTGAGGAAGATGGTAGCATTAGTATTAGCGAAAAGGAAAACACACACATAACAAGCAGAACTCGGAGTGCGTGAAGAATCCTTTGGATAATGTGAATGTTTCACCTATTTTCCACTTTCTCCTCTTCTGTCCGCTCTGTAAACATTTGGAGCCCAAGGCTGAAGATGCACGATTGTCAGAATCTATATTAGATTGACGTCTGTCAGAGCTGCCTCTAGGTCCCAGCTCACAGAGGACCAACGCTAGTCAGTAATAATGTACAAAAGTCTTTATTGAAGTTCAGTTTCCATTTCCAAGCCACAGCGTGCAGCTCTACGTCTTAGAACCTAGATCGGCGAAGCTCCGTCTGAGTCTCCACCCCCTGTACACCAGTTTAAGACTCTAGCCTTACTCCACCTCTTCCGTCGCTCTTTTCTCCTCTGGGTCCTTCTGCCCCCCAGGGTCTCCTCCTTTCTGGACTCTTCTGACGCTGACCCCCCTGACTCTTGTCCCTCCTTCCGGCGGGCTTTAGGACCTGGCTCCCTATCCGGGCTACCTGCTGTGCCGCTCGCCTGTACATTTGAACTTGGCGCGCGCGCCCAGCCTCCAACCTTCCTCTCGACCGTTTCCGCGCTCTCCGATGGAGGCGTGGTCAATCCTGACTCATCTCCTCCCGCTGGCGGTGAGCAGCCTGATCCCGATACCTGGGACTCCTCCCCCCTACTGCGCTCTGGTGGGGAAGTTGGTCCTGATTTCCAACTGCTGCTCTCTGAGTCCCCTCTGGCCCCTTCTTCCTGGGGTGTCCCCCTAGGCACCCCCCTTGCTCTGACCATAGGAGCCCCTTTCTGTGAATCTTCCGATTCGCTGGAAAGACTCAGCGACCTCGGACCACTGTCATCGCTTACGCTTCCTTCGGATTCCTCCCCCTCGCTCTCCATTTCCTCCCTTTCCTTTGCCTCTGCTCCTGAGCCCCTGACAACGTCTATATCTGACAAAGGCTTCAACGTCCGATATTGGTGTCACAGGAAGCCGGCGATTCTCAGCTGGGAGTAAACTCAATTGAAAACAGTGCGACTTGCCAATATAATAAATATAGTGGTACCTCGGGTTACAAATGCTTCAGGTTACACACTTCGCTAACCCAGAAATAATGCTTCAGGTTAAGAACTTTGCTTCAGGATAAGAACAGAAATTGTGCTCCAGTGGCGCAGCGGCGGTGGGAGGCCCCATTAGCTAAAGTGGTACCTCAGGTTAAGAACAGTTTCAGGTTAAGAACAGACCTCCAGAACGAATTAAGTTCTTAACCCGAGGTACCACTGTATATTTATATCTCTTACTTCTTTCTTCCTTTCTGGAGTTTCTGCTTTTATTCTTTTCTTTTTTGCTCTCACTACATACGTTTTTGTATTTTCTTTTTTTTGTTTAAGTGTGTGCGTTTTGATTTATGTACATGTGCCAAACGATCAATCAATCAATAAAAGAAAAAAAGGGGGGGATAATATATATTTTTTAATGTGGAAATTGTTCTGCTTGGTTATGTAGTTTTTAAGGTGCTTCATTTATTTTATGACTACTTTGCTGTATTTGTAATTATGTAAAATGATGATGATGATGGGATCAGATTTTCTCAGGCTGTTCCATTTCCTGCTACAGGTGTGCGAAAGGGAAACCTTCTGCCTGTGACATCACAAAACGCTCAGCCAATGGCTTGAGGGGAGAGACCTTGCAGGCACTGGCCAGCTTCATTTAGCTTATGATGTAACATTTACAGTCTCCAGAGTCCATGGTGAAATTCTCAAGGACTTCAAAGATATAGCCTTCTTCTTTGGTTTTAAAAAGAACTTTGGGTGGCTTGGTGTTTTTTGAGCCCCTTTGTACACAACGTCCTTTGTGACATGAAAGACAGATCCAGATTTTTGCAAGCTCCTTTCATGTGGAAATTTACAACTGTCTGTAAGGAAGCAATTTCTTCCAACCCTCATTTACCCTCAGAAAAGGTGTCGGCCATGGTTGCATTCTCTGACATTGTAAAGAAGCTGAGTGATGTTTTTTCCCACCTTTCCAGTCAATCTGCCCACTTTCATCTGTGTTTTGCTGTCGCTGTTATTTGCCATTAATGGCAGTTACAGCAAACAACCAAACAATATTTTAAATAAGCAGAAAGGTGAAGCAGTGCTTATGTTACAGATATCTAAATTATACAGTTATCTAAATTATTTTCCTCCCATTTGATGCTACACAGAGTTTTGACACGTTGAAACAGCTTGTGTGTGTGTGTGTGTAGACAAAAAAATACTGTGATGAACAGAGTATTGTTTGTGTAGCAAATCGTTTCAGCTTCCTCCATCAGATGTTCTGAAGCAGGAAACTGAAACATTATACCACACACATATATATAAAATGCACTGTTCTGTTAATCACAGAAACAACATATATATTATTTTAGTGATTTACTGAATCCTCAAAGGGAACCAGAGCAAACTTGTGAGAAGCGCTGTCTGATGTTTTCATAACTGTCTGGGAAGTGAGATTGGATAACACCTATTGACAACATTTGGGCAGAGAGTCTGTTCAAAGGCGCCTTCCCTCGCTGTTTCAGGCAATCAGCAGTGAATAGAACAAAACGAAACAGTTCATTTGATGCATTATTCATTGCTCAGCTCTGCAATCTGCCGCTTCTTTCAAGAAAGATAACTTTTACGGCGTGCCATTCTGGAGAATTCAGAAGGAAGCAGATTGTTTTATTGCATTCAGAGAATTTATAAACCGCTTTCCAGCACAATGAAGTACCAAAGGGGTCTGCAAAGCAAACAAAAACAACTTAAGAGTAAATGCAGTTTAGAGGGGAGGGTAAATGGGTGTGCATTTCAGAGGCATCATCTTGCAAGGGCAATGGGGGGGGGTGTGTCAATGTCGTGCGTGTGATGTCACGACATCAGGAGGAACTGGGTGTGGAGCCGAACATAGTGGCCTCATGGCTTCAATGGCCGACAGCTCCTCCTCTCCCTCCTCTTGGCGTTGCCATTGGCCGGAGGCTGTCTTTTTTCTTTTTTCTATAATTTTTATTGATTTACAACACAAATATACAATTTTATCCAATCTTTGACAAACAAATTCTCTCTCTTTTTGGACTTCCCTCAGCTTCTCTGTCAATCATCCATCTCTGCCTCTTGGTTACGCATTCCTCTCTTAGCATTGACATTAATCTTCCCTCCCACTACTCTTATTTCTTTTTAACAATACATCTCAGCTTTCACAGTGCTTCTTGAAATCCCACTAACGTTGTTTGAACATCACATGTGTTTTTCAGATATTCTACAAATTTCCCCCAGTCTTCGATGAATTTTTGGTCCTTAAGATATCTTATTTTCCCAGTTAATTTGTCCAATTCTGCATAGTCTGTTAGTTTCAGTCTCCAGTTGGCCGGAGGCTGTCTTGACCCTCCTTCCTATCCACAGCAACAGGAAGAGAAGAAGAAACCGGATGCTGGAGTCATGCTTTGTTGAGCGCCATGCTTTGCCTCTGCGCTTTTGGAACATTGGGCGGGGCCCCCGGCCCCAACCCCCCAAATATTGAGGGGGCCTAAAAGGACTCAGCCCTTGGGAGCTGGTTCCTCTGGTGCAGTAGATGTGTAGCTCCATCTGGTACCCTATTGTCTCGCCAGAGTGGTGCATGCTCTGGTTATCTTCCGCTTGGACTACTGCAATGCGCTCCACGTGGGGCTACAACTAAACTAGAATGCGGCAGCTAGACTGGTGACTGGGAGTGGCCGCCGAGACCATATAACACCAGTCCTGAAAGATCTTCATTGGCTCCCAGTACAGTGGTACCTCAGGTTACATACGCTACAGGTTACATACACTTCAGGCTGCAGAGTCTGCTAACCCAGAAATAGTACCTCGGGTTAAGAACTTTGCTTCAGGTTGAGAACAGAAATTGTGCTCTGGCGGCGCAGCAGCAGGAGGCCCTGTTAGCTAAAGTGGTGCTTCAGGTTAAGAACAGTTTCAGGTTAAGAACGGACCTCCGGAATGAATTAAGTACTTAACCCGAGGTACCACTGTATGTTTCCGGGCACAATTCAAAGTGTTGGTGCCGACCTTTAAAGCCCTAAACGCCCTCGGCCCAGTATACCTGAAGGAGCATCTCCACCCCCATCATTCAGCCCAGACACTGAGGCCCAGCTCCGAGGGCCTTCTGGCAGTTCCCTCACTGCAAGAAGTGAGGTTACAGGGAACCAGGCAGAGGGCCTTCTCGGTAGTGGTGCCCGCCCTGTGGAACGCCTTCCCATCAGATGTCAAGGAAATAAGCAACCATCGGACTGTTAGAAGACATCTGAAGGCAGCCCTGTTTAGGGAAGTTTTTAAATGTTTGATGTTTTATTGGTTATTATTACTAATAATATTCTGTGGGGAGCCACCCAGAGTGGCTGGGGAAACCCAGCCAGATGGGCGGGGTATAAATAATAAATTATTATTATTATATAGCAATTTAGATATTTTACTGGCCAAAGCCAGCATGCTCTGTTGAGCCTAAAAATAAAGTCCTTCGTCTGTGGCAGCATGTAGTTGTCAGTCTAATCTCCAATGATCATTTCGTGTCCGGTGAGACTTCACAGGCATGAGAAATGCACTGGGGTCCCATCATACATTAAAAGCAATCTCACATTGGTCCGTGTCTCCGGTTGCCAAAACAGCCACAGACAGAAAGTGCTTACCTCTGTAACTAACTTAAGGGTGGGTGGATTGGCTCTCAGACGTGAACACTACCAAAAGAGGGAACAATGGCGTTTTTATTGCAACGTTTGTTTCTATTGGCAGTTGATATTTGGCAGTCTTTTGCAGCTGTCCTGCAATAGTATTTAGGACATTACTGTATCTGAAAGTTGGCATGCAATGTTGTTTAGTATTTGACAGCTGACAGTTTATGAGCTCTTTTGGTTGACGCCTGCCAAAACAATCAATCGATGCCAACAATTCTTTTTTTATACAAAGAAAAGAAAGAAAAGCACTCTTATTTCCAAAAACTACTGATGGGTGAGCACTGCCTGGCTTGACTCAGAAAGGAACTAGCAGTTATGAGTTACCTTAGATAATGTGTTTGTTTTTTTAAAGCCACCTGCCCCACAAAAGTTCTAAATTAACTTATAATTACCCCTGTAACTCTCCCAATCTTAGGGGCCCGGGTGGCGCTGTGGGTTAAACCACAGAGCCTAGGACTCGCCGATCAGAAGGTTGGCGGTTCGAATCCCCGTGACGGGGTGAGCTTCTGTTGCACGGTCCCTGCTCCTGCCAACCTAGCAGTTCAAAAGCACGTCAAAGTGCAAGTAGATAAATAGGTACCGCTCCGGCGGGAAGGTAAACGGTGTTTCCATGCGCTCCTCTGGTTCACCAGAAGCGGCTTAGTCATGCTGGCCACATGATCCGGAAGCTGTATGCTGGCTCCCTCGGCCAATAAAGCCCGATGAGCGCCACAACCCCAAAGTCGGTCACGACTGGACCTAATGGTCAGGGGTCCCTTTACCTTTACCTTTAAATCTCCCAAGTTGCTTTACCTGCAGGAGGTGTTGCACTCTCTCCCCCCCATCTGCAGTATCTGCAATCATCCCAGCCCCTGGGGACCCTGGGATATGTAGTTTTCCCCGAGCCACTGATTTCTTATGGATTTATGGTAGCCTGGGAAATTTCCACCCTACTGTTACAGTAGCAGTAGCAGCAGCAACAACTAGTAAGTGGATGGGGAGAGTTTAATATTCATCTCGGTTTGCAATAGCTTTGGGGAGAATGGAACTGGTTTGGAATACGGGCTTACATCACTACAGCATTAAATTCATATTCTTCTCTGGGTATTTGCTTAATTTGATGGCACTTCTATTCAAATGATGCCCCTCCTTGAAGCGGAAAACCTCCCCCCCCCCTCTCTCTCTCCCCTTAAAATAGATTTGTTAGTTCTTTGATACTAGAAGTGCAACAGGCATGAAAATCCCTTTGAGAAAATGGAATAATGCACTTATTCCCAGTCCAACTCCACATAAATGTATGAAACTGCCTTATACGGCAACAAAACGATGGACCCGCTAGCCCAGTGCAGATGTTGGACTGCAACCCCTATCCTCCTTGACTCAGTGCCCATTGGAAAGGGCAGGGTGGAGGCCAGTGGAGGGGGCAAACAGGAGGTGGAGCAGGAGCAAATGACAGGCAGAGCCAACTAATACCGTTCTCCCATCTTCCACTTCCCTGTTGGGTTCTACACGGGACAAGGCTGAGATGAAGGAAGAAGCCGACAGCTAATGTCACCCATGAGACTGGTTGCACGTAAGGAGGTAGGCAGGTGTGGGCTGGCTGAGTACAGACTGAGTGTGATGGGGATCTGATTTCTTTCCGCAGGGCCTGTAAGACAGAGTTGTTCCGCCTGGCCTTTGGCTTGGAATCAACTTGATCCCCTTCCCCTTTCCTTTTTCCTTTCTCCTTCTGTGATGGAACTCCTATTTGGGGACTTCCCTGGCTTTTTTTCTGGCCCACGTAGGACCAGTCTGGATAGTTGGCCTTGGTGAAGATTTAACGTTTTCATCCCCCAAAAGTTTTTGATTTGAGTTTCTACTGAAATGAAGCTGCATTTTAATGTTGTGTTTGTTGGGTCTCTGGACCGTAATAAAGATTGATTGATAATGAGTATTTTAATCTTTTTAAGTTGTCTTTTAATCAATTGTTTTTATACCTGGTGTTAGCCGCCCTGAGCCCAGTCTTGGTTGGGGAGGGCAGGGTATAAATAAAATTTATTTTTATTATTATTATTATTATTATTATTATTATTATTATTATTATTATTATTATTTGCCCTTGTGGACCAGTGTTCACTGCCATTGATTATGCTGGCTTGGCCTTGTGGGAGTCAGAGTCCAAACATCTGGAAGGCCACAGGTTCTCCATACCTGTTTTAAATAATGGTGGTGTTCTGCCTCCTCTTTTTTTTTAATGAATATTTATTAGCATTTTCAAAAACCACACAAAAATAGACAAAAAATAACAAAAATACAAAAATCCAAAACTTAAAAACAATTAAAAACACATAAAATTTCAATTACTTATTTTCTTTTAACTTGTTTCTCAGACCTCCTCACACCTCCCCTTCTTGTATTCCAATTTAAATTGTCAGCTCAGCAAGTCCTTAACTTATTTCTCCACTTTAACTTAATAATTTATTCTAACATGTTGTTATTTTACTTTTCTTCTTTCTTCCATTTCCTCAATTTATTTTGCAAACCTTATTTTCATTTAATTTAGACCATTTTAAAAACCAGTTTTGACTTATCCAAACTTCAACATCAATACTTATACCTCATTATTCATTCTTAAATATTTTTCCTAAAGTCGACCAAAATTTCCCTTCCACGACTTTCCCAATTTCCATACAAATAGCAGAACCAAATAAAAACAGAACAAATTATAATTATATACCCTTTGGATTCCCAGGCTCCACCCACCCTTTTCCCGGTTTCAGTCCCCAGGTGTTCTGCCTCCTGCAACTGGAGAGGTGAGGTGCTCTTGTGCTCTGGTCCTGCTTGCAGGTCCCCCAAAGTTAGAATAATAGAACTGTAGAGTTGAAAGGGATTCCGAGGGCCATAGAGTTCAACCCCCTGCTATGCAGGAATCTCAGCTCAAGATTCTGTGAGGACGGGAAGCTGGGCTAAGATGGGCCATTGGCCTGATCCAGCAATCCCTTTTTCATACCTTAATGGAAGGTGTTAGGTTTTGAACCAAGGGCCTCCTGTACAAAATGGCATATATCCTGCCACCAAGCCAAGGCTCCTTCCAGTTTGATTACTCCCTTGTAGGGAACAGCCATGGATCAGGGGTGTGGGAATGTTCAGGGATGCAGGAGAGGATATCTTGTCTGATAATAGCCTTTCCAACTTGTGTAAACAAGTTCACAATTTAGCAGAGTAACATTCCCCCTTTTAAACTTGCAGCGGAGGCGTTTTGCTCAGGCTCGCTAAAGCCTCTATAATAACTGACCTGGTATTTCCCCCTTATTCCCTTATAAAAGATAAGACATGACACAATCTTCTATAAAAGTATAAAAAGAGTTTACTCACATTCTGTTTATAATTGGATCCCAAAAGGCAGACTTAGCTTAGAAAAGTAACATACATCTGGAAACTATCTCATAAGGAGAAAGTCCCTCTGTCCTCTCTTGGCTGGAAGCATCTTTGGCTAAGCAGATGTTGCTTCTTTGATGCATGTAGTCAAAGAGAGAGATGGATGCCCTGCCCTGTGCTTTTGTCGTTACCTGCACAGGTGAGGCCACACCCACCTCTAGTCACATGCAGAGGAAGTCTGTCCCAGCCCAGAAGGAAACAGGAAGTTTACCTTCTGGCTGGACAAACATTCCTCCCCATGTGTAAATATGCTCACTCTAGGAATGCTGTACTTGACTGCTCTTGTGTTTCACATCCCACAAGGGGAACCTCCCATTCTTTACGTGCAAAAGGCTCAATCTCTGGCAACTCCAGTTAGAAAAGGGGGAAAGGTCAGGCAGCAGGTGATTTCTGCCAGAGATCTACACAACCTGATGCTAGTCAGACAATCCTGGGTTGGGTAGATGAATGGCAGCTTTATGTGCTAGAAAGGGACTGGAACTAAGCAGTACAGCTGGAGTTCAATTCCTGGCCTGGCCGAAAAAGAAAAGATTAGGAAGCAGTTGACCTCGCCTAAGACCCTGGAGCCTTTGACTGTGTTGACCACAGCAAACTATGGCAAGTTCTTAAAGAAATGGGAGTGCCTGATCACCTCATCTGTCTCTTGAGAAATCTCTATGTGGGACAAGAAGCTACAGTTAGAACTGGATATGGAACAACTGATTGGTTCAAAATTGGGAAAGGAGTACGACAAGGCTGCATATTGTCTCCCTGCTTATTTAACTTATATGCAGAATTCATCATGCGAAAGGCTGGGCTGGATGAATCCCAAGCCGGAATTAAGATTGCCGGAAGAAATATTAACAACCTCAGATATGCAGATGACACAACCTTGATGGCAGAAAGTGAGGAGGAATTAAAGAACCTTTTAATGAGGGTGAAAGAGGAGAGCGCAAAATATGGTCTGAAGCACAACATCAAAAAAACGAAGATCATGGCCACTGGTCCCATCACCTCCTGGCAAATAGAAGGGGAAGAAATGGAGGCAGTGAGAGATTTTACTTTCTTGGGCTCCATGATCACTGCAGATGATGACTGCAATCATGAAATTAAAAGATGCCTGCTTCTTGGGAGAGAAGCAGTGACAAACTTAGACAGCATCTTAAAAAGCAGAGACATCACCTTGCTGACAAAGGTCCGTATAGTTAAAGCTATGGTTTTCCCAGTAGTGATGTATGGAAGTGAGAGCTGGGCCAAAGAATTGATGCTTTTGAATTATGGTGCTGGAGGAGACTCTTGAGAGTCCCATGGACTGCAAGAAGATCAAACCTTATCCATTCTTAAGGAAATCAGCCCTGAGTGCTCATTGGAAGGACAGATCGTGAAGCTGAGGCTCCAATACTTTGGTCACCTCATGAGAAGAGAAGACTCCCTGGAAAAGACCCTGATGTTGGGAAAGATGGAGAGCACAAGGAGAAGGGGACGACAGAGGACGAGATGGTTGGACAGTGTTCTCAAAGCTACCAGCATGAGTTTGACCAAACTGCGGGAGGCAGTGGAAGACAGGAGTGCCTGGTGTGCTCTGGTCCATGGGGTCATGAAGAGTCGGACATGACTAAACGACTAAACAACAACAACAAAGACCCTGGAGATCTGCTGCTAGTCAGAGTAGACAATACTGGGCTAGCTGGACAAGTGACAACTTCTGCTGCTGTTGCATATTACAAAGATAACACATTTTCAATACTCTCTGTTCATCACAACTCTGGCTGCAGTTTCATATGCATGTGTAGGTTTGCGTATAGAGTCACTATAGCTTGCAGGAAGGAAGCACACAACATAATCTATTCTGACTATACTTTCTATCTGATTTTCACAGACAGCTGAATTTATTTTTTTGCAATGATGATAGGCGACAATGAACCAAGGCTATGATGAGGACAACAGCTAGCTCAGAGGTTTTGTGGTTTTTTTTTAATTGAGTCTGTACTTTCTGCAAATACAGACTCAGTTTTCTTCTTTGATGAAAAAACCCACCATCCAGTGTGTCAATCTCTTCAGGCCCCCCGAGGCAATAGAAGTTAACGTTTTCAAATGGAAAAGAAGAAGCAAGAGGGAAACATCTGCTTGAAGAACATTTTTAGAGCTTGTCCCTCTTGCAGCCTTCAGTCATGATGATTAAAGTCAGTGACAACTTTGGGCAGAATTGTGGATGTGGAGTTAGGGAAGCGAGGAGGGGCCATCAATTTCAGCGGGTCTGCTCTGGGTATAACTTCCAACCCCCTGTCATTGGTAAGTCAAATACTACCTATAGTGTGATTAAAAGCAACCCAGACACATCCAGATTTAGTAAACTGCTTTGAGGGGTTCCTACCCCCTGTCAAGCTGTGTATAAATTTTATGAAATAAATAAATATGTGATAGTACTGAACTTCCTGGTGAATTTTAATTCACAAATTCCCTGTTGCAGTCTCCCTTGAAGTTTCCTTGTGCTCTGATGTCCACCTAAAGATCAGGTACCAAGTGTCCTGGGAGATTGAATTGTTCCTCCGCTGGTTTTTGGAGACTGCCATTACTGATGTCAGATTTGTGGTTGTTTTTACACATTTTTATATCCACCATCCAGGCAAACAAGAAGCATTAGCATTCTTCAAGGACACTGTCACGGTCTGGTCTATGGGTGATCAAAGTCCCAGCTGAGGACGTTGGGACCAGGGGCAAGAGGGCGGGGTGGGAGCAGGAATGGGAGTCCAGAAGCCAGGAGTCAGGAAGCCAAGGGTCCGAGGATCAGGAAGCAAGGAGTCAAGAAGCCAAAGGCAGGAAGCGTGTTGCTGTGGCAAAGAGCCAAAGGGAAATGCTGACCTTATATCCTTCCCCGGCTCTTGCCACCAGGTGCTGTGAGTTACCAATCGGCCTCACCTGTGTGGCTGCGCCTTGCCTCTTCAGAACAAATTTAGGAAGGCCCCAGTCCTGCAAAGCCCTACCAGTCACAGGGCCTGCCTCTTCCAGCCAAAAAGAAGAAGAGGAAGAAAATTCAAGGGTTTAAAGTAGGGATACACCCAGTACCTTTTACCATATGTGGTGGATGTGTAAGGTAACAAAAGCATTCTGGGAAATGATATATAATGAACTGGGGGGAAAAATGTTCAAAATATCCTTTATTAAACAAACAAACCAGAAGCCTTTTTGTTAGGAATTGTAAGTACTGAAATTCCAAAGAAACAGAAAAGACTCGATGTACACAACAACAGGCACATAGATGCTACTAGCCCAGAGATGGAAAGAAGACAAGGTCCCTACCAGAGAGGAATGGCAAAGCAAGCTGATGGATTATGCCAAAATGGCAAAGCTGACCAGAAAACTCAGGAACCAAGAAGCCCAAAACTTCAATAAAGAATGGGGAAAATTCATAACTTATTTGAGAGACCACTGTAAGCAGATGAAAACATTAGCAGAATTGTAATAACACTCACTTGCAATGTAGAAGACATTGTGGACAAAATGGTGAGTCATAACATTTGGATGATGAAATAATATTCAGTTGAAAAGGTTTATAATAGAGGGAAAGGTGGGAAGTCTAGAGATTTGGAGAAATCTCTAAATATCGATATGTATTTTGTATTGTTGTAACTTTATACTTGTAAAATCAAATACGAATTATTTCAGGAAAAAAATAAAGTGGGGATACACCCAAGGGCCAGGCAGAAACAGCTGTAGCAGTTTGCAAGGGGCCAGATGGGGTTGAACAGGAATGTTAAGAATCTCAAAGCAGAAGCTGTCCAGCCCATTGCCATTCTCCCTGTGACCCTCTTCCAAAATCAGCGAGTATACTGGATATACTAAACGATTTATTTGTGTGGACTTATGAACTGAGTGGGAGAATAGCATGCAGTCCCCTAGGGATAGATAACACAGCGGCAGAGAGAAAGTCAGAGCGATAGGATAATTGGCAGTGAGCAAAATGTGTTATATTCTGTGATGGATTTTAAGCATGGCGATTGATAGGAAATTATGATCAATGCCAGCAGAAATGAAAAGACATCACTAACAGCTGCCAGAGAACTCCCTGACAGGGAGCGGGACGTTCTGATCAGTCAGGATTGATTAATGGCATTGATTTGAAGGATGACAGTTTATGAGTGGATGAATACAGTATTCATGGGTGCATATAAAGTCATTTCTGGAATAATGTTGGAATGAAGCTACATGGCTTTAGTAGAAATGTTATAAGGAATTAAGTACAATTAGATTATTAAAGTATTAAAGGGAAAATAAGATTAAAATATGTTAAGATAACTATATGAGAGAAAATAGAGGAAGATGGAAAGGAATTTCTGAAGACAAAAAAGGAGGTGTGAGGAGGTCCCTGAAACAAGTGAATGAAAGTTAAGATATTGAAATGATATGATCTGAGTTTTAAATTGTTTTTGTTTGGTTTGGTTTATGTTGTGTTGTGCAATGTTTATATATTGTATTGTATTGTTTTTTTCATTTTCTTTCTTTTCTCTTTTGTAGTGTTTAAAAGTAATAAATATTATTTAAAATAAAAAAATAAAAAAATAAAAAATAAAGTCATTTCTGGAATAACTTTTCCACACCCATTTCCCTGCATTTACCATTTATGCAGATCAAACATAAAAGATTCCAGGTATTCCTTTAAAAATGAGTGGTTCTAACCTGGTTAGATAAAAAGCACAATTGATCCTTGAAGACCTTCAGGGTCACCAGACTTAGAGCACCCCCAATCTCTTATTGAAGCCCACCAGTGAGGAAGACCCCACCCCCCTTGTAGGAAGTTGCTTCCATTTGCCATGCTGCTCTTTCAACCAAGTTTTTTCCTGGTGTTCAGCTGTCCTTCAACTAGGGATGGATCTGACAATTCCATTTTCTTTCCCTTTCCCAATCTTAAATCCAGTTTTCCACACGTCTGCAGCATTTTGCATTTTTTTAAAAAAAAAATCTTCATGAAAATTGAGTCACATTTTATTACAATTTTCTCCTAGTATACATATTTTTCTACACTGCTTCGATTAATATGCACATTTTTGCAAGTGCCCCCCCCCAGATTCCATTATGCTATTTTCACTAATATATGCATTTTCATGCAAATTGCCCTCTAATATGTGCATCTTTGCACACATTGTGTGGTGTCACATAATTTGGAGGACACTTTGGTTTGAGACCTGTGATTTAATTTCTCATCGAAACACAATCAAAATTTGAATTACTCCTCCAGCCATTAGATTGAATCTTGCCCACTGAGACCTTAATTTTCTACCTTTGACCAAGGATGGGTGAATAGCAAGCTTGAATATCTGAGTCCCCATGGATTTGTACCTAGGCCAGGTGAACCTCTTGTACTCCTGATGTCATTGAGCATGGATAGGCAAACTAAGGCCCGGGGCCTGGATCTGGCCCAATTGCCTTCTAAATCCGGCCTGCGGATGGTCTGGGAATCAGCATGTTTTTACATGAGTAGAATGTGTCCTTTTATTCAAAATGCATCTCTGGGTTATTTGTAGGGCATAGGAATTTGTTCTTTCCCCAAAAAATATATATATTCTGCCCCCCCACAAGGTCTGAAGGACAGTGGACCGGCCCCCCGATGAAACAGTTTGCCGACCCCTGTGACATTGAGCTACAAATCGCATCAGCTCACAGACAGCAAGGCCAATCATCACGGATGATGGGAGTTGTAGTTCTGCAAATTCTGAAGGGAAGCAATTCTCCCGCTGTTGACCTAAGCAGTACGTGGATGATCTCTGAATTTCCCCCCAGTTCTCTTGAGGAAAGTAGGTAAGTGGTTATGATGACTCGAGAGCAAAAGTACCAGGGGAGAGAGAAGCATTGGAGGTCAAAAGCTCAACACCTGCTGTTTAAGCCAGGATGCAGCTCTATCCAAGTGATAAAGGCAGAAACAAGCAGGGCAGGACTGCTGATGGTTTTTACTCCCCCTGCAGCTTCTGCTCTATTATTTTGGCTTTGATTACCAGTTTTGTGACGACCTGTGATACCGAGGAAGCAGAAAACCTGCAACGCTGAGAGAAGTAAATGGAGAAGCAAAGAAAGTGTCAGTTCACACTTTCAGCCTGGGGGAGGCGGGGAAGGAGGGGAGAAACTGAAGCGCCCTTTTCACTTTCGGTTAATTGAAGTGGGGAAGAGTTGATTCTCCCCACAGCACCATATGTCAGCTATTGCAGACAGCTGTTAATAGGAGGACGAAAGCTGCAGAGGGCCAAGGCTAAACAGAGCAGCAACAGGTCCGAATTCTAAGTGAAAGTTTTCCAGAATGCACTTTGAAACTTGTGGGGCCTGTGCGAAACGGGAATAAAGAGCTGAAGGCGTAGGATGGCAGGGGTGAAGAACTCTTCTGCACAGAACTCTTCCACAGAAGCACACTGTTAGTTGAAAAACTTGGCTCATAATTTAGGAACAAGGAAGCAAATTTCTAGCCCTCAAGACCCCAAAGATATGAACTAGAGTGGTATCTCCAGTTACATGCGCTTCAGGTTACAGACTCTCGGGAGCAACGGCAGTCCCTGAATGAGATGCGCAGTAGTTTGTGGTGTGCAAAAATGCACTCATATGCAAAACTATTTAGTTTGGAATGGAACGGACAAGGCTCCTATATGAGTCCGCCTACTAAAGGAACCTGCCCTGGGCTAAACATTCTGAATGTTTAACCCTAGATAGAGCTCCCTGTGGTTTTCAGATTCACTCATCTGTATAGCAAAGGGATGGGAATCCTTTGGTCCTCAAGATGCTGCTGAACAACAACACCCATCATCCCTGGCTATTGGCCATGTTTGCTGGGGCTGAAGTAGGGCTGATTCACTCATATCTTCTCTAGCATCAGGCAACGTGACAATAAGAATTGAGCACACTTTCAACATTCAGACAAATAGAAATTCCATGTTAAAAATAATTTCTAACCAATTGATGGAACATTTTCTCCCATGTCCCAGTGTTCGGTGAGTACTCACAAGAGGAGGGCGTATTTTCTTTATACAACAGAATGCATCCCTTAATAACACTTTTACCTGCATATTTTTTGAAAAAATGGAGCCTGCGTATCCAAGAAAGTAATCAGCTCCCAAATGTTACAAGCAAGTAAACATCTTGTTTTATCCCTCAAGCTAAGAAGCATTTATGAGGATGGTCAAGTGCATTATAGTAAAATGCCTTGTGTTTAGGGAGAGTAGGAAGAATACATTTGTAAGCAGCATTTCCCCCTCTAAATGGGAGCATATCTACAGAAATGCCATTAAATATCCCTTGGAGAACGCTTAAAGCAATGCATTTAGTAGGGGGACTTTTGGAGGGGACGGGGGAGAAAAACAGCCACCCACGCCTGGGGAGCACGTTGAATACACAAGAAAGCCTGCGCAAAGACATCAGGAACACAGTGTGAAAATGAAGGTAAATGTTCCATTATGCTGGAGCTAATACTCCATCTTGTTTTGCTATAAAATGTACTGTGAGGGTGTCAAAAACTATGAGTCACAAACAAGTTTAAGAAGAAGAAGAAGAAGAGTTTGGACTTGATATCCCGCTTTATCACTACCCGAAGGAGTCTCAAAGCGGCTAACATTCTCCTTTCCCTTCCTCCCCCACAACAAACACTCTGTGAGGTGAGTGGGGCTGAGAGACTTCAGAGAAGTGTGACTGGCCCAAGGTCACCCAGCAGCTGCATGTGGAGGAGCGGGGAAGCGAACCCGGTTCACCAGATTACGAGACTACCGCTCTTAACCACTACACCACACTGGCTCTCTAGTTTAAGAAACTAGTAGTAAGTAGCTGCTTAAGGCAACCATGGTGGATGGAGATCTCAAAGATTTGTAATTGCTTGTGTCACAAGACATCCAGGAAGGCATGGAGTTCCTAAATGGTTTATTGCACCTTCTGTCTTCCTGGCTGGAAGAAAAACAAAGCCAAAACAAAATACAGACCTATTCCTCAGGTGTTGATAGCTTTCCTCCTCCTCCTCTTCTTCTTCTTTACAGTCATTTTGCTCAAAAGCCCATCTGAATAAGGCATCACTGTTTAGTTCCCAGAGGGGGAACAGAGGGGAGCCCAGTTCCCAGAGGGGAACTATATGATGAGCACTTTTAGGGCAGGGAGAAAGTTCACAGCAAGCAGATCGAAACGTTCTCCTGTCTGTGGATGAAGCCTGATGCGTCAGATTAAGTTCAAGATGTCAATTCCTTGTCTCGGTTGAAACTGACTTGGAGAAGATTATGTTTGCAAGGGCTCAAGACTCAAGATATTGAGGCTTTAGCTCCTCAACCGACTGCACTATTTAAGGACATCCTGTCAGGGGGCACTGCCCCCCCCAAAAAACCCCTCTAGAATTGTATTAATCCCTAAGCCTAATGCCAACCCCATTGTGGTGGAATCATATAGACTTACAGCATTATTGAATGTTAATGCAAAATTACTATCTGCAATGGCCCAACAACTCGATGTGTTTATTGGCAATTATTAAGCTCTGGACCAACTGGTTTTATTCCTCAGAGGATAATTTCTTATGCTATGAGAAGGGCTCTCAATGTAATTCACCATGCATGCAACTTTTAATTTCACTAGATGCCTTCAAGGCCTTTGATTGTATTGAATGGAGCTATCTCAAGAGACTCTTATCAAACATGTTGTTTGGGAATAGATTTTTACATTTAATTGAATAATTTATTTGGAATCCTTGACTTGCATTACCATTAATGGGGTTAACTCTGCTCATTTCACAAATGACGGAACAAACAAGGCTGTCCAGTATCGCTCCTCCTATTTGCAGTGGCAGTAGAGGTTTTCATTACGATTCTGAGATTCTCCACTACAATTGAAGATATCTAAATTCAGGGAACTGAACACAAATTAAATATGTTCACAGACAATCTGCTATTAATGCTCTGTCATCCTCTCTTGCCACTATAGCAGGATCTTAATACGTTGGCTAAGGCTGCTGGGTTAAAAATCAATTACAACAAATTGGTCATATTGCCTATAATTTCCATGACTTCAGAACACAACTGGTTAAGGTCCAACTCTTGTTTTAAATTGCTGTGTGGTGGAGTTATCTTGGTGGAGTTATGTCAACTTGGCTGAAGGAACTTTGAGAACTGTCACAAAAAGACCACAAACAGCTTCAGTCTTGGAAGTGTTTAAATTTAAGTGGGTTAGGCCGACGCAGAAGTGAAGATATATATTTTCCCTAAATTCTTCTCTTTCATTCAGACCCTGCCCATACCTATCCATAATTCTCAATTGGCTTGATGGCAACACTCGATTAAAATTTTATTTCAGGAGGTAAAAGAAGCAAGGTGAGCGGTCTAACCCTGTATTGACCAAGAACTAAATAAGGTATTGGTGCCCTAAATCTTAAGTTGTATTATGAGACTTTCCAATTAAAAGTTGACACATATGATTTGACAACTCGGCTTCAACTCTTATGTGTCAAAATGGAACTGGAACCCTCACCACCCTTTCTAATGCTGTAACCCTTTCTGAAAACTTATTGGGCATGCATCAACAAAATAAGCAATCTGACTCTCCAAATCTGGTGTGAATGGCAATCTTTAGCTCTGATTTTCAACCACCCAGCCTTTTGCTTTAATGACAAATATCACCAGTTCCTATTTTGGAGAAAAAGGAGAAATCTGTACAATTAAATATATTTTGCCCCAAAGTCAACCTATTTCGGAAAGCTCACTTAAGGACAAATTAAAGTATGTCTCACTAGAAATCTAACATATCCCCCACTCGGGAGGAGTGGTTTGGAAGAATTTGGGACATTTCATTGCAGAACACCTAACACAGCAAAGGAAAGCACTTAGAGGTGAGTCAAAAATAGACTTGTTTTCATTTGATGTGGCACAAACACTTTTCCTTTGTCAACGCAGATGCAAAACCCACCAAACCTCCACAATTTCCTAGGTTACAATGTGGAGAGGCTTCATAAAAGTTTAGCCTACTTTCTTATTCCTCTCCCTGTATGTTCTATTTATGATCACTTTGTAAAGTTGCATTGCATGCTTCTGCAACATCCTGGTTTCCCCCTCCCGATTTGTGGTGTTTCATTGCTGTCCCATTTATTGGGAAAAGTCTATGTAACTTGTGCTTCTCCTCTCATTAACAAAATGACAATGAAGTATTGTTAGCATTCAACTCATTTCAGCCAGATAAAAGCACTCAACTAGGCTGCAAAGGAGTCCAAGTAAGGGGTGGGGTCTCTGAGAATACCACACAGCACTGGCCATCTTGAGCTTTTTAGACAAAATGCAGTGTTTGCTCATACATTTGCAAAGATTAATTGCGCCCAAGCAATTAATGCAGTACCTGAAGCTAATGCACAACATGAACAGGTGGAACAGATCCTAAGCTAAGCCACTGCCTGATACCCACACAGTTTCTCCCACCAATGCAAGTCAAGTTGACCACCATGTGTTAAGAGGTACACTCTCTTTAGAACAGGCATGGCCAAACTTGGTCCTCCAGTGGTTTGGGGACTACAATTCCCATCATCCCTGACCACCGGTCCTGTTAGCTAGGGATGATGGGAGTTGTAGTCCCAAAACAGCTGGAGGGCCAAGTATGGCCACGCCTGCTTTAAAGGGACTAAACCTGGATTAGATGACCATGCTTTTCATGTAATTATTAAAATTGGTTGTTGGACGTTTTCCTCATATGGTGACGCACAATGAGCTAGCCTTTCCATCAGCCATAAAAAGCAACCTGTCCTCTGATTCCAGTCTCCCTTTTGGGGAGAGGCAAGATATCTTTTTGCATGGCTGGGCTGCCCGAGGCTGTTGGGTGTGGTGGTTCAAAATATCTGGAGGGCAAAAAGTTGTTGAAGGCTGCTCGAGCAGAGCTTTCCCCTTGCATTTCTAATTGTAAAAGTGCAATGAAATTATCCCTGAGACAACACAGGTGATCACATGCTAATCCACCAGAGATGCTGGGGATCAAATCCATGTCTTTCTTGGTAGAAACTGTAAAGTAGCATGTGCTCTACCACTTTAGCCATCTCCTTCAATTCTCCATGTGAGAATTCTCAATTCTCCTTCTGGCGGTTCCCTCACTGCGAGAGGCAGAGGACCAGGGAACCAGGCAGAGGGCCTTCTCGGTAGTGGCGCCCGCCCTGTGGAACGCCCTCCCATCAGATGTCAAAGCGATAAACATCTACCTGACATTCAGAAGACATCTGAAGGCAGCCCTGTTCAGGGAAGTTTTTAATATGTGACATTTTAGTGTATCTTTCATCTTTGTTGGAAGCCGCCCAGAGTGGATGGGGAGACCCAGCCAGATGGGCGGGGTACAAATAAATAATAATAATAATAATAATAATAATAATAATAATAATTATTATTATTATTATTATTATTATTATTATGCTTAGTTCCTGATTCAGCAGAGAAGGAAACTAGGAAGGCATCTCCCACTGAAGAGTGTGGAAAATAACTGAAGACTTTGTTCAATGCCATTAGTAAGACATGTTGTCTTTCACTGTTGTTTTTTTAAAAAAGAACACACACTTTTTGCACAAGTATTTTGGTTGTTGAACTGATGGTTTTCCACTCATTTTAAAGGAGATGGAAATGGCTGGTGATGCTGAATTGATGCTGTTTAGATTTTACGCTCTGGTTTTGCATGGTGCATTTGGAACATTTTAGAAGTGTGACTGTAAGCTGCTGTAAAAATCCCGCAGGCTAGCGGCACATAAATTTTAGTAATAAATAAAACAATTAAAGGGGTTTTAGCAGGTGGGAAACTTCCTTTTGAGGACTGTCAAACTGTGTCCTTCCTGTCTGAGCAACATATTTTTGAGGATTTTTGCGTTGATCGTCATCTCAGATATTGATAATGAAAATAGTTTTGATAGACTAAGCTGTCTTGAAATAGAGTATTAAATGGATCATTTCCTTAACTGGATGTAGTAATGGTTAATCCCACTCTTTCCTATTATCAGTTTCACCATGTGAAACATTCCACCTGCTCTACCAGTTGAAATAAATTAACAGGAGGACAAAATACTTGACCTTTTAATTAAGGGAACTGTTCTTTCTATAGATCATATCCAGCCTAAAGAATTGGTTGTCTTTTCTCTTACTTTTAAACAGTCAAATTTAAAGGGTTATTATCACACAGTATACTGTAAAACTATATTGCTTAAGAACTATGGAAACAGGCCACTGATTAACATTTTTATCTCCTGGTCCCCATCCCCCCGCCTCTAAGCAACTGTTTAAAATATTGCCATTTTATTTTGAAAAGGGTTATTGCACTGAACTTCAATCTGTATGATAAATGAATTTGTAATTATAAGAAGCTCACAAGATTTAGCATATAATTGCTATTTGCCACTAGCCATTTATAAAAGCAAGATAGCATCTTCACTAACTTTCAAGACTATTTCCCCCTTTAGCATGGAGTGGGGAGTTAAATAAGAGAAGTGTTGGATCTCTGGAGAATGGTAGCTGTTTTGCATTTGGGGAAATGATGGCAGATCTAAGAACATGTCAAAGAAAAATAGGTCAGTGACTAAGGGTACGTGAAGTGGTATGCTTCAATGACACACTGAACAGTTTTTCATATTTCAAAACGGTCGATGCTAAAAGCTTTAGGAGATTTTTTTATATTTTAACCGTCAAAGTCGGATTAATTATATTTTTTTGTATTCATGTTATTATAACTCTTATTCCAGACGGAATTCACTCTTCCATTGACTACAGTTAGTACCAAGTGGCAGAAGCTCTAATAAAATTAGTTTCAGACTGTACACCTTTGATATCGGAAGGGAAATTAACATGCCTATTTTATATGAACTCCATTGGCTGCTGACTAGTTTTCAGGCTAAATTCAAAGCGCTGATGCTTACCTTTAAAGCCCTTTCTAATCAGAATCTGGTATATTTGAGGAAACTCAATTCTTGTCTTAGGGCCCCCAGCCTTTTTAAGAACAAGATTCCCCCAGATATGGTCTTTAATCTCTGGAACAGACTCTTCACTAGAGTACCATACACTACTATAAAATGGGCACCTGTCTAGACAGTTAAAGAGTTTTCCTTTGGGGCAGGGTCTTCATAAACTTTGCCTTTAAAGTTTTTTTTTATGGCTTTATGCTGCAATTTCTCATTTGTTCACACTGCTTTGGAGAACCCGGATTGAAAAGTGGATCCAAAGTAATCAAGTAAGAGAAAAAAACCAATTTCCAGAAAGTATCTAATAAAAATGGTTTATCTGCATTTTAATTTGTGTTAACATCCGCAGGAACATTTTATTTACAAATATACAGACATTGCTCATGGTAAGATTCTTACTGAAGAACTGGTCAAAACGTAATTTACAAAACCCCCAAAGGCTTATTTTATCAAAAGGAAGTTTGACGTGGAAAAATCATTGAGGTTCCAATGAGATCTTCTGTACACAACAAGGATGTCAGCTCCTTGAACTCTGCTGTTGGGAACCACTGGAACCAAGTTTCCTTCTGTACACGGTATTCTGAAGAGTCCCTCCTTCTGGTCTCAGGAGGCACTAGTTGGGATGTTTTTGGAAGCTGCGAGCATTGCCCTCACCTTGGCCATAAGATCCTGCAACAAATACAGGAAACATTGAGAGCTTTTCAGAAAAGTCGTGCTGAGGATGTTCACATTGTACACAGCAAGAAAAGTCAATGTGGTGGCTCCCATAAGCCCCAAACAGCACAACCAGCCGTCAGGGATGATGGGAGCTGGACTCCAGGAACATTTGGAGAGTAACATGTTGGCTACCTCTGATATAGAGACAGAAATTGCATGTACCATACAAAAAAGGAGATTTTCCTCAATTGATAAAAGGCAAAATGTAGAAAAAGTAATACAAAGGGTGTTCCAGGCATTTTCCTGAAGATACAAAACTGAATTTGTGAACAGGTCTTCCCTGTGTTGAGCGGGAAGGTCTGCTGGTGGCTTGTTCTTGTGTTTGCCTGAACACCAGCAGAACACCGCACATGACTGGAGACCCTGATATATCAGGGCTCCCAATTCATGAGACGTCCTACATGAGTACCAGCCCCCTGCAGATCTTCCCCACTCAACACAGGGAAGCTGGGGACCTGAGTAGATGGGGGACCACAAGTGTGGGTAAACTGATGGCAGGGCTTGTATGCGTGGCCCTAACCTTCCAACGCCTGAACTTGCATACAGAATTTCTCGGCAAAGACACAGTTTCTAAATCCTGAGGCAAACAGGTGAAACGCGGAGGACTTAAAACGTCCGATGTAAAGTGAGCTATTCCAGGATGCCGAGAAGCATTTTCAAACAAATTTCTAAAGAAGCCAAAGGCACTGAATTGCAACTCCGCTTGCACTTTATGCAGGAGATATCCCAGAGCACAATGTAATCTTTTAGGTAAACTGAGAACTGTGGCAGTCTTAAATTACTCACTTGCTCTGAAAGGTCTAAATTACTCACTATGGTTTGAAAGAGCCACACTTTTACTGAAGGCAGAGATGGGCTGCAGGACATGTATGCATGATGGTTTATTTCAGGGGTGAGGAACCTGTCTCTATGGGTAATATTGGCATGCCGGTGGAGTCCAATTTCTCTTTCTGCTCTCTCCCACCTGCCCCTTTAAATATCTGAACAGATGAGCAAGCAGGTGGCAGGTGGGGAAGATGAAAAAATATGCTGTACACTGAACCCCTGTACCCACCTCCCACATGCTAAGGGCTCTGAAAGTCTCCCCATGTTTCCCCTTTAAACCTCATAGGTTTAAAGAGGGAGTGTGGGGAGACTCTGAAAGCCACGCAAGGCTCTCCAGGATCAGGCTGCATCTCCTTTAGAGGAGTTAATTCTCTTAATCAAAACTCCACCAATTTCTATCCATTTAAGTATAAAAGGATCATATCTAACAAAAACAGCAAGCAGAACGCTGCTTGTTCAATAATTGCACTCTTGAAAAATGACACAAATTATTAAAAGCACCAAACACAATTTCTCAAGACTAACATATTAAGAAAAATTCAAATATCCGTTTAGGAGCTATCCTGCCGAGTCAAATTAAATTTGCAATAAGCAAAACAAAAAGATGCATTTTTAAGACAAGTGAAACTGAACAGTGTGATCACAGAATTATTGTTTTCTTGACTATATTGCGTGAAGGAAATTGAACACATTCTATGCACTTTGCTTAGTGTGCCGAAGGCTAGATGTGATGATTCAAGGCACTGCACTAAAGTGGTGACCCACAACGAAGTAGGGGGTGCTCTTATTATACCCAAATCAGTAAGCAAACCTCATTGTATCTTTTGACAGTGCAGTGGTCCTTGCACTATTCTAGTTAACAACATATTCTAATTATTTCCAAAGTACTCATCAGCTTTAATTAGAAATATTCTGTAAGTTTACAAGTAGCAAAATGCTTATCACCATGAAGAATGGGAGGAAGGGGGGGTCTGTGTGTGCGATGCAAGGACTCACAGGGAGGGGTTGCAGCAAGCTGTGCCAGGTAGAGATGGATTTGCCATGGTTCGGGAAAGAGAATTTTGTCCAAGTGCAGTGGTTTGCTTCTCCCAAGCAGGAGACTGGAAGCCACTTGCATATATGGGAAGAAGGGGTGCATGTGCGGGACACGGTTGGGGGGCTACACCCACTCTGTTTTCCTCCGCTCCCTGTGATCCAAGCCATTGATGATCAAGCTTACCTTGCTTTTTGGTCAAAACTACAGTGACTCAAGAACCTTGGGAAAGAGGCTGTGGGACTGGGTACCCTTAACCGATGATCATTACAAAGACTTTGCTCTGTGTGTGTGTGTGCATGTGAGTGTTGGAGGGTATTTGTGGAAAAGCAAGGGTCTGCGGATCGGTTTGAAGCGGGGGTGGGGAGGGGAAGGGAAGGGAAGGGAAGGGGGCACTATACAGTTGGGAGAGAATTCCAGGTGTAAGAGGCAGAAAAGGGGAATGGGAAGAGTCATTCAAGGGAGCAATACCAGAGGCTACAGCTTTGTAACAAAACAGGTTTAAAATCTGGAAGTATATGCTGATTACATACCATTTGCAGTGCTCTTTTCAATACTGAAAACAGCAATTCAAACAAAATGCAATGTGAGCATTACAAAATTGAGACAATTTAGTAATCATTACTAAATGGAACGTTTCAAGTGGTACCTGAGTTATTTTACTCTGCACTGACGACACAATCGCTGAAGAGATCTGGCCGTCTTTTTCCAAAGAAACTCCCCTAAAAGAATTTTTTAAAGGAGGACATTCAGTCAAGACAATCAAGTAATAGACAATTAATGAACCAATATAATATATCCAGATACTTCAAACATGAAAAAATCCCCAAGTGAATGAAATGTATTGGTTAAGAGAATGAGCTTTAAGTTCAAATCTCAACTCTGCCATGAATTCAGCAGAAAGTCTTAACAAGCCCCTCAAAGCCTGTCATCCCACCACCTCCCTGTCCCCGTATTGATGATACTCGTCTGCCTTCTAGGCTTCTTGTAAAGATTAATGAGACAATTGATGTGGGTACCTATGAGTAGTCAGGTTAAGGTTTAAGTAAGGCTAAACATAATTGGGTATCATCAAATGGAGGTGCCATGATTTAAAACATATCTAGATAAATGGAAGCTGTTCTGAGCTATGTGAATTCTCTCATCCTTGGTGTATTCTCATAAGCGGTTTATGACTGCAGTTGGTGCTAAGTTACGGCTGAAAGAGAGCCAAAGGACACTGACTACCATTTTCCCCATGCACTTGAGAGATATGTCAGATTCTCTCAGCAGCAGCAGCTCATTGGAGTGACTTGCAACATCCTAGCCCAGTATCCAGTGCTCTCTCATTCAAAGCAGGAGAATAGAAAAAAACAAAACAAGACAAAACCCATCACTATGGAGAACCTAGGGAAACCACGATTAAACCGTGATGAATCCAGTGAGGTGGTTGTATTCACAGGACAGAGGCTAAGCATTTCATTCCTAAAATTAATGCAAGGAGAAGCTGCAGCTGCTTGGAAACAGTAGGTATAGATATGCTCGTGAAAAGTGAACTACAGGTATACCTTGGTTGCCGAACGCCTTGGAACTCGTACATTTTGGCTCCCAAATGATCGGAAACTGGAAGTGAGCGTTCCAGTTTTTGAACTATTTTCAGAAGCCAAATGTCTGGCGCTGCTTTGGATTGGAAGCCGCGTCTTGGTTTTCCAACAGTTCTGCAAGTTGAACCGACTCCTGGAACGCATTCTGTTCAAGAACCAAGGTATGACTGTATTTGACTTCTGACTGAAGAAAATCCTTAATTAAATGCTATCATGCAAAAAATAAAAATTATTGCAAGTAGAAAACTGGCACATCATGGAGAAGTGCTGGTTTTCCACTTACAAGAAGTAGTCTGCTGCTGGAACTTTAAATGCAGGAGAGCTTCCAAAAATTATGACGCCTCGCCTGCTGCACAACAATATACAATCCTGCCTCATTTGCTGTGTGTATGAATCCTTCTGTATTATCCTGCTAAGCAGTAAAAAGCATCAAGTCACTGCCCTGGTTCCTGAAATTTCCCATCAACAGTCTAGCTGCAGTGTTTTGCACCAGGGAAGTGCCAGTGCCTAGAATTTAGAAAGGGCTCATTACCCAGAACGTTCTTGGCTGGATCCCCTACTCTCCACAGGAGAGACACTGGCTGAATGGGTGGAGTTCTTATGTGCAGATTGTTTGCCTGGAGAGATGGATGGCGAATGAGACCTCGCTTTGGACTTGGTGTGGGAGTGAGATCTCCTTTTCTTCTTTTCATGAGGACTTCTGGGGGGAAAAGACAAAGTAATATATTGATTAATATAAAGCTGTGCCATCAGCTACAGAAAGAATGTAATCTCCCAGGTCTTTTCAGCTCCACTGAAACAGACACCCATTCTCTGCATCAAATACACCTCTTTTTTTATTGCCAACGTTAAAATATAGTGAGACTCACAACCCTCCACACAATATAACTTTAGTTTGGACCATGAATAATTATTTACCCTTTTAACTTATACAGTGGTACCTCTGGTTACGTACTTAATTCATTCTGGAGGTCCGTTCTTAGCCTGAAACTGTTCTTAACCTGAAGGCCACTTTAGGTAATGGGGCTTCCTGCTGCCGCTGCGCCACCGCTGCACGATTTCTGTTCTCATCCTGAAGCAAAGTTCTTAACCCGAGGTAATATTTATGGGCTGGGAGAGTCTGTAACCTGAAGCGTATGTAACCCGAGGTACCACTGTATAATGAAAATTGCAAAGATCATACCTAATCATCTATAAATATTTGGTTTTGCAGATGGCGAAAGAAACTGTAGCACAGAAACCAAAGCCTGTGGCAAGTAGCTGTATCTATAAGCAACTCCATTTCCTCCTGCTGCCTCCATATGGCACAACCCCCTGATTTCCATGCCCTACTGCAGTGGTCTTCAACTGGACCACACCGAAGTCCCACCTCTGACTCACAACCTGCAAGATGGACCTACTTTCAAAGTTTCACTTTCAGTTTACACTTACTGGTGTTAACACACTTTAGCGATCCTAAAATGGCAATTCACAAAGCAATATACATAGTGTTACCTTAGCATTGCTCCTAAATAAAAACCCAGTGATTTTTATACTTTATCAAGAAGCAGTGACTTAAAAATAGACCCCCTCACAATTTCAGTGGGATGTTCTGGCTGTGTTCTCCAGATTTCATTCTGGTGAGGGGTGATATTAGAAAGGCTAACTCCTATCTCATTTCCTACAGCTAAAATCTGGGGCTTTTTTTGTTTTTACGGTTACCACTGTTGAGAAGTCTTGTTCACAAAGACAGGTGGTATCACAAAGATAGGTAGTACCAAATGGCAGCAGATGAATGGCAGCTTCCTGGGTATTCTTTACTAACCGAAATCCAGAACTTCAGTAATGTTATCTGTTGAACTTGCACTTTTACACTTGTGTAACAAGACAGTTCAAGGAATTATTTCTGGAACTCAAAGCTTAATTCTGGTGACTCGTGCACCCACAGTGAATCATGATCATATCTGCTATAAATCTTCACACATTTTTTTGAGAGATATAATATTTCTTTTGATAGAAGCAAAATTTACTGTATGATCTTCATTTGAAAAAAACGGTGTGACAGTCTGAAACCTGTCAAGGACTTTTTCCAAATAGCACCGCAACCAAAGTCTCAGTATTTTTCTTTGAATGACTTTTTTTTTTTAACGTAGCCCAAACTGTAAAATTAGATTTGGAGCAGATCTGTGAGCAAAGTGGATCAAAACACTTCCTCCTCCTGTCATAGAGGGAACAAAGTTTTCCTGCTCTTCAAAAACTAGTTGTCCTTTCGTTGAAAAAAATATCTCGAGTGGCTTGTTTGGAAAACGGGAATGCTATGTTTCTAAATCAGTGTTTTTCAACCTTTTTTGGGCAAAGGCACACTTGTTTCATGAAAAAAATCACGAGGCACACCACCATTAGAAAATGTTAAAAAAATTAACTCTGTGCCTATATTGACTATATATAAAGTAATTCTCTTGAATAGGAATCAAATAAACACAAAGAAAGTATTTTATAATTACTTTATTATGAAATAGTAAGTAAACAGAAATATGAAAAATTATAAAATACTTTATTTTTAAATCTTTCGAATTTTTCAATTTTTCCCACGGCACACCAGGCAACATCTCGCGGCACATTAGTTGAAAAACACTGTTCTAAATGCCTCAACAGCTTTGATCACTTTCATCTGCTGGCATCTTGCCACATTTCACACAACTTTAATAGTTCTGCCCTCTCTCCGCTTCCCTTTCAGGGAAGCCTATTTTGATACAGAGCAAGAGGGCAAGTCATAATTATTATGTTTGCATTTTATTATAAAAATAATAATTTGAGGCACCCAACAGGATTCTGTGGAACAGTCATACCTCGGATTAAAGTCGTTTCAGGTTGAGCGTTTTCAGGTTACGCTGCGTGGCGACCCGGAAGTAACGGAACACATTGCTTCTGGGTTTCACCGCTCGCGCATGCGCAGATGCTCAAAATGACATCATGTGCATGCGCAGAAGTGGTGAATCGCAACCCATGCACATGGGTTGCCTTCTGCTCCGAATACAAACAGGGCTCCGGAACGGATCCCGTTCACATCCAGAGGTACCAGTGAATTTGGCTGTTAACTGGAAGGTTGGTGATTCAAGTGCATCCAGGGCCGGATTCCTGAATTGAAGGGGGTTGGACTAATTGACACTTGAGGCCCCTTCCAACTCTATGATTCTATGAACTTTCCCTCACTTCCTGCATCTCCCCTTCCTTCCATTTCTTTTGCCACTGCCTTTCTTTCTCTCACTTTGCCCCTCCCTACCTCCTTGCACCTTTTGTCCTCTGTCACCTGTTCACACCTTCTGCCTTCTCTTTGCCTCCTTCTTGCATTCTCCCAGTCCCTTCTGTTGCCATTCTTGCCTTCTTTCACAATTCTCTACGCTCCAGCTGTCAGCCTGTTGCCTTTCTCTCTCTGCTGACATCTTATTCCACTTTCCCTTCCCACACATTTCAATCATTTCCTTCTCTCACCTTCTTCTACTTTCTTTCACCTGCTGTTGGATTCCTACAGGTATCCACAGCCATTCCGTTCCACTCCTGTGATTAGAACAGAGCCAGCTACAAATCTCTTTCCATCCTCTTCAACACACTAAAATATCCCTCTGACATACATTCACAGCTCTGTGCTCTTTCCTTCTAGCCCACCAGAATATATGAGACTGTCTGAAGTGGGCACAGCTGATACCTGCACATTCTGGTCCCAGCATAGATCCCTTCCAGAAGTTTACAAAGCTGTAGAACAGGGGTCAGCAAACTTTTCTAGCAGGGAGCTGGTCCACTGTCCCTCAGACCTTGTGGGGGGCTGGACTATATTTTGAAAAAATAATAATGAATTCCTATGCCCCACAAATAATCCAGAGATGCATTTTAAATAAAAGGGCACATTCTACTCATGTAAAAACCTGCTGATTCCCGGACCGTCTGCGGGCCGGATTTAGAAGGCAATTGGGCTGGATCTGGCCCCCGGACCTTAGTTTACCTACCCATGCTGTAGAAGCTAGGGATGGGCAGAATATTGATATACCGCCCAAAACCAGTTTGAAGTCCAAATCGTGATTGCGGTTTCATAATTTTTGACCTGGCAATATATTGTGAATCATTGAGTGTGTGTGTGTGTGTGTGTGTGTGTGAGAGAGAGAGAGAGAGAGAAGAGAAGAGAAGAGAGAGAGAGAGAGAGACAATGTATGCTATGCAAAAAACAAAACGTGGGGAAAACTGTGAAGCCAGCCAATGCATTTCTCAATTGCTCCAGCCCCTGTTAACTCTGTTGGCTCAGCTCTCATCTGCCTGACATTCCTGTACATCCTAACCCTCTGCTTGAAGATCTATGTCTTACTGTAACCCAGTGTGAACTGAGCTTAAGTACATAAAACTAAAACAACTGCAAATTGCTTTCCTGTTTAGTCCTTGCCTCCTCTTCTCTGGTCTCCTCTGGGCTAAATTTGAGATTGTAAGCTCCTTGGGGTAGAGACCTTTCCCACTGCATATTGTAAAGTGCTATGCACACTTAAGGCACAATGGAAAATAAGAAAAAAATTAGCAAGTGTAAACACCATGGCTTTTCAGTTTGACATGCTTCCAGGGTGGCTTATGATCAGTGAGTTATGAACAATGAATATAAAATAATAAAAACAATGAATTTAAAATAATAAAATTAACCAGTGCACAGTTGCCACCTAGAGAACACTGTTATTGAGCCGTATATAAATGCTGTCAAATAAGAAAGCAAGTTCTTAATCGAAGTTCTAATCCAATAATGTAATGAAAAGACCCAGGCAGATTAAAATATATGTACCTGGAACTGGGTGGCATCTTTACAAGGGCAAGTCTTTTCTTTGGTTGTCAGACACCTAATCTATGAAGGCACCATGTGTGCCCATGGCACAGCCCATTTTGGGAAGCCCCCACACCTAGACAATATGGCCAACATGCAGACTTTGCAGCTTTGCTACGCAGTTGTGCACGCTGTGTTTTTACATAAGATGGCCTCTTAAATCCAAGAAACACAGGGTTATTCTTATAAAAAGCTTCCAAATAAAACAACATTTCGCATGGGAATCTAAAAACACTAATTCAAACCATCTCGCTGCAGCAGTCAGCATGAGGTTGTTTTGAATTGGTAATGTAACTGGCAGACATAAGTGAAAATTGCTAGCATAGGAGGCAGAAGTTTTATGGTCACATAAAACCCTTTTTACTGTAGATTTAACAAAGGGACAAAACAAAGTACTCGGCAATCTATCACAGGGCTGAGACAGCTACCAGCCCTGTAGCATACAGCTTCCATGATAGCATCTGTCTCCAAGGGATGACTCGTGCCACATACTCTTGGTGAAGTTGTCCCAATTGCTTCATCAGGACATTCAACTCAGGGGCAGACCAGCATGCATTTCCTGATAAGGCAAGGGAAAGGCTAGCTCTGGCCAGGAAGTGCAATTCCCAGGGGAGTATCTTTCTTCTAGGTCCTGCCACCTACTGGACAGAGAGAAGACAACCCAGTATTCCTGCACTACTAGTAGGCAATGAAGTAGGGAGAACCTCTAGATCAATGTTTCCCAAAATGGGTGATGCTGCTCCTTGGGCATGCTGAAACCCAAGGGGGGCAGTAGTAGCCTTAGGTGCAATAGGGGGACATTGAATAAAAATAAGGGGGTGGTGGAAACATAGAGAAAGAAGAAATTTTAGAGAAACCATTTGTACATGTTTCATCTGTTGTGTAATGATGCTTACCGCCAGGTTGGGCGCCACTGTGGGACGGCGAGACCACCTCCCCTGGATACAGCAGTCGTGCTGGAGGTGAGGGTTTTTCCCAATGCTTGGGTGAACCCTTTTAGTCTTCACCCATGCCCAGGAAGTGGACCACAGCTTGCCTGACTATTTGGCCAATGGCAGTTACAGTGAGGGAAAAAGTATTTGATCCCCTGCTAAATTTGCCCGTTTGCCCTCTGGTGAAGAAAAGACCAGTCCATAATTTTAAAGGTAGGTTTATTGTAGCTGTGAGAGACAGAATAACAACAGGAAAACCCCCAGAAATAAAGCTACCATTAAAATTATGAACTGGTCATTTCTTTGTCAGGGGGCAAATGAGCAAATTTAGCAGGGGATCAAATACTTCCCCCCCCTCACTGCAGGCTGCGGTGCTGGCTCTGTGCCTGGGGCGGATCGGACTGAGCCAGCAAGCTTCACTTGGGTCCACCCCATGGGGCCTAGTCCCCATCCTCATCCAGCTTTGAAAAACCATGCGTACACAGGTAGAAATACAGATCCATAAAAGAACGCAACTTTGTCACTGCATCTTTCTGTTTGTTCGCTTAAAGAAGGTAAATTTGCAGGGGGGCGCAGAGTAATTTGTTTCCTAAAAGGGGGGGGGGCGGTAGGCCCTATAAGTTTGGGGACCTCTGTTCCAGATATTGCACCTGAATTTCAAGTACCCTTTGAATGCCATGCTACAACAAATAGTAGCACAGCTAAAGGCTCAAGCATTTACAGGCGGGACCATGGCTGCAGTAGGCCTGAAGTTCAATCTCCTTGGCATCACCAGCACCACCACCTCAATTAATATGCACTTAAATGTCAAAATAGGCTTCTGAGAGGTTTAAAAAGCAGGAACATAGAAAGCTGCCTTATAACTGAGTCACACCATTAGAGGAACTGGCATTGTCTACACTGACCAGCAGTGGCTCTTCAGGGTTTCAGACAGGAGTACTCTCCCAGCCCTACATGCAGATGTTGGGGATAGAACCCGGAACTGTCTGCATGCAAACGAGATGATCTACTACTGACTTACATCACTTCCACAGCATAAAAGCCAGTTGTGCAAAGTTTAAATATAACCACCCATAATTTAAATATAAAAAAAATCAGCAAGAACTTTCTGACAGTAAGAGCTGTTCAACAGTGGAATGGACTCCCTTGGGAGGCTCTGAACTCTCCTTCATTGGAGATTTTTAAAGCAGAGATTGGGAATCCACATCTGTCATGGCTGCTTTAGCTGCGATTCCTGCATTGCAGAGGGTTGGACTAGATGACCCCCGGAGTCCCTTCCAACTCTACAATTCTACGATTCTATTGTTCCACTCAAAAGATTAAAATTAACAGCCATATTAAAATACTTTTTAAAAAACCAAATCCCATTAAAAATAGTACAGAAATGGAAATAGGACACGCAGGTCAATAGGACACTGCGGGATTTGACATCTTTCCGCAGGGCCTGCAAGACGGAACTGTTCCGCTAGGCTTTTGGTCCAGGCCCAGTCTGACCAGCTTCATTCCATGAAACCCTGTATTGTAAGTGGCCCCCTTGGCCCTTTCCATTGGCCCATATGGGACCAGCACGGGTGACCCGGCCTGGCAAATATTTAATATTCCTACCTTCATGGCTGTGATTCGTGGGTTGGCCACTTAATTTTATTCTGATTTTACTGTAATTTTGAACTGCGTTTTAATCAATTGTTTGATTTTGTGTTTTTAATGTATTATATATTTGGTGTTAGCCGCCCTGAGCCCGGCCTTGGCCAGGGAGGGCAGGATATAAATAAAAATTATTATTATTAGAGATGCAAGAGATCCCTGTGTAAACAGGCACATCTTCAAAAGCTGGTGGAATGCCAACAGAGATAAGAACATAAGAATAGCTTGCTGGATCAACGGACATCTAGTTCAGCATCCTGTTATCACAGTGGCCAACCAGATGCCCCTTGTATTTCAGCAGGGAGTGTAGTCATGGGAAGTCTCTATCTGAGATTCTGGGGAGCTGCTGCCAGTCAGAGAACGCATGCCCTAATACAGGAGTTCACAATGTGAACCTAGACCTGAAGGGGAAGAGCATCATTCACTCGTGCTCTCTTAAAGAGAAGCTGAAGAACCTGTCCTGGGAGCCAAGAGTGTCAACACCCCTTCTGGAGAAGTGAAACATGCATAATGATGCTCTAAATAAAACTAAACAGTAGCTCCTACACCAGAAGCTCTGCAGGCTGACAGCACGCAACACAACCATATTAGAGCTGCTTTAGCAATCCTGCTGTGACAGCTTCTTACACAGCCGGCTGATTGTGTACAGCTGCCACCACACGCAAGATTATAAGCAGGCTGCCTGAAAAATGGCATTTGTACCGATAAGGGGGAGAAAAGCCTGAATCTTGCACATGGTTGGCAGCTGCAGTTTCTTCTTGTTGATTTTCCAACACTTGCCCAGGTGCCCAACACATACCAGCTGCATAGACTTTTTATAGGCCATCCTGAGCTACCTAACAACTTGCCAGCATCAAATTACTTTTAATTAAGATTACCAGTTCAACCTTCTAAGCTGTAACTCAACACATTTACATTTCTCTTGCCTGCTGTGTTGTGCTTTCCCCTTTTTTTTACAAGTATGATGAACAACCCCAAATATTAACCTTAGCTGTGGCAGCCAAGGTGCCTTGCTCTAACTTTTTACAAGCTATACACTTGAGGCAACTGTATGAGGTTGATTGCTTTAACGGGGCCTGCAAAAAACTGCGAAGTGTCATTTTCTAAATGTATTTGCGGCAGATGAAAGGAACAGTCTCCATGGAATTGTCCCTCCTATTAAAATCCCAACTAATGAACTGTTTTAAAAGGCACTTGCTAACCAAAGGATCACCTTCAGACTGAAAAGTCAGAGCTATCCATGGAGTGAGCGTACCACCTCCTGCGCATTTCTTTCTGAGCCACCCCAGTAACTGCTGTTGGAGAACAGAATAGTTTAAGGAACAAGCTAGATAAGCAAGTTTGCACAAGCCCCCGGTTTTTCTGAAAGTCACACCCACATCTTACCATTAAAGCACTAATAAGCAACTTTAGCAGTAATGGCTTCCAGGGAACTGTCATTTTCAAAGGTGCTGACAGTGAGGAGGCCCCGAATCCCATCACAGAGCTGCAATTCCCAGAGTGGTTTAAAAATCAATGCCTCTTCCCAGGGAACTCTGGATACTGTAGCTCAGGCATGGCCAAATTTGGCCCTCCAGCTGTTTTGGGACTACAATTCCCATCATCCCTGGCCACTGGTCCTGTTAGCTAGGGATGATTGGAATTGTAGTCCCAAAACAGCTGGAGGGCCAAGTTTGGCCATGCCTGCTGTAGCTCCAGGAGGGGAGCAGGAGTCTCCTAACAACTCTCCTTACAAACTACATTTACCAGGATTCTTTGGGGAAAACCATGACTGTTCACATAGTATAGTGCTTTAAATATAAGGTGTAGATATGATTCAAGCGTTCGGAACATCACAACTGGACTTCTGTAAGGCACTCTATGTGGGGCTTTGTTTGGGACTTGTTTGGACACTTGCAGCTGGTGCAGAAAGCTGCGCCATACTAAGTGTAGAATCTGGAGATGAACAAGTTGCACTTATGGTGAAGCAAGTGCACTTGCAACGGATGAGCTACTGGGCTGTGTTCAAGGTCGGGTTGCTATCATTTAAAACCATAAACTCAGAAATAGGTCGCCTGAAGGCCCACCCACTCCTGGAAAGAGAGATTTTATGAAGAAATTTTACTTGTGGCACCACAGAACATCATAGGGTGGTAACACAAAAACAATGATTTTTGGCCATTGCCCTGCACTGTAACCATCTTCCCTCTACCATAAATGAAACATCATCCAGCAGTTGCTTCTATTGATTGGTAGGGTATTTTGCCTAGTCTTTTGCTGACTCGTAAGACTGGACTATTTAATAACTTGATTTCTGTTTTCTAATCTTTTTTTTCTGTTCAAATGCTTGTATTTTTGTATACCACTTAAAGAGATATTAAATATTAAGAGGCTTGTAAATGCCTTTAAATAAATAATACTGCCTCTGATACTGGAGCTGGAGAAAACACCATTATGACGGGTAGCCACTGTTAAAGCCTTATCCTCCATGAATTTGTCAAAGTTCACCAACCAAGATGTACACAGAAGCAAGTACATTGGGAGGCCAAGTGGCTAATTAATAATAATGCTTCGCTACCCAGCTCACATCTCATTGGGAAAGAAACAGCAAAAAGTATATATAAGCCACAGGAAAGAACATGGCATTCCCCTCGACCTCTCAGTGGCTTTTGATACCATCAACCATGGTACCCTTCTGAAGCAGCTGTCAGTTAGGGGTTGGTAGAACCACTTTGTGGTAGTTCCGGTCCTACTTGGATGGATGTTTCCAGACGGGATTGCTTTGGGAGTGTTCTCCAGCCCCGTGAAGCTGTCAATGTGGGGTTTCTTGGGGTTCAATTTCACCCCCTATTGCTTTTAAACATCTACATGAAAACACTGAGTGGGGTTTATTTGGAGGTTTGGAGTATGCTCTTCGTCTTGCCTCAGTAATGGACTGGATGAGAGCCAAGAAACTGAAGCTCAATCCAGATGAGACAAAGATTCCCCCCCCCCAAGCCTCAATATAGTTTATTTTTTAGCCACCATTTGCTCCAATAAAAAAAGTAATATATTAATGTAAGATCATCACCTTTTTAAAGCTAGGCTTTGTGTGTGATTTGGGCAGGGGCAAAGGAGGGGAAACAGGCAACAAGCACAGAAACCAAACAGGCCTACCTAAAATAAGTTGATTTCTTTGCTCACGTGTCAGAAGCAACTTTCAAGAATCATATACTACATGCTGAGACGGAATGTCACATGAACAGAGAAAAGTAAACCAAGCACTAGCAGTACAGACAAGAAATATGCAGATAATTAGTCCATAATATACAGAAAAGGTTGAGGGAAGGAAATATTAATTCTGCTTCTATGGTAAATGTGATTTCAGCAGTCTTTGCTTACCATGGATGCCTGCTTGTAAAAACCCGTGGCATCTGTCAGAGATTACAGAGAGGAAGCCATTTTTTTGGGTTCATTTTCTTGCATGAAAAATTTAGCACTCTTATGATAGGGAAGCCAATCTAGGGCCTATGTGTGCCTTCACTTCTCCTCCTCCTTCGTTGGATAGAAAGCCAAATATAATGCAATACAGTACCACGTTGAATCTCTAACAGGATATCCAATCTCTATTGAAGAAAGAGACTACTAAAAATGAAGGGCTCTGGGAGATGAAGCTCAATATAAAAAAAACTAAGATCATGGCCACTGGTCCCATCACTTCCTGGCAAATAGAAGGGGAAGAAATGGAGGCAGTGAGAGGTTTTACTTTCTTGGGCTCCATGATCACTGCAGATGGTGACAGCAGCCACGAAATTAAAAGACACCTGCTTCTTGGGAGAAAAGCAATGACAAACCTAGACAGCACCTGAAAAAGCAGAGACATCACCTTGCTGACAAAGGTCCGTATAGTTAAAGCTATGGTTTTCCCAGTAGTGATGTATGGAAGTGAGAGCTGGACCATAAAGAAGGCTGATCGCCGAAGAATTCATGTTTTTGAATTATGATGCTGGAGGAGACTCTTGAGAGGCCCATGGACTGCAAGAAGATCAAACCTACCCATTCTGAAGGAAATCAGCCCTCAGTGCTCACTGGAAGGACAGAGCCTGAAGCTTAGGTTCCAATACTCTGGCCACCTCATGAGAAGAGAAGACTCCCTGGGAAAGACCCTGATGTTGGGAAAGATGGAGGGCACAAGGAGAAGGGAACGATAGAGGGCGAGATGGTTGGACCGTGCTCTTGAAGCTACAAACATGACCAAACTGCGGGAGGCAATAGAAGACAGGAGTGCCTGGCGTGCTCTGGTCCAGGGGGTCATGAAGAGGCGGACACAACTAAACGACTAATCAACAACAATTGTGCCAGTTCACATATTATCCAAAGGCTTACCCTCTCTCAGAGTACAAAACTGTTCATGCTGGGGTATGTTGACAACCTAGCATGAAGAGAATGCACTCAAGTCTAACTTCTATTTGTTTTTAACGTCTAAGACAATTTACTGGCATTATGCTCAAAATGTGGATATTCTGTGAATGACACATTTATGTCTAAGATAAGACACATATTTATCCCGTCTGTTCCAGCTTGCTGCCAGTTAACTGGCAAGTGATTTCTGCAACTGAAAGCTTTCCAGAAAAAGAGAGACTGCTGGCAACCCACAAATACCCAGACATTGTCCAGAAAGCTGATAATCCAATGTACACAGAGTACTGGGATGGGTAGGATCCTGCGTTATTAAGGAACCATAGCTATGTGTTCCTATGACCATGGTCCTACCACTGCAGGATTTATTGTTTGGCCATTATTAATTATCCCCATTATCTCCTCAGCCATCAGCTTTGTGGCGTGCATTTTGCTTGCCTCCATATCGGTCTTTTATGTACAATGAGAAAGATGAAAAAGGTAGAAGAATTTTTATTTACTTTCTGAGATCACAGAGCAAATCATGCAGTCACAACAGAGCAGTTAGCAAAACTATAAAAGGGAAAGGACTTTTAAGCTGTCAGTGGCAGATGTCCCCAACAGATATAAAAATTAACAGCTTGGAAAGTGGCAGTCTGCAACTTCAGGGGGAACCCCCCCCCCCAATTACTCACAGCTCCACCACATACATAGACAGTACTGGACTCTCAACAACACACTACCAGGAAGTTGATAAGCCCAAGATAAATATAAAAACATAAGGTCCTTTCTTCTGTTCAACTCTGCCAAGCAACTGTACATCCAGTTTGATAGTACTTTTTGCTTTTGTTGCACAGAAAAGACTATGAAGGCTGTGATGTTCCTTGTTACAAGGAACCACTCTGAAATTAGGAAGGTGCATTTGAAAGGAAGAAAGCACTGTATTTTGTATTTAAGGTGATGCCCCCCCCGATACTTTGGACTCCTAACTTCCAACATTTCCAGCCAGCATGCAAGCTGGAAATTAACAAAGAAAACCTCTAACATTCCGAAAGACAAACTTGTTTTAGAATGTTACAGCTAAATTTCTGAAATGGGGCTGCTGCTGCATTAATTCGTTTTTTTAAAAGTTGCATGTTATTTTAAGTAATTGCAATCATCATACAAGGCCCCCTTGTATCTTCTTGTGCCCCCTGCATGACAGGTCTGGAGGATGGCAACACTCTCCCCCCCCCCCCCCCGGGAGGTTCAGCTGGTGCCTTCATTACGTATCTTTAGGTACCAGGAAAAAACCATTCCTCTTCTCCTGGACCTTTTGACTAATTAACCTACCAATGGCCTTTTAAGCTCTCTGTGTGTGGTGTGGTGTGTGTGTGTTGTTGTTTTGCTTGTCATTATGTTATGTAACCTTGTGTTTTTATACTGTAAGCTTCCCAGTGATACCTGGCTGGAGGACGGCATATCAAACAAGCAAGCAATGTTGTAGGCCACTTTGCAAATAGGAAAATTTTAAAGAAGTAAAAAGCCAAAAAAGCCAGGGAAACCTTCAACTGAAACACAGCCTCATACCTGGAACGTGTGCGCCGCCTACTCATTCCTGGACTGTTGCTGACACGATATGCAGTTGGGACGCTCCTCTCCTCCCTGCGCCTTTCAGGTGTGTGAGCTCTTCTCCTGGGTGATCTTGAGCGAGACCTGAACAGGAGGGAAATGTTCAAAATCCCGAGTGGGAAGGGATGGGCCTTAATTTCATTACCTGATTGCAGTAGGTGTGCATTATCTTCAAAACCTCATTTCAAGATGTACATCCTGTTACACCACAAATATATATACATATATTTAAAGAACCAGCAGATAGGTGGCTCAGTTGGTTAAGGTGTGGTGCTGATAATGCCAAGGTCATCATGGGTTCGGATAACCCGTATGGGCCAGCTGATTATTCCTGCATTGCAGGGGGTTGGTCTGGGTGATCCTCTGGGTCTCTTACAACTCTACAATTCTAAGACAACATATTGTTCACTGGAGATACTGTCAGCTTCCTGAGGGTCCTTCTTCCACACACCCACACACGTTTTGAGTTCTCAATTATTTGATTCCAAAGCCATGTGCATTTTAAGATTGATAAGTAGTGATTTGATATGTTAAGTAGGTGAGCAAATGAAGCTGCCTTATACTGAATCAGACCACTGGTCCATCTAGCTCAAGACTGCCTACCCAGACTGGCAGCAGCACTCCAGAATTTCAGACACGGTTCTCTCGCAGTCCTAACCTAGAGGTGCTAAGAATTTTTTTTTGGGGGGGAGGGGGAGCTGCTATGTACTGCACTGCAGAGTGACTGCAGTTTGCCTTGAAAATCTGATCTTATCCCCGATCTTTCACAGAAGGACGGTGATAGCGGTAATAGTAAAGAGGGATAAAAACCAAGACTGAAGAAGCTGGAGATCAGTCAGAACCTTGATGCTTTAGCAGGATTTTCCTCTAAAGGCTCAGCAGTCGTCTCTTTGCACTAATGAAGCTGCTTGAGAGCTCTTGCACTCAGATGCTGCTCCCACTGATGGGCTGCTCAGCCATGGCTCCATGCTCTACATCCCTGCGGATTCTGGGATTAGATATGGATGCACACACTTCACCTTCATAATAGTAATAAATAGGCTGCTATGGGAAGTTAAGAAGGGTCACTAAAAGGGCTCAGATCCCTCAACTGCAGCTGAATTTTTAAAGGAAGTGTGATTACAACTGCTTCAGCCTACAAGGGCTCAGACAAATAGGGAAGCTATTTGTTTAAACTACTTTTTAAGTAGCTGTGTCATGTTCTTTAATTTCAAGTGGTTCTACTGTCCTCTGGGGGTGCAAAGGGGTAAACATTTTGTGAATCTTTGAACTTTTGTCCATTTACTCTATTAACTGTATTTTTTGCTCTATAAGACTCACTTTTTCCCTCCAAAAAGGGGAAATATGTGTGCGTCTTATGGAGCGAATGCAGGCTGCACAGCTATCCCAGAAGCCAGAACAGCAAGAGGGATTGCTGCTTTCACTGCGCAGCGATCCCTCTTGCTGTTCTGGCTTCTGAGATTCAGAATATATTTTTTTCTTGTTTTCCTCCTCCAAAAATTAGGTGAGTCTTGTGGTCTGGTGCGTCTTATAGAGTGAAAAATACGGTATTTTTCCCAATCTGAACTATAAAACGGTGATTTTCTTGAGTCAAAATGAGAGTACTGTACCCCTAAACATTTTCTTTACAGAAAAAAACTCTATCTATCTATCTATCTATCTATCTATCTATCTATCTATCTATCTATCTATCATCTATCTATATCTATCATCTATAAACAAACATAGCTTTGACTATGATACTTTCCCGCCCCACCCCACAGTAATAAATAGAGAAGAGCTGCTTTTACTAGCTTGAATAAAAGCCTTATTTTAACATGATAAATCCTAAGGATATTATTTGATAAGGTGTGAAATATTAATAAGGCCTTCCCTTTCAATTGTGTTGCTAAACAAGGTCTGTTTAAAGTTCTATTATGTTGGAAAGATTTGGCATATAATCCTACATCTTAAGCAGCAGCATTGGTGCGAAAAGATGTTGCCTCCAAGGGAAATGAATGGATTTTGAAGCAACGCAGCACACAAATTTGCACCATTTTAACAAAGGGAAACCATTTTGCGCCCTAGCCTAGTTGATTCTTTGAAACTGAGACAATAAGCATGTTAACTTTACCTCTGCCAATCAGCTAATCTTAAAAGTAATCCTTTAATCATGCCTCTCTCTGCTAATTACTATACAGGGTTTGTTAGCTGGGTAAACAGAGTAGGTGGCTTAGCAAAGTAATCTATTAGTGAAATACATAAAGAAAATTAATGTGAAATGAAATTCTTGGCTCAACTGAAATGCAAACTTCGGAGTCTGACAATCCTCCACACCCATTTATCAGGCGCAGCCCGAGACAGATAGGCCCCCCAGAGAAAGTGTTGTATCTTTCTGTAGGTGGGACTTGGTGAACAAGTGGCCTGAGGATTTTCAGGTGTAAAACCTAACTGCAAAATTAAATCACTCACTGTGTAACCACTTATTTTTATGAACTTATCTCTGCCTCCACCCTCCGACATACAATGCCAACCTCATTCAACAAACTTTGTAAGCAAAAATAAAGAACATTTACATATTCATAATTAATATGTTCCTTATTTGTATTAACTCTAAGTTTTCTCAACCAGGATACCATGCATTAGGTATTCCAAGACTGACGGTTCACAGCTACTAAATCACTGCAATATTGAGATCCATTTTATGCTTATGTGTGAGGCCAACCGAGCAAACACAAGGATCAGGTGCTGGATTCAGCTCAACAAAAGGGGCCCCAAAGTGATCATTTTTTCCTATGTGTTAGGGAAACAGATCCTCCACTGGGGCATGAGTCAATAGGGAAAAGCTGGAATGAATCTAGAAAGCTGACAAGGAAAGAAAACTTGAGGTTTTCCTCACAGTAATGTATCTGAATCATATTAATATGGCCACCCAACAACAGGACATACTGATACTGTGGAGTATCTTGCCATGCTGAAATGCAGAAGGTTCACTTTACCAGCTGGTGAAAGACAAGAGACATTTTTATTCCTGCAGGCTTTTTGCCTGCTAAGTATATTCTGTTTTATATAAAGGTTATGCTTTTATCTGTGGTCTGGCTGCATTTTTAATGCTGCCTTGCTAGCATGCTTAATGTGTATTAAAATGCCTTTTATTGTTTTGTTATGACATTTTGATTTCAAATAGTTGTAAGCTGCCCTGAGTGGCGCTTCAGCCCTTTAAAGGCAGGACAAAAATTTCTACCAAAATGAATTCATATTTGCTATCCATGAATGGCTTTGCTATGCAGCAAAAATCTCTACAGGGAAAAGTTGATTAAAAAGGGCGTACGTATATGCTGCACATGTGGACTGATTTGTAGACCAGCACCTGGTCTTTGAGAAATATGGTTAATATAATATAGGAATCCAGACCCCATCAAGATTCTTGTCTCTCCCCCCCCCCCCCAATATCCTCCCGCTGGCAACAGGTCCAAATGGGAACAAGTACTTGTACAGCACTTGTACAGCCATTCCCTAGTCATGCTCTCTTTGTGTCTGGCCCTTTTAGGTACCCTAACCCTAACTTCTATCTACAATGGTGTGGTCCTTTAAAAGTTGTAACTGTGGTTCTAAGCTAAGAGCTATCAGGTTTCCAAGGTGCATCTGAAGCTGCACAAGGTTTGAGGAACCATTTGCTACCAGAGGCCCTCTAGCCCCATATATGCTAGTGCTGGAACACAGGAAGCTGCCTTTTATTAGGTTGGATTATTTGTCTGACTAGCTCAGGGCTGTGTACACTAGTCTTTCCCAATTTGATGCCCTCTAGATGATTTGAACTACAACTCCCATCATCCCCGATCAAGGGCCATGCTAGCCGTGGCTGATGGGAGCTTTAGTCCAAAAACATGAAACACATCTATTTCAGGGACCACAGAGTGGTAAATATATGCTGAGAACACACAAAGCTTTGCTAGGGCTCGGTTATGCAAGGAATGCCGCTTGCTCCGAATAGCACCACATTCCCACACAACGTTGTTGGGTTTTTTTTAGAACAAGACCATGCCTGCTTTCAAAATTGGCCTGGTAACTCAGTGAAGAAGGAAAAAAGGAGCAGCAGGATGCCCCTAGACTGACTCTGAATATCACTTTGTGCAAGGTATGAATTGTGCACAGTGCCATTTGTTCCAAAAGCCCTTTAATCTAATCTGTTAGCGTTCAAACTCACAGACTACCCGAACTTCAATTCATCTTCTTGAGGTAAACGAGTCCTAAAGGTTGTTAACCTTCAAATCAAAACAAAGTTTTAACACCAGTTCCTAACAAAATGTGTGCCAACTTATTAGTACAAAACCAAGTTAAGTTGTGCTCCTGAAAGCAAAAGCAAAACTGCTGGGTGGCTATGCTATGCCCAGTTAAAAAAAAAAAGTTCAATATAGGTTAAGGCTCAGAATATCTCAAGTACTGAGCTTCTGTAATCTTTATAGCAACCCTGTAAAGCAGGAGGCCTATATTTTAATTCCCATATTACAATGCTGGAGGGTGGGTTTTTTGGGGGGACAGGGAGGCTGAGAAATGGTGGCTTCTCTGAGGCCACAGAAGTAGTGCTTTATTTTAAAATGACACACCTTGCTTCCAAAACAGCATAAGGTGTGTGTGCCCCATGTGATCAGCTGCAGCTCTCTATAACCTTTTAATGTGTGGAAGACAGGGCACAAGTACAAAAACAAAACATGCATTTGCTTGAGACATTACAGTTTTAGGCAATATATCATAAAGATCTAATCTGAACCTGGTGAATAGATAGCATGTATGGCAGCCTCACAAAGGCGGCACCGCCGAGGGAAAAGAAATGAGCGTAGAAAAGCACTTAACAATAACATCAGTTCAGAAAACCCACCTGGAATGCCGGACAGTTCTATAGGCAGTGGGAAGTGAGTGCTTGGCTTTTGAATGTGATCGAACCCTGGATTTAGACGAAGAGTGATATTTGGAAGGAGGTGACCTTGACCTTGACCGGGATCTTTTCTTGTGCTTTTTTTTCTTTTTCTCCCTCTCTTCTTCTCTGGGCAGATCTCTGCTTCTGCTTGAAGGCCTTTCAGGTGCCTTTGCTTCCAAGGTCGGCAATGTCCTGATGCCAGTCAACAGGGGACACTGCATGTTACCAACAGTCTGAAATAAAGCCAGGCAGGTTTTAGCATTGTGTCAATATGTACACAGTAGATACATTAGTTTGGAGTCTAGGTTAAAATTCAAAAACCCCTCTGCAGTCCCTTGTTAATCTTTGGCCACTTATTAACCTAAATCTCTTAACTGTAAAAAGGGATCATTAATGACCTATTGTTACATGGCTGCTCTGAGAATGGAGATGGAGGAAACATTTTGCATATTTAACAGTGATAAACTGAAGAAGTCAGCCCAGGATTTTTCAGTCAATCATGAATGAAGTCGAGTTCCTGTGCTCATCAAATCAGACTCAATTCAACAATTTGGCCCATCACATGACCTGTAAAGGAACACCAACTCAATGGTGTAATGTTATCTTTCCACAAGGACTGACATTGATGCCAAAATCCAGCATCACCTGAGCTCTGCGAGTGTAGCTTTCTCCCAACTGAAGTGCAGAGTGTTTGAGGACCAGGACATTCACAGGGAAACCAAAATGCTTGTTTACAAAGCTACTGTACTACCAATCTTACTGTATGCTTGTGAAACATGGACTACATAAACCCCATCTCCAACTCCTTGAAATATTCCATCAACGGTGTCTCCAAAAAATTTTTACACATCACTTGTGAAGACAAGCAAACTAATGCCAGTGTACTGGAAGAAGCAAAGATCACCAGTGTTGAAGAAACTATTCTCCAACATCAATTTCTTCCAAAGCAACTACTCTATTCCAAGCTTAAAAATGGAAAGCGTAATGCTGATGGTCAACAAGAGGTGTAAAGATTCTCAAGACAAATTTTCAATATGTTTTTGAGAGCTAGACAGACTAAAGGGAAAGGACTTTAATAACGTATAAAGTATTGGTAGGCAAGAATGAGAAGTTGTATTTGCTGAATTTTGATCTTTCATTGCTTCTTGACATTTTATGGGAAGAGACTCAAATACATAAAGAACAGTGGCATAGCGTGGGGGGTGCAGGGGGGCCCGGGCGCACCATCTGGGAGTTAGGGGGCGCAAATCCACGGGTTAGGGGGTGCAAATTACTTGCCTTGCCCCGGGTGCTGACAACCCACACTACGCCACTGATAAAGAAACTGTCACAATTATTATTACTCTGTCCTTTTTTGCATTTGGATGCAACTTTCTTCTCATTTTCTCAATCCTATTCTAACAAGGTCACTTTCTACAAGGGACTGAAGCACAGCAACATTTATCTGCTGCAGCAGTCTGCAAGGCTTGGGAAACTTGGGCAATCTTGCTCAGAGCAAGAGCTGACCCAATAAAAAGGAATAATCTGTACTTTATGTGCTGGTTTTGATGAGACACCTCACATCCAGCAAGACAGAATATAACTTTCTAATTTTCACAAGCATTGCATACATATTCAGCAGTAATTCTTCAGCCACATAAATGGTCTCATCTTCAGAAGCCTATGTGATTTCTCACCTGCCCCCCATGTAAAAAAACACCACCAGGTTTCTCAACCACCCTTCACATTCAAATGGGATAGGAATGTAAAGTTATACTTGTTTCACAGTGCAGCTGACATATTCCTGATGAAAAAGTAAATTACATATAAAGCTTTTCGACAACGATTCAGACCGTCAGTACTGTCTACACTTGATGGTGGGCACCTCTCCAGAGTTTCATAGAAGGGACTTTCCCACTTCTACCTGGAGATGCTAATGATAAGCCTCTCCTCCATCTTGTCCACACATATGGACACCTGATGTTCAGCGAATGCAACAAGGTTAAACTTAAGACATAGTACTACCTCAATCAAGTCACTGTTGCCACAATGATCTCCCAACATGAACCTGTGCTGGTATAAATATATAACAATATGTATGAGAGATACCCTAGAAATGGTTTTATTCAACCAACACCCATGTGAAGTTAAATGAACATTCTAACATTTCTCACACTGGATGCACCGGGACTTCACACTAAACCGTGTTTTACTGCTAGTACACAAACTGGAATGAGTCTACGTAATTAAAAAAACCTAGGGTTTGGTCACTCCCCCCCCCCCCCAATTCCTTCTGCGTGGCTGGGAACAGCAATTCACTAGCATTTAGTTTCACTTATCTCTGAAATTTTCCATGAACCAAATCCAGGGCATATCACAAATTCTGGTTAGTTAAATAAGCCTGCTGAACAGAGACTGGCAAGAGTCTGGATTAAAACCATGGTCTCTGATCATAGGCAGCAAGCCAAGATAAACTGAAATCAAAGACCAGCCAAGTTCTTATCCACACAGTGTAGGAGGAGGGAAAAGAGCATGTGAGCACGAGACTTTAGTCTGCCTTGTTCCAGTTTGTGCATGCAAGTGATGTAGTGCTATGCGCAAACTGGACCATTAAGGAACACCAAAACCTGGCTTGTCACTGAACATCAACTCAGAGACCTGTAGACAATAACAGATCCTTGCCAAGTACACCTGCATAGCAACATGCATTTGTTGCATCATATTTTTCATTTGTAAACTTAAAATAAAGTAGTAATTTATAAAGCGTCCCTAAAGTTTAGACAATTTAATATAGCATAATGTACCAGGAAATTAGCAAATTGCCATTTTGTGCCTCTACAAAAAGAAAGAAAGAAAGAAAGAAGAAATCTAGCACCAGAGGCCTTCCTCCTCCCCCAACAGCCACCTTCCATATGAAATGTTCCATTAAGATCTCATCTGCTATTTTAAGCTGGAGAAATTCTATGCATCTGCTATAAACCAGGATTGGGGAACATGTGGTCCCTTTAATTGTTTTTGGACTCCATAGACCCCAGCCAGCCTGGACAACTGTCAAGGATGATGGGAGTTCCAGTCCAACATCAACTGGAGGGTCACTGGTTCCCAACTTTGCCTATCTTATCCTTGCCTTAGAAGAATTTTAGTAAGAATCTCTTACAATAAAGAAAACCAATTAAAAATGATGGCTCTAGGTTTGCCTCCTGCCTCTTCAACTGTGATTATGTTGGACAATACACAAAGGTAATGGAAAGCCAAATTTCAGATATGAGGGAGACACATCTCTCTTTGAGTGCTAATTGACAGTGTTTTTTATGACCTTGTTTGGAAAAAAAAAGCTCCATACAGTAGTAAAGCTACCCTTTGGTAATTTTGCTTCAAGGACCATAAAGAATTTTACAGCATTGCCATGTGAGTTAAATGCAACTATCCCCCTCATCTCAGGATGACTGGCTTACTGGAGGCTCCTAGCAAATAAAACAAGCAAAAATGGAAGGCACAAATGCTAGAAGCAATGAATTAGAACTGAAAGGGCTTCAGTGAAAAGAATATGAGATGCTGACAATGTAAACAGATAATTGAGACAGAAGCAGAATTCACGGAATAAGTCCACTGGTGCACATATTATTTTTAGTAGTAACAAATGCTGAAGTTGTCTTTGCATTTACATTTGTTTATAAATATCTGGACTGCTATTCATACAAAATTATCAGAGCAGTTTGCAATAATCTTATATAAAACAATGTATTTTAAACTATATAAAGTAAGAGATCATCTATTACTTCTCATTCACATGTTTTTTTCTGTCTCAACCATATTTGTATCACCTCAAATGCTTTATATTCCCCTTTCAACTTTAGGATTCCCCCCCCCCAAAAAAAATACTCTATTACAGTACACATCCTCCAAATCCAAATACAGTTGTACCTTGGAAGTTGAACAGAATCTGTTCCGGAAGAATGTTTGACTTCCAAAATGTTCTGAAACCAAGGTGTGGCCTCCGATTGGCTGCAGGAAGCTCCTGCAGACAATCGGAACGCGTGGAGGACTTTGGGTGGTCAGACAGTCCACACATTTAGAGCAGGAGAATACTGTATCGGCTAGAAAGATGTGTCTAGTTTGTGCTACTGCACTGGCCTGTTAAGCGATGCTCAGGATGAAGCCGTCAGGAAGACATGCTTGCTATTGCCAACCTTTTACTGTACACCTGTATCAAAGCAGGCACTTGTAACAACCTTAATACATTGCAAGACATCAGGAATTGCACCCAATGTTAGGCCTACTCAGAGAAGACTCCCCAAAATAAATGGACTTGGCCAATTTAGGTGGGTCACTGAGTGTAACTTAGCTGGACAAAAACCTCGGTTGATCTGCTGCGGCAAACTATTAAACAAAGTGCATTTAATATATTCATAAATGTTTTACCCCGCATTTCCACTGAAAGATTCCCCGCCGCACGTAACATGTGATCTACGGCAGAACCAGAAATGGGTATGGCATTTATATACAAGGGAAGGGCTGTAACTCAGAGCTCCACCTCTGCATGCAGATGATTGCAGGTTCAATTCTTGGCATCTCCAGGTATGGCTGGAAGTGACTCCTGGCTCTGAAATCCTGGGGAGCTGCTGCCAGCCAGTGTGCACAGTACTAAGCTAGATGGATCAATGGTCTGATTCCGTATAAGGCACTTCTCATGTTCCCCTGAAATGAGCTTGTGGTTTTTAAACTTGGAAGGACTGCCTCAAACAAGGAAGCGAATAGGTTGCTTAAGCAAGGGTTTTGATTCTGAGGAGTCATGCAGCACATGTAGTAGCAGAATTGGTCCTTCCAGACAACTGCCACCAAGCTGGGCAATAACAGAATGTTGTGGCTTAGCTTTAATATTCAGAGAATGGAAATGCTCTCCAAAGTCAACTGAAAAAAAGGGGGCTGATAGGCAGTCTGTTGGTCTTCTAAGGTGACCTTTTCTAATCTAACACAAATGCAAACGTTCCTGCAATATTCACAAAAAGTGCTGACTTATTCTGATGCGAAAAATCTGAGGGTTGTCAGAAGGAGAACTTCAAAGCGGATATGCAATTTCCATTACTCTAGCTGTGCCCTGGAATTACTTCAGGCCTATGCTGAAATTCTACCCACTGGTGTGCCTTGAAGCTCTGCAAGACCTCTAAGGTACAGGATCAATAAGAAATTGTGTTTCAAAAAGCTGCAAGAGGACATGGTAATTGCTGGATGTATTGAACACTTCTAACTTTAGCTGCCTCTTAAGAGGTTCTTCTAGCACATCCCTACATTGAAAAAAAGTGAAAGGTTCACCTTGCAAAGAAGGGTTAAAACCACAACTGCAAACACACAAAAAGATAACCATGTCATAGAAGAATTTAACGAATGTTCCATAAGGTTCTGCACAAGAGATGTGAATTGTTGCTATTAATATTATGTTTGCAGTCACAATCAATAATTTTATTATTATTTAGTATTTCAAAGTCAGCAGGTGATTCTGAGTACCCCAGATAACTCAGTTGGGATGTACGCATCTTGGTTTTATGTGAAATATGAATGAGTCTCAGTGTAATGAGTCCCAAGACAGCGTCCTGGAGGGGCTGTTTCAACAGGGGGCAGGGACGGGTTGAGGTGCCCAAAGATTACCCTGGGGAAGACTCCAGCAGGTTAAGGTGAGTCATATCAGGACCCTATGAGTCATCTGAGCTGTTAGGGAATTTGACCTTGATCCTGAGGATGGGCCCACTGGATTGCTATGCTACTGGCCCCCACCAGCCTCTGCTGTCAAGCCACCACCCACCCAGAAAACGCCCAATGTCCAGAATGAAACTTCCTCCATCGTCTAGAATAGAGATGCAAGCACCACTGTAAACGGACAGCCCAGCCCCTTAGATGGAGTTCCTGTTTGCAGGCACAAACCCAGGTCTCACCTTGTTTGCTGTGCTGAAGTCATGACCGCCCCTCTCTATTACAGGAGCCCAGGGGGCATGTCAACTGTTGGAACAATGTTTCAGCTCACCTGGTCATGACCCGTACCTGCTGTGTTGGTGATCCTTGTATTGATTTTGTACAGTACTGAGCAATCATATAGTAGTAAATGAGATCCGAGTTAAGAGTCCTTTGTCCTGCAGGGACACTTGGCTACACATTTGCATGGCCTGTTCCCTCCTCAACGTGTTGTAATTCAACACTTCTGGATTAGATAATCAGTTTCCCATTACATATGAACCAAGAAACTGTAGATACTATAGATATACATTATAAATGGCATATTTGGAAGAAATAAAATCAACCATAGCAAAAGAATGCATTCCACCTTTTTATAATACTAAAAACTTCCACTGGACACACGTGCACTCTTAAGGCATACCTTAAATCGTGCTCTGAATCACAGCCTTTTGCAGTAAGGATGACTTTAATACTACACAACTTGACACACACTCTAGTTTTAAAAGCCCTGGTACATGTGAAATGTCATATGTCATAAAATTCAATGCTTCGTTTGGGGAATGTTCTTCTATGACAATTTGCAAAAGGTGTGTGGGGGGGGAGGGAGAGACACAGACAGACAGACAGACAGACAGACAGACGGACAGACAGTCACAGTGTCAGTTACGGTAATTACTATTCAAAGGAAAGGGAAAATAATTTCAAACTGTAAGATTATTCGTAGTTCAGACTGATATTGTAAATGCTTTTTTCTGGATGCAACGAGGATGTATTTAATAATCCAGTCATGAAATGTAGTAAAGTACTGTACTGGATTTATTTTCATGACCACTATGGTAAAAATGAAAAACATGAGAGATCAAAAGATTAAGACCCTATTTTGAGCACTGTACTAAAGACTTGGACTTGATTAGTAAATTGAAGTATTCCTATCAACAGTATTTGCCACAGAGCCCCTTCAGATATTGATATTGTAAGAAACTGGTCAAAGAGAACAGTCCTGAAAACAAAGTCAGATTTTAGAAACTTAAAAGGGCAGAAGACCAGAGAAATGGGAAGCTGAGATAAAGTGGTAGAGATTTTCGATATATGAAAGGAGCAGAAAAATTGACCCGTATTTTGAATGACATTTTCACAGCTGAATCACAAGGTTTCACAGCTGAATCTCAAGAAAGGCTGGGGCAGGGAATCAAAGTGGGTCCCCAGTGCTGAGATATCTGGCAGGGGAGCACAGAAGCTCTCATTAAAATGCCAAAATGTTCCCTGAAGTGTAGCTGATAGAACTTGCACAAGAGACAAGTCAGGGCAGAGGAAGTATAAAACTGCCGGGGGGGGGGGGGCACAATAACAGAGACACATAGAAGCTTTCCATTACTTCTACCACCTGTGGAAATAAGCTGTGACCAGAGTTATCTACGAGGAGAGGTGTCAAGGAATGCAAAGCAGCTATTTGAACAGTTGCCATGTTAACAAAATGCACTACTGGGTTGCTCTGCTAATACCTTTTCGATCTGATTTTCAGATTGCAGCAGAGAAATCAGGATTCATCTATATAAAAGTTCAGGGCAACTCCCCCCCCCAAAAAGCCTTCATTTACCCCCCAAACAGCAGAATTCAGAAAATGCACTGTGTTAAAACTTCTAAAGAGAAAATGGAACCCTTCCCCACCTTATAATTTTCCTAGAGAAACTGATCTTATAAAGTATGAAAGAAAGTCACCCTTCATAGCAAATTCTGATTTTATAGGTTTTCCACTAGTGTGATGAGGCTTTACTGCGCCCCCCCCCCCAAAAAAAACCAAAAACTGGTGCTGGGGTTGGGAGAGACAGCACAACAGCAGGCTGGGGAAAGAGAGAGGGGATTGTTCCATATAGTAAGATGAAATGTTTTTGCTGACAGAGCAACTGACCTAGCGTTACACAGATCCCCCCCCCCCCCAAATATCTGAAGTTCAAATTGGGTCTAGCTATAAAGGGCAATGGGACGCGAGCAGCGCTGTGGTGTATACCACTGAGCCTTGGGCTTGTTGATCTTAAAATTGGTGGTTTGAATCCCCGCGATGGGGTGAGCTCCGTTGTTCGGTCCCAGCTCCTGCCAACCTAACAGGTCAAAAGCATGTCAAAGTGGAAGTAGATAAATAGGTACCATTCTGGCAGGAAGGTAAACCGTGTTTCCGTGCGCTGCTCTGGTTTTGCCAGAAGCGGCTTAGTCATGCTGGCCACATGACCTGGAAAAATTGTCTGCGGACAAACGCCGGCTCACTCGGCCAGTAAAGCGAGATGAGCGCCGCAACCCCAGACTCATTTGCGACCGGACTTAACTGTCAGGGGTCCTTTACCTTTATAAAGGGCAATAGAGACAGTGGGACTTGCCATTCAAAACATCAAGTTGGGGAAGCCTGATCCCCAACAACTGGCAGCATCTCTGGGGAGTTTCAGACAGGAGTCTTTCCAAGCCCTACTTAAGAGACTCTGGGGTTTAAACCTGGGACCTTTTGCATGCAAAGCATGTACTCTTCCACTAAGACAATCCACTCCTCCTACTACAACTTATAATGCAGAGCAAAGTTCCTATTGAGGGGGCAAGGAGTATATTTGAGAGTCAATCTTGAATTGTGGGTAGTAATAAAGGCCATCAGAAGAAGAAGAAGAAGAAGAAGAAGAAGAAGAAGAAGAAGAAGAATAGGAGTTTGGATTTGATATCCCGCCTTTCACTCCCTTTACAGAGTCTCAAAGCGGCTAACATTCTCCTTTCCCTTCCTCCCCCACAACAAACACTCTGTGAGGTGAGTGGGGCTGAGAGACTTCAGAGAAGTATGACTAGCCCAAGGTCACCCAGCAGCTGCAGGTGGAGGAGTGGAGATGCGAACCCGGTTCCCCAGATTACAAGACTACCGCTCTTAACCACTACACCACACTGGCTCTCAGGAATACTAGCCCCACTTTCTAAGATTAGGGAGCACGTCTTTCAGATGGGGTGGGGCTTCCAGACAAAGTCAAGTCTCAGCACCATTTACAGTTAGTACATATGGTACTCCAAACTTAGTTTTTGCCACTCTAATTATTTAGAGTTCACTTTAGTAGAAGTTTGACAATACAGTAATAACTTGGAAATAAAGCAGCCTAAAAAAAATTGCTGCAGCCCTTCTTAAAGCCCTGGTTTCAGCTTCTAGTGTAAACAATATATATTTTTTCCTGAGCAGGGGAGCAGGAAAGGCCTACTGTTGACAAAAATGTGGTGACAGCAAAAGCAAAAACCCAACTATTTTGTTTGGGAAATATTGTTTCAGGCAAGTAGTCCTGAAAATGTCAGAAACTAGAGCACAGAAACATTTTTATCAGTCGTCTCAGAGGAATCAATATTTTGTTTGAAGGCATAAAAATATTTGACACAGTTCAAACACAAACAACGCTAGTTTTAGTTCAGTAATACTGTGGTAAGATCTGATAAGAAGTGCTTCATTTTGGCACCTTTCCACACAGCTGTGACATGTGTACCTTTTCACCACATCTGGTGATTTAGAGTTGGGAGAAGTTATGGGTTAAAAAGAAGTGTCAAAACTATATGGAGTCCAAGAAGAATCCGGATGGTTTTCATATTATAAATACTGTGTGTGTGTAAGACAGACAGACAGCCACCAAGAATGGATGGGAAGAAGAGAAAGGGATGAGCAACTAGCAATTACATAATTAGCAAGTAAGTTAGCTACAGGATTTCTGAGATAATTCCAATGCACTGCTTAGAACATAACTTCTGCTGGTTGCTATGTTAAAAGCGCAATTTTTTAAAAAATCTCCATCCACATGGAGTCATACAGTGTACCACAAGCAGACCTGAACTGTTTCAGGTACCACTGCAAATTGACTGCACTTGTGCTTTGTACACACACACACACACACACACAGAGAGAGAGAGAGAGAGAGAGAGAGAGAGAGAGAGAGAGAGAGAGAATCAGGATTTTGTGAAGACACAGTTTCTAAGGATGAGGAAATGGGAAGCTGTAGCCACCAGAGTCCAGATGGTCAACAGAAAGGATGAATTGAAAACTATTTACTGTTCCCAACCCTAATCCTGCTGAAAGCCATCTAATTAGATTTTAATTTGATCCTGACTTGTTTTTTAGGCGGTAATTTAATTATTGTTTGATTTTATACCAATGTTATATATTTAATGTTAGCCGCCCTGAGCCCAGTCTCAACCGGGGAGGACGGGATATAAATAAAAGTTGTTGTTGTTGTTGTCATCACCATCTTAGAGAGGTTAATGAAAAGCAAACACTAGAGAAGCGATAAAATAATAGCAAGAAATTACTGGATTCCCTACTCACCTTTGGAAAGTTCCAAGGCTGCCCCATACTTCTGCACAAATATGTTACAAGGGTTATTTCAACAGAAAGTCAGAGGACAGATCTCTCCTGAGCTCTTAGAGGCATTTATTTAATCAGTTCTCCTCCTCTGAATGTCAATTATTCCTCCTTTATGAGGAATGCAGGCTTTGCTCCAATGCCTATTATGGGCAGAAGCCATTTACTGTGGTCTAGTTATCGACGTACCCAGCTGATATACAGTGAATGGAAAGTGTAAGCTAAGCCTCAGATGTGAAGCAGGGTAAGTGCATACTAACATTTATAAACCTGTAGCAAATCAGGTTTATTATGACAGACCATTACTGTATTAGAAAATACAAAAGACAAGTTGATAACAAAGACTCCCCCCCCAACAAAACAAAACAAACAGATGGTGTAAAGTTTATCCACTGCTGATGTTGGAATTTTAATTCACTGGGTTGATAAGGCAATTGAATACCCTTCCTGAAATAACTGTCCTGGGCCAGGATCGGTTCCAGACACAGCAGCATATCACGATGAGTAAAGGGATTAAATCAAACATACACCCTGTGGGTGGTAACAAAGACTACCATTATGAAGGAATACTGAAGGGTGGCAGGTCAAGTCTCTTGTCTACCTTCTCAAAGTGCCTTCTCAGAGAAGTTATGCACTGAATAGCACCACCCTATAAAGATTGCAGCTGCTGGTGCATGTGGATACACAGTCCTGCTTGGCGTTCACAGCTTACTGTCTCATATCACTGAACTGTTTGATATAAACCTGTTCCAAATCTGAAGGACAAGACCAATGCTCCAGTTCTCGGGCCAAGCATGCTAAAGGATGTTGGGTACCACATAATTAACGAAAGGCTTTAATCTGCCTAGGAGGATGGATGTTAACGTATAAGCAAAAAGCTTGGGGGGAGAGAAGTGAAATGGACTACATTATTTCCCTCCAGCAAATGTGGTGCAAGGTGCCGTGGGCCACAACCTCTTGCTTTGCAGTGGAGAGAAAACCCCCCACTACTTCCCTGCCTTCGAAAACTCCCTATGCTCCCTGAAGCAACTCCTTTCACTAGAAAAAAGTTCTATTTGTAGGAAGAGAATGTACACAATCAAGGAGCTTTGCATTGGGCCATTGAATCCCAATGCCCCCCCCCCCGGCAATAGTCTTTGATCAATATCTGGTAGAGATGGATACAGGGTGTTCGTCTTTCACCATGCAGCTTGCTAATCGCCTGTACCTTTTAAGGAAAATTTTAATGAATGTCACTACTATACCTTTATCGTTTTTAGGTAAGCCACTTACATGATTTTTTTAAAAAAATTATTAAGCAGAACAAAAAAATATAACACATGCATCCTTTAGATGTTTCAAACTGCACAGTTTGATATCTGCAAATCATACTAGTAAGTCTGATTTTGCCAGATAAAGCCAGTGCTTTTTATCTCAATTTTCAAAGCCATTCCCACCTTGGAGAACAAGGTGGACTTGACTCCTTCATAATCATAAGTCCACTTAGGTCTTCATCAGGATGCAGCTTTGCTTGACTTTGTCAGATACATCATGTATCATTCACTCAAAAGCAGAAAGAGAACCAGAAAGATCACACTGTGGGTACTGCTGAACTGGGTGATCAAGGAATAAGCTCTCAAAGTACTTTGGAACAAAGCAAAATTGAGGAAGGGGGGGAGAACTTGAGAGTCGCTGTTGGCTAATAATATACAATTTGCCATGTCATTCACAGCAACCAATTTAATTACAAGTATTGTTGTTCGGGAGCAATTGAAGATATTCATTGTCTAACTTTAAATTTGCATTTCCATGTGCTCATTAATAACCATGAACAGTGCTATTAAAAAAACAAAAGCTATTAAGAAAGATTTAAAACAAAGACATCTCATTTGCATACAATTCCAGTTATTTTTAGCACAGGCACGGAACATTTCTGAAGTCTCATTCATAGGACTAATTTTTTGTGGGGGTGGGGAGCTGAGCACTTAAGGCAACCTATCCCAACCTGGTGCCATCTGTTCTGGTTGGAGCTGATGGGAGTTGTAGCCTAAAACATCTGGCACCAAGCTGGGTAAAGCTGCCTTGCTTGGAATCGTTACTTGGCTAGGGCATTAACACAAGTCCCAGTTCAGTGGACACATAAGTGCTATGTAACTGGCTGTCACAGATACACCTCTCTTCCCACAGTTCAGATATTTTAGTCTCTTTTCTCCCAGGCCATTCACTCTTAAAAGTGAACGGTAACCTCAGGGATGCGTGAACAGTTTCTTGGAGAGACAAAGACACATTTATTCCCTTCCTATCTGTTAGCTGATTGAGTCAGGGATCACAGTGCCAGTCTTCTGCCATCTCCTCAAGAGTTCTCTTTCATGCTGGAGGGAAATAAGACATCTCTCTCCAGCCCTCCCCCCTGCCCCAAAGCTTTATGCTTCCATTGTAAGCTCTATCCTCCTAGGCACAATAAGATATACTTATGGGCTCCTGTGAGAACTCAAGAATGTGAGAGCTACCGAGTAAGAACTAAAGTGAGCATTGGCTGTCTTATATACTTCAATTGTACTTCTAGTGCAGGGGCCTGCAACCTTTAAGACAAAAAGAGCCACTTGGACCCGTTTCCGAAGGAAAAAACAACTGGGAGCCGCAAAACCATTGCGACATTTAAAACAAATATATCTCCGGAGCCGCGATCTGACAGCGGGCGGGAAGGTGACGTTGGGACGGTGCGTGACTAACGCACGCACTGCCCCCATGCGACGCCACAGCCAGTACAGCGCCCGCCACAGTGGGGAGTGTCGGGGCGCACAATGCACCACCTCCCCTCACTAATATCCGCCCCGGAGCCGCGGCAAAGGTGTAAAAGAGCCACATGCGGCTCCGGAGCCGCGGGTTGCAGCCCCTTGTTCTAGTGTATTGGAACACATTTGTAAACAGCTAGCTATTCCATATAAAATATGCAGTAGGTCACAAGGAAAGGAGGGGCAACAGCTTCATTCTCTGCAGAGTGATGCTGTGTTTTAACAAGGAATATATCCATAGGGTTCAAGGTCCCAACAGGTTAAAAATAAGCAAATACCCCTTTAACATGGGCTAGAGCTTTCCAAACTTTTCATGTTGGTGACACACTTTTCAGACATGCATTTCATGACACAGTAATTCAGTTTTACTAGCAAACTGGAGGTTAAACTAGCTGCAGCCGACACACTAACATGTCATGACACACAGTGTGGAAAGCTCTGGGCTAGGGCTACTCTTTTAACCCTGATAGCTCAGCTCTGCGTTAAGCATGGAGATTAGTGAAAAGGATTCATGCAGGACTGGCATTTCTCTCTCCTAATAAAGGGCTACAAGAGGAGGGAGATGGTGCTAGGGAAAGGAGAAGGTATGGCTGAGCAAGGGGAATTCAGGTGGCCAGTCTTATATAGTTAATTTACTGCTTATTTCCAGGAAGGCTTAATCTGATTTGTAGACCGTAGCCTAAATAACTGTAAAATGCCATTGTGTTTGTCTTCCAACTTCACCTTCATTCCGAAAGTCGCCATTACTAAACAATAAAAGAATGTCTCTATTTTCCTTGACGTGTAGGTGGCTTCTGTGAGACTTGAATGCTGGCTGGTAAGCACCCTGAACAGGAGCACTCCCAGGTCCCACTTGTGATCAAAACACACTTCTGGGATTCTACTGGCAGCCCATAAAACAAGATGACTAAAAATGTGTGCGCTGAGTAGCAAGAGCAGAACCTAGCAGTAAGGAAATTCCACAAACGTTGAAGGAAGCTCTTTTCCTAGAGCATAAAGAAGTGTTAGCAGAACTGAAGAGCAGAGAACCCTATGACAAGAAGCCAAGCGCTAAAGATTTGTCGTATTTTTTACCATCACACTTCCAAAGAAACCAAGAATTCTCCCTATTAAGGCTAACCTGATTTGTCAGAAAAAAGCAGGTGGATCAGTGTTTTCCAGACACAGACTTGTAAACTCAAATGCGGGGGGGGGGGGGGAGAGGAAACCATGTGAACAAAGGCCCAACAGGAGCCTAAAACCTTTGCTTCAAACCCAACAGATTAAGTGACTGCACATGGGTACTAATGATTTGCCTTCAAGGAAACATGCCTGCATTTGCAAGTATGCAGACTGTGGCATTATCAGGCACCACAAGGCATATGTTTCCACTGCCACAGCTTCTTCGAATGAATGCTTGGAGTTACAGTTCTGCAAGAGTGTCAGGCACCTCTTAGGAACTCTCCTCTGCACCTATGGGAAGTGCAAGAAGGGAAACCATAATACCACCCACACCAGCTGCATGCACATCCTTCATCCTCACCACCTAGAGCCATCTCCCGCCTGTGAAAAGCAGAATGGGAAAGGGCATGTGTGAACCTGAGCTGCGGTTTTGATCAGTCCTCAGAATAATTCCCATGTAAAAATACATCTGGACAGCCGACTGCCTTCAATTATGAGACAGGAGCTGCCCTAGATAAAGGAAGTGACATCCTATGGAAAAGGTAGCTTCCACCCCCGCTGTGCTTGCTAGTTAATGTAAGAGAAACACAAAGGTAGTCTACGGACTCTGCCTCAGAAGTATAATTCTCCGAGGCAGCTCATTAATAATTTTCATCCTTCAGCAAGAAAAGCAACTGTGGTTTAGGTGAATACAAGAAGGGAAGAGAAAGGTTTTCGAAAAAAATTCCTTGGCATTAATTAAAGACTTAAATCTACTGAACATACACTGTACGGACACAATTAGCAAATTAAAGTGGAAGAAAATTCACTAGCCTACAATGGTTTCCTTCATTTAAGATAAAACGGCAATATTAGTAATAGTGAGCAATTTTTAAAAGAACTTTAGAGTGTTCAAAACACTTTATACATGTATCTTCCCCATGTTACAGATGTTTAACTGTCTTTAGTCAGAAGTTGGCCATTTATTATTGCCAGTCCCACGTTATAAATACTCTTGAAGCAGAGACTGGTTTTGACTTGTGTCTCTTGAAGGCTTTTTTATGTTGACGTGCCTTTATTATTACCCCCGTATTGCACAGGGAAGATTCAAACCCAAGGAATTCCTTATTTGTACTACAGCCTCTATGCTACATGAGTTTACAAAGGTACAACTGAAAGTTTAATTTTCCATCACAGAAATACCGGTATGTCAGGGTTTTGGCACAGCTCTACCTTCATTATTGTGAAATACAAGTTTGCAGTACAGATTTTCCAGCAACGAATCCCATAAACATCACATTCTGTCCAAAATGATGTTTACTTCTCCATGATGGCAAAAAATCACTATACCTCCAGGACTGCCTCTCGCCATATGAACCCCTGCCTGGACCCTGAGATCATCCACTGAGGCCATTCTGCATGTACCTCCTCCGCTAGAGCTCCAGAGAATAGCAAAAAGAGAATGGGCCTTTTCTGCTGTGGCTCCCAGTTTGTGGAATCCTCTCTCCAGGGAGGTTCATCTGGCGCCTTCTTTACACACTTTTAGGTGCTAGGTGAAAACACACCTCTTTAACCAGGCCTTTGGCTGATTGACAATTAATGCCCTTTTAAATGTATTGTGGAAAGGGGGGTTATTGAGTTGTCTTTGTTGATATTGTAATTTTATGTTGTAAACCCACCCTGGGTGTAGGGCGTTAAATAAATAATAAAATAAAAATTATATTTTGACTGAACCAGCTCAAGACATCCTTATCAAAAAGGCATACTGGTAGCTTCACCATTTTCTACATTAAAGAAAAAAAGGGGGGGTAGACTATGCCACCAACAGAATGATTAAAAAAGAGAGGGGCAATATTAAAGAGTAGCTGTAGATTAAATAAGTGCTTGATTATGCCACTGCTGCAACCAGTATTTCATGAAATTGAATTACAGAAATTCTTTACTATTGATTTATAGGGCTGTTATTTCAAAATACGTCAGAACTAAAAATATACCTGTACAGCTGTAGACCTTTTTTTTTTTTAGGAGATCATATACTATTTTAAAATCAATAAACCAGACGCCGATCTGATTTGGCATACTACACATGCTAAAATACAACACATACTTTCAACATGGGCAAGTGTTTAAAGCTATTTTTGCACAAAAGATTTTAGGAAAGCAAATGAAATAAAATGGGAATAAAATTAGCCCACAACTGGGTATGGTCAGCAAGATATCCCAAAAGGCATTAGGATTATTGATCACAAGAAATTCTTTTAATATGGTCCATTAACTACAAGGCAGCTGGCTGTGGCAGCCGCCTGTAAAAATTGTTTAATGATTCAGTTTTAATTGCAGTGTGGTAGTTCTAATAATCATCATGTTCAGTAATAGAAGGCAACTGCCCTTCTAGAAGACAACTGCCCCTCATTTCACTGACCCATAGTCGCTTAAAAGAGTAAATTGCCACACTTGTTTTACTGCCCAGAGTTATAATTTTCAAATTCTTGTTCAATACTGCAAACATGTGCAGAATACTGAAAATATATCCCCCCAAATAAACAGGATTCTAGAAGCTGCCAGAAATTCTGATGTGAAAATTTGCTTAAGTACCGTACTTAGAACAAGAATTTAGAATACAGTGGTACCTCGGGTTACATACGCATCAGGTTACATACGCTTCAGGTTACAGACTCCGCTAACCCAGAAATAGTACCTCGGGTTAAGAACTTTGCTTCAAGATGAGAACAGCGGCACAGTGGTAGCAGGAGGCCCCATTAGCTAAAGTGGTGCTTCAGGTTAAGAACAGTTTCAGGTTAAGAACGGACCTCCGGAACAAATTAAGTACTTAACCCGAGGTACCACTGTACCTTTTAAACCAGGCTTATAAATAAGCCCATAGTCTGCATCTGTATTGGAGCTATTTTTAAATTTTGTTATTGTTTTACATTTATTTTATGGTTGCGATAGTTTTGTTCATAGTTGCATACTTTATTGCTGCAACCCATCCTGGGACATTGTGGTGAAGGGTGCATACGAAATCTATTAAAATAAATAAAATAAACGTTACTAGCCTCAAAAGCAAGAACAATAAACTTTAATTGCCTGTTGGGAGGGGGTGTCGGCTCTGTTCCCTCCTCCAGCAACCTGCCGCATTTCTATGAGGGATGTGGCGGACAACTCTGGAAGTCCAAGGTATTTCCTTGGTCAATACAAAGCACAGTGTTTAGAGTTTAAAAAAGCAACAGCAATATAATATCCCAGATTTTAAAAAAAAATATTCCCATTCAATCTTTATTGAGTAAGACCAACCATCTGTCTAGTTCAGTATTATCTACAGACTGGCGTGGCCCTGCAGAGCTTGAGACCAGAAATCTTTCACAGCCCAACCTGGAGATGCTGTGGATTGAACCAAGATGCAAAGCAGATGCTCTATCTCCAAACCACAGCCCTATTAGAACCCCTCATGAAAACGGGAGAACATTCCAAGCATTACCTTAAGGAGGAGTGGCCACAGCTCAGAATATGCTTTGCATCAGAGGACCCCAGGTATAAACTCTGCTCTCTCTGGTCAAAGCAGATCAGGAAACAGGGTTGTGCAACGTATTTGCATGGAGACCGTGGGAGAATTGACTCACCTTACCCAACTTGCAACTTCTAAAGGAACTGGATCCCACACTTCATTATTATTTTGATTGGGTGGACCATGTGTCTCAGGTGGAAGATGCTAACACTTACTGGTCAACACTCTCCCCACCCCATAAGTGGTGATAAACAGCTTGAAAACAGCTTGACCTACCACAGTAATGGCCTTTGCATCTGAGCCCACAAGTGTTCTTCCACACAAATCCTTACATTTTCCCTCACCATAATGGTTTTTAAAAAGATATTCTCAAAATGCTCACTTCTGTGTCAGATACTGAGCTTCATGTATGCATAATTAGATACACTGTCCATGAGGAATACTCAGAGGAATCTCCTCTTCCCCACAACCTATTGATCTTAGTTATAAAACTGTTTCCTTCCTTCCTGTTTTCTCCTTCTTCAAACAGAAGCCCTTGGATGGCTGCTGCTAGCCATCCAATATTCACTTGCTCCAAAGACTGAGCAATATGCGGTTTCATCTTCTTACTAATTTAATTTGACTTTGCTAATTTTTTTGCCACATGCTTCCAACTTTCACCAGCTAGGCCTGCTCCAGCCCATTGGATATTTCAGCTCCCAAGGATCTTCTGAGGTTGCTCCTGGCAACCTAGTACATTTAAGTGCTCATCCTTTGCCACTATCTCAAATATTATTTATTTCATTTAAGAGCCACCCAAACACAATAGTTCTCTGGGTGACACACAAATATATATTTTTAAATACATTTTTGAAAACTCAACAAAAATTAGAGCAACAAACACTTTAATGATACAAAAAAAACCGTTTTGACGCAGATATATCAAGATTGAAACATCACACACAATTAATACAGAGTCAAAGCAATAAATTTCACACAGCTGTAGAAGCATGCTAAAACCACAGTGTAATGTGAAGATTAAACGTTTAGAGATTTAAATCTAAAGATTTAAAAGGCCTGAGAAAATAAAAAGGCCTTTGCCTAGTACCAAGAAGACATTAAGGTGGGCACCAAGTGGAACTCTTGTGAGTACTCTGTACAAACAACCTTGGCAGATAAAAGTAATTAATAAAACAAAAGCCAGATGCTTACATCACTCCTGAATGCACAGACACTACTGAAATCAAATGATGTGCAACTGGCAGAGTGACTGCACCCCCATAGCCTCTCAGACAGCCCCCCTCTCTCACACTACTTGCCTAGGGCCAACTGTGTCCTTATCCTTGTCCAGAAACACCAGCAAAAGCTTGCATTTTGCCTTAAATACCTTGATTCTGATAAAAGCACTTCTGAATCTTGAATTTAAGTGAAGCCTGAAGGAATTGGGGGGGGGGGTTGTCTCACAACATTTGTAGCTTTTAAAAAGAGAGATTCACATAAAATATTCAGTTTACACAACAATGTGAAATCTCAAGTTATTCAGGTACCATTTAGTTATTTGCGGGAGCGGGTTTTTTTGGGGGGGGGCACGGGCTTATTTTTTTCCTTAGTGCTTTTAAACTACATCAGAATTTCAAACGCTAGATCTAACGTGAGCTAGGCTTATTTTATGACACATGAGCATCCACCGTAGTGGTTACAGCACTGAACAAGGGAGAGCAGAGTTCAAATCCCTGATCAGTCATGAAGCTCACTTCAGGTGAGTCAATATCCAGCTGAAGTTGAACTACAGGATTATTGTAAGGAAAAAATAGAATAGCCCTAAAATCAGCTCCACGGAGGAAGGGTGGGGTACAAATGTTAAAGAGAATGAGAAATTAACCATGGGTGTGATTCGCGTCAGAACACAAGATGCAAAAGGTGTACACATGGAATCTGGGGGTGCCACTGCTGAAACTTCAAAGGATGTATAGTGAAGGATGGGGAAGCAAACTTATAACTTTTTTTAAAAAGGGGGAACACTGGAAACAGAGAGTATTGGCCCAATTTGATATTTCTTTTATATCATTTCAGCAACTTTGATGTAGCCCAACATGCTATTAATTTCAGATCTATTTTCCCCTCTGGAAAAAGCTTTCATTCAAGTCTAATAAATACTAACATTTCAAGCAATGCTGGCTTCTCTCCCCTACCCTGCCCCAAGCAAAGTTCTTTGCAGTATATGCTACTATGGTTAAAAACACCTTTGCTTTGCTCACCTCTATATTGAAGGCATGTTCCTCCATTTTCTCAACCTCTGCATCTGCCAGGGGATTCTTCAGGTTCTGCAAGAACAGTGCAGCTTTTCTTTTTCGTTCCGCCTGAAGCTGCTTTTCTTTCGATTCCTTGGAGGCTTGGGCTAGCTTTTCCCTTGCCGCCGCCGCTAATCTGTCCTCTAGTTTCTGCTTTGCTAGGGGAAAAAAGGGATACAGAATGTGGAGAGTTTACAAGGAGGTAACTTGCTTACCACATTAGGAGGTCAACAGTTTTTTAGCCTGAGCTGCACCCTTGAGTCTAGAAAATGTACATCGATGTAGCTCCTAAAGAGCACCTTGGGATATATATATGCCGTAAAATGCAGTAGAAGCTGTACAAAATGAAAGCAGAGGGGAGAAACCATTTGGCTGGGAGAGATTAAAAGACAAAACAATGCAAGATTATGAACACTGGACTAGGAAGAAAGGGGGGAAAATGAGGTTTGTAATAGAGTGCAACAGAAACTGAGAGTTCAGTTCACCAAGAGAGAGAAGTCACAGAAATGAACAACAGAACAGGAGAGGAGGTTTAATAGGAATGTCAGGACCACTGGCTCAGCTAACTCAGAAATGTCTATAAAGACAAGCAACAACTATTCAGGGTTTGAGACAGGGATTCTTCCCAGTTCTATGTAGATACCAGAGAATGGCTTTTCAAATGTAAAAAACTGAACTACAAGCCGTAAATTAGTGTCTGATGAATGGAGAGACTGAGATGGGGAACAGGGAGCATGCAACATAGATAGATAAGGAGGCACAAGACCATGGCGAGACTTAAAGGTTAAAAGGAAGAAATTGAAACTTAATACAAAACAATAGAGGAAGCCAGTGGAGTGAAACATATAGAGAGTAACATGATTTAAGTAAGAAGAAGAAAAAGTTAACAGCCTGAGAAATCCTTTTGGATAAAGGTGCATGCTGCAAAATTTTGTGGGGTGCATTCTTGCTTATGAATAGATAGGACTGGATGTGATCTGCTCTGGTTGGGGTCACACTCCCTCAAAAGTAGCCAATACATAGCCTGTTTTTTTTCTGGGGCTTTTTTTTGTTTGAGGCTCAAGTAGCTTTGGTGGTGTGGAGTGCCTTCCATCAGCTTCGACTGGTGGATCAGTGCACCCTTCTGAACAGGGACAGCCTAACCTCCGTTGTCTATGCCCTGGTAACCACTAGGTTGAATTACTGCAATGTGTTGTAGGTTGGGTTGCCTTTTAAAACAGTTCAAAAAGTACAGCTGAAGCACAATTTGGCAGCTAGACTGCTGACAGGGGCAAGGCAGTCTGAAAATACAACACCATTTCTGGTCCAACTAGTTTCGAGGCTAATTTGAGGTGCTGGTTTTGACTGACAGAGCTGTTATGCAGCTCAGTCCATTTCAGTGGTGGCACTATGCTTGTGGAATGCACTCACCAGGGAGGCACAACTGGTGGCATCTTTATATCTTTTTGGGTATCCAGAAACAACTTTTTTCTTTACTTGGGATTTTGGCCCTTAATTTGAGATCTACTTGTATATAATTTCATACCCACTGACTCTCCCCGACTACCTAAGATGGTTGGACAAGAATGAGGAGGGGGGCTCTCCACACAGAGTTTGCAGGGTGTATGTATAAGCCATATGGTTTTAGAAATGTACCTGATGAATTAGCCTAGAAACCAATCATTTCAGAGCACAGATTTCTCAAAGCATTGACAGAACCTATCTCTTGCATTATGTAATAGTATTCTGTAATTCCTCAGTGTATACAGAGGCACCTAAATTCTTCACTCTTGAGTATCTTACAGACCATATGGCTGCAACAGCTTCAATACGTCACCACTGGCATTTCAGAATTATGAGAAAGAGCAGCACCATGTAGGTGCACCTGGAGACCTGCCACAAGTTAGGTTATAGAATTCCTTGTGGAAATGCTAGCCCCCAACCCTTTTCATTTCTCTTTCAGGGTCATCTTTGCACTGAAGGTGCCCATGGATAAAATTATCAGCTCCAAAATCCTTTAACTGAATTAGGATATCTCCCACATCTTGTGCATGTGTCTGCTGTTACCATCCTCCAGGAATAATTACATCCCTGGTTTATACCTGCACTGTCTACCCCTGCTTCTGCTCTGTCTGTTGTGCTTTTCATTAAACTCTTGTCTTGGCTACTTTTAAATGTGCTTAATGTAATTTGTGACAATGCCAAACGCTTGCTGAGATGAGGAGGACAAAAGAAAATAGCAAACTCTCCCCTGCCCCTGGGTCTATTTCCAAACCCAGCAAAGAGAAGTCTCTATAGGAGTGGTTCCCAAAGTGTAGTCCATCAGCCTCATTCAGGTAGTCTGCTGTGGTGACTAAGTTTTAGCATATATTGTTATAATTGATAAACGAAAGGTAGAAAAATCAGTAAGTGATCCATTAAGAGCCTCAGTAATTTTGAGGCGGTGGAGGTTAGGGGTTGGGAATACCCACAACTGAAAATATGAGTAACTGGAACAAGACATTCAGAATTACTGATGGACAATAGTTTACAGTGGGATGGACAATGTGGTAATTAAGCCACTTGAACAATGGAAAACATGGAACTGTGGGTGGTGAATCCCAAGCTGTAAAGAGGTAATTGGTCAAATTCAAACCACATGCCAATGAACTTGAACTTATAATGCCTTAAATACCACTATTAGCTGAATGAAATAGCTTAATTGATTTGTGGATTATATGTTTCTTGGATTGTGGATCTTGCTATTATGGATTAATGGGATTGCTCTTTTACACTAATTTACATGGGAGTAAGCTCCAATGAATTGAATGGGACTGAACAGATATGCCTAGGATGTGCAGTTACAGAATAATGGTGTCTTCAGTAGAGTAAACTTTAACATGTTCCATGGATTAACAGCTCACATGTACACATTTTCACAGAGGAACAATCATTAACGCCCCAGCAAATAAAATTGAACAAGGAGTAAGGGAAGTGTTTTCAGAAATGCACTGGGAACAGAGCTATTACCCTACATCCTAGCATTACTTTAAAAGCAAGAAGCACATTTTTACACAAGAACCCAGCGCAAGAGCAGTAAAATATTTCTAATTCTGTGGCACCACCATCAACATTTCTAAGCAGCTAAATTCCTTCAAGCTCATCATTAAAGTTCCAAATATCACATTTTCCAGCATTTCACACTTTTGATTCTATAATGATCAGCTGCGACTAATCAGAAGTATATTATGTCTGTTTCAATTTTCTCATTTCAAGTTTGGGCAAATGCTCACACCTTTTGGGATTTATATACATATTTAAAATGTATTTAATATGAGCATTATATAAAAAAGAAACCACTAAATAGTTCTTTTTTTCACGAAGACCTACCATTTAACCTTGAAAAGTAAACATACAGCTTTCCTGACTGTTAGTTCTCTTTCAAGAATGTTATAAGGAGTTTTTACAAAAGATTAGCAAATATATTTAAATATATTATAGATCCATTTTCAGAATGAGAAACATTCCTCCTTTAATTTGATGTTTAGCAGTTGTTTTTTTTTACCTGCAGACATGAAATAATGAATTCATAGTTAACTATAGAACCCGACACTCCAAAAGGAGCGTCTTCCTGTAGGAGAATTTTTAATAAATAATTCTATTTGGAAGTGACTTCATATTTTTTTAATTAAAAATCATATCTTTGCATCTCAGTTAGATGCCTATTTATAGGATCTGAAAGGCAACATATTCTCTGCAGTGACATTATGAATTCTTCATCAAATTTAACTTTTATATTTTGCTGAATTAAGATGCATAGATGCAGATTAAAAGTATAATCCAATTCAACATAAGGTGTTCAGAAAATTACTGTAAATGAGGAAACAAATGCCCTTTCCCCCAGCTGCTTCCATTATTTGATTTCTAATAAATCAAATGTCAAAGTCTGGAGAAGGTAACATAATTTACCAGCCAGAACTTTATAAGAATTTTGTTTGTTTGTTTTTTTAAAAAAGTCTATGCTAAAACAGAGAATTAATATAATGCAAGCTTTGTTTGGCAGGGGCTTGTTTCTTTCTGTATGTGCTACACACACACAAATATTATGCAACACAAGGTTACAGGAAAGAAATTAAAAGGTGAAGACATTTCAAAGGGGTCAAGCATTGTAATCTGACAAAACTTGATATAGACACCTCTGGCTGCTGCCAATACAATCTTAAGCATCCATGATGAGCAACAACAGGACCAGAAGCACCCCAGGGCTTTTTAGCCATCTAAATGTGCATCTATAATGTGCTTGTGCTTCCCAGGTCGCAAAGCATGATGACATTATGTCAGCTCCTTCAGTTCAGAATTGTGTTCTCCGACCACACGTTAATGGGAAACGTGCAAGTAGGACACGAGCACAACAGCAATGCTGTGGAGAAACACAGTGCTTGGTATTCAAAGACATACTGCCTCCAGTACTGGAGGTAGTACAAAGCCATCACAGCCTCCATGAATCTGTCTAATTCTGTTTTAACGCTACCCAACTTCGTACCATCCTGTGGCAGTAAATTCCAGTTTAACTTAGTGTTGTGTGAAGAAGTACTTTCTTTTGCCTGTTCTGAATCTCCTCATCTTCAGTTTCACTGGATGACCAAAACTTCTCCTTAGCCACTGCCTCATACTCTGCAAAGTTTTGCTTTGCTTTTAAAATACACCTCTCTCATATCTCCCCCTCCTTTTTTCCTAAGCTAAAAATACCTTCACATATGAGTTCTTAAAGAATCTTTCATTTACCTGCATCCAGTACCTGCTATGGACAAACACTCACCAGCAGCATCAGGATCAAATTAAAGGCTTTCACAGTAAGGCTGCAATGTGCCCTTATTTTCAAAGTTTCAATATGACGTATATTGCCTCATTTTTCAAGGATTTACTTCCTTTAAGTCAAAATCTTTTCCAGTAATCCTGGAATGGCTAGATTCCAATCTTGAAAGAGCTCTACTGAATGAATTATTAATAATGACCAGTTAGACCCAGGATGATATTCACATGCTGCTGATTGCTGAAAAGTGGGCAGAGAAGACCCAGGTCTCTATAGCAGAAGGCCAAGGACACTGCCCTCATCAACAATTTATTTGCCCACAAGTCGAGCATCTCCTCCACATACCTCACTCCTGCCATTTATGTGGCATGTAGATTCAGAAAAGACAAAATGTAAGCATACCAGAGTATATTGCTTGAGCCATTACATGATTATATGCTTCTTCTATGCAGCATTAAAGCAAATAGCATTGGAGTACAAAGCACAAGGGCAAGGCCATGGATGGCTGCACCAGGAAGATATGCTTGCCAATTCAGGGTCTCTAAATTAAGTGGTATGAGCTAGAATTTGCAGCATGTAAACAGGATGTGCTGCCCTGCTGACCAGATAAAGACAGGTGGCAAGGTCTTTGTAGTTTTGCCAGGTTTGGCCAAGTAGAGGCTTCATACTGGTGGTCAGTCATAGGGCCCTTTCTGTACCTCTGAGCCCTGAGTGTGCAGTGTTCACAGCTGCCAGGTTAGCTCACAATGTCAGAAGTTTCTAACATTCTTAAATGAAGCACTGAGCACTTGCAGGGAGAACCCACCCACCTGACCTAGTTGCTGAAGGAACAGCACCTAGCCAGGAGAGTAATACATTAATCTGAGTCTGTGCACCCACAACTCCATTGTATTTCATATCAGCCTGGGATGCAGTACATCCCTGGCCTTACAGATGAGTCCTCCAAAATTTAACATGTACTAAGCACTGCCGGTGGCGCTGTGGGTAAAACCTCAGCGCCTAGGGCTTGCCGATCGCATGGTCGGCGGTTCAAATCCCCGCAGTGGGGTGAGCTCCCATCGTTCGGTCCCAGCTCCTGCCCACCTAGCAGTTCGATAGCACTCTTAAGTGCAAGTAGATAAATAGGGACCGCTTCCTAGCGGGAAGGTAAAGGCATTTCCGTGTGCTGCGCTGGTGCCGGCTCGCCAGAGCAGCTTCATCACGCTGGCCACGTGACCCGGAGGTGTCTCTGGACAGCGCTGGCCCCCGGCCTCTTAAGTGAGATGGGCGCACAACCCTAGAGTCGGACACGACTGGCCCGTACAGGCAGGGGTACCTTTACCTTTACCTTTAAGCACTGCCTCAGAATATTTCAAGACTTTGAAGAAATATGAAGTCTGCATTTTTAAGTTGTGTACTGATGGCTATAGTAATACAGAGTCTCTGAAGTTATGCTGCCAAAGTGATGGTGGTAATGTATTTTTGTGACAGCTACTACTCCAGACCTGAAGGAACAATTAAAACTCAATTTGTTTAATTATGAGAACATTACAACACATATAAAATTGTTGAGTAGGAGTTTACAGACCAATTCTTAAATGTGCTTCCCTGGCACCACACACTAGATGCACGACTAAGACCACAGCTACTTTGACAATCAGCATCTCTGAAACACAATCCATTTTTAGCAAAGAAAAAAAAAAACCTGAATGAGAAGTCGTTATGGTCCAACTCAGCTCAAAGCTTGCAGTGCACGCTGTGGCCAATTCACAGTGGTCCTGGTGCCTTTGTACACCACTGCTGACAAGCCCGTGAGCATGAAATACAACATTTCAATAATTACATCTAGTTGGTATACTGTGGATAATTTTATTCACCTCAGAACATCAGCAATTTATTTGTATCAGCCATAGGCCACTGTAGTTTACAAAAAGAGTTCCGGAATTCAATATTTTTTAAAAAATCAAATCGTAACTATAAAACATAACAAAAAGTAGCAACTCTCTGGTTTTTTTCTGTTTACTATCCATTTCCTTCCCTTTAAGCCCACTATCAAAACGAGAAGTCTGTCAACAGTACACATTTACAAGCTCCAAACATTTCCTCTCCTCTCCACAGTGCTGATGCATTTACCTTGTTTGGCTTCCAGCTCCTCCTGTGTCAGCTGAGGCCTCTTCTCTTCAGCAGCCCCACTGGACATGGCAAATGCTGAATGGCTGTTTGAGGTGCTACTGGCATTCTCTTGGCCTTCCTTGCCTTCTTCCCCCTCCTCGTCGCTGTCATCATCAAGTTTCACACGGTTTTTCTCCAAGGGGAGCATGTCATTTTCTTTGGCCCTGATTGCAAAGCTTATTGGTGCAAAGGATGCTATTAAAAAGGAAGTGACAACTAGTGAGATATTGTTGACTAGGCTATCTATGAATCATTTTGCAATGAAAACAGCTGCACCTGTGCAGAAGAGGGGAAGTAGCAGTAGGCTAGAGACAACTCCCAAGATGTGCAGAGAACAACAAATACTTAGCTAACCTTCTCAATTGAAGACCCCGCCCCCCGAGGCCCAGTGAAAACTGGCTTTGCTCAGTGGTACAGAATGCTATTTGCGGGGTGGGGCAGAATAGAGTAACCAGAAAGCAGGCACAACTGGCTGGCTTGAAACCTGAACAGGAGCATTCTACACTGCAACGTGTTGCCCTGGGTCCCATCTGTGCTACATTGTGCAGCTGGTGTAGCTTTCTAACAGAGGCTGTTAGAATATGTAGTAGTAGTAGTAATAATAAATAAATAAATAAATAATTAATTAATTAATAATAATAATAATAATAATAATAATAATAATAATAATAATAATAATTTATACCCCGCCCATCTGGCTGAGTTTCCCCAGCCACTCTGGGCGGCTTCCAATCAAGTGTTAAAAACAATACAGTATTATGGTTTTATCTCCTTGTTTGTCACTTTGTGGATCTTTATGGCTTAAAAGAGGATTGCAAATATTAAACAGAACAAATATTGAAACCAAATAGTCTTCTATTTACTTCCATAGTCTTAACAATCAAAACCACTGATAAGGGGTGTGGGGGAAGGATTACAGGCTAGGAACTTGGTTTTAGTTCACTCTTGTCTCTGGAGAAAAGAAAAGAAATAATTTGCAGTGCCCCAACTTCTTGCTCCTTTTCTTCCCCTCTGCTGACTGAATGTTCTGTATAGCACATTCTTTTGAGGCTGAAAATCATCCTGCTGAACAGGATGGAAGAGCCTGCATGTAAACCAGCACCAATACATCTCTCTCCACCACATTTAAATGGTCCCGTAAAAACAGTGGAAAAAGAAATGGCCCCCTTAAGTTGGTAGTAGTGAGGGGAATCATTACCTTACCCTCATGGTTAAAGGGTAAATTCTGATCTGAAGATTTGGAACTACTACAAAAGCCTTTTAGAAGGTAGGGATAGAATGATGCTCGCTTTTTAAAGATAATGTCACCTGCCCCTCCTTGAATGCATGCAAGCAACTGAAGCTTTCCTTATAAGCATTTGTGCTTTGAGCCCTAGCCAAATATAGGCAGCCTGCCTTTGTGTTTTGGAAAAAGAATTATGAACGGACACAAAGCATTTAGAATGGAAACTTTATAGAAGCCTTAACCGTGGAGGCCGCTAGGGCTAGCTCTATCACTCATTTATATAGCAGTCCTAACGGGCAACTGCTTAAAAAGCTTTCCCTTGTTCAGGCTTGGTAACGATTCTCAGGCAATTGGTAAAATGGAGCTGACAGAGAGATAAACTGGCCGTGAATGCCTGTAATGCCGTTCTGCTGCTGAAGCTTAAGCAATTCTGGCCCATCAAACAGCTTGGATGGGAGATTCCCTGGGAACCGTACTTAAGGTACTTGAGCTTTTTGGAAGGAAAACAAGGTATAAAGGTGGTAAGCTGACCCAGAATATGAAACCAGGTTTTCTAGATTCGTCTTTGATAGTCTAAAGAGATCTAGCCACACGTAACTCCTGCTTTATGCAACCTCTACCATTACTGATTTGGAGAGGGCATATACATCAGTGATAACAGAACCTTAATTGCATGTAGAACGTCCCAGGTTCACTCCTTGGCGCTCTAGTTAACAATATGTCAGGTAGCAAATAATAGAAATAACATTCTTCTGCTGGGGACCCTGAATAGAAGATATCAGGCTAATTGGGCAAATAGTCTAACCTGGTATATGGCAACTTCATACATTCCTAATCCTCAAACCTGGATCCATCAGCTGAACTCCCCCCCCCCCCCCGCTAATGCTACAAACCATGTAATTCAATTTTTGGCCCTTTGTGGTTTATTATCTTTTCAAAAGGCCATTTTCAAACCTGACCTCTTAATTAGCTAGCCTAACCCACTTGCAACTTTAAAAAAAAACAAAATACTTTTTCACCTTTCCCCCACTAAATCTGACATCAAGAGGATTTGCTAGCTCACCCAATGGTACTTGGAAGATTTCATTTAATACCAGCCTACAAAAAAATAATTACTTTGAGGAATTAATTGAATTGCAGCACAGCAGAAAGAAAGGCGAAGCCTATGCATTTCCTCCTATCTACAGCATTTCACAGCTTGCCTTGCAACTGGCAGAAACTCTTGTCGTATTGGAACATTTGTTTCCACCCTCTACAGGAAATGAAAACTGATGAACGACTCCTCCATCACTATGATCCCCTCCCCTCCACCACCAAAAAGAAGCCAAACCATTTTACACAGCTATGGTCTGGCAGCAGCTCCCTCTAAATTAAACACGTGCAAGGGATTGCCTACACAAATTTCTTTCAGTTTAACTGCTGCCTGCTGTGAAAAGCTCCTGAAATTCAAAGGTTTGATTTTATTGGAACAAAGAATCCAGGAGTTTCGTCTGGCAAGCGTTCTGCTACTTATCAAAATAGAGTTTCCAGCTCTGTGGTGCTGCAATCTAATCACAGGTCGCATGAATACTTGATGCTACATTGAACCAAGTCAGGCCATTGCCCCCACCCACCCCCACCCCCCAGGACTTAACAGAAGTTCTCTTGTGTTCAAGGCAGAAAGAAAACAATAATTTCCCAGCCTCGCTACACAACTCTTTAGAAGGACTGAACTTGGGACCTTCTGTTCCATCAGCAGCTGAGCTATGAGCCTCCGCTAAGCAGCTACACCACAGCCAATTCTCAAGCAGTCACGCTGCACTTGGGGAAATCGTTCTCTGGAATGGCGTCGATAAAGAACTGAACTAATCCACCCAAGCTTCTGTATCACCCTTCCCCAATCTGGTGCCCTACCTATGTTTTGGACTACAACTCCCATCAAACCCTGCTAGCACTGCACCAGGCTGAGGAAGGCTGCTCTCTATTCAGCCTTGAATGAAAGACGAGAGATCTTTCAAGCAGGTATGTTGTATTAAGTTGTATGATATTGAGAGAACATCAAGACATAAATTTGGATCCATTACTGAGTTCAGAGTTTTTCCTCCACCCTTCAGATGAGTGAAACATTCTTTAATGCTACTTATGGATGTATTTATTTGTTACACACAGACACACAGACACACACACACAAACACAAACACACAGACACACAATGTCGGGGTGTGTGTCTCTGGTTCCCACACCTACAGGCATACCTTTTATCAGTTTGCCATCATTGGAAATTTTAATGGCCAGTGCATCTTGTTTATCATTTCCTTGGGCAGCAGATTCTACATCTTCAGACATGTTGTCAGTGGGAAACTGGGCTTCTCCAGGTTCAGTGTTGGCAGTATCAGCAGGAACATCCTCCGATAAAGTTGCTACCTGCTTAAAGGCGGGAAAATACAAGACAACCTCACTTTCCAGCTAAAAATGAAAGCCTATGGAATACAATTAAAATGGATGACATTTTTAAAAAGCCACAAAGTGGCACCTCTTGGACAGAACAACACACAAAGCTCATAAACAACTAGGCTTCAAGCATACAACTGAACATACCACACGAAATCTAGAATATGACATCCCTTTACATTTCATTCAGGTTTCTATGTATTCTCAATTGAAAAGAACTCATCCCGGGCTATTTTAAGTACTTCATAACTTTAAAGCACCTTTATAAGAGGTAATTTACATGTTCAGAAGCAGCGCAAAGTAGTCCTTCAAGGTCCTGTACTATAAAGCAGTACCACCATAGGAGTATGAAACTAGATGCTTCTTCTTGAGCAGTCCCTGGAAAAAGAGTAAGTTTGCCATCCTACATATACTTATCTTGGAGTAAGCCTCACTGAAGTAAATGAAGCTTACTTCTGAGTTGATATGATAGGATTGCACAGCACACAGAATTCCTATTGTGTGGCAAAGCAACAAAAATAACTCACAGATAAAGGACCCCCTGACCATTAGGTCCAGTTGTGACTGACTCTGGGGTTGTGGCGCTCATCTCGCTTTACTGGCCAAGGGAGCCGGCGTACAGCTTCTGGGTCATGTGGCCAGCATGACTAAGCCACTTCTGGCAAACCAGAGCAGCGCACAGAAACGCCATTTAGATACCTTAACTCAATTAAAAGTCTGCACTGCATACTAGGTTCCATATTTGATCTTATAAATTTCAAAGCTGTCTCTGTACATCACAAGGAGGAGACTGCTTCACATGTTACAGCCCCAATTTCTTACGCCAGCAAAATTTTGCCAAACATGCAATGTATGAGAGTGTCTGATGTTACTGAACTACAACTCCCATTAGTTCCAGCAAATCTAACAACTGCAACACAGTGGCTTCAGTTTTTTGTAATACTGTACTGTAATACTGATATTAGCTGACCTGCCCATTTACTTGCTGTGAAACTTTCATTTTATGTACCAGTTATTAATGAGCTTGGAGATTTTTAAGAAAGCATAGCAGCAGACAAAAAAGCTTGCGATGATTCAAGTATATTTGACATTGCTATTTCATGCCCATTACGGTAGTCAAGAGAGTCATTAAAAAGCACTGTACTAACAGCTTTGCAATAAGAATGTACAATGAAAGTCTAATATACAAAATGGCTAAGCGTAAAGTTTTTCTTTTCTTAAAAAAATGTTGAAATCTTTAAGGAACAATCTTAAAGTTTAGTTTCACTTATTGGCTGCAGCTAATGATACCAATAAAATCTAAGAGTATTTTTGGCATGCAGTTTTAAGGGTTAGCAACTCCCACTGTTAGAAAAAAAAGATGAACACATAATAAAACTTCAGTAGTAAGAATTTATCTTCAGAAGAGAAAGGGGCACTTGAGTTAATTGGTCTAATTTATTCATGGCAGAGCAGACTTATGCTAGAGATTGTTTAGTGTGTAAAAAAACTCCCAAACGCATGATTTGTGAAACACAGGCAATGGAAGCAATTTAAAACTGATTCTGAAAGGGAGTGGGGGGGAAATGTGAATATTGCACAGACCACAGACCACTATCGTTTACTCTGACAGCAGCTCTCAAAGGTTTCAGGCCAAAAGCTGGGAAAGTGCTGTTATGCTCAGTTCCTGTTTATAAGCATTCCCATGGACAGCATCATAGGTCTCTGCTGCTCCTAGCAGCCTATTTCATCTGTTCACTGAGTAGATTCCTCTAATTTTAGCTGAATATTCAGAGTCCACCTCAAAATGTGCTTCCTTTGCTGCATGCAGGAGAGCATATAAGCCAGACCTTTTATAATGCCCTGAAAACCTGCCAGCGTCATACGCTGGTAAATCACTTGCTGGTTGGCCTCACACTGCAAAATTCTCTACATAACGGGCACATTAGTCATTGCACAAAAAATAATTTAAGGTGCTCCCACCTTTTAAGCAGGTTGTGTGTAAACTTCCCAGCTCGGTTATCCTGCTTGGAACCATTACAGAGGAACAGCCCAAGTTTATAAACTAATTTAAATAAATGCCTGCAGAATTTATTCATCTACCGATTAATATCCTCTAATATTCAGACCAAGCCTCTCACTGGCTATTGCACACTCATCATCCATTCCTGCACTGAAATCTCCCAGCACAATCATCAAGAGATGTTGGGAAGCATTGGTTAATCAATTTTAAATGAGATTCTAGGACGGGGTCAGTAACCTTTTTCAGCTGTGGGCCGGTCCACTGTCCCTCAGACCATGTGATGGGCCGAACTATATTTTGGAAAAAAAAATATGAACCAATTCCTATGCCCCACAAATAACCCAGAGATGCATTTTAAATAAAAGCACACATAGCACTCATGTAAAAACACCAGGCAGGCCCCACAAATAATCCAGAGATGCATTTTAAATAAAAGGACAAATTGGACTCATGTAAAAGCATACTGATTCCCGGACTGTACGGAGGCCAGATTGAGAAGGTGTTTGGGCCGCATCTGGCCCCCGGGCCTTAGGTTGCCTACCCCTGCTCTAGGGAGCCCCATATTGTATACTGAAATTATGATCTTTATAGAGTCTCTAGGCAGGACATACATATTTATGCAAATTGATTCAGATTCCCTATGTCTTTTCAGGTGGATAAAGCAAGATGAACTGGATTCAGTTACCTGCATATCTACACTTAAACTACTAACCACCCCTAGAATAAGGCCACCTCTACTTTTTCCTTTCTTGCAAGAACTGATAAAGTGCTAAATCCCAGTAGCTCAATTTCTGGAGCCTAAGACCCCTGTAAACCAATTAACTGAAATTGGGGGAAACTTAAAAAAGCCAAAACCCCAGATCCTTCAACTTGTAACCCCACCCTGAGATAATCTGTGACAACAATTTTAATGATATTCTTTGGGGGCCAAAGCATATCTTTTATGCCACCTGAGAAGGCTGCAATGTTTTCTTTGATTGTGCTAGAGAGTGAGGAGGAAAGGAAGTGGTACTTGAATGAAGCAGATGGATTCATGACTGGCCCTGTGATTTGCTACTCCCACCTAATATTCGCTGGATGAGTTTATCCCCTCAAAAATCAGGTAACTCACTAATGGAAAACAGCAAGGTGAACTCTGCAGGTTTGTAAATCACAGATGTTTGAGTTTTGAGAAATGCCTGAAGTCAATGGTGTAAGTGAAATCATTACCAACATACTTTACTAACAAAACTGGAACCCTCTTTCTTAGGAACAATGAATATGAGCCGCCAATGGTATTTTAGAAACTTAAAATGTTTTGAAAGTTCTCAATGGAAAGCCCTGTTATAAGAGGCAATAGTGGTTTTACTGTCACTTCAACAAGACTGGTGGAGAAATAAAGCGACTAAGAACCATTTAATTACCACAATGCACTGCTCAGAAAAGGCTCTCAGAAACTAAAAAGTTCTTAAGAATTGATGTACGAATTGAAAACTGTACTTTAGAAAAAGTAATGTTCCTTTCTTTAAAAGGTTCTTTGACTACCTCTAAGTAGCGATTAAATCCCCCCCCCCCTACAAACAAGGTTTGAGGATTTTCAATTATGGAGAGGGGCTCATATTACAGGATTTCAGATTGTAGGCACTTAATAATAATTTAAAGAACAGAATAAGCAGAATGCTTAGTTTTAAAGCTCCTGAAAGTGTTTAAATGACAGAAAGAAGGCAGCTCATGTTGGCCAGCACCTGGCAGTCAGCAGAAGCAATATTTTGAATGGAGCAACGACTGAAGTATCAAACAACACTGGCTTTGCCAATAAAACCCGCTTCTGTGATTGATGATGGTGATGATGATGATAATTTTATTATGTATGCCCCACCCATCTGACTCGGTTGCCCCAACCACTCTGGGTTGCTTCCAACATATATAAAAACTTAAAGAAACATAGCACATTAAAAGGCTTCCCTATACAGGGCTGCTTTTAGAGGTCTTAAGGTTATAGTGCTACTCATCTCCTTGACATCTGATGGGAGGGCATTCCACAGGGCGGGTGCCAATGCCAAGAAGGCCCTACTTTTCGTAGTGAGAGAACTGCCAGAAGGCCCTTGGCACTGGACCTCAGTGTCCAGGCTGAATGAAGAAGAAGAAGAAGAAGAAGAAGAAGAAGAAGAAGAGGAGGAGGAGGAGGAGTTTGGATTTGATATCCCGCCTTTCACTCCCCTTCAAGAGTCTCAAAGCGGCTAACATTCTCCTTTCGCTTCCTCCCCCACAACAAACACTCTGTGAGGTGAGTGGGGCTGAGAGACTTCAGAGAAGTGTGACTGGCCCAAGGTCACCCAGCAGCTGCATATGGAGGAGTGGAGACATGAACCCGGTTCCCCAGTTCACGAGACTACCGCTCTTAACCACTACATCACACTGGCTCTGCCAGGTGGAGACGCACACCTTCAGGTATAGAGGGCCAAAGCAGTTTAGGGCTTTAAAGGTGAGCACCAACACTTTGAACTGTGCTCAGAAATGTACTGGGAGCAAGGAAACACACTGGCAAAAGGGTTCTTTAACCCCATCATGCACCTCACCTGCTTACTCTTCAGAATCTGCCAAATAGGGCAAATGGGAACAAGCAACTTGAGGAGCACAAGAGTGCAGAGGCTCTGCCAATATATATGGTTACAGGAGGGGAGAAGGAAGCTGTGTAGAAGCTGTCTAGCTGATAGGCTGCACAACAGAAAGCTGCTATTTACAAACCAAGGAGAAGGCAGTTGTGGTCACTAGGATTTATATTGAGCTCCCAGGCTGATAGCTTAGAGACAGAGAAAATCAAATAAATGCATAAAAAATTTCAGAAGTATTTTGATATGTCACTGTGGTTTAAGTTGCCTTAAAAACAAGCCTGCCAGCTGTTTTTGTGTGTCCACAAGGGATCAACCAGTGTATCTCCACCAGTTCCTCAACCATTTGGTGAGAGGCACGGTCAGGGCCTTGCATTCTCACCCTGCAGTTTAAAGAAGGTGAAAAAATACAAGAAGCCTCTCATAGTATTCTTAACCAAAATCTCAGCATAGGTGAGAGTAAGGCATTACCTCTCTGCACATGCTAGAGGGTCTCGCTTGTGCTGGGCTATAGAGAATAAAAGAGCCACAGGAGTCTTCCTACCCCTCCTCATCTTTTCCATACCCCAGCACAAAAAAAGAGAAACCTTCGCCTCCTCCACAAGCCCTCTATGTGTTTCAGAGGACTTGGAGTGGAAAGCCAAAATTGAAGCCATACCAATGATAGTGGACCTCAGCAAATTCTCTATTCAATTTTAAGGAGAATGGGCTCATTAATGTTGAGCTTTTTTGCTTTCTTTGTTTTGTAAAAAACCCCCAAAAGTTTTCAATTCCACCTTTGAAATCCCAGTAATGTCTGGGAAAATCCAGACGTATGGCAGCCCTATATTAATTTTGATAGCTATAAGGAATTCTGTCTGTCTCTTAGTGCAGCTGCAGATCATTGAGCCTGAGCTTCCACAGCTGCCACACACCATGAACCACCATTGGCAGGGTTGGCAACAGCAGAAGCAGGTATGTACTATGCCTATGCTAATGTTTTATGCTCTTGTTAATAATGCTGTCTTAAATGTGCATTTTACAGTTGACTTCCTTTAGTAAAATTTTCTTTTGGAATGTTTAAGTTAATTTTTTTGTTAACTTTGCAGTGTTAAATATGCATTCTGTAGTTGACCTCCTCTGTAATCTTATATTTTGAAACCTTTAAGATATTATTTTAGTTTCTGTTAATTATGAATGTGTTGTTGTTATTGCTTAGTTGTTTAGTCGTGTCCGACTCTTCGTGACCCCATGGACCAGAGCACGTCAGGAACTCCTGTCTTCCACTGCCTCCCGCAGTTTGGTCAAATTCATGTTAGTAGCTTCGAGAACACTGCCCAACCATCTCATCCTCTGTTGTCCCCTTCTCCTTGTGCCCTCAATCTTTCCCAACATCAGGGTCTTTTCCAGAGAGTCTTCTCATGAGGTGGCCAAAGTATTGGAGCCTCAGCTTCAGGGTCTGTCCTTCCAGTGAGCAACTACAGTGGTACCTCGGGTTAAGAACTTAATTCGTTTTGGAGGTCCATTCTTAGCCTGAAACAATTTTTAACCCGAGGTACCATTTTAGCTAATGGGTACTCCCGCCGCTGTGTGATTTCTGTTCTCGTCCTGAAGCAAAGTTCTTAACCCAAGGTACTATTTCTGGGTTAGCGGAGTCTGTAATCTGAAGTGTCTATAACCTAAAGTGTCTGTAACCCGAGGTACCACTGTATTTGACTTTCTTCAGTAATGTTTTACTCTGGATGTTTTCTTGTTTTAGAGATATTTTTCTTAAAAATGTAAAGTGGTACAGAAATGAAATGAATAATAATTTTAAAATTCCATGTTTCGAGGGAGTGTCTAGTTGCTGGGGGCAGTTACAGCAGGAAAAAAAGCTTTTGTCTTGACACTCTGCCTGTGGCATTTTGAAGGACTGACTGGCCACCATATGAAACAGGATATTCAAGCAGAGGGTCAATCAAGTGAAGATGATCAGTCCCCTGATGGTATTATCCTCCAGCGGTTCTCAATTTCTAAAATCAGGAAGCCTCTTTGCCTAGTGCATAGAGACATTTGTTGAATTGCTACAGGCAACAAACTATTTGCAAGTCTGGCCTAAATCCCCCCTGAGCCCTCTGGCACCTGGCCATTAGACTTACCTGATCATGTACTAGCACCCTTTACTCAACAGAAAATAAAATCCAGGTGGAAACTAAATAAAGGGCTTTTAAAAAGATCAACATGATTAAGTGAAAAATATATTAACTAACTATATTTCACCTGAAAACATGAGGAGTTGTTATACACGGCATTTAATTAAGTAGTGAAACTGTGTACTAATTTATTAGTCCACCCACTACTATTTTCAAAACTAACCTCATCCACATGTGTAATGAAAATGTGTAAAATGGTTTCCTAGCAACTTTATTCTGCTTTATAAACACGAACTTGTACTGCAAACTATTCAGTCCAAATAAACTGAAAATACAAAGGCAACTCATGCACAGGGTTCATTTAATGGAACTCTTTGTGTCAGTATGCCACTTCAAAACGCTGCCTAAAAAAAGGTTATGCTGGGTATCTTTTCAGAGGGCAAAGAGACAACTTGGGCAATTTTTTTTAGCCTTGAATACAATTCTATAGACTAAAACATCACAACTTTGCTGGAAGGGCATATGCAGTTTATTTCAACTAGTGGTTTGCATGGCATCTGTGAGAACATGGAGAGTTAATCATCAGTAGCACATAAGACACCAGGAGAAGCTAGCAAAACTCTGCTCCAGCTGCCCCATAATTTGAGTTTACAAGTGGACACTTCACTCAGAGTGCACAATTAAATCCATCCTACATCTGCTACAGAACAGGTGGATCAATTCTCATATTCATCCTAGAGTATAGCAGTACCCTTTGAGCTTCTAAGGCACCAGCTATCTGTCCCTAATAAACAGGCACCCACCCAAACATTCCCCTATGGCCCAAAGTATGGGACATTTCTGACTTTGTGTTTTCTTTGTGTACAGTATTGTGCAAATCCCAGTGAAGCTTTCAAATCAATAGAAGGGCTATTTGTATGGGTTTCTATCTTTATCTGCTGCTAACCCATGACTCCAGTTGCTGCTCTTTTAGCGCCAAACCTCTCAACAGCCATAGGCCAGAAAAACCTGCCACAGAGATATCCATGTATATCCAATATCCACATTATATCATAAGCCACTTTGGGAACAAATTTTGGCTGAAAAGAGTAGCTATAAACAAAGTGAAACAAAAACATGTCAAGGAATTAAACAGGCTTAACATCTCAATTGCAGCATGTTTCATTTTTGACCAGTACATTGCAATATTTGATTCTCTTTGATTTAAGATGACCAGCACCTGTTGGAAACTTGGATTTATGCAATCACATACTAAAGTTTCAGAGTTACGATTTTCTTGTTGTGTCTGGCTTCTATTTATTTACAGAATTTATATCCCCTCCAACAGAGTGCTCAAGGTGGCTTTACTGTACAATAAAAGCAATACAAAAATACGATTAAAACTAAATCACAGCGGAACAAGAACACCACACCTGGAAGGCAAAAAAAAATCTAAAGATGAGGCAAGCCAAATGGTTCCTATAAAGAAAGGTGACTGTCTGGGTGTTGTTACAGGGAAGGCACTTACTTTTGCTTCACACTAGCTGTAGCTCAGCTGGTGATGGAACATGCAACAGGAGATGGTATTTAATGTCTAAACCACAGGGCCTAGGGCTTGCCGATCAGAAGGTCAGCGGTTCGAATCCCCGCGACGGGGTGAGCTCCCATTGTTTGGTCCCTGCTCCTGCCAACCTAGCAGTTTGAAAGCACGTCAAAGTGCAAGTAGATAAATAGGTACCGCTCTGGCGGGATGGTAAATGGTGTTTCCGTGCGCTGCTCTGGTTCGCCAGAAGCGGCTTAGTCCTGCTGGCCACATGACCTGGAAGCTGTCTGCGGACAAAACGCCGGCTCCCTCAGCCAGTAAAGCGAGATAAGCGCTGCAACCCCAGAGTTGTCCGCAACTGGACTTAACGGTCAGGGGTCCCTTTACCTTTACCCCTAAATCTATTTAGGAGGTTTAAAAGGTAATGACGAGCATCTTATATGCACATGCAAACAATCCAGCATTGAGTAAAGATGACACAGAAACCAAGTAATATGCTGCTTAAAATTTGCTCTGATCACCAGCGTTTTGTTTTTTAATACTTTTAAAACATGTTCATGGATGAAGGGCTAGTAACAGCTGCTACCCATGATGGCCAAGCTCTGCCTCAACAGTTGGAGGCAGCACCCATCTTAAAAACCAGTTGCTGGGAATCACAAATAAAGAGTGTATTGCTGCTCTCAGGTGTGCCTTTTGGGCATCCCAGAGGCACCTGGTTGCTGGACTAGATGGGTCTGCAGGCTCTTCTTATGTTCTTAATGGCAGACCCGCATAAAATGAATTGAAGCAACTTAGCCTTTATTACTGGGTTCATAGTTGCATGTTGCTAGCTCCTGCAAGTTGTTTGGCAAGGAAAAGTGGGATATAATTTTTTAAAAATAAATTTACTAGAGGTGGTTTCTCTGTTCCTGGCTGCTCTAGTCAGGTTCCTATGTACGTAGCATATAAAGCAAGATGTCCCACTGTTGCTTCCTACTCTTAGAAGCCTACCTTTGAGCTGTCACTGGCCTCTTTCTGAAGGAAAAACTGTTTCTTAAATTCATAGTAGGCATTATACTGGTGCCAAGGTTGCAGGAACTCAAACCTGTTAAGGAACAAAAATGCAATTTGTGGAAAAACACACCACAACATAGCAAACATCAACCATCATTTAATATTCCAGTACCCCAAGCGCTGAAAAGCTATCTGATATTCTGAAATAGAATAATTTATGCCTAAATGCCCAGAAGGTATACATTCAGAAGCACAAGCTTCAAGATTCTTAGGCAATAATGCTTTATCATTAACTTCAAGTAGTCCCTTGAATTTTAATAAAACAAATTACAACACATTACACTCAACAGCTTTCTTTGCAAAACAGACTGTCAATAAGAGAGGGACAAGCTGCTCACTTATACCACATCATAAAATGAAGTAATTAAGAAAAAAGGCACTTGCACTCACCTTAGATCATTCTTGGCACGGACACTGGTCTCAAATTTAATCCCATTCCTAGCAACATATTCAGCTAACTTGTCAATCACGGGCTGGATGTCTGGAGGTGGGGGGATGATGGTAACCACAGAAGGAATTGTGCTGAAAAAATTAGCATTTTATTATTTACATAGGTAGAGAACATAACATGCAGCCCTATTAAGCCAGAGGCGGCACTTACTTTTTAAAAATCACCACTGATTTTTAAGTTATGAAATATTTGATCCCCCAAAACGAGCTTATTAAAGAAGCTAGAGCTATCTCTTTTGCATTAGAAAAATCCAGGCAAACATTTAAAACTTTTTATAATCTGCCTAACATCACTTTATTTGAACAGTTCATTTTGGGGCACCAAGATTTATGGCTTTACAAGGTTTTAAAAGTTTTTCAACTGCAGTGCCAGGCAGAATGGAGTGAGAGAAATCTGAAGGCCTCTTTAAAACCATTCCAATTTCACAACTTTCATCAGAAAACAGCTGTATATGTGGAAGTTTTCTGTGAAATCATAAAGGCCAGCAACTTACTTCAGTCCAAAATATTTTCATGCATGCTGGTTTGCACCATTTATACAATCCTGATCCCATTTTACTATACTATCATTTTTAATATATTCCACTGTTATAACATGGTAAGGCATTCAGAGAACCTTCACAATAAACAGGAAGAATAACAGAAGTGTTGGGACACCTTTTACAGAAGTACTAGCATAACCGCTGGTAGATTGTAAGTTGATGAGAATCTAAACAAAAGCCCACTCCTACTTGCGTAATGTGCTCTTAATGCCACACAGCTTATTGTTTTGCTAAATTAACACACTGACCAAGCAGAGATCAATTTCAAACAAGAAAACATTAGTGCTTGGAACAGATTTCAGACAACGATTAACTAGCTGAGGATTTATAATGGGTCCACAGCTACAATGAACTGAACAAACAAAGCTACAAGCCACCGCGGTCAAGGGAAAAAAATGTTTATGTGTACTGAAAATATTAATTTGAGAACTAGTAAACATAGAAAACACCCCTGAGTATGCCATGCATGAACCAAAGCAAGACAGCAAGGGTATGCTGACCATTTGGTGCTTTTTTCCTTAGACACATACCAAAGCCCAAACATCTTAAGGCAGCAGGGAGACATTCTTACTTCCAATGAACATCAATTAACAGCTACAATTCCCGGGGTTCCCTGTGATGAGGGATTGTTAAACCACTCTGGGAACTGTAACCCTGGGAAGTAAATAGCAGTCTCCAAAACCACTGAGTCTTTGGGCTTGCCAATCAAAAGGTTGGTGGTTCGAATCCCCGCGATGGGGTGAGCTTCCGTTGCTCTTTCTCAGCTCCTGCCAACCTAGCAGTTCAAAAGCATGCCAAAAAGTGCAAGTAGATTAATAGGTACCACTCCAGCAGGAAGGTAAACTGTGTTTCCGTGCGCTGCTCTGATGATGTCAGTGTTCTGTTGCGCCAGAAGCGGCTTAGTCATGCTGGCCACATGACCCAGAAAAACTGTCTGCGGAGTGGACAAACACCTGCTACATTGGCCTGTAAAGCGAGATGAACGCCACAACCCCAGAGTTGTTCACAACTGGACTTAACTGTCAGGGGTCCCTGTACCTTTACCCCTTAACAAGCTACAGCTCCCGGAATTCCATAATGGTGTAAAGTGGCATCACAGTGCTGTAAATGTGTGGTGTCAATGTGGCCTTTGTTGAACATGACCTGGGATTACCAGAAACCATAGGAAATGGTTTTGCTCAAAGCCAAACTCAAAGGGACAGGCAAAAAATAGGATACCTTGTTGAAGTAGTCGTGGCAGGCATTACACCACTGGTGTCATCAGTTGCCTCTGAAGATGGCGGTGGTGTAGTGCCAGGAGGAGGTGGTGCTGTCATTGTGGCTACTCCAGTAGTGCTAGACACAGTCACTCCTGCTGGTAGTGCATTGTAATAAGTTGCCATGTCAATTCCTGGGGGTGGAGGGGCGAGGCAATATGATCCATCTGGCAGCATGTAGTAACTGTAATACATGGCTGCCATAGTTGCTGTAAAAAAAGGAGTTTATGATCAATAGATCAATATTTCAGGCAGTTTGAAGAGGGAACAAAAAAAAAAAAAAAACCAAAAAGGTCCCACAGCCCATCCCCTGCACTGTTGCTACCACAAGTGGAATATCGCTTAAGTTAAAATTTCCAACTTCCTAATGCATTATCCATTTTTCTTGTGCAGAAAATGAGAAATAGCATTTTGTCAACACATTCGGGTGAAATGAGGCAGACACATCCAAGGCCAAATGGAAACAGCACTGTAGTGAATGAGGAAGTGGAGAGACGTGCAAAGAATCTAAAGAAATTGCCATTTCCCCCCTTTACAACTTAATTCACTTTCGTGTGCCCTTTTAGGTATATTAAAGCCATGCTTGCCTGATTAAAATTAGGAAAATGTAGTAGCTTTCTTTCTGACTGTATAAAGTTATACAGCTAGGATTTGGACTTTTCAGCATCATTAACATTCTGCACCGAGTAAAGGTACAATTTGCATACATTGCCCAACATGAACAATTTTGCATATAATCCAGTATGTGTCTATTCTGGAGCCCTGTATTCAACCACTAGAACTCTCCCCAGCATCAATTTCAGAAGGCCTTTCAAGCATGCCTGCACAGTGCTCAAAACTTGCTTTGTATATGCTTATCTCCTATATATTTGCTATGCATTTGGATACCTCTTAAAGGATCAAAACAAAATTTTGCAGGTTGTTTCCTGAGATAAAAAAGCAGGGCCACGCTGATCTGGGGTGAGGGTCTTAGAATTCCTGAACCATGTTAGGTACAATGCCACTAATACATATAAAGGAATCCAAAATTACTACACAGTTTTTATTACTACTTTCAATTAATCAACAATACAGAAATGTAGTAGCTACTCTTGTCAAACCTAGTGATTACCCACGGGACGGTTATGATCCCAGCCCCCATCTGAAAAAAGGAAAGGAAAAAGAACAAAAAGATTTTGGGTAGCTACTCCCAGCCAACAGGAAGAACAAGTTGCTAGGAAACAAGTGTTAACAGCCAGCCCTTTCTGGTTAGACAGAAATGTTTGTTAGGTGAGCATTTTGGATGATTATGAGAGGACCTAGAGAAGTAATCAGATTGGGGAGAATAAGGAGTAGGTTAAGAAACAAAAAAGGTGACAGTGCAGGGATTTGAAACCTACTACTATAGTAACTTTAACAATTGGTACTGCAAACTAGTTTTGACATGAGTTGGCCACCTTAGTGCAAAACAAATTTTGGGAACCCTTTTCATGGGTGTCAAAGTCAATTTTGCTAAAATGTCAAGAATGAAATTATAAAAGTGCACTATTCAGTCACTTTGGAACCAGCAAGGGTTTCCAAATAATCCTCCCTTCCTTGTCTATTATGTCCAGACTTGTATGCATGCTCTGATTCCATGCAGGCACATAAAAAGTGCAGGATTCATTGCTCTAAAAATCCCAGACTTCCCTTAGCTTTCCAGCCCTTGTGGTTGCCAAAAAAAATGAAATAAATAAAAATTAAGATGCATGGGATGTGCTTTCCAAACTCTCCAAAGCCAGAGGGATGGCTGATTAACTGTTCTTGTTTTGTGGGTCGAGTCCTGGTGCCCTGCCCTGCTTCCTGTTCCCCTTCTCATCTCTAGCAAAACCAGAATAACATATGCTCCAGGATAAGTAACCTAACCTAAGTAATGACTATGTAGGTGAGTAAAATACATTAGAATCATACATTAAACAGACTGACTTTTTATTGTTTTACTTTGGTACCAGGCATGCCTACTGTACAGCTGTTTCTTCTGACATTAATATTGGTTTGATAAAAGCTAGGTGGCTGAAGCCCTATGATTTGAATCACCAGGAATCATGTAAGGTATACTTCTCACTAGGAACTTAATTTTCATCCCATGTTGGCTTGTATCCTCAGGTTGCTAAAGCAGCTGATACTGGTGTTAGTTGGTGTTGCCCTCTTTTCCCACAGGGCAGTTGATTGTGATTTTGTCAGTGAGACAGAAAGTTACCTGTCAAGTTGGTTTGAAAATGTGTTATTCAACTTAGCTTAAGCTAGACTGCTTAGAAGTCAGAGTGGGAAAATGTTTGATTTCTTCCTAAAAGCCTTGAAATTTTGATGCATCAGCTCTGGATGGTTCTGAAACATGTATTGGGCTTTATTTTATGTTTAAGGCTTCAAGGTACCCTTTGTTTGCTTAAAATTCTCATGGAAACCTCACAGATTGGAGAAAGCTTGATTAACAAGCAATAAGATATGTCATAAGCTGCCCTGGGAGAAATTTGATGAAGGGCATATAGAAATACTTTAAATAAAAATAGGTAAGTGTGTCAGGTTTGTTGTTGGCATATATAGCCTTTCTGTGCTATGGCTGCTAGCTTTACTTCAAGGAAAACTGGTTCCCCTGGAATCCAGTAGTTAAAGCATGAAGCCTCATTCCTTTCCAGGCAGAAGTTGTAGCATTATTACATTTTGGGGCAAATTGTTTTTGTCTGCATCTTTCCTTGACAAGCTTATGAGCGTAACAGCTGAAGGCTGACCTTTTTCTCATCTCTTAAAATGAAGTTTCTAGATGACTTGGTACTGGTAAATTCAATTCATTTTAAGATGCTGGGCATGGATCAGTCTCTTGTGACTCCACATTGCTTACTTTAAAGGAATGTGGTAGAGATGTGATTATCTTTGAGCAGGGAAATCCTTAAGCAGCAATTGGGCTGTTCAGATAAGACAATTTTGAGTGGGAAACTCATCATACTCGATATATGAAAGATAGATAATGTCAGAGTGCGCACAGAAGTTTTAGGTTTCCTGCAGGATTTTTCAGTAACTTGAGTTATATTTGAGTAAAGGATATACTCCTAATACCCACCTTCCCCCCTCCCAAAAGCAGCTGCAGCAAAAATTATCATTTGGTAGAGAAAGAGATGTTTGGGTTTTTTAAATGACCAATATGTGGGGAAGTGCTGATGGCAACAGTCACAAAATGGCTGCGATGGGGAGCATGGCATAATACAAAATCAGAGAGACAGCCACCCATGACGAATTCTGGACACAATTTGAGAAGGATATTGACAACCTAGAACATGAACGGAAGAGGGTGACCAAGATGAAAAAGGGTCCAGAAACCAAGCATCGTGAGGTTGAGGGAACCTGGGTATGTTTAGTCTAGTAAAGAAGAGTCTGAGAGGAGATTATAGAATCATAGAGTTGGAAAAGACCACGAGGGTCATCTAGTCCAACCTCCTGAAATGCAGGAATCTTTCGCCAAACATGGGGTTCGAACCCTGAAATTAAGAGTCTCAACAATGGAACAGACTCACACAAGAGGTGATGGACTCTTGTTCCTTGGAGGTTTTAAAGCAGAGATTGAATGGCCACCTGTCATGTATGATCTAGTTGAGATTCCTGAATCGCGGGGGGGGGGGGGGTGGACTAGCGGACTCACAGGGTCTCTTCCAACTCTACAATTCTGTGATTCTATGAGCCTTATCATAGGAAGTCAGCTATGTCCTGTTGGTCCTGATAACATAATATTGATTTTACACGTACACACACACTTGCTGTAATTGTGTTGTAGCAACACGGAGCTTCCCCACATCCAGGATCACCACATCACACTCATTCTCATTTCACAGAAATCACTTAGAAGGTACCTGCACATTTCTTTAGGGGCTAGAGATTTACTTTAAGAATCAAATAAAAAGAAAGCTTAGGGTCTGGAGCCCCTGCCCATGATCAGAAGTGAAAGCCTTTGCAGGTCTCATTGCATCTATGGGCACTGGGTTGGTGAAAAGTTACTTTCGCACCATGTTTTTGATGATCCCCTTTAACTGGAGATGCCAGGACTGGGCCTGGGACCTTCTGTGTGCAAAGCATGTATTCTGCCACTGAGAGATGGCTTTGTAATGTCAAGTGACAACGGATTATGAGTGGATATTTGCTGAATGACTGTTATTTAATCGGGAAACTTTTTTTAAAAAATAGTTTTTGAGTTAATGTTTGTTTGCAGTAGCAGAGTATTGGCTATGTAAGTTATTTAAAAACTGTACAGTGGTACCTTGGGTTAAGAACCTAATTCATTCCAGAGGTCCGTTCTTAACCTGAAGACCACTTTAGCTAATGGGGCCTCTCGCTGCCGCTGCGCCACTGCTGCACGATTTCTGTTCTCATCCCGAAGCAAAGTTCTTAACCTGAGGTACTTTTTCTGGGTTAGTGGAGTCTGTAACCTGAAGCGTCTGTAACCTGAGGTACCACTGTAGTCTGTTCTCCCTCTTCCACCAACGTTCAGTTTTATTCAATAATTCAGTGTTACTGTGTTTGCACTATAGATGTCAAAGTAGCCAACTCACCATACAAAATTCTACTTTTTATACTTTTCTATTGCTAATTCCACTTTTTGTTATATTGCTGTGTGCTCAGTTGTACAGATATCTCACATCTTACGCTTATTTAACTTGCATGATCGCAGCTTACATGAAGAAGCGGAAAATAATTAAATGAATGGAGGCTGGAAGAAACCCATTCTCCATTTGCTTGTTTCCACATGCCCCTACAAAGGTACGATCACAGGCTTACCCAGCTTAGGGAAGCCAGTGCAAGGGCTCTGGCAAGGTGGGAGGACTCCAGGATGTTGCCTTCTTCCCAAAGCTGGGAAAGCACTTACAGGACTTTGGGAAGGAGGTGAGAGGACTCCAGGACGCTGCCAGAGCCTTTACGAATCCTCTCCCAAGCTGAGCATGTGCCTTCCCGAAGCCAGCTAAGTAGCCCTCCTTGCTGGGGGCAGGAAGGGTGGTTCTGCAGGTTTCAGACTTTAGGCATTTTTGCGAGTATGCATGGCTTCTCATTAGCAAATGGTCACATAAGATAGAAATTACCTGTACTCAGTTGTTGGTTGTGTTTTTCCAATAGTTGTATTTATTAACTCAGGAACATAATCTTTTTTTTTGGAGGGGGGAGGGTGTGTCTCCCTGTTGCCCAGTTTGAGAAGCTGTAGTTCAAATGAATCAATTTCCACGAGCAACAACTGCTTTCAGTGACATACTAGTTCACAAATGAGGAATTCCTACATGCATATTTAATTGAATAGCACGTTAACAGCTGTGAACTTAAAGGTCCTTTTTTTGTCTCAGGAGGGTACATACCTTCATTTCTTTTGTGCCTGTAAAATGCATGAATTATGCAGACCTTTCGCTACTCATGACAGTAGGGAGATTATTCCATAAACAGCTGGGCTATTTTATATTGGCGTTCCTGTAACAGGTAGCAGTGATGATAAAATAACAAAATGCTTGCAAACATGGACATTTTAGTCATGTCAAGCTTTGACACTGGGCTCATTTGTACTTTCCCATCCTGTTTGCCTTCTATCTTTTTGAGTCCTGAGATGCAGCTGCATTTAACTCACCAGGAGGGTGTTAGCTATGCACTTTGTTTTGGAGGTGTATAGTTTCAAATTTCTAGGAATTCTGGGGGTACTCCTAGAGCCAGATTGCTTGATGAAAGAACAGCAATGAAAACCTGTGGCCCTCAATATTTTTTTCCTATAGTGCTTAGTTCTAGGGAAATACTGGACATTTTCTAGAGAGCACACCAGTAGAGCCCAACTTGCCTGGCTGTCATCCCACACAGATTGGGAGTACAACCTTGATCACCTTCAGAATCCTTGACAGTGTAAACTGTGTTATAGTTTAAACTTTTCGTATGATTGAAAGTTTTATGACTTGCTAGGTCTTCTTTTATTAAATATGCATATATGATGTGGCCTAGTGACATTTTTTTTTACACCAAAGCATTTGTTAATTGCTCCTTAAAACTACAGGTTTTAAGTTTAAACCCAGATTTCAAGCAGTATTCCTTTACTGCGGCACACTCTCTATTCCCACCCTCTTTTCTGAAGTATTCTTGAAGAATTTTAAGTCTGAGAAGGTGCCACATGAAAGAGATTGAAGTGTTACAATTTAAGATTTCAGTTTCCCATTTGCCATTGAGCAATATTCTCTTAAGTCACTTTTTAAATAGTTTTTGTTTTGTTATTTTTAAAAAATGCAGTTTAACAGAGTGATTACTGGAAGATCCCTTGTACTAGGTCAGACTATTAGTCATTCTAGTCCAGGGTTGTCTACTCTGACCACCAGCAACACTTCCAAGTCTGAGGCGGAGGAAGGATCATTCCCATAGTTTGCCACCTGATCCTTCTACTGGAGGTGCCTGAGACTTAAACTAGTACCTTCTGCAAGGAAAGCAGGTGATTTACCACTGAATTATGGCCTCTCTGTTGAAAACACATGCCTTTTGTACAATTCACCATGAATGTTGTAATGTTCCTGATGAAGATGGGTGTGTGCACATGCACAAGAGCTAAGAACACACCCATTTAATTAAGTGCGCTAAGCAAAACAATTCGCTAGTATGTATACAAATGCTTTGTTCCCCAAATACAGCATGGTGTCAAGCTAAGCTCTGCAGAGTTAACAGTAGAAGGCAATCTCATGCTGTGCCATGTTGACAAACCTACATCTGCTGAGTTCTGATAAAAATTAAGTCTCAGAAGCAAAATAATTTTCAAAGAGAGAGAGAGAAAAAATCCCCCTTTGGGCTAAAGTGTGCCATACTTCTAATAGTAAGAAAAAGGTGAACACTGGACAAGAAGCCTTTTACAGGCAACAACATACACCAGCAATGAGTTATTGGCACTCGAATGCAACTCTGGGCTGTGAATGATTAGAGACAAAAGGAATTAACAAATACTTATTTGCCCTTTTTAAGAGGAGGGGCACAACTTAATTTTCAGTGTTTTCATCAAGGAAATCATCAGGGTAAATTGGTTTGAGTACAGCACACTTTAACACCCCATCAAATCCAGTAAGACATCACCAAAATGTTAACTGAATCCACATAGCAAGTCTTCTTCTTTGGCGATCACTCGTAGCCGAGTAAGGTTGTCTTCCATAAACACAGTTTTAACAATGAGTCCGTAAGTGACTGTGGAGGCCAATTCTGGATCTATCAAAATATTACCATTAGGAAGGGGAGATGCTGTAACTTGGTATCTGTGTTTCTATTTTGTTTCCTCCTCTCTCCCCTTTTTCATTTGGTGACATCTCTTTTAAATTTAACTCTGAGGGAAGGCACTGTTTGCTTTCTATTGATCTCAACTTTTTATTAATTTCAACCAGGGAAAAATTTGAAGCAGTGCTTCTCAAACCTGGATCCCCAGCTGTTGTTGGACTACAACTCTTATCATCCATAGCTAGAAGACCAGTGGTCAGAGATGATGTAGTCCAACAATAGTTGGGGACCCAAGTTTGAGAAACACTGTTTTAAATAAATGAAGCTATTTGAACCATCAGACTGTTTATAATGGCCTGTGTAAATGAACCAATATCGTGGCAGGAAAGAGTGGGCAAAGCATCAAAAGCATGTTAGCAAAAGCGAGTGAGTGCTTCTTGTTGGGACCTGCAAGTTTCTTATCTGCACTTGAAACTGAAGAAAGGAATGGAGAAGGTGAAGGACCAAGCCAGAACTTAAGGAAAGGTAAAACTGAATGACCTGGCAGTAGCGACTGCACTCCAAATCTTCTGCTATTTTGGTCAAAGAATGAGCAAGGCATTGTTATTTGGGGTTGGGGGGATAACATATACCTCAGTTTCATGGTACCTTACACTGTACTTGTGAATGTGCTATGACTGGCTGCACACCTTCAGAAGAACCATTAAATTTAGGAGAGGGGCAAATATTTGACCTCTACAAGTTTGGAATGCAAAAAAAATTAGAATTTCTAGAGAAAAGAAAATACAAGTTTAGCCCTCTAAATAAATGCTCAAATGTGAATCACACACATAAGCTTTTATAGTTAAAAGAATTCAGTGTAGGAATACACAGTAGACTGGAAATTAGAGAAAAGCACCTCTTTGGTTATCCAAATTGGTATTCCAAAATGCATAACATATTCCAGTATGCGCTGTTAGAGGAATTCTTAGTTTTAAGTCAATCTGAAGAAAATCATATGTTGTATTTATTATTGTGACAAATTATGCATATTTATTACCATCAATCCAAAGAGTGTGGAGATTGCTTTCTATCTCATGGAGAAACATTGATAATTACCACCCATTGCTTCTGGAAACTTCAACAAACCAACTCTGTACTGAAATGTGGCCCTTGTCTGTACTGAACCGAACCAGATTAATGTATTTGGCAAGTGTACAGAGAACCAAAACAGAAATCCATTAATTTGAGCTGCCCTGTTCATCTCCAGGTATAAAGCATTAGCGCAAAAGCCATGTAGGTTTTGATTTTGGATTGAGTTCCTAGGTAGTGTTAAGGAACAAAAAGTCTTGTGATAAAAGAAAATGTACTCTGGCATTCCAGTGCATTATAATACATTCACAAAAGTTTATGTCAGAATACATCTATTTAGTATTTAAGGTACGGTACGACAATGCTGCTTTTGATGCAACAAACATGGCCATTCCTCCAGAATTTAGTAGAAACGATTTACCGTTGTACCTTAGAAGTCGAACGGAATCTGTTCCAGAAGTCCGTTCTGACTTCACAAACCAAAGCACGGCTTCTGATTGGAAGCCATGGAAGCCCCGTCGGACGTTTGGCTTCCCAAAATAGTTCACAAACCGGAACACTCACTTCCGGGTTTGTGGTGTTTGGGAGCCAAAATGTTCGAGAACTAAGCTGTTCGAAAACCAAGGTACGTTTGGTTCCCAAAGGTACAGTCGTACCTTGGTTCTCAAACAGAATGTGTTCCGGGAGTCCGTTGACTACCAGAACCTTTCGAAAACCAAGGCGTGGCTTCCGATTGGCTGCAGGAGCGTCTTGCAGCCAATTGGAAGCCGTGCCAGACATTCGGCTTCTGAAAATCGTTCAAAAACCAGAACACTCACTTCCAGTTTTTGATCGTTCAGGAGCCGAAATGTACGAGTTTCAAGACATTCAGCAACTAAGGTACAACTGTAGTTACAAACCAGAATGTTTTAACTGCTGTAACCACAAATACCCTTGCTTATCAAGAAAAAGGTAGGAAGTTTTATTCAAACTGTTGATTTAAAAATACTCCTTTTCCTTGATGATCTGAATCCCCCTCCTTAGAGAGACAGAGAATGTTGCTCACTAGTGGTTTCGAGGGAGGCCAACCATTCCCAAAAGAGTAAGTATCAATACATGTGCATATGAGTACAGGGGGAAGAGATATGAGAAGGGAAAACAGTAATTTAAATACTTATCATCTTTCATATCTGAATTACTATATTTGCAAAAACAGCATATGAAAGACTACTTACGCTGACATACATGTTCAACATGCCAGAAATAGCCATGGAAAAGGGGCTCCAATGTCTGAGCCTAAAACTGCAAACCAAGCTTGTGGGGAATATTCAATATTTGACTCCATACACAATAGCATTACATGATTAAAAATGTATAAGACCCTATTTGCATGTTTAATTTATCATCTGGTGCTGACTGAATCATATTAGATTGCATCTGAAGTTTTTGCCGAGAGTGAGTTGCAGACTGAATTATACAACAGTCTGGCAGGGTTCAGACAGGCAGTTTTCTATCAAATAACACTGGTTTTAGGCACTGGCTCTGGTAGGAAGAATTTGGACCTTGTTTTGCTTAGTGGCGGTTAAGATAACCTAAACTAAATAGAGTGATATACCCTGTAATAGTTGGGAGTGTGTGGAAATTGCTCTGTATTATGAGTAATTCAATATGGAGAGTTTAGCATTCTGGGAATCTTAGCTACCATATGGTTTGTTAAGCCCTCTAGTATGGGGTCGAGGCTGTTAAGGTGCTACACTCAATATGCCAGCAAATCTGGAAAACTCGGCAGTGGCCAGAGGATTGGAGAAGATCAGTCTACACCCCAATCCCAAAGAAGGGAAGTGCCAAAGAATGCTCCAACTACCGCACAATTGCACTCATTTCACACGCTAGCAAGGTTATGCTTAAAATTCTACAAGGCAGTCTTAAGCAGTATTTGGACTGAGAACTCCCAGAAGTGCAAACTGGATTTCAAAGGGGCAGAGGAACCAGAGACCAAATTGCAAACATGCGCTGGATTATGGAGAAAGCTAGAGTTCCAGAAAGACATCTACTTCTGCTTCATTGACTATGCTAAAGCCTTTGACTGTGTCGACCACAGCAACCTATGGCAAGTTCTTAATGAAATGGGAGTGCCTGATCACCTCATCTGTCTCCTGAGAAATCTCTATGTGGGACAAGAAGCTACAGTTAGAACTGGATATGGAACAACTGATTGGTTCAAAATTAGGAAAGGAGTACGACAAGGCTGTAAATTGTCTCCCTGCTTATTTAACTTTATGCAGAATTCACCATGCGAAAGGCTGGGCTGGATGAATCCCAAGCCGGAATTAAGATTGCCGGAAGAAATATCAACAACCTCAGATATGCAGATGACACAACCTTGATGGCAGAAAGTGAGGAGGAATTAAAGAACCTTTTAATGAGGGTGAAAGAGGAGAGTGCAAAATATGGTCTGAAGCTCAACATAAAAAAAACACGAAGATCATGGCCACTGGGCCCATCACCTCCTGGCAAATAGAAGGGGAAGAAATGGAGGCAGTGAGAGATTTTACTTTCTTGGGCTCCATGATCACTGCAGATGGTGACAACAGTCAGGAAATTAAAAGACGCCTGCTTCTTGGGAGAAAAGCAATGACAGGTAAACCTAGACAGCATCTTAAAAAGCATAGACATCACCTTCCTGACAAAGGTCCGTATGGTTAAAGCTATGGTTTTCCCAGCAGTGATGTATGGAAGTGAGAGCTGGACCATAAAGAAGGCTGATGGCCGAAGAATTGATGCTTTTGAATTATGGTGCTGGAGGAGACTTTTGAGAGTCCCATGGACTGCAAGAAGATCAAACCTATCTACTAGATTACTAGATAGCAAGAAAGTAATGGGAAGTGCCTCTGGCTGAGACCCTGGAGATCCAATAGACACTACTGGGCTAGATGAGCTGATCCCCATCATGGGCAACTTGAAGCCCATCAATGCACTTCCCATGGTCACCAAGAAGGCCGAGGTGGGAAGAGAATACTGAACTAAATAGACCCTTGATCTGATCTAAAACGGCTCTTATCTTCTTAATAGGTAAACCTACTATAAGGTTTCCTATGACTCTTTAGTGATTGCATGTACAAATAGCAAACATATCTGTGATGGGACGATGAGCTGCTTGTGCGTAAAATGCAAGTCCCTCAGAGTTTGATCAGGTTTTCAAACCTCTGCCTGTGACGGAGCCCCTCCAGCATGGCTGCGTCAATCACTAGTAGAATCCAAAAGTGGCTGCTTTCGGAATCGTTTCCAACATAAAAGCTCTTTAACGGAAACACGTCGTCTGGCCTCTCGGCGTGACAGTTTCCGGCGAGGTGTGGGTGTCCCTATAGGAGGTCCTGAGACCTCCCCACTGTTTTCGCTGGAAGCGTCTCTGAGCCATCCCTCCGACTCACTTTCCCTTGGAGTTCTTGCTCGCCCTCTACTGGTTCCCTCTTCCGCTGCTACTCCTCTCTCAACCTCAGTGAGCCTTTGCGCCCCCGGCGCTTTAGATGGCAGTTCCCTGACATCCACCTCCCCTCCAGGGCCCCCTTCACCCCCTCCCGTCTCCTCCCCTACTGGCGGTGAGGAGGTAAAACCCCTGAAAGAACCTCCTTCGTCTTCCGACGTCGCGAACACTTCCCTCCACTTGTTGCTGTTCCTACTCTCTCGGTAATCTTCGTCATCGGAGTCCACTCCCTCTTCCAACTCCGACTCCGCGAACCCTTCCATTTCCTCTTCCTCATCGGTGGTGCCGAAATACTCCCTCCTAAACCTTGCTATCGGCTGAGGTTTCCTCGGGAACCTTTGGTGGAACGTTTCTGTTAAAACCTCGTCATTGACTTCCTCTGCATTCACCCAGGTGTTTTCTGACTCCGGTTCCCCTTCCCACGCCACCAAATACTCCACCTGATTTCCCTTCCACCTGGAATCGAGGATTTCCGCTACATGGTTGCGGCGTTCCCTCTCTTCCAAGGCTGGTCCCCTGACGTACTCCCCTTCACGTCCCCCCCGTATGGTGACAGTAACGACCTGTGGAACACTGGGTGCAATTTCATGTGGTTGGGTAATCGGAGTTTGAAAGCTACCGGGTTGACCTGCTGAATGACCTCAAAGGGTCCCAATCTTCTGGGCCTCAATTTCTTACAACCCCCTTTGAACGGCAACCCTTGGGTTGACAACCACACTTGATCCCCCACCCTTATGGTTTCACCTTCCCTTCTGTTCTTGTCTGCCTGCTTCTTATATTGTGCCTTAGCCCTTTCTAAGTTGAGCTGGAGCTGATGATGGATCGCTTCCATCTCTTCTACAAAATGTTCAGCCGCTGGGACGCTCCATCTCTCCCCTCCTTCCCCTGGAAATGCCCTGGGGTGACACCCGTAATTAGCCAAAAAGGGACTCATCCCTGTGGACACATTCTCCGCATTATTGTAGGCAAATTCTGCCAACGCCAACTTTTCGACCCAATCGTTCTCTCTGTCATTGACATAACACCTCAGATATTGTTGAAGAATGCCATTTGCTCTTTCCGCCTGCCCGTTGGTTTCAGGGTGCCGGGCAGTTGAAAAATTGACTTCCACGTGCAGCAAGCTCATGAGCTTCCTCCAGAACCTGGAAGTAAATTGTTTGCCGCGATCTGAGATCACCCTCAAGGGAGCCCCGTGCAACCTAAAGATGTGTTCTACAAACAACTTCGCTGTTTCTTCTGCTGTGACTGCATGTGAGCATGCTACAAAGTGGCACATCTTAGTTAACAGGTCTACTACTACCATGATGGCTGTTTTCCCCTTGGACTTTGGCAGATCCGTCATAAAATCTATTGATATCGCTTCCCAAGGCCGTTCTGGTGTGGGTAATGGTTCTAATAACCCTGCCGGCGCCCTTCTTTCCCCTTTGGCTCGCTGACATTGGTCACACCCTCTTACATACTCCCTTACATCTTCCCTCACCTTAGGCCACCAAAATTCCCTGGTAACCAACCACATGGTCTTGTGTTGTCCAAAATGTCCCGCCGTGGGGCTATCATGCAACTGCTTGAGTACTCTCCCCCTCAATTCACCTTCGGGTATATACAGTGCCCCTTTGTAATACAATGCCCCATTTCTTTCCTCAAAACCTCCGGGGCTCTCGCCCTCCCCCCTGAGACCTCTGAGCTTATCCTGGGCATATTCATCATTTTCCGTTTCCTCTACCAGTTCTCGTTGCCCCACCAGCGCCGCCCCACACACCCAGCGGTCCTCAGGGATGACATGTCTCTCTTCGATCACCCCCTCCCCTTCCCAATACTCTGGTTTGCGTGAGAGCGCGTCCGCCCTGACGTTTTCTGGGCCTGGCACATAACAAATTTCAAAGTTGAATTTGGAGAATTCCTGTGCCCATCTCACTTGTCGTTGGTTGAGCACTCGAGCTGTTCTCCAATACTCTAAATTCTTGTGGTCGGTGCACACTTGCACCTTGTGTTGTGCCCCAATTAATAAATGTCTCCACCTCCGGAATGCTTCGTGAATGGCAAGTAGTTCCCTGTCATACACCGTGTAATTCCTCTCGGATTTATTCAGCTTCCGCGAGAAGAAGGCACACGGTCTCCACTCCGACGCACTCCTCCCCGGTTGAAGAAGGACCGCCCCTACCGCCCGGTCGGATGCATCGGTTTCCACTCTCATGGGTTTTCGTAAATCCACATGCAGAAGTTGTTCTTCCGAGGCGAAAGCCCTTTTCAGTTCTTCAAAGGCTCGATCCGCCTCTACCGTCCAAACAAATTTCTTCTTGCTGCTGAGGCAGTCGGTGATGGGCGCCGTCAAGTGGGCAAAGTTCTTGATGAACTTCCGATAAAAGTTCCCAAACCCCAAGAATCTTTGCGCGTCCTTCTTGGTCTTCGGTGTCTTCCATTCCAGTACCGCTTGGACCTTGCCTGGATCCATGGCCAATCCCTTGTCTGACAAGCGGTACCCCAGGAATTCCACCTCCTTGGTATGAAACTGGCACTTCTCCAGTTTCACCCACAGCTGGTTGGCTTGCAGCCTGCCCAACACTTCTCGAACGTCCCTCACATGCTGTTCCTCATCTTCCGAATACACCAACACGTCGTCTAAAAAGGCCACACAATTCTTGTAGAGCAAAGGTCCCAGAATGTGGTTTATAAAAGCTTGAAAACACGCGGAGCCCCCTTGTAGACCGAAGGGCATAACGAGGTATTCAAAGGCTCCCAAAGGGGTAAACATGGTGGTCTTCCATTCATCTCCCTTCCTTATGCGTATCAGATTGTACGCCCCCCGCAGGTCCAGCTTTGTAAAAATCTTTCCCTTCCTTACTCTGGTCAAAATGTCATCAATTCGGGGCATAGGGAAAGCCAGGGGCTCCGACACTGCATTGAGGGCCCTAAAGTCACACACCAGTCTCGTTTGTCTGTGTTCTTTTTGTCCACAAAAAACACTGGGCTGCCCCCCACCGCTCGGGACTCTCTGATGAAACCTCGCTTCAGGTTTTTGTCAATGAACTCCCTCAGCTCCTGCATCTCCCTGTCTGACATGGCGTACAGTTTGCCTACTGGGAGTTGGGCCCCAGGGAGTAGGTTGATTTGACAGTCAAAGGGTCTATGCGGTGGCAGTTTGTCTGCTTCCCTTTCGCTGAATACGTTGCTCAGATCTGCGTATTGCGGGGGCACCTTCCCTTTGTCCATTACTTCCATCCCGGCTAGGGTGACTCTGTCTCCTCCCGAAACCTTCCCCTCCTTGCAGTGTTCTAGGCAATGCGCTGACCCAAAGGAGACCACCCTCTGATGCCAGCCCACTAGCGGATCGTGTAGCGCCAGCCAGCTCATCCCCAAAATGATGGGCGCTCCTCCCAGGATGGCCACATTAAACGCTATCTGTTCGGTGTGCCTTGCCACCCTCATTATCATCGGGACAGTCTGTTGGCTAACTTCTCCCCCCAACAGCTCTCTGCCGTCAATCGTAGTCACCTGCAAGGGGTTACTTAAAGGGATGGTCTGTATCTGGTGCTCAGCTGCAAACTCCTTACTCATGAAATTACAGGAGCTGCCTGAATCCAAAAGCGCCTTGATCTTTAGTGGGTGTCCGTTTGGCAGGTCTAGTAACACCTCTATCACTAAAGCGGGTCTGGGAGGTTCCGGCATGGGCACTTTCACTGCTCTTTGGCCTGGCTGCTGTGCCCCGACGGTGGCAGCCAGGCGTTGGCTTTTACTTGCTCCTTGCCTTCCTCTTCCTTTCCCCCAACAGCTCCTGCCATCCCTTGCCATTCCTTTCTTTGTGGGCAGACTCTGGCAAAGTGCCCTGGCTGTTGGCAGAGATAACATCTCTTGGCGCTCCTTCCCTCCTTCTTCCGCCCTTCACTGGGATTTGAAACTGCGCGCGCCCGCGCTGTTCCAACTTCCATCGGCTCTGCCGGCGGGAAAGGTGGCTCTGGAATGTCTGGAATGCGGAACTCCCTCCAACGGTCTCCTTTCCCTTCCCGCTTTTCCAAAGCCCTCGCCTCCTGGCGCGCTCCTATGCACAAGCTGGCTTTCGGTGACTTTCGGATTGCTGTGATGGGACGATGAGCTGCTTGTGCGTAAAATGCAAGTCCCTCAGAGTTTGATCAGGTTTTCAAACCTCTGCCTGTGACGGAGCCCCACCAGCATGGCTGCGTCAATCACTAGTAGAATCCGAAAGTGGCTGCTTTCGGAATCGTTTCCAACATAAAAGCTCTTTAACGGAAACACGTCGTCTGGCCTCTCGGCGTGACAGTTTCCGGCGAGGTGTGGGTGTCCCTATAGGAGGTCCTGAGACCTCCCCACTGTTTTCGCTGGAAGCGTCTCTGAGCCATCCCTCCGACTCACTTTCCCTTGGAGTTCTTGCTCGCCCTCTACTGGTTCCCTCTTCCGCTGCTACTCCTCTCTCAACCTCAGTGAGCCTTTGCGCCCCCGGCGCTTTAGATGGCAGTTCCCTGACAATATCCAACCATTTTGATCTTCCAAGCAAAAAATTGTTAAAGCCTTGAAAACCAAATGTTCACAAACCCACACAAAATACAACTCAATTCTCTACAATGTAGACTGGCATACTGAAATTAAAATATATGCTTTGTGGTGATTAGACTACATTTTCCCATTCTGTCTTTCAGATACCACTTTCATTTTATTATGTCTTCAGGGATTTTTTTTATCAATGCTGTAGGAAATTAGCATAACTAAGAAAATTAGGTTTAGGCAAAATGATAGAGGAATCACTTATTAAGACAACTATTTGGTGATTAGCATTACGACCTTCATTCATTTGGCCCTTAACTCACTATAATATTTAATATGCAGTAAACGACTATGCCACTGATAATGCAGAACAGACAGAAATAACATGGTCACATTAGTTATTCCTTTGAGAAAACTATAAACACAAGAAATTCTTTCTTTGTCTTTACTTAAATCAATATCCTCCTCAATGGAAACAAATGCAAACAATAAAGAGAGCAAAAGACACATTCTTCACTTGAAAGAAGAGTGTAAGAAAAAGAGTAAGACTCCAGGGAAATGCATCTATCATTCCATGCTTTACTCTCAAAATGTTAGCACCTATATGGTATATTATATGAAGTTAATGGATATTTAAAATTTCTTGCTGAATAGCCAACTTTTAGGAAAACAATCTGTATATGCTCTGAAGATTAACACATTACAAATACAATACACAAGAGTGGATGCTCCTGGTCTAGAACAATAGAGTACACTCAAAGAGTTCATTGTTTTCATGACACAGGGTCACAGCTATATCCCGAAAACCGTTAAATGCAACAAATCTGCACCCAGCCTTCCTTTCTAGAAGAAATGGCACCCTAAACATCGCGGTGTCAGGAAGAAAGAGGAATGAACTGACTACGAACTAGAAGATTGATTTTAAAATGCCCAGGACTAAGCTGTAATGCAGTGATTGTCTAATTTACTGGGCCCAAAGCGCAGTGAGCACCACCACCACCACAATTCCCTGCAACCTATTTTACTGGTTACATCTAGAACCTATTTTACTGGTTACACATAATTTCAGCAAGAGGGAGGCAGGGTATCCTGTGGGCAGCACGAACTACCTCTCTAGGCACACTGCATTTCAACCCCTGCTATAAGAGGGCACTTACAATTAATAAAAGTTACAGAAACCTTTTAAACAGCAATACTGTTAATGTAAACATATCCCCATAAAACTGATGTAACAGGAACTGACACTAATTAGTAAACTTTTGTAACCACATTTGTGTTTGAAGTCCAGAGTCATTTCTGCAGAGCAATGGACCAATATTTAAATCATTGCAGTTAACACTAGTTACTGTAATCACTTTTGTTGATTATCATTTTAAATATATGGGCTTAAAGCAGACCTAAGGGAGGGACAACTAGCTATCTTTGTTGGACTCAATTCCAAATTTCTGCTGAGTCTAGGGAAAGATTTAAAAAACTTGACAGTTCACTCCATTTCCCATGCAATCTCCACTTATTTAATATAACAAGATGCCATATTATTTCCTGCACATCATGCCCAAAGATGCATCACAACAGACATTCCTACAAACAGCAGTATCTGCCAAGCCAATTCCTTCTGTGGCTGCTAGCAGAGATGAAAATACCATGTGTAAATGGGACATTGCCTGTCACTACTGTAGGAAATTCTTCACTGTGCCACCTGTAACAAAACTAAATGGCACTGATCCTGTTCTTACCGAAGTCAATGAGAAATTTACTATTCGTTGCAAATAACAGCAATTTTGTTAACGGCCTGGAGAGACAGCTTTGTGGATTATGCTACATGTTTTTAAAAGACCGATTTGCAGGTTGACATTCCCCCCCTCAAACTGAACTCTTCCATTTGTCTCGAAATATCAGCTGCAAGCACTTTCTCAATTGATTTATCCATTTCCCAAGGTTATCTTGTCTTACTGTAGCTTGTGCAAGTTTGTCTAGAAGTATTATCTACAAAAATGCTAGGCTGTTACTTCCAACCAAGAGCAAAGTTCCATGAGTATAAAAATATACACCTGTATATCACATTATCCTAGATACTTTATCCTTTCCTCAGTTAAACTGCTCAACTTGGTACTAAATTTGGTACTAAATGGCACCCAGAGCATCTAGGTTTTTTCTTTTTATAATATTGCAAGTTTGCAACCTGTCAAAGATCAAGTATCTGTATTAGGCACAGCACACCAAGTAGGATGGACTTGACATTCATTTACTCTTGTATTTATTTACTACCGTTCCTCTATGATGGATCCGAGGACACTTGTTCTTACTGTAAAAGGTATTTCACTGTGAATGTACAAAGGGCAGCAAGTGGGTTGTGTTTTGCACCAAGCTTGTCCTCTCCTGACTTCCACTGCCAAACCTAGGGCCTTACCGTTTGTACATCCCATTTAGAGACCTCTTGCATCCACAGGTGGAAGAGGTATTGTATTCAAAACCATCCCTGCATAGCTTCAGCTGCACCATACACCATATGAGTATAAGAAGAGGCCTGCTAGATCTAGTCCAGAATTTCATAACAAGCCAGTTGCCCATGTGAAGTCCACAAACAGGACTTGAGTGTCACAGCACTCTCCCCACTTGTGATTCCCAGCGACTGACATGCAGAGGCATACGGTCTCCAACAGTGTATGCGATCCATACAAAAACTGTTTTGCATATAATTTGACAGAGTGTAATTTCATTTTGTTAAAAGACAAAGAATAGAAGATCTCTGGTAAAGGGATGAAGGCTCAAATGGTAGTGGGGCCATACCTTTTCGTTCCAGGCCATAGGTGTTCTTCTCTATGGAGCGGACAGAACTTCAAGATGGGAGGAGTAAGGTGAATTGCCATGTTCTACCTCCACTGTTGGGAGACTGCATGCTTGTAGCCATTCATCTCAATCCTCCCACCTCGGAGTTCTCTCCACTCCACAGAGAAGAACTGAGCTGAATGGGTAATGTCATGACCTGGGACTTAAACTGCAGATCAACTGCAGATGACTGGCCAACACCTATGGCCTGGAATGAAAATGCATGACCAATGCCTTGCAAAGCAGCAGCAATGCCTGTAAGTGTACCAAGAACATACAGTCATCAAGCAACAGGGTTTCAGGACCCTATGTAGCCCCTTACCACCCTACTACCATTCGGTTAACTTTTGTAGGCTACATCATTGTGATTTATGGCACTCAAGTCATAATGCCCTAAACTGAACTATTGTCTATACAAGCACAGTACTGTATCTGCAAATCAGCATGATTAGTAACCAGAAATTACAACCTTCAGTTACTAATTTTTTTTAAGAAAAAAAAAGAACACCACTGAGCAAAGGAAAGGCAATATGTGAACCTTTGAGCCTTCATCCCTTTATCAAAGATCTTCTATTCTTCATCTTTTAACAAGATGAAATTACACTCAAATTATCTGCGGAACAATTTTTGTATGGATTGCATAATTAGAATCAGCAGCATATACGCTGAGTTTGCACTCTTCAAATCACTTTGAAATCGTCCTATTGACTACAGTGAAATAACTCCAGAATTGCAATATTGAAGCGCTTTAGCCAACTGCAGTCTCACCAATAAAGCATTTTTGCTACTGTGTGACTACCAAGATTCCACAGAAACCCCTGAGCCTCAATTTCGGACATCTGATTGAATGTTTGCCGGAAAGTATATTTTTGTGTACATTAAAAACAATCATTCAAGCGAGCTCTCTTCCTTGCAGCGACAGTCAACCTGAACATGCAGTACTGAAATTTATATGCTGTTCAGAACAATTGCATGTTTTATTCTCTAGCTACAGATCAGAAACATACTTTCAAAAGGAGGTCAGAATGGTTTTTCTGACAGTCTGACCAGTTTTGTTTTTCATAATGGGCTCATGAGATAGCCATGCCAACTTTTATCAATGACTGTCTACTGTCGCAAGACAAGCATGTTTCTTGAGAGCTACTTTGATGAAAGTATTTCTTCTAGCTAACCTCTGCATAGTGAAAATGAAAGACTGTAAACTCCCTCCCAACCTCTCTTCTAATGTGCAGGGAAGGCAATAACCAAAGTACAAGAACTACACATTTATTTTATTCAAAATAAATGCCGGACCTCATGATTCAACCGCTGCTTTCCACACTGGGTGAAAGCATGCAAAACAAGTCGAAATTGTGGAGTGGGGCACACTAATCTGTTGAAAGAGAAGGGTGCCTCCTAAAAATAGGCCATCCTGCAAGTCTTGTTTATGTATACTACTACTTCCATGACTCTCGGGATAGCCAGTGGCAGGGGGGTGGGGGCGGAGAGACACCATGCGGTATTGATCGTTCTTCAATTCCAATATACAGATAGTGACACCATCGTGAGATATTAACAATGCACCAAAATTGCATCATGCAACTAACTGATATATAGGGAAATCCTGAAATAGCAGTATTGGCCAGAGCGCACAATCCCATTTCTAGGCACTGGCTGACTGACTGGGCAAAGGGTACGGTCAGATACTAGAAAGCAATATTGAATCCCATATCCAGGGGCTCTGAAGAGGTGCCTGCCTTTATCTGGGATCTCATCAAGAAAACATGCTTTCATTTGAGTGTATAAGGCCTCCTATTTCAACCTTTTTTTTTTAATTGCCACGCATGCCCATGGAATCCAAAGTCTGGTACACACAGCCATAGGTTTCTTGCACAAGTTAGGAACAGAAAACTAAATTATGCTTTTGAGGAAGAAGAGGAGTTTGGATTTGATATCCCACTTTATCACTACCAGAAGGAGTCTCAAAGAGGCTAACATTCTCCTTTTCCTTCCTCCCCCACAACAAACACTCTGTGAGGTGAGTGGGGCTGAGAGACTTCAAAGAAGTGTGACTAGCCCAAAGTCACCCAGCAGCTGCATGTGGAGGAGCGGAGATGCGAACCCGGTTCACCAGATTACGAGTCCACCGCTCTAAACCACTACACCACACTGGCTATCCATTTTTGCTAAAGTTTCAAAGCCAGCAACACCTCTTTCATGCCTTCAAGCACAATCTGAAAACGCTCATCATTCAATCAAATGTTAATTTTGTCTTTCACTGAATACATTAACCATGGCATTACCTACTTCGCCCTACATGCCTGAATACATTTTCATACAGATCAAATATCCAAGTCACTCTGAACCTCTCGGAAAACTGGGAATATATATTCCCAAAGGAAAATTGTCAGCGTCTCCAAAGCAAGCATTAGTTTGATCTTATACACAATAGGCACCTATGCTCCTGCTGAAAACAAAAACTGGCCTTTAAAATGCAACTTTGCAGAGCAGACAGCAGATCAATTAGAAACGACAAGAGAATTCTATTCATGTCTCCAAACCTGACAGATACATTAAGGGAGCTTGACTGAACATGTGAAGGAAAAACTGTTGAGCCAACAATGGCACATCTACTAAATACTATTTAGTGATTATTAGTACTGCCTCTCCTAGCTCCTGTTAATAAATAAAAACCTTCTCACATGCTTAATCCGCTTATCCCAATGTACTTACGATCTGAAGAATATTCTATTTGTGACGACTGAACAGCTGCTCCTTCAGCTGGCTGTGGGGCAGCCAAGTTATTGTCAGCCTGAGCCTTGCGAACAAGCACTGCCAGCGGGTGATCAGGGTCCACCACCTTTAAAGGCTGATGGGGAGGGAAAGCAAAGCATGAAAAGTTCAAAATTTCTTTCTCAATGCCCCCACCCCACCCGATTCCTTGCCACTAATTTACCACATTGGCATTTTAAAAGGTTGCAAAAGGGGCACTTAAACTTTATATGCCTGGAATTGGTTTCAAAAGGCTTTGTAGGGTTGTGAATGTGATTATTATGAATTTGCAATAAAAGCTGTGAAGTTTATTATTCCCCATTAATACAATGCTTTAAAATTAAAATCAGCACAATCTTTGCCCAACCCATCCTCCAAAGCATATCTCAGTTATGCTTTACAAATTGGATAACAGGACAAGTGCAAGCACAATGGTAATACTATTAAATCCATGCTAACAAAAAGGTCACAAAGATGTCAGCAAGCTTTGAAGTTCATTAAAATGCTTCATCAGACTGGACTTTAAGAAAAAATGGGAAGGAAGAAAAAACATGTTGCTGGGCAAATCTTTAAAAAAGCCAAGTGTCTGCAAAACAAACGTGAAGCGGCGAGTGGGACAGCCCATAACATCTAATTCTATTTTAAGACTATTGCAAGCTGCAGGCTTCTCCTCCAATACATCTCCATTTTTGGTTTGTTTTTTAAATTGCTTAAGACTGAGCAAGAGTTCTGGAATACTTGAAAGTTTGCTCACTAACATTTTAGTTAGTCCTACTACCATTAATGGATTTTCTAATGGAGTAACATGCCTATCTGCAATTTTTGTCTACTTTAGAGGAACAGTAATTTCAAAAGGCCACAAACTGTGGATTTAAGCCTGTCCTCAACAATATATGTCCCATCGTATTTGATCCAGGTCTACTATACGTATCCTAGAAATAGTGCAACTGAGGGATGGATTCTTTCACTGACATCTTAGTCCACAGAAGCTCAAAGATGAAATCATACTATTTTGCAAAGGTGAATTACACAATGGCTCTATATACAAATGTATCTTTCTTACTGCACTTGATTAATCAATATAAATGTTTTTTTAACTCAGTTAATCTAATTAAGAAGAATCTTCTGTTTGACCTTGTGATTTATGACAACATCTGAGTCACTGAAATTATTTAAACAGATATTTTATTTAAATATGTTTAATTAAAATAAAAAGTTTCTGATGGCAGCTAGAAAACACTGTGTTATCACTAGTCAAGATTCTAAAAGCTACACAACTCATTAAACAACCCAAGGTAGGCTTTCAGGGCTTGTATATTCTAAAAAGCATCTCCCCAAGCTGCACGGAGAACCCACTTGGGAATTTCAGAAACAGCTTGTGATACGCTAAGGGGAGCTCTAATTCAGAGTATAAAATTCCAGCTTAGGAGTCAGGGAACTACTCTGTTTGTCAACACCTATCAACTGAGATATCTCACAAAAAAAACAGGTACTCAGCAAGATATAAAACACTAAAATGAAATTTTGCATGCCGAAATACCTTCATAAGCTCTTCAAGTCTACTGTGCTTTTTAGACGCGAAGAGGCTTGGGTGCAGGTAGTTATCTCCATCGTAGTCATCATCTTCATCATCAGTACCTCCTGCATCTGTTTAAAAATTGTATGGTTGTGTTTTATCATTTCAGAGATATGGAAGGGAGTGACTTGCAGGATGTTAAAATGCATAAGTTATAGGTTTTATAAGGAAATCAATAATTATATCAAATTCATTCCCTAAGCCCTATATCTAAATCTTTCCAATGTAAGCATTAGAAAAGTTGCACAGGAATGAAGTGTGAAATCCAAGGCTGCTGTCCTGTTCATGGAACAGCTTTTGTTCCAGTAGAGGCACCTGCTAATGTAAGAGAGGATCTATAATTCTCTCCTATTCCCCGTTCCCAATGCAGCTTCCTCTGCTCTATGAAAAAATCTGTTCCAGAGGATTAGAGGGCTGTCCAGAATAGCACAGGAGGAGGAGTGGAGAGCTGCAGGAAATGCAACATTTCTTCTGTGTACAAACCTAGCCTGCAAATAGGAGGGTTACATTAGATTTCCCTCAAAAGCCTTTTAGACATTTGAATAGTGTGCATCTTATTTATGCCACCACAAGTGGCCATAGCTGTGCTTCCATATTTGCTCCTTGCATAACTTGCTTCCTGTATGAGTCCTAATGAGTCTGCAATGATGTAGCCATGCAGAACAGAATGTATGCACAGTATTCTCAACATTATTGTTATAGAACTACATATTACATACATTTACCATGTTATTTAAAATGATCTAACTTAGTTTTCTAACTGGAGTGTCAAGTACAATGCTCCCTGAAGGCCCGCTTTCTTATACCTTTAGGGGAGCCACATCAAATAGGTAAAGACTGAAGTTACTACTTTAGGTATTTTCAGAACAGATTTAAATTAAAAAGTAACTTAGCTGAATATTAGGCTATGCCCTGAAAGCCCATTATTCTAACATATTTAAACTTCTCATAATTATCTGCCAGCAAGATACATAGCCTTTGGTAACTACATGTAATATTTATAACAATAATTAAGAGAACACTTCTCTTATCCATCAAGATGCTGGAATGATTTAGAAAGAAATGCATAAGCTGCTGCACAGCCAATGCCATTTTTAAAAAGTACTAAACTTACTTTTTTCCTCTTCTTTTTTCTTTTCTGAAGTGGCAGCATATCGCCCCTCCTTCATAGCTTTCTGAATAAACTTGTAGTAAGGGTTGAGGTAGTGGTCAAACCGCAAAAAGTCAAACTGAGAGTTCCGAGCTTGTTTTGCCTTCAGCATAATCTCAAACTGAGCCCCCTGCTTGCAGACGAAATTTGCAGTCCGTTCTATGATTGCATGCATTTTGGCTGTCGGTGGCTAGAAGAAGAAGTGAAAATGATAAACTTGTGCAGTTTATCTTTTAGAGAATTTGTCCACAGTTTCCCCATCCCCACTGAAGCAAACACACTCTAAATCAGAAGAATGTATCCCCACTTTGAGAGCTTCACTACTTGAGATGAAAATAGCTAGTATATACTCCATTTTCTTAAGCTCTAATACAAAGGCGAAGATACAGTTTACAACTTAAGCTACTGGTGCCCACAGTATCTAGTAGCAATTTGAATTTCTGACTTACCAAACCTACTGGACACATGCATACAATCATATTTCAGCTTAAAAGGAGTGAGCCTTATTTTGCCAGAGGCAACCAATTTGAAACAAGCCAGGATAGTTTTTGGGTTTGGGTGTAAAGTGGTACCCCGGGTTACATACGCTTCAGGTTACAGACTCCCCTAACCCAGAAATAGTACCTCGGGTTAAGAACTTTGCTTCAGGATGAGAACAAAAATCGTGTTCTGGTGGCACGGTGGCAGCGGGAGGCCCCATTAGCTAAAGTGGTGCTTCAGGTTTAAGAACAGTTTTAGGTTAAGAACGGACCTCCGGAACGAATTAAATACTTTACCTGAGGTACCAATGTAATGGGATGTTTTCTGGCATGTTTCCCAAATAGGGTGAAGGGAGGAGCAAATGAAACATATTGTTATCTCAATTTATTAAGGCATTATATGATCATCCAAACTAAAAAGAAAAGGTACGGTAAAGGACCCCTGGACGGTTAAGTCCAGCCAAAGGCAACTATGGAGTGCTGCACTCATCTCACTTCAGGCTGAGGGAGCCAGCGTTTGTGCAGAGACAGCTTTCCAGGTCATGTGGCCAACATGAATAAATCACTTCTGGTGCAACGAAACACAGTGACAGAAGTCAGAGAGCACAGAAATGCCAAATCATCCAAACTATGTTATTGAGGACTGGTAGAGACTCAAAACTCCTATCTACCTAGCACTGCAGAAATTCTACTTAATACATGGATGGTGGACCATGTTCAGCTTGGGGAGTGACAAGCTGTACAAGACCTTTCAAACAATGCTCCTAGACCTCATTTTACAAAATCTAGATTAGAAAGCTTGGGTAACTGCAAATGCCAACTGCTCAGAAAGCAATCAAGATGCTCAAATTAATCACGTTATTCATTTTTCTACACCCATTTTGGCTCCAGCATGCTTTCCCACAACAATAAACAACTATGATTCTTTTCCAATACAGGCACAGCTACTATCTAAATGAACTTCACAAGGACATACTTTCTGATGAGCAGTATTTATAGCAGAACATTAGTTTCAGAGCTTCCTGTCATCTGCATGCCATGCACAGAGATGAACAATTAGAAGCATAATGCATGTATATCCTAGACCCTCCTTAAACGGAGAAGAGAATGACTGCACTACTATCCACTATTGCTGACTATGACAACTTAGCCTTCTAAGAACTAAACCATTCAAAGAAATGTGTCATTTAAGAGCTTCAAGAGCTCTACGGCAGTACACTGCTCAGAGTTTTTGTTTAATTTTCCACTTCACTAGCTCTGTTTTCCTTAATTACTTACACAAGATGCATTTTCATCCTCCTCTTTTTTTAAAAAAAAACACACCTCCATAATTCTAAAATGATGCATTGCTACTGAAATCAGCCTTTTGCACAATTTCCTTTACACAGTTGGCACCAGATTTTATATCGACAGCTTCATGTGTTTCTTATGTAACAACTCAGCATAACTCCAATTGTGTGGTTATTTTAAAAAGCAACAGGGGAACAATATTTGAGGAAAAGAATTACAAGATGATGAATCCATACTGACAAATCTAACTCAAGGACATGTGCAATAGTTGAAAAGACCTTAAAACACACATTTTTGTGATATATACCCGCTTTTGTGGCAAGATTAAGAAGAAAAAAACCCCCAGTAAATAGTGCAGATATTGACTGAAAGACATTACAGGTTGTCTTATATGGCAGGTATGATTGCTAGCACTACTGATACATCAGTGAAAAATGACCTGTAAAAAATGCTTTCGGATGCAACTACAGATATGGCAGAAGCCTACACACTACAATCTAATGCTGATTATCCCTGAACAGTACTGGGGACTTTGGCAGTTCCTAATGTCTACAGGAAACGCACTGTCTTCAGATTCTTAAGATGGTGAAGCATAGTCTTATTAAGGTGTGCTAAATCATTTGCACAGTCTACACACATAAAGATGACCAAACAGCAAAACTATTTCCTGCAATTTATCGGAGTTAAAAACCACATTGTTCAGGCCTATGCATGTTGGACTTCAGCACCATCCAAACACTGCATCCAATGTATGGGTGATTAGATTTGCAATAGGTGCTGAAAGACAGTAGGTGGGCAAAGACACAGAAGTGACCTGATTTCATTGCCTACCTCTGCATTCTTTCAGCAAAATCTGCATCAATAGGACACTGAAGAATTTCCAAAGGAAAACATGATTAGATATGTTAGCTGAAGCACATCTATTGTTGTTATCTATATTAAAAAAGAAATCTTCAGCTCCTGCCTGTTCTACCCTAAGATACCTAATAGCAAATGTCTGTTCAGTTAAATTGTGGAACCAAGTACACTGCTGTTGTTTTTTCAATTTAAAGTTAAGAATCCATCAACAAGTTGTTAATCCATTCCATGCTGTTAATCAGCTTCACGCTGTTAAGGGAGCAATCCTGACAGGTTAACACTTTTAGTGTTGGATTTGTCAAGAATCCACTTTGCAAGGTGTTTAATATACTGGAATTCATAAATGTGTATTGTACAATATTTCAGCTGTTCAATAAATATGCTAGACCAGCATTTCCCAAATTTAGGAAACTCTAAATTAACATGGACATTTGGTTCATTTAACCCTCCAGAAAAGTCTGGAGTGTGTAAAGAATGACTCGACACTTGAGAAGCAACCTTTTCCAGTCTGGTGCCCTATTTCCCATCCTGGTCAGCCTTCCCAGGGGCTGCATGCCAGAGCTACAAATATCCCCAACTGAAAACCTGGAGGGCTGCTGCCAGCAACGGTACACAATACTGAGCTAGATGGAACAATGGTCTGACTCAGTGCAAAGCAACTTCCCATATACCAATATAGCAAGCAGCAGCCGCCTCTACTGCAGACTCGGTGCAACACAAGTACTCCCCTCCTAGCACACTAATGTTTCCCCAGGAGGCAGTTTAGGAATCAATACGGGAAACATTTAACAGCCAGATCCTGTGCATATTTACTTGGGAGCAGGTCACCCAGTGTTCAATGAGGCATACAGCCAGGTGTGTATATGATTTGAGCCTAAGTCTGCTGATTTCAATTAAGACCAAGCACTGAGCAGCGTGACTTCTGACAAGATTCCTAGGAAGATTTTACAATACATTTTTTTAGAATTGGTTGCCAAACTCTTTCTGCATAACAAGTAATTCCAGAAAAACAAAAACTCAGTCATTTCAAAAATGTTTCAGATATGACATTAAAACACATGCACATACTACACTTACCAGCTCCACGTCAGAAGGTACAGTCAGTCCCAAAGGAGCAACAAATGGTTCTTCATTTTCCTCTACATGTTCTGCCTTGGCCGCAGCAGCTATTAATAAGAAAATGATATAACAGCTAGTTTTGCCATCTGAACACAACACACATAAACCATAGCATAAGCATTCTTAACATGTTTGACAGTCAATTTTTTCCTACATATTTTAATGCTTTTTATAATTCCAATTTTTGTTTCATAGTTTCTATTTGTTTGGCCTATCCTTGCCACCAAAAAATCTCAAAATATGCCTGTGATTAATTGGGCAATTATGAACAGCAAATAAAGTCAGATTGTCAGGGTTTATTTACAACAGAAACATTCAAACCACCCAGGAACTTCACAGCAATTCCCACTCCATCCCCCACAAACGGCAGATAATCTAACTAAAAATCCACACGTGCCGCAGACAGTCTACTATATATATTATCTTTGGGGTTCTTTTTTCTGGACTGTAATTAAGCTCTCAACCTCACCACCTGAAATACACACATCTTTACAAAGAAGGATGGTGGAAATTATATCTCTTTGTATCTCAAAGCAATTAAACCATCACAGCAAGACTGTGTTTCCTGGAACTGACATAGAACACCTGCAATGAAGTGACATTCCAGCATACATGGTTCATGGGATCAGAACCAATTAATAAGAGGAAAATGTTCTCTTCAAAGTGTATATGCAACCATATTATTTCAAAATGGCTAGAAATAAATCTTTTGTGCAAATCTTGATACAATCCACCTTCTGGCTTTTGAACTGATTGTTCTCCCTGCCCCCTGCCTCTTCCTATCCTACAATTCTCATTCCTTTCAACTCAATTAGTATCAGTAAACAGAGAGGCTCACCAGTACAATGGCACCTAGTCCTTTAATGCATGTAATCTTAAAGCATTTTTAAGAATACAACAAAAAGCACAGAGGTGCAGTTAATAAATAATCCCATTAAACTTCACCCAATGTTTACTTCAAGCCAGATCTGCACTGGTTTTCACTTGCTTTTCTTTTTAAAGACACTTGCTCCCTCCCCTGCCCCCCTCCCCATCATCTGAAAGGCTTCTCCAGAGGGCAGGGGACTCTCCTAAACCAGCATAGGATGGGCACAGAGGGCTGCAGAGGAACAAGAGAAAAGGTCTCTTTAAATCAAGCAAAGGCAACCTGTGCGAGTGCTTTGGTGACAACCTAAAACCACAGTGGGCGCACATAGTGTTAACAACCTGAGTTCTTAACGCAGAATTGGTATGTCGCCTCCCCTTCCCCTCTGTGAATTCTCACAGCCATAATTAACACCAATCCCGCTCAACCAGAGTTTGGAGCTATCTAATAAGGACACAAAAGGATACCACACTTGACAACAAAAGAATTTCATGGAAATGTTTTTGACATTGCTATATCGTTCTAATACACCCATGACTTTTCATTTGCTGTAGAGTCAGATATGCCTCCATTATACAAAATGGCTCCTACTGACAGATGGTATAGGTCATATGATTATGATACACAAAATCAATGGGCTCAGGAACACCTCAGAATAGGATTGCCCTGGGATGGCACAGCTGAAAAGCATCACATTGGCCAGGGAACCAAGGAAGAACATAAAGGAAAGAGACAGCTCAACCAGCCCCATCCACTGGCCAGAAATAAAAACAGATGCAGGGAGCTTGCTTTCCACACCCAGAAATAACTCAATTCATTCAACTGCCAGTTGCACAGAGGCTGCAAAAACATGGGGAATGGGCACATGGGTCCCATCTATCAGCCAAAAGGAACAAGAACCTATTGCTATTCAAATGAGAACTCAAGCAAGGGGGAAGTCGTCCTGGCCTCATATGGCTACATGCCTGCTTACAGCATACTACTTAATTCTAAGTTTTGAAGAAGAGAGTTCCCTCTATCCTTTCCCATGACTCCCCTTCCCTTATGTGCCTTGTCCTTTTAATTTGTTAGCCTGATGGCCAGGCCTGATTATTTTGCTTTAATTATTATTGATGTAAACCACTTTGGGACCCAATTGTCAGAAAAGCTGGAGAAAGATAAAGAATCAGATTTCTGCTTAAATTGTAGAATTCTGTGCTGCACTGACTTAACTATTATGGTACAACACAAGCCAAAAGAGCTGGGAAGTGTTGAGTCTGCTTTTTGTCCTAAATCTGCAGGGACTGCAAGACATGGAGCAGATGAAGAGACTTCACCTCCCTACACTTCTCCAATACTTTCAACCATTTTCTGCAAAGCTACTGTTCTACCTCCTGTTTAGGAAGACACTTTGAGACAACTAAGTTCACTACAGGGAGCCTGCTTTAATGATCTGCCTTAAGAACATGTTTCACTCCAGTGGCGCTAAAAACTCTAGAAGTGTGTTGTAAGATTTGACACAACAGTGAGTCTTGCCATTACTAAGTGTTAAAAGCATTTTGAGTTTCTCAAAGAGAGTCTAGGGGAGGGAAACCAAACATGTTAATTGAACAAAATAACAGCTACTTCTTTGCCCTTTAAAATTCTGACTCGCTATTCTCAAATAGGATTTAGATAACCTGAACAACCTACTAACTAACTAACTAACTAACTAACAGCTCCCCTTGCCTTCATCCACAGGCAATTTTGGCAGCAACAAAAACAGAAAAAAACACAGAACTGTTACCAAAAGCTGACAATCACTACAGAGTTCTCTTGTTTCTGACTGCATAGAAAATTCCTGTGTGTTTGTAAAAGAATACTGAGCTTCTGTACTGCCTCAAAGCAATTCTCTCTTAGGAGAGGGTATTTAAAATAACCACACATTTGATATTCTATGACAAGGCAGAATCCTCCCAGAAAGCTTTTGCAGCCTTGAATCATTTCATTTCAGTTTGTCCATGTGTCTCCATTGATTAACATAAGTAAACATGGTCAACTATAACAAAAAATGAAATACTAAAGGGAATTGTAATTTTTAAAACAAACATTATACATTTGATAGATCTTGATTAATTTGAGGTTTTCTGTTTTCGTATTTTATTTATTACTTTTAGAGACCAGTTGTTGTTTTTTTAAAAAATACAACCTTCTAATTTCTAGGATGAATGTGTTAATTACATGTTATACAATTAACAAGCCCCTTTCCCAACTTTAATAATTCTTGTCCAGCTGAAGTTCCCAGAAAAGAAACACAAAGGGAAATAAAAAACTTTGTGTTGAGGTTAATGCATGACTCTTTGATAATCACCAAAAGATTTTAAAAACTACTAAATAAATAAAGACAAGCAATAAAGGTGAATTACTTTTTTTAAAAAAGGCAAAACCATTTGAACTCTCGACTCCTTGCTATTAATACAAAACTAAGGGCTTCAGAATGAAGTTCATGCCTACCTTTGCTACTACTTGTCTTTCCTCAAATCAGGATGGAGTATCAGTTGCCATCCAAATGCTGCTGAACTACAACTCCAAGCACCCCTGATCACTGGCTCTGTTGGCTGGGGCTGATCACTGGAGTTCAACAACCTTTGAATAGGCACCGGTTTCTCATTCCTGCTTTAGAGGGACATCTCTGGCATCCATAACATTGGAGTCCCCAGGAGACACAGAAAATAACAGTTTGCCTATTTGCGTAATGACAAAACTCTCAGTTTGCTCAGATAGTTTTACAAATGGCATGGGATGATAATACATCTTCAACAAGATTGTTCTTTCTAGATCTCTCATACAGTTCACATGCTGAGCCTGAAAGTATTTTTCCTGAAGAAAAAGGTACTCTCCCTAGTAATCCATAGAATCTTACCTTTTGCTTTTGAAGGCTGTTCCTCCTCCTCAGTGGGCTCCGAAGGATCATAATAATCACTACTGTAAGTGAATCCCACTGCATTATAGGTACCGTCTTCTGCCAAAGCTTCACTCAGTCTCTTATATTCTTCCTCTTGAATAAAAATGCAAAATTCAATTAAAAAATGAACACAAAACTCCCCCAAGACTTTTATTTTTTCAAAGTATGTTAATGGCTTGAAACCTAACATTCAACCACAACCATTTACAGCAAATGCACCACACAGGTCATCTGTGGTCACTGAGACTTGTGTCAGCCCCAGGGGGCAGAAGGCATATGCTTTTTTTTGGTTTTGTCTGGATGATCGGTTTTCTCCTGCTGAGATAAGTGTCTTAAGAGTTAAATCATTCTACTTAAAACAAAGACAAAGACATGAACTGTTTAATTGATACAATACTGTTAAAGAAGAACAGTTAAAAGTGTCTCAATTCTCAGCCTGCCCTCAAAACTTGGGCAAATTCTGTGTGGCTCTACATATAAACTATCCTGAGGTCCTCTCAGATACGCAAAGACGCTTGCTTTTCGAATCCACTGGGTACTGTCAAAATAATATCAGAAAGAGTGAGTATATAATGAGTGGGAACAAATTTTTTAAAAAGTTATTTTCAATTAAATGTGTTCTAACTCAGGAAGTTGTCCTTGAGCAATACCTTGCCTTGCCTCCTCCTCAAGCAAGTCCGTACGCAAGGCTAAATACCTCTCTTCATCACAGAGGGCTTCTATTCTAGCCTCCTCTTCAGACAACTGGTAATCTCTGTTCCATGTGGAATATTCAGCGTCATATTCAGAAAGGTCATGCAGGTGACCACGCCCATCATACCTGCAACATGAAAGATATGGTCAATGGAAGAACTTTGGGCTTTAGTTTCTGCCACTATACAAATACTTACCACACACATTTGAAAAAGAAGATTTAATATGAATTAAATCAGTATTTTAATCTGACTAATCACTTCTCACCCACTACAATTTTTTTTTTAAATATAGGTTTCAAATCCCCCTTTAAGACTATTACAAAAGATCTTACTAGTTAAAAAAGAACCAATTCCTCCATTGTTCTTACCGTTTATGGTTCAACCATTCAACACCCTTGATAAAATACATATTTTTTGTGGAAAGGCAATATGTTACATTTACACAAACCCAAATACATAAATACCTATCCGTAAGAACCAAACGGTCGCAATTTCCTCGCTTCTTTCTGCTAGTCTCGAACTCTCAGGAGAAATCTTCACCAAAGAAACTTGCGTCCATTGGAGGTAAAATCATGGCTAGGCTCGGCCCCTAGCCATTTGGCTGAGGAAAGAAGTGCTGATTATGTGATAGAGAGACACACATATATAGGAACAGTAACATATGTGCAATTTAAGGAGGTTCTCTACAGAAGGTACTAAAAATACCATAATGCTCAAGAGATACAGAAGTCTCCTTAAATACAGTTAAATGGTTTATTTTGGGCTTGTAAACAGCTTTTCATTTAGTCACCTTTGGCAAGTAAGAAACACCCTCAGGCAATCAAATATATTTTTGTAAACTGAAGTGTGTGCTATAAATGTATGATTGGCAAGTAACTTAGTAAGCATTTTTATTGTCTAATAATTTCTGTGGAATTATTTGTGCAACATTGGTTTAGCTTAGTTTATTGAAGAATGTAATAATCCAATGGTTTCCATGTGATTTGGAAAAAGTGAGTTGACACAGCAGTGAATTCCACCAGTCCGAGATGGACACTGCATAAAAGTCTGACCAGCTTAAAATAAAAAATATCACAACAAGCAATGGATTACCAAAAGCATTTTCCCACAGGAATTTTGGCCTTGAATATCTCAACACCAATGTTATTTCATCTTCTGATGAAGGTGAACAATTTTGGACTGCTCAAGATAAAAATGAGGATTCCTAGAAAAATATAAAAATTTTCCTGCCCATCTGAAAGCTATTTTGTATTACAGTTGTGTGTGTGTTTGTCAAACCTCCTTAATTTACAAATGTAGATTGTTTACTTTATAGGCCATGAGCATATGCTATAATTTGCTCCCACCGTTCTTCACAGCTGATTCATTCCAGACTACAAGCTGCCCAGTAAGTGTATGTGTGTCCCCATCCCTAACCCTACTGAAAATTCCACCAGCACGTAAGACACTTGAATTTACACTGCTATTCAATTTGCTTAGCATGGAACCGAATTCCAACCAATAATCAATTTATCACTTCATCACCAATCCTTCAAACTAAAAACACTTGTTTGGTTGTGTACCTGGAAAAAGAAACTTTATTATCTAGTATCTATAGAGGTTTTCTGTATACAATTCATTTTCAGTCTTTACTGACATACAATGGTCCTTTACAGAAATTCCCACGGAAAGTAATTTGTCATGTGCTTTGCCTAAGTTCAAGAGTGCTATCACTTTGGGATTATTTATCATAACATAAAAATTAGTTTTCAATTTGGGGCTTTGTGTGAAATTGAAACGGAAGGAGCAAACATTTACAATATGCCATGTGCCCCTTTTCAAACCAAAGTCATTCAGACTTTCCTGTGCTGAGCGTTATGGGGAATTCATCACTACTTAAAAATCTGGTTCAGTCTCCTTGTATATTAGTATTCGTGAAAAAGTCCCTACATAACCATCCACTAAAAGCACAGACGGAAAATCCTCCAACACTGAGACTATCCAACCAGACACAAAGCTCCATTTAAAAGGTTTTGTTCAAAATTGAAAGCACTACCAAGCATCAGGAAGATATACAAAGATTGCAGAAGCCATTACCTAAACATTGCAATCAGAAAGGTTTCCACAAGTGAAAAATCACTATCAGATTCTAATCCTACCAGTGCACCTCCAATCAGCAACATAATGAACCAAATTAGATAAACAGCAACATATGTAGCAGCTGCTTAAACATTTGCTGGCACATGCCAGAAGCAATACTAGATGTAAATGTTAAGAAGCAGGAATCGCAGGTTTGGGGTCCCTGTTGAGCTATGATGCTCATTCACTACAAAGCTATCACTATTCACCAACTTAACCTGCCTCACATGAGGTGTTGCAAAGATGTCACCTAGACAGCAGTGAAGGTAGAGTGAAACAGAAATAAGCTAAACAACAGAAGAGGCAGAATCTCAACAGTGATCTAGGGAAGAGGTCTTTTATTTTAGGGCTGACACATCACCAACAGCTGAGTCCATCAGTCTACAGGTCTTGCTGGAAGTTAGTATGGAAAGGCATTTTCCATACAAAACATTCCAGGTACCATCACAAAACGTTCCAGCCACCAACACAATACCAAAAGGGATACATTCCAAAATTAGGCTACTTGAAACCCAAGGGAAAAGGAGACAAGTTATTTTGTTTATTTTCCAGTACACAAACAAAAAAGCTCGTCTTTGTTCAGTTCATAGGAGAAGCCATTATGAAGTTTGGTTTGAAAAGGAGATTATTCCCACCCCAGCATATATAAATATATATAACCATACACAACCCTCCTACAAGGGGGAGGGGGGCATTATATGTCAACCCTCTGCCAGGAAGGAAGTGAACATTGGGGGAGGCCAGAGGCTTCTAGAATTACCAAGTGTTATCAAAAGTGAAGCCTGAATCCTATATTGCAAGAACGCACTTCTACCTAAGACTGCCCGCTCCCCCCCTGCCCAAACTGAGTCCTGTGTCATCGTCCCCATCACGTCTATGGATCATGTATGATCACTGCCACCACCAAATCCAGAGGGGTAGCCACGTTGGTCTGCTACATCAACTACAGTAAGGAGCCCAGTGGCAGCTTAAAGATGAACAATTTTATTGTGGCGTAGACATCCATGGGCTTGAGCCCAAATATATAAAATGCTAGCCTCAGCTAGCAATGTGCTGTTGTTTTAACTTTAACCTAGTTGTTATTAATGGTTTTGTTCTTTTTAAATGCTGCTTTGGTCAAAAAGGATAAAGACCCAAAATTAAACGCATGCATACACACACAAATTTGGATATATATGGAAATTTGTCATTATCTGCCAAATGAGGACAAAGTGGGCTCCAGCCCATAGATGCTTATGCCTTGATAAATCTGTTCAACTTTAAAGTTAATTCCCTACTCCTTTTGGCATCACAAACAAATGACAGAAAGGGAGATTTTGCACCCACCCAATAGTAAAATGGGACGCAGGTGGCGCTGTGGGTTAAAGCCTCAGCGCCTAGGACTTGCCAATCGAAAGGTTGGCGGTTCGAATCCCTGCGGCGGGGTGCGCTCCCGCTGCTCGGTCCCAGCGCCTGCCAACCTAGCAGTTCGAAAGCACCTCCGGGTGCAAGTAGATAAATAGGTACCGCTCCGGCGGGAAGGTAAACGGTGTTTCCGTGTGCAGCTCTGGCTCGCCAGAGCAGCGATGTCACGCTGGCCACGTGACCCGGAAGTGTCTCCGGACAGCGCTGGCCCCTGGCCTCTTAAGTGAGATGGGCGCACAACCCCAGAGTCTGTCAAGACTGGCCCGTACGGGCAGGGGTACCTTTACCTTTTAATAGTAAAATAAGGGCAACAGGCTAGGAACTAAAGAACACTACTCTCTTTTAACTGCTCCATCAGTATAACCCTACACGTTTACTCAGAAGCAAGCACCACTGTACTTGATAGGTGCATAGTCCCAGATAATTAAGTGTGCAAAAGATCAGCCTTAATAAAGACACTGAACCAGTGGTGGGAAAGGTGTAGCCTTCCCAAGATACTGCTGGGCTCAAACTGCATGGTCAGCAGTCAAGAACGATGGGATTTATAGTCCCAAAAACATTTTTAGGTGGGGGCAGCATGCAGATTCCCCACTCCTGCCTTACTGTTAACTTTTGGGGGTGTTTTATCTCCTCCTTCCCTCGGTCGCTTTCTTAATCAGACCAACACAGCTGCCTGCAAAATTGAGTGATGAGAGTAAAACAATACTCTTCTTGTTCAATAAATAAAACGAAGCAAAATACAGGTGCCACATAATACCCATTCGTTTAGTGTGGCAGCACCTGCACTTTGGAACTCCCTGCCTATTGAGTTCAAGCAGACACCTCCTTTTCACTGTACATTTTTCAGCACCTGATGGAAACATTCCTGTTTAGACAAGTCTGCCCAGGTGCTTAGAAAGCAGAGGTGAATCTTAATGCTTGTAGTATTTTAACTTCTGGCACAGCTGTGATTCCCCCTCTTTCCTTTTCCTGTTTTATCTTTCTGTACACTGTTTTGAGGTACTTTAAAAAAAATTCAAGCGGTGCATTAAATTTCATGAAATTAATAATAATAATAATAATAATCAAACCAATCAGCAACAATGAAAATAGTCCTTCATAGTGCGTGTATATATGTATGTATATGTGTGTGTGTGTCGCCTTTTCCCTCTCTCTCCCCTAACCCCGCCCCGCCCCCGGTCTCCCTTTACGGATCCTGCTTGGCAGAGGGTCGTTGAAAGCGTGACACGCAAGATACACGCATACACACACACGCATACACACACACCAAAAACCACGACAGAAAAGGAAGAAGCGATAGGCGGGCGGGGGGTTGGCTTGCACCGACCTATCGATCATGATGGAGGGCTCTCCCATCCAAGGGATGAGGTGGCGGCCTTGCTCCTGCTGAAGGGCCTTCTCATCGTCGCGGAACAGCTTGCACGCGTAGCCGAAGACGAGGAGCTCCACGCGGCCTCCTCCTCCTCCTCCTCCTTCGCTGCTGCTGCTGCTGCTGCCACCGCCGCCACTCGGACCCGCAGCCGCGGGCGCAGCAGGGCGCGACGCCGCCCCGCCGACCGACAGGATGGTCCGCGGCGCCGGCCCGGCCTCCGCCACGCTGCCCCGTCCTACGTACATCGCAGAGGCCTAGTCTTGCTCCCGCCCGAACCAAGGGGGGCGGGGGAGAAGTTAACTCGCCCGCCCGGTTTTCCCTTATCTCCCCGGACTCACGACGACGACTCCATCCCCCCTGACAGGCTCCTCTCAAGGCCCTGCAGCGTCGCCATTGCCCGAGACAAAATGGCGGCCGGGACGCTTCCGGCGGCTGAGGAGAACGCCGAGAGGGCAAAAAAAGAGAGAAGGAAGTCGAGCTTCAGCAGATTCGTCAGTTGGAAGAGGGGTAGGGGAGGGGGTTTCGAAGCCACAGCAAGAGGGGGCGGGTGCTTGTCGTGCGGAGGGGATGAGGGAGAAAAGCGTGAATACGTACAGTACATTGTTAAAAGGAGCAGAGAGGGAGAGTGGTGGCGAAAGTGCCGTCTTGAAAACGGGGTTTAAGAAAAGGGGTAAGCGGCTGTAGAGAGAGTAGAAAAGGTAAAGAGAGCTCCGGCGCGAGCCAGATGTTGTTGGACTACAGTTCCCAGCATGCCTGGCTGTTGGACATTGCTGGCTGGGGCTGATGGGAGTTGGAGTACAGGCATATCTGGCGGTCCATAAATTGCCTTACTTGCTACAAAGTAGAGATGCCAATGTGGGGTTGTTGTTGTTTGGTGCAGTAAATTCTTTCCCCTTTCTGTGTTTTTTAATAATAATAATAATAATAATAATAATAATAATAATAATAATAATAATAATAATAATAATAAATAATTTATATCCCACCCTGCCCAGCTGAAGCTGGGCTCAGAGCGGCTAACAACAGTAATTTCTACTGTAAATAAATGGAGCAACGGAAAGGGGGATTTATTTTATGTATTTATTTTTTAAAAAATGTTGCCACCTTTCATCCAAAGATCACACGGTAGTTTGCAATTGCAGCAGAAAAAATACGGGAATGGGAACTTTTCTACTGCAAAGCCTGCTATATGTTAAAAAATAATATTATGAAAATGATATATAGGTGGTATTTGACGCCAAGAAACTTAGCAAAAATTTGTAAATCGGAATCAAGAAACAGAGGGAACGTTTTACCCTATGTGGTGGACATGTGAATTAGCTAAGGACTTCTGGGAAATGATGTATAATGAAATGGGGGGGGGGGAGTTCAAAAGGTGTTTTGTAAAAAGACCAGAAGCCTTTCTTTTAGGAATAGTAGGGTCAGATGTCCACAGAGATCGAAAGAATTCGTTTCTCTGCGCAACCACGGCAGCCCAGATGAAAATATGCTCAGAAATGGAGGGCGGGAACAGTACCAATGAGGGAGGAGTGGTGGGTGAAACTGATAGGTTTGTGAATTCTACATACTCGAACTCATAGAATAAGAGAACAGGAAGAAAGAATTTTCCAAGAAGACTGGAAAATGTAGAATATCTGAAGAATTATTGCAAACAGGTTAAAAGGTTAGCAGAGTTAGAGTAATTTCAGGAGTATCAATTAAGCAAAGGTGTACTAATGAGAAAGGGGGGAAATATGGAGTAATCAGAATATGCAGTGGTAATGGATAATTAAAAATGAACCATGTAAGGGGGGGAGGGGAATTTGATGACTAATCAATGGTTGTATTGGTTAATGTTTGGTGTGAAAATTTGAAAAAAAATAAAATAAAATTTGAAAATAGATAAAACAGCTGTAGTCAGTCCAGTCCCTGTCCTATATTGATGACGTACTGGGATCCTGACAGAACAAGTGAGAACAATCCCCCATGGCAAGAAGGAGAACACTGTGCCCAACCTTCTCCAGGACCACAGCATTGCTGCCTGAAGCGAAAAAACTAGGTGGCTGGCCATGGGCCCAAATGAAGCTTGGGAATGGGAAGAAGCAGTGGGTGGTAGTTCCAGTCTCTTTGGGTTTTGGTGGGAGTTATTGTTTGGTTTTTTAACCTTGTTGCAGCTTGGGGGCGGAGAGCATTAGGATGGTGACTGGAGTAGAGCTCCTATCAACTGAACCAAGTTTGTTCTGCTGGAGAACCTCCCCCAACCCCAAAGACTGCCCACAGCCAGCCATGCCTCTCCTGTCCCATTTGAGTCTCCAGCAATGATAGCTCCCTAGGCCGGAGCTCTAACCCTTGAAAAAGAGTACCCCGGAAGTCATAGAGGAGGGAACACCTGTGTGCAGTTCATTTGTGCTAAATTTCCTCCCCGTCCCCTTATTTTCTGTTACGCAAAGCCAGTGGCGTTATCGGCTGAGTTCATGCAAAACAATAGCTGGGAAGAAGAAGCAATAGCAAGCGAAGAAATGAGACAAGCCACCTGTTATGTACTGAGTTGATTGGTCCTAGAACCATAGGACCCAGAATGCAGCAGTCTGATTGGTCCACAGGAGCCACCCAATCCAGCTCCAGGTGGAAGTGAATCCGCAAGCTGATTGGCCTACAGGAAAATCCTGGAATTAGCCAATCACGTGGGGCCCATTGTGTAAATAATGTATATAAAGCAGACATTCTGGGGGAACTTCCATTCCTCCTCACCATTATGAGCTGAATAAAGAGCATGAAATCCACTCTCGATTACGAGTATATTTCACCACCCCTGTAACAAGACACATGAAGCAAATAATTGATGATGCTTCACATATATGGCAGAGGGAAGGACATTCCCGAGTGCAGAGGCAATGGTAGAAAATATCCAGGTTTAGAGGGGTTGGGGTTGGAACTAGACCTCCAGCTGAGTTTTACGGAGCCAATAATTTTGCACAAGTGTCCTAGGGATGGAAATTGGCTACTCATATCACGTCGCCCCTTCGCTAGGGTAGCTGCACTTTCCCTTGTCGCTGAAGGACTTCATTCTTTATTTAAGGATTGTAGGATTAGGTGATTTGCAAACATTGGCAGAGAGCTGGGGCAACGATGCCTCTTTGCATTAAGGAATCCTGCCAAAACTATGTGTTTACTTAAGAATAAATCAACGTTTGCCCTTGGGCCTTTCATTTGCTGCTCATGTCATATGCTGAAGAATATTGCCTTCCACTTTGGTAAACATACCATGTTTGGTATGTGGGCGGACTAGTTCAACCTCCAGGGCACCTGAGGATGAAATATATCCATATAGTGTTTTTCAGGAAGTGATGGGTGAGGCCTCCTGGCTCAAACTGGAATTTTTCAGAAATAAAACCAAGCTGTTTCCTCCAAAGCCAGGGAACAGATCATCTTATCTCCGAACCAATCCATATTCAGATTTGAAGCCACTCCCCAGCACTGAGAGTCCTAACAACCCTCCTTTCGCTCTCAATCTACTCCCTCCAACACCACTTTCTTGAGTCTGCTGGACTGGGGAATCTCAGGTCTGGGGACCAAATGTGGTCCTCCAGGCCCCTCCATTTGGTTCTCGAGACTCTTCCCAGGCCACATCCCTTTCCCAGCGACACTCCTGCCCCCATCTCCAGTTGCCAAACTCCAACTCCCATCAGCCCCAGCCAGCACGGCCAACTGTAAGAGATGGTGGTGGCAATGATGATTTATGCATCTTACCTACCCATCACATACCCTCCAACATTCCCATAGCTGTCAACCTTCCCTTATTTGGCGGGAAACTCCCTTATTCCAGCGCCGTTTCCCGCTGCTATCCCGGATTGTTGATATCCCGTAAATTTCCTGGATTTCAAAGGAAGCAGCTCCTCTCCCTCCCTGCTGGCCAGGGAGGCTCCTCAACTGCATTCCTCAGCTGCCCAATAAGGAGTCTGAGAATGACTGGTGGGTGGAGTTTGCATTTTAGAAAGGGGCAAGGTTAGACATGGATGCACAAAGCATTATTATTATTTTAAATCAAGACTCCTTGCCCTCCACTCCTACTTTCTGGCTCTGTACTCTGCCCGCGCCTCAGATTTTTCAAGGTTTTCAATTGCTGGGCTATTGAAATCCTAGCTGCAGCTAGCATCCATCTAAGGCTAAATACAGGCACGAGACCGATAGTCAGCAAGTATCCATGTCAAAAGTTCTTTCTTGTTGTTTGTCTACATACTCAGTAATGACAGTTATGGCAAGGCCAGAACAGGTTATTTAACTATTTTAGATATTTCTTGACATACTTGCAACCTGAATAATGAAACCTGAGGGCATTCCCACCAAAAATGGATGAATGTACCTCAGAGTCCACAGCCCCTCCAGAAATCCTGTGTTGATTGTGTTGCAATGTGAGACATCTGCACAGGTACAATGCTGTCTGAGCAGAACTTTGAGGGAACGTTCCCTCTCATATGATGAAACAGATTTCTAATGCTTAGCTGACCACAGTAATTTCCATTCAAATTCCTCTATTCAAATACTCCTCCCAAGAAAACTTATTGCCTACAGGACCAATGGTAAGCTCTAAAAGCACTCCATGAATAATAGAGACCAGTCCTTTAGTACCTCTAATTCAACACAATAGATTCGAAATTAGTCAGAGATCTACTAATCTTAACACCCAAGAGGTGTCGAGCAATACATCCCATCAACTTTTATAAATGTTGCTTTGGAAAGAAATGAATAAATTTAAAATTACCATGGGAGTTGGCAATTGGATTTGTTGATAATATCTGTTGTGCTTTGTGCGATGGGTTTATATATTTTTTTTCTCCAAGATATTAAGAGCCCACAAGAGGAGTTCTGTTGTTTCCCTGTAAACAAAAGCACAAAGCACTCACTTCATAATTAAATATTTTCAGTTTGGGCTTTGTCTTTCCCCTCTGATGCTCTGTTGCCATAGAGACAATCAAACCTTGTGTCCCACAAAATGCAAACTCCATATGGAGCTCTTCTGAAATAATGCAAAGGAATTTTCTGTGTTACATCAAGCTGACTAAAAATAAAAATAAAGGAAGCAGTTTGACTCTGAATACCAGCTGCTGACATTCACAGAAAGTGGAAGTGCTCTTGTGCTTGAATCCTGCCTATCACGTCTACCAACAACTGCCTGTCGATGATGCCACCGCTGAAGCCCAGACGATCATCACCCAGCGAGGGGCATTCTGTTGCCGCCATTTGCAGTTCGGGGTGAGTGTGGCTCCTGGCATCTTCCCAAGCCTTATGGAGCGTCTCCTGCAAGGGCTTCCGGGCGTGGTACCATATTTTGATGACGTCTTGGTGTCCGCAGACTCACACCAGCAGCTGTTCGAGCGCCTCCGCACCGTGCTGACCAGGTTCCAGGAGGCCGGGCTCAAGGTCAAGAGGGAGAAGTGCCAGATCGCTGTTCCACAGGTGGAATTCCTGGGCTATCTTATCAATGCCTCCAGCCTTCACCCGACCACATCCAAGATCTGCGCTATCCAGCAGGCCCCCATACCAAAGAACAAGATGGAGTTGCAGGCATTCCTGGGACTGCTGAACTTTTATAACATGTTCCTGCCCCACAAAGCCACAGTGGCTGAGCCCCTTCACCGACTCCTCAGCACGAAGATAGACGGGCAAATAATAATAATAATATTAATAATGGCCATCACAAGATGAAAAATGAAAATATCTTTTTAAATAATTCCAGTAATTTAGCTTTAGTATGTATAATGGGACATGAATCCAATATCTCCATTCAGACCAGAGCTCTCCATAGTTTTTAGTTTGGTAATGAGTTGTCATTCAGCAACTTCTCTTTCAAGTGTATTTCTAAAATTCTTCTGCAATAAGACAGCTACTTTAAGATCTTGTATAGAATGCAATTAGAAGCTAATTTTGGTCATCTATCCCTTTAAGAATCCCTTGCCCTTCCCTGTGGAATCAACTGGCCATAACAGTCCTCAACAGTTAGAAGGCTGAAGTATCTGATGAAGTGTGTATTACACCTTGAAAACTTATATTGAGTTGATCTTTAAGGTGCCACTGGAATTGTTAAAAAAGATTTTTTCATCTTGTTGTTTATTATGACTATGACAGATCAACATGGCCTTCCACCTGAATCTGGTGTCATTCGTAGTTGACCTCTCCCACGCACACTGTCATAGGCGACTTATTCCGGTTTTCAACTTCGGCTTTTGATCTCAAAACGTTCTGTTTATCACAGTTGATTCCTCTGTTCGTCTTTATTAGAATCGGAGGGACCGGCATGTGCACCATGCGCCTTGCTCTTCGCAACCCTGATGTCAGGTAAGTGCCACCCCTCAGGACAGGATCAGCCCTTGGCCTGGTGCTGACAACTGCCATCCCCGCAAAACCACGTTACATGCTCCCCGCCTCCCAGTGGCCCCTGGGTGTCCTTCACTGATGGATGCCAGGCAGCGCTTTTGAATGGGACCTCAGCTGGACTCCCATCCGTGGCAGCTGCCCACTACTTTACGCAACTCAGAATTAATCACAGGGATCCGTGGCCTGAGAGGATGGGAGTGAGCTTGGCTTCTTTTCAGAAGCGACACTGGCACTGAAGAGCATTTGGGGACCCAGTGGCAGGGACTGGAGGCCTGGCTGGGCCAGGCTGATAAGCACCCTTCCAAGCTCCTTGGGGGCAGAGCTTTTGGCACTACTTTAAGTGTTGCCATCCTAAAGCACCACTTGTGGCCTGCTGTGCTCCAGAGGTAGAATAATAATAATAATAATAATAGTTATAAAACAAATTATAAAACCACAGTAAAATATGAGCATCACCTTCTTAGCTTTAGAGTAAGAAAACCAACCATATAAGCATTCCCATTCCTCAGCCAAGTTGTATCCAAGGCATTGCAATGAGCGGTGCAACATAGCTAAAAGGGTATTTGGGAAGAGTGTAAAGGAGCGCCCAGATATCTGAAGAGCAAATGAATCTGGGAGCTATAGATTGGTCTTTGGGTTTGATGCTTTTGTAACTGGATCTGTAATGGCTTTTAGTCAAATACAATAAATGATTGGTTGGTTGACTGACTGACTAATTGGTGAAAAAGTGCTTTTTTACTGAGATGCTAACTTTCTCTCTGCATGCCATTCCTTGAACAGCAAAGATAAGGCTTGCTTTCATTGCTCTGTTCATTTGTGCATTTGACTAGTGTTATGTGGAGGGAAATGCAGCCCCTGGGCAGAAAAATGTCCCCCTCCTGCCCCCTTGGGTGTCCGGTGTGGCCTTCGCAGATATAGACACAACTTGGGGGAGGGTGTTTTGGCTGCTGAGCTGCGCCCCCCCCCCCATTGTGAGGGCTGAGGGTGTGATGGTGATGCCTCCCCAGCTGCTGCCATTGTCTGTGGGTTGACTGTGATGCCACAAACACATTTGGCAGCTGAGCGGGTATCAATGTGGGCCAAGGGGGAAGCCTCGACAGTTGCCCTCCCCAGAGAGAAATGGGCAGCTCGGTGGCACTCAGCCCTGGTGGTCTCCTGCCCCGTGGCAGCAAGCTGACAAGCGGAAGGAGGCAATCGCCTGGTGTTGGGATGCTGTGGAGCAAGGAGAAGGCAAGTACAAAGTTTACTTGCTGGTGGGATGGCTACCTGAAGGCGACGGATATTCAGCTCTGAAGCTGGTTGATGTCTGGCAATGGACCTGGTAAGGCTGCAGCTGGTGGGTGGTTGTCGGAAGAGTTTGGGTTCAGGCTAGTGAGGCTACACTGGCTGAGATGGATGCAAAGTGGTTTGGAAGCCTTGTTTGTTAACAGGCAGCCAAACAGAGGAGGAGTCTGGGGGGACGCTGTTGGATGGGGGCCATACCACTCACATGTTTGCCTTTGCCTTACAGGGATGTCCGGAGCCGGTGAGGTTTTCCCCAAGTCCAAAGGCATGAAGAGAACCGCAGGACGTCCCCATTTACGTTGGAGAAATGAACATGAAATACTGGGAGCGAACAATGGACAAGGCCGTGGCCGTACCTGAGAGAAGGAGCCTTGAAGGAAGACTGCAGGCGGACATCTGCTGCATTGCAAGTAATGGGGCAGTGGGGAGAGAGAAGAAAATGAGGGAGGAAACATTAGGCCACATTAGGCGCACTGTTCATTGGAAGTGCTATGAAGACGCTTTGAACAGGAATGGCTTCCCCTCAGGGATTCTGGGAACTGTAGGTGGTTAAGGGGACAGAGAGTTGTTAGGTGGGTTAGGGTTAGGGTTAGGGTAGGGGTAGGGTTAGGGTTCCCTTCTTGTCAGGGAACTCTGGAATTGTCGTTAGAGTTAGCATCAGGGGTATGGGTAGGGGTAGGGTTCCCTTCTTTTCAGGGAACTCTGGGAATTGTAGCTCTGGTTAGGGGGCAGGGGTAGGGTTCCCTTCTTGTCAGGGAACTCTGGGAATTGTAGCTCTGGTTAGGGGGTAGGGTTGGGGTTCCCTTCTTGTCAGGGAACTCTGGGAATTGTAGCTCTGGTTAGGGGGTAGGGTTGGGGTTCCCTTCTTGCCAGGGAACTCTGGGAATTGTAGCTCGAGGTAAAGGTTAAGGGTTAGCGTTAGGGTTAGAGTTAGGTTAGTGTCAGGGGTGGGGGTAGAATTCCCTTTTTACCAGGGAACTCTGGGAATTGTAGCTCTGGGAGGGGAACAGAGGGTCTTCTAACAATTCTCTGCCCCCTTTTCAAACTATAGCTCCCAGATTCTTTGGGGGAAGAAGCCATGAATGTTTAAAGCAGCTTCATAGCACATGAAATGGTGTGGATGTGGCCCTGGCCTCCCTCACCCCACTGCCCCTTATTGTTGAGGAATTGAAAAGATTTCTCCATGCAAATCTCTCAGAAACAATGTATTTCATCTGAAAAACTATTTAATAAAGATTACTTTTTATTAAAACCTTTGAATGTGTTTGAACTGTGGGTGTTAAGTTGTGGGTGAACATATCAGACGACACAGCGATTCTTCAAACAGCTCTTGTTTATTCACAGGCCAGAACAGAACTGAACTGAAGGGTTCAGTCAGCCTGCTTATATAGAGGTCCAGTACAACGTTACTGTAATAACTTTCTAAAACTATCCAATCACTGAACATCACTTTCGATCCCTTATTTGCATAACTATCTACAGTATCCCCCTGCTGGCCCAGGGTGAGAACTTCAGTACATAACACCCCTCCCCACCAAGATAAAGCGTTAGTTACAATCGTAATGGTGTCCTTATATACAGCACTACATGTAATGGTTCAATTAGGCACAAAAGCATATCAGTTACATTTCACATACTTCCACATACTTAGACCAACAGTGTTACATGTCCAACAACATAGTTCTTTAAATAAGTTGGGCACTTGGAAACTCTGCCAGAGCGCAGGGGACCGGTACCCAAGTCCGGGGGACCGTCCAATTCTTGCTGAGGCTGTGGCGCGACCCTAGGTGGCGTTGAAACCAAATCCCCTGGATCCACTGCTGTGGGTGGAACCTCTGCAAGTGGAGTTGGCGGAATGTCAGGCACGGCAGTGGTCATGAGTCTATGGGAAGTCCGGCAGACCCTCTGAAGTGGCTTGGTTCGGCTCCACGTCCACAGTTTGCGAGAGAGGTGTAGGTGGAGCCTCACCATATGTAAGTGTCTGTTCCGGAGCCACGAGCGCAGTTGGGGGCACCACGGTAGTGTCCAAGTCCCCAACCCTGTGCCTAAGCTGGTCTATGTGCCAGCGCCACAAGCGTCCGTCTTCGAGTGCCACCTGGTACGAGCGAGGTCCAGTGACTCCCACTACTGTGGCTGGCACCCAAGGAATGTCCCCCACATAGTTCCGGGCAAAGACCTGGTTTCCTGGAACAAATGACTGTGGCGTGTTGGCACTGCCTGGGGGTTCGGCCACGGCAAAGTCTGGGTGCAGCCGGTCGAGCAGGGACCTGAGGCGGCGGCCCATAAGCAGTTTGGCAGGACTCTGCCCTGTGGCCGCATGAGGGGTGATGTGTTGCATGAACAAGTATTTGGCGACCCACTCGTGCCAGTCTTCCCGGTCCAGGCGTGCCAGTGCCTCTTTTGCCAAGTGCACCATTCTCTCTGTTTGCACGTTGCTGGATGGATGAAATGGTGCCGTTAGGGCATGACGGATGCCCAGTCCCAAAAGGCACCGCTCAAAAGTGCCTGAGGTGAACTGCGGTCCGTTGTCGGAGACAAGGACATCAGGACACCCATGCGTCGCAAAGAGGCTTTGCAGCACCCAGATGATGGCCTCGGTAGTGGTGGAGGGCATCAGGGCCACTTCCAGCCATTTGGAATAGGCATCCACCACTACCATAAAGGTCCGGCCGCAAAAGGGGCCTGTCATATCGATGTGCACCCTCGACCAGGGAGTCTTGGGCATCTCCCAGGTGTGTCCGTTAGCTGCGGGTGGTGCAGGCCTCGATTCTTGGCATGCTTGACAGGCGGAAACCCAGGCAGTGGTGGCATCGTCCATGTTAGGCCACCAGAAGTAACACCGAGCCAATGCCTTCATTTTGACGATTCCCAGGTGGCCAACGTGCAGAGCCTCAAGGACACGCTGATAGAGTCTTTGGGGAATCACGACGCAGTCTCCCCACAGCAGACAGCCGCGATGAGCCAAGAGTTCATGTTGTCTGGTTGCGAACGGCTGGAACTCCGATGGAAAAGGCCCTTGTGGCCACCCCCAGTTGAGTACACGGCTGATGGTGCAATCCTGGGCAGATGCGGAGGCTACAGTGGCAGCTGATACAGGCGCTGCCGGAAGATCCTCAGTCAGGAGGAGTGATGAAGCATGAGCCGGGTCTTCCACAAATGGACAACGGCTGAGGGCGTTGGCATGGCCCATTGATTTCCCCAGGCGATGGACGAGCCCGTAGTGGTAGGCAGCTAGGAAAACAGTCCATCGCAGCATGCACGGCGAGAGGACCGGTGGAGTTGGTCGATCACCGGTGAGGAGGCCCAAGAGTGGCTTGTGGTCGGTGATGAGGTCGAAAGTCCTGCCGTAGAGGTATTCATGGAACCTCTTCACTCCAGCCACAAGTGCCAGTGCATCCTTGCCATGCTGGCTGCAATTCCGTTCAGTCAGAGATAGCGTCCTGGAAAAGTAGGCGAGTGGTGCTTCTCTTCCGTCTGGGAAACGGTGACTAAGGACAGCGACGATGCCAAAAGGTGAGGCGTCGCAGGCAAGGACCAGAGGCCGGGCTTCACTGTACTGTACCAGCACACTGTCCAATGAAAGGAGAGCCTTGACCGTGTTGAAGGCCGCCGTCTCCCGATGACCCCGGGACCAAGGTTACAATGCTGTAACCTTGATAGGCACACTTCCTAGGTACACTTCCCATAGGCATTTGGTTGTCTACAGGGAAACACCTGATGCTGGACTGGAAGGCCATTGGCTCTTCTTATGATTTCCCACCCACCCCTCCTGTTATGAGTGGGGGTTACAGCTCAGTGACAGAGCAGTTGTACAGCGCAGAGCAGAAGTCTAGTGTCTGGATCAAGGGAAGTACAGTAGTACCTTGGTTCTCAAACTTAATCCATTCCGGAAGTCTGTTCCAAAACCAAAGCGTTCCAAAACCAAAACGCGCTTTCCCATAGAAAGTAATACAAAATGCATTACAGACTTTTAAAAACAACCCCTAAAGCAGCAACTTAACATGAATTTTACTACCTAACGACACCATCGATCCATAAAATGAAAGCAATAAACAATGTACTGTAATCACACAATCAGTCAGCAGCTGAACTGGGTTACAAAAACAAAAAGAACTCCCAAAACAAAAACACAAGGTAAATAGCAAAAACAGACAGACTTTAGCGTAACACTTAAAACAGAGGGGTTGCCCTCAGAACAGAAGTGTGGCACTCAAACTGGAAGCATAATACTCAAAACGGAGCATGTTTGGCTTCCGAAAAAAGTTTGCAAACCAGAACACTTACTTCTGGGTTTGCAGTGTTTGGGTTCCAAGTTGTTTGAGTACCAAGGCATTTGAGAACCATGGTACCACTGTAATAGTACCACTACTCTGCCTTGGTCAGACCACACCTGGAATACTGTGTCCAGTTCTGGGTACCACAGTTTAAGAAGGATGTTGACAAGCTGGAACATGTGCAGAGGAGGGTGACTAAGATGTTCAAGGGTCTGCAAACACCCCCGTGAGTAGAAGAAATTTGGACTTAAAAAAATTTTTTTTAATTGGGCGATCGGGGGGGATGTGCTAAAGGGAAGTCCGCACCCCCCCTTCATACAGGCAATTGGAAGCAAGGAGCAAAAACCTAAGATCGGTAAAAAGGTCTTACGTCTATTGAGACTGATAAGAGACTCCATTAATTTTTGAGAATAAGCTTTTATTTTTTTTTAAGTTGTGCTGGAGGGAAGAGGCGAATTTTGGAAACTTTTGTGACCCCCCCCCCTTGGACCTGGGAGAGTCCTGTATCAACCTAGCCTGAAGGAATTGGAGTTTGACAGCTGTCAATTGAGCTGTCAGACAGCTGAATAAAGGATAAAATTGTATCACTATATATCTCTTTGGTCTAAAGGTGTTACATATAAGCAGATGTGACTTGAAACAAAGTAAATAAACAACAGGTAAAAGGATTGTTGGCGTAGAACTTTGAACAATGGCAACCCCCCTAGGAGAAACTAGTGACATTACAATGGCTGCAGAAGAAAAATTACTAGCAGAAATAGAGAGAGCTTTCTTTCTCGTGGGAATCTTGCAAGAGCAGACCATGGAAATGGATAAACAACTTTCGTCCTTGAGTTCTAAAATAAGCAATCCTGTTGAAGGAACTAAAGACTTGTTTTTGAAAGTCCCCGCAGTCGAACCAGAAATGATATCCTTGGAGTTGGTGGAAAAGGAAGTTGGAGGAGGGAAAGTGTGGACAAAAAATCTTGAACAGAAATCTATGCTGCCAGGAAACAAAGAAACCCTTTGGATTACAAAACTTGAACAGACGAAACTGAGGAGAAAAGTTAAGGAAGAAGTCCCCGGAAACCATGGAATTTTGAAATTTAAAGGAATAAAGAAACACAACTGGGACTTCCTCCTCTTTTCTGGCCTTGATTACTTGGAACTTGGGGGATTTTTGGTAGAGCCCTGGCAACAAGTTTCCTCAATGAGGTTCGAATTGGGAGAAGACGAAGCAATCGTGACAGACATCCTTCGAGACCTGAAGACCAGCAAAGAGGACTATTGGCAGAAAAGCCTGAGAGAGATTGAAAAGGATTTGAGAGCGGTGGATGTGAGGAATCCTGGCTAGGAGTGTTATGAGAGGAGAGTTATTTGGGAAGGGACAGATACCCGGGCAGGGAGGGAGGGGAAAACAGATTCTTAAAAATTTTAGAACTTTTGGTTATTGTAAATTTGACTCATATTTTAATATAAAAAAGGGGAATTTATGGTATAAAAATTTCGATTGATCTTAGAAAAAGGATCTATTGCATATAAGAGAATAGGATAATAATATTGGGCCTAATAGGGAGAATTAAGTTGGAGAATAAGGAGAATAAGTTTAAAGAGGGAAATAAGAACTTGTTGAATTAAACAGGGGAAGTGGGATGTATGTGGGGGGGTGGGGGGAAGTCATATGTGTTGTTTGTCTTTATAAAATGTGAAAACCCAATAAAATTTTATATATATATAAAAAAAAGATGTTCAAGGGTCTGGAAACCAAACGTTATGAGGATTTCCAGACTCGGACTAGATGGAGCCAATGTGGTATCATCTTGATGTCGTTTGACTACAACTCCCATGGTTATTGACCATTGGCCATGCTGGCTGATGTGCACTGTAGACCCAAGAGCATCTGCAGAGGCCCACAATGGCTCCTCTGATGATCAGGGCTGGCCCAAGACGTTTTGGCATCTGAGGTGGATCCCAAAATAATGCACAAACCCTCCCTGCCAGGGAATAAGGGGCGAGGGGAGCTCTACATCAGGAACAGGAGCGGGAAGGAAGATTGATATTGGAATCTGCTGCCTTCTGTGGACCCTGCTGCCTCAGGTGGTTGCTTCACCTTGCCTCATGGGTGGGCCAGCCCTGCCAATGTTGACAGTTAATAAACATTGCCTGCCTCCAGCCTGCCCCTCGGATCCATAAGGAGTAACAGTTTCTGAACACTAAAATAAATCCCTTTCATTCATTAATGAAAAGTCAATCTATGGCATATGTTGCTGCAAGCTCTGATATATCTCCGGGGACAGTAATCTGCGAGCAGTTACTCAACTGGCTAATTAACTGACCAAATAATATAACTCTGCCTGTTTGTAAATGTCATTTTGCCAGACCATAAAGTAGCAAAGCCCCTCTGCTTGCATTACGATTTCATATGCCCTGAGTACTTGTGATGATGTACAAGATTATAAGATGCACAAGATTAACCCCACATTAAAAATGGGGGTATTTTTTATATATATATATATATATATATATATATATATATATATATATATATATATATATATATATATATATATATATATATTAAAGGGCCCTGCATGGGGCACAGACCCTCCAAATGTCCCTATTTTCCAGGGAAAGTCACAGATTTACAGAAGTTGTCCCAGTTTTTTATTTGATTCTGGAACATCCCTCTTTTCCTTAGGATGTCCCTATTTTCATTGGAGAAACATTGGAGGGTATAGAGTTATGCAACCCCGAGTCAAGGAGATAAGTAAATTACAACCTTTATAAAACATTTGAAGGCAGCCCTGTATAGGGAAGGGTTTATTTTTAATGTTTTTTTTATTATGTTTTAATATATCTCGGAAGCCACCCAGAATGGTTGGGCAGCATAGTCATATGGGTTGGGTGGTATTATTATTATTATTATTATTATTATTATTATTATTATTATTGAATAGGACATCCCTATATTCATTGGAGAAATGTTGGAGGGTATGGGGCCGTGGTCAATTAGGCCATGTCTGGGGAAACTTAGTCCCAGGACAGCATTTCCTTCTGGGGATCACTGTCGGAAATCAAGCCTTTATCAGGAGAAACTGGCAACTCTCCCAGGCACCCGGCATGATTCCCTGTTGACCTCCCTGGCTGCATTCCCCAGCAAGCGCAGGCTAGGTCTCGATAGGCGATTCTTCTCAAAGGTGAGAAGAACACCCCCCCTCTTTCCTGCCCCCTGGCAGGGGAAAGAGATAGACAGAAACGTATTTACATGCCTTTATTTCTGTCTTTGCAGCATTACAAAAAACATGACTGCTCTCTTCAAACTCCAGCAGTCTAGTGACAAACACTTCCTGCACTTCCTGGACAGGAATAAACGGAAGAGCTCATATTACACTCTGAGCTAATTCCGGTGCTTTGCACTGTGAATTGACTGTCCCTCTGTTTCCCACGGACAGTCCCAACATTCCCGTTATGTTTTGCTTTCAAGCTAGCACTTTGCAGCTGCATTGTTTCAATATCGTAACAATCACATGCCAGTGGTGGGTGGGGCCAAAGGCAAAAGTGGGTGGGGTCATTAATGCATATTTTACTGCCGTAGATGTGATTTTGCTTCACACACCCTGCTTCCTTATCCAGTCATCATCAGGCATCATCAGAATCGAGGCATCATCAGAATCGAGGACACATTCCAGCCAGGCAGAAACACTTGAGGAAGGTGCAAAGCAAGGCAGCCTGGGGAAAAGTCTCAAAGGCCAAGCAGAGAAGGCCAGAGGGGCACATTTGGCTCCCTGGCTCAAGGTTCCCAACCCCTGAATTAGACACCTCAAGAACAGACAAGAACTAGTATTGGTTACTGACTTATGAACGAGATCTGGGTTTCAGATTTAGGCACGGCAGGCTGACCTGTCTGTCCAGATGGGAGCCCAGAGGGCAAATAGCTGCAACCACCAAGTTTGTAATGGCAATGTTCTCTTCCCTGGTTCGGCGGGGAGGGAGAGGGGAAATTGGAGCTTGAAACTATTCCATCAGCAACGAAGCAGCTCAGACTGGGCGATTAGGGAGGAGAAGGAGGCTCCACCCCTTCCTGGATCTCAGCCAAGTCCTGGCTCACCATCTCCTGTGCTCCAATGGGAGATGAAGGAAGGGGTCTGAGAACTGCCCAAGAACCCAGGCAGCTGTCGTGGTCTTGGGACAGAGAGGTCCCAATCCAAGAGCTCTTCGCATATAAGACACCAGGGTGTTTCAGTTTTGGCGTGATGAGCAACAGAACTGTAGGTGGCAGCTTCTCAGTGAAGTACCTTTTGGCCCTGGACTAACTCCAGCCCTCTGGTCTGCCCATTGGGTCCTCCTGGACAGGAAGAAGGCTTCCTGGCCCAGTTGAGCATTGCTCAAGTACTAAGGTCTTTCTGAACCCTGGTATGTTCCTGCCTGTTTGGCTAGTCTTTGAACTCTAACTACAGTGGTACCTCGGGTTACATACGCTTCAGGTTACAGATGCCGCTAACCCAGAAATAGTACCTCGGGTTAAGAACTTTGCTTCAGGATGAGAACAAAAATCGTGCTCCAGCGGTGCAGCAGCAGCAGGAGGCCCCATTAGCTAAAGTGGTGCTTCAGGTTAAGAACAGTTTCAGGTTAAGAACAGACCTCCGGAACAAATTAAGTTCTTAACCCAAGGTACCACTGTATAGGCTTGACCCTTGACTCTGCCTCCTAGTTCATCTTTCAACCCTGCCTTGGTTTTCCCACATCTCCTGGTCCCTGGCTCAACTATTCTGCTATCCCAGGGATGGCCAACAGTTGGATCGTGAGGTGTCTGTGGTAGAATGCCCTCCAACCCTCCCCCCCCTAAAGAAAGCTCAACAACTTTTACTTCCTAAAAAAAGCTCAACAACTTTGATTTCCCCCCAAAAGTTCAACAACTTTGGTCAATCCAGTGGATAGATCACCGCCAGTTTTTTTTAAAGTGGGAGTAGATTGCAGTCTCTTGGAAGTTGGGCAAGCCTGTGCCACTCTAACTCACCAGGCTGTTACCGATGGCTCAGAATCATAGAATCATAGAGTTGGAAGAGACCACAAGGGCCATCGAGTCCAACCCCCTGCCAAGCAGGAAACACCATCAGAGCACTCCTGACATATGGTTGTCAAGCCTCTGCTTAAAGACCTCCAAAGAAGGAGACTCCACCACACCCCTTGGCAGCAAATTCCACTGTCGAACAGCTCTTACTGTCAGGAAGTTCTTCCTAATGTTTAGGTGGAATCTTCTTTCTTGTAGTTTGGATCCATTGCTCCGTGTCCACTTCTCTGGAGTAGCAGAAAACAACCTTTCTCCCTCCTCTATGTGACATCCTTTTATATATTTGAACATGGCTATCATATCACCCCTTAACCTCTTCTCCAGGCTAAACATGCCCAGCTCCCTTAGCCGTTCCTCATAGGGCATCGTTTCCAGGCCTTTGACCATTTTGGTTGCCCTCCTCTGGACATGTTCCAGTTTGTCAGTGTCCTTCTTGAACTGTGGTGCCCAGAACTGGACACAGTACTCCAGGTGAGGTCTGACCAGAGCAGAATACAGTGGCACTATTACTTCCCTTGATCTAGATGCTATACTCCTATTGATGCAGCCCAGAATTGCATTGCCTTTTTTAGCTGCCGCGTCACACTGTTGGCTCATGTCAAGTTTGTGGTCAACCAAGACTCCTAGATCCTTTTCACATGTACTGCTCTCAAGCCAGGTGTCACCCATCTTGTATTTGTGCCTCTCATTTTTTTTGCCCAAGTGCAATACTTTACATTTCTCCCTGTTAAAATTCATCTTGTTTGTTTTGGCCCAGTTCTCTAATCTGTCAAGGTCGTTTTGAAGTGTGATCCTGTCCTCTGGGGTGTTAGCCACCCCTCCCAGTTTGGTGTCATCTGCAAATTTGATCAGGATGCCCTTGAGTCCATCATCCAAGTCGTTGATAAAGATGTTGAATAAGACCAGGCCCAAGACAGAACCCTGCGGCACCCCACTAGTCACTCTTCTCCAGGATGAAGAGGAATCGCTGCGCTCGTACCTGTTAACAAGAAGGCAAGAGCATCTTCTGCCTCCTGAAGTCTCAGGACAGTTTTCAAAGGCATAAAGCACATTGCAAAAGTCTTAATTTGGAGTGGCTTATGAAATTTGAAACTTTGGGGAGCCAGCTTTCACCCCTTTTTGTTTTTGAAGACGAATAAATGAAGCGAATCGATAAAATGTGGTTAAATGGAGATCTCCCAGGCTAAATGGAAAAGCAGTCCTGATCTCTGCCTTTCGTTTAAAATAAATGGAAGCTACGCCACTTCCCTTCACTCCCCGCTTTCTTCGCCCCCTTGCTGTGGATTCTCAAGAGTCTTCCAATTGTCGGGCAAAACAATTATGGCTGCATTTAATGATCTTATTAATGAGCAGGAAAAATGACAATGGGAAATGGGTATTCAGTAGGCTGTGTAGCTGAAGTGTCTTGGTTGCAGGCCATTCATTTTCCACTCAGTGATTTTTCTTTTCTTTTTTGAGAATAGTAAGTGAGGTCTGGTGTATGGGAGACAAGAAAGGGTGACGGAAGCTACAGTCAAAGCCATCAAAGCAGGAGGCACATTTCTCGGCGGTCATATGTTGCCTGGCAAAGTTCTGACAAATGAATAATGGCATTTCCCCCTCCATAGTCTACAGGGTTTGCAGCCTGAATTTATTACAATGCTAATGGAGAAAGCTCATCTTCAAATGTGCTCGCATTGGATTAATTGAAGTGGGTGCCTAATAAGCATCTCTTTCCAATAGGAGCAAGTTTGGGGATAATTTAGTGGTGGCATCATTAGAGAGGAGCGTATTAGGTGAGGATACCCCCTATTTTTTTAATTTTTTTTACGATGGCGTGGGAGAAGTAATGGATGGTGCCTCTGGAAATGAAAGTGCAGTACTGATTCATTGGGCTTCCTTAGGTACAATAAAGAAATAAATTGATGGCCTGGAAGCATGGCTGCCACATCCCTTTGGAGAATTCTTACCCCTTATCCCTTTCATTACTGTGGCACCTGAAGGGGTCACTAGGTAAGCTGAATTAGTTGGAGGAACCGTGGATGGCCCTATCATTAGGCAAAGGGAGGCAGCTAGTGGAACCACGGTTAGATTTTCTACTCTCACACACTCAAAATATGGCCTCCCCCTCCCCCATGGCTTTGCACCTTTCTTCCGCACTTACAGCTGCAAAATTTAGGTTTGTTTCCCCCCAACTATTTATACACTTGACACAGTGCTAGTTTAGATAGGACAATGGAAATGTCAACAAGATGAATTGTGCTTGGAGTGAACCCTGGGACATGCCCAGAAACCTATGCACACAGGGGGTTGTTCTAGACACCTTTAAAGTTGCTTTTAGAGATGAGAGAACTGTAGAGGATTCTCTTTCCTTCCCCAAAGCACTGGAATCGAAGAGTCTGAGCACAGTCATTTCAGTCCTCTCAGTCACAACGGAGCCACATCTCCACCTTGGCATTTACTTTATTTAGTAAGGTTACAGACAGTGGCGTCACAATGGGGGGTGGGCAGTGCGCCCCGGGTGCCATGTCTGGGGGGGTGACAAGAAGGTACCCCGCGGGGGCTCGCCCCACAGCAGTGGCGCAAACAGCCATCGCGCCGCCGCAGCCGTATATGAAGGATCCTCCGTTGGCGGCTGCAACTGCAAGCAGAGGATCCTGGCGCTGGCGGCAAACCACTATGTACAGCACATGTGCAGCATCGCACACATGTGCTGTATGTAATGATGCCACACATGCGCTGTACATAGCGGTTTGCTGCCGCTGCAGTGTGAGCACCGTACAGACGGCGGTGGGATCCCTCCATCACCGCTACAGCTGCATGTAGATGGTCCTCCATTCGCAGCTGCAGCCACAAGCAGAGGATCCCGGCACAGTCCGTACGGTGCTGGAGTGGTGCCGCCAGCAAGCCACTATGTACAGCGCATGTGCGGCGTCGCTATGTACGGTGCATGCGTCGTACGTAGAGACGCCGCACATGCACCCTATGTAGCAGCGCCCCGCCCCAGGTGTCACGATGCCTTCATTTGCCCCTGGTTAGAGATCTTAGTTTTGCTTTTAGAAGACACTTATCTGTACCACATTTTGGCATTCAACCCACCTAGGTGTCACAAAGTGCTTCAGGAGAAATTGTTGTGCCTTAGCAAACCTTGTAGAGATCCCTCTTTGGCACGGATTGAAGGAATGGGTTTCCCAAAACCCAAAACTGACTGTGCAGGCAGTTTTAAACTGCACCAAAATCCCTATTTTTCCTTAGCTAAAATGCATAAACTTGAGCCGTTGAGCAAATGCATAACAAGAACATAGCTCTCTCCTTTATCAGTTTGTGACGTCAAGGATGACCTTGACTGTACCAGTAGAACAGAGAAAACACGTCTGTGCCTTATCTTATGTTCTGACCACAAAGACGTACAGACCCAAGTCTGGGAACAACGCCAGAGTGTGTCCTTGGAAATGGTGACCTCTGGCTCCAAGATAAGAGTAGGAACAGGAATATCCTTTTATGGTCAGGAGTGCAGGAAGGAAATCCCTTTTATGGTTAAGAGTGCCGGAGCAGGAACATCTGTGATGTCAACCTGCGTGTACAAGCTGACGTGGCTGGGGAAGGGGGAGAGGGTGCCTGGAGGATATATATACTGCATGTAATCTCTGATTTCTTTGGACTTGCTGTGGACTTGATCATGCAAGTGCCTTCTGCTATCCGGAGAGCAGAATAAACTTTCTTTGAACCAACCTCGGTGTCATTTGACTTCCTTCCTCCTGTCCCGGAGCAACGCAGAGCCAATCGGTGAACGCCAATAAGGCTACAGGATAAATACAGAACCTTTCCAAAACACTTCTTCAGCTTGGGACTTGACTGGAGCTGCTTCACACCTCTAGTATAAACCCTGAAAAGCATCAGTCTAGGTCTATGTTTGTGTAGCAGAGAGGTATAAGCCATTAAAAAAAAAAAAGCAAACCAAAACAATAAGAACTTGAACAGATTTTGTTCCGCTGTTTAGGAGTCAATACAGAGGAGAAAGAAACTCACCAAGAGAAGGAGGTCTTTATTAATCCCATCAGCAACACGCAGGAGGAAAATCTCCTGGTTGTGTAGCGCTGGGGAAATCAATTGAAACATCAAACAAGATAGCTGTGTAATCCCTCATCAAGAGCTTTGAAAGCTGTGACTGGTGGCTGTCCTCAAGCCCCTAATACAGTACAAATGGCAAGTCTTTGACAAATTGTATTGTTTTCAATTTTGAAAAAGCTCTGGGCCATGAAACCAGAAGCTTCCTGTCTATATAGTGTGGGAAAGTTTTCTATGCCCCACCCCACAATCCCCACTGAGGTGACTTGTATATTCCACATTTCACTATGGTATCAGATAAGATACCTCGCATTCCTGAAGGGCATTTGGAGCTCACATTGCCTCATCTCTGTAATCAGGTTACCCACTTCATTTTCTTCCCTGTCTTCCTCCCAGGCTTCAAACCTCCTGCGATAAACAGAAGAAAAACAACAGGTGTCCTTGAGTTTGTCTTGTCGTGATGCATGCCTGGTTTCCATAGCTTAGAAAGAGCCATGGGTGCTACAAAACTGAACCAGTATGAAGCTTGAGCTACCGCCAGAGCCATGGAATGGGGCGGAAGAAAATGTTAAGCACGGCTGAGTTAAGAGTTCTAAAAAGAAAATGTTCAGTGTGAGTTTGAGGAAACAGTATTTTGCCTTTTGGCATGGCCCAATTTCAAGGAAAGGGCACTGGCAGAGGAAGGGGGTGCAGTGGGTGCGGCTCGCCCTGGGTGACATCCCGGGGGGGTGACATCACCCCCCCCTAGAGTGGCTAGTCCTGCCCCCGGGTGCTGGAACAGCTAGCTCCGCCTCTGGGAAAGGGCAACTAGGGTTGTTTCCAGATAGGGACATCATAGAACCCTCACAAAAACAGAGATGGAGTGGAAATCACTGATGTTTGCTTGTTCATCCCATGTCTGGAGTGGGCAGTGTGGTGTAGTGGTGTCAGACTAGGACCTGGGAGAACAGGGTTTGAATCCTGACTCAGCCAAGAAGCTCACTGGGTGGTTTTGAGCCAATCACTGCCTCTCAGCCTAACCTACCTCCCAGGGCTGTTGTGAGGATTAAATGATGAGCGGGAGAACCATGTACACTCCCTTGAGTTCCTTGGAGAAATAAAGTGTATAAATGTAATAAATAAATAAATAAATCCAGTGAGTATAATTGGTATTTGTTTTTGCTGCTTTTAGCCAACAAATGATATGTAATTGATTACGTCTCCTCCCCATTGGCTTTGAGTTCCCTTTGCATTAACATGAATGGTGGTGGTGGGGATAATGTAATGATAGTGTGATATGTAAACCATGTAATTGATTATATAAGTTACATAGTTTTGCCACAGTGGACAGCGGGATGAATAACACAGTTTTTGGTGGAAGATGAGCTGCAGCAGAAAAGAAACAGAGCTGTGTGTGATGAATGTGGGGTGGAACAGGGTGGAACTTACCATATATCCCTACTTCCAGATGCTTAATGGGCCTTCATCTCTATTAGTTTGTGGAGAGATTAGTCAATACTGCTTTAGACGTGTGCTATCCCACACATTCCAGTGCATTTCTTCATGACTTTCCTTATTGCAAAAAGTCCAATTGTTGTGGGAAGCGGGCTTGTTCTGCCAGAGGTCTAGCTTTAGTTGCCCAGCCTGAATTTCCCAGGATACAATTGATTCCCATACCAAAACAGTGGCCGGCTGGAAGCACCCTAAAATGATCAGGGGACTAGAGCAACTCTCCAGTGAGGAAAGGTTGCAACATTTAGGTCTTTTTATTTTGGGGGGAAAATGATAGTGAGTGGGGGACATGATAAATGTGTATAAAATTGTGCATGATGTAGCAGAAGTGGATGAAGAGTGTTTCTCCTTCCCTTGAATTACTAGAACCTGTGGACAGCCAATCAAGCTGGATGTTGGGCAATTCAGGACAGACAAAAGGATATATTTCTTTGCACCGTGCACAGTCGAAGTATGGAATTCACTGCCAGAAGATGTAGTTATGGGCACCAACATGGGTGGTAACTGGAGAAATTAATAGCAGACAAGGCTGTCAGTGGCTTTGAGTTATCATAACTGTGGATGATGATGATGATGATAATTTATTTATACCCCACCCATCTGGCTGGGTTTCCCCAGCCACTCTGGGTGGCCTCCAAAATAATAATAATAATAATAATAATAATAATAATAATAATAATAATAATAATAATAATGCTATAAAACATAAAAAACTTCCCTAAACAGGGCTGCCTTCAGATGTCTTCTATAAGTAAGATGCAGTGGTACCTCGGGTTACAGATGCTTCAGTTAAGAACTTTAACTGAAGCAGAGCAGCACCCCCCCAACCCCATTCAACAGCCCAAGAGCGTGGGGCATGGGCGCACAGCCTGCCCACTGCTCCAAACCTTGAGGGGAAGGGCAGGCTGCTGGCAGAGCACCCCCCAACCCTATTCAGCAGCCCTGGAGCGTGGGGCATGGGCGCACAGCCTTCCCGTTGCTCCAAAGCTTCCCGGGGCTGCAGAGGGAAGCTGAGGCTGCCGGCAGATGAGCGCGGCTCCCCCCTGCCCCCATTCAGCAGCCCAGGAGTGCGGGGGATGGGCGCACAGCCCTCCCGTTCCTCCAAAGCTTCCCGGGGCTGCAGGGGGAAGCCGAGGCTGCCGGCAGGGGAGTGCGGCTCCACCACCACTACCAAAGACCAGTCCAAGAGTGTGCCGCACTCTGGCAATTTGGCTCCAGGGACCACACATTCACTCCATAGGACGCACAGACATTTCCCCTTACTTTTTAAGAGTAAAAAAGTGGGTCCAATGGTGCAAAAAATACAGTATGTCACTAAATACCAGTTGGTTGTGTATTGCACATGTGTCTTCTCTGTGGGCTTCTAATGGGCATCTGGTCGGGCGTTATGAGAAGTGTATGCTGAACTAGATTTGCCTTTGGCCAGTAGGGCTCCTTTTATGTTCTCCAAGATCACTACACCCCAAGCAATGTGAAAATAAGGATGTGTTCCTGTTTCATCCATCAGCAGACTTATTTGGTGGCAAATTTCATTACTCTCATTCTGGCCTTATGAGATCGAGAAACTGTGACGCCACTGGGGAATTCACGGGAAGTATTTGTCAATTTCCTCAAAGCTAATTCCATTATTGTGATTTAGCGCAGAGAATTTCTGACTGCTTGCCACCAAGTTGGACAGCTTTAGAGCACTTTCCCAGTTTGATACCTTCAGCTGCAGGGGGCAGTGACCAAACATATGAACCAGAGTTGTTTTTGTTGACTACAGTGGTACCTCGGGTTACATACGCTTCAGGTTACATACGCTTCAAGTTACAGACTCCGCTAACCCAGAAATATTACCTCAGGTTAAGAACTTTGCTTCAGGATGAGAACAGAAATTGTGCTCCGGTGGTACAGCAGCAGCAGGAGGCCCCATTAGCTAAAGTGGTGCTTCAGGTTAAGAACGGACTTCCAGAACAAATTACCGTATTTTTCGCACCATAACACTCACTTTTTTCCTCCTAGAAAGTAAGGGGAAATGTCTGTGCGTGTTATGGAGCGAATGCCTATGGATGGCGGGGGGATCTGCTGCAGTCGTGAGCAGAGGATCCATGGTTCCCCTTCCTTCCCTCCTCCGTGGCTCGCTTTGAAACAGCAAAGCGGGAAAGGAGCCGCTGAGTGAGGAGGAGAGAGAGACAGAGAGCCTGCTTGCTTTAAAGGAGCAAAGCGGGAGAGGAGAGGAGAGGCTTACACTCATGTAAGTGGCTCCTGTCCGGTTGGCTCCTTTAAAGCAAGCAGGCTCTCTGTCCCTCTCTCCTCCCCACTCGCTAAATAGCAGCAACGTTTTTTCAAGCAGGCTCTCTGTCTCTCTCCTCCCCACTCGCTAAATAGCAGCAAAGTTTTTTCAAGCAGGCTCTCTGTCTCTCTCTCCTCCCCACTTGCTAAATAGCAGCAAAGTTTTTCGCAAGCAGGCTCTCTGTCTCTCTCTCCTCCCCACTCCTCTTATAAGAGCCTTCTCCTGTTATACCGCTCTTCTGCATTATTAACAGCATCCTTCTCCACCCACCCCACGCGTGTTCCTTGTCCCTTGAGTGCTTTTCCTTCCCTCCCCACTTAAAACATAGTTACAAAGCACGGATCCACATGGATCCTCAGGATTTTTGCACTGGGTCACCCCAAATTCACCATCAGATCACATAGCATGTCCATGGCTACAGCTTGCACCAAAAAAAATCATGCACCCACTGTCGCCTGGGGCCGCAGTGGTGCAAAAACGTGGTTACAAAGCACGGATCCACATGGATCCTCAGGATTTTTGCATTGGGCTACCCCAAACTCACCATCAGATCACATGTCTGTGGCCACAGCATGAACCACAAAAATCATACATCCACTGTTTCGTTTAGAATATTTTTTTTCTTGTTTTCCTCCTCTAAAAACTATGTGCGTGTTATGGTTGGGAGCGTTGTTATAGAGCGAAAAATACAGTAAATTCTTAACCCGAGGTACCACTGTACGAAGGTTTGCTTTCTAAGCAAAGAACAGCCTTTCCCAATCTTGTGCCCTCCAGATGTTGATGGACTCCCTCAGTCCCAGCCAGCATGGCTAACGATTCCAGGAGTTGCAATCCAAACATCTGGCAGGCACTGGGTTGGAGAACATTAGCATAGACTCAGTGCCCCATAGCAATGGATGAATGTGCCAAAAACACAACCGCTGGACCACAAACATATTGAGACCATGCTATGCATGGAACAATAATGTTGCTTTCTGACTTTAATTTCATAAGAAGTTAGCTCAGTGGTTCTCAAAGGGTGTGGCATCCTACACTGGCATGACAAGTGTGGCAGGAAGATTGAAGGACAGGGCTGGGGGACCCTGCTTCAGCTTCATGGTTCTTCCATGAAGAAAGGAAGAACAGAGCATTGCAAAGTGCCTTGACAATGTGTTAGATTAGATGGTTTTGTGGGGGCGTTTTTTTTTAGCTGGCTTTCTCTGCTGTGGGAAACTTCTCACAGTTAAACCCCACATTTTGCAAAAGGACAGTGATTTCTGCACACATCACAATGGAAACATATCATTGCAACAGAAGGAGGTTAGCACGTTGTTGAATGTGCCTGTTCCCTTGTAACAAGGAATTGGCTATGATTCCTTTTTGTTAAAGCTGTTTAACTGATGAAAGCTTTTATGGAAACAAGTATTCCCATCTTCCTCTTTCTCACTCTGCTTTAGTTGTGGGAGAATGCAACCATGATCTCTTGTGGATTCACCATAGCCAATCATTTCTCAATTGTCCTTTCTTATTTTGAGAGAGGCATGAGTGAGTGGACCCAATCAGTGCTGGATTTACATATAAGCTAAACGAGCTATAGCTTAGGGCCCCACTCTCTTGCCCCCCCCCAATTCACTATTCATATACTTCTTTTTAATTGTATTTCAGTTCAACAATTACTTTGATAAAATACATACCTCGGGTTGAAGTAGCTTTGGGATGAATATTTTCGGGTTGCGCTCCGTGGCGACCCGGAAGTAATGGAGCGCATTACTTCCGGGTTTTGCCGCTCGCACATGCGCAGACGCTCAAAATGACATCACTCATACGTGCAGAAGCGGCGAATCACAACCCGCAGATACTCAGACCTGGGTTGCGTTCGCTTCAGGATGCGAACGGGGCTCCGGAACAGATCCCGTTCACATCCAGAGGTACCACTGTATTCAACTCACACCCCCAAAACAGTGACAATTTGTTGTTGACAAAGGACAGCTGGACAAATAAATGGCCCCATTACTTTCAGTAGCTTAGGGCCTGATGAAACCTAAATCTGGCCCTGCCAGGAATGTTTAATTAGACTATTCCTCAGTGTAAAGAAGGGGAAGGGAACCTCAGGCTCAATCTGGCCCACCAGACCGTTCTATCTGGTCCCTGTAACTGTTCTAAGGCCACACCCGTCCTTGCTTTTCACCCCCAGTGTTTTTGCTTGGCTAGAATGCATCCTTAAACTATTTTAATACTTCTTGCTAGTCTGGATGGAAGATAGAAAAGGGGAATGCAGGGCTTGGGGGAATGGATGTTTGTAGAAATTAGCCTGCTGTACCACAGTAACATTTACATTTGTTGTTCTCCCAATTTTTTTCTTGGGAACTGCCCACCACTGGCATGTGGCCCCTGGAAGGTTGCTTGGAAGAAAATGTGGCCCTCAGGCTGAAAAGTGTTCCTCACACCTGGGACTATACAGCTGCAAATAAAAAAGTATTAAGTGTGTTGTAAATTGCATTATACAAACGTGACACTAGATGGCAATAGTGAGCTATGGCAAATTCAATATATATTTTCCAAAACTTTCTTTAAAAAGAAAAACATTTCCATGATCCCCCCCCCATGTGTCTAGATTCCACCCAGGTATTAAGTAAAGCATAAACTCTGTCTTCTGGCAAGTGCTGAGAAGAGTTCAGTGAAGATGTCTGCCTGATATCAATAGGCAGGGAGTTCTGAAGGGTAGCTGCTGCCACACTAAAAAAGTGAGTTCTTACAAATGCAGAGTGGTATTGTGTGGCACCTGTAGAAGAAAGGGTGGGAAGGAAGAATAGACAGGGCACCTATCATATGGGCTGCTTGCCATGCCTTGTGTATGCTTTCATAGAATCAGAGAGTTGCAGAGTTGGAAGGAACCATGAGGAACCATCTAGTCGTGGGCAGTCCAACGTCTCATACCAAGTGGGCCACAACAGTACTTTGGAACAGAACCCATGGCCTGCACGCTGCCTTGTCGTGTCAGGGAGATGGAGCCAGGCCAAAATTTGATGACCCACCTCCATTTTGCTGCCATTCCAAAGCCAGTTAAGCAAGGAGCCGGGCTTTGGGAAGGAGGTGCAAGGCTCTGGCATGGTCCCAGAGCCCTTCCGCTTTATTCCCAAAGCTGGGTAAGTGCAAAATACACTTTGGGAAGGAGGTGGGAGGACTCGAGGACTCTGTCAGAGTCTTGCATCTCCTCCCCAAAGCCCAGCGCCTCACTTGCCCAGCTTTGGGTACGCCGCATGGGGGCTAGTCTATGGGGTGTCAAATGTTGCTGAGGGCTACCATAAAGGCCTCAAGGGCTGCAGGCAGCCATGGGGCCATGTGTTGGACCCCCCTGACCTAGCCAAGCCCCCTGCAATGCAGTAATCTTCTGCCCAACATGGGGCTCAAACCCACAACCCTGAGATTAAGAGCCTCATGCTCTACCAACTGACCTGTTCTGCGTACAGAAGTTTGAGACTTGCTAGGAATATAAGAAACTGCCTTATGTGGAGTCAGACCATTGGCCATCTAGCTCAGTGTCACGTACACTGGCAGCAGCTCTATGGGAATTTAGGCAGGGCCTGTGCCCCAGTGCTACCTGGACTGGATGCAGGTGGTGCTGTGGTCTAAACCACTGAGCCTATTGGGGTTGCCGATCAGAAGGTCGGTGGTTTGAATCCCCGCGGCGGAGTGAGCTCCCGTTGCTCTGTGCCAGCTTCTGCCAACCTAGCAGTTCAAAAGCATGCCAGTGCAAGTAGGTAAATAGGTATCGCTGCAGCGGGAAGGTAAATGGTGTTTCCATGTGCTTTGGCACTTGGTGTCCCATTGTGCCAGAAGAGGTTCAGGCATGCTGGCCACATGACCCAGAAAGCTGTCTGTAGACAAATGCTGGCTCCCTTAGCCTGAAAGCAAGATGAGCACCGCAACACCACAGTCACCTTTGACTGGACTTAACTGTTCAGGATCCTTTACCTTTTGCCTTTACCTAGAGATGCCAGGGTTGAACCTGAGGCTGTCAACGTACAGATGCTCTTTCGCTGAGCTATGCTCTTCTCTAATAATAATAATAATAATAATAATTTTTATTTATACTCCACCCTCCCCAGCCAAGACTCAGGGCTCAGGGCGGCTAACAACCGATATAAAAACAAATTGATCGAAATACAACTTAAAAAACAAGATTAAAATACAGCATTAAAACATTAAAATGCAGCCTCATTTCAATGTAAACTCAAATCAAAACGTTTTTTTGGAGGATGAAAACGTCCAGTCTTCACCAGCTTCAGACTATAAAGTCGCCCTTAATTTGTTTCAAGTCCCAACATATTGATGCACTTCAAGGGATGATCCAGACCTGTGTGGCTCTGGATCAACTCAATATGGGTCATGCTTCTTTGAATTGGGAAGGGCTTATCATTTTCCATGTCCCAGCCTGCAATCAATTGCTCGCTCCTTCCCTGCTTTGGGGGCATGGTTAAAACCGTAAAACAATTGCGGTTCTCATGAATGTACCTTAGTCTATCTTCACATCTAAGCCAGGCTTGCAGGCTCATTTAATCACGGGATCAACATGAGTCTTAAATCAAAGAGCACCGATTTATCTGGACTGGGCTGCAAGAAAGCGAGGCTTGCTGCTTCAAACAAAATTGCTCTGTGAGATTTTAGATTTCATTCTTCCATCAAAGGGGGGGGGGGAGTAATTTCCTTGATGTCTCTTTCCTTTTTCTCTCCCCTCACCCTGATCTTTGATTTATGTTCTGTCTTTTAATATGATCTGACCTACTCAGCACCCTTTCTCGCTGGCATTTGTTCATCTTTGGTTTCGGCTGCTGCATATTGCAATTTCAGATGCTTGTCCTTTTGCTGATTTGAATCAGCACTGTGTGCCATTAACATGAACAGTTCAATGCCACTTTTGCAACAACCAAAGACATATCTTTTCGTGTCTAACAGCCCTGCTTTCCTTAGCAGGAAGTTGCAAGGTAGCTCCTTGAGAGGAGAGGTCATGGGAGATAACACTTATCCTTCTATCCCTATCACTTCTGGATTGGTAGAGTAGAATGCAGGGAGCCTAGCGGTAAATGGAGTAGCCATGGGTAGATGTTGCTGTTGTTGTTTAGTCGTTTCCGACTCTTCATGACCCCATGGACCAGAGCATGCCAGGCACTCCTGTCTTCCACTGCCTCCCGCAGTTTAGTCAAACTCCTATTCGTAGCTTTGAGAACACTATCCAACCATCTCGTCCTCTGTTGTCCCCTTCTCCTTGTGCCCTAAATCTTTCCCAACATCAGGGTCTTTTCCAGGGAGTCTTCTCTTCTCTAGAAGTGGCCAAAGTATTGGAGCCTCAGCTTCATGATCTGTCCTTCCAGTGAGCACTGAGGGCTGATTTCCTTCAGAATGGATAGGTTTGATCTTCTTGCAGTCCATGGGCCTCTCAAGAGTCTCCTCCAGCACCATAATTCAAAAGCATCAATTCTTCGGCCATCAGCCTTCTTTATGGTCTAGCTCTCACTTCCATACAGGGAAAACCATAGCTTTAGCTATACGGACCTTTGTTGGCAAGGTGATGATTCTGCTTTTTATGTGCTGTCTAGGATTGTCATTGCTTTTCTCCCAAGAAGCAGGCATCTTTTAATTTCATGACTGCTGTCACCATCTGCAGTGACCATGGAGCCCAAGAAAGTAAAATCTCTCACTGCCTCCATTTCTTCCCCTTCTATTTGCCTGGAGGTGATGGGCCCAGTGGCCATGATCTTTGTTTTTTTGATGTTGAGCTTCAGACCATATTTTGCACGCTTCTCTTTCACCCTCATCAAGAGGTTCTTTAATTCCTCCTCACTTTCTGCCATCAAGGTTGTATCATCTGCATATCTGAGGTTGTTGATATGTCTTCTGGCAATCTTAATTCCGTCTTGGATGGGTAGATAGATCCAGCCAATTCTAATTTCGTCCCCATCCTCTTGCCTGCTGAGTTCTTCAAGGGGCAACAATGAGTCTAAGAAAAAAGCTGACAGGTCACCCCTTGGACTGGTTTGTAAGCTGAGGTTGTCCCCTATTTGCTCTAATTGACCAACCTTCACTGCTTGTTTAGCTTCAGCAAGGTGGATGCATCCTGAGTCTTCAGACCGTAAGCCTAAAGAAAGTTCAAACAGAACATTAATACATAAAGAACATTGTGATGCCTTATTACTTGCCGTTAAGGAATCACCAGCTCCTTTTTGAGAAATAATCTAGAAACCTACAGAAGATCTTTCTCCTGCTGCTTTAGACTAAGATGGCACATGATGATATATATACTGCATACACTCCTGTAATTAATAATTATATCAATATTTTTTTCTTAATATAGACTTGGACATACATACTTTTTGCATCAATTCAAACCGTACATTTAAAGCACGGTGGTACCACTTTAAACCGTCTCAGCTTCAGCCAAAGAATCTTGGGATCTTCAGAGGTGGTACCAGGGGACCCTGCCTGTTCCTCAAGATCCCAAATCTGTGTGGTGTCTGGTTCATCCTCCAAGGACTCAGTGTCTGGAACCAGATCAGGGCTCGGCATGACACCAACTTCTGTTCTTTGTGGCCATCAGCCATGAGGTCTGAGGCTGATGGAGGCTGGAGTCCAGCAAGTCGCAGGTTGGGAAACGCTGGTTAAGGACTTTCAGTGCCCAAACCAGCACTTGAAATTGGCTCCTGCAACAAGCAGGTAGTATGAATGGTGTACAGAACAGGTGCAATAAACTCTGATTTTTTTGGCACTGTGCAAATGGTCCTGCACCTGCTTTGTGGGGCAGCAGTGAACTCACCCTTGTTAAACCCACATTCTGGCTGACCATGAGACAGTATAGATATGCACAGAGCCCCAGAAATTTGCTGGAGCAAGAGCTTTCCTTAATTGTCCTCACCAGGCTTTTCACTCTGGTTCAGGACAAAAAAGGTCATGCCTCATTCTACATTTTCTCCCCAGTGGATCAGGGGGATGGAGGGAGGGAGGGACGGAGGGAAAGAACACAAGATGGAACGCTGACACCAGGATAAGAATGTGTCAAGCAAGCACTTTAGTGAATTTAAGAAAACGCTTATGCCGTTAGGAAATGCTGCAGCTTGTGGTTCTCCTGTATACACAAATTGGCTCTAGCAATTAGAAGGGAACCTGAGCATGGGGAAAGTGCCTTTAAGTTCCCACTGGGTAACCATAGCCAACAAGGGATTGCAGGCAAAGCTTCTAGGACAGAAGGCATGTCTTCCCGCTTCTTCCTATTTAGAAAGCAGCCTCTCCTATCCAGTGGCGCAGTTAGGTAACTTTTAGACCATGGCACAGCAACCAGTGGCCCTCCAGCTGTTGCCGGACTCCAACTCCCATCAGCCTTGGCCAACACAACCATTGGGATGATGGGAGTTGGGGTCTGAAAATAGCTGGAGGGCCACAGGTTCCCCAGCCCTGCCACACACCGTTCAAGTTAATGTGAGGCAGAGAGCGAGAAAAATAAAGTTTTCCTCATCATCACAAATCATTCTCTTATGTTTCATTTTTAATAACCCAAAATCCCTCTCTAGGCAAAATATGAGACTTTGCAGCCTTGGCAATGCACATCGGCAAAATCCTCCTCATTATTCTTCTAAGAATCAGCAGCCACCATAGGTAATTAGGAAGGGAATGGAAGAGCAGTTTTTGATGTGAATGTTTGTCATGCAGCCACAGAAGCACAATGACACCAGAAGTACATGGCAGTGTGTGTGTGTTTTATTTACTTATTTATTGCTCCACCACTCCCACCCTCCTGAATGTTTGTGCTAGGACTGGAGGAGCAAAATCTCTGTGCTGAGCACATTAGGGTGTGCACCCCACCCTTAGAATTACTACCACTACAATTATTATTTTCAACAAAGGAAGGCAGGAAGGAGAGAGGGAAATGACAAGATAAATTAGGACAAGGAAAAGGCAAGGAGGCAAAAACGATCACAACAAGAGTGGCCAAGGAGACGAGAGAGATTCTACCTGCAGAGAAAAAGATCCATGCCAAGCTGACCAGTTTGTAGGGAGTTTTCTAGGCTCATTGCTAGTGTGCTATGAAAGCAGTCACTCATCTCTACAGATCTCTCTCCACAAAAGGGTAGAGTTATGTACTGAGTTGAATAGGATCCAAAATGCAGCAGTCTGATTGGTCCTAGAACAATAGGATTCCGAATGCAGCAGTCTGATTGGTCCTAGAACAATAGACCCCAGAATGCAGCAGTCTGATTGGTCCACAGGAGCCACCCAATCCAGCTCCAGGCGGAAGTGTATCAGCAACCTGACTGGCCTACAGGAGAATCCCGGAATTAGCCAATCACGTGGGGCCCATTGTGTAAATAATGTATATAAAGCAGACATTCTGGGGGAACTTCCATTCTTCCTCACCACTATGAGCTGAATAAAGAGCATGAAATCCACTCTCAACTCCGAGTATATTTCAGGTAGCAAGCAGAGCTCAGACAGAGGCAGAACCATGACACAGAAGCAGGTGCAGGCAGAAGAAAAAGGCTGCAATGGACCTGCAGCTTCTGCTTGCATCTGCTTCTGGAAGCGACGGTGGGGTGATGGGCTCCAGCGGCACCAGTAAGGGAGGAGGTGGGAGTTATTGCCACTGCTGCAGCAAATCACTGTGCAACTTCTTCCAGAAACAGAGGTTCCACGGCAAATCCATCACAACCTATTAATTTTGCTTGTGCCCCTCTCTGTCTGCTTCTCTACTCCTCCCTTCCACCTTTGTCTCTTCCCTCTGTTATTTCCTTGCAGGTTGTGGCAGCTGAGAAAACTAGATTGCTGCTCCATATGCTCTCCTCCTCACCACATTCCCCAGTTTTAAAAATATTAGGCTATGACTGGGCACATCCAGCACACCCCCTGCTCATGCCTACGGCCGAGTAATGACCGCTCCCCGCTTAAAACGGGGGGTGTCCTTTGCGTGGACGCGTGCAGCCCCTAGATCTGGAGCGGCTCCATCAGCATAGGCTTGGCTTTGCCTTCCCTCAGGTGGGATACCTGGAGGTCTCCACCTACCTCAGTCAGTTGTCCAATCCCACCTGGGGGAAGCGTTGCCAAGGAGACCAGGCTAGGTAGAGGAAGGATTACCTGCCCACACAATAGAGGGAGGATCTTACCTGGGAATCTTCACTTGGCTCCAGAGCTTCTCCCACCTTACCCACCCTCAGTTAATGTCTTATTTTGCAGGTTAACTCACAGGTTTTGCAGGTTAACTTTTTTCACAGGTATGCGGGCGATGCTACGTTAAGGTCGCTGTTAAAGGGCCGGAAAGGAATTTCCCTGCATTGGCAGGTTTCGCCTTTCCCGTAGCAAAACGTCACAACTTTGGCGGTATCAGGCCTTGGGCGGAGTCCTTTTGTCCATCTTCCTCTTTGCGGCGGCAATACCAGGGTTCCCCGTTAAAGGAGTTTTCTGAAGGGAGGCTTTGACCGTATGCCGAAAGGTCGTCATTGCTCTCCCCTGGGGCGGCGGCGTTACGGGGGCGGCTATCTCTGCTGGAACATATGTTCTCCAGAGCCGGACCATCCCGCCCCCCCCCACTGGATAACCCTGATGCTCCCCAGGTCCCCGGCTGGGGACTGGGGAGGGAGAACGCCCAATACCTGAGCCAAGGTCTACCCACATTTGAAATTTAATAAAGTTGTGGCCAATTTAATCCCATAGCACGTTGTCTTGAGTCGTTATTCCACATGACGGGGGGACCGCGTGGGATCTGGGGACTCCGCCTGTCCACGCAAAAGCAAAGTCCACTCTGTCAAGAGATGAATATTGAGGAACCAGCTAAGCCATATGTTCTAGCTCTGTTTTTTTTAACATGGGTTGTTCAAAGGTTCTGGTTGCTCCCAAAGCATGGGGGTATGTGGGGGTCAAGGAAGGAGGCAGTTGCCTCTGGAAGAACCATAATCTCCATATCCCCAGCTAAAAAAATAAATAAACAGAGCAAGATTCTAGCATTTGTAGAACCCAATACATGAGGCAAAATGTAAAGGGAGTATTCTTTTGTTTTTTGTTTGTTTGTGAGAAATACCGTATTTTTTGCTCTATAAGACTCACTTTTTCCCTCCTAAAAAGCAAGGGGAAATGTGTGTGCGTCTTATGGAGTAAATGCAGGCTGCGCAGCTATCCCAGAAGCCAGAACAGCAAGAGGGATCGCTGGTTTCGCTGCTCAGTGATTCCTCTTGCTGTTCTGGCTTCTGAGATTCAGAATATTTTTTTTCTTGTTTTCCTCCTCCAAAAACTAGGCGCGTCTTGTCGTCTGGCGCGTCTTATAGAGCGAAAAATACGGTAGTTTGCTTTTGTTTCTGCATTTTACTCTCCCACTCCACCCCAGAAAAAATTGTACAGATGCACATGCCCCAAAGCCAAAAGTAAGACACAATATTCCTTCTGTAGCAGCACCACCCTTGCACAAGAGGAAGCTGATGAGAGGCGTTGGGGAACCACCAGATTTAAGCCCTTAAAGGATCTGTGAAACAGCCCATTCAGGGCTGTGTGCTTCCAGTGGCTGTGAAACACCGAGTGACTGGTTTATTTGGGGTTGAAGGGAAAGGGAAATGACTGTAAATGTCTGTAGCTGGGATCCTGAACAGGGTACACTCCATATTGCAATGTTGGTGGGGCTGGCAGGTGGGCAGAGTTTGATTCAGTTTGTGTTTAAAGGGAAACCCACCTCATCTCCCTTTTCAAACAATACACGAACCCACACACAACTGCCCTCCAAATTTTGCAATGCAATTCTCCACCAAAGCAAATGCATATGTGAAAATAGCATACAAAAATGTGTTGCATTAGGGGGAAATGGCTTTTTTCCGAAAATGTGTATATGAGGGGAAACTGCATATAAAAAGGGGGAAATTCACATGGAAATGCTGATGGATCTGCACAAGGATTTATTTTTATTTTTTAAAAGTAGCAGACTGATGTGGAAATGTGGGGAGCTGAACATAAGAATGGAAAAAATGAGAAATAGAGAGAAACCGAAATTGACAGGTTTGCCTGTCCCTGCCTGTTGGTATAATGATTTACCACGGACAGGGACCAGGAAATATAGATGGTCCCTGGCCAATAGGATTGGCTGCAGCATGCCGAAATGTTGGGGATTTATGCAAAACGTGCAGCTGGTTTACTCACTTGCTGCTCTGAGCAGCTGTTCTGAGACACCCCTGCAGTAATAAATCTGGGCACCCGTGGCAGCGGCAGCAAGTTCCCTTCTTTCCCCCTCCACTTTGGAGTAGGGCTCCCTTTCCTATTGAGGAAATCTGATGCACTGTGCTGCTTATGAAAATAGGCCCTAATGCATGGGTAGGCAAACAAAGGCACGGGGGCCAGATCCAGCCCAATCGCCTTCTAAATCCAGCCCGCGGACGGTCCGGGAATCAGCATGTTTTTACATGAGTAGAATGAATGCTTTTATTTAAAATGCATCTCTGGGTTATTTGTGGGGCATAGGAATTCATTCTTTTTTCTTCTTCTCCAAAATATAGTCTGGCCCCCCACAAGGTCTGAGGGACAGTGGACCGGCCCCCTGCTGAAAAAAATTGCTGACCCCTGCCCTACTGGAACGACTCCATACATGCCTGATTAATGCAGACCTTAAGAAGAGCTACCGATGGACCCACGGCCCACTCCTTCCTTAAGAGCTTAGCTGGATCGGAGCCACGCGCCCCTCCAGTTTTCCGCATTTGTATCTCCCTGTGGCATTGCCGCTTTTATTTGTTAAATTTAGGCTCATTTTTCATGATGTGTGTGCATGTGTTTGCATACTCTCCAACATTTCTCCAAGGAAAATAGGGGAGTCCTATTCCATAACAGTAGCAACAATAATTTTATTATTTATACCCCATCCATCTGACCGGGTTGCCCCAGCCACCACTCTGCCCAGCTTCCAACATATAGAAAAACTCATTCATTCATTCATTCATTCATTCATGTTGGTTTCTCTTTGTGCCACTGTGCAGTGCTTTGGAGTCACAAGACTCTGTTTTGCATTCCACACATTCCAGACAGTTGGAAGTCTCACGGAAGACAGGAGACGGATGTGACGTTACTGTTTCCTGTTCCTTTGTTGTTTCAGTTGCTCTCTGCTTTCACAGATAGAGGATGTGTTTTCTGTCTGCGTAGTTTGGAATAAAACTCTTAGCAATGTAGCCTGTGTTTCTCATCCTTCCCTGTGTGCTGGACACTCTGCTGAATGGGGAAGCATGCTTGGAGCCTGATCAAAGGCTCAGGTTGTTAATTATGATTGGAGGATGAGCTTTATCAGCTCAGTTGTCGTTGGAGATTCCAACAATTCATTCATTCATTCATTCATTCATTCATTCATTCATTCATTGTGTTTATATACCACCCTATACCTGGGTGTCTCAGTGTGGTTCACATAAAAAGGTTACAGTATATAAAATAAAAATAAAAGCAATAACCCAATAATACCCCACCCCAAAAGAGCCACATTTTAAAAGGGTATGGGATGTTGATCAGGTCAACCAAAGGCCTGGTTAAAAAGGAATGTTTTTGCCTGGCGCCTAAAGGTGTGTAAATGAAGGCACCAGGCAAACTTCCCTGGGGAGAGCATTCCACAAACAAGGAGCAACTGCAGAGAAGGCCCATTCTCATGTTGCCCTGCATGGATCACGTTTGCAACCCGAGGTTCCACTGTATTTTTAATGAAATTTGTGAAAAACTACTCTTCCCACTTAGGCTGCCATACTGTTTTCCCCATGATTTGCTAATTATTCTACATGATTTGTGCTGCATTTGTTCTATCATGCTATTGTTATTTAGTTTTGTAAGCCTCTTCAGGCTTCATTTGAATGTAAAGCAGCATAGGAATATAATCATAAATCAAATTGAATTAAAACTTAGTTAATGAAGATCTTTTAGCTCCACTAACCAAACTGACTAGTTGGCTGCACATTGCTGTTGTTCTTACTCCTTCTGCTGCCAGTTATTTCAAGAGGGGGCTGCGCAGAGGGATTTGGAGCAACGTGTCTGAATCATTCGGCCAGGGGTGGCAAATCTTTAGCCCTCCAGATGTTGCTAGTTTCCAACTCTCATCAGGCCCAGCCAGCAGGGCCAGTAGGCAGGGATGATGGAGACTGGAAGGCCATGGGTCTCCTGTTCTTCCATCACGCCTCTCACCTTGGAGATCAACCTGTGAACTGATGAAGCTACTTTAACAAATTCGTTCCATTTAATGAAGCCCAAGCTGATGGATAATATTCAAATTCGTTCTGACAGCAGGCGATTGGGGGAGAAGCACAAACAGATGAATTGTGTGAGCTGCATGAAGCACCGGAAAAAGATGAGCTTCAATTGCAGTTACAAATATTTTTGTTATTACAGTTCTTTTATCATGCCAGTGCAATATTGCCTGCCCACAAGTTCATTTAATTATGCAAGGCATTTTAAATTAGGATTTCTTTAAAGTGTGATGAAGTTAAGGCAGGCTATTTTCTTGCTTTCGAGATCCCAGCACCTTGGAGCCAGTTCACTCGTGGTTTTGTTTGCACAAACATGTTCTATAGCAGGGGCAGGGAACTTGTGGCCCTCCAAGGCTAGTAAAAGCTAACATGATAAAAGTGTATACAATCATACATGTGGATTGTTGGCATCCCATCTGTCTCGAGAGACAGTGGAGTGTATCTCTGGGGGCAAAGTCAAACTGCTGCATTAGCAACACTGAAGTGACCTTCCCTGGGCAGTGTGCATGGAGATTCTGGACCATATCTGTTAACTGTCCCTTATTTGGCGGGAAAGTCCCTTATCCCAGCGCCATGTCCCGCTGCTGTCCATTATTGAGGATGTTCCTTAAATTTCCCAGGTTTCAAAGGAAGCAGCTCCTCTCCCTCCCTCCCTGCCGGCCACGGAGGAGGGAGGCTCCAACTGTGTTGCTTGGCTGCGTTGCTCACCCAATAAGGAGTCTAAGAGTGACTGGGGGGTGGAGCTTGCATGCCTTGTGCCGATCAAATCGGCCGCGTTGCCTGGGGACTCGCCTTTGCTCAGCGCTTCCCAGCGGAGAGGTGACGGTGGTTTTCCTTGCTGCATCACCTTTGCCGGGTTGCTGCGCTGTGGGAACCACTGCTTGAGGCTTCGTTTGGCGGCTGGCTGGGCTTTCTGCCTTTGGCTCGAAGGGGCTCAGAAGTTGAACATACCCAAGCTCCGAAAATCCCTTATTTTGGCTGCTGATCATTTATTTTCAAATCTGTAAGTTGACACCTATGTTCTGGGCTGCCCAGACAACAAGATCCCTCATCCCTGGCCTTAAAGGTAAAGGTAAAGGTACCCCTGCCCGTACGGGCCAGTCTTGACAGACTCTGGGGTTGTGCGCCCATCTCACTTAAGAGGCCAGGGGCCAGCGCTGTCCGGAGACACTTCCGGGTCACGTGGCCAGCGTGACATCGCTGCTCTGGCGAGCCAGAGCTGCACACGGAAACGCCGTCTACCTTCCCGCTGGTAAGCGGTCCCTATTTATCTACTTGCACCCGGAGGTGCTTTCGAACTGCTAGGTTGGCAGGCGCTGGGACCAAGCAGCGGGAGCGCACCCCGCAGCAGGGATTTGAACCGCCGACCTTTCGATCGGCAAGTCCTAGGCGCTGAGGCTTTAACCCACAGCGCCACCTGCGTCCCTTCATCCCTGGCCTTACTGTGGTCCAAAGGCAAGCAGAACAATATGTTGGGCACCAGCTTGATTGCAGGAGTTGCCGAAAGGAGGTGTACAAGGTGCCATCCAACTGTCTTAGGGACTCTACTCCAGATATGTATACAGTTTATTCCTTAGACTTTTCTTCTCCTGAAAATATCCCGCAAGGTAGAGGAGTTCAGTAGCAGAGTTTTCTTTTCCTGAATGAGCTACCTTTGCAGGTGGACAAGCTCCACCTGCCCCTCACTTCCCTCTACAGAAAACATGCAGAAAACACCTTCTGGTCCAGAAGGTCCGTAGGACACACTCTTGGTCTTCACATGCAGGGGAAGTCCCTAACTCAGCGAGGGTTTGAGACCCATCGGCTACCCTCACCTGGTTTAGCCACCCAGTTGAAGCCATTTCCTGGGTTGTGGTTGCTGTTGCATGCTGACAGGGAGTCACAGGTGAGAGCTGCATGCAGGGTGGGGACTGAAGGTGGACAAACTACCTCTAAAGGAGCACGAGGTGTCATCCACCAGAGGTACTAGCCCTCCCCCAACATCCCATACACCCCAAGTGGATAGAGGAACATTTTTCTCCATCTCTCATAACACTGTGGCTCAGGGACATCCCATGGACCTGGCTGTTGGAGGATTCAGGACAGACAAAAGAAAGGACTTCTTCATTCAGTGCATAGAACTCGCTCCCATAGATGGCCA